>NC_133451.1:35774166-37233333 GCF_048565385.1 Saimiri boliviensis | reverse complement strand
CATTTGGGATACACCACTGTCTTGGCCACAGATTCAGGGATGGGTATGTGAGCTGGGCCAGGTTGCTGAGACTTAGTTTTGGGACTGTGGTGGGCTTTGGTAAGAGAGAGATTACAGCTTGTAAAGATGATTCTAAGTCCAGCGTTCCTGGGGACTGCCACAGGGAGGATGCTCATGTTGAGAAGAACACAGCCACTACAGAGGGACATGGAGCTGAGAAATGAGATGAAAGCCTTCATAATATTCTTTCAGCCCCTCAATCAACTGATTCCTGAATCCCAGAACCCCTCCCAGATTTATATGAGTAATAAATCTTCTTCCCCTCCTCCACTTTTATTTTTCCTGAGTCACTGAATTTTCAGTCACTTATACCTTATCTTGACTCATATGCAATGGGTTAGAATGATTGTCATTGGTTAACTTAAGAATAGGCACATTTAATGAAATTAAGCCTGTAAAAGCACATTTGTACTAATAAAACATCACTCGCTTGTTTTTGTTATACACATTCACATTTTACGTAAGGATTACTTGATAAAAGTTCTGTTGAAATACGAAAATTTAAAAATAAATATATAAAAACATAAAACCTCTCCAACCCCCCGGCCTATGAAATAAAGTCAAATGCATGTGTAGCAAGCCATTCCAGACCTTTCGTGTGGGTCCCGACCCCCTCTCCAGGCTCAGACCTGGCATTCCTTCCATGCCGCATTTCTAGACTCTGTCCAGCTTTCTTGGCTTCTCCACTCTTCTGCTTCTTGCTCAGTGTCTGTTCTCTGCTCAAAACACCACCCTTTTCTAGTTCTTTTATTCACTCACACTTTAAGGTTCAGCTAAAGAGCACCTGCTTGTTAAAGTCTTCCAGAGTCTCCCCATGTAGAATTCATGGCTCTTCCTTCTGCTTAGCCGTCCTCACCGTCCAACGTGTATTACTGCTATGTGGACTTAAGTGCATTCTGTCTAGTCTGGAGTCCACAAGCAGGGCCTGCATTTGGCTCCTCTGTGTATCCCTTCCTGCTTCAAGGCTGTCTGCCACGTAGTAGATACTCAATGCATTTTTGTTGAATGAAATTTCAATGTGTGGCGTCAGGTTGTATATTCTCTTGTTTACTCTCCTACAGGCTGCAGGCAGGCTTTTCTCATCTAGGGTGTAAAAGAAGCTGTATATACTCAGGAGTAGTTTTGTCAGCATTCACAGTCACCAAACACCATAAATGACCCATGTTCCAGCCATTCAAAGAGTCCTAGTCCAAGGGTGAACTTTTATTAGCTCTATTTATTGGCCCAAACATAAATTCCTTGGTTTCAATGGGGCCTTGAGCTGAATATGGAAATATGCAGATCAAAGGGGCTCCAAGATCAGTCAGTCTTGTGCACATTATCATTCTTTATCAATTCCAACTTCAGTTTAGTGGTTTAGTACTTTTGCCTTGGTAGTGTTTACTTATCACAAGAATGGGAGATGCTTACCCAAGGAGTTCACAAGTGTTTCGAAACATGTCCAGCTATCAGGAGGCTTGCTTTGTAACCAGCTGCACTGGGCGTGTCACCTTCTTTGGGCATCACTCATGCCTCGTGTCACCTCCATCGGGCTGCTTAATTGACTTGCGTGCTTTGGACCATCCGACCTGATACTGACTTCCCATACTTCCTGAATAACTAATGATAGATATTATACTTATGAGGATTAACCACTCCCGATTTCAGTTGGACTTGTTGGGCAACATTAAATGCTCTTAAACTGGCCTTCTCCTTTTCCCGACGGAGTTTCTTGGGGATTGAGCATTCTATCCACTTCACTCTGTATCACAGTCACAGCATCCTCACACTGAGAAGAGAATTTGTGTCCAGAAGAGCTCATGCTTTTAACTGGAGGACAATTCATGGTGGTGGCCTGGTTCCTACTGAGTGATTAGGAATGCTTTCTTTGTGAAAATCAGCTGCAGAGAAGTGAAGATACAAAAGTTAGGTTTGTTGGGATGGCAGAGGATCAGTGTGGAGCTGTCAAGCCTAAACTCCCGTCTTTGAGACTGAATTCTGCCGATTGTCAGTGGGAGGAAAAAGGGGGGTTGGCAAGAGAGAAGACTCGGTTCCATGCCCTTGGGCAGTCAGTCCTTGTTGATTGGACTGTGCAGGCAAATTATAGGTTGGAGGACACTATTTGGGACATGTCCTGATATGTTAAAAAGAGATGGCTGCTCTGATTTTCCAGCAGTCAATCCCCATGTTAAACCATTTTATTTTCAAGTTTACCTTTCTATGTTGATTTGGTTGTCCATTGGTGACCCTCTCTGGGTTTATCCAATTGCTTCTTCCTAGCAGTCAAGGCTGGGGAAACATCACAAAAGTCATAAACTCAAAGGAGATTGTTTTTTAAATGTGCTTGGTGTGGATGTCTGCTTTTAGTGTTAAAACCTGAACAACTCAGATAACTTTCCTCCTATTCTCTTTAGACCTTCTTGTGTTATTTTCCTGATAATGTGCAATTACACATATTTTAGAATGTAGAATAAAATAATTAAGAAAATATGATTATGAGTGACTATTTTCTGACGAGAGATTACAGAGATGCAGGGACAGTGTGTTGTTAAGGAAAGGGCAGAAGCTTTGGAATCTGTTGAACCTGGGTTCAAATCCTATCACTGGCTCCTTCTCAAGTATAGAATGATGGACTATTATGAGGTTCAGAAAGAGAGACTATGTGAATATGTGTTGTAATACCCTATTCTTTTTTTTTTTTTTTTTTTGAGACAGAGTCTCACTGTGTCGTCCAGGCTGGAGTGCAGTGGCACCATCTCAGCTCACTGAAACCTTTGCTCCTGGATTCAAGTGATTCTCTTGCCTCAGCCTCCCAAGTAGCTGGGATTACAGGTGCCCACCACCACGCCCAACTAATATTTTTTGTATTTGTAGTAGAGACGGGGTTTCACCATGTTGGCCAGGCTGGTTTTGAACTCCTGATCTCAAGTGATCTGCCCACCTCAGCCTCCCAATGTGCTAGGATTATGGGCATGAGCCACTGTGCCTGGCCAATACCCCATTCTTCATAGTGTAGTTTGTTGTGAAATAGGAACATTTTTAAAGGTAAAATTAAGTGGAGAGTATTTTTCCTGAACCTTTGGTTAGCGTATGTAACATGCAAGAATAAACTGCTTACTATTCCCAGAGATTCTGCCATTTCTGTAAGAGGTGGTCATGGGTAACACCTTCTTTGCTTGCAGACTCCCTCTTGTTGCATTTTGATCTTGAGATTGGTGGCTGTCTTCCTGTATCCTCAAAGGACTTATGGTTTAGTAGACACTGAAGAGTAGCATCTACTTATTCCTGCAAAGATTTGAAACAAGGGGCTTATTGGCCATCTCTCTCAAAAGGCCCTGGCCAGAGAGAAGGAGAAAGAGGAAGTCAAGAGATTTGGGAGTTGGAAAGAGATGAGTGCTCTCTGTATCTGCCTGGCAGAGTAAAAGCTCCTAAGTGCAGAAAACATAATGACTGCCTTTGTTTGCTGGAAGGTTGCTGGTGTCTTTGGTTTTCAAGTTTCAGCCTGCTTTATAGAAGCGGGCAGAATGCAAGAGATACTAGATTCCCTTGAGTTCAGCAATTCGTAGTGTCGTGATATTAAAAAAAAATTTAATTCATTGGCATACAAATTCAGGAGGGAGTAGTTGCATAAATGCATGGTATTTTTAAACCTAATAGATCAAAAGCATTAACACTTTGTGAGAAAAACTACTAAATGTGAAACATCTTGTTATTAACCCAGCAAAGTCATCTTAATCATGTAATATGCACTAAAAATATTACAGAAGCTAAATATTCTTCTCTCTTCTCCACGTTTCCATTAAAAGTGGGGGAGGGTGATAAAAGTTTATTTCTTCCCTTCTATGGATTAAAAAATATTTTAGTAGCTACCTTTGTATAATTTGTTGTCATCTAGGGGATAAAAGTACTAATGCTGTCTCAATTGGAATGCCAACTCCACCTTTTATTAACAAGCCTCTTAACCTCTCAGCGACTGGTCTCTTATTAGACAGGGTTGTTATGAGAATTAAATAAGTGAATATGTATGAAATACTTGGCAAGTAAGCATTAAATAAGTGTAATACTTCTTCCTCTTTTTTTTTTTTTTTTACACCATCAGTTTTATCCTTACAAAATTTTTGTGAAGAAGATAAAGCAGGAATCCTTGTGGAGAATGTAAAGCTAAAAATGGCAGAGTAGCTACTTTGGGATCAAATATTTAGTGGCGCTCAAGTTGGGGCATCCTGGCTTGCCACCATGTCACCTCTTAGTTCAGGAAATTGTACGCTTCTACGTGGTCTTCTCCTGAATGCTCAGAAGGTAAATTAAACACAATTCTTGACTGAGTAGGCCCTCTTCCAATATGCATTTCTTGACTGAATAGAATAACTAAGAGGCAGGTATTGCATAAAATAATATTTGGCTTACATTCCCTGATATAATATCACAAACATTTAAGCATTTTAGAGAAGCAATTTCCCCCTGACTCCAGAGTAACCAAATGTTTACTATTATTACTCCTTCGGTTAGATAGGATAAAGTCAATTGGTGCCACATTCAATAACTAAGTGTGAACAGGCCCACACACCTGATGATACAACACAAAAGTCATATTACCAATGAGGTAGTCATTGGAAATGGAACATTTGCACAATCTGAAAGTATGATTAATCATACAAGAGATCTATTTCCATATCTCTTGTCCACAACACAGCTATCACTACTTTTAATCAAAACACCGAAGCCTGAATCACCCTGATAGGGCCTGAACAACAGCAACTATGACAGGGAACAAAATCTAGGAAGAAACCCTCTCATTTTGTTTACATGTCTACTGGACTCTCCAGCAGTGGGAGAGGGGGAGCCACGAATGGCGATGCGTGTGGAAGAGAGATAGGTGGTGAAACTGACCGTAATGTGGAGGAGCGAAGTGAAGGAAAAAGGCCACCAAGGGCAAAGTGCTTGTTAGTAATAGACAAACGTTGCTCTAAGGAAGTTTGTTGTATTTCTTTCAAGTTTTAAAAAATATTTCTGAGGCCGGGCGCGGTGGCTCAAGCCTGTAATCCCAGCACTTTGGGAGGCCGAGGCAGGTGGATCACAAGGTCGAGAGATCGAGACCATCCTGGTCAACAAGGTGAAACCCCGTCTCTACTAAAAATACAAAAAGTTAGCTGGGCATGGTGGTGCGTGCCTGTAATCCCAGCTACTTAGGAGGCTGAGGCAGGAGAATTGCCTGAGCCCAGGAGGCGGAGGTTGCGGTGAGCCGAGATCGCGCCATTGCACTCCAGCCTGGGTAACGAGAGCGAAACTCCGTCTCAAAAAAAAAAAAAAAAAAAAAAAAATTTCTGAGTCAATTTCACATAATTTTATAACTGAAAGAAACCTTAGGACTTATGTGCCATATTGTTTCACATTTTTGGTCAAGTAGGCAAAGGAAACTCAGTTTGTACTCCAAACTGGGGAAGAGGCTGAGGAGATTGCAATGTGCTCTGTAGTTGGGCATGGTGTTTGAGAAAGCAAAGTTTCTAATCTTGGCACAAATTCAGAGATACCAGAAAAATGATCCTACTTCTTTTTTATTTTTGCATTTGCCAAGGGGGAATAATTCAGCAGAGACGTGGCTGGTTCTAAAGTCAGCCCCAAGATGAGAATCACAGGTAATCAAAACTGCCCTTGCAACTCTCCTAGGGAGGTGTCATGTCAGAGACAGGCACACTGTTTCTCAGCCAGTTCTCCCTCTGTCACTGGAAAGCAGGGCTGTTTTCTTGTTTGAGTATCAGTGAAGCAGTTTGCTTGAATTTCGGGGTCATGTGTATGAGAAATGTACATTTTAAGTTAGAGACTGCACCATGAATTATCTATGAGCGTGGAGACAGACCAGGCACAACAGATTCATTTCTTGTGTTCACTCTGGGGCACGTGCTTTTTAAGACCAACCTTTCTCTCCCTTTCTCTCTCTCTCTCTCTCTCTCTCTCTCTCTCTCTCTCTCTGTCTCATATATATATATAATTGAACTTACAAAAGTTAAGTGCATGTAAGATTCAACTTCACTGTTCTTAGTCCATGAGAAAGACTGAACAAAATACTAATAAGGTATCCTGCAATCAAAATCTATATGAAAGTTATTTATTTTATTTTGTGGAGCTTCCTAAATAAGGATATGATTGCTGAACTTTAGAAGTAGATAAATTCCTTGGCAGTGCTACGATTTTTAAAAAATATTTTTGCTGTGGTGGCTTAGAAAAAAAATGAAAAAAAAATGTTTTGTTATGGATATGGCTGGAAAAAGAAGAATAAATTACCTGACCACTGAATTTAGTGTAGCTTAAATGTAAGAGAAAATCATTCTCTAACACCCCTCCCCTCTGTTAAAAAAACAAAAACAAAACAAAACAAAACAACCTTGGTTCACTCACACTTAACCCTTCAAGGCTTGGTTCAGGCATCAAAACCGTCTATGTCTACCAATATCCTCAATAGGATGCTGGTTCTCTGGGCACGTCTCTCCCTTCATTTTCCCTTTGCATCTACACGTCTCTACTCCCACATCTCCTTTCCGACTCCTGTTTACATTGTAGTCTCACAGTGGCCACAGACCATGGTCTCATGGAGGCCTTTGTAAGAATTTATTGAAGTTACTAAAACCTATCTGCTCTTATAGACATTATTGAAGGAGGACTTCAGACAGAGATGCCTGGTAGATTTCCTGGAGCAATACCTAGGGAATTACTCTTTTGGCTCTGAGAGGATGGTATTTTAAGTTGCTACATATTTGCTGATCTGGAGATTGCTGGAACCATCCTGCATGCACAGGAAGCTTGGGCTTTTGGCCCAAATCGGCTCAGAGTCTAAATATTTGGAAGATGAATACTTGGAAATGCATTGAAACATTTAAAGCATTTTATTTGTTTTTCCAGTGAGTCTCATTGTTAGTGCAGTACGATTCTGCAGCAAGACTGTATCTGTTGAAGACATGAACGGTGTGGACAAGTCCGGGCTGAGGTTCCACCTCAGGTCTTGGCAGGAAGCCAGAGCTGCATGTCTACTGGCTAATGTCCACACTCCTAAAGTGGGTTATTATTACAATCCCTCACCTTAAACGCCTGCATTCTAAAGTCATGCTAAGTGTCTCACTCAAATGGAACACTGGAACATGCACACACGGGCACATGCACACACACAAACCACACTCCCCCGCTCCACACACTCACCATTTTTTCAAACCAAATGTTGCAATATTTCTTTCCTTTGTCAGTGGTGAATCCATATGATTATTGTCAACGGTCAGCTCTACACTGACAATACGCTATGGTCGGTTTCTCCCTCTCTAGCCTTCCAGCTAAGGTATCTTTTGGCTGGTGTATGCTTAGAGGGTGCTAACTAATATGAATGTATTAGATTATGTAAAACATAATTAGGGAGGCAAATTTGCTGTAAAAGCAGCCTATGTATTTATAGGACTCAGAGGAAATTATAAGCAAGGTGGGGGGAGATTTCATGTTCTTTAGACCCACAGATAAACTCTGAAACCTAAGTGATTGGAACTATTTCCCTATCCCAATCAAGTGATCTAGATAATTAGCAAATATCTACTTTGCTATGCTACAGAGTCTCAAACGCATGTTGTCTCAATGGCATGGGAGGAAGCATCAGCTTCATTTCTAAAAGGTGAAGTAGAAAAAAGGGGTGGGTTGGGGTGGGGTGCGTATGGGAGTGCACCTGGCTTGGTAATTGCTACTGTAAGGTGTCTTAGACGACAATGATAATAACCATCTCAATAGAATTTGGAATGCCGTAGCAACAGTAAAAATTATATTAAACTGGGCCCTGTGCCCAGACTATCAGCCTCATATAAACAAAGTACAAGAAAAACATTTCAAGAGGGACTAACTTGTGAATCAAGGAAGCTAAATAAGCCAGAGACGTGCTTGCTGAAGGAGACAATGCTTTCACCTCCTTGAAAGAGCTTTTGCCCAACCTAATTAAAATGCCCATCTAATTAAAAATCTAACCATAATCCCCCTGGCGGCTCATAGCTCCACCCCTTTCCATTGTCAAGATGCTCAGTTGAGCCCCCTTAGCTGAAAAATTATTGAACCAGAGTCGATTTGAGCACACGGGCATAATTCCCAGCCTACCACAGAGTTGGAGGCAAAGACGCTTAGTGATTTGCACAGTGGATGGTGGTGTCTCACTCAGCAATGATGTATGACACAGATGAGTGCGGAGCGGCCATCTGCTGTTGGAGGAGGGTGACAGACAGAGTCTGTTCCACTGTGGCAGATGACTTTCCCAGTGCTGGCCAGCTGGCGTAGAGTGGACAAAGTTGGACAGGGCAATGATGCCCAGCAACTCTCTGGGGAAATAACTCAAGGTCTTCTCCCTTTTGTGGCTATATTTATCCCTTTCTTCTTTACACACACCCATGCATAATAGAGCTGATATGATAAAATACAATTTGGAATATGGAGAAGAGGGAAGAAGCACACACCTACCCTAGGGGTTAAAGTTGCTGGTCTTGAGCATGAGATGTATCTTTGAGTGTCCTAGTAGCCTGGGCAAAAAGAGAAAACCTGCTAAATCATATGGCACATGTTACCTGGGAAAAGAAGCAAAATGCGTTCCTAGAAGAAATGAAGTTTTCTTTAACAACCTTTCTAAAATCTGGGTTTTGGCTTTTATTAGTTTTGACTTAATAGAGAGGAGAAACTAAATTTCTCAGGGCGTGTGTAACAAAATGTCAAACTGCTAGAATGCTTGGCCTATTGATAGAGAAAAGACCAGAACATGGCTTGCTCTGTCACTAATGAGAAACGGGTAGCATTCAGCAGTACCTGGGACTGGCTGAGGCAGCCTTATCTTTTCAGAACTAATAAAATCATGATTTTTACCTTTTTCTTATTGTATATCTGTATTTTCTGAAACTTCCACAATGAGCATGTATGACATTTGTCATGCAAATATAGCTGGTTCTGGACTCTGACGTGAGCTCCTCACCCTTCCTTCGCTGCTGTGTATCGTGGGGGGCCTGACCCCTCCAGGCTGCAGTTCTTAGGCCCCTGTGTGAGCCGGCTTCCAGCTGAGTTTAGCTAATGGGAGACTCTGGTGGGAGTTTGATGGGCAGGAGGAAGGAAGACTTCAGGGTGTTTTTCCCTCTCCCTCTGTCCTGGGGTGGTATCTCTGGCAGCTGCTCCCTGTCTTCCATGACTCCAGTTTGCACAGGAAGCCTGTCATGGGTCCAGCTTCCTCTGGGTAATCCCAGTCCCTGGGCTCTGCTAGCATCACCTCCTCCCTTTGTCCCTCCAGCCTAGGAGTGGCAGAAACTTCCTGCTGCTGCTGGCCTCTGGATTGCCTCACCATGCCTTGTTTGGCTTCTAAGTTTCTTTCATCTTATTGCATTAACTTTCCTCTGTTTTAAATATTCGGAATGATTTCTGTCTTCCTGGTTGGGCTCTGACACAAAGAGAAAAATATATTTGAAACAAAAATGAATGGGGCAAAAGAATCTAGAAGAACATGAGTTAGAGAAATAACCAAAAAAGCAAAAGACTTCAGCATCATGGCAGCACACACGAAGAAATATCCAGTGTTGGTGTGCAGCAGCTGGAAAAGACTTCTGGCCACCTGCGGACCTTTTTAGGCACGTTTATACACAAAAATAGCAGCTTTACTTGGAGCCATAAGATCTAGAAGTGAAGGACAACAACATGTAATGTATAGGAAAGAAACCCTAGACTCTGATTTAGTCATAAGCTGTGAATTCAGGTCCTTGCTTGTGGTGGCTTGTGGTTTACTCTCCAGCATCCATTCTTTTTTTTTTTTTTTAGGTGGAGTCTCACTCTGTCACCTAGGCTGGAGTGCAATAGTGCAATCTCAGCTCACTGCAACCTCTGCATCCCAGGTTCAAGTGATTCTCCTGCCTCAGCCTCCCGAATAGCTGGGATTCCAGGTGTGTGCCACTGTGCCTGGCTAATTTTTGTATTTTTAGTAGAGACGGGGTTTCCCATGTTGGCCAGGCTGGTCTCGAACTCTTGACCTCGTGATCCACTTGCCTTGGCCTCCCAAAGTGCTGGAATTACAGGTATGAGCCACCGTGCTCGGCCTCTTCAGCATCCATTCTACCCCTCCCACTTGGCATAGCTACAAGACTTGGATGCTACTGGTCCAACCTTTAGCCTCTAAGTTGTAGCCTTAATTGACATGGGCACATTGGCTTATGCATGTATATATACCCTAGGCCTGTCGTGGCATTCTCTGGCTACTGGTACAAGAAAAGGGAAGTCTACGACTCTTGTTTGATGATTGGGAAAAGAAATGTCCTTTCTCCTTCTGGATGGTGTGGTGGGTCCTGAGACTGCTTCAGTATTTTTCTACTAATAGAAAGAGAAGCTGAGAATAAGACTGGCATAGAAAGAAGGGTAAATCCAAGACAACTGAAATAAAACAGAGCTGATTTCTGATCAAGCTGTGCCTGAAGCCCACCATACCACTGGACATTTCTGTAACATATGTTTATACATTCTCATAACTGTTTAGAAAACATGGTTTGATTTGGGGTTTCTGTTACTTGCAACAAATATACAACAATGTCCCTTTATTGTCTCTGTGTGTCCTTGGGTCCTGTTAGTCTGTGCTTACATCATTATAAGGAAATACCTGAGACTGGGTAATTTGTAAGGAAAAGAGATTTAATTGGCTCACAGTTCTGAAGGCTGTTCAGGAAGCATAGCGCTGGCATCAGCTTCTGGAGGGGCCTCAGGAAGCTTACCATCATGGTGGAAGGCAAATCAGGAGCAGGCCATTCACATGGCAAAGCGGGAGCAAGATGATTAGCCTTACAAAAATAAAGACAGCAGGAGCAAGAGCGTTTAAGTGGGGAGGAGCCACGCACTCTTAACCAGATCTCGTGAGAACTCACTATTGGGAAGACAGCACCAAGCCACAAGGGATTTGCCCCCATGATCCAAACCTCTTCACCAGTCCCCACCTCCAACACTGGGGATTACATTTCAACCCGAGATGTGGGTGGGGACAAATATACAAATTGCATCAGTCAGCCACTTCGCCTTTCTGATCCTCAGTTTCCTCATCTGTAAAATGGGAATAGTAAGATAACTTACTTAGAAAATTTTGTGAGGATCAGGAGAAGTAATAAATGAGATGGTGCTTTGTAAATTATAAGGAACAATTTGAATCTTATGATAACACATGTAACTTATGTCTATTGTTAATGCATTTTTATGTCTCTACTATATAGAAATAATTTATTTTATCAAGCATGCAGTTCTATAATACCTACTTCATTGCAATGTTGTGTTTAACAAGATCAATCAGCAATAACCACTATTTCACTCTGTACAGCTCCAAATAATTTACTTTTGAAGTCCCAGGTGACTATGCAAGCTTCAAAGGGTTTACCTCAAAACTCTTAGTCAAGTGGAAACAGACTGAGTAACCCTTTGTGTGATCACTCATAACTCACTTGTAAAATGTGTGGTTTTCGCTGCCATCTGGAGCAGCCTGTGAAAGTGGGTGTGTGACATTCCTGTCACCGTGTGAAAGTTCAGGCGTGTCCAGAAAGGACCAGCTGGTAAGTCATGCCCTCGCCTCTTCTTGAGGTTGCTACCCTGGGGTGGTTTGGTGACCTGGGAGAGAGGTTTAGGCACGAACCTTTCAAAGAGAAGAAAACTAAGGCCCCTTGGGAAAATGGCATATAATGTTTAGCTTTATAAAAAGGCAAATATCTCACTATAACAACGCATTATTAAGAGTAATTAATTTCCCCAACCTGATTAGATAAGGTCTAAAAACACAGTGGAGGTACGCAGTGTGTGTTTCTCTTCTAGTCACTGGTGCATCTGAGGCCAAGTGTGTTAGGCTGGAGCAGGCCTGGGGGGCAGGGACGGTGATCCTTCCCACCAGGTCCTGTAATCTACCTCCCAAGCAGACTTCCCACCTCCCTTCTCTGTCTGTCTTGCCTCTGAGCCAGGTCAGGTCCCCATCACAGATCACCTGTGCTAGCCTCTCTTCCTCCAACCTCAGCCTCCTCACTTTGCCTCTATTCACTCTCAATCCTGCTATACGAGTTGTCTCTTAGAATGACACCATGACTCCCTGCCTCCTCTCCCTACCATAAAAATTTCACTGGTTCCCTATAGCTTGTCCTATAGAGCCCAGACTCCTTAGCATGACAAGGCCTTTGGGATCTGACCCCCGTTAGCCACTGATCCAGGCCCTCTGCCACCACCCCTGCACACACGCCCCATGCGCCTTCCAAATCCAATCACAGACCTGGGGCACAGCTCTGTAAGGTTGGCGGTTATGACATTTTTGTGATCATAAGAATGTGGCCTGAATGCTTTTGCCTAGGTTTTCTTCCAGGGTTTTTATGGTGTTAGGTCTTATGCTTCTATCTTTAATCCACCTGGAGTTAATTTTAGTGTAAGGTGTCAGGAAGGGGTCCAGTTTCTGGATAAAGAAAATGAGGTACACATACACCATGGAATACTACCTAGCCATAAAAAACAATGAGTTCGTGTCCTTCATAGGGACATGGATGAATCTGGAAACCATCATTCTCAGCAAGCTGAAACAAGAACAGAAAACCAAACATCGTACATTATCACTCAGGTTAGAACGTGTGGACACAGGGAGGGGAACATCACATACTGTGGTCAGTAGGGAGGGGCTAGGGGAGGGACAGTGAGGGTGGGAGGGTGGGGAGGGATAATGAGGGGAGAAATGCCAGATATAGGTGCTGGGGGGATGGAGGCAGCAAACCACATTGCCATGTATGTACCTATGCAACAATCCCTCATGATCTGTACCTGTACCCCAGAACCTAAAGTACAAAAAAAAAAAAAACAAACCAAGAATGACTGGAGCTTGTTTAAAATGCAGACACATCCTCAGCCACATCCTCACAACAGTATGATCCAGGGTGTAAAGGCTGGAAATCTGAAATTTCGTAAGAACGTTGACAAAGTCAGTGCAGGTGGTCCTTGGGCCATCTTTGGAGAAAATGCGTGTGATGCCCCTCATCACGATGTAACTTTTTTTCTTTCACATTTGCCTCCACCTAGAACTCTTTGAAGGTGAGCCTCGAGCCATGTTCAGCTTTGTTTTCCCAGGACATAGCACAGCTCTGCACACACCAAGCTCTCCTACTGTGTTTATTACTTGGAAAAATCAATTACAGCAGAGCCGATATCTTGATGCCTCGGTAGGAATGGGAGCAGTCCTGGACCAGGGGACCCAGCATAGAGGCTGGCCCAGAGAGCAGCAGCTCAGGAAATGTTAGAGAAGCAAGTGCGTTGGAGGAGGGATAGCAAAACCCTAGTCAGAGGTCAAGGGTCAAAGGAGGATCCTATATGGTGTTGGGTGGTAGGGGAGGGGAGGGAAGTTAACAAGAGGTCCCTCAAGGCAGTGGCTCATGCACAAGGAAGAAGGAACCAGTAAGCATAAGAGAAGCCAGAAGCACTGCACCCTGCAAGCAGCATCAGACTGCAGGAAAGGGTAGCTAGGTACTGAGTCCCAGATCACTGCTCTAGAGAACAGCAGTTGGGAATTTTGTCTGCATATTAGATTTGCTTTTGAAACCAAATGAACAGGTGAATGTCAGGTTTCCAAGTTCCCATCCAGAATTACTGAATGAGACTGGACATGTGTGGAGGGGATTTCAGAACTCTTTATACCAGGAGTTCTGAAACTCTATCATTATGTGTCCGTGTATCGTTCTTTCATCCCTAATTAATGCTGGTGGTTACTCAGTGGGCTCTTTCTATTTTTAAAAAGTCACATTTTGGCAGGGCTTACTGGTTCATGCCCATAATCTGAACACTTTGGGAGGCCGAGGTTGGTGGATTGCTTGAAGGGAGGTGTTCGAGACCAGCCTCTGTAAAAAAATTATAGAGGGCAACATAGTGAGACTCTGTCGCTACAAAAAAAATATAAAAAAATTTTAGTGGGGTGTGATGGTATGCAACTGTAGTCCTAGCTACTTAGGAGGCCGAAGCAGGAGGACTGCATAAGTTCTGGAGTTCAAGGCTGAAGTGAGTTGTGATGGCACCACTGCATTCTAGCCTAAGTGAAAAAGTGAGACCCTGTCTCAAATAAAAATAGATACGTATCACATTGGGGTTTTTTTTTGGCTCAGGAAAATATTTGTTAGTATTATTTCTTTGCTCATTTCTTTCCCTCTATCTCTCCAGTCTCTTTGACTGTAACTTCTATTAGATGAATGTTGGCATTTCTGGGCCTAACTTTTATGTCTCTAAACTTTTGTTATAGTATTTTCATTTCTTTTTCCTTTAATATATTGTTCTGGAACAATTTCTCAGCATACTCTGCAATTATATTCTATACTCTTCACTTATGTCTATTCTATTACTTAGCACATCTATTAAGATTTTTAGTTTGATGATTGTATTTTTAATTTCTGAGGTAGCTAAATGCTCATCATCATAACAGCTTGCTCTTGCTTTAGGAATATGATAATATCTTTTAATTCTCTCGAATGTTCAATATTTGGTATATCCTCAAAGTTTTCATCTGTTTGTTTTAATTACTCTGTTTCTTTAGGTGTTGGTTCTGAGATTAGTTTAGTTTTGTTTTCCTTTCATGAATGTTGGTTTTCTGTAAATATTGGGTGGTTCTGGATTGTGTGCTCATTTTTGTATGTGATTATTTTGGTTTCATCTGCATAAAAGCCAGCAAACTGTAGCCCATGGCTTCTGCCTGTTTTGAACATAAAGTTTTTTTGGAACACAGTCACACTCATTCACATGTCTCCCCTATCTCCAACTGTGCTACCATGGCAGAGCTGAATGAACCATAAAGCCTAAAATATTGACTCTCTGCCTCCTTGCAGAAAACGTTTGCCAACCCCACCTGGATCTAACCAACCATTTTCTTACAGGAAACAGAACTCACAGAGGAAGATGGTAAGCACTGCTTGGCTGATTAATACATCATTTAGAACAGAATGGGAGATATTCTATAAAACAAAAGACTTAGCTTCTTCATGAGTATATGGCATCAAAATAAAAAACAAAAAAGCAGAAATTCATATGGATTAAGACAGATTTAATAGCAATATCAGCCAAAATCCATGTGTGACCTTTGCTTGGATCCTAATTTAAACAGGCCAACCATAAAGGCAAATTTTTGAAACAATGAGGGAAAATTGTGAACTGGTGTTTCTAATTTTTATGGATATGAAACCACATTACAACCTAGTGGCATAAATTAACAGCCATTATGCTCACAGGTCCTTTGAGTCAAAAGTTTGGACAGGCCATATGGAGATGTCTTCTCTGCTCCATACTATTGGGAGCCTCAACTGGAGGACTTAAATGGCTCAACTCTGCTGGGAATTCTGATTGGACATCTACACATGGCCTCTCCATGTGGCTGGGCTTCTCACAGCATGGTGCCTGGATTCTGAAAGGAACTATCTTGAGAGGAGACTTCTGGAGAGTAAACATTGCAAGAGAACCCATTGGAAGTTAGGTGGCTTCCTGATCTCCCTTGGAAATCAGACAGCACCTCAAATTCCACATTCTGCCGTTCCAGCCAGTGCTAAGTCCACCAGGAATCAGGAGGAGAGGAGTCAGGCCTCAGCTCTTCATCTCAGTGTGGCAAGTTCACTTGTAGAAGATAGAAGGTGCTGCTGCAAACATTTTTGGAAAGTACAATCTGCCACGACTGCTTATTAGATTATATTGATAACTTGTTGTCATTGGAGGGGACTGTGTGTGATAATTTTCAATATCCTATAGGCCTACTTTTGGGCACAGATTGGTGGAGAGGTGTGACCTACCAACCATCTTGGCAACAATTGGATTATAATTTTGAGAGACAGAGAGAGAGAGAGATCATTTTTTTAAAAGTTCTTTTTGTGTTAGAGAGTCACACTAAGTATGAGTAAAATGAAATAATATTTGAGATTTCCCAATCCTACTGAAATTACTCTAAAATATAGAGAAGGATGGAATCCTCCCCAAACCATTCTGTGAAGCCAGTTTCATCCTCATACCCAAACCAGGAAAGGACACAACAATAAAAGCAAACTACAGACCAATATCCCTGATGAACATAGATGCAAAAATCCTCCACAAAATACTTGCTAATCCAACAGCATATCAAAAAGGTAATACACCATGATCAAGTGGGTTTTATACCAGGCATGCAAGGATGGTTCAACCTATCCAAGTCAATAAATATGAGACACCAAAAAACCAGAATTAAAAATAAAAATCGTATCATAATCTCAATAGATGCAGAAAAAGCATTTGACAAAGTCTAGCATCCCTTTATGACTAAAACCCTTAGCAAAATTGGCATGGGAGGGACATACCTGAAGATAATAAAAGACATCTATGAGAAACCCACAGCCAACATTATACTGAACAGGGAAAAGTTGAAAGCATTTCCCCCGAGAATTCAAACAAGACGAGGATGTCTACTTTCACTACTTCTATCCAACACAGTACTGGAAGTCCTAACCAGAGGAATCAGACAAGAGAAAGAAATCAAGGACATACAAATAGGAAAAGAAGAGTCAGATTGTTGCTGTTTGCCGATGATATGATCGTATACCTAGACAACACTAAAGACTCATCCAAAAAGCTCCTAGATCTGATAAATGAATTCAGTAAAGTTTCAGGATACAAAATCAATGTACACAAATCAGTAGCACTGCTACGCACTGATTATCAGTCAAGCTGAGAATCGAATCAACAACTCAATCCCTTTTACAACAGCTGCAAAACCAAACCAAACCAAACCTAGGAGTTTACCTAACCAAAGAGGTGAAAGATCTCTACAAGGAAAACTACAAAATACTGCTAAAAAAGAAGTCATAGAGAACACAAACAAATGTAGACATATCCCATGCTAATGAAGGGGTAAAATCAATATTGTGAAATGACCTTACTATCAAAAACAATCTGTAAATTCAAAGCAATTCCCTTCAAAATACCAAAATCATTCTTCACAGAATTAGAAAAGACAATCCAATCCTCCTGAAATTCATATAAAACCAAAAAAGAGCCCACATAGCCAAAGTAAGATTAAGCAAAAAGAACAAATCTGGAGGCCTCACATTACCCAACTTCAAACTATACTACAAGGCTATAGTTACTAAAACAGCATGGTACTGGTATAAAAACAGGTACATAGACTAATGTAACAAATAGAGAACCCAGAAATAAAGCCAAGTACTAACATCCAACTGATCTTTGACAAAGCACACAAAAACGTAAAGTGGGGAAAGGACACCCTATTCAACAAATGGTGCTGGGGTAATTGACAAGCCACATGTGGAAGACTAAAGCTGGACCCTCATCTCTTACTTTATACAAAAATTAATTCAAGATGGATCAAAGACTTAAATATAAGACCTGAGACCATACAAATTCTGGACTGTAGGAAAAACTCTTTTTGACATTGGCTTAGGCAAAGACTTCATGAACAAGAACCCCAAAAGCAAATGCAACAAGAATAAAGATAAACTTGACTAAACTTAAAAAGCTTCTGCACAGCAAAAGAAATAATAGTGGAGTCAACAGACACCCCACAGAGTGGGAGAAAATCTTCACAAACTATACATCTGATAAAGGACTCATATTCTTCACAAACTATACATCTGATAAAGGACTCATATCCAGAATCTACAAGGAAATCAAACAAATCAGCAAGAGAAAACAACATACAATCCCATCTAAAAGTGGGCTAAGGACATGAATAGACCATTCTTAAAAGAAGATATACAAATGGGCAACACACATATGAATAAATGCTCAACATCACCAATTATCAGGAAAATGCAAATCAAAACCACAATGTGATACCACCTTACTCCTGCAAGAATGGCCATACGTAAAAAAATCAAAGAATAATAGATGTTGGCATGGATGTAGTGAAAAGGGTACACTTTTACACTGCTGGTGGGAATGTTAACTAGTACAACCACTATGGAAAACTGTATGGGGAGTCCTTAAAGAACCAAAAGTAGAACTACCATTTGATCCAGTAATCCCACTATTGAGTACCCAGAGGAAAGAAGTCATTATATGAAAAAGACACTTGCACATGCATGATTATAGCAGCAGAATTCACAATTGCAAAAATATGGAACCAGCCTGAATGTCCATCAACAAACAAATAGATAAAGGAAATATATGCCATAAAATACAACTCAGGCATAAAAAGGAGTGAAATAATGGCATTTTCAGCAACTCGGATGGAGTTGGAGGCCATTATTCTAACTGCAGTAACTCAGGAATAGAAAACCAAATACTTTATGTTCTCACTTATAAGTGGCAGCTAAGCTATGAGAATGCAAAGGCATAAGAATGATATAATGGACTCTGGGGACTGAGGGTAGGGGTGTGAGGGGGGTGAGGGATAAAAGACTACTCACTGGGTACAGTGTACACTGCTTGGGTGATGGGTGCACCAGAATCTCGGAGATCACCGCTAGAGAACTTATCCATGTAACCAAATACCACCTGTTCCCCCAAAACCTATTGAAATAATAATTTTTAAAATGAATGAAAATTAAAAAAAACACACACACAACCAGACAGACAAACAAGATACTCTGGAAGAAAATGAAAAGTTGCAATGGAGACATATATAAATCAAGAACGGCAGAATGCTGATAGTTGTTGAAATTACTGGATGAAGACTGGTTGCTTCTTAATATTATCTTTAATTTGCATATGTTTGAAATTTTCCTATGTAGAAAAAAGAAAGAAAAAGCTGGTTTTGCAGGCTTATAGATGTTCTTTCTTTTTACCTTTGGAATTGTGGGTGAGTCCGTGTCCTGGTAAGGGGGAGGGAATGCCAGGAGCTTAACTCTCCAGGTGCCACAGTCCCTGTTCCAGCCTGAGGTGAACTTGGTGCACATAGACAGACAGGAGGAGCCGACCAGCTTGGTGACCAGGAATGGGTTATTACAATGTCCCTGTGGCTGTCCATGACTCCCCTCCTGCTCTTTGTATCTGCCACCTCTGTTTAGGGCACACAAGGAGCCACTGCTGCATTGGCACAATGTCTCCCTAAACATGCTTTAGGATGTGATTTATTTTGTCAGTATGGTCCTCTCTGCTTTCTCTATTTTCAGGATGACTTAAAATCTCTGATCTGATGATAGCATGCTCCCCTTTTCATTGTTATGAATTCCATTTTACTGACTGACATGGTTTGGCTCAGGGTCCCACACAAATCTCATCTTGAATTATAATCCCCATGTGTTGAGAGAGGGACCTGGTGGGAGGTGATTGAATTATGGGGGCAGTTTCCCCTTGCTGTTCTGTGATAGTGAGTGAGTTCTCACAAGATCTGATGATTTCATAAGAAGCAGTTTCCTTTGTGTGCTCTTTTTTTTTTTTTTTGAGATGGAGTCTCACTCTGTCACCTAGGCTGGAGTTCGGTGGCGTGGTCTTGGCTCACTGCAACCTCTGACTCCTTGGTTCAAGCGATTCTTCTGCATTAGCCTCCCCAGTAGCTGGGATTACAGGAGTGAGCCATCACACTCAGCTAATTTTTGTATTTTGAGTAGAGACAGGGTTTCACCATGTTGGCCAGGCTGGTCTTGAACTCCTGGCCTTAAGTGATCTACCACCTCAGTTTCCCAAAGTGCTGGGATTTGCATATGTTTGAAATTTTCCTATGTAGAAAAAAAGAAAGAAAAAGCTGGTTTTGCCTGCTTATGGGTGTTCTTTCTTTTTATCTTTGGAATTGTGGGTGAACTCCTGACCTCAAGGATTCCACCTCGGCCTCCCAAAGTGTTGGGGGATTACAGGCGTGAGTCACCACACCCGGTGCGTACTCGCGCTCTCTCTCTCTCTCTCTCTCTCTCTCTGCCTTTCTCCTGCTGCTATGGGAAGACGTGCCTTGCTTCCCTTTTCACTTTCATCATAAGTTTCCTGAGGTTTCCCCAGCCATGCAGAACTGTGAGTCGATTAAACCTCTTTCCTTTATAAATTATCTTGTCTTTGGTAGTATCTTTATAGCACTGTGAAAACGAACTAATATACCAACAATAAAAAAATTGTTTCCTGTTATTTTTAGAGCTATTGGTTGGAACAGAAAAAATATTTGTGAGTGCTTAGCCATCTTGACTCATACCCTCATGCTTTTTCAATCCATTATAATCAAACAATATGTATTCAACTTTGCACCTTCTGAGTCTTAAAAAATCTATATTAGAATTTACATATTTTTAATTTTATTAAAAACTGCTTGCAATAAAAATTATTAATGCTTGCATGATATTGTATCTTATATGTATGCTATAATTTATAATTTCTGAACATTTACATTTAGAACATTTGTAACTTGATACTAGGCATATTTACTGGGATAAGTATCTCTTTCAATATTCAGTCTCAATATTTTGTTTCTTTAGGATGGGTTATAAATTGTGGAATTGTAATGAAAGAACTTGACTTGAAAAATGATAACTGATACATATTGCCAAGATTATTTGCAAAGAATTTCTGTCCACATATGGCTTTTTTCTCCATCCCTAGCAATGTAAAAGTCTCTATTTAATTTCTACTTCGTAACATTATTAGAACTGTTTTTTTTGTTTGTTTGTTTTTGCGATAGAATCTCACACTATTGCCCAAGCTAGCATGCAGTGGTGTGATCTCAGCTGACTGCAACCTTCGCCTCCCAAGTTCAAACGATTCTCCTGCCTCAGCCTCCTGAGTAGCTGGGATTATAGGCATCTGCCACAATCCCTGGCTAATTTTTTTTGTATCTTTAGTAGATACAGGTTTTCGCTATGTTAGCCAGGCTGGTATTGAACTCCTGACCTCAAGTGATCCACCTGCTTCAGCCTCCCAAAGTGTTGGGATTACGGGCGTGAGCCATCTCACCCAGGCTAGAACTGTTTTCGTCTTTACTAATTTGCTAAACAGTACAAGGTGTCTTATTCTCTCATGCTTTCCTGTTATTTTTCCAAAGGAACTTCAAAAAATAATTTTACTAAATACAAAGAAAGCAAAAGGGAAGAAGGAAAGAAAAAGAAAACGAAATCATTTCCATCAGGATTTTTATTGGATTAAAAAAGCTTACATTGCTTAGAAATTACAAATGTAATAAATGAATACACGATTATTTGAAAAATAAATCAGAAGTATATGGAGAAGCAGAAATTTAGTCTGCCTTCATTCTTACATTCCCCTCCCCTCTTTTAATTGTCTTTCTCCAGAGGTAAAATATTTAGTGCATATCATAGTAGGCTTTAAGAAAATTCATATGAATTAATATTACATACAGACACAAACAATTTCTGTTGGATTAATTTTTCTGATTTTTCTATTTGTGCTTTGAAAATTATAGATAATATTTCTATTGCTCTAATAGTTACAGTTAAAAATATAGTACACTTATTTGAACATATTATTCTCTCAATGTCTAGAGTTAAGCTATGGCCTATGCCTTCCCAAATAATAAGATAGAACCTTAGAAAATTTTTATTTTTATTTCCCCCTTCCTCCTTCTCCTACCATATGGAAATCATCTGGGGTTTCAATTCCAGATTCAGGAATTCTTACAGTATATTTCATTTAGACATAATTAGCCATCTTTCTGCCTAAGGATTTTTGTGCCTTATCTTCTTTGTTTGTTTGTTTTTTCTTCCCTACAGCAAACTTCATTTTGCTGAAATATGTTCTCAAATAATTCTTTTGGAAAGGAGCTGAGGATGATAAAAACTTCCTGAATCCTTTCATGGTCAAGAAAGTATTTTATCCTCCCGTTTAAATGCTGGTTGGGTATAGAATTTTAGGTTGAACATTTTTTTGCCTCATAATTTTAAAAGTTGCTTTATTATCTTCTGTTGTCCAATGTTGCTGATTAGAAAATTCTTGCCAATCGAATTCCCAGGTTTTTAGGAAATAACTGACTTTTCCCTCTATGTAATTTTTTAGGCTTTATTCTTATGATGTAAATGCATGACTCTGAGAGTCAGAACCCCCTTGTTGCTCCACCCCAGATGTCACCAGATAGTGGCTCAGCCCAGGCCCAGCCTGAAGCCAGGCACTATATATTCTCGAGAAATACCGTGGTATATTAGTCTGTTTTCATGTTGCTGATAAAGACATACCAGAGACTGGGTAATTTATATAGGAAAAAGTGTTCAATTAGACTTAACAGTTCCATGTGGCTAGGGAGGCCTCACAATCATGGCAGAAAGTGAAAGGCATGTCTTACACGGCAGCAGTCAAGAGAGAGAATGAGAACTGAGTGAAACAGTTTTCCCCTTAACAAACCATGAGATCTTGTAGACTTATTCTCTACTGTGAGAACAGTATAGGAGAAACTGACTCCATGACTCAATTATCTCCCACCAGGTCCCTCCCACAACAAATGGGAATTATGGGAGTGCAATTCAAGGTGAGATTTGGGTGGAGACACAGCCAAACCATATCACATGGAAAACAAGGTAGGCATTGTCTCTGCCTATTTGGAGGTTAAATATGAGGGTTGGAACCAAGAGAGACAAGACAATAAACAAACAAATAAACAAAATAAGTAAAGAAAATGAAAAGAAGGAAAGGAACATGTTGCAATAATAGATAAACAATGGACTGGGTATGCAGCTCCTTAAACTGAGGTGACATTTGGAAACTTCTAGAATTTTTTAAAAAATTATAATTAATAGGCTTTTAAAATTTGACAGATTGTGACTGTCTTCAGGTTGGGGAATTTTCTTATTCTACTTAAGGAAATTTCCAGTTTCACCATGATATGTCTTTATTTATTCGGTTAGGGCTTACTGATTTTCTCTTGTGACTGCCATTGAATATCTATGAGAACTTTTCACTGTATCCTGTGTGTCTTATCTTGTCTCTTCTGTTTTCAACCTTTTGCCTCTCCATGCTGCATTCTGGACATTTTATTCTTATACGTATTTTTAGTTTGCAAATTCTTTGCTGCTTTGTCTAAGCTGCTGTTAAACTTGGCCATTGGGTTCTTAATTTTGGCCATTGTATTTTCAGTTTTATAATTTCTATCTAATTGTTTTGAAAATCTGCAATGTCACTTTTATAGCTTATAGACCTTTGCCAAAAATTTGAAGCTTTTTAAAAATCTCTTTGAATATAATAAGCATAGCTGTTTTATAGTCTGTGTCTTTTATCTGTTGGAATCTGGAGTCTCTCTGGGTCTGTTTCTGTAGTCTTGCTGGTTCTTGCTCATGGCATTTTATCTTTTTCATGTGCTCAGTCATTCTTGTATCCTAAACATCCTGTTTTTAAAAATTATAGAAATAATTTGAAGTCTGGGAAGATGTTATGTTTCTCCCGCGACAAGTTTTATTTGTTTCTGTATCACATGAGTGGACTTGGCAATCTGGAAACACTGGATGATAGAAAACAATAGAGCAGACCTTCAAAGTGTATATTGATTGAAACTTCGGAGCCCTCTGGATAATACAAAATGAGGCTGCATTCTGGTTGAGGACCAATTTACTTCCCATTACCTTTACACGTCAAGTGCATTTCCTCAGGATCTCTACTCAAAGTAGGATTGGGAATATATTTTATCAGAACACTGGGCTGACCCTGTTCTTTGATTTAAAAAAAAAAAAAAAGTCTCATCTCTGAGAGGCTATCAGTAACACACTCAGCCACTCAGCCTTTTTTTCCAGATTGGCAAATGTCCCCTCTAAAAAAGCAGTCCTGAGTGTCAGCTAATTTCTCTAGACTCACATTTTCTTCTGGATCCTGGTCCTAAAACTGGAAGTCTCTCTCTGTAAGCTGAAAACAACTACTTTCTGCCAAAGGGGGGAAAAAAAAAGAATAAAATCTCCCTCTGAAATGTGGTCCCCCTTTGCACCATAAACTGGGGTTCTTCAGCTTGGCTGATCAGCAGAATCATTTGGAGGAGCTTTCAAAGGGCCCAACCCAGGGATATGAGGAACTTGGTAAAGAAAGACCCTTTAAGAGTCTGTGACCACGAGTGGTTTTAAGGTAATTTCCAGATCCTTGATGTCTGCGCATACTCTTTTCTAAGAAAATGCCTGTGATGAAGGTATCCTCTCTCATATAAACATTTTCTTATTAACATAAGAAAGGCAGAGTTTTCTCCTGTACAGGCTCTTAGCTGATACAATGCTACAGGGTGCAAAAACCTCTTGGGCCAGAGTGATTTAAAATATTGGTGGTGTCATTACAGAGCATGGATCTAAGGAAAGGGTTAAAAACGTCTTTGCAAGTCAGGTAGTTTTATTGGAAGGACTGATACACTTTGTACGCGCTGATAACGACGATGTGATCTTTGGTTTTTAACTCACGAGGAATTAAAAGAATTGAGAGACATTGCCTTAAAAAAACCCTCCATTGCTCTCTGTTTTTATATATGAGGACAAACTTTTTCAGAGTTTACATGTATAATTACTCTAATTTGATCATTATACAATTTATAAATGTATTAAAACATCATGTTGTACCCCATAAACACGTACAATTGTGTCAGTCATAATTTTTAAAAAACACTTAAAAAAAGAAAAAGAAATACGAGAAACCTTATTTCATCCATAAATGCTAATTAGCATAATTACAAATGCCATGTTTAATTACACAATTAGTTATCTGTTTAAATAAATTATTAAACTTTATTTAAATAAATCATTAACTTTATTTAAATAAATCATTTATTGAATGTAAGTAAGGATGCAATTAATTATTACTAGAAATACTAACATTAATTTTTCAAAAATATGCCCTATCCGTTTTCCTAGGAGGTTTCTGGTAGTATTTTACTTTTTATACCTGGCATTTTGCAACACTTGTAATATATTTATTTTTAGATAATCTGCACACTAATAGTGATAATAATTCAATCAAGAGATTTTTTAACACTTAGATCCCCATTTACAGGAAAATTTAAAAATTAAAATGACAATTTATATATAACTTTTGGGACAGAATCATATTATAAGGTAATCAATGAAAGATGTACAAGCAGCTGGGTGCAGTGGTTCACTCCTATAATCCCAGCACTTTGGGAGGCTGAAGTAGGTGGATCACTTGAGGCCAGGAGTTCAAAACCAGCTTGACCAACATGGTGAAACCTTATCTCTACTAAAGAATACAAAAATTAGCTGGACATGATGGCACATGTCTGTAATCCCAGCTACTTGGGAGGCTGAGGCAGAAGAGTCGCTTGAACATGGGAGGTGGAGGTTGCAGTGAGCCGAGATCATGCCACTGGACTCCAGCCTGAGAAACAGCAAAACTCCATCTCAAAAAAGAAAAAAAATAGATGTACAAGCATAAATATATGTCATATTTAGATAAAATTTCTGTGAGGGACATGGAATGGAAATATAAGTTCAGAAAGTAACAAGAGCAACATAAACTTTCTCATTGTTCGAAAGATCTTTTTGTATTTTTAACAGTGGATGGTGGCAGATGTCACCTTGATATGGCATTCACAAACCATTAGATACATTTAAGAGAATATTGTAGTAATTTTATTTTAAAGTGTCAATTTTAATAATATATTAGAAATTATGTTCTCTGCAGTGAATTTAACTAATAATGATAAAAAAGTTTGGATGCCAAGTTTAAAATGTGTTGAGGATTGACATAATTTGATGTAATTGTTTCAGGGAGTTCAGGAACTGAGAAGTTGAAGATGAGTGTCCAGGAGACTGAAACCCAGCAGGTCTTGGTTAGGGCCCCTGGGATTTATGTATTCAAATCCTCCCCTGGGGATGCTAATGACCAACCTGATTGGGAACATGGCTTTCTTTTGATTTAGGTGGGTGTGGTGACGACACTACTTCTCCACTCTTTTTATTTAAACTCCTTACAATCTTGTCTCATCCATTTTTAGTAACTTGAAATTTAGGTTTTTAAAAATACCCTGCTATATTAAAGGTTGCACATAATTAAACTGCTTCACCCAATCATCATTCATCAAACTCATTTGGATTTTTTCCCAAGGTATGTGACTGTTACGGTTTGGCTGTGTCCTCACCCAAATCTCATCTTAAATTGTAGTTCCGATAATCCCCATGGGTTGTGAGAAGGACCAGGTGAAGATAATTGAATCATAGGAGTGGTTTTCCCCATCCTCTTCTCATGATAGTGAGTTCTCACAAGATCCAACGGTTTTATAAGGGTTTTCCTGCTTCACTGGGCACTCATTCTCTCTCCTGCCGCTCTGTGAAGAGTTGCCTTCTGCAGTGATTGTAAGTTTCCTGAGGCTTCCACAGCAATGTGAAATCAATTAAACCTCTTGCCTTTATAAAGTACCCAGTCTTAGGTATGTCTTTATTAGCAATGTGTGAATGGACTAATACACTGACTTTAAAAAACTGCTCAGGTGGTCTTTTAAGATGCTGTCGCCAAATGGCAATTTCGAGGGTGATAAATAAGATGCTTCCTTGCATTGTATGCATGTGAAAAATGTTCGAATCCCCCAACTGCAGTACAGGAAGCTGGGGTTGCCCCCCTCTTCTGGGTATGGCACGCTCTCTTACAATGTACTCCTGGGTCCCATTTCCAAGCTCTGTCACTTGAGTTGTTACCAGGCAGTGGGACAATAATGAACCATACCCTTCTACAAAGGTACCAAGAACATACATTGGGGAAAAGACAATCTCTTCAATAAATGGTGCTGGGAAAACCAATATCCATATGCAGAAGAATGAAAGTAGATCCTTATCTCTCAGCATATACAAAAATCAAATCAAAATGGATTAAAGACTTAAATATGACTTCAAACTATGCAACTACTTCAATGGGGAAAGTCTCCAGGACATGGTGGGCAAGAGTTTCTTGAGTAATACACCACAAACATAGGCAACAAAGGCAAAACAGACAAATGGAATCACATCAAGTTAAAAGCTTCTGCACAGCAAAGGTAACAGTTAACAAAGTGAAGAGACAACCCACAGAGTGGGAGAAAATATTTGCAAACATTAACGTCAACAAGGGATTAATAACCAGAATACATAAGGAGCTCAAACAATTCTATAGGAAAAAAATCTAATAATCCCATTTAAAAATAGATAAAAGATTTGAATAGACAGTTCTGAAAAGGAGACATACAAATGGGAAGCAGGCACATGAAAAGTTGCTCAAAATCATTGATGATTAGAGAAATGCAAATTAAAAAGTGTACAAAGCCCCTGACTGGGTTGCAGGAAGGTGGTCTGGCTTCCCTCTTCCAGGTGTGGTGCCATGTCTCACAATGCACTCCTGGGATATCAGGATATCATCTCACTCCAGTTAAAATGGATTTCATCCAAAAGACAGGCAAGAACAAATGCTGGTGAGTATGTGGAGGAAAGGGAACCCTCGTACACTGTTGGTGGGAATGTAAATTAGTACAACATGATGGAGAACAGTTAGGAGGTTTCTCAAAAGACTAAATATGGAGTTACCATGTGATGCAGCAATGCCACTGCTGGGTATATACCCAAAAGAAAGGAAATCAGCATATCAAAGAGATATCAGCACTCCAGCTTTGTTGCAGCACTGTTTACAATGGCCCAAATTTGGAAGCAACCTAAGTATCCCTCAGCAGATGAAAAGATTAGGAAAACATGGTAATTATAAACAGTGGAGTGCTATTCAGCCATAAAAAAGAATGAGATCCTGCCCCTTGCAACAACGTGGATGGATCATAATGTTAAGCTAAATAAGCCAGGCACAGAAAGACACACATTGCATGTTTTCATTTATTCGTGAGAACTGAACATCAAAACAATTGAACTCATAGAGAATACAAGGTTTGTTACCAGAAGCTGGGAAGGGTAGTGGGAGGGTGGAGTGGGGGGAGGTGGGGGTGGTTAATGGGCACAAAAAAATAGAAAGAATGAATAAGACCTCATAGTTGATAGGACAACAGGGTGTCTATAGTGAGTAATAATTTAATTGTACATTTTAAAATAATGATGAGTATAACTGGATAATTTGTGACACAAAGGATAAATGCTTGAGGGGATGGATACCCCCCGTTACGTGATATGATTACAACTCATTGTGTCTGTTTCAAAACATCTCATGTACCCATAAATCTATATACTATGTACCCACAAAAATTAAAATAAAAAATAAGAAAATAAAAAATAAAAAAATTATCCTCGTGAGGTGGGCTTTCCCTGAGAAATGAATAAGAACAACTTTCAGCGAGGTTGGAGATGTCCAAATGAGAGGATGTGGACAAGGACGTGGAGGACACCCAGAGTCCGATGAGCAAGGATGACCAGTGAGCAAGTGCTGAGGCGGCGGTGTCTGAGTGGCTCTAGCATCCTGTGCACCTCATATTAATTTAAAACTGTTGGCTGCATTGTAATGTGCCCATATCCCATTACCTCCAGCCTTCAGTGGATCCTGCAACACACGCTTGTGTTAGTTGTACTTTGAGGGAAGAAAATTAAAGAGGAAACTGGCAGCATGGCATGCTTCAGATGACCCAGGGTTGAGAAAATAGAACTTCCACAGGAGGTGAGACCCCGGGCAGTTCTGAGAATTCAGAATTCTGAACAGGTGGGAAATCCATGCAAGTGCTGGCCAGAACGAGCACATGCATGTCCTCGAGAATCCACGAAGATAAAGGGTGACCACTGTGCATTGAGCTGCAGTACATGAAATGAAAGGGCCAACCAGCTGCAGAATGACATTGAACGGTTATTCTTTATTTTCTTTCTTTCTTTCTTTCTTTTATTTTTTATTTTTTGAGATGGAGTCTTGCTCTGTCACCCAGGCTGGAGTGCAGTGGCACAATCTCAGCTCACTGCAAGATTGTCTCCCAGTTTTGTCTGACATTATCTCTGTCTCCCAGTTTCAAGCAATTCTCCTGCCTCAGTCTCCTGAGTAGCTGGGATTACAGGTGCATGCCACCATGCCTGGCTAATTTTTTAGCATTTTTAGTAGAGGTGGGATTTTATCATGTTAGCAGGATGGGCTCGACCTCCTGATCTCATGATCTGCCCACCTCGGCCTCCCAAAGTGTTAGGATTACAGTTGTAATCTGCACCCGGTCTGAACTTTTATTCCTTTAATTTATTTTAAAGGTAACACGTAAGGTAAAATATTCAAACAATATGAAGAATAGGGAAAGGAAAAAAATTCATGTGTAAATGTGTCTTTATTCTTAAATAAATGAGAACATTATATATTTTCCTCTTTTTTCCTTTTAATATTAAAAGGAAGGATGATCCTTGAAGCCTGAAGGACTTGGGGACGGGGGCAGAGCTGAAGCTTGGGGTGTCCCTACATTAACTAGCTTATCCCATTTTATGAATGAAGAAATGCATATGTTCAGAGATATTAAATACAGACCCATCTTGTTTTATTGCATTTTGCTTTGGTATGCTCTGCAGATATTTTGTTTTCTGCAAATTGAAGGTTTGTGGCAATCCTGCATGGAGCAAGTCTATTAGTGCCATTTTTCCAAAAGGATGTGCTCACTTCGTGTCTCTGTGTCACATTTTGGTAGTTCTAACAGTATCTTATACTATTTCATTGATATTACCTCTGTTGCAGTGATCTGTGGTCTTTGATGTTATTATTGTAATTGTTTTGGGGTGCCACCAACCATGCTCATATAAGACAGTGATCTTAGTGAATGAATGTCGTGTGCTTTCCTCCAGACTGGTTGTTCCGCATCTCCCTCCCTCTCCTCTGGCCTCCCTATTCCCTGAGACACAGCAATATTGATATTAGGCTAATGAATAACCCTACAATGGCCTCTCAGTGTTCAAGTGAAAGGAGCAGTCACACGTCTCTCACTTTAAGTCAGCAGTTAGAAATGGTTATGTTAAGTGAGGAAGGCACGTTGAAAGTTGAGCCAGGTCGAAAGTTTGGCCTCTTGTACCAAGCAGTGAAGTTGTGAATGCAAATGAAAAGTTCTTGAAGGAAATGAAGAGTGCTGCTCCGATGAACACACAAACGATAAAAAAGCAAAACAGCCTTATTGCCGACACTGAGAAAGTTATGGTAGTCTGGATAGAAGATTAAAACAGCCACAACATTTCCTTAAGCCAAAGCCTAATCCAGAGCAAGGCCCAACTCTCTTCAATTCTGTGAAGGCTGAGAGAAGTGAGGAAGTAGCAGAAGAAAAGTGTGATGACAGTAGAGGTTGGTTCAAGAGGTTTAAGGAAAGAAGCCTCCTCTATAACAGAAAAGTACAAGGAGAAACAGCAATGCTGATGTGGAAGCTGCAGCAAGTTATTCAGAAGACCTGAGATCATCGACAAAAGTGGCTAAACAGCAGATTTCCAATGTAGACAACAAAGCCTTCTATTGGAAGAAGATGATACCCAAGACTTCCATAGTTAAAGAGGAGAAGTCAATGCCTGGCTTAAAACCTTCAAAGAAGAGGCTGACTCTCTCTCTTGGGGGTAAATGCAGCTGGTGGCTTGAAGTTGATTCCAGTGCTAATTTACCATTCTGAGACTCCAAGAGCCCTTAAAAATTATGCTAAATTTACTTTGTCTGTGCTCTGTCTATGAAAAAACAAAGGCCGAGTGACAGCACATGTTTACAGCATGGTCTACGGAATATTGGTTTGTTTGTTTGTTTTTTGAGATGGAGTTTTGCGCTTGTTGCCCAGGCTGGAGTGCAATGGCACGATCTTGGCTCACTGTAACCTCTGCCTCCCAGGTTCAAGTGATTTTCTTGCTTCAGCCTCCCAAGTAGCTGGGATTATGGGTGCCTGCCACCACGTCTGACTAATTTTGTATTTTCAGTAGATATGAGGTTTCACCATGTTGGCCAGGCTGGTCTCAAACTCTTGACCTCAGGTGATCCACCTGAGCCTCCTAAAGTGCTGGGATTACAAGTCTACTGAATATTTTAAGAAGCCCACTGTTGAGACCTACTGCTCAAAAAAAAAAAAAAAAAAAAAGATTCCCTTCAAAATATTACTGTTCATGGACAATGCGTCTAGTTACCCAAGAGTTCTGATGAAGATACAAAGAGATTAATGCTGTTTTCATGACTATGAAAACAACAGCTATTCTGTGGCCCATGGATCAAGGAGTAATTTCCACTTTCAAATCTTACTTTTTAAAAATATATTTTATAAGGCTATAGTTGCCATAAATAGTGACTTCTTTGATGGATTTGGGCAAAGTAAATTAAAAATCTTCTGGAAAGTATTCACCACTCTCTCTCCTCTCTCTTTTTTTTTTTTTTTTTTTACTTGTTTTCCCCTATATAGCACATTACTGAATAAGGATTCACCATTCTCAATGCCATTAAGAACATCTGTGATTCATGGGAGGAGGTCAAAATATCCACCTTAACAGGAGTTTGGAATAAGTTGACCTCAGCCCTCATGGATGACTTGAAGGGGTTCAAGACTTCAGTGGAAGAAGTAACTGCAGATGTGGTGAAAATAGCAGGAGAACTAGCATTAGAAGTGGAGCCTGAAGATGAGGCTCAATTGTTGCAATCTCATGATAAAACTTGAAAGGCTGAGATGTTGCTTCTTATGGATGAGCAAAGAAAGTAGTTTCTTGAGATGGAATCTACTCCTGGTGAAGATGCTGTGAACATTGTTGAAATGACAACAAAGGATTTAGAATATTACATAAACTTAGTTGATAAAGCAGGGCAGGGTTTGAGAGGATCAACTTCAATTTGGAAAGAGTTCTACTGTGAATAAAAGGCTATCAAACAGCATTGCATGCTACAGAGAAATCATCTGTGAAGGGAAGAGTTGATCAATATGCAAACTTCATCATTGTTTTATTTTAACAAATTTCCATAGCCACCTCATCTTCAGCAACCACCAGTCAGCAGCCATCAACATCAAAGCAAGACCCTCCACCAGCAAAAAGATTACAACTTGCTGAAGGCTCACATAATTTGTAGCATTTTTTAGCAATGAACTATTTTTAATTAAGGTGTGTACAATTTTTCTGATGTAATCACTGCACCTAATAGAGTACAGTGTAGTGTAAACATAACTTTGTTATATGCCAGGAAACCAAAAAAATATTTGTGACTTGCTTTGTTGAGGTGAAACCAAAACTGCAATCACTCCAAGGTAGGCCTACAGTTTGTCCAAAGTCACATGGCTAGAAAGTAGAAATTAGAATTTGAACCCAGATATAGCTGGCTCCTAAGTCAAAGTTTTTCCCACTTCATTATGCTGAATGCCTTTCTCTGGCACAGGCTGGGGCCTGTCACCCTCTTAAAATTCAAATGTAATCACTGGGAGGAAGCCAGAACAGCAGGCAGGACTTCGCATCAAACATATGGCATAGGAGGTAGTACATGGAACATTTGAACTTTTGTTAGAGGACGAAATCTTACAAGAAGTTATGGGTGTTCTAGTCACAGAGTTGAGAAACCATGGCAGGCAGACAGGAACAAAGAAATCTATCATCACAGTAGGCCCCCATATACTTGCTTGAGGCCATAGGACAGGATACCAGATCCTAATGATAACATTTGGCTAGTGCTGGCCAGGATGTGAGGAGACTGGTTCCCCGTTCCTTCTGGAAACAGACCCCTCTCACTGTGGAGAATGCATGCCACGTGCATGGGTTAGCAGAGGGTGCTTATTCTGGCCTTTCTCTCTTAGCTACCTGGATGGACATGAAAACCAAATACTGCCAGAGTACTGGCTTTAGTGATCAGTTTCAGTATTTACATGTAAGAGAGTCAGGGACAATTAGGATCCTACCTGGGATTTTTTATTTCCCAAGGGCAATTAAAAAAAATATGTGGACCTTCTACTATGGTTGCTGAGGTGGGGGATGTGAATCTGGCATTGCTGGTGGCCATCCTGCCTTCTCTATAGAAAATCTGTCTTTTTTTTTTTTTTTTTTTTTTTTTTGAGATGGAGTCTTGTTCTGTTGCTCAGGCTGGAGTGCAGTGGTCAATCTCAGCTCACTGCAACCTCTGCCTCCTGCATTCAAATGATTCTCCTGTCTCAGCCTCCTAAGTAGCTGAGATTACAGGCATGTGACACCATGCCTATCTAATTTTTGTATTTTTTAATAGAGACAGGATTTCACCATGTTGGCTAGGTGCTGGTCATGAACTCCTGACCTCAAGTGATCTGCCTGTCTTGGTCGCCCAAATTTCTGGGATTACAGGCATGAGCCACTGCACCCCGTCAGAAAGCCTTTCTAAGAGACAAAGAAAGCAAGAGAGAGAAATGGATCCCTGGCAACATGATGCAGCTTCTGGATCTTGCTGTGCTGGACACCAGTGGCACCCCTGGACTTCAGAGTTAGGTGAACCAACATTTCCTATTTTTTGTGCATCAGCTGTTGGAATTGGGTTTGTATCACTGGCAAATAATGAATATGCTGTTTCTTCATTCAAATACTGGTATGACTAGGTTCAGAGAAGAAAAGCTGTGATATCTGGGACATAGGGTCTGGTAGGACCAGAAGCACAGCATTGAGCATTGAGAACATGAAGTACAGTCAGCACATAGACCAAACATCTCTATCCTGGACTTGCAGAAGATGTTGTTGGTCTATCACACCATTTTTTTCTCCAGAGTCAGGACAAGCCATTGCAACCTTGTTCTTCTCAACATAGAGCTTCAGGGAGTCACTATCATTGATTTGAGGTTGTGTGTACATTTTCCACTCTGGAATTAATACCTACAGAGTACAATGCGTTTGTCCAGGAAGAGTCAATCAGCTTGGAGGTTAACTCAATCTTATGGGAATTTCTTCCTTGTGGATTCTTTCAGAATATTGCATGATCAGTTTATCAAAGCTTCTATAAGTGTGAATCATGATAAATTATTGAGCTTGCTTTTTATGTATTTAATTAAGTTAATTAATTTCTTTTAAAACAGAGTCTTGCTCTGTTGTCCAGGTTGGAGTGTAGTAGCATGATCTCAACTTACTGCAACCTCTGTCTCCTGGGTTTATGCAATTCTCCTGCCTCAGCCTCTTAAGTAGCTGGGATCACAGGCTCCCACCACCATGCCCAGCTAATTTTTGTGTTTTTAGTAGAGACAGGGTTTCATCATGTTGGCCAGGCTGGTCTCGAACTCCTGACCTCAGACGATCTGCCCACCTCTGCTTCCCAAAGGGCTAGGATTACAGGCATGAGCCCTTGGGCCCAGCCTCTTTTTATGTATTTTAAATATCTATGTGTAACTGTAAATTTGGTGCCTGAACCTACATTCTTCCATTGGTGTCTGTGCGTCTCTTAGTTGTTCCAGAGTAATGATATTTTCATTTGGTTTTGAGCACTGTCAAGCACTCCTGTTTTGGGAGTTGTCTCTGTCATTTACAGAGAAAGCCCAGGAGATCTTGAAGCTGATACAGTGGCATTTCATTTGGCAGGTACAGATTTTCCTCCTGTATAGAACAAAGCTTCCTTTTGCTAACCACCTTAATTTCCTGCCCTTATCAATCTAAAAGTCAATGATTATAGTTTATTATGTGGGTTTTCATTTCACCTTTTATGTTTAAGTTCAACCATTTCCCCATAAGCAAGCAAGCAAATTTCCCACTCAGGTAATTCAAGTGCAGTTGCTAAGAGAATTTATAACGGAGTTCCATGAGCCTTAGCCGCCAACTAGGACAGCCTAACATCACTGAAGCCTCTACCTATTTTCAAACCACCTTAAAATCCATTAAATATTACAAAAGGAATGCAAATTGCATCATGGCTGTGGAAAGGGTTGCTGTTTTGTCTTGGGACTTTAGTTGACCCATAGATTAAATTTAAGATGGTTTGGGACAAATATAAAAGTCACCCAATACAATGGTAAGGTTGAAAGTGCCTTCACTTTGGCCAATTACAGTAGTTACTATTATTCATTGTCTTCAACATTAATTCTAATAGCTAACATTTATTTAGCATTCACTTGTGCCACTGCCAAATGCTTTGGTTGCGTTATTACATTTAATCTTACCATAAGAAAGATACACTTTTGTTTTATTTATTTATTTATCTAATTTTTTTTTTTGAGACAGAGTCTCGCTCTGTCACCCAGGCTGGAATGCAGTGGTAGGATCTTGGCTCACTGCAACCTTTGTCACCCAGATTCAAGCAATTCTCCTGCCTCAGCCTCCTGAGTACCTGGGATTACCGGTGTGCACCACCATGACTGGCTAATTTTTTTTTGTATGTTCAGTAGAGATGGGCTTTCACCATGTTAGTCAAGCTGGTCTTGAAATTCTGCCCTCCTGGTTCTTCCCCCTCGGCCACCGAAAGTGCTGGGATTACAGACATGAGCCACCATGCCCGGCCACTTTTCTATTTTACAGATACACCTGAGAGGTGGACAGCCTGAGTAACTTGCCCATTTTTATAACTATTAATTAATTAGATATAACCTGCATTCAAACCTAGATGCATAGGAGTCCAGAGCCCCTGTAGATTAAATGTGACTATAAAGACTTGCCTATGTATGCATTAGGATCAGATGCAAGTAACAGGAAACCTCAAACTTGCAATAGGTTAGTTTACCCATTTTCTTTATGTTCAGGGAGTCTGGAGAGAATCGTCCAGAGCTGATATGGCATTCTCCTGGCACTAAATGGCATAAATAGCAGTTTCTGCTGATGTTCTATTTTCAGCTACTTTTCTATAATATGTCTGAGTACCAGAATTTTATATTTTTGTATCCAATAATATTCTTATCATTGCTTTACAAAATCAACTTAGAACTTCATTAAGATGCTGTGTATTATTGTACATTCAGACATTTCATGAGACAAATTGGAGCCCCAAACCAAACATTACACAAAACAAAAGCTTGACATTATCATTTGTCTACTGCACAAGGGTCAGTCCTGCCTTTTAATACAAACACAAGAAGGGGCTTCTGCCGTTGAGGAATATTCTCACGGCCAGGCTTTTATGTTCTTGGTAATTATTTTCCTACCTCACCGTTTTGACCACAAGCCATGAGACAAAAACTTTGCTAGCCGCTGACCTCTCTCCTTTATACTGTGCCAAAATCTGAGCTGAAATGCGGATCATTCAATTACGAATTCCAGGTACTGTGCTAGGTGTCTCATTAGCAACACAAATGCTAAGATAATCCACTGTTCTTGTTTACTGGTCAGAGGTTTCACATGCCTGCCATCTGCTTAGATTCTCATCTCTGGGAATATACATTTACATAATCACAGAAGTCCAAGAGGAAGGATGGGGTATATTTTTCATTTGACAAAGTATCATGCTCCCACTCTATTTTAGGCACTGTTTAGATGTGCGGAGGAGAGATCCAATAAACAACCTCTCTCTTTTCACTGCCCACGTTTGGAAGCAATTCACAGATAAAATAAAGGAGGAGGGTGGATGAGAAAGGAAAGTCATCTTTATTTCTGATACTGGTTGTGCGAAGGCATGGCTGGGGTGTGGGGCATGGTGGGCTTCCTAATACTCAAGGCTGGAGTTTGGCAGGCCTCTCATTCCATCTCAGGCAGTGTTAATGACCATAGGTTGGTGTCAGTTTGGGCTGCTGCCGCAAGGTGCCATAGACTGGGTGGCTTATAAACAACAGAAATTTATTTCTTACAGTTCTGGAGTTTGGAAGTCTGAGATCAGGGTGGCAGCATGGTTGGGGTCTGGTGAGGGCCCTCTTCTGGTTTGCAGGCTTCTTGTATCCTCACATGACAGAAGACGGAGCTCTCTGGGGTCCCTTTTATAAGGGCACTCATCCCATTCATGAGGGTTCCACCCTCATGACCTAATCACACCCCAAAGATTCTACCTCCTAATACCATCACCTTGGGGGTTAGATTTCAACATATCAATTTTGGGGGGCAAAAACATTCAGTCCATTGCAGGTGGTCAACAAGGGGTTTGCCCCTGTAAAACCTGGGGGTCGGAGGAACCAATCGGTGGTTCAAAAGAGAGGAGGGAAGGACTGAGATAAATTTCCTAGGGGAAAGCTGAGGCTAAACTGAGTGCTGTGCCTTCCCATGGAAGCAGACCTCAGGAGTAAGCCATCGTGTCCTCCCACGACCAGTCTCTGCCCCCATAGAGATCGGACCAGAAACATCAGAGGAAGGTCCCCTTGATTTGCAGAGAAACTCAACTTCTGGTCTCTCCAGCTTTTCCCTTCACCAATCTCCTGCTCCTCTGGTAGAGGCAGACTTCCTTGAGGCTGAAGTCCCCTCTTATGCCTTCAGTATATCATCTCTGTGACTGTCCCTGCAGTCAGATGATCCATATCTTCATATCACCCTTCTCCCTGACTGCCTTTCCCTGAGAGCCGGCTGTGGGCATTTTTGGTTTTGGATGCTGAGTTGTACGGGGACATTTCTAGGGAGAGGGCCATTCTCAGCCCAAAAGGTAGATCCTTTCTAAAGCACAAAGTTCTTTTGGTCCTTTGCTCTTCTTTTTTCTTCATGCCTGGGAGGGTAGGATGGGGCCCAGAGGGACGTAGCCCTCTTGTGATGAGAAGGCAGCTGATACAAGAATGAGAAGGAGGGGCCTCCTGCCAAAGACATGGAGCAGAACTGGGAAGCACTTGGATCCCTGACGACACTGTCCCTGATGACATTGTCCCTGATGACATTGTGGAGAGCCCAGAGGGGACCTGGACCAGTGTCCCAAAGATCCCCAAAGGGTATGATCCTTGTGGTGTATCAGAACCTAGGAATATTACATTTTCATGATCAGGTGCTATAGTTTAATTTTTAAAATGTTATTTTGGAGACAAATACTTTACTCAACATATTCTGATGTCTAAGGCAAATTAATGCTTTTGTGGATAAAATTATTTAATTTTCGATTTTTCCAACTTGTGTTAATATAGCTTAAAGATCAAATGGAAGAGGAGGATCAATGGCTAGAAGACTGAGAGCAATTTGAAGGACAAACCTGTATCTACAACACTAACGATTCCTAACTATGCAACCTAGGAACTCAGGGAGCTCCTAGTCCAGACATTCTCAGACTGTGTTACCTGGTGCCTTGGACTTCCCTGGAGGTGCTTTTAGGCTTCCCTAAGGGGCTGTAGGGAGGCGGAGTGGATGGGCTCCGGCTCCTTTCCTGTTCAAACAGAACACCTCTACTCTTTGACATGGTTTGGCTCTGTCCCCACCCAAATCTCACCTTGAATTGTAATAATCCCCATGTATCAAGGGCGGGACACATGACTTGATCTGGGGCTCCAATTTGCATGAAATGTGTGAATGTACAATAATACACCACATCTTAATGAAGCTGTAAGTTGATTTTTTAAAGCAGAGATAATTGAATCATGGGGGCAGTTCCCTCATACTCTTCTCAGGGTAGTGAATAAGTCTCATGAGATCTGATGGTTTTATAAATGGGAGTTCCCTGGCACAAGCTCTCTTGCCTGCAGCTATGTAAGATGTGCCTTTGCTTCTCCTTTGCCTTCCACCATGATTATGTGGCCTCCCCAGTCATATGGAACTGGGACTCCGTTAAACCTCTTTCCTTTATAAATTACCCAGTCTTGGTTATGTCTTTATTAGCAGCATGAGAACAGATTAATACATGCTTGTAACAATTCAGGAGAAAACTATGGAGAAACTTTATGTTGTCAAATTAAGTTCAAATTTTGTTGTTAAGTTAAAATTAAATTTTAAAACCATGTATCTGTTCTAACATCCTTATTTTGTAAATAAGGAAGCTGACACCCAGCAAAGTTCAAATGATCAAATGATTAAGTGGCAGACTGACCTTAGTTTCCAGTACCTCCCTTCCCATTCCCTGTGAATGCTCAACTTTCATAGATAATGAAAGAGGGAGTTTCTGTCAAGTAGTCATCTCTGTAAGACTACATTTCTCTGGAATAGCTCACCACCCAGGAGCCTCATGGTAGAAATGCCATAGGGCTCTAAACCACAGCCATAGAGAAAAAGGATATAATAGAAATGAAAATTCCAGACATAGCTGGACTTCAGGTTTGATCATGGTTCTCATTCTGTAAGCTCTGCTATCTTCTATAGGCTAATTCAGACCAGTTTCCCACATGATAGTTGCCTGTGGGGACAAGCATGGGAATCCTAAAATCCTGAAATAATCCTGACCTTTGTTCTGACTGGTCTATCTATGAACTGATAACTACAGCAAGCCATCTTTGTTTCTAAGGATAACAGCCATGGGTTCTTGCTGCCTGCCTAATATTATCTTTGTCTTACCTGTGGTCATTCACAGTTTTAAGGGTATCTCTCTTACTGAGTTATCTCATGTGATCTAGTGATAACTTTCCTTATTTTTCCCATCTCTTTTTTTCTGGGAAACCATTACCTGAAGTGTTTCTTCCTACTGCTTTTTGATTCTAGAGTTCCATGTTATGTCCCTTCCATGCTGGCTTCATCTTTGACATTGTCTGTATTAGTCAGGGTTGCCTAGAGAGACAGAACTGGTAGGATGGATGTATACGTGAAGGGGAGTTTATTAAGGAGAATTGACTCACACAATCACAAGGTGAAGTCCCACAATAAGCTGTCTGTAAGCCAAGGAGCAAGGAAACCAGTCCAAGTCTCCAAACCTCAAATGCAGGGAAGCTGACACAGTGGCCCTCGGACTGTGGCTGAAGGCCCGAGAGCCCTTAGCAAAGCACTGATTTAAGTCCACGAGTCCAAAAGGTGAAGAAGTTGGAGTCTGATGTTCAAGGGCAGGAAACATCTAGCATGGGAGAAAGATGGAGGCCACAGGACTCAGAGAGTCTGTTCATTCCACTTCCTCCTGCCTGCTTTATTCTAGCTATTGGCAACTGATTGGATGGTGCCCACCCAGACTGTGGGTGGGTCTGTCTCTGCCAGTCCACCAACTTATATGTTAATCTCCTTTGGCAACACCCTCACAGACACACCCACAAACAATACTTTGCATCCTTCAGTCCACTCAAGTTGACATTCGATATTAACCATCACATGGTTTAACCTGAAAACCTGAGTGGATTTGCTCAAAACAGCATTCGCCATCTGAGTGATCTGGAGAGTGGCCTGTTTATCTTTTCTGATGGATGGGGTTGAGTTTATATTGCTTCTGCCGCATTTCTTGGGCGTCATCTTTGTGGAGGTGACTGCGATGTATGAGGCTGAGGTGTAGGGAAATAAGGAAAGCCCCCTAGTGAGCCCATGTTGCTCAGGGGAACAAGTCACACCAGATCTCTCCAGCTTCAAACACTGTGTTTGCAGGCCCTCTCCATCCCTGGCCAGGAGTGAGGAATTGGGAACGGAGCTGTGGATTACGTCCAGATTCTGAACTTTTACAACATCCCTGTGCTTTCTATTTTGTCTGGATTAGTAGCAAATCCCTTAAATCAAAATGACCTGTTTCTTTGTTTCCAAGGACGATAAAAAAGGATAAAGTTGGCTTGGGGAAAGGAGCCCTAAAGCATGACTCAGGGAGGATGAGGAAGCACAGAAAAAGGGCTGAGAGTGGCCCCAGCAGAGGACTTAGCAATGGAAGGCCCGGATTCTTGACAGAGTTCTTTGTCCCAAGGGTTTGTAAAAGGAGGTAAGAGGGGGAGAGACAGATGGAGGCTCTTTGAGGATTTTAAGGAATATTTCAGTCAAAACACTACGAAGTTGGAGTTTTATTTGCAGGAACTTAAGCAAATAAATCGAAAGAAGAAAACCATACAGGCAATATTTTTTTATGGGAGTGTATATATAGCTGTATAGAATATTGTATTTGCTGTAATAGCAAAAATGAAAAGCATTCTGAATGAAGACAGAGAAACAATAAATAAACCAAAATAGCAATACAATTGAAATTTTATGTATCCATTGTGAGAAACACAATGACTCTCTAGAACTGTGTCGGCCAAGTGGCTACTGAAATTCGCTTTTGAATGAATTACAACGAAACGAAAGAAAAGGTTCAGTTCATCAGTTACACGAGGCTTTCGGGTGCTCAAAAGCAGCGTGTGACTACTGTCATAGGTAACGAGCATTTTCATTATCACAGAAAGTTATATTGGACAGCCCTGCTCTAGAAAGCTGGGAAAGTGTTTATATGTGGCTGTTCATATGAAGCAAAAAGTAGCATGAAAAGCAGCACATGCACCGACATACAAATTACATACATGCATGCAGAAAGATTAGTCAAGGCCAGGGAGCATTCAAATTATTTCCACCAGGGAAATCAATGCATCAGGTGAATTGATAAAGTCGCCTTTTCGAGTATTCTAGAGTTCCATGACTAATACGTAATGTTTTTGAAAACTTTCTTCAGGAAGCCAGTTGTAACTGAGGCTGCCGGGATGAACATTGAGAAGCAGTGGAGGAAGCATCAGGGGACGGAGCAAGGTTCTAGTGCTGGCTTTGTGCCTAAAATAGCTGTATGATCGCATGGCAGTCACACTAAGTCTACGGCTCCTTTTGTCAGGTGTTCTCTAAGGTCTCTTTCAACATAAAGAAATGGGTGTGGTTCCGCCATGTTCTCACTCATAAGTGGGAGCTGAACGATGAGAACACATGGACACAGGGAGGGGAACGTCACCCACCAAGTCCTCTCGGGGGATGGGGAGCAAGGGGAGGGAGGCCATTAGGACACACACCTAACGCATGCAGGGCCTAAAACCTAAATGATGGGTTGACAGGTGCAGCAAACCACCGTGGCACATGTGCACCTATGAAACAGACCTACACGTTCTGCACATATATCTCAGAACTTAAAGTTAAAAAAAAAACGGGTTAAAAAAACCAGTGTGTAGCACCTCCCACCTTCTCTCACGCTCCTGCTTCTACCGTGTGGAGACAACTCACTCTCTGTTTTCCTTTGGCCACGACTGTAAGCTTCCTGACGTCTTCCAAGAAACAGAAGCCAGAAGCCGCTATGCTTCCTGTACAGTCTACAGAACTGTGAGTCAATTAAACCTCTTTCATTTATAAATTTTTTTTTAAAAAAGAGTGTGTTTGTTTGTTTTCAAGTGGAGTTTGTTTTGGCTGTTTATAGGAGAAGGAGGGGCAGGGGCCAGTTGTCAGGTAGCAAGGATCTGCAATCTGGCCACAACCATGAATCCTGGGGACAAAGGAAGAGAGGTAGGAATCCCCAGAACAGAGAAGCTGGTCAGTGACAAGACGGGGAATTTATATTCCAGATGCTCGGGGGCCATAAGAAAAAGTGCATCTGTTCTTATTAAATTTTAGAAATGACTTTGAACAGAATGTAAGTAAAACTGCAAACACAGCTGAGGAAATCCCAGCTCTGCCTGGTTCCTCAGAAACTCCACCCCCTCTTTTTGCAGAAGGCTCTCTAGTTACAACTGGCTCACAAAAACACCTTCGCATTGGCTTGTTTCTGACACTCTGGAGTAAGACAATTCTTCCATTTGTTCAACTATTTCTCAGATGTCAGATCATAAAATTATACTTCTTGAAAATCACTTATTCTTGAACATTTCCTCTCTGAATTGATTTTACAGTTATAGCCTTTTCTCTAAACCATTTTACATTTCTTTCTTTCTCTCTTTCTCTCTCTCTCTCACTCTTTTTCTCTTTCTTTCTTCTCTTTCTTTCTTTCTTTCTTTCTTTCTTTCTTTCTTTCTTTCTTTCTTTCTTTCTTTCTTTCTTTCTTTCTTTCTTGACAAGGTCTTTGTCACCCAGGCTACAGCTGGAGTCCAGTGGCACAATTATACTCACTGCAGCCTCTAACTCCTGGGCTCAAGCAAACCTCCTGCCTCAGCTTCCCAAGCAGCTGGGACTGCAGGCATGCACCACCACGCCCAGCGACTTTTAAAATTTTTTGTAGAGACAGGGCGTCTCTATGTTGCTCAGGTTGGACTCAAACTCCTGGCCTCATGTGATCCCCCTGCCTTAATCTCCCAAAGTGCTGAGATTACAATTGTGAGCCACTGGACCAGGACTATTTCTTTTAAAAGTCTGAAGATAGGTAGAATTTTGAGCCTTTGTTTTCGTTATATATTTTCCCATTAAACATTGCATGGAGGAATGCTATTGATGAATAATCAAAATAATCATCCACCCTTATGATTTTTGATGCATAATAACATACTCTTCACATCTTAGATATGTATCATATATACCATGGTGCGCTTTCCTGTTTCTATTTTTCATATACATTTAAACAAACTACCTGAATCTGTACCTACAAAACCCTTTAATAATGCAAAATGTATGTGTGAACTAGTGTACGTGGACATGTGTGATCTATACATTCATTGAATAATGAATCACTTACTATACGTCATGCCATGTGGAAACTCAAAGCTGAAAACACATAATCCTTGCCTGCCAGGGATGCTGTATCAAATGGACATTGCCGTGACCATTCCTGAAAAGTCCCAACTTAGAAAAATATTGGATGTCAAGAGCGTATCTTAAAGACCCTGGCACAGAACTCAAAATAGTTTTCCTTTATAAAAATTTTATATCTTTAATATAAGTTGTCTCCCCCAAATGACTGAATGTATACTGTACCTCAGATATAACTAGATTTAGTGTCGGTTAATTCAGTTTGCCAATACATTTATGGTTTACTTTGTGAGCAACTAGAATTCAAAAGTGAGTAAGGCCTGTCTCCTGCTCTCAAGCAACGCATAGTCTGGTAGGTGAGGTGAACCAGTAAATACATGACTGCCAACAGGCACAGTGGGTGCAGAGTCGGTCTGAAAGCCTTCGTGGAGAGCGTATGCACCAAGTATTGAGCGCTGTTGCTAAGCAACAGACAAGGAGGCTGGGAGCGCATTTCCCACTAACTGAGCTCTGGCAGTAGAAGAAGAAGGATCTGTCTGTCCTGCTCTTCTGATTTGCTGATCAGGTGTGAAGTAGCACCAGCTCCAAAGTGGTAGGTCCATGGCCCAGAGCACAGGCTGAATGAGTTGTCAAACCAGGACTTCCTGCCAATGCAACTCTGCAGGCTAACTTCCTGTTTTTGTTTTTGCTTTTTTTTTTCTTTTTTTCAACAGGAACCAAGAAGGACAGCTTGGTTTTCTTCCACTGACAACCACTATTGATTTCTTCCCTTCTTTGGCCCATGGTGCAGCTGAGAGAGGCCCAAGAAACTCATTAAGAGTTTCCCGCTGCCTTTAGGAGACCATGTCACCTCCTTTCAGGGCTCGGTCTCCTCTACGTCTCCCTCTTGCCCTCAGCCATGCCCATCGTGTTCTCTCTGCTGCAGCCATGCCACGCTCCTGTGCTTCCTCAGGCATGCCACACTCTCTAGCCTTTTCTCCAGTCTCTTTTACATGCTCTTCCTTTGGCTGAAACTAATCTCCCTCTTACTGTTGTCCTGCTGAAGCCTCATCAAGCTTCAGACCTCAACGTGCACGTCATTGCCTCAGGAAGGTCTTTGCTGACCTCTACAATGAGGTAGCTCCCAGATGACCCAGCACTTCCCTTATCTGAGGCCTCATTAAACCTCATGGTGACTGACTGTTCCCTTCATGCCCTTCTTCCTCAAGCTGCAGGGGAGGGCACAGACCACATCTGACTGGCTCACCCTTGTATTTCCAGGGCCTGACCTATAATTTGGTGGATTCAGGGACAGCTTCCTGGGTGGGGAAACTGTGCAGTCATACAGGGACTCATGCTTAGACAAGTGGCTTAAATGCTTGGCTTAATGCCGTCGCCATCTAGAAACTTATTTATTTAGTTTTTGAGACAGGTTCTTGCTCTGTCACCCAGTCTGGAGTGCAGTGGCATGATCTTGGCTCACTGAAACCTCTGCCTTCCATGTTCAAAGGATTCTCTTGCCTGAACCTCTCGAGTACCTGGGATTACAGGTGCCTGCCACCATGCCCAGCTAATTTTTTTTAATTTTTAACTTTTAGTAGGACGGGGTTTTACTATGTTGGCCAGGCTGGTCTTGAACTCCTGACCTCAAGTGATCTGCCTACCTCAGCCTCCCAAAGTGCTCAGATTACAGGCATGAGCCACTGTGCCTGGCCGCCATCTAGAAAATTCTTAATTTTTGAACAAGAGACCTCATCTTTTCATTTTGCACTGAGCCTCATATATTAGGAAACTGATACTACATGGATGAGTAAATGAATCAATGGATATGTATTAATTCTTACAATATATTGAGCCAAGGAAATTAAAGCTTCTGAAGTCCTCATTTTGAACAAGATAGAATAATTTAGGAAAAGTTGCAATGTATTATGCAGATGGCTTTATGATCTATTTTGCTATTTTTCACATGCTATTTGTTCATATGAGAAAAAAGAAGCCTTACCTGAAAGATCTGTACTGTCTGTTCTGTGAGATGTGTATCCATTAAAAATTACATTTTATTCAACTACAACCATTATGAAGTAAAAAAAAAAAAAAAAAAGGAAAAAGAAGTCCAGAATGATTTGCTGTGTCTTGTACCTGATTCATTATAACTGGAAGAAAAGGTACGACTTCTTAAGAAAGAAAAAAAGCAGGAAAAATTTTGCAAATAATAAATGTTACCTAGATGTCTACCTCTGTAGGATTGAATGAATATCAGAAGAAATATCTGTTTGGGTAGTAAATGCAATATTAGAAAAGCATGAATCTCAAAGGAAAAAGATGCAAGCTATGGCTATTCCATTCATAAACCCAAGGAGGTTCATTTAAGAGAGGCCATTTCTGGGCTTCGAACTTTTAAGGCCTGCAGAGAACCTCTTGGCTAGCATTGTGCAGGCAGTCCAGGAGTGTCTTAGTCAGTTCAAACTGCAGTTCAAGTACCGTAAATTTAAAAATGGTAGAAATTTGCTTCTCACAGCTCTGGAGGCTCGGAAGTCCTAGATCAAGGCACTGGCAGACTCAGTGATTGGTAAGGGCCCCTCTTCTCACAGATGGCATCTTCTCACTGTGTCCTCATGTGGTAGAAGCGGGGATGGAACTTTCTCAGGCCTCTTTTCTAAGGGCGTTAGCTCTATTCATGAGAGTTCTACCCTCCTGACTTAATCACCCCCCCAAAACCTCACTTTCTAATACCACCACCATCGGGAGTTAGGATTTCAACATGTTAATTTTGGAGGGACATAAACTTTCAGATCACAGCAGGGGGTCCTCCAATAACTTTTTAAGGGTCTGTCTCAGCCACCACTGCCATCTGTAGCAGGGAGCAATGGCTGTCTTTACCTTGTCTGATGGATTGTGAAGAAGGCAGCTCATTGCACAAAGGAGGGTGGGAAGGTGAATTCCAACACAACAGGGCCCAGAGTCTCTGTACCATTTGAGCAGCTGATTTATTTCGCACTGGTATGGGTCAACAGGACCAGCTCCTCTAACTACGATGATCTATCTATCTGTCACTTGTTGTGCGATTCCACTCTCAGCTCTCAGCTTTCTCATCCATAAAACAGAGTAGATAAAGGTTTTATATATCACCTCCCGCCTGTCTTTCCAGTACCCAAGTCTCCACTAAAGGACATTGCTTTCCTTGTTCCTAGGAGTGTGGAATCTACATCCTTATCTCATCTTCTGGATTTAAGCTCACTAAATCCCCATTTTCCACTTCCTGAACCCATTCTTTCTTGTACGTGCTATTACCTTTGGCCATGTGTCCTGCTGAACGCTCTCCCTTCACTTTCCTCACTTCCTCTATTTCCCTACCTAATGCGTCTCATCCTTCAAGAGGTTAAATTCCGCTCCACCCAGAGCTCTCTCGAGTGGCACCCTCTACCCCACGTTCTGCAAGGTCATGCATGGGGACCCCCGGGTGCTCCCACAGCACGTTCTTGCCTCTGACCTGGTTCTCATCACACTGTATTGTCATTGTTTCCTTGCTTGTTTCCCTCAGGAGTCCCAAGGTTCTTTGTGGGCCTGGACTCTGCCTCTTCAACATCTAGCACAGCCATTGGGACATAATAGGTGTTCAATTCATGTTTGTAGAATGAATGAAGGAAGGAAGGAAGGAGTGAATGAAGGCTTCATTTTCACTGGTTGTCTTTTAGAAAGTCTCCTGTGGGCACAGGGAAGGTCAAGAGGTAGAAGCTGCCTGATCAGTGGGAGAAAGGCTGTCTCTGCCCTCCGCGGGCCATTCTGCATGGCCTAGGCCCATCTGGCCCAGTTCACAGTGTCCTGTGGGCAGTAGCATCAGAATGCATTAAAAAGCTCCTTGGATTTTACTGACCTCCCCTGCATTTGTTGGGATGTCCTCACCGTGTCTTGGTGGGATTGGCAGTATGAAGTAGGGGAGGGGAAGAGTTCTCCTCATTTGACGTAGCTTCTGCCAGGCTGGAAGGATTCTTCCTGCAGACAGAGTACAATAGAGACATGATCACCAGGCTTGGCCAGGACAATGACGTACATGCGATGTCATGTATCCATTGAATGTTCATTGAGTGCCTGTTTTGAGCTGCATGTTAAGCTGGTGCTAGCTGGTTACATAGAGTAGCCAGCACAATACCTGGCCTCAAGAGTAGTCTATTCAGAGAGCCAGACTAGGAACAGAATATTACATCGAAATGATAATTAGGTAACCCTTTTCCGCCCTCAGGGTCTAAACAGCTAAATAAGCCCAAATCCCTGCTTTTATGAAAATGGAAACATCAAGCTGATATCAGGAATTTTAAAATTAGCCAAGTCCTTTTATTTACATGATCCTTAGACCTCATGAGTATAATTGTCTTCCTTTCAGATAAGAAAACGGAGTCTTAGAGACATTAAGCAATTTGCTTAAAGTCACCCAGTTTTCAAGGGTGTATTAAGATCAGTACCATTCAGATTATTCTCCTAACTCTACTCCTGTACTTTCCATTTTCCAGAAGGCTTGTTGCTTAGGAAGCCAATTCTCAGGCTTCTCAAGATCCTGAGTTGCCTCTGAAATGATTAAAGAGACAGTAAGACTCAATATGGTTAAAAGTGTGTTTTTTGAGTTTTGGTTCTTTGCAAATTAGCCATTCATGGAGGGCATGTGACATAATGGGAGCAGGTCTGGGCACTAGGGCAGGAACTGCGGCAGGGAGGTGGGTGGTAGGGAGGGAGGGAGAGGAGACGCGGAGCTCCTCTGAGCACCGGGAGTGGTCTGGGACTCTACTCTGGTTGCAGAGGCCAGGCTGGGGAAGGAGGCCCAGTGGCCTGAGGGGTAGTGGTCAAAGGACAGTGCGTACTCAGGCAAAGTTGAGACCAGCATCGGTACCAGTTGGCATTAGTGAATGTAATCCAGCTATTGGGGACCAGCCAGGATCACTAATTTGTATTCCCAAGCTCAGCAGCCAGTTCAGCCAGGTGAGCAGTGCAGCCCAGTGGGAGGAGAAACTCACCCTCCTGCAGAGGAGATCGGCCCCAAGGCAGGGAGAGACCATCCTAGAGGGAGGAAGAGAGATTGGGACACCGCTCCGGATTATTGAGCAGGTCGTGATGTGGGGGATGAGGACACAAGGAAAGAACCAACATGCACTGATCTCCTACTCTGTGCCAAGTGACTTTACATGCATCATTCCCCAGGTCTTTCCACAGTGCCGAGAGCGGGTATTGGTGTCCTCACTTTACAGGTAAGGTCACAATTGGCCAGCAGTCGTACGGTAATCAGAGGCCATAGCAGAGGCTGAATCTGAGCACACACCTTCCTGACTCTTCACCCACAATGCAGGGTGGGCAGGAGTTCCCCAAGGGGCTCCAGGACTCCCCGGATCCACACAGTCCAACTCCGGTTGACTTTGTGCCTGAATTCTTTTTTCTTTTCTTGAGTCACAGTCAACCCATCACCCTGGCTGGAGTTCAGTGGCACGATCTCAGCTCACAGCAATCTCCACTTCCTGGATTCAAACGATTCTCCTGCCTCAGCCTTTTGAGTAGCTGGGACTACAGGCGCCTGCCACCACGCCTGGTTAAATTTTGTATTTTTAGTAGAGATGGGTTTTCTTCATGTTGGTCAGGCTGGTCTCCAACTCCAGACTTCAAGTGATCCGCCAGCCTTGGCCTCCCAAAGTGCTGGAATTACAGGCGTGAGCCACTGTACCTAGCCTGTACCCGAGTTCTGAAGTCCCGCCCACCATGGTCTATCTCAGGCCACCGACTTACTGCCCCACCCAGGAAAGGAGACAAGTCTGGACCTGCAAGTGGGTGAAACCGACAGAGGAGCTGGCACAGGGAAAGGAAGAAGGACTGTAGAGAGTGTGTGGCAACTTGCAATTAGGTAGAAGCATCAGTTACTCAGAATACCACATGCCGCAACCATGCCGAAATGAGTTTACTGTAATTCCAGATAAAAACAAAACTGTGGGAGTGGAGACTTAGAGGCTTGAGGCAGGGTTGGCTTATTTTTTTTTCTTCTATGGTTTCGATATAATTCAGCACTTTCACTTTGTGAAGATAGACCTGACCTTTATGTGGTCTGCAGAATGCTGACTCAACATCAGGGTAACCAATGGTGCACTCATGACCCAAAACAAGACTGGTGGCAATCAGGGTTTTTAAAGCTCCTCACTTGAGCTCTTCACGATCTCGGAAGACCATGCCTTTATCAGAAATGACAGCTCTGGTTCAAACAGAGGTGTGGATATGTGCACAATCATTTCAAACATTTTTTTTTTTTAAAGATTTTTTCCCCTAATTTGTAAGAGGTAGAGTAGGATGCTGACTTAGCGTAGGTCTTTTTCCCATTTCCTACAGTAGTACAGATGGTGACTGAAGGACAGATGAAAAAAGAAAAGGGGAAGGAAGGGAGGAGAAAACAGGAAGAGGGTAAGGGGGAAGAAGGATGGCCAGCAAAGGAGGCCCACTTTTACTTCCTTGGAAATATTTCGTTCATTTTGAAAACTCAAACTCAAGGTTCTCCTGGAAAAGCAAAAGGCTTGGGCTCTCCCAAATGCCTCTTGGTGTCATTTTTATCTGGCTCCACTTTTTGGTTCTTTAGGAATCAAACCATGAACTTAATTTTTCCTCCTGTTTGAAAACCATAGGCAAAAGTCCTACCCTCTTTTCCACAACAAAATGCAGCACCCGTCCCTCTTCCCCACCACACCTCAAAGCCCCAAAGTGACGTTTTCAACAGACTTATCATACATCAAATCTGCTGTGCACACCAGCAAATAGTGCCAGTAAGCCAGGTATAACCCAATCAGACTTTTCAGCTTTGACTTCCAATGGTGAGAACAAGGATGAGCTAACATAGGAAAATGACCAGGCATGGGTGCCCTGCACCAGCCCTTTCAGAAGATGTAGAACCCTGCAGAGGGTGGAGCCTGGAGTAAGGAGGATCTGGAATCAGTGATGACCCAGTAGTCTTGAGGGACGGGCTGAGAAGTCCGATGGGTTACGCTTCAGAATTTCATGTGCTTGTGGTAGGTCCTCTGTTTTCTCTGCCAAAGTGGATGTTGAACTCTGGTAAAGATAAAATCAAAGGTCGCAGAAATGACCTATTCTCCAGCTGGGGAGATCCAACATCTGACTCAAGCCTTAAGCAACAGCCCTCTCATCCCAGTCTTGATTTTGGACTCTCCATGAGGGCAGCTGTCATGGAGAGGCTAGAGAAAGTGTATCACAGCTCATAAAATGTTGCTAGCATTCTGACCATTGTAAAATTATCTGTAGGAGCCAACTGTGTTCTGGAGAGTTACGGAGTAACCAGAGGGTGAGGGGGTATAAGACAATGGGTTATAGGTGATTTTAAACCATTGGATCAAAAATATCACATTTCTAGCCAGGTGAACTGGCTCACACCTGTAATCCCAGCACTTTGGAAGGCCAAGGCTCAGGGCAGATCACCTGAGGTCAGGAGTTCCAGACCAGCCTGGCCAATGTGGTGAAATCCTGTCTCTACTAAAAATACAAAAATTAGGCAGGCATGATAGCAGGCACCTGTAATCCCAGCTACTCAGGAGGCTGAGGCAGGAGAATCGTTTGAACCCTGGAGGTGGAGGTTGCAGTGAGCCAAGATCACACCGTTGCACTCCAGCCTGGGGGACAAGAGCGAGACTTCTCAAAAAATAAAAATAAATAAATAAAGTCACATTTCTGGCCAGATGTGTTGGCTCACTCCTGTAATCCCAACATTTTGGGAGGCCAAGGTAGGAAGATTGCTTGAGGTCAGGAGTTCAAGACCAGCCCAGGCAACATAACAAGACTCTGTCTCTACAAAAATAGTTTACATTTGGGTGGGGAGGTGGGAAGAGATAGCATGGGGAGAAATGACAGATACAGGTGAGGGGACGGAAGGCAGCAAAGCACACTGCCATGTGTGTACCTATGCAACAATCTTGCATGTTCATCACATGTACCCCAAAACCTAAAATGCAATAAAAAAATAGTTTACATTTCTCAATTAACTGTGGATCTGAGCCTTTGCTATTAAGGGTTGAAAAATCGTATCAAAATTACATTTTAGGGAAACCATTATCTTTTGTAAGGTTATAATAACACGATCCTTGGGCCTTATGTGGTGCTTCAAAATTGAGGGAGGAGGCCACTTCTCTGTCACCTGTGGTCATCATCCTTCTTGGTGCCTTTGGGACACTGAATACCAGGGGTCTCCTTTCCTGGTGGCCTGATTTATTATCTGCAAGCTTTGTCAGAGCCATTCTTCCAGGATTTGAGGCTGTGGCTTGCAGAATCTAACCATGATCACACCCCAATATCTGGGAAGCCCTGTGTAAGTGGGGCAAAGATTTCAAAGAAACTCCAAGCTTCCACCCTGCTTTGTACCACTGGGACATCAACCTCTGGGGTTTAGCTCTTTGCCCCTTCCAACTCAGAGCACCTGCTACTCTATCCTTCTGCTCGGGGGCAATCCAGATGAACCCCTCCTGTTTGGCCCCTTTATTAGTTTGCAAGGACTGCCATAACAAAATACCACAGACCACGTGGCTTAAACAACAGAAATTTATCATCTCCCAGTTCTGGAATCTGGAAGACCAAGATCAGAGCCTTGTCAGAGTCGGTTCCTCTTGCAGGTTGTGAAGGAAGGATTTGTTCTAGGCCTCTCTCTCTCTTTGACCTTGTAGGCGGCCCTCTTCTCTCTGTGTCTTCCCTCTATGCATAGCTCTTTTTTATGGGGACACTAGTCATAATGGATTAGTGCCCGCTCTAATGACCTCACTTTCACTTGATTACCTCCGTAAAGACTTCATCTTCAAATAAAAAGTCATCATACTGAGGTCCTGGTGTTAGGACTTGACCATATGCATTTTGAGAGTAAATAATTCAACCCATAATAGGCCCTAAACATAAGGTGGTGGGGAGGGGCAAGCCAGAGCTCAAATCTTTTTTTTTTTTTTTTTTAAATAAACTTTACTTTTTAGAACAGTGCTAGATTCACAGTAAAATTGAGAAGACAGTATAGAGTTCTCCTGCACAGTACAGTCCGTCACCCAGTTTTCCCTGTTGCTAATATTATACATCCTTATGGTGGGCTTGTTACGACAAATGAACCAGTATTGATACATTTTATGAACCGAAGTCCATAGTTTGCTCAGATTTCCTTAGTTTCTACTTAATGTCCTTTTCCTCTCTCTGGACCTCATCCACGGTTCCACCGGCACTTATTTGCCACGTCTCCTTAGGCTCCTGTTGGTTGTGACTGTTTCTCAGACTTCTCTTGTTTTTGGTGACTTTGACAGTTTTGAGGAGTACTGATCAAGCATTTTGTAGGATACTCCCCTACTGGAATTTATCTTATGGTTTTCTCATGATTAGACTGGGGTTATGGGTTTTTGGAAGGAAGATCACAGGGAAAATGTACCATTCCTGTTACTGTGTATCGAGGGTCTGTGTTCTCAACATAATTCGTCACTGTTCATATGGGCTTTCATCAGTGTATTAGTTTGTTTTCGTGCTACTATCAAGACATACCTGAGACTGGGAAATTTACAAAAGAAAGAGCTTTAATGGACCCACAGTTCCATGTGGCTGGGGAGGCCTCACAATCATGGAGGTAGATGAAAGGCATGTCTCATATGACGGCAGATGAGAGAAGAGAGCTTGTGGAGGGAAACTCCCCTTTTAAAAACTATCAGATCTAGTGAGACTTATTCACTATCATGATGGCATGGGAAAGACCTGCCCCTGTGATTCAATTACTTCCCACCAGATCCCTCCCACAACACGTGGGAATTCAAGATGAGATTTGGGTGGGGACACAGCAAAACCATATCAATCGCCCTGTTGAACTAGGTTTCTTGATTGTACATTGACTCTCCCCCCACGCTTTCCTTACTGTACTCTTTGCGGGGAAGTTGTTATGTGCAGCGGACACAAAAGGAGCCAGGATTATGTTCCCCTGTCCTAAGTGTGCAGTATCTACATCAGTTCTTCAGAATCTTCCACGTGGGAGATTTGAGTTCTTTTCTCCTCCCCATTTGTTAATTTATCTAATCATTAATTAATATCGATATGGATATATGGATATTTATTTGATGCTTCGTTCCACCTTTGACCGTTGAGAGCTCTTCCAGTTGGTTCCTGTGGCCTTTTGACATATCGCTGTCAATGTAGGGTTTTAAAAATTTGTTTGTTTGTTTTTTTAGTACTTCCTTTCTTTCTGGAACTTTAAGATGCCAAGCTTGCCTCTTCTCAATCCTGACTCTGAGCTCCATTTTTATGTGTAAACTTTGAACCTGTTCCTGATACCCACGCCCCACCTTTTGTCCTTGTTCTAGAAACTCCATTCTGCGTTAGTCCTTAATTCCCTCCTTACATCTACTCACATCCCATCTGCTGACTGATCAGCCACTTCCTTGTGTTGGTCACAGTTCTGCTTTGATTTTTACAGTTTGACCTCCTCTCTGTTCCCCATTTCTGTGCTGTCTTCCTTTCTCGGACCCTCACACTCCCTAAATTCAGCCCCAGACATCCCTCCAGCTGAGTCTCTTTAGGGGCAGGCAGGTCCATCACCACCAGATCCCCTCAATCATTACCCCTCCCCATGAGAATTCATTTTATCGTCTCCATAAGGAAGCCAAGCTGAAGCAGCATTTTCCATAGCATATTTCACACCGTGATCTGTAAAAATGAAACTCTAAAGTCAAATCATGTGATTGTCATCTCTTTTATTTTCTTAATTTACCTTAGCATATTACAGACATGTCCGTAGTGAAAAAGAGTTTTGCTCTGTAAATCTGACCATGGAATCTTTTTGTTGCCATCATTGCTGGTATTATGCCTGGTGTTTCTAGTGCCTACCTTGGGAAACGTCACCCTGACTGCTAAGAGTAGTGGTTAGCCCAGAGATTAAGTGCCTTGCTTGATAGGGCACCTCACTGTTTCTTTCTTCCTTTTTTTTTTTTTTTTTTTTTGAGATTGAGTCTAGCTCTGTCGTCCAGGCTGGAGTGCAATAGGGCTATCTTAACTCACTGCAACCTCCACCTCCTTGGTTCAAACGATTCATCTGCCTCAGCCTCCTGGGTAGCTGGGATTACAGGCATATGCCACTAGGCCCAGCTAATTTTTGTATTTTTAGTAGAGACAGGATTTCACCATGTTGGTCAGGCTGGTCTCGAACTTCTGACCTTGTGATCTGCCCGCCTCAGCCTCCCAAAGCTGGGATTACAGGCGTGAGCCACTGTGCTCAGCTTACCACACTGTCTCTTATGAGACATGTTACCCTGGATAAATTACTTAATCTCATATTCATTTGTAAAATCAGGCTGATCATAATTTATTGCCTTATAAAGATAAAATAAAATAATTAAAGCAAGGTGCTTAAACTGGTAAGCTGGAATATATTAACTACTCAGTATGTGACTTTTGTTATTATTATTTTTATTCTGCATCTTTGGGCCATTTCCAGTTCTAGTCTACAATATCTTCAAGGTACTCTTTCTTGGCAATAATGAATATCCGAGAACCCGTCATTCTGTGCAATCATTTTGGAAAACTTCCTTATAATTTATGTTCTTACCTGTATATATGTTATCTGTATTAAGGTCTCTTTGCCGTATTTTTGCTCACTCTTGCAACCTCAAGAGGTTTTCTTTCACTTTGTTTAGTGACTTCAATACTGCGCCAATTAAAATAAAATCTCCATGATGGCTGGGGGAAAAAATCAGCTTGTATCTCTCCCACAAAACAGATGGGAAAAATGATTCAGAACAAGACAGTCTCTAGAGGTACAAATAGTGCCCTTTCTTTTAGGAGAGAGAATGACTTCTTGTTTTGTGAGTATGCCAAAGTCTGGGATAAAATTAAGTTACTCCTTGTTTATTTCCATTTTCCTATATTATCTTCAGCTGTCTGATGACTCGGCCCATTCTTAGTGCAGCCTCCCTTCTCTACTTGGAGGTTATAGTCCAAAAGAAATGATCTCTTTCAGAAACAAACCCAAAACAATGAATTTTAAAATCTACCTTATTTGTAATTACATCAGTATATTCAATAACACATCAATATATTCTCTTAAATATAATGCTGAGGTCTTCATTGACAATCAACCCAATCTCAGAATGCATATAGTGTGTATATTAAATGCATGTAGTGTACACTCTGAGGTTGGGTTGATTGTCAGTTGGCTCAGGGTAAAGCCTCAGCATCATAATTTTTTTTTTTTTTTTTTTTTTTTTGAGACAGAGTCTTGCTGTGTTGCCCAGGCTGGAGTGCAATCGTGCTAACTCAGTGCACTGCATTACAGAGTCACATGCACGTGTGCACACACACACACGCACACACACCATGCATTGTTTTGTGTTTGCTGTTGCATAATTGGCATATATTTTTATTTTTAATCTATAGTCTTTGTTTAAAAAATATCTTCCAGCCAGGCTCGGTGGCTCAAGCCTGTAATCCTAGCACTTTGGGAGGCCGAGGTGGGTGGATCACGAGGTCAAGAGATCGAGACCATCCAGGTCAATATGGTGAAACCCCGTCTCTACTAAAAATACAAAAAATTAGCTGGGCATGGTGGCACATGCCTGTAATCCCAGCTACTCAGGAGGCTGAGGCAGGAGAATTGCCTGAACCCAGGAGGCGGAGGTTGCAGTGAGCCGAGATCGTGCCATTGCACTCCAGCCTGGGTAACAAAAGCGAAACTCCATCTCAAAAAAAAAAAAAAAAAAATCTTCCATGGTGATTTAAGTGATTCAATGTTAGCCATTATCATTCAAAACTATAACCTAATTAAAACGCACTCCAAGTACTAATAGTTAATATCATTAGTACGTCTGTGGCAATCTTTTCTGATTAGATTGCCTGGGTGGTTGATTCTCAGACTTTGCCACATATCAGACTCAACTGGGAAGTCTAAAAATTATGATGCTGGCTAGGCATGGTGGTTATGTCTGTAATCCCAGCACATTGGGAGGCCAAGGCAGGCGGATTGCCTGAGCTCAGGAGTTCGAGACCAGTCTGGTCAACATGGTGAAACCGCATCTCCACTAAAAATACAAAAAATTTGCTGGACGTGGTGGTGTGCACCTGCATTTCTAACTACTCAGGAGGCTGGGGCACGAGAATTGCCTGAACCTGGGAGGTGGAGGTTGCAGTGAGCTGAGTTAGCACCATTGCACTCCAGCCTGGGCAACAGAGCGAGACTCTGTCTCAAAAAAAAAAAAAAAAAAATTATGATGCTGAGGCTTTACCCTGAGCCAATGAAATTAGAATCTTGGGAGGAGGGGCACATAGAGGCATCAGCAGTTTTTAAAAGAGCCAGGTGATTCCAACATGCAGACAAGTCTGAAAACCAGAGGCTTAGGAGGTGTCTGGATCCCCTCTTCAAACCTGCTTCCCAGAGATTTCTCCTTCAAATCCATGTGTAAAGAGAGGTTTTGAATTTGTCATTCATCCCAGCTCTGGAGGGATGAAACTGTCTGCCCAGGGAGATGGAACCTGCTTTTCAAATAAGACCACTGTCAAGAAGAAAGGCTGGAAGTACTACTGTAGCTTTTAATCTCTTCTGTGATGTTCTGGAAATATTGTAACAGGTTCCTTTGAGCAGTCAATGCAACCTGAGGGAACAATTGGGATCCCTGTGGGGGCTTAAAACATTTCTTTTTTCTAATTGAAAACTTTATGTTTAAAACTTATTTATCAAAAGAGATTTGTTTCCCAGAACCCTGGGACAAGTCCATAGAATTATCATGTAGATGCTGTGTTGGTGACAATACCAGGGGCTAAAGTAGCACTCAGGCATGAAATTCCAGGTGCTCAGCTCATATAGGAAATAAAGGGGCAATGCTTTAGGACACACAGGAGGCAGAAGAGGGAAGGGTGAAAGCCAGCGGCTTATCTTTAGACAGACTTGTGTTCAGATATTGGCTCCACCATTTTATCTACACCTTGGTCAAATAACTTCATCTTTTTAAGGCTGTTTCCTCACCTGTAGTGTGAAATGAGCACAATATCGCCTACCTCATATATATGTTCTGTTGATTGTTTAAATTTTTATATAAAGCACCTAACAGTTGTTGGTACCTAGTAGGCATTCAGCAAATGTTATCTGAGCTTTCCATGTCAAAGATGGAAAAGAATCCATTATCCAGCTGTTTGGTCGTATACACAGAATTCAAATATTGATTTCCCCTTATTTGCATTCCACAACTTTAAGAGAGGTAAAATATCCGTGGGACAGGATATGGATAGTTTTTAAGGAGGAACTTAGCAGAGGAGACCAGGTAGAAGTGAAATATTTGTAGCACCATCAGGTCTCATTTTGTCTGGCTCTGATATGCACAAATTTTAGTTTGGCAAAGTTTAGTTAACTAGCACTAGACTTCTATTGCACCTGACCTCGAATCTAAAGGCAAATCTAAAGAAACTCTGGAAAATGCTACAGTAGCTTTTAATTGTAATCTCTTCTCTGATATTTTGGAAATATTGTAATAGGTTCCTTCTGAGATGTCAATAAGGAACAATTGGGATCTCAGTTTACCTTTCGGTTATCATGCTATATTAACTGTGAGCAATTGGATAACTACAATCAATTACAGACATTGCCGCTAGCTCTTCAGTCCACAGATCCCTACACAAATAATAAATGTGCCATACGACCATGACTAATCACGTTACTTCTTTCAAAATCTGCTCTGTGCATCTGTTATTAAGTTTATACACAGACTGCAAAGCCTGTAGTTGTATTGCTTCCTTGTTTCCTGGTGATAAATCCATGTAACATTTTACATAAATAGAAAATCAGAAGGAAGGAATTGGCCTAGAAAAATAAAAATGGTGTTTGCTTTGGAAGCACATATACTAAAATTGGAACGATACAGAGAGGATTAGCATAGCCCCTGCGCAAGGATGACACGCAAATTTGTGAAGTCTTCCATATTTGAAAAAAAAAAAAAAGAAAAAGAAAAAGAAAAGTGAAGCAAGACAACAAAAAGGGAGAATACTAAAAGTGATTTAAAAATTTTTTTAAATTTTTTAGAGACAGGATCTCATTCTGTCACCCAGGCTGGAGTACAGTGGCACAATTATAGCTCACTATGTCCTTGAACTAGGGATCCTTCCACCTCAGTCTCTCGAGTAACTAGGACTACAGGCTGTCAATTTTTTTTCTGTGTGGGGGAGCTGGGGGGGATCTCACTATGTTGCCAAGGTTGGCCTTGAACTCCTGGCCTCAAGTGATCCTCCAGCCTCAGTTTCCCAAAAGTGCTGGGATTACAGGCATGGGCCACTGTCCCCAGACCTAGAAGTGATTTCTAATTGAGCGTAAATAGAAGAAACACCTGAGTATGAGAGTTTCCAGCTCTGAAGCCAGAGACACTTAGTGAAGGTAAAATTATTGACAAAAATGAGGAAAGTGGTTGTGATGAAAAAGATGAATGAAGATGCCTAGAGAAAATAATACCATCAAAAAACTCCACATCAAAGGTATTCTTGGATATGTTTTACAACGAAAATGCAAAGGAGAAAATGTTGGAAGCGGATCCAAACTTAGAAAAGAGGATGACAGTCTGCCAAGATGTAGGAAAAATTCTTGCTCTACATCATAAGTTGTATGATGAAAAGCAAGCATTGTTCGCACCACTCACATAATACATTTTTTATGAGGAAATAAAATACTTTAATTCTCAATGTTTCTAATGTTTTAAATTACTGTCTACTACATAAATATTAGTTTTACTCATTTTTTCATTTCCCTGTGCATTTATAATTGACAGTAAGAGATTTTTTTAAAGATTTTGAGAAAAACTATTTTTATTATTTTAGAGACTGGGTTTTGCTTTGTCACCCAGGTTAGAGAGCAGTGGCACGGTCATGGCTCACTGCGGCCTCAGACTCCTGGGCTCAAGTGATTCTCCTGCCTCAGCCTCCTAAGTAGGAATGACAGGTGCATGCCACCTCATCCAGCTATTTTTTAAATTATTTTTTGAAAGACAGGGTCTTGCTATATTGCCCAGGCTGGCCTCAAATTCCTTGCTCGAATGATCTTCCCATTTTGGCCTCCCAGAGAAAAGGCATAAGCCACTATACCCAGTCTGAAACAGAAGTTTAAATATTATAAAACAAATCTAGCGAGGTTTCAGCTTGCATGGTCATTCTCACGGTCTCGTGCTGCTGTGCAAATCAAGGACTGCCTATGTGAAGGGCGATGCAGGATGTATGAAGATGTATGAAGGAGGGCCATAGCTGAGTAAGTGAGATTCAAAACAGTCAACAGGAAGCTTGGCTCCTCCCTCTGCTACTTCTGGGGAAAGCAAATACAAACACCTGTGCACTTCCAAAGCCACATGTGAGAGGAACCCATGGAAAACTATTTCAATTCTTTCTGAAGGTTAATGCTTTCCTAAGAAAATCTTTAAGGTCTGTGCTGTGAATTATTACATCTGCTTCCACAGAATCATCAGCTTCTAGAGTTGCAGGCAGAATTGGGTTGAAAGTACACCTATAAAGTATATGCATTGTACCTGATATGTAGTAAGTATTCAATCAATTATCATTATTATGATCATGAATCTTTTTGTTCAACTATAGGGTGATCAGCTGTCTCCCAGTTTGCCTGGGCCTGAAACCTACCTCAAAATTTTCCTGGGGCTGAAGGATTTTTTTTTTTGAGACGGAGCCCAGGCTGGAATGCAGTGGTGCAATCTTGGCTCACCACCACCTCTGCTTCCTGGATTCAAGTGTTTCTCCTGCCTCAGCCTCCTGAGTAACTGGGATGACAGGCGTGTGCCACCATGCCCGGCTAATTTTTTTTCTATTTTTAGTAGAGATGAGGGTTTCACCAATTTGGTCAGGCTGGTCTCAAACTCCTGACCTCAGGTGATCTGCCTGCCTTGGCCTCCCAAAGTGCTGGGATTATAGGTTTGAGCCACTGCTCCCGGCCAAAGATTTTCAATTCTAAAACTCAGACAGACCCAGGCTAATGAAGGTGGCTGGTTACCCTATTTGACTACCTCTGGGTGAGACAAAATACTAACGCTATTGCACGAAAGTCTCTTGGGATTTAGAAAGTAATTGGAAAAGAGAAAATTCTCCATGCATAGTTTCTAGATTAGAATCTTAGGGGCCAGGCAAGGTGGCTCACACCTGTAACCCCAGCACTCTGGGAGGTTGAGGCAGGTGGATCACTTAAGGTCAGGAGTTCAAGACCAGCCTGGCCAAGATGGTGAAACCTGTCTCTATTAAAAATACAAAAATCAGCCAGACATGGTGGCAGGCACCTGTAATCCCAGCTACTCAGGAGTCTGAGGCAGAGAATTGCTTGAACCCAGGAGGCAGAAGTTGCAGTCAGCTAAGATCACACCATGGTACTCCAGCCTGGGCAACGCAATGAGACTCAATCACAAAAAAAAAAAAAAAAAGAAAGAATTTTAGGGTAGAAGAGATTTTGCGTCTCATGCTTCAACCTAGCCCAGGATGGCTTGAAATCCATCTCAGAAAGAGTCTGTTTTTGAAGCCTATCATGGAAGAAAATAAATAATGTGTTCTGTTGGTAAGTATTGTGCACCAATCACTGCTAAGGGCTGAGGGAAATACCAGGTGAATAAGACTCATTTTCTGTCCTGTAGAAGCTTACATTCGTGAAAGGGAGACCACCAGTTATATGCACCATGAATTATCAAGACAGCTCACACTCTGCAAGGTATTTTAGACAAGTAACCTCATTTAATCCTCATGCTCAGCCCAACAAGGTACTATCCTTCCATTTTACAGATGAGGAAAGTGAGATTCAGAGAGATTGAGTTATATAAAGTCACAAAGCAAGTAACTGCTATAATTGATCTTAGGGTCCAGGTCTGTAGCGTCTGAGAACATGGGCTCTGGAGTCATGCAAATCTGTGTTTGAATCCTGACTTCCACTGTCTTGTTATGTGTCTGTGAGCTGCTATTGCCTCCTCTGTAAAATGAGACAAATAATAATAGACACTTTCAAGGGTTATGAAGGATAAATAAGAAATGCATGGAGCAGGTGCTGATGTGTAGTAAATGCTCAGCAAACACTCATCACCACTGCCGTCACACCAAAACCCACTGTAGTTCCCCTGCAGCAGGTGGACTCTTTCATTTCTGTGTAAATCTTCCAGGGAAAGAGGAATCAATGAAATACATTGAGAGCTCAGACTGGGGGAAGACTTCCCAACTGTGATGACGACTAAAGGCCTCATGCAGCACTAGAACTTGATCTTCATGAAAGGATAGAACTTCAGCAGGTTGAGGTTGGGGCAGAAAAAAATATTCCATACAGAGGACAGAATTTCAGCTGAGGCAAAGAGGAAAACATGACGAGTTTGGGGAATGATAACTACTGTTGGTTAGAGCGTAGGTTTTTTTGTAAGGAGATTGGTGGAGATAGGGCTGAAAAGAGCAAGGTCCTCACACATCAGGTGATGTTTCTAGGAAGCTTTCCTGGAACCTTTGCTCCATAGAGGCTGCTCCGGCTGTCTTCTCTATACTGGGCTCTCACATGGGCTTACTCTTTCTTGGGGCCACTCTCCTCAGTCCTGTGAATTCCTCTCTCATCTTCATCCTTCTTTATGCCATGTGCTGGACATACACAGCTGTGTGTTCTAACCCTTCCAGGGTGTTCTCAGATAAGTGCCCAAAGGCTTACTGGATGGGCTGGGCTGGAGGTGGGGCAGGGGCTGAAAGAGGGTCATGACAGATTAGAATGTCTGAAGGACGCTGGGCACGGTGGCTCACACCTGTAATCCCAGCACTTTGGGAGGCCGAGGCAGGTGGATCACAAGGTCAGGAGATCGAGACCATCCTGGCTAACATGGGGAGACCCCATCTCTACTAAAAATACAAAAAATTAGCTGGCCATGGTGGTGCACACCTGTAATCCCAGCTACTCGGGAGACTGAGGCAGGAGAATCACTTGAACCGAGAGCTGGAGGTTGCAGTGAGTCGAGATTGTGCCACTGCACTCTGGGTGACAAGAGCGAGACTTTGTTTTCTCCTCCAGCCAAAGGAAACTTCTAGACTTTCCTGAGGATTCTAAGAAGGAGATGGCACAGGGTGGCTCCACCATGTACCAGACAGTGAGCATCTGAATCAATAAGCCTTTAGGATTTCTGTCCCCTTTAGGACTTCTGTCCCCTTTAGGACTCTGTCCCCTTTAGGACTCTGTCCCCTTTAGGTCTTCTTACCTTGGTCATCCTTTCTACCTTTACCTCCACAGTCAAGGAGAATCTGGGAGCCTCCCTGGTTGCTGGTGAAGCCCCAATTTTTCTTCTTGCTATTTTGCTGTAAACACTCCCCTAAGCCTGATATTCAAAAATCAGGCGTATGACTCTCTACAAGTTCCTGTAGTCTGACACAGGGTCTTGGACCCCTCTGTTGATGTGTGGTCAGGAGCTTGCCACATGGATCCCAGCATCTGCCCACACCGCCATGTGCCTGTGTAAGGGCTGGCTGGCATTCGACCACAGAGAGGCTTTGTGACTTTGAGGCCTGGTATAATTCCTAAGACCAAAACACTGCAAATGTTCCACTGATTTGTGGCTTCTTCACCCCTGGGGCTGGCCTGTTCTGTAGGATTTCTGCTGCTTAGTCTACTCACACTACAAGGTTTCCTCAGTAGTCCTCACCTTGGTAGTACCCACCCCTTCCCAAATGTCTACAGCTTCGGGCAGTGCTGGCTGCATTGTAAGCCCCGTAGAAGGACTCCAGGCTCCAGGTTGACCTACAGCAGCAGATGAGGCTGCAGCCAGGGAGTGAAATTCACCGAAGCATCTCTGCAGTGGTCCTGTCTTCATCTTCCAGGAAATAATCCAGTTTCTCAAGAGCTTAAGTGTCTCCATCAAGAGTTCAAACACCACTCTCCTGTAGTTTTATGAGGGACTTTCTTGGAGAAAGTGCTCCTAGCCTTACGTCCATGAGCAATTCTCATCCAATTCCAGATGACCTTCAAAAGGCAGTGCCACCAAAGCCAGGGCCGTCTCATAGCTCGCCTCTGCCAGGGAGGTAGATTTCAGGACCTCCATGACGATGCCCGGTTGGCCTCCTCCCTCTCTGGCAGTCATGACGAAGGCATTCACCTACCTCGCATCTGAGCTGAAGGTGGCTCCTCTGCCTTAAACATCCGGGGTGGGACCCAGAACCATAGCCCAATATGGTTGACTTCTCACAGGAAGCCTCTAGTTTCACCCCACAGCAACCACAAAATAGGAGTCAATACCTTTTCATATCTCCAAAACAAAATCCACCTCGTAAAGTGCATCCAGTAATACAGACATTTGATGAGGAGAAGGAGAAAAGGGCTTATGTCGCACTCTCTATTTATCGCTTTGGTTTTTCACACCTCCTGCCAATTAAATTTCCTCTTCAGCCATCACCTGCTTGATCTTCCCTCCTCCAGCACCCCTGCTCCTCTCCGAACCCTTTTTCAGAACACGTGTGGTCTGCAGTTGTTTAATATAGTTAGTATTTCACGTTAGTAAGGTCAAATTGGTTGGTAGCGCTCTACAAATCCTCTGTAGCCTTTCTGATTTTTCATTGTCTACCAGTTTTATCTAGAAGTGTTAAAATCTCCAACTATGACTGCCATTAATCAATTTCTTCCTCTGTGGATGAATGGGATTCGTCAATGATTTCTCCACATATTTTGATGCTTTGTGATTAGGTGCATGCATAATTAAGATGTTAGGCCTTCTTGGTGAGTGAATTCTTTGATTATTATGAAATGTCTCTCTTCATCTCTAGTATTATTCTTTGCCTTGGCATCTGCCTTGATATGAATATAGCAAGCCAGCTTTCTTATAACTAGCATTTGCCTGTGCTCTGAGTCTTTACATTTAAAATATTTATCTTGTAAGCAGTATATAGGTGGGTTCTGCCTTGTTGTTGAGATGACTATTTCTGCCTTTTGCTTGAATTATTTAATCTATTTACATTTAACCTAATTATTGATGTTTGGCTTTTGGTCTGTCCTCCCTAATATTTGTCTCCTTTGTTCTTTGTTCTCTATTTCCTGCCTTCTTTTGAGTGAACCAACTCTTTTTTAACTGGTTGTTTTCTTTCCTTTATTATATTTTTGTTTTAGTCCTATCTTTGGGCTATTTTTCAGTGGTTGCTCTAGGATTTAGACATATATCTTTAAGTTGTTATAGTCTACATTCAAATATTGTTACATCTCAAACAATGCAAGGATCTTACAATCATGTGCTTCCATTTAGCATTTGTCCTTCGAGGGGCATCATCTTCTGTCATGCTGATCGTGTGTGGGGGGTGGGGGGCGGAGTGAGGTCAATCTTTTTTTTTTTTACAGAGTCTCGCTCTGTTGCCCAGGCTGGAGTGCAGTGGTACGATCTTGGCTCACTGCAACCTCTACCTCCTGGGTTCAAATGATTCTTCTGCCTCAGCCTCCCAAGTAGCTGGGATTATAGGCATGTGCCACCACGTCCAGCTAATTTTTTTTTTTTTTTTTTTTTTTTGCATTTTTAGTAGAGACGGGGTTTGACCATGTTGGTCAGCCTGGTCTCAAATTCCTGACCTTGTGATCCACCAACCTGGGCCTCCCAAAGTGTTGGGATTACAGGTGTGAGCCACCACGCCCAGTCGGTCAATCTTATATGTGGTTCTCCTGGGTCTGGGCTCAGTTGTAACTTCAGTTAGATGTAAGTTACATCCGCTATCGTTAAGACCACCCAAGCACTTTCCCTTCAACAGATCTCTAAGTGCCAGCGAAACCCTAGGGATCCCTTTGTGCTCTGCAGTTAACTGGTCTGCTTCCTAAACTGCAAGTGACCTCTTTCTGCTTTGTAACCTGACTGCCAGCTTTTGGGGCTGCTGGGGGATTTTGTGTGCTGGTCAGTCTTACCCCTGGCTGTCCATGCATTCAGACACCTCTCTCTCTCTTGGACCTTTCGTCTTGTCCCAGCCCCTGAGGTTTGCTGTGATGCACTTGGGAAAGTATGGCTGTGCCTTAAAAAGATGTCTTTAGCTCTACTGTCCCACCTCAGCCTGCTGCAGACACTGCCTTGGACTGGTGAAGGCTCAGAGGGCTTTGGAGAGGTCTATCTCGTTTTATCTGTCCTGCTTCTCCACAGGAACAATCTCTCTCAGCTCTCCTGCCCTGTCTCCAGACGTCTGTGTGCTACTCCCACGCACTTGATGTGGAAGGTGCGGGCAGAGAGGTGCAGCTTTGCTGTCAGGCTAGGATCCTGGGGATGCTGCTGTTTTGCTAGTCCATGTGCAGCTGTTCCAGGTTTGCTGACAATTCAGCTAACTTCTTCTTATTCCTATCTATGGCACAGTTTTCCTCCTCCTACCAATCCCATGATGGTCTGAATGCTTGTGAACCCTCAAAATTCATATATTGAAGCCTAACCCCCAAGGCAGTGTATTAAGAGGTGGGTTTTTGGGAGGTGATTATGAATGCAGAGCTCTCCTCGTGGCATTAGTGCCCTTATTACCATGGAATACTATGCAGCCATAAATGGCATTAGTGCCCTTAGGAGCACCGTGGAATACTATGTAGCCATACAAAAGAATCAATTCATGTCCTTTGCAGGGACATGGATGAAACTGGAAACTATCATTCTCAGCAAACTGACACAAGAACAGAAAACCAAACGCTGCATGTTCTCACTCATAAGCAGATGTTGAACAATGAGAACACATGAACACAGAGAGGGGAACATCACATACTGGGGCCTGTGTGGGGGTGGGTAGCTAGGGGAGGGATAGCAGGGGGCAGTGGGATTGGGGAGGGATAGCATTAGGAGAAATACCTAATGTAGATGACAGGGTGATGGATGCAGCAAACTACCATGGCACATGTATACCTATGTAACAAGCCAGTACATTCTGCACATGGACGCCAGAACTTCAAGTATAATAAATAAATTTTAAAAAAAGAGAGAGACTGGAAGGAGCATGTTGGCCTCTTCCGGCCCTTTCCCCGTGTGAGGAACAGATGGTGCCCTCACCAGACACCATATCTGTTGATGTCATGATCTTGGACTTCCCAGCTTTCAGAACCGTAAACAGAAATTTCTGTTGTTCATAAATTACCCGGTCTAAGATATTTTGTCACAGCAGCCCAAACAGACTAAGATGGATCTCCTGGGATGTAAGCAAATGATGAAAAACTTAGTGCTTTCTAGAATTTAGTTCATTTAGGTTTCTTTGCATTCTCAGCTCTAGGATGGGGTCTAATAAACTATCACCTTGTAGTTTTCCTGGCTTTTTCTTACTGTTAGTATAAGAATAACCATGTCTTGCCACTTACTACAGTCTAGCAGAAAGTGAAACTCCCTATAGTATTTTTTTTATCTTTTATATGTGACCAAGTTTTCCTTTCTGATAATTTCTAACGTCTTTTTTCTACCTGCAGAACTCTGAAATTTCACAATGATATGTAGGTTGGTAGTGTTTTTGTTGTTGTTATTTATTGTGTTAGGTACTGAGTAGCCTCTTTAAATATATCAGTTCTACAAAATATTCTTGTAGGATTGCCTTGATAATTTTCTTCCCTCTCTTTTTGCTGTTCTTTTTTTCTTTTTTTGCTAGAACTCAAATAACTTGGGTGTTCAACCTCCTCTCTTAGTCCTGTGTCTCTTCGCTTTTCTCTCCTCTGCTTATATCTTTTTATTCTACTTTCTTGGAAGATTTTTTCAACATTGTTTTTCCATCACTTACATTTTAAATTTGAACATATATATACATTATTTCCAAGAGCTCTTTTTGGCTGTTGTCCATTTTTCTTCCTTCCTTTAAAAACATCAATCTTTTCTTGCTTAATGGAAAAAATTCTCTTTGAGAATATGACTTAGAGTCATTTTCAAGTTTTCTTTTGCCCCTTTTACCTACATTGTCTATTTCTTCTGAGTTCCTTTTCCATTTCTCTGTTTCCTTGGTTTTTGGTCTCTTCCTTCTCAAATGTCTGATGATCTTGAGTTGTCCTTTTAGAGTTAAGAGTGAGGCACTGAGAAGCTACGAAGCTCTGTGTATCGATCTGCACAGGATTTACTGATTTGTGGGCTGGACCAAAAGGTGGCTAGATGGGACCCTGCGTGCCAGTATTTCTACATGTATTTTTTAAATTGCAAGTTCTATAAAGTGGGGGAAGGCAGTTGTGGGTCTCATTGTACAGTATGCACTTGGGACACGTTTGACTTCAACAGGGTGCTCCTGCTTCGCTTCACCGTCCTCCACAGAACCTTCTGGTTTGGTTACTCTGGAGAATAAACCCAGCAGGGGAGCTTCCTGACTCTTCAGGGTGAAGGTAGGAATCTGGGAATTGGACTACTGTTCATTACAGTTTTGAACCAATCCTGACATTCAGTCCTACCCTCATTCATGATGCCAAGGGGAGCTTCCAGTTTCGGAGCCTTTCCAGGGTGCTGCCATCTGAGTTGGTTTGCTTTCTTGACACCTTCCCCTTGCCCTAAGATTCCACTTTCTGTACCATTTCACTTTCATCTTCTTTATCATTTTTTATTGGATGTCTAGAAAAATAAATTTATCAGTGGATGATAGACAGAAGGGAGAAAAGGGGGTTTTGAAAGATTTATAAGGGAATTGGCATTTTGACTGGTCTTGAAGAACCCCTTGGATTTCTATTATTGAAAGATTGGCTCGAATATTAGAATGTAGGGGGAAATTCTAGGTCAAAGAAACTGCATGAACAGATAGGGATCAAAGTGATTTAGGTTAAATGGTTTCTTCACTCTAAGTTACCAATTCCACCATCACTTTCCATATGCAAAAATTTGTGCATCTCTGGCCCACTGATGTCTCTTCTCCTGTACTTTGATCTTTTTCGAGTTTTGATCCTTTTAAATACCTGTCAGTTTAGCGGGCCTTGAAGGTGGAGCAGCAGTAAAAGCATTTGTTTAACCCAGAGTTTCTCAACCATGGTATTCTTGACATTTGGGGGTGACGGTTCTTTGTGGGGGTGGGGGGCGCTGCTGTGTGCATTGCAGGATGCTCAGCAGCATCTGGACCTCTACTCACTAGCTGCCAGTAGCTCCCACCCCCAGTTGTAATAGCCAAAAAGGTCCCTAGACATTGCCGAGTGTCCTTTGGAGGGGGACATCATCCAGTATTATTGAATTAAAAACAGATTCATCATTAAATGATGGAGAGAGGGAGAAAAAAGGGACCGACAGGTTTGTTAAGGAATTGGCATTCTGACTTGGTCTTGAAGAATCAGTTGGATTTTGACTAGTGGAAGATTGGCTGTAGTGTTAGAATGTAGTGAAGGAAATTCTTGATGAAAGAAATCACATAAGCAAATGAAAGCAAAGGGATTTGGAATAAATGGTTTTCTATAATCCCAGTGTAGGTACCTGTCATGGGGGGAAAAGCTGCGAAGGTAGGAGGCGGGTTATGAAGGCCTTGAATGCAAACATATGGAACCTGGGTATTATCCTGCAATGATATGGTCATGTTTTTTAAATTTTGAGCAACAACTCTAACTTTAGAAAGTAGAACCCAGGCCAAGTGTGGTGGCTCATGCTTGTAATCCCAGCACGTTGGGAGGCTGAGGTGGGCAGATAACTTGAGGCCAGGAGTTCAAGACCAGCCTGGCCAACATGGTGAAACACCATTTCTACTAAAAATACAAAAAAATTAGTTGGGCATAGTGATGCACACTTGTAGTTTCAGCTACTTGGGAGGCTGAGGCAGGAGAATTGTTTGAACCTGGAGGCAGATGTTGCAGTGAGGCAGGATCGTGCCACTGCCCTCTAGCCTGGGTGACAGAGTGAGACTCCAACAACAGCAACCAAAAAGAATAGGACCTGAGTGCTGGTAGATCAGTGCGGTATCTATTGCAGTGGTGAGGGGTGATGGGAGTTGGAGATAGAAGCTTCAAGTGTCTTCATTTCTTCCATAATTAAAGGAACCACAGAAGATCCAGTAGATAAATAATGGGTTAATGAAGCTTTCTGACATACATATTTGCATATTTAAAGAAAAACTGTGTCTTAATTCAAGGAAAGTACCTCACCAGTGGGATTTTCAGGAGGTGGATACCCTTAAAACCACACCCATGAGGCAACAGCCTACTTTATTGGCGTTTTGTCAGCCTAGGATCCAGTTATAGCAATTGCCTATGAAAACTGGCATTGATGCTTGAGGCTAAAAAGGGAACTAATACTTTCTAATGAGGACCGTTTACATTTGCATTAGGAGGTGAGGTGGTCTTTCAAGAGCCGAAAGAGGGAACATCACTGCTTGCTACCCTTGACACCTCAGTTCCTAATCTTAGTAAGAGAAACGGAACTACCCTTTCATCTCAGGTCTGCTTGGAAGATCAAGCCAATTTGGTTTTCTGACAGCTACTGCTATTTCTTAAAGAAAAAAAGCCATTGTAGAAACTGTCTTTGAATCACTTTGTTTTACAAGTAACAAATTCAGGAAAAGCAAAGAGGAAGGTACGAGAGATAAAGAAAGAAGCTGTTCAGACGTATTGGAATTTGGGGGATTAAAGAGGAGATATTTATAGATGGAGACTTTCTCGAAGTAAAATAGCAAATAAAAAACTGAAATTGTGGTTGTCCCTCCCAGGGGACAGGTGAGGTGCCCCCACCATAATGGGGGCAATTTCCCCCTCCCTACTTTCAATTTCTCCTTGCCACCCTATCCTCTTTATTAGTGAAATGATGGGGAAGTTTTGGTGTAATCTGTATACTTCCTGATTTGAGTAAAATAAGAAAAACAGTACAGAAAGGAAATATGGTTTTAAGCGCAAAGGGAAATTGACTAAATGTGAAATCTTTCGTGACTACATTAACTTGGGAGTGTCCATTTTGAATTTCATTGTGCTAAAAGTTCTTGAAGACCCCAGCACCGAGATCCTCACACCTAGCAATGGAGTGAATCAGGCATGATTTATGTGTCTCCTTCTGACATCTCAGCTTGGATTTTATTTGGCTGACTTCCCACTGGAAGATGTGTCACACAGTTGACCACTGCTGGGATAGAAAGGTTTTCTTTTCTTAATCTTTTTTTTTTTTTTTTTTTTTTTTCAAACAGCCTCGCACTATTTCCCGGGGCTGGAGTGCGGTGGCGTGATTTCGACTCACTGCAGTCTCTGTCACCTGGGTTCAAGTGATTCTCTGCCTCAGCTTCCAGAGTACCTGGGATTACAGGCACCTGTCACCATGCCCAGCTAATTTTTTTGCACTTTTAGTAGAGATGGGGTTTCACCATATCGGCCAAGCTGGGATAGAAAGTTTTTCTGTCAATATCAAGCATAGTGATATGAAGGTTTGAAGATTTTGGAGGCACAAATAATGCTAACAGTGACTTGCTGCTTGAAAGGATAAAATTTTATTAGATGTTGGAAGATATGCATTAATTTAATTTCATATTATTTTTTCTGAACTGCACAGGATGTGACCAGATACATTTTCTTTTTATTGAGATGGGGGCTCACTCTGTTGCCCAGGCTGGAGTGGAGTGGTGTGATCATGGCTGACTGCAGCCTTGAACTCCTGAGCTCAAGCAATTCTCCCATCTCAGCCTCCCGGGTAGCTGGGACCACAGGCACATGCCACTTCGCCTGGCTAATTTTTTTTTTTTTTTTTTTTTTTTTTTTTTTTTTGTAGAGATGAAGTCTTACGTTATTGCCCAGACCAGATACATTTTAACAAATGATTCTTAATCCAAGCTTGTTCTCTTTCCATACAAAATTCCCAAAACAATTGTAATCCAACAGGTAGTTTTCTACTAGTTTTCTGTCCTAGTTTCAAAGTTCATCTTTGCTTTCAATTCAGCAAAAGGTTTTATTTTAGTGCACTATGCCATGTTAATGGTCCAATGCTTTGCTGGTTGCAGTTGGGTGGCGGTGTCATAGTGTACATCCGTAAATTGCCCGGTGTGCGTTGGTTTTTGGTATTATAAGGGATTATGCCCATTGACATGTCTGTTTGCAATCATAGTCTGCTTATTGAGAAGGGTGCTGTTTTCTAAAAGCCACTAAGAAAAAAGTAAACTTTATATGAATTTGACTCAGGAAGAATAAAACAAACGTTGGCAAACTTTAATATGATCAACAATTGCTATTTCAATGTTCTCTCAGTTGCTCTGAAGGACAGCTGTTAGCTAAATAAATGAGCTGGAGGATGAAAACCCTAGTACCTACATGGGCTCAATCTATGATTTGCTAATCGTTGCTAGACTTTAGCTGAGTCAAAGACAGTGGCTTTGACAGATACATCAAGGGGAGCAGTGTGGCCAGATGGCCAATGTCTTCTTTCATTCTTTTAAAATTCTCTAAATTTTTTTTTTCTTTAAAATCTCTAAATGTTAATAATTCACTAAAATCAGGAAGCCTCTTGAACGGGTTTCTTGCTTTTATGATAGAGTAGGGTGCCTGATGGGGATCAGATCTCATCTTTTTGCAACCTGAAAATCCGCCCTGTGGCGGATTGAGAAGTACTTTCTGCCTTTCTGATGGAGTCTGTGATCTATTTTTTTGGTACACATTGGTTGGGAAGGGGCTACCTTGGGGGACTACATGGCAGGCCCAGATATCAACAATAATGATGGCCTTTAGGTAGTGCTCATCATGTGCCAGGCACCTTTCTAAGTGTCTTACAAATGTACATTCACAGACTCCTCAAAGGGCCCTTTGATGCGGCATTCTTATTTTGTTGATGAGAAGACTGAGGCACAGGAACATGAAATACCTTGTCAGATCTAAGTTGTCTGATGCCAAAGTCCGTGTTCCCAAGATTGTGATTCCCTTTTAAATGATTTATACAAGGGTAGACAGGGCTGTGCCACTCAAAGGGACAAGCATCAACCAGAACAGGCTTGTGGAATATGGAATCCCAGGGATTCCCAGAAAGAAGTGGCCAAGGGTAAGACACAGGGAAGAGCATCTGACACCCCCAATGTTTAAGCAACTATTCAGACTGTTTGGGAATCATTAGAGACTGGGGAGATTAAGGGTATCTGAGCTGTGTGTGTTTTTGTAGTCTAAAATCTGAACTAGCCTACTTATTTTTGGATGCGATCACAGAGGGAGATGGTGATCAATGTAGGAAAAGGGTACAACTTATTTTTTAGTTTATTTACTTACTCAGCATGTATTTATGGAGTGTTTACTGTTCTGTCTGCACCAGACAGCTACGGTGAGAACACTGGAGTATTCCATTGACAGGCCGAGCATCCCTGACCTGTTAAGTCTGGAGCCAGCCTCTCTTACAACGATAGTTACAGTACTTTCTGGGTGCCTATAACCAGCATTCCCCACATCCCTTCAGGCCAATAAACTACTAATGTGCTGAGACGTTTAAAATATAAGACACAATTACGGGACATAAGGTATTGTCTAAAACCTACCTAGGTTGTTGAAAGGAAGGAAATAAGAGGAGGAATTCCGACTTAGAATGTGGAGATGGTGCTTTATGTGCTCAGAAGGAAAAGGGTGAGAAAGGAAGGGGAGAGTCGGTTAAATGCAGAGGAACATTTATTGAATGTCTATTATAAGCCAGGTCAATTTGCTGGTGTCATGTTGTGTTATTCAACCCACAGCTCTTATTCCTATTTTAGATGTTTACAGACTCGACTGTGGTTATACAGCTAGTAAGCACTGCCGGTTAAGGGGCAGAGCCTGGATTTTACTGCATACCTCAGGAGGGAATGAAAATTGGCACCTCCTAGAAATAAAGGACCTTCCTTGGCACAGTCAGACTAGGCAAAAAGGGTATATGAAAAAGGAGGCTGGGATGTCACAGATAATGATGGTTTTCAGATGTCAGATTCTTTTCTATTTTGGCAGAAGATGAGACAGTAGGAAAGGGCCAGGGTGCCAGGACAAGGGGAGCGATCACCTCTGGGAAGGCTAAGAAGGTGTAGAGATTGGCAAGCCACCAAATGCTAACTGCAAATAATCTATGTAAAGTTTTCTCTAGGCTCACTCTGCTTACTTTTGATTGTATCAAAAAAATAAGAAACAAGTTCTTCAGATCCTTTTGTTTAATGGAAGCCATGAATGTGAATAGTTCAAGAAGACCATCAGCCAGCCCTAATGATGCCTGTGAATGTCATGCAAACTTTATTTTATAAGAGCTTCATACTGAGAGAGTCCCTTTAATTGGGACACCATACCCGTTAGAATCAAGTAGTCAAGAGTGGTCTTATGTTTAGGAGAAGGAATTACGAATAATTCTTCCATTATGAATGTATACTGTTCTTCACCTAGAACTATAACTGTGTGTTAGATAAGAGCATGGCTTTGAAATTAGACAGAACTGGGTTCAAACTCCAGCTCAGCTGTGAAGCTGGGTAGGATGTAGGTTGGCTGTATTTTTAAAAACCTGAAATAATGGAGGTTTGAACAAGATAGAAAGCTATTTTCTTTTTTACTTAACGGTTTAAGATAGATGGTCTGGGACTGAGAGAGCTGGTCTACACTGCGTGACTGTCCTGGAATTTAATCTTGTTGCATAGGATGAGGTTTTCAAAAGTAAGGTTCAAGATGCCTCATTTCTTTATCAACATTCCAAGTAGCAGTATGGAAGAGGGGAATGTGGTGGTTGGAGGGGAGCACTTTCTATTTAAAGGCAAGTCCAGGAAGGTTACCCATATCATACCATTTCTTTTTATACTTCATTGGCCGTATCTTACTCTCATGTCTGTACCTGGTTGCAAGGGCAGCTGGGAAATGTAGTCTTTATTCCGAGGGGCCATGTGGCTAGTCTATTCTGAGGGGCCATGTGGCTAGTCCAAAATCAGAGGTTCTATCACTGTGGGATCTGCTGAGTAACTTTGGACTGGTTAATTAACCTCTGTGTCTCAGTTTCTGCCCCTGTAACATGGGATAATAAAAGTCTACCTCATAGAGTTGGTGTGATGATTAAAGAGGAAAATATTCAAAGTACTTATTAAGCACTCAACAGAGATAGCTGTGATGATTATTGGTTTATTGAGGCTGGGAGCATATCCAGAACCCTCTACCCTACAGGCTAGGACCCTGAGCTTGTCACTCCTTTTCTATGTAGGCTCACGTTTGAATCCTCTAAAGCAGAGCTGTCCAATATTTTGGCTTCTTGGGGGCACATTGGAAGAAGAAAAATTGCCTTGGGCCACACATAAAATACACTAATGATAGCTGATGAGCTAAAAAAAAAAATTGCAAATATATCTTATAATGTTTTAAGAAAGTTTACAAATTTGTGTTGGGCCACATTCAAAGCTGTCTTGGGCAGCATGTGGCCCGTGGGCCGCGGGTTGGACAAGCTTGCTCTAAAGGCCTTTGTGGTTGGGATTTAATGACCAAAAAATTACCTACCAAAAGCGGAAAGCAAAAGGTCCATTCCACATAGTCCCCAAGAGAAAAAGAGTTGGCAGTGGCTATGATTCCTTCCCTCAGCCACCAGCTCCTGAAGGACAGAGGTGGCAGATGAAGATGAGGAGCAGTCTGGCTTTATCTCTTGCTGCCCAGCTATGCTCAAGGCGTACCTTTCATCTCCAAAATCCAGTGCTCCAGTTTCAGGCTGAAGTATGCCAGCTCTTCACTGGTGCTTTTGCCTCCATTCTCCACAGCCTGGCCCCTGTCCAGTCTACCCAGAGAACCAGCCACATTTAGATAGAAGTTACTGATGAGTGATTATTAGAAAATACTTTTTACGATTGCCCTGTTCGCTTTTTGCTGGCTTTGTTTTCAGATGCTGGGTAATAATGCAGGTGCTAGGTCAGATGCAAAGGCGCTTCTTCCTTCCAGAAAGTACACAGGGCTCAGAAACTTGTTCAGAATGTATTTGCACTACGAAGTGGCTGATCCATTCTTAAAGACCTTGTAAAATGCCTGCCATTAACAGAAGTTATCTTAGCCTCTCTGAGAGGTAATTCACGCTGTGGCTTATAAAATATCAGCTCTTTCCTTACATGTGGCCTAAAGGACATTCTTTTGTTTCAGCTAGCCACAGATTTGCTGACCACCTGCTACTCAAAGTCCGAAATCCTTTGTTGGAGGCCTACTGCATGCTAGACCCTTTTAGAGTAGCCCTTAGTTCTCCCACCTTCTCACAGTGGCGCTATCTGCCTGCTCTGTGGATGAGCAAAGCGATCACATAGCCCGTTCTGGGGTAATTCTCACTGCATTTCAAGATATGTTTTCTTGCCCTGATTCCTCCTCATGGAAAGAATTATCTCTCTAACTTCATCACTGTATCTGGCAGCAAAAAGAGAGAGCCCGTGGTAGTTGAAAACATGCATATATTTTAAATCAACAGGATTTTGATACTCTTCTTCTTGGCTGTAAATCATCAAAGAATTCCTCAGTTGCAAGGGTTCCATTATTAACACAGAAAGAGGCTAATAAAAGCTCTTATATACCAACAGCTTTCTCTGATTTTCTTCCTCTTTCCTTTTCCCTTTCTACTTTCTTGCTCCCCTCCCTCCCTGTCTCCCACCCTCCTTTTTTTCCTCCCTCTCTCCTTCCCTCCCTCCCTTCCTTCTCCTCATTTTTCTTTGCTTCCTTTATTTCTTTGGATGATGTAAATCACTGAGATTGCAATAAACAGCCTAAAGGTTTTAGGGTTTCAGTGAACTAAGATTTACAGATCACGGCTAATCACTAGTTTGTCCTTACTACAGTAAACTTCACTTGTTGCCCTCTGTGCAGTTAAGGGAAACAGAACGAATTCACCTCCACGCTCCGGTTATCCACAATGAGGTCCTGTGCCTTAACATGCATCACTTACAGTCAAAACTTCGGTTTTTCAAATTGATTCAATGTCCGTCAATTCCATCTGGAGAGTAGAAGTTGTCATGTAAAACAAAGACAACTCTGGTTTCTGCATAGAACAAGAGCCATGTGTGGAACTGAAGGCATTACTTTTCAAAGTAGCTTGTTTCCAACAACAGTTTGGGGAAACCTCCTTTTGTGATAGCAAGAAAAGTTAGCACAAGGAAACATAGGTTCCGCCACCAACCACCCAAATCCTTTAATCTTTTCATGTTGACTCTTTGCCACTGAAACCTAAGGAAATAACTTGGTTTAAATATAATAGTTATGTGTTACCATAGCCTGATACTAGGTGGGGTTTCAAAACCATTTTTATTTCCAATATATGCCCTTTGATAATAGAATAACATGACTGTTTTAGTAATTAGTAATGCTTTTCAACAATTGCTCTCACAGAAGAAATTGGCATAATTTTACAAGTCTGATTTGTTTCATGTTAATGTTTGTACATTGATACAGGGAAGATATTATAGGCATGCAGAAATATTATACTTAATAACATGGAAACAAATAAAACCCCAATTGGAAAGCTTCTCATCCTCCTACCAGATTGAAAAAAACAAAAGCCTAGAGAACTATGGCACTATGTATTTTTGATGGTTTGCTCATTAAGAAAAAAAGTCATATTTCTTTACAGAAGTATATAGCAGAACATAAAGGTTCTGGTATCTTGAAAAAACTGCAAAATTTCTCTTCTAAGCTCACAGAAATTTGCTTTAACTATTTTCTTTGTAATTCTAAGAAAAAGACCATATGATGTGATAAAATAGTAATAATAATAATAATATTAAGGCATTATTCAAGGAATGGGGAGAAACATTTGACTTTCATTGACTTTAACATCAAAAAGTCTGCAGGAAATGCTCATAATTTAAAGTTATGTGTAAGAAAGCAGAAACAAAATATCATGAGCCAAATTTTGTAAAAGCTGGAAACGTACATATTAAAGAGATGAAAAGGATACATACTAAAATGTGCGCATTTGTTTCTCTGCATGTTGAGATTAATTATTGGCCATGCTTACATTCTTTATTCTTTCATGCTGCTTTCCACTTCTATAGTCATTAGGTTATATTATTTTTAAGAGAAATGTATTAGCTTTAAAACACACAAATTAAAATAACAGAAGGCCTTCTCTATTAGCAGAAATCAAACAGGAGAAAAGTAGAAAATAATGTTGCTTTGGAATAGTCAAACTTTGGGGTTTTTTTCTTTCTTTCTTTCTTTTTTCCAGAGGTCAGCAAGCTTTTTCTCTATAGGGCTCTCTAAGTATTTTGTGCTTTGTGGTTCATACAATGTCTATTGCAACAATTCCGCTCTGCCATTGCGATGCAAAAGTAGTTGGATCATATGTAATGAATGGGCATTGTGTTCCAATACAATTGTATTTATTAACACAAATTCGAATATCATATACTTTTGTATATTGTGAAATATTATTCTTTTGACTTTTTTCCCCACTATTTAAAAGTGTAAAAACCATTTATAGCCTATGGGTCATATAAAAACACATTATAGGCCACATTTGGACCTCAGGCCATAGTTTGCCAACCCCTGCTCTATTCTGTTATTCCACATTTTCCAGAAAATTAAAAATATGAATTATCTTTCAGTTTTCTTTTTAATAACATCAGAAAATTTTAAAATGGGTACATGTGCTCAGATGGCTCAGATTACAAAAATGCGTTCCAGTGGGTAGGAACCAGATTGGTTTCTGCTCCTGAAACTGAAATCCTAGGTCTGTCCAGGCTAGGTCTGCACTAATTAGAATTCCATTCAGGCTGATGAAAAAGGGGTGCTTTCCATGGAAGCCTGGCAATTCCAGAGCTGTCCGTCGCCATGCAGCTCCAGGTATCTGCCAACTGTTTCCACAACATTCTTCTGAGGCTTCACCCGGACCTTAGTGTGGAGGAGGCAATGATTCTCCCCTCTGGCTGCCACAAGGGCTGAACTGGAGGCACTTTCCCCAGGGTATGACTCAGAAGTAACCCCACACTGGGACCTCGCTGGTTCAAAGAGGATGCTGTTACACCCACAGGAGATGGGTATGTGAAGCCAGAGACCATTGCAGTTCAGCATTGTGATCGTGTGGTCCTTTTGTGTGACTACTGCAAGCTGCAGTGATGCTGGGGCGGGAGGCAGTGGAGTTAGACCCTGCATGTCTCTTTCAAGTGTTAGTGGACTGTTTTGTTGAAATCTTGCTTATTTCTGGAGTCTTTTGTTATTGTTGCTTTTGTTATTTTTTTAATATTTTTTTTGGTCTTTAACTGCTTCATTATCTAGTCCAGTAGTGAATAGATTCATCCAAACTGAATTTACTGGGAGGCCGAGGCAGGCAAATCACTTGTGGTCAGGAGTTCAAGACCAGTCTGGCCAACATGGTGAAACCCTGTCTGTACTAAAAATACAAAAATTAGCCAAGCATGGTGGCACACACCTGTGGTCCCAGTTACTTGGGAGGCTGAGGGAGGAGAATTGCTTGAACCCGGGAGGCAGAGGCTGCGGTGAGCTAAAGTGATGCCACTGTACTCCAATGTGGGCTATAGAGCGAGACTCTGTCTCAAAAACAAAAAAACAAATAAACCCTTCCAAACCACATCTAGACAACTCACAATAACTGTGGAGACAGGGACAGTGAGTGTCTTGCGGAGGTGCACAGTTGTGGGAGATGGAAATGCCATAAAAACCCAATATAGAGGCTGATTCAAAGAAGGCAGAATGTAGAATTCAAATAATCAATCAATCACAAAGCACTTACTAAACACCTATCATGTTCTAAATCTGTATGGTCCCTGTCACCTTTTATTTGCTCTCTACACTTATGATTGGACAGACATGATGTGCTTCCAGCACTGAGGGAGGGTCAATGGAGGTGTACATGGAACATTTTCTTTTAATACAATTTTGCAATTTAGTGAAGACTCAAAATTTTGCTTATCAGAGGAGGACTTTATTCAGATGGCATAAGAGTACTAATTAGGATCCTTTATTTGTGTAAGAAAATGTTTCTTTTTTGCAATGGAGTCTGGCTCTTTCACCCAGGCTGGAGTGCAGTGGCACGATATTGGCTCACTGCAACCTCCACCTCCTGGGTTCCAGTGATTCTTCTGCCTCAGCCTCCCTAGTAGCTGGGACTACAGGTGTGCACCACCATGCCTGGGTAATTTTGGTATTGTTCAGTAGAGATGGGGTTTCATTATATTGGCCAGGCTCGTCTCGATCCCCTGATCTCATGACCCACCCACCTTGGCCTCCTAAAGTACTGGGATTACAGGTGTGAGCCACCGTGCTCAGCCTTGGAAGTGTTTCTTAATAGTGCATGTTAAAAAAAACCCCAAAGCATGTCTATAGATGTCATGTTTTATTTGGCAGAGAAAAGTCCCACTGTACAAGGCAGACTTAAAAGGATTTGAACATAAGAAGAGTCCGATGCGTTTGCTTTTCTTCTCAGGGAGAAGAATCCCTGACTTCAGAACCCCTGAGGTCCTGCAAGTGATTTGTATTAGAGCATCCCTGCAGTTGACGGACAGTCACCAGATGCTGGATTGATCTGCAAGTGCCAGAAGTGCACAAAGACATCACTCCAGCGAGAAAGAGCTCTGAGCTGGAGTGTGACGCCAGCGCCCTGGAGGACTGGTAGGAAACATCATAAACTTTCTCCCTCTTTGACAGAGCTGCTGTTTTAGTCCTTAGTAAACCAGCAAGGCCTATAGGTAATCACCTTGGTTGAAGAAATGGATTTAGGTGCCAGGACTCCTTCAGATCTATGCAGAGCTGGGGTGGGTTGTGTGGGCACAGGGGATGTTAAAAATGCTTTAGATTTTGGCAGGCTGAGCTTGGTTTCTCAGTAACAAAGGGCAAGCTTCTGACTCCTTATCAGAGATGAAGGATGTTTCAGTATTAAGCTACATCGTTTTTCTTGAGGTCAAAACGTTTTGTAAGCATACATCTCTGGAATCACAAATGGAAACATTTAAATTGTTTTGCAGAAATTGATTTTATGGTTTTTTTTCAGGAACTTTTTTTTTCTTTTTAAGGTAAGGTAGGTATCCTTCTAATATTCTTCTAGCTTTAACGAACCTCCTGTTTTCTGGGATTTTAAAAATTCAGTGAAACTGACCTGGAAAAGGTGATCAAGAATAAAGATAGCAGTCTCTCTCTCTCTCTCTCTCTCTCTCTCTCTCTCTCTCTCTCTCTCTCTCTAACTCTCTCTCTCTCTCTCTCTCTGTGTGTGTGTGTGTGTGTGTGTGTAATTGTGCAGGTGTGATGAATGAGAATTGCTGCTACATAACAGGCAAAACATAGATTTGTGAATCAGATAGGCACAGCTAATACTCTGACTCCAGCAAGTAAGTGTTTTGGCGCAAGTTAGATGACCTCAGATTTCTCATCTGTAACATGGGTATAATCTTATCTATTTAGCACAGTATTTAGCACTAGCACACAGAAGAGGTGCTCAAGAAATGGCATCTTTGATTATAATAACAATTATTATTATGCCTTTTAACTCAATAGGCTAGGAAAAAGTTTGTGAAATTCATGGTCCACACTTACAGTTTTAGAAGTTCTACAGCTTTTGACTTTTGCTATTTGGGTAGTGAATCTTCACGCCTGTTAATTTCTGTTTCGGGACTCCAGACTTTGAAGTGTGTATAGATTTTATGCCAAGGCGATCGAAAACCAGGAGCTGAGACTCATGGGTTGTGGACAAGATGGCTGGCCAATCCATTGTGTGTAGCATTCCTAAGTCTTAAATTGGTCATTCTTAAGGCCTAATAATGCCATTGATCAAGATAACTTGGAGTCATTACAGTTAACTTGTTTGCCAAATAAATGAATAAAAAAGAGTATACATTACTGGAACTTTCCTTCAGCTCAGTCCCACAACAACTGAGTGAAATTTGATAGAATGGGACTCAGATAGGAATGTTTTTGGAAAAGCTTCTCTGGTGAATCTCCTGCATACCCAGATTTGAGATCCACTGACTCCAAACATTTTAAATTTATTTTTAATGAATTAATTGCCACTTCTTAACAGCCAGGACTGTAAGTCCTTTTTATTTAACGTTTTTCTTTCTCTGTTGTCACTCTGGGGGCTATTTGTCCTTTCTCCTCCTTTTCTGTATTCCAGTTGGAAACATCTAATGATGTTTATAATATCTAGGGAAGCAGCTAACCAAACTTGTTAGAATTGCGGTTCATGATCCTTCTACCCATTTGGCTAGTGGCTTTTTGGTTCTATGAACTTCCAGTTTCAAGAGCACCAAGTATTAAAATGTCTGTAGTTCTTAGATCGTGGGGACTGAGAACTAAGGAGCCTGGAAACATGAATCATGGAGAAGAGAGTCAGCCAGTCCGTTTGGTAGTCAGTGGCTTCACAATTCTTAAATTGTAGCGCTTGAGCAGGAACCCCAGGGAATGCACTAGGTACTAAAAGGCGGAGCAGAAGCCACGGAGTACATGGAGGGCTGTGTTTTAGTGCCACCTCCGTCATTAGCTGTGTGACCTTGGGCCAGTAGTTTACCTCACTGGACCTGTTTCTTTTCTTGTAAAACTAGATAAAAATTTATGAAATATTTCCAGGAGAAAAATCATAGAGAATAATGTAACAATTACATGTGCTCCTACCACTCACTCTAATAAATCTTATTACTTTTCCATGATGACTTCTTTATATGTTTGAAGACAATTTTGAAGCCTCTTTTGAACCCCCTCCCTAATCTTATTCTCTTTCCTTCACCCCTAGAAATAATCATTATTCATTAATCGTTACTGGAGTTTATCATTCCATGTATATTTTATGTTATATCTATACCTATTTACAAACAATGTGTAGGATCATCTTACTGGTTTTGACACTTGAAATGCGTGCTATGACTATTCATATTATTCTTCAATGTACCTTTTTAAAATTTCCTATCGTGTTTGAGGCTAATTCATGTTGATGTATGTGGCTCTGGTTTGTTCTGTATAATGTTCCATTACATGAATATACCATTTGATGTAGCCCATTCTTCTGTTGGTGAATCTGAGGTTATTCAGGATAGAGAAATTTCACGGGTCCCTCCAGTTTGAACTTTCTAGGATCTGGCATGAAAATGTAATTTTTCTGAAGAAGTTTTGTAGCAACACCTTTGGCCTTTCCCACTGTCTCAGGTGTCTGCTTTTTCAAGGGGGACCTCGTGGGCATGTGGGAGATTGCAGAAGTCGGATCTTTGGCTGCTGGGGTCATCCCCATGTTTAGTGAGCACAAAGAGGTCGTTATCATGTGGATCAAAAAGCACAGACTTTGGAATCAGTCAGACTTGGTTTTGCCACCTGCAAGTTGTGTAATCTTGGGCAAACTACGTAACCTCTGGGAACTTGAATTTCCTCAACTAGAAAATTAGAAATGCATGGTTGGGCGTGGTGGTTCATGCCTGTAATCCTAGTACTTTGGGAAGCCGAGGCAGGCTGATTGCCTGAGCTCAGGAGTTCGAGAGCAGCCTGGTCAACATGGTGAAACCCCATCTCTACTAAAATACAAAGAATTAGCCAGGCGTGGCAGTGTCCTCCTGTAATCCCAGCTACTTAGGAGGATGAGGCAGAAGAATTGCTTGAACTCGGGAGGCGGAGGTTGCAGTGAGCCGAGATGGCACCACTGCACCCTTTCCTGGGCAACAGAGTGAGACTCCATCTCCAAAAAAAAAAAAAAAAAAAAGAAAAGTAGGAAAACATTTTTTCCTGCTTATGGTTGCCATGAGGATTAAAGACGATAATGTATATAAAGTACCTGGCAGCATGCATGCTTCCCAGTAAGTGCTTGATAAAGTGATAGAGCATATAGTGTGTGTGTGTGTGTGTGTGTGTGTGTGTGTGTGTGTGCATGTGAGAGGGAGAGGTAGAGAAAGAGAGGATAAGAGAATGCCAAGGCTCTGCCAGGACCAGCGGGCATCCTCCCAAATTATTTCCCCAAGTTATTTCCAACTTAAGAAGCCTAGCACTTAGTTCATACTTAATAAATATCTGATTACAAAAATGAATAAACAAGTATGTAAATATATGAGTGAGACAATTAGAAACGTGCATTGACCAGTGTGATCAATGGAAGCAAGTTTATGAAATGACCACAGAGCAGCTTTTCAGTAGTTTCTATTAGTAGGGGGTGACTCAGAAAAGTTGAGAACATTTTTCCTGAAGATCAAATATTCTATTGTACAAATCGGTCACATCTTTAAATTCCCTAAAATAATCCTGCTGAAGTTTTAGATAAATGGTGGCCCCAGAAGCAGCATCCAGCTCAGATATGCCCTACCCTTTCCTATTTGTCACTGTCACAACTCTCTGTTCTAATTATTCCATCCTGTTTGATCAGCGTTCATCCTCTAGACAGCCTGACTTCTTAAGTGAATGTCCACGTTTACACTAGAGCAGCAGGCACTTCCTGGCTGGCTCCTTCCAGACAAGGAGCCTCTGTTCGCCTTGGGACTGGGGAGCAAACAGCCTCTGACTGTCCCAGCTGGTGAGCAATAAGCCCAGTCCTGGGACAGGATATTTCACGTACATATTTCTGAGCAATAAGATGGGAAGCAAACCAATTGGTTATAAGATTGCCAGCCTTTGAAAAAGCAACACGCAGCAATAGCATTTATAGGCTAATGTTTAAGAAAATAAAACCTGTCTATCTACCCGAGATTCCTTTTAAGTGGTAGAGAGTTTGCAAAGGTGTACCATTTCTAAATAAAGTGCTTTTGACAGGAGCTCATGCTGAATGATGGTAGAGTATTGTTACGGTTCTGTTTTACTTTTGAGGCTGTGTTTGTGTCCTGTCTGAAGCCTTTAAAAATACTGTATAGACATGTGAGAAACCAGTTTACTTGACTCCTATTTTTAAAAAAAAGGAAAAGAAAACTCACGTTTCTGCTTGACTTAGAGGTTAGTAAATTGAGTGTGGCCGGTTTGTGGTCATTGGGTTTGCTTAGGCTAAATGGATTCAAATCCCTGCTTTGAATCTGCTTTGGCCTGTCTTGGGGGTCAGGTTGGGACCTTTTGTTCAGGGCCATCTTGAGTGGCAGGAGGGCCAGGGAGGTGGAGGAATGACAAGTATTATAAGACTGTGGGTGGCTATTGTCTGGAAGCTCTAGCTTCCAGAGCCCAACTATTTTCTTCTGTTGAGGGGAAAGCTGGAGAGGGAGAGAGGAGAGAGGAGAGAGGAGAGAGGAGAGAGGAGAGAGGAGAGAGGAGAGAGGAGAGAGGAGAGAGGAGAGAGGAGAGAGGAGAGAGGAGAGAGGAGAGAGGAGAGAGGAGAGAGGAGAGAGGAGAGAGGAGAGAGGAGAGAGGAGAGAGGAGAGAGGAGAGAGGAGAGAGGAGAGAGGAGAGAGGAGAGAGGAGAGAGGAGAGAGGAGAGAGGAGAGAGGAGAGAGGAGAGAGGAGAGAGGAGAGAGGAGAGAGGAGAGAGGAGAGAGGAGAGAGGAGAGAGGAGAGAGGAGAGAGGAGAGAGGAGAGAGGAGAGAGGGAAAGAGAAACAGAGTAGAAGGAGAGGCAGAAGGTAAGGGCCAGAGCAGCCCCAAGCCTGGCCGTCCGTCACTGCCTCCATCCCCCACCCCACTAACCCATCGCCTTCTCACTGACCCAGACACAGAATATAAATGAAACACTTTGCCGGTGCAGGACACTAACTGGCAGTGGCCTGCTGGAGCTAAGGCCATTTTCTAAGCAACTCACTAATCAGAAGTGACTGAGGCTCTGAAGAGAATACAGCCCAGCCTGGGATCCACCCTCCATGCTAATGAAGAAGGCAGTGAGGTGGATAATTAAGGGCAGTGATGTGAATAATTCCAAACTGATAATTCGAAGGTAATGAAATGCATTAGGAGTTTGGGGCAGCAGATTTCCCTTACCAGACAGGGCTGTTTTATGATGAAATGAGCTTGCCTTTTCTAAGCACAGACCAGCTGACTCTGAGTGGAGCTGGCCTGGGAAGACTGGGGTTGCAGGGAGGAGCTGACCCGGGATTAGGGATTCATGCAGCCATTCAAGACAATGTTTAGGAAGCTTACATAACCACATAGGGAGACACGTGTGGTATGATTTTAAGTGAAAAAAAGAAAGAAGCATGCTAAGTGAATATTTTGGCCAGCTACTGCAATGTATAAAACAAACAGAACCAATAAACCAAAACTTTATGTATGTGGAAAAAAGATCAGAAAGGATCCAATTAGAGGTTGAATGCCCTTATCTTAAATGCTTGGACAGGAACTGTTTTGGAGTTTGGATTTTTTTGAATTTGGGAATATTTGCCTTATACTTACCAGCTGAACATCCCAAACTGAAAAATCCAAAAGCAAAAAAACTCAAAATGAGAATTTCCTTTGAGTGTCATGTCAGTGTTTCTAAAGTTTCAGATTTTGGAGCATTTGCATTTTGGGTTTTTGAATTTTGGATGCTTAACCTGCATTAAAAAGTTTAATAGTAGTTACCTGGGTGACAGAGGCCGGGAGTGGTAGCTTGAGCCTGTAATGATAGAACTTTGGGAGGCTGAGGCAGGCGTATTGCCTGAACTCAGGAGTTCCATACCAGCCTGGGAAACATAGTGAAACTCCAACTCTTAAAAAAGAAGAAGAAAGTAGTCGTCTGGGTAGTGGGACTATGGGTTATTTCTTTTATTCTTCTCTCTAATATTATTTTCTAAATTTTCTGACATTAACTCAAACCATTTTCATAATGTAAAAGGTGAACATACTAAAATAAAAATTAGCTGTAGCATAATTCTTCCCCAGAATGGACAGCAGAGATCTGACAGATGCTAACTTTGTGACTAGCGAATGGGGTGTGCAGTCTAGAGAGGCTACATTTTGCTGTGTATGTTGTTAGAGGTCCTGGCAGCCCTATTCTGGATAGAAATATTTCCTCTGCGAGATTCGGAATGTGGCTGGGCATGGTGGCTCATGCCTGTAATCCCAGGAATTTGGGAGGCTGAGGCAGGAGAATCATTTGAGGCCAATAATTCAAGACGAGCCTGGGAAACACAGTGAGACCCACATCTCTAAAATAATAATAATAATAATAATAATAATAATAATTAATTAATTAAAAATAAAAAATAGCCAGCCATGGTGTATAGCCCCAACTATTCCAGAGGCTGAAGTGGGAGAGTCACTTGAGCCTAGGAGTTCGAGGCTTCAGTAAGCTGTGATCATACCGCTGCACTCCAATCTGGGTGACAGAGTGAGATCCTATCTCTTAAAAAACCAAAATGAAATAAAATAAAAAAGAAATTCAGACTGTCTATAAAATCTCCCTGGCTCGGCTTTTCTAAAAGCTTATGAGATGTTTTCAGAGACGGCCGCTTTTTGGCTACTGTGTTTCTGTGTTCTCCTTAGGGTAGAACCAATTTCTACCACGTTTATTAGCTTTATGGAACCTCCTCCTTGTTGCGCATCCTTCTCCAGTCTTCTAGTTTTAGAACTAGTTATGAACATAACACTATCAAATTTACATGGACTCCTTAGTTTACTAAATCATGGGGCTGGCCAAGCTGTAGGGTTTACAAGAGATAGCTGGGAGGCAATGACTGATTACTTCTCATTCTTACAGATGAGGCTAATGTAGGAGACTTGGTAGTGAATTACTTATTTTACCAAGATTTTCATTTAATGAAGGTGATCTACTACCTCAAAATGAAACCCATACTTTCTTCTGCAAATTTTTGGATTTTTAAACATAAAATCTGTTATGGTCTAAATGTTTATGTCTCCCCTACAAAAATTCACATGTTGAAATCCTAACTCCCCAGGTTATGGAATTGGGAGGTGGGGCCTTTTGAATGTGATTAGGTCATGAAGACAGACCCTTATATTATAAGGGGCTGAAGAGACCAGAGTTCTTCCTTTCCAGCATTTCAGGACACAGTGAAAAACTGACCTTCACAGAATCTGCTAGCACCCCGATCTTGGACTTCCCTGCTTCCTGAACTGTGAGAAAAGAATTTCTGTTTATAAGCCACCTAGTTTATGGCATTTTGTTATAGCAGCCTGAATGGACTGAGAGGACCGTCTTAGAAACTCTTTGATGCTTAATCTCACAATGTTGCTTTTGTGAATTTTTACTGAATCTGCCAGGGGTTTGTGCTGCCGTTAGCCATGACCTTGTTTAGGGTTGGATGAGTGTTAAATTATTGTGCATTGCTGGAGAGTTAAGATCACTCTGTAGTTGATAACAGTATTTATTGTGATCTTAGGATATAAGCCAGATTCTAAAGTCTTGTCCTAAGAGTTTAACGTATATAGTTGCTCTCATGTGTAATCGTTTCATAGTTGTATATATTGCAACTTTTGTAACTTAGAAAATGAGAACAACGATCCTCACCTCCAAAGCTATTAAGACAATTAACTACAACAGTATGGTTGGTATAGTGCTTGGCAGATTCTAAGTGACATATTGGACCTGTTAAGCAGATGCATGCCAGTTACAAGGCTCACTCAGACAAAGCCAAAGGATGTTTACCAAACCCACAGCCCCTTCTGAGCACTTCCTCATGTGGAGGCCACCATGCTTGTATTCCAAGGCCCTGCCCTGTTGAATTCTGAGGATTAGACTCAGGGACGGCATTGAACCTAAAAATAGTCATTCTCTAGCTGATCGATAGCTGATGTAGTTATACCTGTCTCTGCCTATCCGGAAAAATAGTGGCTAGTCCACTCAATCCGGTCCTGTTTTAGAGAGCTGGACTCATGACATACTTGGAGGATCCAGCAGCAGGAGCAACACAGACTGAGCTACAGCTCTTCTCTGCTTCACTCCTTTTCCTCTCTCCCCTTTCTTCTAGAAACAGACCCCAACCTTCTAGCTGTAGCTACCTTAGCTGGGTCAGAGTACTTTCCTTGGATTTTTCTGATTAGGTTCAGGTTCTTCTCAGGTTAGGAGGTTCTGTGCAGCCAGGCTTCCTATGCACATGTCTGCAAGGGCCAGGTGGGTAACTTCAGTGAGAATCGACCAGGTGCAAAAATAATGGGGCTGAGAGGTCCCAGGGCCAAGCACAAAGCATGTCGGCCAAAGGCAACCAAATTAAAGGAGCATGTGTATTTGTCTTGGCCAATGAAATAAGGGAAGTTTTAATGTAGTCCCCACTTCCAGATAATGTCAACTCAGAAGCCTAGTGTGAGATCCACTCACCCTAAAGATGGACTTTCTCCGGGAAGAGAGACCATGACTACAAGTACTTTATGGAAGGTGGCTCTTTGTTTGGTAACTGTCTAAACAATATCGAAGATAGAAACCCTAAAGGAGAAGATGGATCTATGTGTCTGAATAAATAAAACTTCCGTAAGTTAAAAAATAATTGTAAATATAAGTATATGTACATAATAATATGCTATACAATAAATAATATACAATATATAAATATAATAACTAAATTACAAGACAAATGATAAGCTTTAAAAAGTACTTACATTGGTCTACGTGTCTGTTTTCGTATCAGTTCCATGTCGTTTTGGTTACAGTAGCTTTGCAGTGTGGTTTGACATTGGGCAGTGTGATTCTTCCAGCTTTGTTCTTTTTGCATAGGATTGCCTTGGCTGTTTGGGCTCTTTTTGGTCCCCTAGGAATTTTAGAATAGTTTTTTTCTAGTTCTGTAAGAGCCCAGAAATAAAGTCACACACCTACAACAATCTGATCTTTGACAAAGCTGACAAAAACAAGCAGGGGGGAAGGACTCCCTATTCAGTAAATGGTGCTGGGATAACTGGCCGGCCATATGCAGAAGATTGAAGCTGGCCCTCTTCCTTTCACAGCATACAAAAATCCACTCAGGATGGATTAAAGATCTAAATGTAAAACCTAAGACTATAAAAACCTAGAAGACAACCTATGAAATACCATTTTCGACGTACAAACTGGCAAAGATTTCATGATGAAAGTGCCAAAAGCAATTACAACAAAAGAAAAAAAATGACAGATGTAAGCGCTTCTGCACAGCAAAAGAAACTTTCAACAGAGTAAGACAGGCAACCTGCAGAATGGGAGAAGATAGTTGCAAAATATACATCTGACGAAGGTCTAATATCCAGAATCTACAAGGAAATTAAACATGCGAGCAAAAACCAAACAACCCCATTGAAAAGTGGGCAAAGGACACAAAAAGACATCAGAAGAAGACATACCTGAGTCATGAGTCTACCTATGTAAGAAACCAGCTTATGTACCCCTGAACCTAAAATAAAAGTTACCATTTTTTTTAAACAATTACTTAGAATCGATATTTTTTGATGCTGCTCACTATGGCTGATACTAATACTGTGTCCCATTTATTTGTTTTCTTTCTGCATCACTTTATTCAGATAGACAAATCCAGGCAACCTTTTCCATGAGGCAACAGGGTACCAATTATCCCGTGGGTCTTACGTCCTACTCCATCTGAGCAACCAAACCCCTAAAAATCAGGCTGATTTAGACTGCTGATTTAGACTGACTTAAGACTGCTAGGAGAAGTTCAGTGCTTGGTTTGTGAACTTTTTCTTGTCATTTCTATGATACATTATTGTCAAACTGGACTCTCAGATAATGTATAGTGAGGGGAACTTTGAAACATAAATTTGTTTTCTATTATTTGCCATTCTTGGGGTGCAACAACAAAACTCTGCTGCCCGGTGGGGAAGAATGACCTTGTCTCTTGTGTGTCCCTGGCTCCCGGTCACACCGTTGGAAGGATGATTATACCTCCCTGCACAAATGAATGATTATCTACAAGTATGTAGTATTTAAATGAGCTCAGTTCAAAGAAACTTCCCACATTACCTGTTCTTGTTGATACTATCTTCTAACCTGTGAATTAATTAAAACACCTGGGTTTTAAACTGGCAACATCATTCTCCGGCTATAATTTCCTTTGTGACCCAGGAAAGCCCCTAAGTTATAGATCTACTTCATAAAATTAAAAATCCTTGTTAATATTGAATAGTACAAGTGTGTTGCTCTACTTTAAAAATGTGCCGGACCTTGTAACTTCGTCTGCAATGTCACAGAACTTGGACAGCTTTGGGAAATAGGCTGTAATTGGAAGACAGAAACACGGTTTAAGGAAAGCAGAATACATACACACAGAGAAATTCTCATTGATGGGAACTGTTTGTCGAGATATTCTTGTCAAAGGATTTTTTAAAGATGCAAAGCAAGAAAACTAGAGGGTAAGCAGGGGAAATCATCACTTTTTTTGGTAGATAAGATAGGGTTAATTCAGGTAGAACCCGTAGGCTGTGCCTCTTTAGTTTTAGGGCCCTTTAATGCCAATGTCTGGGAAGATCTTTGGAAGGAGGAAGGGAAAGCAAATCATAAAGTTGAAAAACAAAAAGGCCTGTCATTCTGGTTATTTTGTATAATAAACCACCTGAAAACACAGTGGCATAACACAGCATTCAGTATTATCTCATGATTCTGAAGGTTGACATGGCTGGAAGACCTGAGGGCTGGTGGATCATCACTCTCCATAGTAGCCTTTCCACGTTGCTAGCTTGGGCTTCCTCACAGCATGGAGATCACAGGTTGGTCTGATTTTTTACATGCTGGCTTGCCTGTGCCAGAGCAAGTGTTCTAAGAAGCCAAGGTGGAAGTTGCCAGTTCTGTTAAAAGTGAAGGCCAACCTTGCAGAGTGTTACTTCTGCCATTCTGTGTTGGTCACAGGCCAGCCACTATTCAAGAGGAGATGAAACCAACCATACCTCTTGATGGGAAGTGTGAACGAGTTTGTTGCCTCTTGAATACACCACCATCATCAAAGTGATCTTGAAGGGCAGGAGAAGAATCAAATTAAAGCTCAAAGGAGCTATGTGGAAGGATGGCTTTTCTTTTCCATTGTGCTCAACTTTATGGTACTTTTTTTTTTTTTTTTTTTGCCTCAATAATTGGAGAAGGATATAAGAAATTTGGAGAAGTTTCAGAGAGAAGAGGACCTCACGAGATGATTGAAATGTTGGGAAGTAGGATCTGAACAGAGAGATTAAAAGAAGTAGGATTGATTAGCCTGAAGCAGGGAAGGCTGAGAGGCAGCCAAATAATCATTTTCAAATACATGAGGATTGCTATAAAGTTGTTGCATGACCAGAGAAAGCTGAGCTTAAAGGAACTGGGTTGAAAACAATGAAGAATTTCTTAATCAAGATATGAGCACCTCTGAGATGTGAAGGAAATTCCCTTCTCTGAAGCCTTTTGAAAGAGAATATGTGCTATGTGCCTATAAAAGATTTAAGATTAACTTTACAGGAGACAGAAATGGTAGATCAGATTATCTCTCTTTCTTTTGGTAGCCAAATTAGTTTTTCAAGTGAAACCTTATTTAGAACACATGAAAAGTGATGTTGTTTGGTTGAGGTAAGGGCACAGCTGAAGCCACATTCTTCTCTTTCCCATTCCTTATTTTCCCAAGCGGCTACAAAGGTCACTGTTGGAGCCACAGAGACCCAGCTAAAAATGGTTTGAAAATTATTAAAATGGAGGTTTTTTCCAAATTACATTTAGGCTTTGAAATTTTGCAAAATTGCTGAATTCTTTTCATGGTTCAAATTGGTGAGATTAGGTTATTTCTGAACTCAGATTCTATTTTCTTGTGTATTGTCACATAGCACTCTTACATTCTTTTGTTAGTAGTACATTTGTTACTAACTCTAAGAAAAGCAATGATTAACATTTATATATCTTTTGATAAATACTTTTGTCTAATTTACTATTCATTAGTAAATGATGAAGAGTAAACTATTCATCAAATCTACTAAACGTCAAGTAAATTTACTAAACTTTGAATGTACTAAATTGAAGTAATTTACTAAACTTGAATAAAGAGAAAATCTTATTATAACCCTCAAGGCTATCACCCCAATGTTACTATGTGGATAGTTTCATGAATAATCCATTTACTTTGGAGTATTCTAGCACCATTTTAATACACACACATTTTATTTTCTTGAATGAAGTTTAGTAAATTACTTCTGCCATTCTGTGTTAGTTCAGAAATAACCTAATCTCATCAATTTGAATTTAATAAACTTTATTCAAGTTTAGTAAATGTACTTGAATGAAGTTTAGTAAATTCGAAGAATAGTTTTACTTCATTAGTGATTTAATTTCACTAATGGTCAATGAAATTGGTGGTTTGCTTTATTAACCTTTAAATTAAATCTTTGTAAAAAAGAGAAAATCTTATTATAAGCCCCAAGGCTATCACCCCAATGCTATTATTTGGATAGTTTCATGAATAATCCATTTACTTTGGTATATTCTAGCACCATTTTAATACACACATGTATTATTACAACTTTAACACTAGATCAAGTTTACATTAAAACATTTAGATATACAAAGATTTTGGTTGGCACAACTTCTGGTTTTAAGATGCTGAACTGATTGCCTGCTGCATCTCTCCTTTTCTCATACCAAGGCCATATAATTAGGAGAAAATATATTTTTTAAAAGATATACAATTGCATTGAAAATCACATACAGCCTGACTGGATTAAAAAACATAAAGATATGGCCAAGCACAGTGGCTCATGCCTGTAATACCAGCACTTTGGGAGGCCGAGAGAGTTGGATCACAAGGTCAGGAGTTCCAGACCAGCCTGGCCAACATGGTGAAACGTCATCTCTACCAAAAACACAAAAAATTAGCCAGGCATGGTGGTACATGCCTGTAGTCCCAGCTACTCAGGAGGCTGAGACAAGAGAATCACTTGAATCTGGGAGGCAGCAGTTGCAGTGAGCAGAGATAGCACTATTGTACTCAGGCCTGGGTGACAGAGCGAGACTCTGTCTCAAAAAACAAACAAACAAACAAAAGACAAAATAAAACTGAAAGAACATAAAAGCCCATCAGTTGGTGGTTGGCTAAATAAGCTGTTGAATATTAATACTTTGAAGTACTTTGTAACAGTTACAAAGAATAAAGTTGATCTATAAACTAATAGAGCTACCTCTCTAAAATGCATTGTTGACTGAAGAAGCAACTTGACAACAATATAAAATCACTTACATTAACAGACATTATAATGCTATGGATATTCCTTGGATACAGATATCTATTTATGTAAGTAAATAAAAAATTATAAAAGAACATATAGAAAAGATGTACACTTGTGCTTACCTCTGGGGATGGGAAAAGAGGTGCATGAGGATTGGAGATGCTTAATCAGAAAGGACTTTAACCTTTTCTAAAATGCTTTCATTTTTTAGTAGAAAAAACTCATTTTTTTCCTCATGTTATTAAATTTTTAAAAAATGATTCCATGGTTTCAGAAAGTTTTGACAGCCCTATACTAGTTTTAATGTGTCAAGTTGATGCATTTGGCTGCAAGTAACAGAAAACTTAATCCAAACAATAAGGCTTGAACAGTAAGGGAGTATAGAATCCCATATGATAGGCTGCACAACAGGGTAGAGGATTGAATGATCCTGAAGTTTGCCACGTCAATGAAGACTCAGGTTTTATTTATTTATTTATTTATTTATTCATTTATTGCTTCAGTGGATTCTTAAGAACATTGCTTCAAATTTCCTTGCATCCTTGGAGTTTATGTAATCTTCAGGCTGATAGCAAGATGGTGCTAGCAGTGGTAAGCAAACAACATTCATATTGTGCTTACTCTATGAGTTTATACACATTGTATACATTAACTCATTTTTTCTCCCTTAAAACTCATTTTACAAATGAAAAACATGGAGGCATTGAAAGACTAAGTAATTTGGTGAAGGTACATAATTTGTAAGTGGTAGATTCAAACCCAGGCAATCTGGCATAAGAATATGTGTACTGATTCTCTGGGCTCTACTCAATACCTGCTTTTCCTTGTGGCTTCCCACCCCTCTTTCCTGTCTTTTCTTGTGGCTCTTTCAAAGAAATTAGAAAACTTTTCCAAGAGCTCTCTCAGCAGACAACTCTACAAATATCTTTGGCACGTTTGGTTCAGTCCTAAAGCAAATAGACTATCCTTAGCCCAAACAGATCAGCCCTGGAATTGAGAGTGGGGTCAGCTTCCCCTAGGGACATTGTTGGATGGAGAGACATACATACATGAACCAAATCTGTGTTCTCTCTGGAAGGAAGAAAATAAAAAAGTGAAGGGGAATTAATGCTAAGGAGATAACCTATAGTATCCAGTAAAGGTAATTTCTACAAGTTCTTTGTAGCTCAATGACTTATGCATTTGGATTCCTGTTATGTTGGACACCCAAGTGAAAATTCCCAAGAAGCATTGGATACATGGCTCAAATCTTGAAAAAAATCTGGACTAGAGACACAGATATGGACTGTAGATGTCGATCTGTGTGTCATCAACACATAGATTATAACTGAAGTCGTGGATACTCAGAAAGTTCCCATAGGAGAATGTGTAGAGGTTTGAGAGACGATGATGTACAATAAAAGTTAGTGCTTTTCTCTTGCATGATATTAGATAAAATGTTTTCTTCAGACTTTAACAAAACTGTAACTGAGCTTACTATACATAACTGTTATTCATAATATGGCCACATGTTTGTTTATATAATTTATTCTAAACATCATAAAGACTCTTTTATTTTGTACAAGATGTTAAAGGGTCTAATAATGAAACCTTTGAAAGAACAACTTAAATTTGTCCCTGACAAATAAAAGATGATGCAATCTTGTACTATCGATGGTAAAAGAGTTAAGCCCTAGTATACACAGCCTATCACTTTGCTTTGGATGTGTCTTGTACTTGCAATCTAAGAGATTACTCCTCAGTATGTGTTAGCCCCATATCTCAGTGGTTTGGCTCAGTAATTATCTCTTGTTCACCTTGCAGTCCAACATGGCAGAGGGTCTTCTCCCTTACCTAGCAGCTCCACCAAAGTCTTTTTTTTTTTTTTTTTTTTTTTGAGATGGAGTTTCACTCTTGTTGCCCAAGCTAGAGTGCAACGGAGCGATCTCAGCTCACTGCAATCTGTGCTTCCCTGGTTCAAGTGATTCTCCTGCCTCAGACTCCCGAGTAGCTGGGATCACAGGTGCCCACCACCACACTTGGCTAATATTTTGTATTTTTAGTAGAGACAGGATTTCACCATGTTGGCCCGGCTGGTTTTGAACTTCTGACCTCCGGTGATTCACCTGCCTTGGCCTCCCAAAATGCTGGAATTACAGGCATGAACCACCACACCTGGCCTCCACCATACTCTTAAGCCTTGAAGTCCTCTGCTGGATCCTCAGCATTTAGCTAGCGGATGAGAAGAGAGAGAAAAATCATGGTGGATTGCATGAAAGGCCCCAGGGCAGGCATGGAGGTGGTGAACACGGCTTCTGACCCACATCTCATAACCAGAACTTAGGGACAAGGCTAAAGGTAACTGCAAGGAAGTCTGGAAAATGTAGTCTAGTTGTGTGTCCAGGAGGAAGAGGAAAATGGATTGGTTGGTGCCTGGCTTGTCTCTTACACATGATGGATAGACTGTGTTAAAAGAAAAACCTTGGGCAAATCAAATTTAAAGAGTTTAATTGAGCAAAGTATGATTCATGAATTGGGCAGCCCCCAAACCAGAATAGGTGTGTAGAGATTCCAGTGCTGCCTTGTGGTTGAAGATTGGTGAACAGGAAAAGGACAGGAGTACAGAAAAGGGAAGTGAGGCACAGAAACAGCCAGATTGGTTATAGGTCAGCATTTGCCTTTCTTGAACACAATTTGAACAGTTAGCCACCTTTGATTGGCTGAAACTCGGTGCTTCGTGCTAGAGTTACAATTTGTCTACACATCCGGTTAGGTTACGGTTCACTATGTACAGAGAAATCTTTAGACCAAATTTATAAGGAGACCACTTTAGGTTAAACTTAATTTAACAAGTGAAACGTTTTTATTATGTCAAATTTTAATGTCTTTACTTGGCACCTGTGCGACATCTGGTTCCTGTTTATAAAAGACTTTGCTTATGCTGTATTCTTTCTCACTGATCAAATCTTGGAAATTATTAATTTTTCATATTTCTGTTTATTCAGAATACTCTCATTTTTGCTCTTGTTATTTCTGGTTATTCTATTCTTTTTTTTCTCCAAAATTCTCGGTCTTCTATTTTGCAGGTGTGCATGTCGGTCAGAATGCATTCAATCTCCCCTCCAGTGCCTCCATGAACTTTTTTTCTGTTTCTTAGAGTTCTTACATATGAGTCGGCTATTTTTATGTAAGGTAAAACTTCTAAACTTTGCAGTAAGTGATCAAACATTAAATTATTGGATTCATTAAATAAAATCCCAGAAACACACACAACCCATAGAAACACTTCAGTGTACTACGATAAGGTCAAACCCAGCAACTTGTGTTTAGGGAGTTAGTTACCTGCTTTGACCAGGAGGTGTAGAAGTCATAGCTTAATTTTTAAAAGATTAAGTAAATAAATGCTCAGAAACACATATAATTCTTGACAGTCATTATGTGCTCATCAACTGTCACTGCTGATGTTTAAAAATTAACCAGCATGGTTTTCATGTGATCCTGGCACGATTAGGTCAAAACCACACCCAGCTTGGGGAAACATCCTTGAGCATTTTAGATATTTTGATATTATTTTTTCCATTGTTGTCATTAATGTCAGATCAACAAGGTGCTTAGGGACACATTAGGCCACAGCTGTTGCAATTAATTTCACCCTTATGGCCTCAAGAGACAAGCCCCAGCAGTGGCCAGCTTAGTCCTAGGAGTAACAAGCCCTAACAGGACACATTGGCATGGTGTTCTGCGGATCTCTCCCTGAAGACAATCCGTAGCTTGATCATGTAGGGCTGGGGCCAGCCCTGTCCTAGGGCTGAGGCTGGGCTGGGGATGGCTGAGGGGTGTCAGTCTCTTCAATGCAAGGCTTTTCATTAGCTTGGCTGTACCCCTTGCAATTACTCTGGCTGGGTGACTCGACTTCAAGCAAAGTGAAACAGTCTGGGAACCACAAACAGGATGCCCGACAATTAGCTGCCATTTTACAAGAGTGGGTCTTAGGACCATCAGTTAGCATTTTCTAGGAAGGCAACTACCTGCTCACCATCACCACCAGCAGTGAGTGGTGGCTGAAGCCCTTGCATGGTAGACCAAGTGCTATAATGATTGATTTTGCTGAAAATCGTGACCCTAATCTGCCCGAAATTGGATCAGTGTTCTGCTACTCACATCATGTCACACAAATGGTGTGTCATAGCTTTGCTGCTTTTTTTTAACTTGTTGAAGTGACCTATTTTATGGCTTGCTTTGAGGCCAGAATTAGACTCATAAGTGCTATATGAAAAGAAATCTAAGCAAAATTAATCTGAACTGATCTGATTATCTGCTGAATTTAAATACATTTTTCTTATATTGTTCTTGACTCAGTGGAGTAATTAATTAGTAATTCCATTAGGTGTTTGTGAAAAAACAAGGTTTGGGGGTAATCCCATGCCAAACAAATGCTCAAAATTAAAAAAAAAGAGCTCTTCATTTTATAACCTGACTCTCTGTAAACTTTGTTCTAATGTAGCCAAGGACCTGGGGCAAAGTAGGAAATCAGGGGAAATGGAAAGTGAGATTTTAGCAAACAGGTTCACAATGTGTGCCAAGCTATGAAGGAGGGGCGGTGGGGAGGAGGGCACCGTGAGTGTTGGGAGGTGGGACTTAAACAGATTTCCTTTTTGCTGTTTCTTTCTAGATGGCGTCTGTTGCTCTGCCTCTGGATTGTAAGACATAGTCATTCAGCTCCTATTAAACATGTCACTGCTAACAGTGAGCAAAAATAGAAATTGCTCTCAGTTGAAAAGGCAGGGAGACACGTAGGAAAATTTGGGTTGGTCTAATGGAATCTGGCCCACGCCTAATGTTCTCCATACCAACTTCGCAATTGTCTGTAAGCAAAATGCTGTGAATACGGACATACATCAGGAATGGGCACAGGATCGCAGGTTCTGGCTTTAAAAGTACATGATATTGTACGTGACCCCAGCTTGTAAAAAAAAAAATATGAAAGAAGGAGGAGACACATCAAAGTGTTAGGTGATTATGAGTGGGATATAAAGTAATGGGTTTATTCTTTATATTTTTCTAAGTTTCCATTTTTTCTATAGCAGTACACACACACACACACACACACACACACACACACACACACACAAACTGACTCAAAAGCAATAATGAAAACGTTAGAAAGCTATCTGAGAATGAATAAAGAGAAACTGTCCTTGAGGAATCTTGGCTTTCAGAAGCAAAGAGGTCGGGGAAAGATCTGTTCTTCCCCAACCTGTGAATAAAATCTTCATCCAGTAAAGCAGAACTGTGGTGAAAGGAAACAAAAATATACTTCTGGTTTTCCTCTAGTCAGATTAAGTGCACAGACTCTGGAGCCAGATTGCCTGGAATGAAATCCAGAACTGCCAATTACTAGCTAATTAATCCCTCTGAGCCTCAGTTCCCTCATTGGTAAGATCAGGGGTAAAAATAGCATCAAATTTATAAAGTTATTGTGAAAGTTAAATGACTAATTTGTGTATCCTTAAAATGGTGGCTGGCACATGATAAGTGGTAAATAAATCTTAGGTATTTATTTCAATAATAATCTTATTAATGTTCTCATTACCAAGCAGAGCTTATTGAAACAGTGCCAGAGTCTACTACTGTATAGATGTTGCTAACTCATTAACATTGACTTTTCAAAAATGGGTACAATAATATTTACCTTGCAAGTGTTGTTTATAGAATCAGAGTGAATGCAAGTGCCAAGAACAGTCTCAATGGATTTTAAGAAATGGTTAGTATTGTTTCCAATTTAAGTGAATATGTTTTGAGCCAAAAATTGTCAAGCTCTTACTATGTGATGGGCATCGTGTTCATCTCTTTATGGCCCAGAATGTGGTCTATCTTACTGCATGCTCCATGTAATCGTGAGAAGAATATGTATCTGTTGTTGGACAGAATATTCTATAAATGTTAATTAGATCAAGTTGATTGACAGTGTTGTTCGGGTCAACTCTATCCTTACCGATTTTCTGCTGACTGGATCTGTCAATTACTGACAGAGGGATGTTAAAGTCTCCAACTCTAATAGCAGATTTGTCTCTTATCTTTCAGTTCTATCCATTCTTGCTTTGTGTATTTTGATGCTCTGTATTAGTGTGTTCATCACTTTTTATTCATTTCTTCATGTAATTTCCACAAAATCAATATGAGGCATGAGTTAGTGGAAGATGTGCAAATTTATGTTAGTGAAATAAAGAGTTTGTCCAATGTTATTATAGGTGGTAAATGGCAGAGCCACGTTTTGAACCCAGGTCTGTCATAGACCATTACCATCTAAGCAACCAAATCCATCACTCAATATAATGCCATAAGCCAGAGATTTTAATTGCTGAAAAGTGGAAAATGAAGTGTGTGACATATATATATATATATAAAGTATGGGCTGTATTCATACAATAGTGGTTATTTAAAATATGGAATAAGGAAAAAAAAAAACAACCAGTAAGTTTCACCTGATTTGGGTTGAGTATCAAGGAAGCTGATAAAAGATGCAGCTCTCAATGTGGAACTGAGTGTGTGTGTCCCTGTATGCATTTTTTTCTCCTATCTGGCTCAGATGTCTTCAACTGACTTTGTGTTAATTGGGTCCTTCTTTCACACAGTCTCAGGGGACTGTCTAGGTTCATGGGGGAGACCCATCAGCTCCAGTGGGGCTGGCTGCCTCGGGAAATGGAAGTTCAGCTATGGCAGGTAGAGACATAACCAAGATGTTTTTTTCCCCAAGGATTGGCCTATGGTTGGATTGCTCAGGGAAACTCTTAGTTTTTTCTTTTAGGGACCATGGGGTGGTGCTGGAGAAGGGTCATGAATCAGGATTTGGCTGGGCAGGCTCTGAGTCACTTATCTTCTTTCTACAGATAGCACCCAGCATGCCCAGAGACGAGGAAGCTACATCACCAACATTTCCCACTGTTAGCATCAGGGTGTTAGCTGGTAGTTTTCCCTTCAGCACCAATTAATGTTCACCTGGATGTTTTGATTTGGATACTTTTGAAATCTCTTCTGTCAAAGTACTACTTAGCAGCTTAGGTGCCACAAGAAACTGGCTATATTTATGTCTAAAAAGTTGTACAGTGCCTTTTAAAATGTTCTCGCCAAACCACTCAAGATTGTATCAGCAGTAACTATGTCATCCACATGAATATCCGTGGAGTCTCACCGTGAATAACGTGATTAAGGAGCATAATGTGTGGACACCCAGCCCATCGGGAGCTTCATCAGCCTGACTCTTTAGGTGAGTTCCTGGGAGGGAGCAGCATCAACACCCTTCAAGACGGCCAACTATTTTTGTCTTGCCCAAGTATTTTTTCTGCCAATAGTAGGACCTACTATGGGGGAAAGTGGAAAGATTATTAATTTTTAATTAATAAAATTTCTTTTTTTACAGCAGTTTTAGGTTCACAGTAAAATAGAGCAAAGAGTACAGAGATTTCTCATATACCCTTGTTCCCACACATAAACCACCTCCCCCAATACAGACATCTGATATCACAGTGGTACATTTGTTATACTTGATCAACCCAGATTGGCACATCATCACCCAAAGTTCATAGTTTTCTTTAGGGTCCACTCTTGATGGTGTACATTCTATGGGTTTTGACTAATGTGTAATAGTGTGTACTCATCATTATAGTATCAAACAGAAAGTTCTACTGCCCTAAACGTCCTCTGTGATCTGCTTATTCATCCCTCCCTCCCACCTACAGTTGAAGGATCTTAACATTTTATTTAGAATATATATGTATATATACATATATATATGTGTGTATATATATATATGTATATGTGTATATATATATATATATTTCTTTCTTTCTTTTTTTTTGAGATGGAGTCTTGCTCTGTTGTCCAGGCTGGAGTGCAGTATAGTGGCACGATCTCAGCTCACTGCAGCCAGTACCTCCCAGATTCCAGCAATTCTCCTGCTTCAGCATGCCAGGTAGCTTGGATTACAGGCATGTGCCACCATTCCTGGCTAATTTTTGTATTTTTAGTAAAGATGGGTTTTCACCATGTTGGCCAGGCTGGTCTCGAACTCCTGACTTCAGGTGATCTGCCTGCCTTGGCCTCCCAAAGTGCTGGGATTATAGGCATGAACCACCATGCCCAGACCAGAATATATATATTTCTTTCTTTTTTTTTTTTGAGTTGGAGTTTTACTTTATCACCCAGGCTGAAGTGCAGTGGCACAATCTCAGCTCACTGCCACCTCAGCCTCCTGGGTTCAAGCAATTCTCCTGTCTCAGCCTCCCAAGTAGCTGGGGTTACAGGTGCCTGCCACCACACCTAGCTAATTTTTGTATTTTTAGTGGAGACAGGGTTTTACCATCTTGGCCAGTCTGGTATTGAACTCCTGACCTTGTGATCTACCTGCCTCAGCCTCCCAAAGCGTTGAGATTGCCGGCGTGAGCCACTGTACCAGGCCATGAATATATGTATTTCTTTAATGGGCTGAGGAAATTTCTCCCTAGAGAGAAGATCTCAGGTGTCTTTCTGGCTGCCTCTCCCCGTCTCCTTTCAGCCGATGAGGAGGTGGCGGTGATTGGTGGTGGTAGAGAGAGAAGATGAGAATCTCCCATCATTTTCCATAACTGCTCTGCTCTCTCTGATTGCTCAGCCATCTTGGTCCAGGGAAGGCAAATCTTTATCTCCTGTAAAATCTGACAAAAGAGACTTTACCAAGCAAACAAAGATAAATACTCCAACCTCTCTCCAACTCTCTAGAACGGAAAAAAGAAAAAAAAAAAAAAAAAAAAAAAAAAAAAAGGCCTGATCCTGTTTACAAGCACAGAGAAGTCTGGTCAGGGCCTGCCTCCTCGGGCTCCCTTTATAGAGCTCGCCCCACAGCCCCACCCATCCTCATCCTTTTTTTTCCACAAATTCTGCTAACTTTGAATATAAGATAAAAAACTCAGGCACCTGTTACGACAGATTTACAATAAATACAGCAGCAACAACAAAACATTTAAACCAGCAGTAACAACAGGAGTTCAGAAGAAGTAGGTCACTCCTCACAGGTCCTTCTCTGGGATGGGAAAGCCAAAGTCATCAGCATGTGCCTTTTTTTCAGAGTGACCCGAGTTTTCTGCTCTTGTCATAGTCTATTCAAAGACTATAGCAAAACGTGTAACCTTACGTGTAAAGCTGACATTCAGAAGCACTCACTACATGAGTGCTCTCTGCTGAGCACCTCATTCTAATTTCCTCATGAAGTTTCACAGGATCCCTCTGGGGCCTGGGAAGAGATGCCCATGGTTGGTTTTGCTACTTTATAGTTGAGCAAATAGAGGCATCAAGCAGTTGGGGAACTTCGACAGAGTCGTCAGGGCCGATCCATTGTAGACCTAGGTTTTGAACCAGATCAGTCGGTCTTTTTGAACCGAACCAGTCTGAGTTTGCACTCTTAATGACTACAAGTTGGTGACATGGTCAGTTAAGGTCCTGCTGTCCAGGGAAGGTCACTGAGGTTAAAGTTGAGAACTCAGGACCTGGAAGAGCTGATGGAGATCTTACCTAGCAACTCTGGTTTCTGTTACTTTATTCTTTTGCTGCCCCCTCTCTAACACAGACATCTTAGCAGGACCATCTTAGCTACTAATTCGCGGAGCCCTGTGAGCTAAACATGCCACACTCCTTGTTCAAAAATGATTAAACATTTCCAAACGGGGACGGTGAAGGTGGCCTTGCATCTAGCCCTGATTTAAATTGGTTAGTCTGTTCTTCCAGCATTCTGTCTCTGGAACACTCTAAATAAACCCCATAGGCGAGGTCCCCTGCCCCACAGCAGGAGGGTCCAGGAAATGGGTCTCTAGATATTGCCAAGTTCCTATTGGTCCCAGTTGCCTGTGGTCCAAATCAATGAGGCATGTTCACGTCGTCATTATCACGCAGGCAGCAAAGTGATGCTGCACACATTTTAAATGAAACAGTTAATACCGTTTTTGTTTCAAGTAAATAGTTGGCAATATCTAATTCAATGGACCCTGTAGATAAAATCGTCCAACTTTACGGCTCCCCAAATACAATAGTCCTCCCTTATTTGCAGTTTTGTTTTCTGAAGATGGTGGGGGTGAGGGGGTCACTATATTTGGGGAGGCATCAAGTTGGCCATTTACCTGCAATCAACCACGATCCAAAAATATTCAACAGAAAATTCCAGAAATAAACAGTTCTGAAGTTTTAAATTGCACACTGCTCTGAGTAGCACGTTGAAATCTCTCGCCATCCTTCTCCCTCCTGCCTGGGAAGTGAGTCATAGCTTTGCCCAGTGTATCCATGCTGTCTATGCTACCCACCCGTTAGTCAATCAGCAGCCATCTCAGTTATCAGATCAACTACCTGGTGTCAGAGGGCCTGTGTTCAAGTAACCCTTATTTAACTTAACGATGGCCCCAAAGCACAAGAGTAGTGATGCTGACATGTTGTAATTGTTCTATTTTATTATCAGCCATTGTTCATCTCTTACTGTGCCTAATTTATAAATTGAACTTTATGTATGTATAGGAAAAAACAGTATATATAGGGTTTAGTATTTATTACCTGTGGTTTCAGGCAACCACTGGAAATCATGGAACATATCCCCCGAAGATAAGGGAAAATAGCTTATAGCTAAAAGAATAACATACACATCCATCTATTATATTTAGTTTATGCAAAATCTCTTTGGGTACATAAAGAAAGAGTGGTTTGGGGGGCAGTGGTTCAGGCTCTGAGTTCTTCCGTAGGGCTGAGAGGGTGGTTTAAGGCACCCGGAGGCATTTTCACAGGCAAAGCCTTAGGCAAGCACCAGCTTCGCTCCAAGGAAGGTGTCTTCTGCCAAGACAAGACCCGGGAAGGGTGTGGGCCCTACCCAGTAGGCGATGCTTCAGGGCAGACTTCAGGCCTAGCAGGCAGCTGGGTCAGAGTCTCCCTGTGCAAGGCAAACTGGTCAGGGGAGATTGCAGAAGGCCTGCAGAGACGTGCTTGAAAGCAGACAATCCACACTGCCAAGGTGGAGACCCCTAAGGGTCTCAGGAGACCAGGGCAGGACCTGGGTGGAGTCAGATCCACAGATGAAGATCTGTAGGCCCTACAGCTAATAATAATATTTAACACGGATGGAGCAGCAGTATGTGCCAGGTACAGTTCTCTAAGCATTTGATGTGCATGAATTAATTCATTGGTTCTCAAACTTGAGTATGCATCAGAATCAAGGCTTGTTAAAACACAGATGGCTGGGCCACCTTCAGAGTTTCCAATTCAATAGCTCGTGTGCTCTCTCTCTCTCTTCTTTTCTTTCTAAAGCCGTCTATCCCCTCATGTCTTGTTTGGGTCACTCCCTTGCCAGGACACCTTCCCTGCCCATGCTAGCTCTCAGCTATTTCTCCTCCGAACTCTTCTACCTGAAGTGTGTGGATTGAGGGCATGACTAGATCTAGGTTTGAATCCTGGCTCTACCACTTACTGGTTCTATGACCTCGAACAAGTGATTTTATTGTTCTGTGCCTCCATTTTTCTTATATGAAAAATGGGACTGAGACTACCTACTTCATAGAATTTTTATAATGATTAAATGAGTATATTAACAGTATAAGAAATGTTTTATATGTATATATACCATTTATATATGTATAATGTATACTGCATATAATTTGTAGAACAGTGTAAGAAGTTAAATTTTACTTCTCATTTAGTTGTGATGTTATTTCCTTATCCTTTGTGAAAATTAGAGCTGTAGCAGTTAATATGTATTGAAGTGTCTTTACTATTTTTTTATTTTTTGAGACAAGTTTCACTCTGGCCCAGGCTGGAGTGCAGTGGCACGATCTCAGCTCACTGCAACCTCTGCTTCCTGGGGTTCAAGCGATTCTCCTGCCTCAGCCTCCCAAGTAGCTGGGATTACAGGCACCCGCCACCACACACAGCTAATTTTTGTGTTTTAATAGAGATGGGGTTTCCCCATGTTGGTCAGGCTGGTCTCAATCTCCTGACCTCAGGTGATCCAATCACCTTGGCCTCCCAAAGTGCTGGGATTACAGGTGTGAGCCACCATGCTTGGCCACATCTTTACTGTTAAATCCTATAGTGATGGGATCTGAGAAGAGAATCCAGGATAGGAAATGAGGGAGAGGATGCTGGAGAAGGGGACAGAGCTACTAACCCAGGCAGGAAGGTGTTGGCCATTCATTGGGTGAAGGAATGCCAGTCATGTCTGCTCTTCCAATGAGCAGCTCATTAGAGGCTTCTTTCAGAAAAGACAGAGGAAGTAAAAGGAGCAGATCCTGGAGAAGAGACTTTAAAAATGAAGAGATGGAAAGTCCTCTGGCAGACAGAGAGGATGATGTAGTGCAGTCAGGTTCTGGAACACAGAGGACAGTCAAAACAAGCCTGTGCTGCCATGTGAATGACCAAACCAAGATTCCAGCTTAGAATACTATGGGAAAAAGCTGCCTCCCTCTGAAGAGTAGAAATTAGATTAATAACCACTTCAGGCCAGGACATTTGTTCTGGCAAATCCAACAGGGCTAGAGAAAAGTATGGACTTGTCATGGACAAGGTCAATGCCTAGAGTTAATTTAGCATCATAGAGTCCACAAGGTGTGGTGGGTCACGGAGGCTGCCACGTGGTCACTAAACACTGGCCTGAAACTCAATAGGGAAGACTTCTTGAGGTCAAGATAGGACAGTGTTTTTTCACTCCAAGGAGCAAATATCATGACAAGAAGGGTGTTACAAGCAGGACCAGCTACATAATTCGTAGGATCCAATGCAAAATAAAAATGCAAGACCTCTTGTTCAAAGAGCGTGACAAAAGATGGGTTAAAGATATTAAAATATAAGACATTTTTCTTCCAAGTTCTCTCTGTCAATCTGTCATAATGTTTTTGTTTGTTTGTTTGTTTGTGTTTTGTTGATGTGTTACACACAGGGACACTTTTATTAGGGCAGTTACTGACTGTCAGTTACCTGTCCCCTCACTTGGAACACATACACACTTGGCCCACCCGTTCCCAGGTTCTTCCTCCCAGCCACAACCAGGCCAACACATCATCCCTGGCCAGGAACAGGCAGGTAGAGGCAGACATCTCCCCTTCCCACAGATCTACCCCCCGCCCCCACGGTGGACAGGCTGGAGTGCAGTGGTGCTATCTCAGCTCACTGCAACCTCCGCCCGCACTTTCCACCTACCCTCCACCCCCGGATTAAGCGATTCTCCTGTCTCAGCCTCCCAAGTAGCAGGGACTACAGGCATGTGCCACAAAACTTGGGTAAGAGACGGGCTTTCACCATGTTGGCCAAGATTGTCTCAAACTCTTGTCCTTGTGATTTGCCTGTCTCGGCCTCCCAAAGTTCTGGGATAACAGGCGTAAGCCATCAATAAAACTTTTAAGAATTTTAACATAGTGACTGTAGAGCATTAAAACCCAAGCCCCAGGCCCTTCTGAGCATGGGGCTGTGTGCAATGGCACTGGTCAAATGCCCATGAAGCTGGCCCTGATGGCAAATGAGAGGACTTAGCTCAGGGCCAGAGAAGAGAGTTTAAAGTGAGCAGGGGACCAGGAAGTAGTTCTGAGACAGACTTGGGCTCTCACCGGATAGGAAATTCTTATCAAGCCACATCTACTTTGGAGAAAAAAAAAAACAACTTCAGCATCCATCCCAGATAGGCAAGGTAAAGGGACAAAACGTGAGCGTTTATCTTGTAAGCTGTGATATCAATCTCAGTTCAGGTAAGTATGGCTTAGCAACATATACGCAGTGAGCTCGTCAACAGTCTCTTGGGAAACCGTTTTTTTAATTCTTTCCTTTCTTAGTTTTGTTGGTAAAAATTTCTTCAGAGGATTGCCAATCTTGATTTGGCTGGACAAAAAGGACAAGGATGTCTTCCACATTCAGCTGGGTAGCCAGGGCCTCAGTGTCTCTCTGGAGGCCCCATGCAGGGGAAAATGGAGACTGAATCATCCCTAGCACTGGGAGATTAGAGTGGCTGGATGGGTAGTGTGGGAACTCAAGATGCTGTGAGTGCTGCTCTGTGTGGCCTGGACAGCTTGCTCCCACTGGCACATAATTATACACAAGGGGCAGCAATCACGGAAGAAGAATGGCTTTCAGCATTCCCAGATACACACGGGTGAGCATTTTTCTTCCCAGAAATCATCTTGAGGCCTGGGCACGCACTCCAATATCCTGAAGGTTAGTCTGGGAGAGGAGAAAGCGTATGCACTTTCAAGGGAGTCAGCCCTAGGGTAGATTTGTGGCTTTGATATGTTTATGATTCCTCCTTCCTTCCCTCCCTTCCTTCCTCTTTTTTGCTCCCTCCCTTTCTCCTTCTTTCCTCCTTCCCCCAAGCCCCATCAATTCATTCACCAAATAGTTACTTCACGCTAGTCTGTGCTAAATGCTGTGCTACAGTGGTGAACAAAGCAGGCACACAATCCCTTCTCTGATGGAACCTACTGTGGGAAAGGCATTGAACAGAGGATGTGTATAATGACAGGCAACTAATGGGCGCTATCAAAAGATGTTGTGAGGGAATTCAGCTAGGTGAAGGCATCATGGACAGGGTCCTCATCGCTTCATTGACCTCTACCCTCAATTGTGAGAATTAGAAATAATGTAACATGTCTACCACCGTGCCTAGTTCCTGATGACGTGTGAGTATTCAATATAGCTTTGGGATTCTTACCGGGAACTGTCACCAGAGTCCATTTCAGGCTGCATTGATGGTCATTTCTTTATTATCCTCCATTGTTGCTGTTTGGACCAATTACCTTTGCACTTTGCTGCCCTCCTAAGATTGGGATTCCCTGGAGGGCAGTAACAGGTAGTTACCTTCTTTGAGTCTCCAGAGTGCCTGTAACAGTGCCCAGCACACAGTAGCTGCTCAGTAAATATTACTGAATTAAAATGAATTAAATCATAAAAATGAGACAGAATCCTAGTGACAGGGAGCCTAAAGGAGAACGTTTTATAAGGGAAACGCTGGAACTGATTCTGCCATTCTGACATTTTCTTTATAACCTCATGGGAGAATGAAAGCTAACACATACCACATTCCTTGTCTCATCTTTTCCGCTGCTACTAGGGACAGAGAAATTATAAAAGAAAGAATATTTAGTTGGGGTTTTTCTCCAAGGGATTCTTCTTAATTATGTGAAGAGGCATTAATTAAAAATCTAATTAATCAGATTTTCTGAGAAAAAGAAGCTACAGGAGCTCTGAGCTGCATGCAAAAATATATCTAAATAGATGGTGACTCTCTGAGCACAAAATCCTTCTGGTGGGCCAGTTGGGATTGCCTCTTACAGGCTCATATACAGAGATGGATTTGCTGTGGAGTGAGTGAATGAAGCTGGAGCTTTGGGCCCCTTACTTATATAGGCCTTTCCAAGGCTGTGGTAGAGGTCCTCAAGGGTTATTTGATCATGTATGTATGATATGGTTTGGCTCTGTGGTCCCACCCAAATTTCGTCTCCAATTGTAATCCCCACGTGTTGAGGGCAGGACCTGTAACCTCCACGTGCTGAGGGAGACAGGCGATTGGATCATGGGGATGGTTACCCCGTGCTGTTCTCATGAGTGAGCGCTCACAAGATCTGATGGTTTTATAAGCGTCTGGCACATCCTCTGCTTGTACTTTTCTCTCCTGCCGCCAAGTGAAGAAGATCCTTGCCTCCCCTTTGCCTTCTGCCATGATCGTAAGTTTCCTGAGGCCTCCCCAGCCATTTGGAACTGTGAGTCAATTAAACCTCTTTCCTCCATTTGGAACTGTGAGTCAATTAAACCTCTTTCCTTTATAAATTACCCAGTCTTGGACAGTATCTTTGTAGCAGTGTAAGAATGAACTAATACTATATGTATGTATGTGTCTGTGTATGTGTGTATTATATACTACTACTATATGTATACTATATATTTTTTAATTGTATAATAATACTTTATGATGCTGTATAATACTATATGACTACTATATATAGTGTTGTGTAGTAATTTACTATATTTATTACTACATGTCAGTAGGGGAAATCCCAGTTTTATTGTGTGAAAATGTCTTACAAGTACACATGAACTAATACTATATGTATGTGTGTGTATATATATATATGAACGAATAATACATGTATGTGTGTATATATATGAACTAATACTACATGTATATGTGTATATATATGAGCTAGTACTATGTATGTATATATGAACTAATACTACATGTATATGTGTATATATATGAACTAATACTGTGTGTGTGTATTTCATAATACTACTATATGTATACTATATATTTTTTAATTGTATAATAATACTTTATGATGCTGTATAATACTATATGACTACTACATATAGTGTTGTATAGTAATTTACTATATTTATTACCACATGTCAGTAGGGGAAATCCCAGTTTTATTGTGTGAAAATGTCTTACAAGTACACATGAACTAATACTATATGTATGTGTGTGTATATATATATATGAAATAATAATACATATATGTGTGTATATATATATATGAACTAATACTACATGTATCTGTGTATATATATGAACTAGTACTATGTGTGTATGTATGTATGAACTAATACTACCTGTATATGTGTATATATATGAACTAATACTGTGTGTGTGTGTGTGTGTGTGTGTGTGTGTGTGTATGAACTAATACTATATATACTTCAGCTTGGCCATTGTTCCTGAACTAATACTATATATACACACATAAAGTATTAGTTCATATGTACTTGTAAGATATTTTCACATAGTAAAACTGGGATTTCCCCTACTAACATGTCTCCTAGAAAGGTCTAGAGTAGAAGATGCAGCCCAGGAGGAGCAATGTGAATAAGGAAGGTAATCTTGATGAAGACAACACAGGTGTGATTGGATGAAGAGGGAATGGAAAGAGGAGCTGCACACGGCCAGGAGAACGTGTTGGAATATTGTTTTGGATCAAAATGGATGATCCAAAAAGGCCTGGTGAAAGTGTCTAAAAGTCAGTTCCTCGAGGTCAGAAGGCACATATTAACCTCAAGGGCAGGGTCTTCAGCTGGGGTTCATGGAGGGGCTTCAGGGATCCCTGAGCATCCAGAAATTGTTTGCAAATTGTTTGTATGAATGTTTATTTGTTTGTTTTTCCTGGGAAGAGAAATGGTGCTCACAAAGTTGGGAAACTGAAATGAGCATGAGAAAGAATGGATTCTGTAAGATTTTAGTATTTAGGGAATAAAACATAATGGTAAGAGGGAATAGAATTTATAAGCAAAAATAGTATGTGACATAATTTGGTTCTCTCTTCACTAGTTCTTGTTTGAGTCCATGTCTTGGGGCAGGTGCAGTGAGACAGGCTGGCAGCAACCTCCCATTGGGTGGGCGGCGTGGTGTGGGGTAGAGGGGTTGCTCCTTAAACCTGGGGATCAGGAAGAAGGAAGCTTAGAGAAGCCTCTTACGCTGCCTTCGTGTGAGGGTCAGCAGCCTCATCTATGTCCAATCCAGCTCACGGGAGGAGGACAGAGAAGGACCAGGGTCACAGAGAAAGGTGTCTGCTGGGGGTCTTTTGTGGTCTGATTTGACTGGAGATTCCAAGATTGAGGATCCTGACCAAATCTCCTGCATATCATGATTTCTTCCTATGCATCAAGGCCAGAACCAGGGACTGAAAGAATGGACTGGAATAAAGATTAAAAAAAAATTCTTAGTAACAAGTTAATATCTGTTGTCTAGAAGTTCATTTTAACTAGAAGTTGAAAATAGCAGGACTGGGTCCCAAAGAGAAAACTCTGCTTCTTTCACAGCCAACAAGGGGATAGGGTTCTTACCAGCCCTATCAGGACCAGGAGGATTGATCTTAGACACAGGGTGAAGTTTGAACCAGTCCAGGAACCATGGCCAAGCTGAAGCCACAAGGTCAGAGTCAGACTGAAAAATGAGCTGGGAAGAAGAATCCTTGGAGTCCAAGGAAGGAGCCAGGGAGTTCATCATTCATGAGGTCAGGGAGTGGCATTGAATCAGAACCCAGATCTGTAGCCAGAAACCAGGTGCCTGCCTGTAGTTTCCACCTACACACCCACCTGAGCCAGGTGCAGCCACTTCCCTGCCTGCACCTGCATGGCCTGGGCTGGCGGAGCTCACGGTCTGGTCCCACCCCACTTGGAAGCAAGCAGGAGCTTCCTGCCCATGGGCAAACATGTGGCTCAGAGTCAACTTCTCCTTGCTATTCTTTCCGTGTGTGCCTGGCCAGCATGGCCAGCTCTTGGACCACCTGCTTCTCATACTCCTGGTCCCACCCCAATCTAGACACTCACATTTTGTCTTGACTTCTCCAGTGCCAGCCTCTTGCACCCTCCCTGTAACCCTGAAGTCCCATCCTTGCATCAGGAAACACACCGGTCTGCAATGCTGAAGGAAGAGAATGGGATAAAGGCCATGACTCAGGCAAGGTTAGAAAAAGAAGTTACCCCTTCGTTCATTTCCCAGTAGTGTCGATAACATGTTAATTCAAAACCCAAGAAGCCAAAGAGCTGGAGGAGCCTATCAAAAGTACACATTTTGTCACACTTGCCCCCTGAGCAAAAAGTGAGGGACAGACAAAAAAAACTCTGTAGTGTTCTGAGACATCACAAAAGCCTGTTTACCCAGATTGTGTGTATGCTTCTGAAGAAGGAGTTACATATAAAGAGAGTCTATTCTCTTTCTCCAGCTCGGGAAGTATGTGCTCAATCTGGGCAAGGGTTAACCACTTCAGGAGATTATATCAAGCTTGGGTTTAACTTTTAAACAAGATGCTAGAGGGCATGTTTTAACTGTCATGTTGTATTGTGAATTTAGAGTTTGGGTGTGGAAGATCTATGCCTCTCTGCTTTATAATCTACACAGGTGTGCAGAGGACTTCAAAGCCTAGTTCTAGAAGGAGGTTATTTAGAATTACCTCTGGGGAAGAAAGAAAGAAATCCCACAGAGCAGATGCCGAGAGAACCAAACTAAACTCTCCTTGAGTGGTTACCTTTACATTAATTTTAAAATTTCAAAACCTTTTTCTTGAGATCCTCTTGCTCAAGAATGGGGACTTTCCCATTCCACGGTATGATTTCATATTTAAAAAAAACCTCTATTCTTTTCTGAAAGTGATTCTAACAGAAAGTTTACCCAGGGAAATTTTAGCAGCACATTAGGCTGCTGGGTAGAACCCAGCTTAGCTCTGTCTTCCAGTCCAGCACATTGCACGTTCTCAGACATTGCTTCTTGATAGTGTACTAATCATCAACTGTAATTTCATAATGGAGAAGGTAAAATGTGGTCACTTTAGCATTGATTTCTCTTCTATAAACACAATGAAATACGTGAGCATAAAATTCTTTTTAATGAAATGACAGTGTTGCCTAATTGACTAACATTCCGCAGGGCATATGGTTGTGTTTTTCAACAGTGATACTGGGGTTGATTGTTGTTAGCATGTGAGAAAAAAAATTCCTCCTTCCAAATGTCAATATTTGAGTCCTACTAAAAGCTGAGGGGCATGTATACATTTAGGCAAAAGCATATTCTACTTCTTGGTATTTTCAATGATTTGTGGCCAATGAATCATGACAATGAAATCTTAAAACCCCAAGAAACCACCAGAAACCAAACTAGGCATTTACATATTTCACGGTAATTATTTCTACCCCACTCCAAGTTGAAAATGTCTGTTTCCCCCAATTTGTTTGCTTTTTCATTTATTGGCATTTTGAGAACTTGCGGATTAAGCTGCCTGTTCCTCTGAGAATAGGATAACTGAACCTGGAGTTGGGAAAGTCCTGTTTAGTTCAGTCAATCCCACTCTTCCTCGGAGAACAGGAAAGAGAGTAACATTTCTCATTTCACAGAGGTTTCTCACTTTTTTTTTTTCTAGGAAAGGCTATTTCCACTATATTGGTTCATAATTGTAATACCTAGCACTTTAAACAATTAAAACTTGTAACTCCGATTTCTGGTTAAAGCATCCACCAAATTTAGTCATTTATTTTCTAGGCAACAACTACAGCAATTGAATTGGTTTAACCATGTGTCTATCGTGTTACCTTCTAGCTTGCTATGTGGCAGAGCCGTAGATATCCTCTTATTCTTTCCCTACATTTCGTCATAGCAGTTTTCCTATTCTTGCTAGCAATTCCTAATGTCTTTTAATTGAAGGTGGGGGGAGCTTCTGTCTTTTTAAAATTTTTTGCAAGTTTCTCATAGCAGAGACGCTTAGTCAGTTGTCCTGTGTCCATTTTCCACTAGTCCCTAGTAACGGAACCCACTGCTAGTTTAGCAGAGTACATTGTTCCACTGTCTTCTCCTGACCTCCGAAGTAAGATTGACACCCCCCGTCTCCCTTGCAGCTGGCTATGATCATGTGACTAAGCTCTCACTAATGGGAGGTGAGCAGAAGTGACGAGTGATGGGCACAGCTTGTGTTCACTGCCATAAAAAGATGCCATTCCACTTCTTCTCCTTCTTCTTCCCTATAGGGTCGACTGGAACTTGGATGTAGCATTGGCAGGCCAGATATCACCATACAGACAACAACATCCTAGAGGACAGAAAAGCTTGAAAGTAAAAGAAACTTTGGTGTTTGAATAAGCCACATGTCTGCCCTGGACCATCTGCCTATCTCTGAACTGTTACATAAGAGAAAAAGATATTTCTCTCTTATTTGAACAATTACATTTTAAAGTATGTTTGTTATGGCAGCATAACTGATATCCTAATTCCGACAAATGCATTTCTTAAACAAACGGAGGAATGCTACTATCATACTCTGTGCTGGGCCAGTCTTACTTGGGGTGTAGTATTCTCATCTGTGAATTGCTTTTCAAGAGACATAAAGACAAAGTGGAGGTGTTCAGATAAGAGCAACATGATTGGTGAGAAATTCAAAGTTGAAGAAACGGGAAGAGCAGATTTACAGTAAGTAGGAGTGCTGCTTTCTAGTGTCTGAGGAACTGGCATGAGGAAGAATGATTCACTTTGTTCTGTGTAGTTTTGTTGGATAGAAGTATGGTTCAATGGGAAACTGATTTTGTTTAAGACAAAGATTTCTGGTTGTCAGGTCTGCATAGACATTGGAGGCACTGAGTTCTCTGCTCATGGAGATGCTTTTAACAGAGACTGGGTAATACATTTGGCTGGATTTTGTAACAGCTGTGTTGTTACAAAAGTAACATTGTTACAAAAGTTGTATACCACAGGTATATAACAAATTGCCTCAAATTCTTAGAACAATGCTGATAATTATATATTTTAATTTCCATTTGGTAGAAAGGAAATATTAGTCTTAGATAGTTAAAACTTCTCCAGGATCACAGACCCAGATGGTAGCAGAGTCCATGTTCTTTCTACCAACCACTGGTAAAGCTGATTTACAAAATGGCCCAAAAATTTCTCCCAAATCTGAATTTGATGAGTCCCCTGGAAAACTGTTTTCCCCAAATCTTCCCTTGAATTCTGAAGTATCGAAGCCAGTGACATCTCCTGAAGCTGGTGTGCATTATCTCCCACATTTTAACCTCACAGACAGCTTACAATGGGCCCCTCTTTATGTGTCACAGATTGCCAGCTGGTCACCAATCCGTTTTCTCTTCCTTCTTGGCACACCATGAGACTAAATTTTCTAGCTCCCCTGGAAGTGAAATGTGAGCAAAAATGATGCCAGCCACTCCCAGACCTGGTCCATAGAAACCTCCCATATCCTTTCTTCTGCTGCTGCTGGATATTGACACAGGGGGTGACTTTGAAAGCTGAGTATTGAAGGGAGCAGAATCTGTCTTTCAGCCTTGGTTCCTGAACTGTATGTTGAGCAGATCCCTTGGTAATCTGGAACTGCCCTGCACTATGTAAGTGAGTGAGACACAAACTCTTACTATGCTTGAGCCACTTTAAACGTAACAGCAATTAGCTTTCCTTGCTTAATACTCTATCCCCTGCCACGAAACATCAAGAATTGTAACTCTAGATCATAGGACTATGTGAATAGTCATTATATTTGTCAACAACTCTAACAGGCTGAACTTTTTATTCCTCAGTTATTTAAAATTGCAGTAGAATACACATAGCATAAAATTTGCCATCTTACCCATGTTAAGTACACAGTTCAGTGGTATTAAATACATTTGTAGTGCTGTATGTTTATCACCACCATCCATCTCCAGAACTCTTTTCATCTTGTAAAACTGAAACTGTGTACCCATTAAACAGCAACTCCCCATTCCCTCCTCCCCACCAGCCTCTGGCAACCACTGCTTTACTTTCTGTTTCTATGGTTTCTATTATTCTGAATACCTTATATAAGTGGAATCGTGTACTATTTGTCTTTTTTTGTTTCTGGTTTATCTCATTTAGCACAGTTTCCTCAAGGTTCATCCATGTGTCAGAATTTGCTTCTTTTTTACAGCTGAATAATATTCTATTGGATGGATGTACCACATTTTGTTTGTCTGTTCACTCATCAGTGGACATTGGGTTGCTTTTACATCTTAGCTCTTAATGAATGATAGAGTTTGAGTGTGTGTCCCTGCCCAAATCTCATATGGAAATGTCATCCTCAATGTTGGAGGTGGGGCTTGGTGGGAGGTGATTGATTGGATCATGGGAGTGGATTTCTCTGGGATGGTTTAGCACCATCCCCCTTGGTACTACCCTTGTGATAGTGAGCATGTTTTTATGACATTTGATCATTTAAAAGTGTTTGGCACCTCCCCTCCTCCTTGCTCCTACTTGCATCATAAAATGTGGTTGCTCCTCATTTGCCTTCCACCATGACTGGAAGCTTCTTGAGGCCTCTCTGGAAGCAGATGCTACTAGGCTTCCTGCACACCTTACAGAACCATGAGCTGATTTAACCTCTTTTCTTATAACTTACTCAGTCTTAGGTATTCCCTTATAGCAATGCAAGAACAGCCTAATACGCTGAACAATGCTGCCATAAACACGGATGTACAAATATTTATTTGAGATCCTGTTTTTTCCATCCTTTTGGGTATATACTCAGAAGTAAATTGCTAAATCATCTGGCAATTCCATTTTCAATGTTTTGAGGAACGTAGGCTAAACTTTTTGAAACTGCAGATATTGAACCAGTTTTTTTCTTTACCAAAAAAGCAGAACTTTACTACAATCTAATCTATTTCTTCCATCTCTCACTCTCTTGACTTCTGTATAACCCTGTCCAATTGGTAAAGAGGAATCAACTTCTTTATACAACAGTGGCAGAGAAGTTCTACAATATGGAGTCCTGTGATAAATGTAATGCCAAAATTCTGTCCAATGGTGACCTATGGTTCAGTCCACTGATTTTTGCTTTTTAAATTCTTCCGTGTCCTTCCTATTTCTGTTTCTAAAGTTACTTAAACTACCAGGAAATTTCTCATGGGAAAAGAAAATCTGTATCTCCAGATTATTTTACAAATTGGAAGACTTAGAACATATATATATCAAAACCAGCTGGCAGCCTGGTGTGGTAGTTCATGCCTGTAATCCCAGCACTTTGGAAGGCCAAGGTGGGTGGATCACCTGAGGTCACAAGTTTGAGACCAGGCTGGCCAACATGGCGCAATGCTGTCTCTACTAAAAATACAAAAATTAGCTGGGTGTGGTGGCAGGCACCTGTAAACCCAGCTATTTGGGAGGCTGAGGCAGAAGAATCACTTGAACTGGGGAGGCAAGGTTACATTGAGCCAAGATCATGCCACATGACTCCAGCCTATGTGATAGAGTGAGACTCCATCTCAAAACAAATGGACAAACAAACAGCAGGCACTTGGGGGTCATCTTTAGACAGGTCATACCCTTTCCACTCCTACAGACCCAGAGTCCCTTTGATCTCTAATGCTGTTGTGCATGTCAAATGCCAAGAGTCTTTGTGACGTGGCTTTTTCTGAATCTGGTCCTACAGGCTATTTGTACCTGTGATCCCTGGTATCAGTGCAGTAAAATCAATGATTAACTAAGAGCTACTCTCTGGCCCTTTCCTGAGAGCTTGTTTTGAAGAAGTTAGAACTGCTTTGCAAGGCAGTAAACCCTTCCTGGGAGTTGGCAGGACGAAGTAGGAAGTCTTATCATTGGGCACTGATCCTCCTTGTGGGGGCGTATATCTAGCATACCCAGATTTACTTTCTGCAGCCCCCAACTTCCTGTCTGTAACACAAATGTAGGACATAAGTGAAGCTTTGTAAAAAAGGAGGATAAGATGTGCTGTTCTGTTTTTAATTGAAAGCCCAAATAGCGATTAATTGGTTTGATTCCACCAGAGTTAAGCAATTTCCTTCCACATCCTCAAATCCCCAACTATGCAGAGCTGTAGCGGTCACCACCAGCCTCCTGAATGTTTGCAGGTCCAGCTGACACACCCACCAGCTGGTGACCAGCAGAGCAGAGGAGGAAGAGACACAGAGGACCTTCACCTTTCCTGCCAGGTGTGGGCACCAGTCAAGGTGGGCTCCAGGCTCTGAAGGAGGCGTGAGAGGATGCTCCGGCAGATATGCTGCTTGCTTTTAAAGCTCTGGAACACAACAAAGATGAGGTTTTCTACAGATGTATGCATGATTTTCATGTATAAGCGTTTCCTTTTTCTTAACGTCTAGAAAACAAATAAGTAACAAGCGAATCACTGGCCTCCCGGAAAGTTTTCTGTGCTCATGGTATGCACTGGTAGAGGGAGGTGAATGAGGCAGGGCAGCCGAACTGAGTACTTAAAGCTGGTTTTGCCCAATCTGTGGTGGGGTACTCATAAAGTAAGCATAATAATTTGGGGGGATACACAGATACACATTTAAAAATGTTAATAGTGTGATGTTTACACATGGAACCATAGATGGAAGCAGCAGACACTGGGGCCTAGCAGAGGGTGGAGGGTGGGAGGAGGGAGAAGATTGGGAAAAATAATTAATGTATACTAGGCCTAACATCTGGGTGACAAAATAATCCGTACAACAGGCCAGGCACCATGGCTCATGCCCATATTACCAGCACTTTGAGATGCTGAGGCAGGTAGATCACAAGGTCAGGAGTTCAAGAACAGACTGGCCAAGATGGCAAAACCCCCTCTCTACTAAAAATACAAAAAGATAAAGTAACAAGGACCAAATTTAGCCTCCTGCCTGAAAGAGTCAAAAATGTGAATATACATATGAAGCAATAGTACTCAAGATTTTGGGCACAAGGCAATGAAGAATAAGGATCCCTAAGTGATGAGAAACAAATGATGTGGACCCTGTGACTCCCTGAGCTCTTATTACCTGGAGAATGTTTCTAGATCATGATGCAGTGTTAGGGAATGCAGGCAGAGCTGAGGGGTGGTTTTCCTGATTCCAGAGCCAGATTTGGGAAGCCAGGGAAGCCAAGGTAGCTAGAGTTCACAGGGAAGTCTAAGAGAGAAAAGAGCTACACAGACAGAATTCCAGATAATTGACTGTGTATAAAGGAGCCTGCCCAGTGATGCACGGGAGGAAATGATCACAGGCTGAGGAAGGAGCGTCCAAAAAGATGAGAGGGGACAATGTCTGGAAACTGCAGGGTTTTTTGTTTTGTTTTGCTTTGTTTTTTTTCAACAAATGGTGTTGGAAACCTTACTATCTGTAAGCACAAATGTACAAACCCTTTGATCTGGATCTCATCCTAGATACAAAACTTCATCCAACATGGATCAAAGACTTACATGTAAAACACAAAACTGTAAAGTTTCTGGAAGAAAACATACATTCAAGTGATTCTTTTTTGTAGCTCTGGGTTAGACAAAGACTTTTTAGACACAACACAAAAAGCACAACTCATAAAAGATAAAAAGTAGATAAATCGAGCTTCATCAAAATTAAGAACTTCTGCTCTTAGAAAGATGCTTGTAAGAGAATTTTTTTTGAAGTCACAAACTGGGTAAAATACTTGAAAATCTCATATCTGCTAAATGACTCGTCTTTACAATAAATTAAAAACTCAAACAATAAGAAAACCAGCAACTTAATACTGGACAACAGATTTGAAGAGACATTTTACCAAAAATGATAATATGGATAGTAAACAAACCCATGAAAACGTGCCCAACACCATTAGTTATTAGGGAAATGAAATTGAAACCAGAATCAGATACCAATAAACACCTGTTAGAATGGCTAAAATTAAAAAGACTGACCACAGCAAGTGTTGGCAAGTGTATGGAGGAACTGGAACTCTCATACATTGCTGGTGGGAATGAACTATGGTAAGTCAATTTGAAAAACCGTTTTACAGTTTTCTAAAAAGTTAAATATGCAACTACCCAATGACTCAGCCCTTTCACTGCTAGATATAGAAGAGAAATGAAAGCATGTGTTTATATAAAGACCGGCAAAGACATTCATAGAAGCTGTATATATAACAGCCAAATATTGAAAACAACTCAAATGTCCATCAACAGAAATGGATAAACAAATTGTGCTACACCCATACAATGGAAAACGTCTCAGTCACAAAAAGAAATACATTACTGTTAACACACAACAACATGGATGGATTTCAAAATAATTATACCGAGTTAATGAAACCAGAAGAGTACAAAAAGATGAAGAGAGTGCATATTGAATGTGTCCATTACTATAAAATTCTGGAAAATGCAAACTATTCTGTAATGATAGAAAGAAGACCTGTTACTGTCTGTAGATAAAAGTCAGAGGATGTGTGTGGCAGACACTAGAGTGGTACAAAGAAACTTTTTGAATTGATTAATATGTTCAGCATTTTGATCATGGTAATGATTTCATGTGCATATATGCATGTCAAAACTCATCCACCTGTATACTTTAAACCTGTGCAGTTTACTGAGTATCAATTGTACTTCAATAAAGCTGTTAAGAAAATATGAATATAGCTGAATATGGCAAAAATTATGAGGAGAGAACGAATAAATTTTGGAAACACACCATGAAATTGTCCTATTTGTTACAATTTTCCCATCCTTCTTTCTTAGTCTATTTTTCTTGTATGTCTTTCTTTTTTATCCTCCCTATTTTCTCTAAGGATAGGTGATAATAGTTTGGTACCACATGTATCAGAATGTATAAGATGCCCCCGGCCTCAACAGAAGAAAGGGCTTTCTGGCAGTTTCTGCTCTCTAAAAATTCAGTAGAGGCTGGGCAAGGTGGCTCACACCTATAATTCCAGCACTTTGGGAGGCCAAGGCAGGTGGATCATGAGGTCAAGAGATCGAGACCATCCTGGCTAACATGGTGAAACCCTGACTCTACTAAAAATACAAAAAATTAGCCGGGCATGGTGGCACATGCCTGTAACCCCAGCTACTTGGGAGGCTGAGACAGGAGAATCACTTGAACCCAGGAGGCAGAGGTGGCACTGAGCCGAGAATGTGCCATTGCACTCCAGTCTGGGCAACAAGAGCGAAACTCTGTCTCAAAACAAACAAAAAAATTCAATAGAATAATCTGCTTCATAAAACAGAGAGGGCTCCTTCTCAGGGATCCTGCAGCATGGACTAAATGAACGCTTGGTAGGGATCCAGTCGCATTGGATGAGATACTGGGGCAAATCAGTGCCTTTTCAACTTGTTTATTCGCGTTTGTCTTTTTTTTTTTTTTTTTTTTTTTTTTTTTTGAGACGGAGTTTCGCTCTTGTTACCCCAGGCTGGAGTGCAATGGCACGATCTCGGCTCACCGCAACCTCCGCCTCCTGGGTTCAGGCAATTCTCCTGCCTCAGCCTCCTGAGAAGCTGGGATTATAGGCACGTGCCACCATGCCCAGTTAATTTTTTTGTATTTTTAGTAGAGACGGGGTTTCACCGTGTTGACCGGGATGGTCTCGATCTCTTGACCTCGTGATCCACCCGCCTCGGCCTCCCAAAGTGCTGGGATTACAGGCTGAGCCACCGCGCCCGGCCGCGTTTGTCTTTTTTAACCCATAAAACTCTTCCTGCAAATGAATGAAATCTTAGGTGGAAGACAAATACAGAGAATAAAAACAAGGCAGTTCTTTGTTTTAAAAAAGCTGGGGCTCAGATCCTACATCCTTGACCCCATCTTAGACTTACTGTTGTGTCCCCATCCACCTTTTCTTGGGCAGATGACTCTTACTTGTTACAACTCTGAAATTCTATAAACTTTTAGTTGCAGTGGGAGTAATTGAGGGCTATGAATAGGAAGTTTTTGCCCAAATGATCCCAGGAGAGTCAGGAGTTGAGGTGAAGGTTAGACCGCTTCTTAGTCATCTGAGAAAAAGTGGACACATTTACAATAAAAAGGGCAATTACGTTCCTTTCAACCAAAACGTGTAATTATAACATTGATAATCTTTTTCCCAGATGGAGTATAACACAGCTACTATTTATCCAAACATACCAGCCCATTTTCCTTTTCACTTTCTGAGAAAGAAAGGGTTTTAAATAATGGTTTGGTTTAGTAACGGTTTGGTCTGTTCTGTCTCTTTCCCTTTTTAAACCGTGCATTCTTTCCCTCCCTTTAACCCTGAGCATGCCAACTGTGTTTGACCACATTTGAGGCAACAGGAGAAGCCATGCTGCTTTTTCCATATACGTAAGAATGATGGAAACATTTCGATCACCCCCAGTCAGGGGCTTGCAGACAAAACCCCCATCTCCCTGGGACAGAGCACCTGGGAGAAGGGGTGGCTGTGGGTGCAGTTTCAGAGGATCTCATCGTTCCTGCCTGCCAGCTCTGAAGGGAGCAGCTGATCCTAACAAAAGGAATTCTCCCAGCACAGTGCACCAGCTCTGCTAAGGGATAGACTGCCTCCTCAAGTGGGTCCCTTCTGCTTGGTCAATTCAGCTATTGATACCAGTGTATACTTCATGAAGTTCTCACGCTGTGTTTCTCAGCTCCATCAGCTCATTTATGTTCTTCTCTAAACTAGTTATTCTAGTTTGCAGTTCCTATAACCTTTTATCAGGGTTCTTAGTTTCCTTACATTGGGCTAGAACATGCTCCTTTAGCTCCTAAGAGTTTATTATTACCCACCTTCTGAAGACTACTTCTATCAATTCATCAATCTCGTTCTCCAGCCAGTTTTGTGCCTTTGCTGGAGAGGAGTTGCAATCATTCGGAGGAGAAGAGGCATTCTGGTTTTGGTAATTTTCAGCATTTTACACTGGTTTTTCCTCATCTTCATAGATTTATCTGTCTTGGATCTTTGAGGCTGATGGCCTTTGGATGAGGTTTCTGTCGGGGATGGGGCTTTATGTTAGTATTGATGTCACTACTTTCTGTTTGTTAGTTTTTCTTCTAACAGTCAGGTCCCTCTTCTGCAGGTCTGCTGCAGTTTGCTGGAGGTCCACTCCAGACACTGTTCACCTGGGTATCACCAGTGAAGGCTGCAGAACAGCAAAGACTGTGCCTGCTCCTTTCTCTGGAAGCTTCATCCCAGAGTGCCACCAGCCAGTTGCCAGCTGGAGCTCTCCTATATGAGGTGTCTGTCGACCCCTGTTGGGAGACCTTCAATAAAATTCAACATCCCTTCGTGCTAAAAATTCTCAATAAACTAGGTATTGATGGAACATATATCAAAATAATAAGAGGATTTATGACAAACCCATAGTCAATATCATACTGAATGGGCAAAAGCTGGAAGCATTCCCTTTGAAAACCAGCACATGGCAAGGGTGCCCTTTCACACCACTCTGATTCAACATAGCATTGGAAGTTCTGGCAAGGGCAATCAGGCAAGAGAAAGAAAAAAAAGGTATTCAAAAGAAAGGAAGTCAAATTGTCTTTGTTTGCAGATGACACGATTGCATATTTAGAAAACCCCACTTCTCAGCCCCAAATCTCCTTAAACTGATAAGCAACTTCAGCAAAGCTTTGGGATACAAAGTCAATGTGCAAAAATCACAAGCCTTCCTATACACCAAAAATAGACAAGCACAGAGTCAAATCATATATGAACTCTCATTCACATTTGCTACAAAGAGAATAAAATACCTAGGAATACAACTTACAAGGGACATGAAGGACCTCTTCAAGGAGAACAGTAAACCACTGCTCGAGAAAATAAGAGAGGACATAAGCAACTGGAAAAAAATACGATGCTCATGGATAAAAAGAATCAATATCATGAAATGGCGATACTGCCCAAAGTAATTTATAGATTCGATGCTATTCCCATCAAGCTACCACTGACTTTCTTTGCAGAACTAGAAAAAACTACTTTAAATTTCATATGGAACCAAAAATGAGCCTGTATAGCCAAGACAATCCTAAGCAAAAAGAACAAAGCTGGAGGTATCATGCTACCTGCCTTCAAACTATACTACGAGGCTACAGTAAACAAAACAGCATGGTACTGGTACAAAAACAGACATATAGACCAATGGAACAAAACAGAGGCCTCAGAAATAACGCCACACATCTACAATCATCTGATCTTTGACAAACCTGACAGAAACAAGCAAAAAGGAAAGGATTCCCTATATAATAAATGGTGCTGAGAAAACTGGCTAGCCATATGCAGAAAACAGAAATTGGGACTCCTTCCTTACACCTTATACAAAAAGTAACTCAAGATGGTTTAAAGACTTAACTGTAAAACCTAAAACTGTAAAACCCTAGAAGAAAACCTAGGCAATACCATTCAGTACCATAGGCATGGGCAAAGACTTCATGACTAAAATACCAAAAGCAATTGCAACAAAAGCTAAAATTGACAAATGGGATTTAAACTAAAGAGCTTCTGCACAGCAAAAGAAAGTATCATCAAGGTGAACAGGCAATCTACTGAATGGGAGAAAATTTTTGCAATCTGTCCATCTCACAAAGAATATCCAGAATCTACAAGGAACTTAAACAAATTTACAAGAAAAAAAAAAAAAAACAATTCCATCAAAATGTGGGCAAAGAAAATTTTTGCAATCTATCCATCTGACAAAGAATACCCAGAATCTACAAGGAACTTAAACAAATTTACGAGAAAAAAACAAATAACCCCATCAAAAAGTGGGCAAAGGATAGGAACAGACACTTTTCAAAAGAAGACATTTATGAGGCCAAACAAACATGAAAAAAAGCTCATCACCACTGGTCACTAGAGAAATGCAAGTCAAAACCACAACGAAATACCATCTCATGCCAGTTAGAATGGCGATCATTAAAAAGTCAGGAAACAACAGATGCTCAAGAGGATGTGGAGAAATAGAAATGCTTTTACACTGTTGGTGGGAGTGTAAATTAGTTCAACCATTGTGGAAGACAGTGTGATGATTCCTAAAGGATCTAGAACCAGAAATACCATTTGGCCCAACAATCTCATTACTGGGTATATACTGAAAGGTGTGTAAATCATTCTACTATAAAGACCCATGCACACACATGTTTATTGCAGAACTATTTACAATAGCAAAGACTTGGAACCAACCCATATTCCCATCAATGATAGACTGGATAAAGAAAATGTGGCACATATATACCATGGAATACTATGCAGCCATAAAAAAGAATGAGTTCATGTCCTTTGCAGGGACATGGATGAAGCTGGAAACCATCATTCTCAGCAAACTAACACAGGAACTGAAAACCAAACACCGCATGTTCTCACTCATAAGTAGGAGCTGAATAATGAGAACATGTGGACACAGGGAGAGGAGCATCATACACTGGGGCCTGTTGGATGGAGGGCAAGAAGAAAGAGAACATTAGGACAAATGCCTAATGCATGCAGGTATAAAAGCCTAGATGATGGGTTGATTGACCCATCATGCATTAGGTATTTGTCCTAAAAGTACATGCTTTTAGGACAAATACCTAATGCATGATGGGTATGTAACCAACCTGCATGTTACCTGTGTAACCAACCTATTTGTCCTAATAGCACAGGTTTACCTATGTAACCAACCTGCACGTTCTGCACATGTATTCCGGAACTTATAAGTTTAAGAAAAAAGAATGATAAAGTAATCATTTGAAACTTTAATACACATGATAAAGTGAGCATCTACTGAGGTCTTAGTAAGTGCCACACATTGTGTGATGGTGAATTTTGTGTGTTACTTTGGCTGGGCCACTGTATGCAGATATATGGTCAAATGTTATTCTGGATGTTTCTGTGAGGCAGCTCTTGAATGAGATTTATATTTAAATCTTTCAATTTTGAATAAAGCACATTGTTCTCCATAATGTGGGTGTTCTCATCCAATCAGTTGAAAGCCTGAAAGAACGAAAAGCAGATCTTTCTTGAGCAAAAGGATTCTACAACAGACTGCCTTCAGACTTCATCTGCAGCACCAGCCCTCCCTGGTTCTGCAGTAAACGTCCCCGGACTTGACTGCAACTCTTCGTCAAGTCTCCAGCCTGCTGGCTTCGTCTGTGAGATTTTGTACTCACCAGGCATCCGCAATCACATGAGCCAATTCCTTAAAATAAATCTCTTTCTATACAGATTGCAGCCTATTGGTTCTGTGTCTCTGAAGAACACTGGCTAAGTACACAGTGGGAGACGTATTTTAAATGTATTGATGCATCTAATTTTCTCAATGATCCTATGAAGGCTGAACATGGTACTTTAAAAGGTGTTACTATTTCACAGATAAAGGAATGGAGGCTCAGTGAGATATGCCACCTAAAGTCTTCCAACTGGTAGGTGGCAGAACCATGATTACAATGCAAAGTTCAGAGACCACACCACTCCGCTTTGTTGCAATAATCAGCCCTTGAGATTTCTTGGCCTTGGTAATTTTGCATACGCCTCTGCACCAGCTGACTGGAATTCGACTTTGACCAAACTCTTCCCTCCTGTCAGGGGACTCCTGAGAGACTACTTGGTGTCTGCCTTGGAGCCAGAAACTCCTGACCACTCTTTGGCAAACTCAGGCATGATTCTTTCCTTGCTAAGCCTCAGTTTCTTCATCTACAACGGGAGGGTAAGTCACTTCACCAACCTGTTTCGAGGGTTGGATGTGAGTGTATATGGTGTCCATCTCACTACCTGCAGGCACTAGACACTCAAATGCAAAAACTCTCCCCTCCTACCATGCCCTAACATGCATCCAAATGACACGAGTTCACTGCAGTTGGATCTTTTTGTTTTGTTTTGTTTTGTTTTTTGTTGTTTTTTTTTTTGAGACGGAGTTAGGCTCTTGTTACCCAGGCTGGAGTGCAATGGCGCGATCTCAGCTCACCGCAACCTCCACCTCCTGGGTTCAGGCAATTCTCCTGCCTCAGCCTCCTGAGTAGCTGGGATTACAGGCACAAGCCACCATGCCCAGCTAATTTTTTGTATTTTTAGTAGAGACGGGGTTTCACCATGTTGACCAGGATGGTCTCGATCTCTCGACCTCGTGATCCACCCGCCTCGGCCTCCCAAAGTGCTGAGATTACAGGCTTGAGCCACCGCGCCCGGCCGCAGTTGGATCTTATACACACCAAACTCCTTAGAAGGTGAGTCTGTCTGTATGCCATCTGTATTAGCCAGCCAGGGCTGGTAACAAAATACCACACACTGGGTGGCTTAAACAACAGAAGTTTATTTCTCATAATTCTGGAGGTTGGAAATCCAAGATTTGGTTTCTTCTGAGATCCCTCTCCTTGGCCTGCAGGTGGCTGCCAACTCTTCTGTGTTTGTTTGTGTATTCCTCGTTTCTCTTTGTGTGTCAAGATTTCCTCTCCTTATAAAGACACAAGTCATATTGGATTGGGACCCTCTTTAATGGCTTCATTTTAACTTAATCACCACTTTAAAGGCCTGCCTTTTAATACAGTCACATTCTAACTGCAAGAGGTCAGAGCACATTCAGTCTCTAACACCATCTTACCCCGCCAGGTGTCAAAGACAAGCTGCCCAGGAAATCCACTCTGTCCCACCTCTCCTGCTTTCTCCTACTGAGGCTGATGCACAGGACTTTTCAACACTTGTCCCTTCCAACTGTCCACCAGTTCAGCATGATTTATTCAGGATGATGCAAGGAGACTAGCCAAGTTGAGCAGAAATAAAAGGGAAGTACCGTGCTTCCTTCAAATTCTGTGAACTTGTCTTTGTCCATTGGTTATGGACTGTTGACCAGAACGACTATCCAACACTTCCATAGGAACTGCTTTAATTCTTAGTCAATAAAGTGCACAGCCTCTCACCACTACCATCAAACACCCCCAAACAGCCTACTAAGAAAAATACTCCAGGGAACAGGGAGGCATTGTGAAGTATTTTTCAAACAACAGTTATAGTAAAGAGCATGATCTCATGAGAGCCATTACTATTGACTCCAGGGACTCTTGCATTCTTTAAGTTGACTCCTATTGGTCTCTGAGGGAGCGATCCCTGCTCATGCCAAGGTGCCTGTTAATTTTGAATCTATGTTTCTGAGCCCTACTGTTTTGCTTTTGTTCTTCCTAACATCTATGTGACCCCAGGAGGGTCAACATACAACATCCAAAATGGAACACCCTTACTGTTAAGAGTTCTCAGGCCAGGTGCATCGTGGGCCGCAAGCCTTCCTTAGGTCTGACTTGCTTCTGTCTGCCTTTGACTGAAGCACTGATACAAGGTCCTTAGCATCTGGGGTGCTTAGGGAAATAGGATCTCACAATACAAATTCAGTGACTTATCTAGAAGAAACCCCTGTGAACAACTTCTGAAGAAGAGCAAGTGGGTAGGCGGGTACCACACCTCTGTCCTCACTCTGGGGCACCCCCAGATCTGTTGTGCAGACTCATATTATGTCAGCAGAGCAGCGGCCATATTGGCAAATCTCCTTTCCTTTTGCTGGTAGCCTGCTCCGAAATATTCCTGATCCATTTTAGAGAATAAATGAGCTTCCCAACTCTAAGAGTTGAATTTTATAAAACTGGATAAAACACGAGCTTCCATTTTTGTCATTTGAAATCATTTCAAAGATACATAAAACGAAGTTACTAATGGATAAGGCATGAGCAGAAAGGATAATTTGATATTCCAGGAGAAAAGAAACCTATAGGAAAAAGGAGTCCAGAGTCATTCTCCCCTCTACCCCTTTTCTTCTTTTTATCTTTTAAACAACACCTTAGATAGAGCATGCACTTCTATAGTTGAACTTAAAGTAGAAAGAGAATAGGAAATCAATGGGAATCACATCTTAATGCAAGGTTTTCTAAAATAGTCCAAGAATTCATAAGGGACTCATTCTGTATTGGATTTCTGAAAGGAGTGGAGTTTGTAACCCAGTGATTGATGTCTGCCATCAGCAGCACGTCTCTCCCTTTCCTCCCTAAAAGGCTTAGACAAATTTTACCTCATTCAACAAGCTCTCAATCATATTCATGAAGTCAAGACTTCAAATGGGGCATGATTACAACTTTAATAGCTATTTCAGGTAGAACTGATTCGTGTAATGTGGGATCTTGGCAGCAGTTTAATTACTTTAGGGTAATGATGCGAATCTCGGTGAGGGGCCAATTTTGGCTTTGCTGACTATTACGGGCATTAATATGATTAAGTATGCTGCTTTACATGCTCTTTTATTCCCCTCTCTCTACTAATATGTGGGACTTGTCTTCTGAAACGTGTTGGTCAAAGTTTCTTTCCTCTCATTTTTATTGGTAGAGCAGAATGTATTCCTGAGAACATGAGTGCATTTATCTATTGATAAAGAATGTTTTCTGGAAAGCTTTTGCAGAGATGAGAAAACGGAGGGACTTTCTTGCCTTCTTCATTCTCTTTCTCTTGTCTCCTTCTTCCTTTGCTTACTTATTGTTTGTTTTTGCTGCCTTTACCACTTTATGTGATTTCGTGGCTCTTCAACATGAATCCGCCTTTCTAAGCGTTGATGCAATGACTTTAGCCAAAAATAACTTATATTTGTTGATTGTTTACTGTGTACCAGGAATTGCTGTAAGGGCTTTACTTGTCTTATTTCATTCATCAAAATTGCAACATATTCCTGTTTTATGGAAAAAGTTTGCCTGAGATCACGTGCCTGGTAAGTGATGGCATTTTAATCCAGGTGGTCTGTGAGTCCACAGTGGGAACTCTCCCATTCTAATTCCTACTGAAATCTGGTAGTTGTGAAAATAACTTCTCTCTCTCAAAATAACAGTCATTCCCACAACTAATATTCTGCATATATGTATGTTGGAGGTTTATTATATGCCAGGATCATGCTGGAGGCTCAGAGGCACAAGAGAACACTAGACAGAACCCTTGCCATCAGGGCGGTCATGCCCTTCTGGAAGTCATTAGTGTAGCATGTCATAACTGCTGTGGAGTGACGTCACACAGAATGTCTTCTAAAATTACAGCAACATGGTCATTCAGAGGGATTTGATGTGTGCCAGGAAAATCTCAGTTACTTCCAGCCACTGGATTACTTCCTGAAAAAAATGTGAAAAAAATCCAAGGGTTCGGATGTAGATGACAACCTCACTATCATCAAACAGCAATAACCAATGGTCAAATAAAAAGCCTACGGATTTTGGAATCATATAGACCTGACTTCAAATTTCTGCTGGGTCCCTTAGTAGCTGTGTGACTTTGAGCAGTTCACTCAAACTCTCTGAACTTCTGTTTGTTCACCTATATAAGCAGATGAAAAAGATCTCACTTCTTCTAGTTGCTTAGACCAGGGATTCACCAATTTTTTTCTTAAAGGGACAGATAGTAAATATTTTAGTGTTCGTCCAGATTCTGTCACAGCTACTCAACTCTGCCACTGTAGCACAAAAGCAGCCGTGGACAATATGCAAATGAGCGGTGTGGCACTATTACAATAAATTTTATTTACAAAAACAGACAGGCTGAATCTGACCCATAGGGTATAGATTGTTACCTCCTGGTTTAGAGCATTAAAAGATATTGAAAAGAAAAAGTATCTAAAGGTCCCTGATCTACTGTAGACAATAATTGTTCATTTTCCTTCCTTCCTGCAATTTATTTAATTAGGCTGATGGGCTGCAAAGGTGGACGCAAACACTATACCTCTCTCTTGAAGTGCTCATGGTCCACTCGAGGTGCCAAGGCATAGAACATGTAGAGAGCAATACAGTTTTGCAAGTGCTAAATGTGAAGGAAACAGCAAACTGCAAAGTGATAGGAACTGAGTGAAGGGAACAACGACCATAGGAAAAATGGCTGATGTCTAGTGAAGGAGGAAGAAAGGATGTCCAGGTAGGAAATCCAAAGGAGGCAGAATGCTCTAAGTATTCGGAGGAAGCTCAGTGAAACCATTTGTCTGGAGAAGAGAGGGTGTATATAAGAAGTGCATGTGGCAGTCAAGCTTAGCCATGGCCGTGTAGGGCTGAGTGATGGGTTCAGGGGTTTACATCTTTATCTGTAGATAGCACTCAATGTGCTACTGAGGGTTTTGTTGTTTTTTTTTTAATAACATGGTAGGCATTTATCAGATATTTGTTAGTTGAATAAAGTCATCTTGAAGGGATTTGTGGGATGGTTGGGCAGAAAATGGCAGCTGAAGGATCAGGGATTGATGGCAGTTAGAATCAGCTGGAAAGGACAGATCAAAAAGACATTGCGAAGGAAGTACTGACGTGACCCGTAACCAAACTGCAGGCAAGAGGAAGGTTCTATTTAGAGATGATGCTGAGGCTTAAATCTGGTGACCAGAAAAATACTATTGTGGATTATCTTAGTCTGTTTGTGCTGCTATAACAAAATGCTTTAGATTGAGTAATTTACAAACAATGGAAATGTATTTCTCATAATTCTGGAGGCTGGAAAGTCCAAGATCAAGGTGCTGGCATGTTTGGTGTCTGGCGAGTGCCTGGTCTTTGCTCCTAAGATGACACCTCAAATGCTGTGTCCTCTGGAGGAGACAAATGCTATGTCCTCATATAGCAGAAGATATGGGGGGGGGGGAGGGTCCAGCTAGTTCCCTCTAGCCATTTTATAAGGTACTTATTCCATCCTTGAGGGTAGAGCCCCTATAACCTAACTGCCTCCTAAAGGCCCCATTTCCTGATACTGTTGCACTGGGTCTTGAATTTTGGAGGGTCACAGACATTCAAACCATAGCGGTGATCAAATGAAGGGTGTCATGGAAGTTGCTTTCCGGAGGAAACATTACAAATTGAGTCTTAAGCACTTGAATTTAGCATACCTGAGAACATCCAGGTGAACAAATTTGATACGATAAGGTAGGCTCAAGAAAGAGATTGAACCTGGAAGCAGACGGAGATTTAGGCATCAGCCTCATAAATGGATGTCAGGAGAATGACTGGCGTCTTGATTCTGGATGAAATCTGAGGATCAAAATGAGGATCTTGTGTTGAGACTGACTCAGAGACAGGGGTTCTCCTTAGAAACCTCAAAGTATCTCTCTAGTTCATCCTAAGTATTGTGGCAATAAAAGTGCTGAGAGATTGAGAAGGTCTCATAACATGTTTTAAAATGTAAAATCAAAGATCAGAAAAAAGAATTAAATAAACTTGGGATTCTGATGTCCTGTCTAGAACCTTCTTCCATACAATCCAGAAGAAAAGACACTGAATGTGAACTCCTACACTATTTAAATTCAGTAAGTACACCTAGTACAGAGTAATCCCATTGATTTCAGTTAATAGAAGACATGGAAACGTGTCATCAATAATATTCATAAGACAACTCTAAGACATTCTTAGCACTATTCCCCATGGGGCTAATGCAATCATTACTTATCAAAGCTGCTTTCAGATATACATCCAAATGTGTTGCTCTGCTAAATACAATTTTATGGCAAATCTTTTGCAATTTTCAATAGATCTCAACTTGATCTGCCTTCTCTTGTCTTGCACCTGCCTCAATTTTCTTGCTACTACTGTTGAAAGAGGGGGTTTTCCTTTGACTAGAAAGAGAAGTGATTTATGAAGCAAAAGGCAACAAAAAATGGATCCATCTAGAATAGAGTTTTTATTATATTTTCTCTAAGTAAAATCAGAAAAGTGTTACCCAGAGGCATTACGATCTGGCCATGTTAGACAGGCTCCTTATTAAATGAGTTATGGAGAAGGTGTTACCATCCAAAACAGTTTTTGAAGGGGCTCATCATTTTCCTCTTCCCATTTAGCTATTTCTTGAAGCTGATTAGATACTTAGCACTTAGGATACTGCAGGGTCAGGCAGAACATTCTGTTTAGGGAATACGTAGCAGTGAGTGAATTGCAGAATTTTTAAATCTGGCATCAAAGCTTGCCAAGTTTAAACATCCAAATTTGTATAAAAAGGGAAAACTCAGACCCAGAGAGACGAAATGACTAAAAGACTCAGAGTGTGCTGCAGAACCAGGTCTGGAACCCTAGGATCCTGGCTCCCAGTCCATTACTTCAAGTATGGCTTTTTAGAAATTCACATTGGCCACGAGTAGATTCTCCTTGCATTGTAAAAGAGCATTTAGGCCACAGCCAGCAGAAGCACTAAGCTGCGGATTTCTGTTATCTTCTGACAATATTTTCCAAGGACTCGGACAGCATCGGAAAGACTTGCTAGAGACCGGGTTATTTCAAGGTGGAAAACAGAAATCCTCAGAAGCCCAGTCATATACTTTTTTTTTTTTTTTTTGACGGAGAAGCCGAGGGACCCAAGAGCCAGCCCTGAGACCTTGATATTTAAAGCAGTTGTCTCTAGATATAATACCCTGGTTTGATCAAAGGGTTGGGCCACACAATCCCAGGGAACAGGAAGGCTGACAAGGGGGGAAGGGCTCTTTGTCCAAGAGGCCTGGAATCCGGATGCCCCGGCTGGCTGGCGGGGCTGCTGGCCGCACGGTGCCGGGGAGGGGCTGAGGCCCAGTCTATGCCCGAGTCCCTCCCCCTGCCCTCTGCGGTCCCCACACCACACCAAGAGATCAGACAGAGCCTGCTCTCTCCCCACATTCAGTATCCCGTCAGTTTTCCTGAGGACATTAATAAAATGAATGTATAGGCTTTTCTTGAATTTTTGTTGATGTTTAATTCTACAATCAGAAAAGGTAAGCGCCCCAGTTTAACTCTTTGAGTCTTTCTCCCAGCATGTGGCTTCCTAAACAAATATTTCATCTATCGTTCGGGTCACATTCTTGACCTTGTTGTTTCAGGTGCCTGATAATTCTGGGCTAATGACGGCCTGGTGAGCACGTCGGTCCCCCCTCCCCCGCCCCGACCACCCCTCCACTCTCCGGTGCCCCCTGCCCTCCCTCCTGTCCTCAGCAGCTTTGCCTGGGCCCGTTTTCGTCCTGGCCCCTTCCGCATTAATTGCTGTTCCCTCGGCAGCCTTTCTTTTCTTTATCAAAGTGCTCGCTCTGAGGGCTTCTACTCCAGATTCCTGCCCCCGTGCCCTTGGCCTGTTCATTATTTAATTTTGCTTTCAGTTCCCTGCCTGTCAGGCCATGTCTGCACACTGTGATTGTTTTCAATTTTGAAAGTGTCCAAACAAAGATCGCAGCCTTGTAGATAAGCTTTAAAAATATTATAATGATTTCTGGTGTGCGCACGCGTGTGCCTGCACACAGACATAAATGAGTTAGAAAAATGTCCTTTGGACCCACCCAGGTTCTCTGAAGCGCAGAATTTGACTGGTAAGAGGGCTTCATGCACTGCCCCCTGGCCCTGCCAATAGCCCTACCCCGATGCCTGTCCTCCGGCTTTGTAAGTTGCTGAGACGGGTGTTTTCCTCCAGTCATCAAACAAATACATAAAGTAACTTCTAGAGCTTTTTGGCCTTGTACTAAGTTGGCTGAAGGCATTTTAGAGATCCAGTCTAGTTGAGGGGTTTGCATTAACGTGGAATGAAGCAACACTATATGACAGCAACTGACATAGATCTAGTCATGCAGTAACACATTCAAAATAATCGGGGGAAAGGATAACAGATCGAGCCTTTGGGGATGAGTGACAGCTGGATTCAGGAACGTTCTCCTGAGTTTTCTTTTTGACCCCTAAACATCAGATATGTCCAACGTTATTAGGGACTGAGTTCTATTCCCCCAAAATGTGTATGCCGAATCCCTAACCCCTAGTATCTCAGAATGTGCCTGCGTTTGGAGACAGGGTCTTAAAAGAGGTAATTAAGTTAAAATGGGTTCACTGGGGTGAGCCCTAATCTGATCTCTCTGGCGTCCTTATAAGACGAGGAGATTTGGGCCGGGCGTGGTGGCTCACGCCTGTAATCCCAGCACTTTAGGAGACCAAGGTGGAAGGATCACAAGGTCAAGAGATTGAGACTACCCTGGCCAGCGTGATGAAATCCTGTCTCTACTAAATATATATATATATGTATATATATATATATAATCAGCTGGGCGTGGTGGCGTGTGCCTGTAGTCCTAGTTACTTGGGAGGCTGAGGCAGGAGAATCACTTGAACCTGGGAGATGAAGGCTGTATAGTGAGATGAGATTTTGGACAGACCTGCAAGGAGGGAAAGGTACATGAGACGCAGGGAGCAGAAAGCCATCATCAAGCTGAAAAGAGCGGGCTCAGAAGAAGCCAACCCTGACAGCACTTTGAGTTGGTATTTGCAGCCTCTGGAGCTATGAGAGAAGCAATGTCTGCTGTAAGCACCCACTGTGTGGTACCTTGTTATGGAAGCCCTGGCAAACTAATGCAAACATTGGCATTTCAAGATGGCGTTAGTTCTAGACGAACAATGAAATTAATCACTTAGCAATTTCCGGGCAGGAAGTGGCTTTTCTGCCCCTGGGTTTCCAAGTACTTAATTTTTATTTGTGAACAAGTGGTAGATATTCAGCATGTTTATTAGGTACTTCCTTCATGCCACACACTGCACTAGGCGATGAACAGAGATTCAGAAGCCTATGTGTGTCTAGAGTCTCGATGAGATGAGCTTCTCAAACTGGCAGGGGATGCATGTTGATGAGGGACTTCCAAGGCAATCTTCTGCCTAGGACCTAATGGCCACGTTGTAACAAGACTTTTCTTTTTTGGTTGCTAATTTGATTCCTAACTAGACTGGATCTCTAAAATGCCTTCAGCCAGTATTAGGTAGAACCATGTAAAACAGCCTTTTTGTGTGGATCAAAATGTTGAATTAAATGCCATGTGGAACAGAGAACAAGATTAGATTGCATTCTGGAACAGAAAAAAGGCATTAGGAGGAAAAAAAAGAAATCCAAATGAAGTAGTTCAGCTAATAATAATGTACCAGCGTGAATTTCTTAGTTTTTCTACATGTATCTTGGTTATTTCCATGGTTTGAATGTGTCCCTAAAGTTCATGTGTTAGAAACACAGTGCCCAATGCAACAGTGCTGGGAGACGGGACCTAATGGGTGATTAGGTCACGAGGGCTCTGACATCATGAAGAGATTAATTTCATTACATGGAGTGGGTTTGTTTGGTGAGAGTAGGTTTGTTAGAAAAGTTAGTTCAGGCCAGGCATGGTGTTTCACACTTACAATCCCAGCATTTTGAGAGGCTGAGGCAGGAAAATTACTTGGGGCCAGGAGTTCCACATCAGACTGGATAACACAGTGAGACCCTGTCTCTACAAAGAAGAGCAACAACAACAACAACAACAACAACAACAACAAATTAGCCAGGTACACAACTATAGTCCTAGTTACTTGGGAGTCTGAGGTGAGAGGTTTGCATCAACCCAGGAGTTTGAGGCTGCAGTGAGCCATGATTTTATCACTGTACTCCAGCCTGGGCAATAGAATAAAACCCTGCCTCAAAACAAACAAACAAACAACAACAACCACCAAGTTCAGCCCCTTCCTGCTCTTACACTCTCACTGTCATGCTCTCTTGCCTTTCTGCCATCAGCCATGTGGTGACACCGCATGAAAGCCATCACCAGACACCAGCCCCCTGCTCTTAGACTTCCCAGTCTTCAGAATCATGAACAAAATCAATTTCTCTTGTTTATAAATTACCTAGACTCCGACGTTCTTTTATAGCAACATGAAATGAACTCAGACCTTTGCGTAATATGCTAACATTGGGGGAAATGAGGTAAAAGATGCATAGGAACTCTCTTTACAATCTTGCCAACTTTTCTATGAATTCCACAAATCTAAAATTATTCCAAAATTAAAAGCTTATTTTAAGAATGTTTGAATATTGGCAATTTTACATGGCTCAACTTAATAGGTAAAAACCCAGATATGTAAATATAAAGCTATCTGATGCAACCTTGTGATGATATAGTAGTAGGATTTATATTTAAAATGTAAGTATATTTTAATTGTAGATGTTTTTAGGTAATTGATAGGCTTTTGTGCTTTGGCAGCCCAGCTCCTGGATGCCTAGCCAGTATATGTAAGGGTGAGAACTAAATGAGCTTTTAGAGAGAAAGGACCCAATAGCCACTACTCAGGGACACCTTGGGCTGAGACCAGCTAATGGAGCTTCTTTCACTTCTCTGACTAGACAAAGACAAGCTGGGGACTCTTTGCTGATGGAATGATTGATTCCTTCTGTTCCTGGGAGTCAGTGGACACCCAACACAGCCTCATTCAGAGAGAACTGGTCACTTTCAACTCCCTTCCTCGGCACAGAATCCTTCCTTCCTTCCCCACTGGGTCATGTGAGGACAGAGGATTATGCTTTATCAATTTTGTTCTTTTTCCTCTAAATGCGAATGTGGAATTCTCATGTAAAGGAAAAAGAACCTGCTTCCAGTTTTACCCCTAGGACTAGAAAATTTATCTTTAATTAGACCAATACCATTTAAGAGACTTGTTTTGTTTGGCGAGCAAGTACTTGAAATTTTAAAGAATTATTTGCCACACTTCTAAATTGGGAAATTTCACAAAAATGTCTGGATATATGACTTCTCTTAACAATAAGGAGTTCCAGCAACAGTTCTAAGTATATTCCGACACAGAAAAAAATTGATTGGAGCTGAACAGTTGTTGTGCCCTTTCAAAGGGCCATATGCTGTGTGTTTACCCATAGTCTCCACATAGCCCTGTCCGCTCACTCATCCAGCCACTTTCAGAATTTGAGTTTACAGCCCTGGTGTAGATCAGTGTTTTTCAAACTACAGATTGTCCCATTGTGGGAGTCATGAAATCAATGTCTTGGATAACCACTACAATACGGTTTGGTTCTGTGTTCCCACCCAAATCTCATATTATAGCTCCTATAATTCCCATGTATTGTGGGAGCAACCCAGTGGGAGATGGTTGAATCATGGGGGGGAGGTCTTTCTCATGCTGTTCTAGTGATAGTGAATGAGTCTCATGAGATCCGATGATTTTAAAAAAGGGAGTTTCTCTGCACAATCCCTCTTTTTGCCTGATACCATCCACGTAAGATGTGACTTGCTCCTCTCTGCCTTCCACCATGATTGTGAGGCCTCCCTAGCCATATGGAACTGTGAGCTCTCCATTAAACCTCTATCCTTTACAAATTGCTCAGTCTCAGGTATGTCTTTATCAGCAGCATGAGAAAAAACTAATACAGTAAATTGGTACCAGTGGAGTGAGACACTGCTGAAAAGGCACCCAAACATGTGCCTTTGGAACTGAGTAGCAGGCAGAGGTTGGAACAGTTTGGATGGGTCAGAAGAAGATGGGAAAATGTGGGAAAGTTTGGAACTCCCTAGAGACTTGTTGAATGGCTTTGATCAAAATACTGATAATAATATAGATGATGAAATCCAGGCTGAGGTAGTCTCAAGTGGAGATGAAGAATTTGTTGGGAAATAGAGCAAAGGTGACTCTTGCTATGTTTTAGCAGAGACTGGTAGCATTTTGCCCCTGCCCTAGAGATTTGTGGAACTTTAAATTTGAGAGAGATGATTTAGGGAATCTAGCAGAAGAAATTTCTAAGCAGCAAAGCATTCAAGAGGTGACTTGGGTGCTGTTAAAGGCATTCAGTTTTATAAGGGAAGCAGAGTGTAAAAGTTTGGAAAATTTGCAGCCTGGCAATGCAATAGAAAAAAAAATCCCATTTTTTGAAGAGAAATTCAAGCCTGCTGCAGAAATTTGCATAAGTAATGAGGAACTGAATGTTAATCCCCAAAACAATGGGGGAAATGTCTTCAGGGGATGTCAGAGGTCTTCACAGGAGCCTCTCTTATCACAGGCTTGGAGGTCTAGGAGAAAAAAGTGGTTTCCTGGGCTAGGCCTGGGGTCCCTATCTGTGTGTGGCCTAGAGACTTGGTGCCCTGCATCCCAGCCTCTCTAGCTGTGGCTAAAAGAGGCCAATGTAGAGCTCAGGACATGGCTTCAGAGGGTGCAAGCCCCAAGCCTTGGTGGCTTCCATGTGATGTTGAGCCTGCGAGTGCACAGAAATCAAGAATTGGGGTTTGGGAACCTCCACCTAGATTTCAGAGGATGTATGGAAACACTTGGCTGTCCAGTAGAAGTTTGCTATGCGGCAGGGCTCTCATGGAGAACCTCTGCTAGAGCAGTGTGGAAGGGAAATGTGGGGTTGGAGCCCCCACCACAGAGTCCCTACTGGTGCACCACCTAGTGGGGTTGTGAAAAGAGGGCCACCATCCTCCAGACCACAGAATGGTAGATACACTGACAGCTTATACTGTGTGCCTGGAAAAGCCACAGACACCCAATGCCAGCCTGGGAAGGCAGCCAGGAGGGAGGGTGTACCCTGGAAAACCACAGGGGTGGAGCTGCCTTATATGATGGGAATCCAACTCTTGCATCATCGTGACCTGATGTGAGACACGGAGTCAAAGGAGATCATTTTGGAGCTTTACGATTTGACTGCCTTGCTGAATTTTAGACTTGCATTTAGCCCTTTTGTTTTGGCCAATTCTCCCATTTGGAATGGCTGCATTTACCCAATGTCTGTACCCCCACTGTATCTAGGAAGTAACTAACTTGCTTTTGTTTTTATAGGCACATAGATGGAAGGGACTTGCCTTGTCTTAGATGAGACGTTGGACTGTGGACTTTTGAGTTAATGATGAAATGAGTTGAGACTTTGGGAGACTGTTGGAAAGGCATGATTGGTTTTAAAATGTGAAGATTTGAGATTTAGGAGCGGTCAGGGGCAGAATGATGGTTTGGCTCTGTGTCCTTACCCAAATCTCATCTTGTAACTCCCATAATTCCCATGTGTTGTGGGAGAAACCCAGTGGCAGATGGTTAAATCATGGGGGCAGGTCTTTCCTGTGCTGTTCTAGTGATAGTGAATGAGTCTCACAAGATCTGATAGTTTTAAAAATGGGAGTTTTGTTGGGGGGAACTAGGGGAGGGACAGTGCGGGGTAGGGAGTTGGGGAGGAATAACCTGGGGAGAAATGTCAGATATAGGTGATGCGGAGGAAGGCAGCAAACCACATTGCCATTTATGCACCTATGCAACAATCTTGCATATTCTTCATATGTACTCCAGAACATATAACACAATAATATTTATATATATATATTTTAAAATGAATTAGTTACCAGCATTCTAGGCTTGAACCACTGCACCTGGCTGATTTTCCTGTTTCTTCATGGGAAGAGAGGATCATTAAAAATAAAAGAGGGGAGTTTCTCCACACAAACTCTCTTTTTGCCTGCCGCCATCCACGTAAGATGTGACTTGCTCCTCCTTGCCTTCCGCCATGATTGTGGGGCTTCCCCAGCCATGTGGAACTGTGAGTTCTCCATTAAACCTCTACCTTTTGTAAATTGGCCGGTCTTGGGTGTGTCTTTATCAGCCGTATGAAAATGGACTAATACACAGTACTACAAGGAGGAAAAGGAGGAGAAAGAAGAAGTGAAGAAAGATGAGGAAGAGGAAGAAATAGAAAATATCAGAATATTTATATGTAGTAAGGACTAGTGCTATTTTGTGAAACCTTTGTTTCAATTGTGTTTATGTGTGCTTGTACTAGGTTACAATATAAAATATATTTCTTTCTATGAATTGCAAGAAAATAATTTTGAAGGCCAAGAATAATAAAAATTTAAATAATCCAACCTCTTGTTAATCATTTAGTTTGACCTATTTTCTTACTGTTTCATTTTGTTTTTCTTTAAATTACCTGAGAGGGTAGGTGTTTGTTGTATAAGCATATCCGCTGAATTCACATGAGTGACGTGGATCTCCATGAATGCCCATAGAAACTTTTTAGTGTTTATTAGACTCATGATCCATCCAGTTACCAACTTGTGTAGTTATCCTATGGTAAGTTAGATCATATTAAATGATAATCAGGTTTATTTACATAGGTTATTTAGGGCAACTAATGGTCTAAAATGGACCAGTGCTGTCTCATAGAACTTTATGTGATAATGGAAGCCTTCTGTATCTGCATATTCAATATGGTAGCCTCAAGCCACATGCAGCTCTTTAGTACTTGAAATGTACCTAGAGTGACTGAGGACCTGTATTGTAAATTTAAATTTTAATTAGTTAATATTTAAGCTGTACATGGGCAGTGGCCACCATGTTGGATGGCATAACTCTAAATTCTAGAATTAGTATTTTGAAAAAGTAGATGGCTGTATTTCTTGTTTTCCAGGCTAGACAGTCAATTGGGCTGATAGAATCATTTTATTCAGACATCACTTACAAAGAGTGAGAAGAGCTAACGTTCAATTGGCTGGGCACAGCTTACTTTTCTTGGTCCAGAGTATTACTAGAGACAAATGTCCCAACTTCTAAATGTAGAATTTATAAGTTCTTACCCCCATTGATTTTTGTTTATTTTTTTCATATTGGAAATTGCAATTGAATTGCAACTGATGCAAATTATGTGTTTGAACTTTATGGATTAAAAACTATAATAATTATTATTTGATAATTATAATAGTAACTAGAATAGCAAAAATATGGTTTGGATCTGTGTCCACACCCAATCTCATATTGAAATGGAATCCCCAGTGCTGGAGGTGGAGTTTGTGGGAGGTGATTGGATCATGGGGGTGGAGTTCTCATGAATGGTTTAGCACCATCTTCCTTTGGTACTCTATAGTTAAGTGAGTTCTCATGAGATCTGGTTGTTTGAAAGTATGTACCATGGAATATTATGCAGCCATCAAAAACGATGAGTTCGCGTCCTTTGTAGGGACATGGATGAACCTGGAAACCATCATTCTCAGCAAACTGACACAAGAGCAGAAAATCAAACACCGTATATTCTCACTCATAGGCGGGTGTTGAACAATGAGAACACATGGACACAGGGAGGGGAACACTATACACTGGGGTCCGTTGGGGGGAAATGGGGGAGGGACGGGGGGTGGGGAGGTGGGAAGAGAGAGCATGGGGAGAAATGACAGATACAGGTGAGGGGACAGAAGACAGCAAACCACACTGCCATGTGTGTACCTATGCGACAATCTTGCATGTTCTTCACATGTACCCCAAAACCTAAAATGCAATAAAAAAAATAAATAAAAAAAAAAAAAAAAAGAAAGTGTGTAGTACCTTCCCCCTCACTCTCTTCCTCCTGCTTCCAGTTATGTGAAGTGCTGGCTCCTGCTTTGTTTTCTGTCATGATTGTTTCCTGAGGCCTCCCCGGAAGCAGAGGACATGATGCTATGCTTTCTGTACAGCCTGCAGAACTGTGAGCCAATTATATCTCTTTTATTTATAAATTACCCTGTCTCAGGTATTTCTTTATAGAAATGCAAGAACAGACTAACACTAGTATTAATAAAAGTAATGAAAATAGTAGCAAGAATAGTAGACACTTATTAAGTGCTTACTATGTACCCGGCACTGTGATAAGCCCTTTGTATACCTTATTCCACTTATTCTTCACAAGAATCTTATGAGAGAGAGAGATATTATCCTATATAAGGAAATTGATGTTTGTAAAGGTTAAGTAACTTACAGAATTGCTCAGGTAGTGACTGAATGAGCCAGAATGTGAATCCCATGCTGTCTGGCTACAAGTCCCTCATGATAACCACTGTGGTGTTCCTACAGGGTGCTAATCACGTCCCATCAATCCATTATTTCCTTGATAAAACCTGTCCAAGATGAGTTACTAGTGACTGTGCTAGGACTAGGGCCTGGGTCCTATGGTTCTGATGTGGGTATTTCCCACTGCAACACTCTTATCATAAATTTATCATCAATGCTGTTCTGGCCACATTTGCAGGAGCATGCTGGTGGGCTTCATTGGGACCTAGGCATTTTTTACTTTGGGGGGGCCCTCATAATATCAAAAATTCTATCTTCCTTTGTTGGTATAAAGGCAAACATTCTGATCTTCTATATTAAACCATTTTATTCTACCCCAGAGTTTAACTTTTTCTTTTGGTTTTGGAAGAAATTGAAACATTTTCATGGGCCTTGTGGTGGGCACAATAATGCCCCTCCACCAAATATAATCACGTCTTAATCCCATGAACATGGTACCTTATATGGCCAAAGGGACTTGGAAGATGTTATTCGATTAAGAATCTTGACATGAGGGGGCTGTCCTGAATTATTTCAGTGTGCCAGTAGAATCACAAAGTGTCCTCAAAGAGAGTCAGAGAAGGAGATATGATGGCAGAAGCCAGAGTCAGAATGATGAGGCCTGAGCAAGTCTCCATTGGCAATTGTTCACTTTGAAGACAGAAGGAGCCATGAGCCAAGGACTGCAGGCAGCATAGCGCCTGGCATCATCAATGGGTAAGGAAAGAAAGACCGTAATCAAAGGAATTCTCTTCACATTTCCAAGAAAATGCAGGATTAAAAGTGGTCATGAAAGAGGCTTAAATTCAACAATTCAGGAGCATCATGTATTGTTGGGGTTCTTTAGAGGGACGTAACTAATAGGATAGATGTACATATGAAGGGGAATTTATTAAGGATAATTGACTCATATGATTGCAAGGTAAAGTCCCAAGATAGGTTGTCTGCAAGCTGAGGAGCAAGGAAGCCACTGGTAGATCAGTTCAAGTCCCCAGACCTCAGAAGTAGGGAAGCTGACAGTGCAGCTTTCGGCTTGTGGCTAAAGGCCTGAGAGTCCCTGGCAAACCACTGGTGTACATCCAAGAGTCCAGAAGCTGAAGAACTTGGAGTCTGATGTTCAAGGGCAGGAAGCAGAGAGGACGGGAGAAAGACGAAGGCTGGAAGATGCAGCAAGTCCTTGTTTCCATCTTCTCCTGCCTGCTTTGTTCTAGCCACACTGGCAGCTAGTTAGATGATGCACACTCAGACTGAGGGTGGATCTGCCTCTCCCAGCCCACTGACTCAAATGGTAATCTCCTTTGGCAACACCCTCACAGACACACCCAGGAACAATACTTTGCATCCTTTATCCAATCACGTTGACACTCGACATTAACCATCACACCCCATCACTGTCTAGGACCCCATTCCCCTCCCCATCCCAGATACCTAGCATCAGAGACATTTTTGGTTGAAACTATTTGGTTTCCCGAGGCTATGGGATTCTGCTCCACAGAAGCTACATTTGAAAGAGGATGAGCAGCATCTGGAGAAGGTGCAGTGAATGAGAAGAGAAATGGGAACCCAAAGTAGAGAGAAACTGAAAAGGAACAACAAAAATGAGTCTGAAGATACCAAGACAGGGAGGAAGGTTTTTTTTGGGGGGTGGGGAGGGACAAAGTTCTACTCTTGTGGCCCAGGGTAGAGTGCATTGGCATGATCTCAGCTCACTGCAACCTCCGCCTCCCAGGTTCAAGCAATTCTCCTGCCTCAGCCTCCTGAGTAGCTGGGATTACAGGGATGCGCCACCGTGCCTGGCTAATTTTCTGTATTTTTAGTAGAGACAGGGTTTCTCCGTGTTGGTTAGGCTGGTCTCGAACTCCCGACCTCAGGTGATCCACCCGCCTCAGCCTCCCAAAGTCCTGGGATGACAGGCATCAGCCACTGTGCCCAGCCGACAAGAGGGAGTTTTTAAAAAGAGAGAGAGAAATTACAAAAGTGAAAAGAGACATTGACAGAAGAGAAGTTGGAAGTAAGTAAGCAATTTGCAATTTTGAAGAGACCCAGGAGGAAAGGTAGAGGAAGAAGAGAAACAAAATGTAAAACCAGTGGTGGGCCTAAAAGTAAACCTTTCTCTTCATAACTGACACTGGGTGCAGAGCTGAACGCTACAGTCCAGAGGCCATCTGAGGTCAATCCAAGCCCTGCCCTGCTGCCATGGCCAGTGGGAGTGACCCACATGGGACAATGGCAGAATGCAGCCTGAGAAACGGGGTGCTCATATCCCAGCAAGGGCCACATTTTCTCTGCTCTCTTTTCACAAAGTTGCTGCTGACCTCAAAGTGGCTCCCTGCGACCCACGATGCTCACAGCCTAAACTCGGAGCCCTCCCTCCCAGCTCAGTCTCAGGCCTTTTTTTGCAGTTGTTTCAACCAGTTTTCTTTAGGCACTAGGCCTTATGCCCAAATTTATAGATCATTTCTACATTTAATAGGGTGTGCATGGTTGTCTGGTTTAATGCATATAGCCAGTGGGCTCCAGATGATGTTTTCACCTCTTAATGTCACATGCTAAAGCACTTAAAAAAGAAAAAAAGGAGAAATTATTTTTAAAAATGTATATGCATACAAACATATATATGTGCATATTGAATATGAATATACTGAACATAAAGATATAATGTAGTCATACGTACATACACACATGCATACATATACACCCACATAAGGCATCTGTATTCAAATTTCTAGGAAATAATAACAAAGCATTGCAGGGCACTTTTTAATAAGTCCAGATTCCCTCTTTCATTTCCATTTTTATTTTTTTAGAGAGCACATCTCACAAAAGATGCATTTCTGAGCTCTCTAAATGATTCACAAGGACCGCACTTAGACAAACCCTTCTCTCGGTTTTTAATTTCAGCTGACTTTTACATATGTAATCATTTGTTTCTGCAGGCTTTATCCAAAGAAGTTTATCAAAACAAATTTTCCTCATGCAGCTTTTCATTGTTCTAACCCCAAATTGTGTTTGGTACATGGATATTCCCAGGGGGTTGGGCTTTTGGCTTACATGGGTCGGTCTCTCTTCCTGGGTTGACACTGGGTGGTCTCTCAGACACGTCTGGTTTTTAGGTATCACCAACAGCTCTGTTTTATGTTTTTCACACGGTTCCCTTTTCCATCCTAGTTCAGGGATGGAGATACTCTTCCTTGCACTTTCTTTTTTAGTGGCTTGTTATTTTTCATGGAGGAGGGCATTTAAACACCGTCACCCAGGGTATCAACTCTGTGCACAGACGAGCAGACAAGATGGTGAGCGATGTGACTTCTTCAACCTTATTTTAAAAATTAATTTTTATTGTCCCTGCCCTGAAGTTGGAGAACAGAAGTATTAATATGCTTTAATCTTTACTTAGGCAATTTATTTAACAAATACTTGCATTGTGCTTATCATGTATCAGGTACTAGTGCTCAGTGCTTTACAAATATTGACTGATTCAGTCACCAGAGCAACCTTCTGAGGATGGTGCTAGAATTCTCCATAGTTTGTAGATGAGGAAATGGTGGCATGGAGAGGTGAGTAACTAGCACAAAGCCACACATCTGGTAGGTGGGGGCTAGGGGGTGGGGGCAAGGATTCAAATCTAGGCAATCAGGCTCATATCCAAGCTGTTAATAACACATTAGAACAAATAACGGGGCACCGAGTTCCCACTTTAAGACTTCCTTAATGGGTCAGTTTCACGTTGCCAGGACAAACACTGATTTTGTTTCTATTCACATCAGATTCACGTTGCTTTTTTTTTTTTTTTTTTTTTCAAATTATTGTATAAAAAGTACTTCAACTCATAGGAAATGAGTCCTATAAACCTGCTCAGGTATTTTATTTGGATCTTTGCCTGCTTCAGGCAGTCAGATGGGCTGAGCTCATGGCTCTGGGAAGTCTGATGTCATTTGTGCCTCTTTTCACGCAGTTATTCCCGTCACCTCCCTCTGGTAGCATTTCAAGAGTTTTTTCATCAACATGTAAGGCCCGATTTATGTTTTGGGAGCCACACCTTTTTCAACAAAACACACACAGATGCCATACAGAAATAGAAAGTGACCTTTACCCATGAAAAGAATTTTGATGAATTGCAGGAAGTAATATACTGTGCAAGGAAAATAGTCTTTTGATCTTTTTTTTTTAAATGTAAATCACTTCCCATGAAGAACAGTCTGAGTCTAATGAGGTTCTTTAAGTGGAGAGTACAAAGACCCCCAGAGTATTAGAGAAGAATTCCACTGTGTAGGTGTCCAATCTCCTCCTACTAATGGCATGTGGATACTGGGGAGGGAGGAGGAGGTTGAGGGCTGTTAGAGGGAATGACCAAAAGCAATTGGAGTAGTCAGTCAATATTTCTTGGTTATTGAACATGGGCTGGACTCTCTATAGCAATGTTTTCCAACTATGGACTGGGACTCATTAGTGGACTCTCAGATCACTGTTGAAAGAAATAGGAAAATGGCAAAAATAGAGGTAAATAAAAAACATCAGAGTGTATGAAAGCGTAAGGATAGACAGTGTTTTGTGAAATTTGTCTAAAGATGTGTGTATACAGAATGTGCATACTAAGTTGCAATGTAAAATGTACTTCTTACTGTGTATCAGGTTCAAAATAAGTTTGGAAAACACTGCTCAATAGAACCCACCACAGACATTCTTTCTGCCCTCTCAGAACTTAAACTACAGGGCAAAAAAAAAAAAAAAAAAATGACAATTCTTAACGTTTTTAGCATGTTAGGGAAATTTTATCCGGGTGATTTGGAGAGCAGGAGTGGGGAGATTGTCTCAGGAGTCCTGGGAGGGGCCCATTGCAATAAGAACCAGTGACTCTATGCTTTTTGTTAGTGAAGGTGAATTTTTGAGATAAAGTCAAGGAATCCTAAAGACAGAAGTCAGAGTCTAGGAGATATGAAGTGGTGGCTCCAACTTCATGAGCTGGGAGGAGAGGCCCAGGAATCTGCATTTTAAATGAGCCATCCAAAGTATCCTTTTGCTCACTACAATTTGGGAACCACTGGTACAGGGTTTTTTAGCTGATGGTCTCCTACCGTGTGTGCAAATGTGAATGTCTTCTGTTTTATTCACTAAAGTGTAACATTGATCCTAAATCTTCTTCGTTTTGTTTGTTTGTTTGTTTGTTTGTTTGTTTCAATAAAGAGATAGAGTCTGACTAGGTTCAAGTGATCCTCCTGCCTCAGCCTCCCAAAGTGCTGGGATTACAGGTGTACACCACTGTGCTTGGCCACATTGATCATAACTGATGCTTTAAGATAAAGATTGATTTTACAGTTATTATGATGCAGCTCCAGTGAAAAGGACGTAAGATTTTTAATACTTATCGGAAGGGAGGCTGATCTAATGGAAATCTTTCATCCACCTGAGTAAACAGAAACTCACAGAGGCTAAAAGAGTTGCCTAGGGTCACACATCTGAGGCAAGGAGGCAGCTGTCCCTACCCCTGTCCTGGGCCCTTTCTTCCATGGATCGTGTCCAGTACACACTGAGGCATGGAGCATTTGGTCTTGACTGCAGGATAGACTGATAGAGTTGTACACAGGGACTTCGGTTCTCTGTTTGTGAGCCTATTCCCAGGTCTTAGAGACAGACGTTTTTACTTCCCTTGTCAGATGGGACACAGTCACACTTTCTAGGCTACTCTCACACAAGTTCCAAGAGGTAACTAGCCAGGAAAACACTGGTGACCCCCAGGCCTGGGCTCCTGCCAGCTGTCTCCTGTGCTAGTCTGACCCTATTATGGGTGCTGAATCCTTTGAAGCCACACTGACTTTTTAAAAGTTGACTTCCTGAAGTGAGGAATAATTATTTTCATATGTGAACCTGGAGAAATGTAGATAATGATGATGATGAACAAATGCAGGTTAAAAAACAAAATTTCCTCATTGCCAAAAGAATTCTTTCAGGATTCTCTCATATGTTCCATGCATTCACAGAGCAAAATAGCTTAAGGCAAGGCAAGTTAATTCAACTAGAAGAAACAACACTTAAGATTTGCTAAAATGCAACGTGGATCCCAAATCGGGTAATATGCAGTAACTAGGAGTACTGACCTTCCCTCTCAGGTCTCCTGCAATCTACGTTATGACCCTATAAGTTACAGAGAGAGAGAGAGAGAGAGAGAGAGAGTGTGTGTGTGTGTGTGTTATCTTTTACTGGGCTCTAAGATGAATTTTTTTTTTTTTTTTTTTTTTTTGAGACAAAGTCTCACTCTGTTGCCCAAGTTGCCAAGTTGGAGTGCAGTGGTGTGATTTCGGCTCACTGCAACCTCTACCTCCCAGGTTCAAGTGATTTTCCTGCCTCAGCCTCCCAAGTAGCTGGGACTACATGCATGCACCACCATGCCTGGCTAATTGTTTTTTGTTTTATTTTATTTTTTTGTATTTTTTAGCAGAGACAGGGTTTCGCTATGTTGGCCAGGCTGGTCTTGAACTCCTGACCTCATGATCCGCCCACCTCGGCCTCCCAAAGTGCTGGGATTGCAGGCGTGAGTCACCATGCTGAAGATGAATATTTAATGATTGTACCTACACAATTGATACAGCTATTTGTGCTTATCTGATTTAGAATTGTCCAGCAATTCAAGGCAAATGATTCTCTAAGATCTGATTTGCCTCAACTGACTTTGGTCAAATAAACACAATCACTATCATTTCTCCGTTGTATAACATGCCATATGGGCAGAGTTACAAGTTATCCTGTCCACATATATCCTAACAGTATATCATCTGGAAAGTTATTTGTTGCTTTAGTTTAGATTTGCTCCTCTTGGTTCTGTTCTCCTCACCCTATGGGGTACTCACAGTTGTAGGCTATAAGTAATAAGATTTATTTTTCTATAACTTTTCCCCATAGTGAAGGACCCTAACTGAAATCCACTTTTCTTCTATTCTAATAACTTTATATGTCACTTCTTACTTTGCAACATATGCACACAGACGCGCGTACACACACACACACACACACACGCATGCATGTACTAAGTTCAAGGTACTTCAGTGAGTCTGTGGCTGAAATAGGTTTCAATTCCCAAGATTTAGTCACAGAGCTTTTCAGGCAACCTACTATAATATTTACGGTAGCTGCAAGAATGCCTCAAGGATGAGACAGGTCACAAAAAGGAGTAGAGGAAGCAGGAGGAGAAAGCAATGAATGGTGGGGCCATAGGGTCTGACTCAAGGCAGTCCAACTGAACTCTCCGTGATGGTGGGCGTGGTCTCGACCTGTGTGTCCAGTGTGGTAGACACTAACTACATGTAATTATTGCATGCTTGAAGTCTGGTTACGGTAACTGGGGAACTGGATTTTAAATTTAATTTTAATTTAAAGAGCCAGCTGTGCTACTGGTTCTCCCATGGGACAGCTTGGGAGGGAACATTCGCTCTTTGGCTCCAGCCCACTGTTGCCATGTATGAATGCTGGCTCAGAGGTGCCCGGTCTTCTGATTTTTCTAAAGAAATTGGAAATCCCTGCTTTTATGGGAATGTCCTAATTTTTAAAATATCAGACCAGTCAAATCTGACATGACGTGGTTCAGTTTGGGTTGACAGGCATCGTTAATCAATGTAGATGCATCCTCCTCACCCTATCGCCTCTTGTACCCTGTTCCCTGCCCCCTACCAGGAGAGCATTTTCTCCATCTACCTTCATCAGCCATTTGCAACTTGGCTCCTCTGCTGCGGCTCCTCCGCTGTCACACACCACACTGTATGTCAACACTGCCTACTTCGTCCTCCCCACCGCCCCCACCCCAGGGAAGCAATTCCAGTTTTTCGAGCTGTGTTCCCAGCATCAAGCACAAGGCCCAGTGAAGGGGGAGGAAAGGCCAGGTGGGAGCAACATTGAGGAAGAAGGGCAGAGTGGGGATGGGGAGGGCACTCGCCCCTTAGCTAATTCCTCCTCTTCCTTCAGACTGAGAACGCTTTCTCAGAGAGGTCTTCCTCGTCCCTGAACTAAATTCTCCCACTTTTATTATTCTCCCAGAAAACCCTATTTTTTTTTCATCATAACACATAACAATTGGTAATTACCAGTTTATTGGGCTCCCTCCTTGCTTATTGTCTGTTTTTCCAACTGAATTATAAACTTCGAGGTGGCAGGAGTCTCTTCTGTGCTCCATTCAAAATCCCAAACAATGCATGTTGGTGCTCAGTACATATTTATTAAACAAATGAATGAATGCTAAAGTAAGCCTAGTAATTTCCATGGGCTGTGATTGCAGATCAGCTCCAAGCAGAAGTCTGGATCACTCCACTCACTTTCTCCCCCATCCCGTACCCGACTCTTCCCACAGCTGTCAGGGAACTCCCATGCCAGGGCAGAGTGACAGCTCTGAATACCAATTCCTGGGGACACCTGCCAACTGATATAAAAATAAAGTGTTTACTGGTTGACATAGGATCTTAAAAAATGAGACCATAACCCCATACAGAGGACGATGGTTTTATCTCAATAATTCATTTTTTAATGAATTAATAATAACAATGGCCCTCATTTTCTGAGCCAAGTACGTGATGACACCCAGTCTTTATGGCGCATGTCCCATGTGCTTAACACTTAAAATTACTTCATATCTTATTTCATGTAAGCCTAGAAAAAACCTAAATAGCTGTTATTGTCACGTGACAGCTAAAACTGAACTCAGGTAAGTTGCATCTTTTGCTCGAGGTCCCACAAACGGTAAGTGGTCACGCAGGACCAAGGCCCTCTGTCTGCCCTCAAAACCCATTGATCCTGTCATCCATTTCAAATCTCCTCCTCTGAGGAGGAAAAGGTACACTCATCCTCTAGGTGGGTGTGATGAGCACAGTTCTCCCTTTTGTGGAGGTGAAGGAGGAAGAGGTAAGAAAATGAATGTAGGTTACTTTCCTACTTTGGACCAGGCATGATGGCTCACACAGGTAATCCCAGCATTTTGGGAGGCTGAGGTGGGTGGATCACTTGAGGTCAGGAGTTTGAGACCAGCCTGGCCAACATGGCGAAACCCCGTCTCTACTAAAAATACAAAAATTAGCCAGGTGTGGTGTTGCATGCCTGTAGTCCCAGCTACTCGGGAGGCTGAGGCAGGAGAATCACTTGAACCCAGAAGGTGGAGGTTGCAGTGAGCCTAGGTCACGCCGTTGCACTCCAGCTTGGGTTACAGAGAGACACTCCGTCTCCCTCCCCCCCAAAAAAGAAAAGAAAAAATAATTTTCTTCTTTATACCAGGCACATGCGACACTCATAATCAGAAATTACAGTCTGTCTTTTTTTTAGGGGAGGAAAAAGCCCCACAGGGATTGAATGACTTTTTCTAAGGAGCAGATCCAGGCCTTCCTACATTCTACTTTCACGTTGATTTACCCTAATGTGGATCCCTGTGCCTAACTCAGGTCTCAGACCTTTAGGGACAGGCTGGGTCTGAACCTTCTAGTCCCTTGCATGCTTCCTTTGACAGGAGCCCCCTGCAGCAATGTGGCTGGGTAATGAACTCTGCTTAGTAAAGTGACAGAAATACATTACAATTTTGACTCCATCTTAATTCTAGAGTAAATGCTTTGTTATATCTCAAGGGAAGTTGCTATTATCCAAACTTGTCTCAGAATAAAGCACTTTGGTAATGCCTTTGTTTCTCAGAAGCCATGGAGGTGAGGCAAGTTCTGTTAGTCACAAGCAACAAATCCTATTTGCTTTGCACATATTATGTGCCTTAAAGTATGAACGTTTTACATTTGCATCGTATCTTTCCTTTCTTTCTCTTTCCTTCTTCCCTCCTTTCTTTCCTTCCTTTTCCCCTTCTTTCATCCTTCCTCTTTCTTTTAAAAAGATACTCTTAAAAGTTAGATGTTGTTTGCAGAATATTTAATTTTGAAGTGTCTTGACCTATTGAAAAATAGTTATTATTAAATTCTTGATTTGACCATGTACTGTTAGAACGTTTGGCAAGGGCTCTGGCTGAACTTAACTCCAGATGCACTTATTTCTTAATAAGGCCACTTGGCCTGCAGTCTAAGGTGGAGCTCTGGACGTGTCCCAGAATCATCCCAAAGAGTTTCTTCTCAATAATTTAACTTTTCAGTGTTTCTTCAGAAAGTCCAGTTCTCAGATGGGATATCTTATCTTTCTGCTCTGATATTTCTCTGTGATTTCAGAGAGAACTCAAACCATGCAAGAGAAACAGCAGGAAGAACAGATCAGCCAGATTTGTTAATCTTAAGCTATTTCTCCTATACCTTCTCCCCAACCCCCATCTATCTCCCAAGCTTAGTTTCTTCTCTGTGTTTCATCCAAGAGACAAATAATCAGCCAGTAAGTGTTCAGTCCTTTAGGCTCAACCTGGAAGCAAGGGACCACCTGACCCTGAATTGGCAAATAGCAAGAAAGATAAAGAGGGAAATAATGTCTTTTATAAAACATTCACACCCCAGTTCACAAGAATACTGATCAAAGCATGCACAAATTCGTAGCACATCATGTTTGAGAAAAAGATGTGAGTTATAATAGATCCCATTTCCATAATTCTAACATGCTGTAATTTCCATCTGATGAAATGTGACTATAAAATTAAAAGTGCCATTTTATGTGAGAACGTTCTAAACCTAGGCTAAAACCGGAGGAAGATATCTTTTAGAGTTTTGAAAAGAGGGTAGAAATATGGCAGAAATATGAGATACTCTCTAGAATGTATCAAAAATTTAGATATAGTAAGAAAAGAAACCAAAACTTTTCATAATCACAAAGAGAAAAAAAGTCTTTAAAGATGCTACCATGTCACTAACTCTTGGAACAGATCCTGGCATATAGTAGGACCTCAGTATAGACTCAGTGAATGAATTCATTGAGCACAAGCTGGGAAAGAAGGCAGGAGGGAAAGGACAGGGAAGTCTAAGAATCAGACTTTCTGAGAACCAACAGGAAATGTCTTTTGGGGAGCTGAAGAGGATATGACAGCTGGACTTCGGAGGTAGGGCGAATGTATTAGTTTATCAGGGCTGCTGTGATAGAATCCTCTACCACAATTTGGGTGCCTTCAAACAACAGAAGTGTATTGCCTTATCATTCTGGAGGCTACAAATAAAAAAAATCAAGCAAGGTTCTGCTCCTTCTGAAACCAATAGGGGAATCCTTTGTCTCTTTCTAGCTTCTGATAGTTTGTGGGCAATCTTTAGCATTCCTGGACTTACATCTACATAAGTCCAATCTCTGCTCTTATCGTAACATGTTCTTCCTGTAGACAGAGGTCTTCAGATGCCATCTTCATGTAAGGACAGTTGTTATGTTGAATTAGGGGCCCACTCTACTCCAGTATGACTTCATCTTAATTAAATATATCTGCAACAACCCTATTTTCAATCAAGGCCACAATCTGAGGTAGTGCATGTTAGGACTTCCGTGTATCTCTTTTTTATTTTATTTTTTTGAGTTGGAGTTTTGCTCTGTAGCCCAGGCTAGAGTGCAGTGGCACCATCTTGGCTCACTGCAACCTCTGCCTCCCTATTCCCAGTTCAAGCAATACTCCTACCTCAGCCTCCCAAGTAGCTGAGATTACAGGAATGAGCCACCATGCCTAGCTCATTTTTTTTTTTTTTTTTTTTTGGTATTTCTTAGTAGAGACAGGGTTTTGCCATGTTGGCCCGTCTGGTCTTGAAATCCTGATCTCATGATCCACCCACCTGGGCCTCCCAAAGTGCTGGGATTACAGGTTTGAGCCACTGCGCTTGGCCCCATGTATCTTCAGCTATCTTTTTGCAGGCAACACAATTCAACTAATAATAGTGGCCATTAAAAAGTCAAAATCAGATCCACATTAGGATGGCTATTATTTTTTTAAAAAGAAAGAAAATAACAAGCAATGGCAAGGATGTGAAGAAACTGGGAAACTTTGTGCACTGCTGGTGGGAATGTAATATGTTGCAGCCACTGTGGAAAATAGAATGGTAATTTCCCAAAAAATTCCATGTAGGGCTGGGCACAGTGGGAGGCTGAGGCAAGAAGACTGCTTGAGGCCAGGAGTTTCAGACCAGTCTGGGCAACACAACAAGACCTTATCTCTACAAAAAATTTAAAAGTTAGCCAGGTGTGGTTGTACATACCTGTAGTCCTAACTACTCGGAATGTGGGAGGGCTGCTTGAGCCCAGGAGGTCAAGCCTGGAGTGAGTTATGATCATACCACAGCACTCCGTTCCAGGCAATGGAGTGAGACCCCCTCTAAAACAAAAAAAAACAAAAACAAAAACAACAATAATTGAATGTAGTATGACTGTATGATGCAACAAGTCCACTTCTGGGTACATATTTGAGGAAATTGAAAGCAGAGACCCTAACACATATTTGTGCACTCATGTTCACAGCAGCATGATTCACAATAGCCAAAAGTTGAAAGCAACCCAAGTATCCATTGACAATAAATGGAGAAACACAATTTGGGATGTACATACAAAGAAATATTATTCAGCCTTGAAGACATTATGCTAAGTGAAATAAGCTGGTCATGAACAAATATTACTTGGTTCTACTTAAATGAGATGCTTAGAACAGTCAAATTCTTAGAGAAAGAAAGTAGAATGGTAATTGCCAGGTCATGATGCAAGGGTATGTTAGTTCGTTTTCACACTGCTAGAAAGAACTGCCTGAGACTGGGTAATTTATGAACAAAAGAGGTTTAATTGGCTCATAGTTCCATGTGGCTGGGGAGGCCTCAGGAAACTTACAATCATGGAGGAAGGTGAAGGGGAAGCAAAGCACGTCTTACCTGGTGGCAGGAGAGAGAGAGAGGGTGAAGGGAGAAGTGACACTTCTAAGCCATCAGATCTTGTGAGAACTCACTCACTGTCATGAGAACAGCATGAGGGAAACCATCCCCACAATTTAATCACCCCCCACCAGGTCCCTCCTTTGACACACGGGGACTACAATTCAAGATGGGATTTGGTTGGGGACACAGAGTCAAACCATATCAGAGGGGTACATGGGGAGTTAGTGTTTAATGGTACAGGGCTTCAATTAGGGAAGATAAAAAAGTTCTGGAAATGGATGGTGGTGATGATTGCACAAAAATAGGAATGTCCTCATGCCACCAAACTGTACATTTCAAAATGGTAAATTTATGTTATGTATATTTTACCGACCAGACATGGTGGCTCACACCTGTAATCCCAGCACTTTTGGAGGCTGAGGTGGGTGGATCAACTGAGGTCAGGAGTTCAAGACCAGCCTCACCAACATGGCAAAATTCCATCTCTACTAAAAATACAAAAATTAGATGGGCATGGTGGTTGGCACCTGTAGTCCCAGCTACTCTGGAGGCTGAGAGAGGAGAATGGCTTGAACCCGGGAGGCAGAGGTTGCAGTGAGCCGAGATGGCACCACTGCACAGCCTGGGTGACAGAGCGAGACTGTCGCACACACAAAAGATTATTTTATATATACGTATTTTACCACAATTTTAAAAAATCAAAATGAGGATTCAATAAAGGGATCCCTGAAGACAAAGAATTGGGATTAGAAGAAACATATGAAAGTGCTCTGAAAAAGTAAAGGAAGGGGCAGCAAAATAAGAAAGCTAAATGATAGTATATTTCTTTAGTTTGGAACATAAGGATTTTTGGAGATCAAGTTTCCCATGCGTTGTAGTAGGTATTATCTGATGAGGAACTAGTCTCTAAAAACTGTGCTCTTCATGCTAGGTTGTGCACATATGTAGGCCCTAAATTCTCTGATTGAAAGTTCGACTACATAACTTTCAAGGTCACTTTTGATTCTTGGAGATTCTATCATTTTAGGGAACTTACCTGAGGCAACACACACTGTGCCCAAATTGGGTCTCTTGCGGTTGGTGGAAAGAGCCCAGAACTTGGATCACAGACCTGGTTTGGGTCCATGCAACAGTTTCTCTGCCTTTAATAATGCTATGTTCTCATCTGTGAAAGTACACTAAAAATTCTTAACTTCTCAGGGATTTGGGGGATGCAGTGATATATATGAAAGCAATTTTTTACCGACTCAAGAAGCTATTTATTAGACCTTATTTGGGACTATTCATAATTCACCTCAAAAGTTCAGGATATCTAGTAATATATAGCAAGGACACCAATCTTGCTTTACTTTAAAGGCAAAATACATATAATTTATATGGTGAGAAGCACAGATAAAGCCTAGCCCTCCACCAGAACCCAATCTCACATCAGAGGTCTTAGGAGCCCTCACAGGTTTCTAGCTTCATTCTACTTGTATGCCATGGATCTATAATTGTTCTTTGCACTATATGGCCCAATAATACGTTTTTGTTTTGCAAGAATGGCACAGTGAATTTTTTCATGAATGAGTTTAGAGTGAGAGGTCCACACAATGCTTCATCACCTTCAGTATTTGAGTGTGATTTTCTTTTTTCTTTTTTTTTTTTAGATGGAATTTCACTCTTGTTGCCCAGGCTGGAGTGCAGTGGTCTGATTTCAGCTCACCACAACCTCTGCCACCCAGGTTCAAGCAATTCTCCTGCCTCAGCCTCCTGAGTAGCTGGGATTAGTGGCATGTACCACCATGCCCGGCTAATTTTTGTATTTTTTTTTTTTTTTTAGTAGAGACAGTGTTTCTCCATGTTGGTCAGGCTGGTCTTGAACTCCCGACCTCAGGTGATGTGTCTGCCTCGGTCTCCCTAAGTGCTGAGATAATAGGCATAAGCCACCACACCCAGCTGAGTGTGATTTTCTAAGGTGCAAGTACATGCTCCTGCATAATCACAACACAGCCTAAAAGTCAGAAAATTAACATCAATGCGTCACTAACATCTAATCCATAGGCCCACTCAAGTTTTGTCGATTGTCTCAATAATAGCCTTTATAGCAAAATAATTTAGTCCATTATCACATATTATATTTAATTGTCATGTCTCTTTAGCCTTCTTCCAACTGGAACAATTCCAAGGTCTTTCGTTAACTTTCATAACCTTAATACATTTACACTTTTAAATAGGACAAATCCAGCCTGATCATTCATCTTTGGAAATAAAATGTTATCGGAACACAGTTATGTCCATTCATTTACATGTGGCTGCTTTTGTGTTACAGCAGCAGAATTGAGTAGAATTGAGTAGTTGCGATAGAAACTGTAAGGCCCACAAAGCCTAAAATATTTACTACGGGGACCTTTACAGAAAATGTTTGTTAGAAATGAAAGGTATAAATGTTGGAAATGAAGAACACTGGCTTTGATTTGTTTTCTTGCTTAAGTCCTAGGAATCTATAAAGTTAACTATTAGAAATTATAAATAAATTTAGAAAAGTTGGAGGATATAAAATATTTTAAGTATTTAAAATGTCTATTTCATTTTTGTATGTATTAACAACACATTTAGAAAATGATATGTTAAAAACATTAAAATAGCATTAGGAAACATAAAATACTTGGAAATAAATTAATGAACAATGTACAGTACCTCTACACTGAAAACTAAAGAACATTGCTGGAAGAAATTAAAGGAGAGCTACATAAAGAGACACACCATGTTCACCTATTTGTCAAAATAGATAGGATATCAATTTTTCCCAAATTGATTACAGACTTAATGCCATCTCAGTGAAAATTCCAGCAAGATTTTTTTAAAACATGCCAACAAACTAATTCTAAAATATGATGAAAATGCCAAGCAACCAGGCACAGTGGTGTGCACCTCTAGTCCCAACTACCTGGGAGGCTGAAGCGGGAAGATTGCTCAAGTCCAGGAGTTTGATGCTGCAGTGTGCTATAACAGCACCAGCGCACTCCAGCCTAGATGTCAGAGCAAAACCATCCCGCAAAAAACAGGAAGGGAGGAAGGAAGGAAGGAAGAGATGAAGGAAGGGAGGGAGGGAGAGAAAGAGGGAGGGAGGGAGAGAGGAAGGGAGGGAGAAGAGAGGTAGAGAGAGAAAGAAAGAAAGAAAGAAAGAAAGAAAGAAAGAAAGAAAGAAAGAGAAGAAATAAAGACAGAGGGAGAGAGAAAGAGGGAGAGAGGGAGGGAGGGAGAGAGGAAGGAAGAGAAAGAAAGAAGAAAGAAAGAAAGCAAAAGAGAGAAAGAAAGAGAGAGAGGGAAAACAAGGAATGAAGGAAGGAAGGTGAAAAGAATCTAGAATAACCAAAACTATCTTGAAAAAGAAAAGCCTAGTCAGATGACTTACACTACATGACGTCAAGACTGTGGTAGCCAGCCTACAAGATGGCCCCCAATGACCAATCCCCACTTTCTGATATTCACATCCTGTGCAGTGCCTTTCCACAGTGCATTGGGGTTGGTCTTTGCGGACAGTAGAATATGGCAGAAGTGGTGGTATGTTGCTCCTGAGATTGTTATAAAAGACACGGTGATGCCCATCTTCGTGTCTCTTTCTCTCTCTCTCATGAATCCCTTCTGGCCACTTGTTCTGAGGAAAGCCAGATGCTCCATCCTAAATAGCCCTGTGGAGAGGCCCAGATGATGAGGAACTGACGCCCCAGAACAATAGCTGGCAAGGAATCAAGGCCTCTCCCAACAGCTATATTAGAGGCTTGAAGCAGACCCTCCATTTTCAGTCCAACGTTCGGGTGACTGCAACTCTAGGCAATAGCTTCACTGCAACCTCAGGAGATCCTATGAGAGAACTACCCAGGTTGGCTGCTCTCAGATTCCTGAGTCTCAGGAACGGTGTGAAATGGTAAGTGTTTGCTGTTCAGCACGGCTGCATTTGGGGATAATTTGTTATGCAGCAAATAGATGTATTTGCTATAGATAATGAATATAAAGACTTACTTTTAACCAACAGTATTCAAGACAGTTGTATTGATGTAAGGATTGGCAAGGAGATCAATGGAACACAAAAGAGTCCAGAAATAGAACTCACACACATATACTCCATTGATTTTTGACAAAGGCATCAATATAACTCAATGAGGAAAAAAATTGTCCTTCCAAAAAATAACTGTAGAAGATAAATGATCTTCATGATAAAACACAGAGAATATGACCACTACAGAGAGAGTCCACCATTACAGAGGCACCTGTTGGGGGGAAATAGGGGAGGGACCATAGGAGGTGGGAGTTGGGGAGAGATAGCATGGGGAGAAATGCCAGATATAGGTGATGGGGAGGAAGGCAGCAAATCACACTGCCATGGTACACCTATGCAACAATCTTGCATGTTCTTCACATGTACCCTAAAACCTAAAATGCAATTTAAAAAAATAAAACAGAGAATATTTTGAAGTAATAAGGGTTTCTTAGGGTAATAAAGGCACAATGATGATTAATTTGGGGTCAACTTGACTGAACCACGAGGTACCCAGATATTTGGCCAAACATATTCTGGTGTGTCTATGAGGGTATTTCAGAGTTATTAACATTTGAATGGGTAGACTGAGTAGAGCATATTTCTCACTCTACTGCGATGCCTTTTATTCAGTCGATTGAAGACTGGAATAAAATAAAATGACTGAGTAAGAGGGAACTTTTTTGGCCTAACTACTTGAATTGGGACTGGTCATCTTTTGCCCTTGGACTAGAACATAAGGCCGTCAACTGTCCTGGGTCTCCAGCTTCAAATCCTGGGACTTCTCAGCCTCCACTAATAACATGAGTCAATCCCTTATATTAAATATCTCTCTAGCCATATATATATATATATATATATATATATATATATATATACACACACACATATCTATGTACACACACACAAATTATATCTATATCTATATCTATATCTATATCTATATATAGATAGATATATATATGAATATGCTATGGTTTTGAGAACCTTAATACAGGTACTGATCACAAAAGAAAATAAAATTGCCATATTGGATCTCATCAAAACTAAAAACTTCTGCTCCTCAAAAATATCATTAAAAAATGAAAAAGCAAACAGAATGAAAGAAACATTTACTTAACAGGAGATTTGTGTCTAAAATATATGAAGAATTCCAACAACTTGATAGTTTAAAAGGTAAAACACTGCATTAAAATAGATAAAAGATTTGGATAGATACTTCATAAGACACACAAACTGTCAGAAGCACATGAAAAAGTGATCAATGTAATTATTCATCATGAATATGCTGATCAGAACAACAATGAGAAATTATTTCACACTGATTAAAATGGTTAAAAGTATGCACACAATGTTGGAGCACACAGATTTATAAAACAAGTACTTCTAGACCTACGAAAAGACTTAGATAGTCACACAATAATGGTGGGGGACCTCAACACTCCGTAGAAAGCCTTAGATAGGTCATCAAAACAGAAAACTAACAAAGAAATCCTGGACTTAAATTCAACACTTGACTAATTGGGCATAGGAGACATCTACAGAATAGACCACCCCTCAATCACAGAATATACGTTCTTCTCATCTGCACATGGAACATTCTCTAAGACCCATCATATGCTTGGCCATAAAGCAAGTCTCAATAAATTTTTAAAAAATCAAATTTATACAAATCATACTCTCAGACCACTATTGAATAAAAATATAAATCAATACTGAGAAGACTTTTCAAAATCACCCAATTTTATGGAAATCAAACAATTTGCTCCTCAATGACTTTTGGGTAAACAATAAAATTAAGGCAGAAATAAAAAATTCTTGAAATAAATGAAAAAAGAGCCACAACATATGAAAATCTCTGGAATGACACAAAAGCAATGTAGAGAGAAAAGTTTATACTGCTGAATGCCCACACCAAGAAGTTAGAAAGATCTCAAACTAACAGCCTAGCATCACACCTGGGGAACTAGAAAAAAGGAACAAACTAACCTAAAGCTAGCAGAAAGAAACAAAGAAGTAAAACCAGAGAACACTGAGACCCAAAAACTCATACAAAGAATCAATGAAACTAAAAGCTGTTTCTTTGAAAGAATAAACACTATTAATGGACTGCTAGCTAGATTAATAAAGAAAGAGAGAGAAGATCCAAATAAGCACAATCAGGAATGACAAAGGTGACATACAACTGACCACACAGAAATACAAAAGATCTTCAGAGACTGCTATGAACATCTCTATGTACATGAACTAGAAAATCTAGAGGAAATTGTTGCATTCTTGGAAACACACAATCTCCCACGATTGAACCAGGAAGAAATTGAAACCCTAAACAGACCGATATTGAGTTCCAAAATTGAATCAGTAATAATAATAATAATAATAATAATAATAAAAACTTAATCACCAAAAAAAAAGCCTCAGACAAGAGAGATTCACAGTAGAATTCTTCCAGACATGCAAAGAAGAGCTGGTACCAATTCTCCTGAAATTTTTCCAAAAAATCTAGGGGAGACTTTTCCCTAACTCATTCTATGAAGTCAGCATCATTCTGTTACCAAAACTTAGAAGACTCACAATGTAAAAGTACACAGTACTTTTACAGGCCAGTATACTCGATGAACCTAGTTGTGAAAATTCTCAACAAAACACTAGCAAATCAAATCCAACAGCACATCAAAAAGGTAATTCACCATGATAAAGTAAGCTTCACTCCTGAGACACAAGTTTGACTCAACATACACAAATAAATAACTGTGATTCACCACATAAACAGAATTTTAAAAACAAAACTATATGATCATGTCAGTAGATGTGGATAAAGCTTCTAAGAAAATCCAACATCCCTTCATGATAAAAGAAAACATCAAAGAAACCAAGCACAAGAGGAACATATCTCAAAATAAGAGCCTTCGATGACAAACCCACAGTCAACATCATACTGAATGGGAAAACTGAAAGTATTTCCCTTGAGAACTGGCACACAACAAGAATGCCCACTCTCACCACTCCTATTCAACATGGTACTGTAAGTCTTAGCCAGAGTAGTCAGTTGAGAGAGAAATAAAAGGCATTCAATAGGAAAAGAAGAAGTCAGTGGTCTCTCATCATGGACGATATGATTCTATACCTGGAAAACCCTAAAGTCTTCACCAAAATGTTCCTAGAACTGATGAACAACTTCTGTAAAGTTTCAGGATACAGAAATTGATGTACAAAGATTAGAAGCATTTCTATACACGAATAATATTCAAGCTGAGAGCCTAAATCAAGAATTCAATTGCATTTACAACAGCCACAATAAAATAAAATACCTAAGAATACATCTACCCAAGGAGGTGAAAGATCCCTACCAGGAGAACTACAAACCACTACCAAAAAAAATCATAGATGACACCAACAAATGGAAAGACATTCCATGCTCATGAATTGGAAGAATCAATATTGTTGAAATGGTCATATTGCCCAAAGCAATATACAGATTCAACACAATTCCTTCCTTTCAAGATACCAATGTCATCTTTCACAGAATTAGAAAAAAGGGTTCTAAAATTTATATGGAACCAAAAAAAAAAAAAAGTCCGAATAGCCAAAGCAATTCTATGCAAAAAGAACAAAGCTGAAGGCATCACATTAAACAATTTCAAACTATACTATACGGTGCAATAACCAAAACAATGTACTGGTACAAAAACAGACATATAGACCAATGGAACAGAATAGTGAGCCCAGAAATAAAGCTGTAGATCTATAGCCATCTGATCTTTGGCAAAGTTGACCCAAAAAAACAGGCAAAAAACAAAACAAAACAGAAAATCCATGGGGAAAGGACTTCCTATTCAATAAATGGTGCTGAGATAGCTGGCTAGCTGTATTCAAAAGACTGAAACTGGACCCCTGCCTTTGACCACATATAAAAATTAACTCAAGATGGATTAAAGATTTAAATGTAAGACCTCAAACTGTAAGAATTGTAGAAGAAAACCTTGGAAACACCATTCTGGACATTGACCTTGGGAAATAATTTGACTAAGTCCTCAAGAGCAAGGGTCCCCAACTTTTTTGACATCAGGGACCGGTCTTGTGGAAGACAATTTTTCCATGATGGTGGGGCAGGCTGGGGGTGGTTTCAGGATGAAACTGTTCCACCTCAGATCATCAGGCATTAGATTAGATTCTAATAAGGAGCATGCAACCTAGATCCCTCTCGTGCAGTTCACAATAGAGTTCACACTCCTATGAGAACCTAATACCATTGCCGATCTGACAGGAGGTGGAGCTCAGGTGGCAATGCTCTCTTGCAGCTCCCCTCTGCTGTGCAGCCAGGTTCCCAATGAACCACAAACAAGTCCCAGTCCACAGCCCAGGGGTTGGGGACTTCTGCTCAAGAACAATTTTAACAACAAAAAAATTCACAGTGGGACCTAATTAAACTAAAGAGTTTCCACACAGCCAAAGACACTTTCAACAGTGTAAGTAAACAATCTACAGAATGGAAGAAAATATTAGCAAACTATGGATCCAACAAAGGTCTAATATTCAGAATCTATAAGGAACTTGAACAATTGAACCAGCAAAAAGCAAATAATTCATTAAAAAATGAACATAAGACATGGGACACTTCTCAAAAGAAGACATACAAGTGGCCAAGAAACATGAAAAAATGCTCAACATCACTAAACATCAGAGAAATGCAAATCAAAGCCACAATGAGATAACATGTTCCACCAGTCAGAATGGCTACTACTAAAAATCAAAAAATGACAGATGCTGCAAAGTCTGCAGAGAAAAGGAAACATACACTCTTGGTGGGAATATAAATTAGTTTAGCCACTGTGGAAAACAGTTTGTAGATTTCTCAAAGAACTTAAAACAGAGCTTCCATTCAACCCAGCAGACCCATAACTGGATATTTATCCAAAAGAAAATAAATCATTCTACCAGAAGACACATACACGCATGTTCATCATAGCACTATTCACCATGGCAAAGACATGAAATCAACCTAGGTGCCCATCAACAATTGGAATACTACGTAATCATGATAAAAAAAAAAAAAAAAAGTCCTTTGCAGCAACATCTATCCAGCTGGAGGCTATTATCCTAAGTGAAGTAATGCAGAAACAGAAAAACAAATACTACATGTTCTCGCTGATAAGAGTCAAACACTGAGTACTGATGGAGATGGTAACAAGAAAAACTGGGGATTACTAGAGAGGAGAGAAGGAGGCAGACAAGGTTGAAAAAGTAACTATTGAGTACTATTCTGGGTACTTGTGTAATGGGGTCAATTACACCCAAACTTCAGCATCACACAATATATCCAGTAACAAAACTGCACACGGACCCCCTGGATCTTAAAGGAAAGTTGAAATTACTGAACAAAAATGGCTAAAAGTAAAATACTGAATATTAAGTGAGAATGTAGAACAATTGGACCCTTCACACATTATTGGTGGGAGTATAAAATGCTACAACTCACTTTGGCAAAAGTTCTGATAATTTCTTACAAAACTAAGCATATACCTCACTATAATCCAATTCTACTCTTAGGTTTTTACCTAAGAGAGGTAAAAGACATCTATCCACAAAATTATCTCCATGAAAACATGTATAACAACTTTATCGTAATAAACAGAACATGGATATAAGAGACATACCCAACAATAATCAAACAGACAAATTGCAGTATATTCATACAAGTACTACTCAGCAAAAAATAAAAATAAGAAGCAAACAAAAAAACCCAAAAACATAGTATTAATATATGCAGTAAAATGAATGAATCTCAATAATATGTTGTAACAGAAAACCCAGACATGAAAGAGTACATACAGTACATACTACAATGAGATAATATCTCATGGCTATTATCAAGAAGGTAAAAGATAAGCATTGGTAAGAAATGGAGAAAAGGGAACCCTTGTACACTTTTGGTGGGAAATTGGTATAACCATTATGCAAAACAGTATGTGGATTTCTCAAAAAATTAAAAATAGAACTGCCATATGATTTGGCAATCTTACTTCTGGATATAGATCCAAAGAAAATGAATGCATGAAATGAATGAATGAATGAATGAGAGATATCTGCACTCCCACGTTCATTGGAGCATTACTTAACAATAGTCAAAAGATGTAATCAACCTAATCGTCTGCTGATGGGTGAATGGATAAAGAAAATGTGGTATACATAATGGAGTATTATTCCATCTTTAAGAAGGAAAAAAAGAAAATTTTGCCATTAGGGATAACACGGATGAAGCTGGAAGACACTCTTTGAGAATAAGGAGAGTGTGGAAAGAGAGCAGCCCAGCCAGGTGCAGTGGCTCATGTCTGTGATCCCAGCACTTTGGGAGGCTGAGGTGGGTGTGTTACTTGAGGTCAGAAGTTCGAGACCAGCCTGGCCAACATGGTAAAACCTCATCTGTATTAAATATACAAAAATTATCAAAGCATGGTGGCTCATGCCTGTAGTCACAGCTACTTGGGAGGCTGAGGCAGGAAAATCACTTGAACCTGGGAGGCGGAGGTTGTAGTGGGCCAAGAGCATGGCCACTGCACTCCAGCCTGGGCAACAGGGCGAGACTCCGTCTCAAAAAAAAAAAAAAAAAAAAAAAAAGAGAGAGAGAAAAGAGAAAAAATAAACACAAAAGAAACAGAAAGAAAGAAAGGAAGAAAGAAAGAAAGAGAGAGAAAGAGAGAAAGAAAGAGAGAGAAAGAGAGAAAGAAAGAGAGAAAGACAGAGAAAGAGAAAGAGAGAGAAAGAAAGAGAAAGAACGAGAGGAGAAAGAAAGAACGAGAGGAGAAAGAAAGAAAGAAAGAAAGAAAGAAAGAAAGAAAGAAAGAAAGAAAGAAAGAAAGAAAGGAGAGGAGCCCAAATGGAAAAGAAACACAAGTGAAAGAGAAAGTTGTTCACTTGGCATTGGATCATACGCTGCCTTGGATTCTTTACGCTTCTCCTAAGCCTTCTCTTTATGATGAGATTCGAACTCTTCAAGTGTAGTGATGTTTGATGAGATTCGAACTCTTCAAGGGTAGTGACGTGTCTCATAAACCTTTGCATTTCCCAAAGCTCCCTGTACTGTCTGATATACAGACAGAGAGACAGAAATGAGAGGGAGCTGTGATTTAGAATATTTTCCACTAGATTTTACCTGTCATGCCTGGAATGGCTGACTGTAAATTTCATGAGAACCAAGACTTCTGTGTTTCCCAGAGCCTAGCACAGCACCTGACACATAGAATAGTAAATATTCCTTGATTAACTGAAGTGTACACTAGAGAGAAAAATAAATGCTGTCTTCTCAAGGCCCTATTGTCTCCCCACCGCCATCTCTTAGCAGTGGAAATGTTTAAATATGCTTTTTGTTGGTTTACAGCCCTTTGCATTTAAATTGGGTGTGTTGTTACCACATTTCATTAGCTATTCCTCATACCAGCCCTGTGAGGTTGGCGCTGTTATCTGCATTTTACAGGCAAGGGCACTGAGAGGTGAAACAACTTGCCTGGGATCAGATGGCCAAGTGAGCTGCGGGAAGAAGTGGATTTCAGTGTACACCTTTGCCTTCCTGCCTGCTTGGCTAGTCCACAGAGATCTGTGACTTTGATCACGATCACAAAATGCAGACTTTCTATATCAGACTTTGAAAATCATTTTAATGACACTAATTCCAGAAAAGAGAATGAGGTCAGATTTTAATTCTTTGATGATTTTTTATGAGGAGACTTAGATACTTTAGTTGGGCTGCCTAGACCTAAGGTCCTTGAAATGTTCACCCTGTCCAGAGATGCAGCACCATTATTTCCTTCTCAACTGCACTGCTGCTCTGAAGTCTCACCTTCTTCAGCACACCCATATAATGGAACCTTTAAACCAGGCATCCCCGAACTACAGCCCCCTGAGGCCATTTATCTGGCTGCCGCCGCACTTCAGGAAGGGGCACCTCTTTCACTGGTCGTCAGTGAGAGGAGCACAGTATGTGGCGGCCCTCCAACGGTCTGAGGGACAGTGAACTGGCCCACTGTGTAAAAAGTTTGGGGACGCCTGCTTTAAACAATATTTAAATAGGAGTAAAATAATTTCATGAAGTTGGAAGGGATTCAGGGCTTATCTACTTAAGAAAAATTTAACATGGCCCATGAACTTCCTAAAATTCTGTGTATAAATAATTATGAGTGCATATGCATATGGCTTTTTTTTTTCCTGAGAAGTTTTCGGATCATTCTTTTTTTTTTTTTTAAGTGGTTATTTCCTTAACAGACTGGGAAATCGAAGTTCAGTAAGCTTAAGAAACTTGCCTTAAGCATCACACAGAAAGGTAAGAACAGTGCTCAGTCCAGAACCTCCGCTATCCCTTGGGACAGCAGAACTCTGACCGTTATCTTGATTCTTGGAACATGCATTTAGCTTGAAGAATTACACCCATGGGCTCTTTAAGCCATTTACTTTATTCTAAAGTATAGGCTTCCCCAAAATGGTATCCTCTATCAAGATAAAGCCACTGGCACTCCCCTGGAGGACAATTGGCTGAGGGAGCTCTTTTTATTAAGGGAAAGGTTATCCTTTCCCTTAATAGCAGAAAGGAGCAACCACAGTTTCCAGAATTCCCAATTCTGATAACCCTGTCCGATGTGATTAACAATCCTATTATTGCGTCACCCACTAAATCTCTATGCGATACCAGATAATTCAATTAAGACAAGTGATTTTCGACCTTGGAAGCACTTTAGATTCACCCAGAAGAGCTTTTAAAGATCCCCATGCCCATGGCCACACCACACCCTGGACCAATTAAATCCCAAGCCCTGGAGGAAGGACTCAGGCAAGACTTTTGTCTTGTTTTGTTGTTTAAAGATCCTCAAGTGCTCCAATGTGCAGCCAAAGTTGAGAACCACTAACAGAAGCAGGAGAGGAAAAGAAATCGTATTTCTAAGGCATCTATTACATACCAGGTGCTTTACGTGTGTTAGTTCACTTGCTCCTCACTGACTCAGAGAGGCTTTATAACTTCTCCAAAATCACACAGCTGGAAAGTGGCAAAGTCCAATTTTAAGTCCAGGTTATTATAATTCCTCAGGCATGCTTTTATCACAGGAACAGATGCTTTCTTGAAGGCTATCTGTAAAACATAGATTTAGGGAGGATTAAATGAGGTGCCACCCATTAAGCACTTGGCACATAGTCAGTGGGCCTGAAGACTCTTCCTGTCTCCATCTATCAGCCTATCCACTTTTCTTGAATGCTCCTCCTGACCCATGCTATGACATGACACCAAGACTTTAGGTCGGGGAACTTCAAGTTAACCCTAGCACCTATGCAGTTATAACACCTTTACACACAAACCGTGTTTATGAGAATTTCATTGTACGGGATGCTAAATTTCAGGGAACATAAGTTGATGGAATGTGTAACTGAAAATATGTCCTACCTATTACATGCATTTCATAGAAGCTCTTGGATTTATATACTTTAATGTCCTCTAGTCATTCTCTTGTCATTATGAGATAAATGGAATTCCTCATTTAACTGACCGGAGAGTTAGCAGTGGTGGTATGGCCCTGTTATGCGGTTGAAACTTGGTGTAAAATTTTAACCATCCATCTATTCATGCATCCATCCATGCATCCGTGCATCCATCCATCCATCCATCCTTCCATCCACGTATCCATGCATCCATGCATTCATCCATCCATCCATCCTTCCATCCATGCATCCATGCATCCATCCATCCATCCATCCATCCTTCCATACATGTATCCATGTATCCATGCATCCATACATTCATTCATCCATCCATCCTTCCATCCATGCATCCATGCATCCATCCATCCATCCATCCTTCCATCCATGCATCCATGCATGCATCCATCCATGCATCCATGCATCCATCTATGCATCCATGCATCCATGCATCCATTCACCCATGCATCCATGACCTTTACAAGATAAGGGCAGGAGGCTGTGCCCTATTAGTTGTAAAGATTTGCTGTCTCTTCCAATCTAGATGTGAGAGTCATAAACCATTAAGTTTGTTTTTTTTTTTAATTAGTGGCATTCAGTCCTGGATGGAGCAGGATCCTCCTCAGGATGAGACCTGTTCTGGCATCTGAGGAGTTGAGGCAATGGCTTTGTCCACTATGTCTCTCTGTGCTAACTAGTGTTGAAAGAATAACAGGCCAGGCATTGTCCTAGATGCTTTGTGGCAGGTGAGTCACTCAGTATTCAAACCCAGCAGTTTGTATCCAGAGTATTGTTTCTGTCTAGCGCTAATCTTCGGGAGCCACCAATAGCTGGGGGACTGTCACTGAGGGAGAACCTCAGAGGAGATGGGCATAAGGCATGTGGCTGATCATGTTCATGCCCCTTTCTTTCCTTTGTCCCCTGTTCCTCCAAATCACTGTTCACCAACCTCTTTCTGAGAAAGAAGGAACCACAAGGAATCAGAGATAGTCTCCTCTGAAGAGAAGAGAGGAAAATGACCAACAATCTGTCTCCTCTTCTCACTGTATTCATTTCTTCAGCCTGCATTGAGTGCTGGCTATGTGTGTGACATGGTTTTCAATTATTTGCATACATTAACTGAGAAAAGTGCAGTCATTTGTCCAGGGGTCATTGCTATGAGGGGTGATCCTAAAGGAGACCCAGGCAATCTGAACCTACAGTTGTGCTCTGAGCATAGGTTAACGCAAGCACCAAACCTTATAAAACTGATGACATGCAGCGCCAGGCTTCTGACTTCTGGTACGTCTACTCATTTTAAGGAATTTTTAAGAGAGCTTTATGGTAGAATATAATAATTCACGTAAACTGAAATTAAATTTTCATCAGAGAAAGATCAGTGACCTTATGTATTAGTCCATTCTCACATTGCTATAAAGAAACACCTGAGAGTGTATAATTTATAAAGAAAAGATGTTTAATTGGCTGATGATTCCACAGGCTATATAGGAGGCATGGCAGCATTTGCTTCTGGAGAGACCTCAGGGAGCTTTTACTCATGACAGAAAGCAAAAGAGGAGCAGCTATCTTACACAGAAGGAGCAGGACAGTGTGGGGGAGGTGACAACCACTTTTAAACAACCAGATCTCATAAAAACTCACTATGCTGTACCAAGGGGGGAAGGTGCTAAACCATTCACGAGAGCCTTACCCCCATGATCCAATAACCTACCGCCAGGACCCACCTCTAACACTGGGGATTACAAACTGAACATGAGATTTGGATGAGACCCAAATCATATCATTCCACCTCTGGCCCCTCCCAAATCTCATATCTGTCACAAACTGCAAAATATAATCATGCTTTCCCAGCAATCCTCCAAATTCTTAACTCATTCCACCATTACCTCAAAAGTCCAAAGTCCAAAGTCTCATTTGAGACAAGACTAGTCCCTTTGACCTATGAATGTGTAAAATCAAAAACAAGTTAGTTGCTTTCAAGGTACAACAGAGATATAGGCATTGGGTAAATATTCCCATTTTGAAAGAGATAAATTGGCCAAAAGAAAGGGGATACAGACCCTATGCATATCCAAAACATAGCTGTGCAGTTGTTAAACCTTAAAGCTCAAAAATAATCTTATTTGACTCCGTGTCTTACATCCAGGGCACACTGTTGCAAGGGATGGGCTCCCAAGGCCATAGGCAGCTCTATCACTGTGACTTTGCAGGGTTCAGCCCCCGAGGCTTCTCTCATGGGCTGTTGTTGGATGCTTGCAGCTTTTCCAGGCTCAGGGTGCAAGCTGTTGGTAGATCTACCATTCTAGGGTCTGGAGGATGATGGCCCTCTTCTCACAGCTCCACTAGGCAGTGAACTAGTGGGGACTCTGTGTGGGGGCTCAAACCCCGCATTTCCCCTCTGCACTGCCCTGGTAGAGGTTTTCCATGAGGGCTTTGCCCCTGCAGCAGCCTTCTGCCCGGACATCCAGGCATTTCCATATATCCTCTGAAATCTCGGTGGAGGGTGCCAAGCCTCAACTCTTGCTCTCTGTGCACCCTGAGGCTTAACACCACATAGAAATCCTCTGAAGCAGTGGCCTGAGCTATACTTGCTTTCTTTAAGCTATGGCTAGAGCTGGAGCATTTGGAATGCAGGGAGCAGTGTCCTGAGGCTGCACAAGGCAGTGGAGCCCGGGGCCTAGCACATGAAATCATTCTGTCCTTCTAGGCCTCTGGGCCTGTGTTTGGGAGGGACTACCAAGAAAGTCTCTAAAATGCCTTCAAGGCCTTTTCTTCATTGTCTTGGCCATTATCATTTGGCTCCCTTTTTACTTATGCAAATTTCTGCAGCCTGCTTGAATTCCTCCCCTGAAAATGGACTTTTCTTTTCTACCACATGGCCAGGCTGCAAATTTTCCATACTTTTATGCTCTGCTTTCCTTTGAAATGTAAGTTCCAGTTTCAGGTCTTTTCTTTGCTGACACATATGAGCATATGTTGTTAGAAGCAGGCAGGTCACATCTTGAATGCTTTGCTGCTGAGAAATTTCTTCTACCTGATACCCTAAATCCCCTCTCTCAAGTTTAAAGTTCCACAAATCCCTAGGGCAGGTGAGAAATTCAACCTAGCTCATCCCTAAGGAGTAACAAATGTGACCTTTGCTCCATTTCCCAATAAGTTTCTCATTTCCATCTGAGACCACCTCACCTTGGCCAACTGTATCACTGTCAAAATTTTGGTCATGATAATTCAACAAGTCTTTAGAAAGTTCCAATCTTCCTTCATCTTTCTATCTTCATCTGAGCCTGCCACACTCTTTCAACCTCTGCTCATTACCCAGTTCCAAAGTCACTTTCACATTTTCAGATATCTTTTTAGCAGTGTCCCACTCCTTAGTATCAATTTTCTGTATTAGTTTGTTCTCGCATTGCTATGGAGAAATACCTGAGGCTAGGTAATTTACAAAGAAAAGAGGTTTAATTGGTTCATGGTTCCACAGGCTGTACAGGAAGCATGGCAGCAACTGCTTCTGGGGAGGTCTCAAGGAGCTTTTATTCAGAAGGCAAAGCAAGAGCATGTGTCTTACATGGCAAAAGCAGGATCAAGAGGGAGTGGGGAGATGCCAAATACTTTTAAACAACCAGATATCATGAAAACTCACTCAGTATACAGTACCAAGGAGGGATAGCTCTAAACCATTCATGTGAACCCCACCTCCATGATCCAGTCACCTCCCACCAGGCCCTACCTCCAACAGTGGGAATTACAGTTAAATATGATATTTGGGTGTGGACACAGATCCAAACCATATCACCTTAAACCAGAAGTGCTACTTCTGGAGAAGCCTCATTATGCACCTCTTTTGTTTCTGTCAATTCTGGTCTGGGTTCTTGTCTGAATTTTGCACTCATATTTGTTCCCTGTGTTAATGAGGTGCCACTAGCTGCTATTGCAAAGTTCTAATATACAGATTGCTTAACAACATCAGCTTTTATTTCACATTTCCATGAACAGCTAAGGCAATTTCAAGTCAGGCAGGGTTAGATGGAGTAGGGACTCTGCTCAAACACAGACAGGCAGGAGTTCCATCTTTCTCAGAACAGGGATCTTGAGGATGCTGTGTTAGTCTGTCCTCATACTACTATCAAGGAATACCTAAAACTGGGTAATTTATAAAGAAAGGTGGTTTAATTGGCTCATGGTTCTGTGGGATACGCAGGCTTCTGCTTCTGGGGAAGCCTCAGGAAACTTACATTGATGTTGGAAGGTGAAGGGGAGGTAAGCATCATATTCACATGACCAGTAGGAGAGAGAAAGTGCAAAGGGGCAGGCGCTACACACTTCCAAACAACCAGATCTCATGAGAATTCTATCACGAGACAGCACTAGGGGGATGATGCTAAATAATTAGAAACCCAATTATCCAATCATTTCCCACCAAGCCACACCTTCATTCAACATTGGGAGTTATAATTCAACATGAGATTTGAGTGAGGACAGAGAACGAAACATGTCAGATGGTCTGTTCATTGACATTGAGCTGGCAAAGGGGAGACAGGGTTGGGGAATGCACATGAGAGGTTTCTATAGGCCAGGCCTAGAGGTTGTGTTTCTCATTTCTGTTCACATTTCATCAGCTGGCATTCAGTCCTATGATCACACCTTAGAACATGGAAGGCTGGCAAATGTGCCTGGCTATGTGCTTAACAAGGAAAAAGGTTTCATTTTATTCCTGTTCCTTTTCTTTCTTTTGTTTTGTTCTTGGATTTTATGGTTGTTTTTTTATGGCCAATAGTTTGAGGGCTGAAAGTTACCAGTAGAAAAAAGGATAAGAAGTAGAATCTCCTGGTATGATTTGTGTAAAATATTAATTCTAAATGTGAAATAATCATAACTCATTTTTATTGTGTGCTTACCATGTATCAAGCTGTATACTATGTATCAAGCTGTATTCCCCTACATGGCTGCATTTAATCTTGCAGCAGCTTTGCACTGGTTATATAGTATATCAACAGTTCATTGCAGGAAGATGTGGCTCTGCTCTTCTAAAGGGAATAGGGAGCAAATGGGCTGGAGCACTGCAGGTCCATTCACCACCCTACTTTCTCTGCTTGTGTGTCCTGGAGGTTGATTTTCACTGACTGTACTTCCAGGCTTCATTGTCCTCTGGCTGCTGGTAGGATCTGGCAAGTAGGAATGTACCAATAGGAGATCAGAGTTGGGTATAATGTCTCCAGCCTGCTCTGTGGTTTGACAGTAGCTGTGACTGTATGGTCACATAGCTGCCACTCTTCCACTGCTGCACATCTCACCAGATTGCCACAGAGGGCCCTCTTTCTGCCCCATCCAGGCCTGGGATTACAGCAGCTTTCTGCAGGTGATTCTACCTTGGTGTTTCTCTACCCCTTGACTGGTACCTTCCTCCCCACACCACACATAGTGCTTTCCATAAAGTCTCTTCAATTACTCCTTGGAGAGAGCTGTCTCTCTCTTACTGGTTCCTGACTGATTCAACCAGAACTTGGAGAACTTATGTAGCATCTTTTTTTAAAAAAAGCCAAAACTTCATTTATTATAGTTTCTGCTTTGGACTCACGCAGAACCTAGTTATGAACAGTAGTTTGATCACTTACCAGTTTGCGTGATCTTAAACCAGTAGCTTATCTCCTTACTATGAGTGAGCCATAGTTTACTCACTCAAAATAAAAGATAATGGTTTATGAGGATTTAAAACAAAAAGAGTATGCTAACTACCTAGACCAGTGTTTGGCATATAATAGGCAATTCATAGAACTGAAAATGGGAAATGATGTCATGGAAATATGTTTGATATGCTTTGGTTGTTTCCCTACCCAAATCTCATCATGAATTTCCACGTGTTGTGGGAGGAGCCCAGTGGGAGATAATTGAATCATGGGGCAGGTCTTTCCTGTGTTGTTCTCATAATAGTAAGTCTTATGAGATCTGATGGTTATTATAAGAGGGAGTTTTCCTGCACAAGCTTTTTTGCTTGCTGCCATCTATGTAAGATGTGACTTGCTCCTCCCTGCCTTCTGCCATGATTGTGAGGCCTCCCCAGCCATGCGGAATTGTAAGTCCAATTAAACCTCTTTCTTTTGTACATTGCCCAGTCATAGGTATGTTTTTATCAGCAGTGTGAAAATGGACAAATACAATGTCAAACAATAAATTATTAAATTAGTTTAAATTAATCTCTACATTTCTCATTGAGCTAACAGACATTTTTAAATTCCAGTGTTGACAATGCTATAACAAAAAGGCACACAATACAAGTGAAGGCAGAAAATCTGGTAAAACCTTTCTGAAGGACATTTTATCTACAGGTCCATAAAGCCTAAAAGATGTCTATTCCCTTTAATCCAGCAATTTAGAGCAATTTTAGGAATTTATCTTAAGGAAATAATCAGATAAAGATGCATATGTAAACATTCACACTATTCTTGTTTACCATACTTAAAAATAGAAAATAACAAATATTTGACAATAGGGAATTGGTTAGGTAATCCTTAGAACATCCATGCAATGATAAGTAGATGAATGATTGAGATAGAAAAATGGCCATAGCACATTGGTAAGTAAAATAATCAGTACAAAACTATTTCTAGAGCATTACTCCATATTTTTGTAAAACAATAAAAAGGAAAAATGGAAGGAATATATGCTGAAATATTGATTTTGGCGATTTCTGGATGGTAGGATTACAGATGCTCTTTCCCCCCATTCTTATTATTTTTTCCTGTATTTTCTAACTTTTTAAACAATCAACTTTGTAAAGATAAGATTGCCATTGTCTGCAAGTAACAAAGATTCAAACAATAGTGGTTCAGCAGCTCAACAATGCTAAGACCAATGTCTGAAATGTTTATGGCTTTTCTTCCATGGCCTTCACATGGCCACTGTACCTACCAGTTATCACACATGCATTCAAAGAGAGAGGAAAGGAGAACAGGAACGACTGTCTCAGGAAAGCACAAATGAGAACCTCATCACAGATTTAACCTTCACTGGCCAGATTTGTGTCACATGGCCATCCGCAGCTGGAAAGTAGAAGAAGGGATGGGGGTGTATGTGTGTTAGGAACTGGGGCTGAGTCAGCCACTTTGCAGCATCTGCTATAAAGAGGTATTGCTTTGATAATTTTAAAAATTAGAGTTATTATAATGTTAAAAACAAGTTATTTCTTTTTTCTTTGACTACTTTAATGTCTTCCTTCCTCCAGCCACCCTTCCACCCACTTAGGCTGCAACAGCCAGCAATTTCACATTCACTGAGCCAAGGCAGTGAAGAAGAATGAAGAAACCTGAGAGGAGGCTGCACCCTCCTCGGTGGTGGGAGTGGAGAGAGGGCAGTGTGCCAAAGGACTGGAAATCAGCTTGCTTGTTCAGTCAACCTCATCTAGACCCCTCTGGTCTGAGGTTCTGGCTATGAAAGCTTATCAGCAGAGGCTTTTGCAACTTCAATACTTCTGGCCCTGCTGTTAAACTGGCCCTGGTATTTCATTTGGCTGCTTTGGTCTCAGCAGGCTTTCCCAAATAAATAACATGCCCATGAGATCCATGAGGGAATGGACTAGATGATCTGGGTTCAGTTCCTGGCTGTGCATGTACCTGTTATGGTCCTTGGACCAGTAACTTAAGCTCTCTGTGTTTCTGCTTCCTCAAATGTAAGACGGGAATAATAAATAATAGTATGTATTTCCTAGGGTTGTTATGAAAGGTTGGATGGGTCGGTGTTTGCCAAGTGTTTAGAATGTGCCTATCACACAGTAAGCATTATACAATATTTGTTTAAAAAGTAAATAAATATGAGAAAGGCTGAAACAGCCATAAGCTGTCTGAGCCCCATGTGTTTGAGGTTACAACTTACTTGACATAAAGCTGAAGCATCTAAAGCTACAAAGAGGACCAAATTTTCTTTTGTTCCATGCTGGCGGAACCATGTGATCCCAGCAGTGGGAAGGAAAGAGACGGCTTAGGAATCTCAGAGCCCTGGAACACCTGCCGAGTGGCGGGACACCCTAGTGGCTTTCTGTGTGGCAGCTCAGTGAAGTCTCATGAGGCAGATGCTGTCACTGCCCTCACTTAACAGACGGGGAAACTGAAGCTCAGAGAGGAGAAGTAACTGGGCCACAGTCACAGGCTATGAGTGGTGAAGCTGAGATTGAACCCCAGCAATGTGTGACTTCCAAGTGTGGATATTCCATATTAAGAATGGTTCCATATTAAGAACCATGTAACTTTAGAACCATAATCGCATTACATGGTTCTATGTGGTTAAAGTATACATCAATCTCTATTTTAAAGACACTGAAGGCACTTTTATTTCAGGCTCTAGTAGCAAATTTTCCTGTAAAATGCTTAATTTCTCTCTGTTTTATTTAGCTTGGCAAGCTTGAATTTTTGTGTATTGTGTTTTCTTACAGTATAGTACATCTCTATTGTTTAAAAAAATACATTTCAGGCCTGGAACTTACCTAAAATTCTGAGGTTCTGTGGGTTGTCCTTAAAAAAAAATGTACCTCTTTTCTTCCTTTCTTTCTTCCTTCCTGCCTGCCTTCCTTTCTTCTTCCTTCTTTCCTTTCTTCTTCCTATCCTTCTTCCCTCCCTCCCTCCCTCCCTCCTTTCCTTCTTTCTTCCCTTCCTTCCTTTCTTCCTTCCTTCCTTCATTCCAAGTCAGGAATACATGATCAAAAGATCTCTCTATGTCCTTCTAAAATAGCTGAAGCTCAAAGACATTACTGGCAAAACAATGTCTATTTTTGTTGCCAGTTCTGGGCACATTGTCTTGAAACTCAAAGCCTGGCCTAAATCAGCTGAAATTATCAATAATTAACATCATGAATGTCTCACGGGTCCAAATTCCTCCACGAGTAACCGCAGAATTCTTTTCTGTTCTCTGATCTGTCAATGCCACTTTTGCAAATGCCAGTTCCAAAGAGACAGAAACAAATATTGCTCAATGTTTTTATTAATCACTATGATCATGTTCAAGCAAATTGTAAATGTTCAAGGCACATTCCCTGTTCTTTCTCTTTAAGAAAAAAGCCACTAAGCCCCACCCTACCCCACCCTTAGCTTTGAAAGGTCTGAAGTCAGTGGTGCCTGAGATAGAGCCAAGATAAAACGAATGGAAAACAAAATGAGCTTTTTTTTTTTTGTTTTGAAGCTTTTGTTCCCAGCTTATAGACACTCCCACCTCAAGTTGCAGAGATCCCAGGGATCTGACCTAGTGTCACCTCCAGCCCCACTGGGGCCTTCTCCCAGGCCCTAGCCTGTCCTGTGTAGACTGTGGCCCCTCCCAGGTCAGTCCCCACCCCCATGGGAGGCGAATTAACTCTTTCAGGGGAAGATGCGTGCTGGCTTCCAACATGCCAATCTTCCTACTCTGGCGGCCGATCTTTTCCCCTTTTATGCTTTTGGCTTCATAATAGTTCTCATTCTTCTGCCAGAGGGTTAAAGGGTGCAAATAGCCAAGAAGCAGTTGCAAGAAGGCTCTGAAGTGCACATCTTGTGGGTAGGGCGGGCAGTAGGCAGGAGAGACCCGCGCGAGAGAGTAGGTGAAACATTAGCCACAACCTTTTGGATTCAGTCCAGTGTCTTTCAATTATTTCTTTATGTGCTTTGGGTACTGGACTTACTTGGCATGAGACAGGCATCCATTAGACGATTTCACAATGGTTTGCCATGTTACAGTTCTAAACATGCGAACTCATCACCAAAGAAAATTTATGTTTTCACCGCCTTTAACTCCCACCTCTCCCTGGGGAGCTGCAGGAAAAAGCAATCCAAACGAATTAATCAAAATGAGTAGGTAATGCTCTAAAAATAATAAACGTTGCTGTCATCTGGATCTCTTTCAAGTTTGAGCTTATTTTGTGAGCTTGAGTATTCATATGTCAAATCGAATGTGTATGTATATATTTTTATTAGAGGGATATGGACTATTGCATGAGGACAGGTAAGTTATTAAGACACATAAATCCAATTGCTCTCATAATACTAGACTGCATTTCAACTAAGGTAATTGGGCTACTTGGCCAACGAAGAGGCAAAGGGTAGGTGCCTAATGATTCCTTAACTTGTCTCATAAGACAGTCTTGCAAATTAGGATAGGCTACAGAACTTGAGCTCTGAAAACAAAGCAAGACAGAAATTGAGGTGCAGACTTAGAACAATAACAAAAAGGAAAAATACGTGTTGTGTTTCCTTGGGCCTCCCTTACCTACTACATAAGAGGTATTATTGTTAGACAAATGCAAAATAACTGGAAATAGTTGAAAATTGATTTTAAAAGATAGTAAATAATAACAGAAAACAAGCAAACAAAAAACTGTTATTATCATCATATTTTCAAAATATCTTCGAAGAGATCAGCTCCAGAAGAATGTTTTCATATAAAAAGAAACCTGTAGCTGAATCCTGAGTTTTCAAGGCCTTCATCTATTGTGAGAAGACGATTGGAGAAACATGAGGGTGAGGCTGAGAAGGAAAAATCTGCATTGTAAAAAACGAAAGAGGTGATGATGGGGTAGATTCTCTTCTTATTTTAAATGATGCCGTTCTCTGATTTTTAATTGACCTTTTTTCCTAAAATATGCCCCAAATATCCACAAGCAAGATGTCTAAAAATCAGGATTCAAACCATCCACAGCCCTTGATAATTTATCCATGTCAGGCAGGGCGACGAGTGATTGTGAGAAAAAATTAGGAGCAAGGATTCCCCAGCTTTATTGTGCATGTCCTTTGTCTCCGGACCCGATCCCTGATGTTATTGGGCTATATCTCAAGGTTGTTTCCCACCTAAGAAACCTCATCGGGCTTGAGAATGCTCCTTAGATAATTTCAGCTTCTTTATTCTTCAAAAAAGGTTGATTGCAGTGTTACTAACCCCAGCCTACGTTAGCCAGTGTCCATTAATCATGGCTGGCAGGAGTGACTAGAGGGTCATGGGTAATTGAATTCCAGCCAACCTTCAAACCTAATTCAAGTCAACCCTTTGACCTCTTTGCTGACCAAATCTGCAGCCAGAGCTAGTAAATAAATATTGTTTTTTAATTAGAAGAACCCTTTTTCGAGAGCCTACTATGTGTTAGCATTGCGAGAGAGGCAACCATTATCTCGCTTCATTCATTCATTCTGTCCACACTTCCATTGGAACCCAGACACAAGGAATTAACAGATAGTGGAAAGGAGTATAAAGGTCATCTTGGGGTCAGCCCGGTGGGAAAATATGTGCTCTGCAGACACCCTGACTTCCTATCTTTGAAAGAAGATAGATCTTTAGCATTGACAGAAAGCCTGAAGCCCTTTCTGCACAGGAAAATGGAATGATAAACATTTTCCCCTCTCTCAAGGAGAAGCCACGTAGGATCTTCCCATTCCAAAGACTTCCATTCAAGTCCTCCCTCCACGACATTTGACATGCGATGTCAGGTAGGTGATTTTACCTCTGTGGGCCTCAGGGCCCTCACCTGTGACGCGGAACAGGGTGTGCACCACTGACCTGGCAAGGCCATTGTAATACAGTGTGGAGGGAAGCTCCTTGTAAACTGTTGGGCTCCAAACACACAGGGGATTGCTGCCAATGGCTCTTGCACACTCTCTGTTAAAGCTGCCACCCAGCGCTGAGACCAGTCAAAGACAGGGCTGAGGAACAGACAGACACCTGGACAGAGAGTACACACTCATTTTAAATAATGACATTTTAGCTGGATTTTCTCAGGAAATTTGCTTCTTTTGATTTGCTTGGTCTCTGGGTCACCACCATGCCTAAGTATACACATGATCCGGATTTTTTTTTTTTTTTTTTTTTGCCAGAATGCTTTTTTGGCATTCAGAAGTCTCCAGAAAACATGAAACTTACTTTTCCCTTTCAAAGGAGGCCACCCCACATTATACCACCAATTTCTCATCCTCAGACAATTAGAAACCAGCTCACTAAGGACTAGCAGTGTTCCACTATCACCAACTCTCAAATTCATGATAAAGCAAGCACTGAATTGCTACGAATAATATTCTCAGCAGTACTACTTTTGGAGGCAAATAATGAGTCAAGGATGTGCAGGGGTTTGCTCAGAAAAAAAGCCAAGTGTGCTTGAATAATTTACTCTCTCAGTTTAATTCCAAAATGATATGAGGCCCCTAAGGCTTAGCAAGCAGCCGGGGGACCTGAGCAGCCTGGAGAGGCTGTGTTTAAGTGGTAATGTTAATGGAATTACCCATTGCTGCTGGAGAGCTGTCTGCTGTCGAGAGATAATTACCCAGGCAAAGATGAGGTATCATTGAAGATAAACACTGAAGCAGAGACCTCAATGTTTATTTTCCATGCGAGGGTGTAATCTCCTCCGCTGTTTCACTTCATTAGCATCCCAGCTAACCCCGGGCCACACAATTTCACTTAAAAGAAAGAAATTAAATAACCCGAACATACATGTAATTGTAAACAAAGTGGCGGAAGATGTGGGTTGAGCTGTTTTTGCTGCTACAGTCAGTGGCAAACCAGTCTTCTCTTTTACCCTATCCATCTCCTTGTGCGACGAAAATGAAACACTGTTTGTTGAGTGCTCACTGTGGGCCATACCTTGTGTTAAGTGTTCTACATACGTTGTCCTATTTAATCTCCACACATAGCAATTCCAGGAGATGAGTATTAGCAGAGGAGACTGAGTGTCAGAAAGGTTAAGTGACTTGTCCAAGGTCACAGGACTAGTGAGTCATTGAGTGAGGGTTGCAATCCCGGCAGACACCCTGACTTTCTATCTTTGAAAGAAGATACGGAAAATCACCAGACCACGCATATTCCACATGGAACTTCAGCTTGATCTTCTTGACTTCACAGCAGAGTCCAGGCGATTTTGTTACCACTACAGCTGCCACTGCTAACTTTATTGGAATGACTGCCAAATCTCCCATCCAGTCCTTGGTCCAGTTCTGTATTTCTGTTTAATTGAGAAAGAATTTGCATTCAACCCCATGTGGTCAAGACCCAGCTTTTTAACTCATCCCCGAAGGCCTTCGCATTGGCCAAGTTCCCAGCCTTCTTTGGCCAATCTGTAAGCAATCACTGTCTCCTCACCCCAGGCGCTTTCACCCAAAACTTATTATTATGAAAATTACATGCAGAAAACCCGAAAGAATATTTCAGTGCACAGCTGTCTAGCCTCCACCAGATTCAACAATTGTTAACATTTTGCCGTGTTTAATTTACAAACCAGTCTTTCGATTTTTCTTTCTGAACCATTTGAAAGTTGGTTTCAGAAATCATGACACTTCAGCCCTAACTGCTTCCCCAAGCCTCTCTGAAGATTGTAGAACATTGCCTGTGTGATCACACTAGCATTATCAGATCTGAGAAAATTAACAATAATTCCCTTGTTATCATCAATTATCCAATTCATAATCATAGTCATTTCTTAACTGTTCTCCGATTATCTCTTACAGTTGTTTAAAAAAAAAACAACAACGAAGTATCATGCATTGTACCGGTAGTAATGTCTCTTTAGTCACTGGTAATCCGGAATATCTCCCCAACACCTTCATTTTTTCCCTACCACGTTTAATTTTTAAGGATGCACTCAATTTTTTGAACAGTTGAATTGTTTTCTGTTCTGAGGGGTCTCAGGTGGTCTGTATCTTTAGCTTTCAACCAGTCCTTAGCAAGATGGTGGCTCCAGAATTTCTACATGCGAAGGGCTTGAGGAGAGATGCAGTCTGGTTAAGAAGTCCGGGTGGAGGCCTTCTGAATGCGAATAATTTGTTTTTAAAAAAACTTAGATTGTTGATTTTTTTTGGTTTTGACATGGCTGCTGCCTTAACATGGAGACACTCTGTACTATAGAAGAGGTGATAAATGGTAATTGGTGAGTGGTGCAGATTCTGAGCAAATTGCCCAAGTTCAAACTTGCTACTTCCAAGATGTGTGACCTTGAACAAGTTACTTAACCTCCCTGTGACTCAGTTTTATCATCTGTAACATGGTGATGATAATAATAATAGAATCTAAGTCACAGAGTTGTACTAAAGTGAATTAATAAGCACAAAGCAGTGAGAATCCTGCTTGGAACACAATATTATCTATAAATGGTAACTATTATCATTGTTAATGTTCTTCCCCGACTTTCTACCCACTTCCTTCTCCAGTTACTTCTTAGAACTGGAGCACCTAACATTCTTGGCTGCCTGCTAGTTTTGCCTGTTGCCTTTTCACTTTATGTTCAATTTGTTCGGGTTGGCCCAGGGAATTCTAGTTTGCCTTCAACTTCGTTCCTCTCTCTAATCCCCTGTTGTTGTTATTGCCAATAAAATTATTTTAAAAATATCCATTTGGTTCTAGTTTCTTCTACTATCTTGTACGCCTGGTTTAACTTCTGTCTTTTTTGCAGTGAAACATAGATTTGTCCTTGGATTTAAGATGCAATTAAATCTGGTGATTCTAGTCCAGGAGTACTTCCCTACCTAAGTGACCCATGACGTTTCTGGTTCCCATTCATTTATTCACTCACTCAGTTAGTTATTCAACACACTTCTGAGTCCCCATGGGAGCTGGGCCTTTGGCCGACAGCAGGGCTACAGCAGTGAACTAGACGTGGTTCTGGCTGTGGAAAAATTACCAACCAATTGCTTAAAGTGAATCTCAACCAGGTAGTTCTGAAAACTCCCTGCACCTTACCACATGTGATAATTCTGGGAGAATGATTGAAGGGAAGGTGAATAGATTCCCTTTTGCAAAGTATCCTCTGTAGTCCTCAAATTTCTCCTAATAAAGTACAGTCATGCACTGCATCATGACATTTTGATCAACCACAGACTGCATATACCATGGTGGTCTCAGTGATTTCATAAGATGATAATAAAGCTGAAAATTCCTATTGCCTAGTAACTTTATAGATGACCTTGTCTGGAAGTGCGATCATTTAATTTTTAAAAATATATTTAGTGTGGCCTAAGTGTACAGTTTTATAAAGTCTACAGGAGTGTACAGTAGTGTCTTACACTTTCACATTCACTCACTGACTCACCCAGAGCAATTCTAGTCCTGCAAGCTCCATTCACGGTGAGTGGCCATACAGGTGCACCATATAAAACATCTTTTGTACTATATGTTATTGTACTTTTTCTATGTTTAGATACACAAATACTTAGCATTGTGTTACAAATTCCTACAATATTCAGTGCAGTAACATGCTGTCTAGGTTGGTAGCCTAGGAGCAATGGCTCTATCATATAGCCAAGGTGTGTAGTAGTCTATGCCATCTAGGTTTCTGTAAGTGTACTCAATGATGTTTGCATAAAGACGAAAAGGCCTAACGATGTGTTTCTCAGACTGTATTCCCGTCATTAAGAGGCATATGACTATACTACTAAGTAATAGTAGCTAGGGTGTCACTTCTTGTTTTCCTCGCAAGTCCTTTAAACATTTCTAGGTTATGTGCGGTGGCTCACGCCTGCAATCTCAGCATTTTGGGATGCGGAGCTGGGCAGATTACCTGAGGTCAGGAGTTCACGACTAGCCTGGTCAACATGATGAAACCCTGCTCTACTAAAAAAAAATACAAAATATTAGTTAGGTGTGGTGATGTGTACCTGTCATCCGAGCTACTCAGGAGGCTGAGGTAGGCAAATTGCTTGAACCTGGAACGCAGAGGTTATGGTGAGGCAAAATTGCACTGCTGTACTCCAACCTGGTCAACAGAGTGGGATTCTGTCTCAAAAAAAACAAAAATCGAAATTTCTAGAAGCATTCCGGAATCATTTAAAACTTTAGCAATGACTGCTTATTTTCACAAAAACATGTGCATCATATTAGAATAACCATTACCTGGCACAATTTTTTCATCTGAAGAATGGGTATTATAATAGTACCCACTTTATAGGGTGTTCAAACATTAAATGTGTTAATATTAGTAAAATGCTTAAAACAGAGTGTGAATTTGTGTGTTTGGTAAATAAATAAAAGTAAGGTTGTTGAGAGATCATGATAGAATCAAAAGAGAATAAGACTCAGAGAAGATGAGCTTTGAGAGGGATTAAAGGAGGAAGGTAGAAGCTTGAGCTTGACTCAGTTGCCAAATGAGTGAGGAATCATTTGAATACATTCGGAGAGGTCAGAGGGAAAGTAAAGATTAACTCTGACTACTTTATACTTTTTTAAAAAATGTCCTTCCTTTATTTTCTTTATCCTGAGTTCTGGACTCTTTAATTAGCCAATTTCAGAACAAGCATGTCATCATGTGGTATGTATTGGGAAAGAAACTTGTTGGGAGACAATTTTCCATGAGTTTCTCTAGTTTCTGCACATCTTGTAAGCAGAGACACTGAGTATCTTTGCTCCAGAATATCTTTTCAAGAATATTTGTATAGTGAACAGCCTTGGAAAATTGAGACAGTCCCTCTCTCTCCAGTCAAAGGGCAGAATTTTTACTGCTATTACAAAAGATTCAGGTTCCCTAAGTTCAAGTTCCTCTTCTGTAACAAAACTCCCTGTGTGAATGGTGTCACCTGGCCCTTTTCTCTTTACCCTGTGAGAGTTGGGAATCAAGAAGCTGACAAATGTTGATAGTGTGGCTGTTATTGTAGGTGTAAGTACTAAGTCTAGTACGTTAATAGTCCTTTATCTCTGATCCAGGAGTTTCATGTCTTCTACCAGTATCCATGAAACAATGGCAGGTTAGCTTGTTCGCTTCCAAGCAGGGTAAAACCTCAGCTCCTTCACAATTCTTGACACAGTGGTTTTGCAGCCCGGATTCTTTCTTTTCTCTCAGTTACTTGCTGGAGCAAGTGGTCATAGGTGGTTGAGAGGGAGAGGCCATGTTCTATGCCACCTAATCCTGCTGATTGGATAAGGGCAAGCATTTGAATTAAATCTCTAGGCTAGCCAGTGGCCCATGGGGTGGTCTAACCTGCAAGCTTTGTCCATTAGAGGCAAGAGTGACTAATTGAACCAATCAGATCCTCTGTTTCAGGAATCTGAACTCAGGATACAGAGAGTATGTCAGTTACAGGAGTGGAAGCCGCCGAGGAATGACCCACAGAGGCAGAGGAAAAGAGTAGCTGGCACAGGCTAATGGCAGAGCACTGCTTTAGTGAAGAAGCTCTGTCAGTAAGGAGGCAATGAGAAACACGTTTGTAAAAACTTCCCTCTAATTCCCAAACTGTGATCATTTCCATGAGCCCTGACCTCAAGCTTGTTCTGTCTCCTGCCTTTCTCCTGGTGAAGCTTGAGAGTGCAACAATTTCCATTTTCTTTGAGGCCTTGGAAAGGGGCTGAGAGAGGCATCTATTTTTCTTATTCTCTTGTCTTTCTTTATAATAAAGCAAGGGAGCATGATCATAGCTCACTGTAACCTCAAACTCCTGACTAAGTAACCTTCCTACCTTAGCCTCCTGAGTAGAGAGTACTACAGATGCATGCACCCAGCTATGGTAGCATAGCTTTAAATGGCTACATGGTATTATATTGTGTCAATAGTTTCTAAGTTATAATACCTACTGCCTATTTTATCCATTTTGGTTGTTTCCAATTGTTAATTTTTTACTGTCATAAACAATGCTGTAAGAAACACAAATTTAAACTACAATGAGATATCATCTTAAACCAGTTGGAATGGTTATTACTAAAAAGAAAAAAAATAGTTGTTGGCAAGGATATGGAGAAGAGGAACGTTTATACACTGTTGGGAATATAAATTAGTACAATCTCTATGGAAAATAGTATGGAGAGTTCTCAAAGAACTAAAAATAGTACTACCATTCGTTCCAGTAATCCCACTACTGAGTATCTACCCAAAGGAAAAGAAATCATTATATTAAAAAGATACATGCACTCATATGTTCATCACAGCACTATTCACAATAACAAAGATATGGAATCAATCTGCCAATCAATGGATGACTGGATAAAGAAAATGTGGTATATATACACAATGAGATACAATTCAGCCATAAAAAGGAATGAAATCATATCTTTTGGAGCAGCACAGATAGAACTGAAGGCCATTATCTTAAGAGAAACAACTCAGACACAGAAAGACAAATATCACATGTTCTCACTTATAAGTGGGAGCTAAAAATTCGTACACATGAACATAAGGTGTAAAATGATAGACAGTGGAAACTCTGAAGGGTGAGGGGCTATGGGGGAATGGATGATGGAAAAATTACTTGATGGATACAATGTACATTGTTTGGGTTATGGATATACAAAAAGCCCAGACTTCACCACTACACAATATAGCGTGTAATGAAATTGCACTTATATCCCTTAAATTTATACAGTAATAGTAATAAAACCCAATGCTGCAGTGAGCATCCTTATCATACTTCTTTGAATGCTTGTCTGGCTATATTCTTGAGATAAATTTCTAGAAAGCAAATTTTAAGCCAAACAGCATGCATATGCTTAGAGCTTAGATACATATTACAACCATGCCCTCCAGAAAGTTTCAATCAATTTATAGTCCCACCAGCAGTCAGATTGGGTTTTTGAACAAAGTTCAAGCTCCATTCTAAGGAGGAGTGTGAGAATCACTTGCTGCTGAAAAGCACAAGATGGCTTGAAATATGGGCAGAGTGAGAAATATTATTGTTCATATGAGGCTCTTCTTTAGTGCTACGACCTAAGTCACTTCTACCATAAAGAAAAGAGCATCCTTTTGTAGGTAGGTGTAATATGCATCGATCATGAAAACAATAAAAAACCAAGAGTTGTCAAACTCTTGGAGAGATAAACTCTACAAGAATACTGGTTCAGAAAAGTAAGTTAGCAAAAGCAAGTGTATCCATTTTTTAAAAAATTCCTGCTACGTAACAAATTGCCACAAACTTAGTGATTTAGAACAACACACATTTATTATGGCACGGTTTCCAGCACAGCTAATCTGGGTCCTCTAAAAGGCTGCAATAAGGATGTCTCCCAGGGCTGGGTTCTCATCTGGAGGTTTAAAAGGGGAAAGGTATACTTCCAAGCTTATTTGGTTTATTTATTTCGTTATTATTCATTTTCTTGCAGCTATACAATTCATGGGAACTTGATTCCTCAAATTCATCAAGGAAAGCAAGACTTTATACCATGTCTACTAACAAGACAGTCTTACATAATGTAATGTGATTAGAGAAGTGATATCCCACCAGTTTTCCCACGTTCTGTTGGTTAGGAGCACGTCACAGGGTCTAACTATGCTCCAAGAGAGGGAATTATATAAGGATGTGAATTCCAGGAGACAGGGAACATGAGGCCACCTTAAAGTCTGTTCATCATAGTAAACAACTCTGAAATCTCTCTCCTTAAAATGCTTTCCACGTGAGTAATCAAAGAAGTTGAAAACTTGGGAAAATGTAAAATTTAAAACACGTTGACAAAAAAACATTTATTCTAGGTCTCTCACTTCAAGTGGTGGTAGATAACATATCATTCTATAAATAAAATGTGGCCTATGATAAATGTGGCATTTTCAAAGGTGTACAGTGGAGCATGTGTTTTGTTTTTCCTGGAGAATTCACTTCCACATCCCTATGACTAAGATATTTTCTCCCAACTTTGTCCTGTGGAATGAGGTGGCATATTCCCAAACCCATGTCGTGATGACCACAGTTGAGACATTTTCCATGTGAGAAATTGTGCTAGCTATTCTTATGTCTCTAATTACTATGTCTCCCCAAGATCTAGCCATACGTCTCCATGGCCTTTTAAAAAATACAAAGGGAGGCAGGCAGTTAAAAATATTCTTTTTAAAAAGTAATATGAATCATGTTATTTAAAAGGAACCCTAAAGAAGGTCCTTACTGATATCCACATTTTTCTCTTTATAAACCTCTAAGGAAAGTTCATGCTCTGTATTTCATACATTCCTCTTTAGTCCACTTAATTATAGCCTAAGTTGTAAAGTAGCTGTAATACATTTTCTTAAGAAAACATTGTGCATTTGATGCATCTTCATAATTAACATTATTTGAGAAAGCATCAAACACTTGGAGGGGGAGGAAGAGCAGAGGGAAGATTCTCCTTTCAGTATTTAGTCTTTAGTTTCCTTCTCATCTTCCAACTGATTTCCTTCCTAGACCTTCTGTTAGAGGAAAATAAACTGTGATGGTCCATGAATGAGTAATAGATGACCGAGAAGGAGTGTGAGCTTCTCATTCAATGAATACTGCAGAGATTTCTGAAGGCTTGAACTCTACGTATCTGTTTCATTAATTAAATTATTCCTTCAAGGGAAACAAAAAAGGTAATTTTTTAGTCACAGGGAAGATGGTGATGGCTGGATAAAAATGTTTCCTGGTTGGTGGTCAGAGCTTGTCCTCTTCCCCTTCCTGCTTAACTTCCAGGCCCTGCTCCCCTGGCATTCAGATTAGCCTGAGAAACCCTGAAAGGGAAGTAGAGGAATTACATTCCCCAGGGGGCTGGCAGTGGTGGGCGCACCTGGCCCGGAACACTGTTTTCAGTGTTGTGCACTCTTTGGACAGGAGTGGCGAAAGAGGAACTAAGGAGGGGAAGCAGTGTGTTTGGATTAAAGGGTCTTGGACTGAGAACTGGGTAGGAGAGCTGGAAAATAGCGCAGGGGCAGGCTGGGCCTTCTAGTAATAATTGCTCTAGACTTTACACTTGGACCCCTTCAAATGTTAGAGTGTGTTATTCTTGAAGACTGGTGTTCCCATTTAGCCTGGGCTTATTTAAGTGTTCTATCATTCTGACCCCTTATCAGCATGTGTTAGTTTCTTAGGGCTGCTGTAACAAAGTTCCACAAACTAGGTGACTTAAAACAACAGAAATGTGTAGTCTTAAATTTCTAGGGGATAGAAATCTGAAATCGTGCTCCCTCTGAAACTAGGGAAATCCCTCCTTGCCTCTTCTTAACTCTGGCGGTGGCTGGCATTCCTTGGCTTGTAGATACATCATTGCATTCTCTGCCTTTGTCATCACATGCATTCTATGTGTATGTGTATGTTTGTGTGTGTGTGTGTATGTGTGTGCACACATGCGCACCTTCTCCTCTTATAATAAGGGCACTGGTCATATGGAATTTAGGGAACACTAACCCAGTACGACCTCATCTTAACTAACTGTATCTGCAAAGACCGTCTTCCCAAACAACAGCACCTTCTGAGATTCCTGGTGAACTTAAATTTTGAAAGGATACTCTTCAACCAGTACAAGGTGGAAAAAATACACACATACAATTGAAACTACTGGGCAATTAATGTGAGTTTTGATGCTCTAATGAGTTAGTCTTGGAAAGAAAGCCAGCAGTAACTCCACTTGGGAAAGGAACTGAGCTGAACTGTTCAACTGCTCTAGGTTTTTCCAAGCCAGCAGACTTCACCTTAAGCAAGGTGCTCTGCTTTCTGCTGATTCTGTTCTTCAGCCACCACCTTCCTACACATCCTACACACTCAGGCTCCACCGCTAGCAAGGACAAGAAGACTTGGATGACTGTATATCTTCATCTCCAGCACCCATAGACAAAGCATTTTGCTTGCCCTGTTTTGAAGAAACAGGACACTGGTCCCATCAGTGTCCAGCATTGCAGAGGTAATGTTGGCCAGAAGCAGTGTTGGGGGACTGGAAGGCCAGGGGCTACTGGGTTATCTTGATGTAGGAGCCTAGGAAGGTGAAAAATGTACAATGCTGTTGGAATACAACTCCAGTGGTTGAAAACTCTCCACTCTCCTTGCTTAGTTAAGGAAGACTTACTTGCCAAATGCCAGAAGATGTTTAGGGCCATATTTTGCCCAGCCAAGCGGTCTGCATGATTCAGGACAGGTAGAGTTCAGTGTCAGACTTACTCACACTAGGCTCAGACGTGCAAAGAAAATGTAACATCTTAACTCTCTATAATTTTATGGTCCTTTAATGTTTCCTAACCTCCACACCACTGACTAATGAGAGATTCTGGTAAACTGAATTTTAGACCAATCTGGTAGACTTAGGCTATTCCAGTAAGAAGTCTCTTTTGAGTGAGTCAGTTTTTCCAATTTACAATATTCTTCCTGGTTCTCTCTAAGATGGTATCTGGGCATGTGGAAGAAAGGCACTTTGCGTGGGGGAGAGGGTGGTCCCTCAAATTGTGCTAGTCCATAGTTGTGAGCCAGCTGGCATTTGTGGGGGAGATTGGGCTGCTATTCACACAGGCTGCTCAGAGGAAGTGCCCTGCTGATGTATGCAGCTGGGTCACTTGTGGTCTGTTTTCTCCTGGCTTGGACAGGGTTCAAGGTCCTCCCGGCTGACTCAGCCCCACTTCAGCCCTCTCTGGCACTCTGGACTCTCTGGGATCTAGCTGGGATTTCGTTTCAGGCCCCAGCTTGGTGGACAGATCCACAATATACTCTAGCATGGCCATTCTTCCCTCTAGAGCCAGGCGACAGGTATAGCAGGGCTCTCGAGAGCAGAGCCTCTGGCTCCATTTGCCCCAGCCTGAGCTCCTTCTTCCTCTCTTTGATGGTCTTAGTTATATCCTTTGGACTGGATCAAGATAGGAGCCTGAGAAGAATGCAAAGGAGGTACAGCGTTGCTGGACGGCGCTGGCTGGCTCCACTCTTGGAATCCTGACAGAGGTCAGAGACTGGAGATGGAGTAAAGGTTTAGGTGAAAAAGAAAAGCAGCAAACGTCTTGAGAGACAGTCACTTTGCCCCCACCCCATCCCTTATGTAACTGTTTGAATATGTAGTCCATAATATTGGGAAGATACAAACTGTGGCAGTCAAAAGACAAATCAGAAATTAAGCATTGAGCTCCAGATCAGATATTTCTATGTAATTCTATGTAATAGAAATTTCTGCAATGATGGGCATATTCTGCAGCTGTACTGCCCACCACGGTAGCCACAACCCACATGTGGTAATTGAGCACTGGAAATGTGACTGGTGTTACAAAAGATCAAAATTTTGCGTTTTATTAAATTTCAATTAATTTAAAGTTAAATTTAAATAACTGCATGTGGGTTGGGTGTGGTGGCTCATGCCTATAATCCCAGTGCTTTGGGAAGCCAAGTTGGGAGGATCCCTTGAAACTAGAAGTTCAAGACCAGCCTGGGCACCATAGTGAGACTCCTGTCTCTACAAAAATCTCAAATAAAAGACAAATTAGCAGGGCATAGTGGTACACACCTATAGTCCTGGCTACATGGGAGGCTGTGGCAGGAGGATCTCTTGAGCCCAGGAGTTCAGGGCTGCAATAACCTATGATCATGCCACCGCACTCCAACTTGGGTGATTGATTTTGATTATATGATTTATACTGATAATAAAGTCATGTAGTGAGACTCTGTCTCTAAAATATTAATAATAATAATTTTTAGAAGTACATGTGGATAGTGGCTACCATTTACAGTTTGGCTCTATACATTAACTTTTTATGTGCCCTGTTTTGGTGATCTGGTAAAGCCTATAAACTCCTTCTCAGATTGTGTTTTTTTTAAATTGTTATTATTATTATTATTATTATTTTTGCTGGCAGGGGGGTCTCACTCTGTCACTGAGGTTGGAGTGCAGTGGTACAATCACAGCTCACTGTAACCTCTGCCTCCCAGGCTCACGTGATCCTCCCACATCAGCCTCCTGAGTAGCTGGAACCACAAGTACATGCAACCCCATGTGGCTAACTCTTTGTCTTTTTTGTAGAGACGAGGTTTTGCCATGTTGCCCAGGCGGGTCTTGAACTCCTAAGCTTAAGGGTTCTATCCGTCTTGGCCTCCCAAAATACTGAGATTACAAGCTTGAGCCACTGCACCCTGCTAGACTAATGTTTTTAAATGTGTAAAATAAAATATATAGAATTATAATGAGAATCAATTAATTTAATATTTGTATTGTTCTTTGGTTTTTAATTAGATTTTTAAAATTAATTAGAACATTTTTACGATATGATACTTGGTGTACATCTTTATTAATGTATTCAATATCAATCTAGCAGTGAACCTAATAACTATCATAATTTTGAAGCAGCAATGTATATAAATGGTATCTTGACATATCTGATACATATCATAATGTGATGTGAAAATGCCTATGATTTATATTGATAATGAAGTCATGTGTACTGCTAATAATACTGCAACTTGGGTTCAGTTAGGAATTAGTGAAATAAACATGATTTTTTTTTTTCTCATCTAAGTTCACAAGCTGCCTGAACTCTCTTCACAGGTTGGGAGTATACGAACCCCAGTTAAAAATCCCCACTCTAGATTTTTGTAAATAAGGCAGGTTGATTAACAAGATTAATTCCTTCTAGAAATATGTATGGAATGCCTACTACATGCCAGGTACTGATCTAGACGCTTGGGCTGCAGCATGAATAAGAGAGACAAAGCTGGAGTTTTCAAAAGTTTGTATTTTAGTGGAGGAGGACAATAAATCAACATTCAGATAGTTTCAAATAGTAGTAAATGCTGTGAAGAAAATATAATAGGGTGATCTAATAGAAAGTGACTGGAGAGAAAGTGAGTATTTTAAATTGGGTGATGAGCAAGGCCTCTCCAGGAGGCCATTTTAATTGAGGCTTATTTGAAAGACGGAGTCAGCCTCACACAATCCGGAGGCAGCACCTTCTGAGCACAGAAGGCCCTGTAGCTAAAGGCCCCGTAGCTGAAACAGGTCAGTGTGATTGGAACAGGATAATGGACAGAGGGAGCACTGTAGAAGATTGAGGTCAGAGAAGTGGGATGGGGTTGCGGACGGGCGGAGGCCAAGTCAGTGCTGGAGCATTGAGTTTGTGAGGAGTCATCATAGACAGCTGGGAATTGAGATTTTATTCTAAATCCACTTAGAGTCAAAGGTGGAGTACATGATGGTCTTGGTAAAGGATGGATTAAATGGGAAGAGGAAGCTGGGAGCTCATGCAATGCCTATTGTAATAGTGCAAGTGTGATAGTGGCTGGTGACTCAGGAGGGGATAATGTAGAAGGAGAAAAGTGAGTGACTTTAGAGAATCTTTTCAAGTAGTGCTGATTAGCCACAGGCCCCAGCCCAACTTGGGGCAGTGTGAATTTCTGAAATGAAAGAGTGGTGGGGGAGGAGATTCGGGGGCAGAGTGAAGATTTCTGTTTTGGTTTAAATAATGTCTTAGGTATCAAAGTGGATAGATCTATGAATCTGAAGTTCAGCAGAGAAGTTAAGGCTGGTGCTATAAATGTTGCATTCACCATCATCAAGATGATACGCAAGCCATGGGGTTGAGAAGATTAACTAATAACAGTGTTGCACAGAAAAGAAAAGGGTGGTTCTGAACCCTAGGGAAATTGAGTATTTAGGATTCATTGTTTGATTATTTACTGTGCACCTATTCTTGGTACAGACTTTCAGGTTGACATGTGCTTCCAAAGGCAGTGCACCGTTCTCCAACCAAAAACAGCTCTCCTGCTTATCTGGTAAATTGACTGTGGGTTAAGACAATGACCCTATGAAGACCTCTGACAAAATATAATTATATTCTTGCAAGGATCCATTACCAAATATTTTCATAAAGAACATCACCATGATGCTTCCCAGGGATTTGCATTTTCTTTTGTTGTTGATTCCAGTATCTAAATCTCCTTCCCACATTTGAAGATTTCCCCCACCTTATGAGTCCCATCTTTCTCCGTAGGTTTCCCAGGGAGCTATCTTAGCAAGTGATCTGAGGCTTTGTTTCTTAGAACCCCTTCTCCATGCCTGGCTTGCTGGCCTTCCTAGAGATCCTGTGAGCTACTTATTATCCTTTAATAAATTCCTTTTCTGCTAAACCAGTGTTGATGTTTGGGTTTCCCAGGGAACAGACTCCAAGACAGAAATTTGTGTGTAAGGCTTTGGGAGAAGTTTCCTCTGGATCAACATCTGTCCCCTGGATCACAAATCCTTGCAAGAGAGGGTAGGGAGAACTTGAAATGTGATGACATTCCAGTAAAATCCTCGTTCGATACCATGGGGAGCTCAAGAGCTGGGGGGCCCTTTATGGGGCTGGGATATTTGTATTCCTTCTCTTATCCCTAATCACCGAATACAGGCTTCCCCAGAAAGAGGGCATGCCCTTGGACGAGGTGACTCTCTTAGGCTAAGAGCCGTATCAGGTCAGGGCTACAGCTGAAATCTAACATCCACTTGCACTCCCGGTCTCCACAACAAGCTTTACAGTTTACAAATCCATTCTTCTCCTGGATTCTAGCAACAATCCACCATGTTCTTCATAGCTCGAATGAGAAACTGAGGCTCAGGAATAATAAATGAACATCTAGAACAAGCTGGTGCCACCCACGACCCACAGGCCACATGCAGCCCAGGATGGCTTTGAATGCTGCCCAACACGCATTTGCAAATGTTCTTAAAACATCATGAGGTCTTTTTTCTTCATCAGCTATCATGAGTGTTAGTGTATTTTATGTGTGGCCGGAGGCAGTTCTTCTCCTAGTGTGGCTCAGGAAAGCCAAAACGTTGGACTACCCAAAAGCCACCCAAGCGTCACCCTAGATGTTACTGACAGTAGACATCTGCTTCTACCCTCCTAGCATCTGGAAAGCAGCCAGGGTTCTGAGTGAGATTTAAGTCCTACCAGTGAAATGCTATTGATCTAGAAAGGGGTAGAGGTTAAATGCAAACCCCGGTCATATGATTCCAAATCCTGCTTCTTTGCCTGCACCATATTGAACATTGTTGCAGAGAACAAACAAACCTCTGAGATGGGCAAACCATCCAAGAGCCTGAGTAGGGCCTGAGCACTTCAAAAGTCTTCAGCCATATCACTCTTGGATCTTTCCTCAGGAGTTCTCAGAATTTGGGACAATGAATTCCAATTGAAGCCACCATTTGTGAAGGAATCTCACTTATCCTCCTATGGCAGGGGGGAAAAGTTCACTACACAGCCGCCAAAGTGCCATGCTAGGTATTATCGTTGAAAGTAGACATGTACTCCCACCCTCATTTGTGTTGCCTCCTAGGGTCTGGAAGGCAGCCAGAGTTCTGGGTGAGATTTCAGTTCTGCCAGTGAAATGCACTTTCACGCTATTTGGAAGGCAGAGGGGAGGCGGAGACTGTTTTCCCACAGCTGTGACAGCGGACAAGAACGTGCCAACAAAAGCAAGTAGCAACATCTGAGCTCTGCTCTCCACTCCCTGGTCACCAGCATCTGGAACAGAGGTAGCAGGAGTGCACGTTTTCTGACCTACAGCTTACAGCTAAAGTGGTTGATCTCCAAACCAAACGACCAGAAGCTGGTTTTTCCTCCTCCTTCCCTTCTAAAATTTTGTGAGCACTGAATTTCCTAGATGAAGCCAATCTCTTTCTGCTTGAAATACTATATTTGTAATGGTTTCCTTTTTCCCGTGCTGAACCTGATATAGCACCCCGAGGGTGAAGCCAGAGTCAGTGACTCCCCTTTCCACACCCAGACATGATTTAACCAGAAGAAAAAAAATGCCCTTTACCCAGAGAGCAACATGGAGAGTACCATAAAACAAACGGATCTCAAAGTGCTGAGATGACTCCCCCAGGGACACTAGTGACTGTCGGCCCATTAGAGATTGCTTCTTCGGCCCATCGGGGATTGTTTCTTGTCTTGCTGTGTGGATTCTAATACTTAACCTTTACCACCACGGCACTTAGTCCCAGCACAGACCTGTCTTCTACCTTTTTGATCCAACATCCTAATGTCACAGAGAGAGAATACATGAAATCTCACCAGGACACTTGCTGGCCCACCATATTGACAAGGTGCCTCACTGATAGTGCAGAGGCACAAGAGGACATGACCATGGCAGGAGCCAAGTGTCCGCTAAAGTCAGAGACAGCAGAAGCAGTGTACGCAAAGGAAGAACACTTTACCGGCATCGTGAATCCCACCCCAAAGAATGCAGACAGGGAGTGGACTTTTGGAAATGGAGTCTCTTGGATTTGTAGCCATCAAAAACAAAAAGGCTTTTCAAATAAAGATGTCATTTTACAGAGGCGGAAAGAGCCAATGCTGCAAAGAGTCTTTAGCTCTGCAAATTCAAGCATGAAACGGATATTCAAGGATCGCCTGCCCACGAATGCAGAAGCTGGGACACAGAAGATACACGAAATACACAAAATACATCCTGAATGAAATAAAGTGTAAGCAGGCATTCAGAGAATGTGCAAGCACCTTCGTTTTTAACAAGGATCACGATAATATCCAGCTTCTACTTCATAAGGCTGTTTCCATGTTCCAGGCAACAGCTGGTCCCACTTTATTGCTGTGGGTACAATGAGTTCTAGTAAATCCTGTGTAATAGATGTATTCATATGCTCCGTCCTTTTAACAACCTTCTTAATTAGGGTGCTGTCCTTTTAAGCAAAGCATTTATATAGTTATTTTATTGCATTTGAATACAGTGTTAGCTCCAATAGACTTAATATAATTTTATGGGTTTTTTTAAAAATTGCTTTACAATGAGGGGAATTTATTTTATCATCAGTGTGGAGTTATTCCCATGGACATTTAAGAGCCTTTGGTACAGCGTTTATGAATCACTGTGGAGGAGGAAAGAGCCTAAAGATGTGGTAGATGGTGGTGGTTCTGCCACTTACCCTAACTTCCAAGAACCTCAACTTTCACGTCTATAAAACAGAATCAGCATCTTCTTCGTCTGCTTCATGGAGAAAGTATGAACCTCAAGTAAGCGATTATATGTGAAAGGGCTTTACAAAGCATTGAGAGTTATGTGCATTTCAGGGGCCATTACTCCCCCCATGGAAGCTCCCGACCTCAGTCCCATGAGGAGATGGTGCTGGCGCATGGGTTTTAGGGTAGACTTGGACTTTCAGGATGCATGGACAGGGGAGAGCAGAGAGAGCCTGGGTTGTTTAAGATGATGGAGGATATGCAGAGAGGAGAGCTTCAGGCATTGTGGAAGTGAGGGCAGAGGGCCAGGAACAACAGAGGACAGATGTGAAGCTTATTAGGTGTTAGCTGTGGGTACCTGCTGACATTCTGGTACCTAAGGCTGGGCCTCCCCTTCATTACCAATAGCCACCAAGTTATTTTCCAGGCCTCCACCTAGTCTGTGTGACTCAAATCCTCATTCTCTCATTAGAGTCCAGACAAACAATTCCTTACTGAAGAGATGGAATGCTCTGGAATATCCTCTCTGCACCCTAGAGCACTGGGATTTCATTTATTGGGGGCAAATGTCCTAATCTCCACTTAAATGTAGATAAAATGGAACATGGTCAACATCAAGTTTCAGCTACCCATGCACAACACAGTTAGACATATCCTCAGCTGTGTAATTTTCAAATGCGACAAAGATTTACAAAGTGGGTCCTAATGTCTTTCAAATGATATTACATCACTATTCCCCCAACATAAATCTACATTCTTTTCTTTTTTTTTTTTTTTTTTTTTTTTTTGAGACAGACTCTCACTCTGTCGCCCAGGCTAGAGTATAGTGGTACAATCTCAGCTCACTGCAGCCTCTGCCTCCCTAGTTCAAGCAATTCTCCTGCCTCAGCCTCCCAGGTAGCTGGGACTACAGGTGCCCACTGCCACTCCTGGCTAATTTTTTGTACTTTTAGTAGAGACGGGGTTTCAGCATGTTGCCTAGGCTGGTCTCGAACTCCTGTCCTCAGGTAATCCGCCCACCTCAGTCTCCCAAAGTGGTGGGATTGCAGGTGCGAGCCACTGAGCCAGACCTGCTTTACTTTCTTTATCATTGTGCATCACAGAACCAAGAGAGCATCAGTAACACTTCAAATCACGCCATAAAATCCATAGTGTTATCCACCATATGTTCAATGAGAAAATTCGATGATGTCAAGCTCAGCGGTTTTACCTACTTCTTTTAAAATATATTCACATTTCAATTTATTCTCAAGTATATAGGCTAGGAGGCAGTAGTAATAGAGTAAAAAGACCACTGTACTTGGAATCAGAAAACACAGGTTTTGTAGGGGAGTGAAAAACTTCTCTCTTCTGGGTTCCTTGGCTGGGCTACAAATTAAATGGACATATGACAGATCGACAGAAGGAAAGCCATATTTAATTATGTGCATATACATAGAAGTTCTACAAAATATGTCTCAAAGAAGGGTCAGATGATTGAAGCTTATATGGCATCCAGAACTTCAGAGAGGAATAGAGGCTTGGGGCTTCTAGGGGGTGGTGGAGACACAAAGAATGGGGTTCCTTGGCGGGGCTACAAGTGAAATTGACATATGACAGATTCACAGAAGGAAAACCATATTTAATTACATACATACACATGGGAGTTCTATAAAATATGAGTTTCAAAGAACAGTCAGATGATTGAAGCTTATATAGTATCCAGAGCTACAGAAAGGAATAGACACTTGAGGCTTCTAGTGGGCGGTGGAGACACAAGGACGGGAAGGGGAGAGAAGGAAACACAAGGTGAATAAAGCTTGTCTTGTTCTGCAGATTGCAGGACTCTCTACCCCTCAGAAGAACAGGTGACAGCGCATGGAGTCAACTTGCAGTCTCTTTGCTTGTGACTGAAATTAATCTTCTCTGGTGGATAAGATTCCTAGAGAGAGGACAGAACAATCATGTTCCTTTTGAGGATCTGTCTTTAGGTGGCTAAGGGGCACTCGGAGAAGACGTCTGCCTGCATCACTGTAATCAAAGTAATCAACATACCAAAACGTCATATTTTGGGGTGGTGTTTCCTGAACTCCTTCAGTTTGAATCCCTGATTTTAACACAGTGGAGAAATTTGAGCAAGTTACTCTATCCTGCTGGGCCTCAGTTTGCCAAACTCTTAAAACGGGGATGATATATGATCAAATTTGATAATGTGGATGAGAAAGTTTGGGAAAAATTAATGTTAGGGCCTTACTTTATCGATTATGTGTTATGGTCATGGACACATGTCCTTATTTATTGGTATCTCATTGATACTGGAAACTCTCAACTATATTCTTCCACAAATACTGATTTACAAACTTTTTAGCTGCAGATCAAGGGGGTTGGGAGCCGTCTTTTACTTCTTGGCATCTCTCTCCTTCTCTCTAGTTTTAATATTTAATTTAATTGTGGCCATGCCCTTCTTGGCTGACCTCTCAATTAAAGATCAAAGCACAGAGTCTCATTGCCAATTTCAAGTCCATCTAACTGCAATCCAGATAAAGAAGTTTTATTTATTTATTTCCTCCTTTTTTTTAGAGGTGGGGTCTTGATATGTTGCCCAGTCTGGAGTGCAGCGGCTATTCAGAGGCTCAATCACAGCACACTGCAGCCTCCGACTCCTCAGCTCAAGTGGTCCTCCCACCTCAGCTTCTGGAATAGCTGAGATTACAAGTGTTTGCCACTGTGCCAGGCTTAGACACCTTAATATTCCCCAATACGATCCTGAGAATGCACACCACAGGAAGAGTAAAGGGAAATGTGAACAATCTTGGACCTCTGAGTGAATGAAGAGGAGTGTGCAAGGCCTATGGCAAAATGTCAAGGCCAAATGATGTCCCATAGTCATAAGATTCTGCAGCCCATTTGTCTACGTAAGTTCAAAGCTGAATACCAACATGTTTCTTTTAATTCAGTGCAAGGTGAGGGAAATGCTAACATGAAGGGTAAGTAGAAAACAATATGAACACATATTTTCTATGAGAGGAAACTCGCTACTGCCTGAGCGTCTGTTGAGGCTTGTGGAGGGCCTATATTGGCCTGTTTTCTATTGCTTATAACAGAATATCTGAAGCCAAGTAATTTATAAAGAAAAAGAATTTATTTCTTACTGTTACGGAGGTTGGAAAGACTGAGGTTGCGGGGTCATATCTGGTGAGCGCCCTCTTGCTGGGGGCAGCTCTCTGAAGAGTCCCGAGGGGGCTCAGGGCATCACATGGCAAGGGACTGGGCGTACTAACATCCTAGCTCAGACCTCTCTTCTTCTTAAATGTCACCAGTTCCCCTCCCATGTTAACCTATGAATCCATTAACCCGTTAGCCCGTTAGTTTATGAATGAATTCATTCATTCACAAGGACAGAGCCCTTGTGATTCGATCACCTCTTGAAGGCCACATTTCCCAACATTGCCACACTGAGGATTGAATTTCAACGTGAGTTTTGGAGGAGACAAATATTCTAATCATAGCAGGAACCACTAACTAACACCACTTTTCCTTGCCCGTGTTTTTTTGTGTAAGTTTTGGTTTTTTTTTTTTTTGAGGCGGAGTCTGTCTCCGTTTGCCCAGGCTGGAGCGAAGTGGCACAATCTCAGCTTACTACAAGCTCTGCCTCCCAGGTTCAAGTGATTCTTGTGCCTCAGCCTCCCAAGTAGCTGGGACTACAGGTGTGCACCACCGTGCCCAGCTAATTTTTGTATTTTTAGTGGAGACGGAGTTTCACCATGTTGGCCAGGCTGGTCTCAAACTCCTCACCTTAGGCAATCCACCTGCCTCAGCCTCCTAAAGTGCTGGAATTACAGGCGTGAGCCACTGCACCCAGCCCTTGCTTATGTTTTGAGCCAATTGAGGAAAAAAATAGAACCAAACCATCACTTTTATTATTGATGACGTTAATTTTATGAACATGGCTAATAGCTGCAAATCAGTGGCTTCCTAATGCTAACATTTTAGAACATGCCTTATAGGTACATGCAGATGGGCTTCCTACCACAGACACACACCTAGTCATGGCCAGGTCTCCCCTGCAGGCTTCTCCCATGTCCTAGAGCAATAGTGACTTATTCTCTCTGCGGGTGGGCTCACTCCCAAGAGAAACAGAAGAGGAAGGAGCTCAGGAATGCATGCCGGGTCCTCCTTCCAAACCCAGCCTGAGGAAGATTAAAGGAGGGAAAGCAGAAAGAACCCAAGAATATCATGTTAGTAGAAGTCCTTCTGCAGAGATGGAAGCTTCAATTCTGGGAGAGAAGCATTTCTGTATAGCAGATTAGTCCTTCTTTCAGCCTAAAAGTAGATTCCTGTAAAAGCAGTTAACTCACCATCCACAGCATGTAGCAATTGTGTTTCTTAAAGATGACAACTGGGATGGAACATCCATATTTTAAGAACATTTTGTATTGAAAAATATTTGGCTGCCGCATCTTTCGTCTCTCTTCTTACAATGCTTTTTCCTCTAGGCCATCTATCCTGCCAATTATAAGCCCATCTATCAATCCAAGACTAGGAAGACAATACTTGAAGAGCGGTTGGAAATAGAGGGATTGGGAGCCATGGCTGTTTTCCAGATCACAGAGTCAACGCTATGAAACACTTTGCAAGATGGCATGTTTTTTTTTTTTTTTTTTCCTCCCTCAGCCTGGATTATTTCTTAGTGTTCCTGATTCTGCTGGCAGGAGTCCTGTTGAATTCAGGAAAACCATATGAAACCCATCCCGGGTGTTGCCAAAATAAATTGTTAATCATATCAGATGTAGCACCAAAGAGTCTTCCATCATAGTCAATTTTCTGTTTTGCAACTGTTCCCTTTGGCTCCATTCAGGATATGCCAAGAGGAAAGGAAGTCTCCATTGTGCACGCCACATCTTGTTATCTGCTAAAGGAGAGAGGCCAGTGGGAAAGGCTCATTGGGTCAAGAAGAGGGTACCACTAACACTAACAAGAGGTGTTTACTGCAGCCCAATTTCAATGATCCTTCTGGGCATACTAAGAGCGTGTGATCCTAAACTGTATCCATTACAGCGTGGGAGCATTGAGAATCTCACAAAGGTTCAATTTGCACAGCGTGGGGATGGCCTGTAGGATTTGTATACCTGCCTGTTTCTAAAAGGCCTCTTTAGATGCAAAAGTTATATAAAATGACTGCAATTCTCTCCACTATCTGGTTCAATTAAATGAAACTAATTTACCTGAGCACGTAGTTATCTGGATTATTGTCTAGAGGAGAAAGAAAGAAGCAAATGACAACCAGGAAGCCATGATCCAGATTTTTTTTAAAAACGGAATGAAAATCAATAGGTAAGCAGTAATTAAAATCTGTCCTAGAGTAGATCACATCAACACATCTAGTCTGGTCATAACAGATCCCTGGGAAACATCCCAAATTCCTTTGAATTGAATCGGCACCCCCTCCACATTTACAGTATTCTACAGTGTTGACGTGAGCATGCTGGAGGGCTAAGCAGTTCTTGAATGTTAATCATGGCATAGGACCTTCATATGTACCAGGGCTAGAAAATGAACAGGAAGGAGATTTTGTCCACACCTCAGACATCCAGATGAACAAATTCAGCATCCCTCTTTGGCCTCCATTTAACTGAAGTGCAACTGCTTTGCAAAATAGAACACGAAGGTTGCTCTGCTGTCTTTCTCAAAGCATGCCAGTTCTAGTGGCTCTCATCAAACCTTCTTCTGGATATAAATCTTGATTTTGGTCTTAATACAGCAAGTTCTATTCAAGAGGCTTCATTTCCCATGACTAATTTAAAGAGTGGTTGCTGTGTGCCAATTTGTTTTGATCTATGTATCTCATTGTTCTTCTGGATTCAGAAAGGCATCTTACCTGAGCAAGATCAAGAATCCAAGTCTAGAGCTGAACTATCATATTGCAATATTTTCGACACTTCACAAAGTCAATCTAAGTGTATTAGCATACCAAAGAGTTGGAGATATGACACCCGAAGATGGTTAGCTGTTATGGGAGGAGAAATTTATTTATCAAAGCATAGAGGAAAAATGAATCCCCACAAACCAATGTGGATACCACATTGCTATATTTTTAACTTGAAACTTCCAAATATGAAGTTTTAATCCACCAGCTTAGGTTCTAGCAATTAAGTTTCTGTGTATCTGTCGTGTGTGTGTGTGTTTGTGTGTGTGCATGTATACATATGTGTGTGGTGGCAGGGGGAGGTACACATTTTCTTTGGAGAATTTGAAAACGATAATAAAGCTGATTAAGAGATGGTTACTGACCTGATAATGGAGTGAGAAAAAAGGGAGAAAAGCATGCAAACGAAACATATAGCCTACGAGAGGCTCAAGAAATTAAAACAGCACGAGTTTAAAAAAATATGAGAACATCAGTATGACTAGATGGAGCATATCATTTAGGGTGCAGCAGGTTTTGAAGGGCTGCAGGGGTAGGCAAATTATGGCCCTCAAGTCAAACTCAAGTCAAATCAGCTTCCCTACTTGTTTTTGTAAATAAAGCTTTATTGAAACACAGCTGTGTCCATTCTTTTACATATTGTTTACAGCTGCTTCCTCTTTTTTTTTTTTTTTTTTTTTTTTGTTGTTGTTGTTGTTTTTTAAGACATAGTCTCCATCTGTTGCCCAGGCTGGAGTGCAGTGGCAAAAATCTCAGCTCACTGCAACCTCTGCCTCCTGGGTTCAAGCGATTTGCCTGCCCCAGCCTCCCGAGTAGCTGGTACTACAGGCACATGCCACCACACCTAGCTAATTTTTTGTATTTTTAGTAGAGACGATGTTTCACTATGTTAGCCAGGCTGGTCTCAAACTCCTGATGTCAGGTGATCCACCCGTCTAGGCCTCTCACAGTACTTAGATTACAGGTGTGAGCCACCATGCCTTGCCTGCTTCCTCATTTTTTACTACAAAGGTGAGTAGAGACAGAAACCCCACGACCGGCCTAAAATACATACTCTCTGGTCCTTTACAGAAAAAGTTTGCAAACCTCTGCTATAAAACGTACCAATGAGTTTGAATTTTGTCGTATAGTTGAAAGAAAAAGAGTGAAGGATTTTTAAAAGTTAGGAAAACCAGAAGGTGGCCCTGGCAAGTTTATTGTACAAACGCTTGTCTCAATTCCTTAAAGGTAAAAATGATTTGATGTGCCACCTAACCCATATACCTCAAGGAAGACAATGTCACAGCAGAGTACATACGATAGTCTCAGAATTAACTGGAGACCAAAACTTGAGTTGGGATCAAATTATCTGCTAGGTTCATTTGAGATGGGCCACTATGTAAGGATGTGAGGAGGGAAGAGAGTGGCTGGGATATTTTTATCTGCTTAAAAGAATCATTGTATACAGCTTTTTGTATGTCCAAAAAAAGAGAAAGAATGGTAATAAAAAATAAATTCCTTTTCTATATCTTGTTTCCTTCTAAAAGTAGCATTCTTTTATATTTTACATTTGAATGCATAAATCTGATTCATTGTGAATTCATTTTTTGTTTAAGTTATAAAGTTTAGGTCACGATTCTTTTTGGAGGGCTGTGTGTGTAATGGCTACAGCACCACAATGTTGAAAAATGAAAAATACTGCTTTTAAAAAAATTAAGACATGTTATACTTCTGATGATTCATTTTCTTGTGGATAGTTTTCTATGTGTCTGCCCCTGCTCTGCTGCTTTCTGAATTGAGATTTTTCCCAGGTCTTAAACTTGCCCACATTATATTTCAGCAAACAGAAAGAATCATGTTTTGTTGTTTGTTTTTTAAAGAATCATTTTGTGGCTGGGTGCGGTGGCTCACACCTGTAATCCCAGCACTTTGGGAGGCCGAGGCGGGTGGATCATGAGGTCAAGAGATTGAGACCATCCTGGCCAACATGATGAAACCCCCTCTCTACTAAAATTACAGAAATTAGCTGCACATGGTGGCATGCACCTGTAGTCCTAGCTACTCAGGAGGCTGAGGCAGGAGAATCACTTGAACCTGAGAGGTGGAAGTGGCAGTAAGCCAAGATCGCACCACTGCACTCCAGCCTGGGGACAGAGCAAGACTTCATCTCAAAAGAGAATCATTTTGGGTGGCATTCCCATGTTTATGAGGCATATAGATAGCATAGTGACTAGGAGCAAGGGCTCTGGAGTCAGTTTCTTGGCCAAGTCCTGTCTGGTCATTTATCAGCCACGTGCCTTTGGAGGCGAGGCTCAGTGTCCTCATCTGTCAAATGGTAATAATCATAGGACCTACCCTTTCATAAGGTAGTTGTGAAGGTTAATGAGTTTTACAGTTCTGCTCATATAGGAAGCACTCAATAAAGCTTCACCCTTCCTCTTACTAGAAGCATTAGGTGGAATTTAACCCTGACCTTAGGACACGACATTACATCATATCACATTACTTTACATTGCATCTGATGACATTTTAATGTAAAACAAGAGATTCTCTTCTATTCTAGCCCCTTGACAGCTACAGAAATAAGAAACTGGTTATAAAATTCCCTGAGACCAGAGGGGACAGAAAATGATATTTGAAAACAAATGATTAATCTTTTTTGATCCAAGACCCAGCTCCCAGATTTTTCTTTTTACGTGACTGTATTACTTTTCGAGAGTTGCCATGACAAATTTGCACAAACTCCGTGCCTTACAACAATAGAAATGCATTCTTCTGTGGTTCAGGAGGCTACAGTGTGAAGTCGAGGTGTTGGCCAGGCCCTACTCCCTGCAAAGCTGCTTATTTCAGCTTCTAGTGGCTTCCAGACATCCGTGGTGCTCCTTGGCTTTTAGCCCCATCACTCCAATCTCTGCCTCCATCCTCACATTCTCTCCCTCTCTGTCTCTGTCTTACAGGAACATCAGTCACTGGATTTAGAGCCCACCCTGATCCAGTAAGACTTCATCTTCTGATCCTGTCACCTACGTAGTGAGGATAGTATCTGATAATTTTTGAACATTCACCCTCTCCACCCTCCTCCCTCTGTTAGTCCCCAGTGTGTATTGTTTTCATCTTTGTGTCCATGTGTATCCAATGTTTAGCTCCCATACGTATGTAAGAACATGTGGTATTTGGTTTTCTGCTCCTGTGTTATTTCACTTATGATGACAGCATCCAGCTGGAGCATCCACGTTGCTGCAAAGGACATGATTTTGTTCTTTTTCATGGTTGCATAGTATTCCATGGTGTGTATGCATGTGTGTGTGTACACACACACACACACACACACACACACACACACATATATATATATATATATATATGACATTTTCTTTATCCAGTCCACCACCAATGGGCATATAGGTTGATTAATGATGTTGAGCATTTTTTTCATGTTGCCTGATTGTATGTCTTCTTTTGAGAAGTATCCCTTCATGTTTTGTGCCCATTTTTAAATAGAGTTATTTGTTTTTTGCTTGCTCAATTGTTTAAGTTTCTTATAGATTCTGGATTACACCTCTGTTGGATGCATAGTTTAGGAATATTTTCTACCATTTTGCAGGTTGTCTGTTTACTCAGTTGTTAGTTTTCTTTGCTGTGCTGAAGCTCTTTAGTTTAATCAGGCTAAAAAAAATTTACTTGTCAATTTTTGCTTATGTTGCAAATGATTTTGCAGACTTAGTCATACATTCTTTGCCAAGACCTATGTCCAGAATGGTGTTTTCTAAGATTTTTCTAGAATTACTATAGTTTAAGTCTTATATTTAGATCTCTAATCCATCTTGAGTTAATTTTCATATATGGTCAAAGGCAGGGGTCTAGTTTTAGTCTTCTGCATATGGCTATCCAGCTATCCCAGCACCATTTATTGAATAGGGAGGGAATCCTTTCACCATTGCTTGTTATCGTTGACTTTGTCTGAGATGAGATGGTTGTGGGTGTGCGGCCGTATTTCTGAATTCTCTCTTTTGTTCCTTTGGTCTATGTGTCTGTTTTTACGCCATCCCCATGCTGTTTTGGTTACTCTAGCCTTGTAGTATAGCTTGAAGTCAGTTAGTATGATGCCTCTGGCTTTATGCTTTCTGCTTAGAATCGCTTTGGATACTTGGACTCTTTTTTTGATTCCATATGAACTTTAGAATAGTTTTTTCTAATTCTGTGAAAAATTTTTTTGGTAGCTTAATAAAAATAGTATTGACTCCATAAATTCCTTTGGGCAGTATGGCCATTTTAACAATATTGATTCTTCCTACTCATGAGAATGGAATGTCTTCATTGTTTGTGCTGTCATCTGATTTGTCTCGGCAGTGTTTTGTAATTCTTGTTGTAGAGATCTTTCACCTCCTTGGTATATTCCCAGGTATTTTTGTGTGTGTGTGTGGCTATTGTAAATGGAATTGCATTCTTGATTTGGCTCGCAGCTTGAATGCTATTGGTGTATAGAAATGCACTGATTTTTGTACATTGATTTTGTATCCTGGAACCTTACTGAAGTCATTTATCAGTTCTAGAGGCCTTTTGGTGGAGTCTTTTGAGTTTTCTAGGTATACGAATAATATTATCTGTGAAGATTCATAATTTGACTTCCTCTTTAATGTCTTATCTTTCTTTCTCTTGCCTGACTGCTCTGGCTAGGACTCCCAGTACTGTCTTGAGTAGGAGTGGTAAGAGTTCACGATCTTGTCTTCTTCCAGTTTCAAGGGTAATGCTTCCAGCTTTTGCCCATTCAGTATGATGTAGGCTATGGGTTTGTCACAGATGGCTCTCATTATTTTGAGGTATGTTCCTTCAACACCTAATTTGTTGAGAATTTTTTTAATATGAAGCAATGTCAAATTTTATCAAAAGACTTTTCTTCATTTATTACATTGATCATATGGTTTTTGTTTTTAATTCTTGTATGTAGTAAATCAACTGTATTGATTTACCTATGTTGAACCAACCGTGCATCCCACGAACGAAGCCTACTTGATCATGGTGAATTTACTTTTTGATGTGCTGTTAGATTTGGTTTGCTAGTATCTTGTTTAAGAATTTTTGCATCTATGTTCATCAGGGATATTGGCCTGAAATTTTCTTTTCTTTGTTGTGTCTTTGCCAGGTTTTCATGTCAGAATGGTCCAGGCTTTACAGAACGAGTTAAGGAGGAGTCCCTCCTTCTAGATTTTTTTGAATAATTTCTGTAGGATTGGTGTTAGCTCTTTTTTGTACATCTGGTAGAATTTGGCTGTGAATCCATCTGGTGCAGGGCTTTTTCTTTTATTGGTACTTCTTAAAATTACTGATTCAATTTTGGAACTCAATATTGGTCTGTTTAGGGTTTCAATTTCTTCCTCTTTCAATCTTAGAAGGTTGTTTTTTGGGAATTTATCCATTTCTTCTAGGTTTTTCTAGTTTGTGTGCCTAAAGGTGTTTGTAATAGTCTCTGAGGATTTTTTGTATTTCTGTGGATCGGTTGTGCTCTTAGCTGGTTTTTATGTAGACTTGACTATGTAGTTGTTTTATAGTGTCAATGGGCTGTATATAAAATGTATTTTTGTGGTGAAATGTATCTTTCTTTTCTTTCAATGTTTAGCACTCCCTTTAAAGATCTCTTATAAGGCAAGTCTTGTAGTAACAAATTCCCTTAGCATTTGCTTATCTGAAAAAGATTTTATTTCTTCTTCTCTTATGAAGCTTGGTTTGGCTTGATATTAAGTTCTTGATTAGAATTTCGTTTCTTTAAGGATGCTGAATATAGGTTCCTAATCTCTTCTAGCTTACATGGTTTCTGTTAAAAGGTCTGCTGTTAGCCTGATGGGGTACCCTTTGTACATGACCTAACTCTTCTCTCTAGCTGCTTTTAATATTTTTTTATTTCACATTGACCTTGGAAAGTCTGGTGAGTATATATCTTGGCGATGATCATCTCATATAGTATATCTTGCTAGGGTTCTCTGAAGTTCTTGAATTTGCATGTCCACTTCTGTAGTAACAGAATTTGTTGAGGAAATTTTCGTGGACAGTATCCTCAAATACGTTTTCCAAGTTGTTTTCTCTCTCTCCCTCTCTTTCTGGCATGCCAGTGAGTCATAGGTTTGGTCTCTTGGCATAATCCCATATTTCTCAGAGGTTTTGTTCATTTTTTAAAGTTCTTTTTTTCTTTATTTTTGTTTGCGTTTATTCAAAGGAGCAGTCTTTGAGCTCTGGGATTCTTTCCTCAACTCGGTCTATTCTGTGGTTAATACTTACGGTTGTGTTATGAAGTTCCTGTTGTAACTTTTTCAATTCCAAAAGTTCAGTTTGGTTCTTTCTTAAAACGGCTGTCACCTTTCAACTTTGGGATGGTTTTACAGTTTCCCTTTGATTGGGTTTCAACCTTCTCCTGTATCTCCTTGAGCCTCCTTGCCATGCAGATTCTGAATTCTATGTCTGTCATTTCAGTCATTTCATCTGGTTAAGACTCATGGCTGGGGAGCTGGTATGGTTGTTTGAAAGCAAGAAGACACTTTGGCTTTTAGAGCTGACAGAGTTCTCGTACTGCTTCCTTCTCAGCTGTGACAGCTGAAGTTCTTTTAGCCTTTGAATTTGCTGTCCTTTGGATGGGGCTTTTTGTTTCTATCTTCTTTATTTCTCTTGAGAGTTTACTGTGGTGTAAGTTGGATATAATTGATTGACTTCATTTAAGAATATATTCAGAGGGCCCAGGCTCATCTTGGCACTGTTAGGCTGCATACTCTAACCCTGGAGAGCTGACTGGGCCTGTGGTTTTGTTCTCTGGACACTCAAGGTCAAGCACTGGCTGCACTGTGGGGATCGAGGTGCTCCCAGGCCATTGACAAAGGCACTTCCTCAGGGGCCACTGGCTAAAGTGTTCTATTAGGGGTGCTAGAAAAAGTGCTATAACAGAGAGTGGAGGCTGCATTGTGTACGCATTTCCATGAGAGTGATCAGGTAGGAAACAGGAGAGGGGCTGGTGGATGGGGGCAGGGGTGCAGATCAGACTTGCTCCAGTCCCATAAAAAAGATAGCCCTGCTCTCTCCAGATCTGGCAATTAACAAAGGTCAGAACCACCTAGAGGTTTATGAAGAGCCTTTGGCGATGAGTGCCTATGGCTGTGTTCCTTTGCACCTGTCCCTGGGCTCCAGGGAGAGCTGTGCTCTGCCATCTCATCTGCCCAACTCAAATGTCCATGAGTCCGGGGGGTCTCCTGCAACCAGGTCCCAGAGGTCCATGGTGAGAGTGGGCTGCTCTGCAGTTACCTTTCTTACCCCTTCCTTAGGAGCCACTTAGGGCCAGAAATGAGTCTCAGTGCTCAGCCACCCCTTGCAGGGTTCCTAGCTTCCTCCTACTTCAGCCCTGGTGTCTGTGTAGTCTCTCCATCCACTCTCAATGCATTCTCTCAGAAGATCCGTTTGGCCAACGTGATATTCTGGTCTCTCTTGGTGGGAGAAGCTCTTCCTGGCTGTGTCTAGTTGGCCATCTTTTCCTGCCCCCAAACTTCATCATAATTTAAGAAATTACATATGCAAAAGCGTTGTTTCCAGATAAGGTCACATTCTCAGGTTCTGGGCAGACACAGATTTTGGGGTGGTGGGGGGCTGTCTAACCCAGTGTGGTTATTTATTTTCCCTTTTCTGGCTCCTGGACATCACTATCATTTATTGTCCTCTGACATCGGCTCTCTCTATCCCTCCTGCTCCTGATGCCCCTTGAGAACTTCTGCCATGGAGAACTTCCAGAGCCCCGTCCCTTACTGTTTTACCTCTGCCTTGGCAAAGCAGAACATGAGTGGATAATTCTTTGCATTCGGCTATGTTTTGCCTTACAGAACAGTATCTATGAAAAATGCAATGTTTTCTCTTAGAAAATAGATGTCAAGTTGCAAACAGTCCATTTAAAAACTATTTTTAGGAATGCTGTCAGCTTGTGGTTGGGGGATGCATTCGTTGTTAATGAGATATCACACAGGTTTTGAGATTGTGATTGGAGTCACAGTGGGGTTCCTGCTTTAGGATAATCCATACAAATAATGTTGTCTGTTTGATTTTTAAGAACTGAGTATCATCATCAAATATGAAATTTTGTGTTTGGAAGACCCATAAAATTAAGTCCATTTATTAGACAGTATTCTAACTTACGTGAAAATGCTTTAAATATTAGATTTCTTGGGATGTGAGTTCTTCTAAAATCAGAGTGTGGAACAAGATCTTGGGTTCAGGTGGTTTATTTGGGAAGTGATCCTAGGAAGGAGGCGAGAGTGAGCAGGGAGAATGAGAGGGACACACTGAAGGAAAAGCCACAGGGAGGATGCATGGTCAAGATCAAAGTCACTGCTGTGGGCAGTGGAGGCATGATTCCCCACGACTCTGGAAAAAACGTACAGAAAACCCTCCCCATATCATCCTCCTGAAACACTGGAGGCCGGAGCATCCCCTTTGCTTCCTGTCTCCATCAAATGAGGACTGCCTTTGGGAACGTTAACTCTCTCACACTTGCTAACTTGTCCCTGCCTGAGAGAAGATGCTACAGCATAATGTTCTTAAGATGAGGAGCTGGCAATAGGTGATAAGACTGAACTCATGTCTTTTTAACTTTGTATTTTATTTTATTTTTGAGACAGGGTCTCACTCTGTTGCCCAGGTTGATATGCAGTGACACAATCACAGCTCTTTGTAGCCTCAACCTTCTGGGTTTGAGCAATCCTCCCACCTCAGCCTCCCAAGTAGCTGGGACTACAGGCGAACAACGACAAGCCCGGCTAAGTTGTTTTTTTGTTTTGTTTTGTTTTGTTTTGTTTTGTTTTGTTTTGTTTTGTTTTTTAGAGGCAGGGTCTCGCTATGTTGCCCAAGCTGGTCTCAAACCTCTGTACTCAAGTTATCCTCCTGCCTCATCCTCCCAAAGTTCTGGAATTAACAGGTGTGAACCATTGTGCCCAGCCCAAAACTCATATTTCAGTGTCCACCACAGCTGCAGTTTCAGTCAGAGGTGGACAGAGGAAAGGTGGCACAGGTGCCAGCAACATCTGCTCTGTAGGATTTCTTCTTTTTGTAGAGGATATAATCTTCATTGTACTCATCATCTAAAATTTAACTGCCCTATGAATTAGGAATGGCATCCTATATATTTCTTTTACAGGTAAAATATAATTAAGGCATTGTAACCTGAGCACAATTTATGTACTGTTATACCAGCTAGTATGCTTTAGGCTGCAAGTACAGAAGGACTCACCTCAAGATGGTATAAAGAGAAGGCTGGAGTCTGCTGTGGTACCTGCACAGGAGATCAGGATCTCTTCATCCTTGGCAGCCTGATAGAATCCCTGGGCAGGTTGTCTCCTGCTACAAGCAGCCTTATGGGGGCTTATCACAGGGTGTCCTGAGTGGTAATGGTTTCCATTCCTCCACCACAATATGCTGAGTGTAGCCAAGGAGGGCTTCTACCAAGGCACGGACTTCTCCAGTGATGCTGCTGAGGATTTGCGTGTTCTAGGTTCCCAAAGAATGTGGCATGAAGTCCAAGCTTTGGGGAGTGGAACAGAGGGTAACGCAGATACCCCTGGCAGGCACAACTCCAGCTAGTTGTGCAAACATTTGCCTTTAAGTATGTCAGACACTTCTGTCCTTTTACAGCTGATACTACCATTTAGTGGCATCTGAGTTAGCTGCAGTGCCCCCATTTTAATAGTGAATCTATAAATTAGACTATTAAATTGTTTTGACATATTTGATGTAAAAATTACATTAGATGAGAAATTCGTTTGCATTAATATAAGAAACTTTAGCATTAAATTAATGGGAGAAAACTACTATTCGACTTGTCAAATTAATTTCAACAATTATTTTTTTATGGTTTTTAAATTTTTTACTTCTTACTTTTGCAGTTTCTTGTCAACAGTCATTTTCAAGTATTTAAAGATACCATAAAAAAATTATCAGTAATTTCAGGTAGCCATTTTAAGCATAAATGTCTGATTTAGATATGTTGTATTCACAGAAGCAAGCAGCTCAAGTTCCTCATTAAGGAAACTTAAAATTTTTGAAATTTTATTTGGAAATTTTATATAAATTCTGTATTCTAAATATGCCCTAGTAATCTGTATTTTATTTCTCCTATCTTAACTCTATATTATAAACTCCCACAGTGCTCCTATGCCAGTGTGACATGCAAACATTACCTATAAACACTAATATGGTTTGGCTGGATCCCCACCCAAATCTGGAATTGTAGCTCCAGTAATTCCCACACATTGTGGGGGGCCCAATGGGAGGTAACTGAATCATGAGAGTCAGTCTTTGTGGTGCTGCTGCCATAATAGTGAATAAGTCTCACGAGATCTGATAGTTTTATAAAGGGGAGTTCCTCTGCACATGCTCTCTCTCTTGCCTGCCATCATGTAAGACATGACTTTGCTCCTCCTTTGCCTTCTGCCATGATTGTGAGGCCTCCCTAGCCAGTGGAACTGCGAGTCCATTAAACCTCTTTTTCTTTATAAATTACCCAGTCTTGGGTATGCCTCTATTAGCAGCATGAGAACAGACTAATACAGGTGCCATGTCATGAAAACCAAGTGAGAACCGTTGAATAAATATTGACTTCACATAAGAAGTTTGGGAGAAGTGCAGTTCCTGCGTTGATTAAGTTGGATGCCTAATGACATCTTCAGGTCCCTCCGTTCTTCCGTCTCTGGCTCTGCCATTCCCTATGCTTTAGCCTTTGTTTTCAGTGTGTCCCTTCCTGGTTGCATCATGGCCGTAGCAGCTGCAAATATCCTAACTTCATTAACAATATCCAAAGATTAGAAGAGAGAATTCTTCTCCTTGGGCACATTCTAAGGCTGAGGAAGACCTTTATAAAAATTTCCGGCAAACTTTCCATCACATTTCAATGGCCAGAATGTACTCATGTACTTTCTCAGGAAGGGAATCACCACATGTGTTAGTCAGATCTCTTCACTGTAGACCTCAGAAGCTGATTCTAGTGGATAAAGACAGATTTCTTTAAAAGATAGTAGCCAAAACCCATTAATCAATGTTAGCACCACTAGAAGGAAGATCCACCAATGTTCATCTTGCGACATGAAGCAATACAAGTACCTACCACTTCCTAGAAAGTACTCTTGCCCAACCGTAAAATTGATCCTGAACCTTGTCAAGGCTTCAGATCCAGCTACCAGTTTAAAGGAAGTGCTGGGGGTAGAGGAACTAGCTAAGCATCAGTGCAAGGGAAAAATTCTGTAAATCTGGGATATAGTACATTCTATAGAGCAAATCATCTGGTTTTTCCAACAAATCAGTTTGTTGGAAAATTGGGAGGGCAACTATTAGAATAAGAGAATTAAGAGACAACACAATCAAACACAATAATGTGAACCTTTTTGGATCAAGCCAGACAACTATAGAAAGACATATTTAAGACAATCGAGCCAGGCGCAGTGGCTGTCACCTGTAATCCCAGCACTTTGGGAGGCCAAGGTGGGTGGATCACTTGAGGTCAGGAGTTTGAGACCAGTCTGGCTAACATATAGTGAAACCCTGTCTCTACTAAAAAAATACAGAAATTACCTGAATGTGGTGGTTCATACCTGTAGTCCCACCTACTTGGGAAACTGAGGCAGGAGAATAGCTTGAACCTGGGAGGCAGAGGTTACAGTGAGCAGAGATTTCATCACTCTACTCCAGCTTGGGTGACAGAGTGAGACTCCACCCCTCCAAAAATTAAAAAAAAAAAAAAAGACAATCGGAGAAAATAAAATATGGACTGGATATTAGAAATATCAAGAACACTGAATACTGTTAATTTTTGCATTTAAAATGGCATGGTACGATATTTATTGGTGAAATGGCATGGTGCCTTTTATTTGCTTTAAAATAAGCAAAAAAAAAGTAGCGGAAGGGATTAGACAAAGCATGAATGGCAAAATTTTTCAAGATGGAAATGAGTACATCATGGCTCATGTTATACTTTCTACTCTTACGTAGCTTTTAAAGTTTCTATAATACAGTATAAAATATTCAACAAATATTAACTCTAGCTCTCATTATTCAGGGAAAGGACCTTGTATTCATCTGTTTTCATACTGCTATAAAGAACTTCCTGGGACTGGGTAATTTATAAAGGAAGGCAGTTTAATTGACTCACATTTCAGCATGACTAGGGAGGCCTCAGGAAACTTAGAATTGTGGCAGAAGGAGAGAGGGAAGCCAGGCACCTTTTCCACAAGGTGACAGCAAGGGGAAGTACAAGCAGGGGAAATGCCAGATGCTCATAAAACTATCAGATTTTGTGAGAACTCATTATGACAAGAACAGCTTGGGGGAAAGCATCTCCATGATACAATTACCTTCACCTGGTCCCACCCTTGACATGTGAGGGTTGTGTGGATTACAATTCAAGATGAGATTTGGGTGGGGACACAAAGCCTAACCATATCAGGCCTGAACAGTTGGCTGAAAGGTAGTCATCCAAGAACGAAGTCCCTAAACTATGTCCCAGGACTGACCTGCTGAGAAGGCAGCCCCAGTTGTTCCACCCCACTGAGCACCAGAGGAAACTGCTGAACCCGACCTCTGCCTCTTCTGCACTAGGAACTCATCTTTGAGACCACAGAGAAACTAATGCTTCTGATGCAGCAGCCACTGAAAGCCAGACACCTTGATTATTCCTTTGAGCCAGTAAACGATGGAAATGCCAAACAGAGCCTGTTTCCCACACTGCTCCCTTCGGAAGATTTACACAGGTGCATCTGAGAGGTGGAGTCTGTATTGTGTCTTGGCTGCAAGGGAGTCTATGAATTTCTATTCTCACTTATCCGTGAACAAGCCAGAATTATAATACCAGCATGTATGTAGCATGTCCCAATTTCTCTTAAATATAAAAAAGTTCTCCAAAAGATGATGAGTAGCCATACCCATGACAGATATCTACAACCCACTACACCTTAATCTTAAACCCTGGGACTTGGGAGGGACTCAGCCTTTCCTGAAACACATGGATGCCCCATACCTGATTAAAACAGGGTACCGATGGCAAGAAAGAAAAGGAAAGGGGCATGGAGGGCAGGAGAGGGGTGACTACTGGATAGAAGCCCAGAGCATGTGCCACAGACGGTAATGCATCTGCATGCCACAACGGCAAGTGTCCTGGTCAAGAGACTTGCTAATCTTGCTAATCTTGAGTTAGTTATAGCCTTGGGTTAGCTACTTAACCTGTCTGCCCTCAGGTCCAATAGGAGAGCTGACTTAGATCAGCGGTTTTCCTCTCTTTCTTCCTTCTTTCCTTCCTTCTTCCCTTCTTCCCCTTCCTGTCTTCCTGCCTTATTTCCTTTCTTTTTCCTTTTCTCCCTTCCTTCTCTCCGTCCTTCCTTCTTTCCTTCCTCTTCCCTTCCTTCCTTCTATCTATTCAGCAGGACATGCTTTTTACATTAGCTAACCTTAGGTAAAACCACAATCTACAAACAGATCACAAGCAAACTGTCATAGTGGAAGGTGAAGGGCAGGACAGGGGGAAACAGGGAGGTCCCAGAGCCCTGTTCTTTCTCCCTCTCTCCTTCACCTCGGAGGAACCCTTGGAAGCTACGTTGACTTCTAAAAAAAATTCTATACGTACTAGGTGATATTTTAGTTGCTTTTCCTTCTGTTCTAGTATTTTATTACTCAGTGACTCCCCCTTGGATCAATTTATAGTTTATACTTTGCTTTATGTTAAAGACAATAGAGCAACAATGGAGCTAATTGTTCTCTTAAAATAATATATAATAAACTGCGGGGTCACAGCAGCTCAATTTTACTCTGTCCTGACACTTTTTCTGTGATGAGTCATTTATCTGTTCTGTAGCTCAGATTTTCCAGCAGCAAATTATTCAGGTCCCCAGTTTGTCAGAATGTAGACTATACATATATGTGCTTTCAGTCCATACTCTCAGTTTATAAACTCCTTGGGGAAGAGGCTGTATCTTATGCAGAAGAAAAATAAAGCCTCTTCCTATGTCAGTCCTCCACAATGCCTTATACACAGAGTATGCTTAGAACATGTTGGCTCATTATTTGATCATACATAAATATAATATTGATGTTCTGGGTAGTTTATATCCTCTTAATTTGTCACTAGTACCTGTACCTATGGAGACTGGCTTCAGAGAGGGTTCCTCCGGGCCATGGGAGCAGAGCCAGGAACCCATTTGAAGCCACTGACACATAGAAGCATTTTTCAGCACTGGAGAGGTGGCAAGCAAAGCTGCACCTCTGACCATCTCTCTCACCTCCTACCCTGCACCTTGGAAAACAGATTTGTAAACTCTTTTGCCTATTTCCTCAGATCCTTTTCTTTTTAGTCCACACATCTTCCATGAACACCCCAGCATGTTTCCTAGTTAGAATCCGTGAAAAATTATATAGGTGGGTGAAATCCAAGGAAAGACTGTCTTCATCACCAGGGTTGACATGGGCTAGCATTTTTCTTTTTTCTTTTTCTTTTTTTTTTTTTTTTTGAGACAGAGTTTCGCTCTTGTTACCCAGGCTGGAGTGCAATGGCACGATCTTGGCTCACCGCAACCTCCGCCTCCTGGGTTCAGGCAATTCTCCTGCCTCAGCCTCCTGAGTAGCTGGGATTACAGGCATGTGCCACCATGCCCAGCTAATTTTTTGTATTTTTAGTAGACACGGGGTTTCACCATGTTGACCAGGATGGTCTCGATCTCTCAACCTCATGATCCACCCGCCTCGCCCTCCCAAAGTGCTGGGATTACAGGCTTGAGCCACCGCGCCCGGCCCGGGCTAGCATTTTTCTTATGAGAATCAGGCATGTCAGGAGGCATTAAGATGCTATGATGTCTCTTTGATGGTCTTGCCTATCACAAAGAAGGGAGTAAAGGTTACAAAAAAACCTACTTAGCATTCTGCAATAGGTAGTCCTTTCAAATACAATTAGTTTCACACAGTATTCATCTGCTCTTGCATTTGCTAAAAGACAAAGTGGCCTGTTAGCCAATCGCGTCTCTCCTCTGCCTTTCAAATCACGTTGAATGTTTTAGCAGAAGAGCTGAGCTGCACTCTTCCCTATAAATTGTGTAATTGAAAAGCAATAAATTTAAAGATCTAAAAGGAGCGGAATAAAGAAAGTGTCAAACAATGACTTACCCTAATTAATAACCATTGAGGTCTCCCATTTGGTAAAGTGCTTTGCAACTGTCCTCACCTTTTACCTTAAAGCATATTTCATTTCCTGAGTACAATATGATTTCATTTGTGAGAATGAGAATTATATATGGCTTTTAAACAACCTGAGGCTATTTAGTATTTAAGAGCTCACTTCTGAAAATTACAGCAATACAATGAAGAGTTAATTTGTGACACAGTTATAAAAATCTAATCTCACTGTGGAAGTTAACATTTTATTTATTTCTAATTGGTAAAAGAATTAAATACATACACACATTGTACAGCTGACCCTTGAACAACGAGAAGATTAGGGGAACCAACCCACCACACAGTCAGAAATCACATATAACTTTTGACTCCCCAAAAACTTAACTACTAATAGCCTACTGTTGACCAGAAGCCTTACTGATAACATAAACATCTGATTAACACATTTTGTGTGTGTGTTATATACTGTATACATATAACATACATGTAGACTATATATTGTATACTGTATTCTTATAATAAAATGAGCCAAAAAAGAAAATATTATTAAGAAGATCGTAAGGAAGAAAAAATATATTTACTATTTATTAACTAGAAGTGGATCATCAGAAAGTGTTCCTCCTCTGTAGCTGAGGAGGAGGAGAAGGAGGAGGGGTTGGTCTTGCTGTCTCATGGGTGGGTTAGTCTACATGTTTTTTCAAATTGTCACAAATATCCATACAATTTTTCAATGCATTTATTGATAAAAATCCACATGTAAGTGGACCTGCATAGTGCAGACCAATGTCGTTCAAGAGCCAAGTGTCTATTAAAACTGTCACAGTGCTTAAGCTTCTCAAACGTTAGTGGTATTTTGGTAAGTTATGTCTTTAGTCATGACTTGATTTTTGTGATTTATTGCTTTAAGTACCAAGCTGCTCTAATTAGAACCAGCCATACAATTATCGATATCCATCTAAGTAAAATTTCTAAAAATATTGCTAATATGACTAGTTTCACATTAACAGCATAAAATGTTTAATATCTGTCCTACCAGGGACCTTTGAAAAGGTTAGTGATATTTTTTCTAACCTCCAACTGGCTTGCAGAAACCTTCGTTGGAAGCTTGTTTGTAAGAAGCACGGGCCAGGTACAGTGGCTCACACCTGTAATCCCAGCACTCTGGGAGGCCGAGGCAGGCGGATCACTTGAGGTCAGGAGTTTGAGAACAACCTGGCCAATATGGTGAAACCCCATCTCTACTAAAAATGCAAAAATTAGCTGGACATGGTGGTGCACACCTGTAATCCCAGCTACTTGGGAGACTGAGGCATAAGAATTGCTTGAACCCGGGAGGCAGAGATTGCAGGGAGCTGAGATAGTGCCACTGCACTCCAGCCTGGATGACAGAGCAAGTCTCCATCTAAAAAAAAAAAAAAAGAAAGAAATATGTTGGAGTTGGAAAATTGTGGCCATTTGAATGCTGGAACAGTGGCATATGGGAAGGGGTTTGTAAATTTTAGTAGATTCTCACTGCTAGTGAGGTCCACGCAGAAGTAAGAATGATAGCCTTTTTCCCTCGAATGTTTTATTATTAAAATCTTTAGACATACAGAGAAAGCGTTTTACAGTAAACACCTATACATCCATCTCTAGAGTCTACAATTAAGACTTTCTATATTTGCTTTATCGCATAACTGTCGGTCTACTGATTTTTCTCACCATCCATCAATCCAGTTTAGTATTTTAGTAAAATTCAAAATAAATTGCAAATGCTAATACGCATTCTTTTAAATCCTTCAGCATACCTATAATTAGCTAAGGTTCTATATTTACAGTTCTTTATGACTGTTTTCTGTAAAATGTATGTACATTGAAATAAACATACATCTTTAAGTGTTCTGTTTGATTAGTTTTGACAAGTGCCTGTACCTGTGTATCTGAATAAATTATCAAGATATAGAACACTACCATTACTCCAGAAAATCACATGCTGTCCCCTTCCAGTCAATTCCTGCCCGTACTCCTTCTCCCCAGGCAATTACTGTTTGGATTTTTTTCCACCATAGTTTCATTCTACCTACTCTAGAACTTCATATATATAGAATCATAGTCTATATAGGTTTCTGTGTAAGGCTTTTTCACTCAGCATAATGCTTTTGAGATTCATCCGTATTATTGCCTATTTGAGGTTTGTTTCATTTTTATTACATTGTAGTGTTTCTTTGTATGAATATAACAAATTTGTTTACCCATCCTCCTGTTGATAGACAGTTAGGTTGTCTCTAATTTGGGGCTATAATGAATAAAGCTGCTGGTACAAGTTGGGCTTGTGGGTGTGTGTGTATGGATATATTCTTTCATTTTTCTTGGTTCCCTAGAGCAGTGGTCCCCAACTTTTTGGCACCAGGAACCAGTTTCTATATTATACAGAAATAAAGTGTACAATAAATGTAATGCCCTTGAATCTTTGTAATACACAATGAAATAATTATACAACTCACCATGATGTAGAATCAGTGGCAGTCTTGAGCTTGTTTTTTTGCAACTAAATGGTCCCATCTGGGGGTGATGGGAGACTGTGACAGATCATCAGGCATTAGATTCTCATAAGGAACATGCAACCTAGGTCCCTCACATGTGCAGTCACAATAGGGTTTGTACTCCTACAAGAATCTAATGCCATCGCTGATCTGACAGGAGGTGGAACTCAGGAAGTAACGCTTGTCTTATTATTAAGTGGAAAAAGTTCTGTATGTATTTTGAATACATATGTATGTGGTGAGCTCTTTGTCATATGCATGTACTATGAATTTTTTTTTGGAAAAAACTTTTTAATGAGCAGAAATTTTTATTCGTGTAAAAAATCTTTAATGAGCAGAAATTTTAAAACTTTCTCATGCTCACTTTTATAAACATAATTTATTGAAAACATTTTTCTTTCTTCAATGTATTCTTTTAGCATCTTTTTCAAAAATTGAATGACCACATAAGTGTTGGTCCATTACTGGGATCTCTATTATCTTTTCCACCAATTTATTTGTCTCAGTACCACCCTGTCTTGATTACCATCATTTTAAAAAGCATCTTAACATCAGGTAATTAAAGTTCTCTAAATTTGTTCTTTTTCAAAATTTCTTTTAATATTGAGTCTTTGGAATTTCTACGTAAATTTTAGAAATAGCTTGCCAGTGTTTGCAAAACTCCAAGTAGGATTATGATTTGAATTAAATTATATCACTAGAGCAATTTAGGAATAATTGGTATCTTAACATTATTGAATCTTCTAATCCGTTGACATGATATATCTCTCCATTTATTTAGATCTTAAATTATTCTCAGCAGTGTTTCAGTTTTAAAATGCAGATCATGTGTATGTTTTACTAAATTTATTCCTGAGCACGTTTTTTGAGAATACAATTTTAAAACTTTTATTTTCAATTATGTGCTTTTGATATATGAAACCACATTGATATCTGTATACTGGTACAAATCCCTTAACTAAATCTATTTGTTAGTTCTAGTAGTCTTTTTCTAGATTCCTGAGGATTTAATTGTGAACATTCAAGTCAGCTGCAAATATAATAATTTTTCATTTTTTCTTTCTTGTTCTTATGTTCTTTCTTTTTTTTTTTTTCATTGCCTAATTGCACTAGCTTCAACTTCCAGTACTATGCTGATTCAGTTTTAAGACCAAACAATCAGCTGGGCACAGAGGCTCGTTCCTGCACTCCCAGCACTTTGGGAGGCAGAGGCAGGAGGATCAGTTGAGGCCAAGAGTTTGAGACCAGCCTGGCCAACATGGCAAAACCACATTTCCACTTAAAAAGAAAAAAAAGCTTCTGGGCGAGGCGGTGCATTCCTGTAATCCCAGCTACCTGAGAGGTCGAAGCATGAGAATTGCTTGAATCCAGGAGACAGAGGTTGCAGTGAGCTGAGGTTGCATCATGCCACTGCACCCCAGCCTGGGTGACAGAACAAGTCTCAGAAACAAAATCTTGCATTATTGTTGATTTGTGGATCTTGGGGAGGAAGTTTTTAGTAGGCATGAAACTACCTATTAGTCCTTTTGTAGATGCCTTTATCTGTTTGAGAAAGTTCCCTTCTATTACAAATTTTCTGAGAAGTTTTTTGTTTTGTTTCATTTTCTTAACATAAATAAGTGTGATTTTGGTTCAATGGTTTTTCTGCACCTATTGATGACTTTTCTCCTTTACTTTGTTATTATGGTGAATTAAATTGATTTTTAAAAAGGTAAACCAATCTTGCGGTCCCTGGGTCTTAATGCATTATTCTTTTCTATATGTTATTGAATTAACTTTGTTAATATGCTGTTAAGAATGTTTATGAAGGATATTGGTCAGTAATTTAATTTTGTTTCTCATGGGGTTTTGGTGGGAGGTTTTTTGGTTTTGTTTTGTTGTTGTTGTTGTTTGGGTTTTTTTTTTTTTCCTTTGGAGACAGGGTCTTGCTCTGTTGCCCAGTCTGGTGTGATCATGGCTCACTGCAGCCTAGACCTTCTGGGGCTCAAGCAAGCCTCCCACCTTAGCTTCCCCAAGTGGCTGGGACTACATCCAGCCAATTTTTGTATTTTTTTGTAGAGATGAGATTTTATCATGTTGCTTGGGCTGGTCTCAAATTCCTGGGCTCAAGTGATCTTCCCACCTTAGCATCCCAAAGTGCTGGGATTACAGGTGTGAGCCACCACACCCAGCCTGTTTCCCATGTTTTTAAATCAGGTTTTGGTACCAGGGTATGCTTGTCTCACAAAACAAGTTTTTGAAAAAATTGATCTAAAACTGGTGTTATTTCTTCCTTAAATATTTGATAGAATTCACCAGAAAAAACATCTAAACCAGAAGTTTTCTTGTAAAGATTTTAGATAAAAATTTAATTGACATAAAGTTCTTCAGATTTTCTATTTTATTATGTGTCTGTTTGGGAGAGCTATATTTTAAAAAAATGGTTTTGTTCTACATTGTCCAATTTATTGCAAAATTTTCTCTGAAATATTTCTTTTATTCTTTTCATCTCCATAGGGTGTCTACTGGTATTCCCTTTTTAGCTCCTAATATTCACAATAGGAATTCTCACTCTTTTATTCTTGATCAATTTATCTATAGTTCTACCAATCATAGGAAACTGAAAAGATAAAGATAATGCAGAATTCAGAGAGCTTTAGCTTCCTTGTGGGCTAAGTCCTGACATGGACTGACATGGATTACCTCCAAAAACTCTCTACTAGATGGTCATATAATGAGACTTTTGTTGTATGCAAAATCATGCAACAATTTCATTATTTCACAAAATGTATTCATTTACTAATCCATAGATAATGATGCATGAACACATGAGTTATGTGATTTAAAAAGGAAAAAATTCAGGTTGACCAAAGTCTATCATCATAGCATCAAAGTTAGATAGTATATGCTAGTAATTCAGTGCTCAGCCTCTGGAAATCAGACAAGATTGTGTTTAAATTCTGGGTATAGCTGACTTGAGTGGATGGCTTGAGCTCAGGAGTTTGAGACCAGACTGGGCAACGTGGTCAAACCCCATCTCTACAAAAAACACAAAAATTAGCCAGGTGTGGTCGTTTGCACCTATAGTGCCAGCTACTTGGGGGCTGAGGCAGGAGGATAGCTTGAGCCCAGGAGGCAGAGGTTTCAGTGAGCTGAGATCACATCACTGTACTCTAGCCTGAGTGCTAGAGTAAGACTCTGTCAAAAAAATAAATAAATAAAAATAAATCCTGCCCATAGTGCCTGCTTGCTGGGGATTTTAACCAATTTATCTTATTTTTCCAAGCATTTAATGCTGTTAGGATTAAATAAGATAACATATTTAAAGTATTATGCAATTATTAACTCAGTGTATACAAAAAATTTTTGGCTGCTATTTCTATCATTACTACCACTATTACTACCTGTTCAGATTTAATCTTAGATAACAGAGTTTGACATATTTGTGTGTATCTTAGTCTGTTTTCTGTGCCTTATTATAGAATACCTAAAACTGGGTAATTTATAAAGGAAAATAACATTTCTTATTGTTATGGAAGCTGAGAAGTCCAAGGTCAAGGGGCTGCATCTGGTAAGGGCCTTCTTGCTGGTGGGGACTCTCTGCAGAGTCCCAAGGTGATGCAGGGCATCATGCAGGGAGGGGGCTGAGTGTGCTTGCTTGGGTCTCTCTTCCTCTTCTTATAAAGCCACCAATACCACTCCCATGATAACATATGAATCCATGAATCTATGGATGAAGTAATCCATTTATGAAGGCTCTGCCCTCATGATTCAATCACTTCTTAGAGAACTCACCTCTCAATAGTGCCACATTGGAGGTTAAATTTCAAAATGAGTTTTCAAGGGGACAAATATTCAAACCATAGCAGTGTGTGTGTGTGTTTGCACACCTGTGTGTGTTTATGCACACCTGTGCATGCATGCATGCACTTTCTCCAGTTGCATCATCTCAGGAGCCTTTATTTCCCGTTCTGAACTTTGTAAAATGCTACTTGACACCCATTATTTTACCAGTGTTGTGATTGTAAATCGCCTTCAGAGAAAGTTTTGATATCAAATGGAATGTAGTCTTTGTTGATAGAAATGATTTCTGCACCACTTTCATTTGCATAGTTCTTTGCAATTCTTTGGGGATGATGAGGGTACTGCCAAGACTTTTTCCATATGTTCTCAAAAACTATCTAACCAAGACCAAAAAAGACATTAAAATTTAACCCTAAGCAAACAGGAAACTGACTTTTTCTTTTGGGAACTTAGTCAAAACCCAACTCTTTGTGGTTTATGTGAAGGTTCCTCCCACAAAGTTCAGAAATTCATCTAACATTTTCAGTCTCTTATTTTCCAGGCTACCTGCAAAGATATTACCTCTTCTTCTACCTTACAGAAGCCAACTCCAGAGATACTTGCACAGATTTTTGTTTTAGATACTTTCCCTTCTTCTTACAAAACTTCTTTATTTCTTTTAGAGATGAAGACAATCCCATAGAAATGCCAGACAGCCATACTGTCGTTACACAGCTATAAATAATATCTCCATCCAAAAACAAATGCAAGTACCTGGAACATTGTTTATATAGCCTATTAATCATTATTTAGTCAAGGAAAAATCAAGCAATAGACAAGCCTGAACAGATGATGTGTCTTTTGTGGAAAGAGTCTTTGGCTTATTTATGAAACGACTCACAGTTTGAAGCCATCATGTTTTAGTGTAAGACAGTCAAGCTATGCATCAAACTCACAGGAATTTTTTGACTTTAAAAAAGTGACATGCTGGACAACTTTATTTGGGGAAAGTGAGGACTTCATAAGCACACACATCTCGTTTTCCTCATTATGAGCTATTTTCCCATCTTTAAAAATATGTATTCATATGGCTGTGATCTTGGTGTGGGCATTATTTTATGTTCCATTTCTTGCACACAATTCCATATAATGACATAGACTACATATTTTCCATTATTGCCTAAGTAGCAATCTATCAGTCATGTTAAGATAAATGTAACGTGCTTTTCCATTTCTAAATGGAGACTATATCAATCTCCCAAAATTAGGAAGGTAAACCAATTCACTCATGTGAAAGCTTGATTTGTATGCTACTTATCACAATCAGATTAATAAACTCTTAGCCTTCCCAGCATAGAATCCTATCAAATATCTTATCATTAAAAACACTTTCTTAATAGAAAAATGAGCAAAGGTCATAATTTAAAATTTCAGAAAGTATGTAAGATGTCTTCTATGCGTGAGGCACCATTCTCAACATTGGGATAAAGCAATAAGCAAAATAGGTAGTCTCTGCCCTTGTGGCTAACACATATTTAATTAAAATGTTCAACCTGATTAATGATTGAACATATGCATAAAGAAAAATAATCATATGATTTTTTTACATCAAATCAGTTCTTTAAAATAAAAAGAGAAAATAGTCAAGGTCTCCAAGCATGTGTGAAAGTGATACTTTTATACACTACAAGAGGAACTGTGATAACAGAACCCACTTCTGGGAAAGAAATTTTGCAATATTGAGAGAGAGACTTAGAAATCTTTACATGTTTTGATTCAAAAGTCTCACTTCTGGGAATGTTTCCTAACAAAGAAAAGGGTATATTCACAGATGTTCATGTCAGAGGTCTTTATAACAGTTCTTTTTTTTTTTTTTTTTAAGGAAGGGTGATGATGAGAATAATGAAGAGAAATTCATGAGGCATCCAAACAATAGAATAAAGCATAGGTTTTCAAATAATGATATTTGGTAAGTTTCCTGCATCCATTATCCCACAATCTTACCCATCCAGGGAGAGTGGAAATGAATTCTGGTAAAGGGTTCAAGAAAACCTTCTAGAAGAAATTTCCTCATTCAGACTTGCCTTTCCATGACTTTTCCATAAACTGTGTGTGGGTTTATCTGGATAGAAAGCACTGTGCTACAATGGCAGGGTTAACTCAAAGTTAAATTTCGCCAGGTCAGGAGAGTTCTGAGGAGGGACCTGAGTAATGGGGGCGGGAGGGGCGGGGAGGTAAGGAGCAGGGAGGTTATGATGCTGACCAGCTGTTCTCAGGGCCTTGAGAGAGTTCCGATGACCTTCCCCTCCTCTCTGCCAGTCACTTCTGTTTGTCCGTCAGGAGCAGTGTGGCTGGAAGGATCACTGATTTAAACGGATGGACTGAAACAGTGGAACAAACCTTGGCTATTGGTGGAAATATCACCAAGTGTCTATTTGTTGCTGATCTATGTTGAATCCTTAAAGAAAAGCTCTTAGTAAGCCGCTTTATCTTCAATATTTCCCTATAGTTGGAAACATTAGGAAACCATAGTTCCAAAGCATATATGGATTTTATATGTTTATTCCATTTTTTATGAATCCATGTTTACATACGTAGATCAATGCATCATTTAGCAATCATATTTAGAACAAAATGTTATTTTACTATAATACATAAAACCTTTAAGATGAAACTAATCCAGAACGCCCCAGTGTTTTCCAAAATAAAATATTTAATTTAATTCAACTCAGGATTCTAACAATTTGCAAAAGTTCTGTGCCTCACATCAAGTATGTTCTACTGAAATGTTTGTATTCAATTTAAAAATGTGCAGCAGGCTGGGCGTGGTGGTTCAGGCTTGTAATCCCAGCACTGTGGGAGGCCAAGATGGGTGGACCACCTGAGGTCAGGAGTTCGAGCCCAGCCTGGCCAATATGGCGAAACCTCATCTCTACTAAAAATACAAAAAATTAGCCAGGCATGGTGCTGGGCATCTGTAATCCCAGCTACTTGGGAGGCTGAGGCAGGAGAATTGCTTGAACCCAGGTGGCAGAGGTTGCAGTGAGCCAAGATCATGCCACTGAAATCCGGCCTAGGCTACAGAGTAAGATTCCATCTCAAAAAAACAAACAAACAAAAAAAATGTTCAGCAAAGCAGGTTAGGGACCCATGGGACACTGCGTAAGATAATCTGGACTGGCTAACTAGCTGTAGAGTTTGGGAAAGGTGATTCCCAAACTGTAACTCTTTACCTTTGAGTTACAATTTCTGTACCTATAAAGTGAGGGTGTTGAATCAATAGATTTCTAAGTCCCCTTCCAGTGCTCTGACAGAGCTGATATGCTGGGCTCCTAGGAATCCATGTATCACCCATGCTAGCTACCAGGGCCTGAAGGGCCCAGACTCTTGCCTCTTTCTCTATTCCGGATTTCTAAGCATGCGCTGTGATTATGGAGGTATCTGTGTCCACAACTCCAGACAAGCACACGTAATCCAAGTTCTAATAATAGTGAGACACAAGGGAGGGACAGGAGCCAGAGAGAAATGGTGGTTCTGGTATTGAAGGCAGGACCAAACAGCATGCAGTAGACAAACAGAACCATAGAGAAGCAATCCTGAACACTTCCAGCTAGCGCTGGAAGAGCCTCCGTCAGGGCCAACTCTAATGCTGTCATCCCTTAGTGAGGACCAATTTAGTCTGCTCTCACTAAAAGTAACCAGTCTCTTTAATCCTCCATACTTCTGAGGCTGAGTCAGGAATAGCAGAGCCCCTAGGGTTCAGAACTGGACCTCAAAACTCCAGCAGCAAAACACATGTAGCCTTATAACAGCTTATAGCAGTAGTGTTATTCGTTTGTTTAACTGGTCCGGGCTGAGCATCTTTCTATTGCCAGGAAAGTTTTGGAGACAGAGGTATGAAGAGAATGCCCCCAAGAATATCCAAACTCAGTAGTAAGAGCCCTACATATAACCATTAACTGGTTTCTCAATTCCAGAGTATTTACAACCTATATAGTCATCAGAGACGTGATCATGCAGTACCTACAGGGATGTTTTCTTTGATCTTGCCTCCTGGGCTAGTTAGCAAGTAGCTGTCATTCAGTTCGAAGTCTACTTTCTCAACTCTGTTTTATGATGCTGAAGCTGGGTCCCTGCAAACCATATTTCTGCTTTGCCTGCTGACACCATGCTGGGCTCTGCCAACAGAAAGGCTACAGGGAGGCTGTGAAGCCAAAGAAGGAAGCAGAGACTTGCTCTTTCCCGTCCGCATCACGTCCCGTGAGTGTCACCCAGCACCGCTCCTTCACTCTGGCGGTGGCAGCTCCTTCCCAGTTCAGTGGCAGAATCCAGTTGGCAGTTTTCCCAAACACTTACAGAACCAGCTTGGTTGCACTGCCCTCCAAAATGTGGACACCAGCCTTCTCAGAGTCTGAGCCTCAGACTCCTCTGAGCTCAGAGACATTAGCACCAGCACGTGGCATCCGCTGTTCAGAAGCCCAAGCTCCAGCTCCGCAGGGCCCATCCTCTAAATTCTAAGTTTTCATAATTGCAACTTCTTCCTTTTGCTTCCCCAGCCTTAGGGTAGTAGCTGCTTCCTGCAGTTGTTATCTTCCTGACACCTTAAGAGCTCTCTTTACACTCTTTTAGTTACCTAGTGAGCAGCTTAAAATAAGGGGTCTGGTTTCCGTCTCCTGATAAGACTCTGACTGATAAACATCCCCGGCTAAATGGAGAGGTGGCACAGAGTTGTGGAAAACAGAATGGGCTCTGGAGGCATCCACATCCAGATCTGAATTCTGGCTCCTACAATCTGCTAGCTCTTTGACTTTCAAAGCTACCTAATTTATTTGAGTCTTAATTTGCTGGGAATAAAAGATGGGTTTCCAGCTGTTGTGAGGGTAGCTGAGGTGCTTGGCACCCACGACCTGCTCAGTGATTAGTAACCATTTCTAATTACCAGATTGCTATCTTCTAAGGCCCAGGCCTAGTTCTTGTATATCTATCATTCCCAGCAGGGCATATCATAAATTTATTTACACAATACATGCTTTTGAATAGAAAAAGTGCTTAAGATCATTGTGGCTCACTGGAGTAATTAACTTTCACTGATCTAACATGAAACCCTCCTTAGTGGTCAGGTTTTTTTCTGTAAGTTATGGTTTAAAACATCTTTTTCAGCCATTTTTTTAAAGTGAGGAGAAATGAGTTTACCTGGGTGATAAGAAAAGAAATTAGTGTCATTCATTCTGCTTCCTGCCTGGCAAACCTTCTGGGAGACTGCACGATAACATGTGGGAATGCACCATCTTTTCCAAAAAGAAGTGAAATCTGGCAGGTGCATGATATACTTGTGACTCTGTCTAGCTATAAAGTAGACACTGGCTTGGTTTTGTTCTGTTTTTTTATGGAATATTTCATAAGAGAAAGGATTTCGCCTACTCTCAGACTATCAGTGACATTTCTTCTGAATGCTGAATTCAGGATTGTCATATAAACCCTGAAAATGAACAAGGTCCCACAGGAGTGTCCTGGGCCTTCACAAGTCAGTGTGGATAAAAGTTGTTCCAACTCGAAGGATGAGAACAAAGCATCTATTCTTTCGATTACAACAGACAGACAGACAGACAGACACTCACGCTGGATAATGACTGTGTACACAGAAGGAGGAGGAGGAAGAACAGGAGGAGGAGGAAGTCAGCAGTGCCTTCTTGTTGCACATTGGGGTTATGTGGGGCTAGGCCTGATAAAGGCATTTGTGTCTGAGGCTGCAAGGTGTATGGTCCAAGCCAAGACTTTTCCCGTCTAAAAGGTCTGAATGGGGATGTGAAGGAACTCAGTTTATTCTAGAGCATTTCCTCTGCACAAAATCCTAAAAAACTTCTCTAAAGAGAAAAACACCTGCAGAAGATCCAAAATCATTCATTTCTCTGGCAAACAAATGCTAAGTCATGCAGCTAACCAGGGAGGCAGGTTCAAGAGAACCAGAGTTCACGAGCTTCTTCAGGTGGCTTTGTTAGCTTCACAGCAGCTGTTCATCTCCTTGCAGAAGGGTGGTGGCTCCTAGACAAAGTCAAAAAGACCACGGTCTGATGGAAGAGCCTGAGAACAAGGCATTCTGTTTTTGAAAGTTCTTGTCTCCACGCCTGTTTGTTTGGGCGTCCCCATACCGTGTCTTCCAAGAAGGCTTTGCTGAATGCACTCTCTTCTTCTAGCTCAAGTGAAGACTTTTTTGCTGGATGTCCTTTGGAACACTGAATCCCATTCCTGGCTGGGTGCAGGCACTGTGTCTTCTCTCTTATAGAAATACTCACAGATATGGATTCTCAGACGTTTGGCTAAGAACAAGTATAGAAACACACACACACACACGCTCACACACACGCACACGCACACACACACACACATGCACCCTGCAAGAAAGCAAGAAGGAGAAAAGAAACAGAGAGGGTGAAAGGAATGGGAGGAGGGAGGAAGAAGAGGGAGGAAAAAGAAGGAAGGCAGGGAAGAAGGGAGGGAGGGAAAGGAAAGAGAAGAAGAGGAGAAACAGAATGGACAAAAAGAGGGACGGAGGGTGGGAGAGAGAAAAATCACCCAGAAACCAAAATGTATCTGGTTATAAGAGAGCCAGCCTTCTGCAGAGACCGCTGTACTACTCTAAGGACTAAGCCTGATTTCTCTGGTTCCTTATTCTCCTGGCTGGAGATGAAATGCCATAATCATCAGTGGAAAGCACCTGGGGAAATTAGAAGTCTTCTGTAACCCGAGAAGAGAAAAGGCTTTGACATTCCTTCAGCTGGGGTGTGTCTTTCACCTTTGCTATGCTAATTAGCTTCCTGATGGAGGTTTTCTCTAGGCCTGGATGCTGGACTGCTGTTGATTCACTTAGGTTAGGACACAGATTTATAAACAGACAGAGGCTGCAGCCTTGAGTGAGCCAGGCCCAGGGTGGGCCCACTGGCTGGCATGAGACGGCGAGGAGAGGAGGCCCAGGTACTAGCCTAGATCAAAGACAAACATCACAAAAGCTGAGCTGGTGGAACCATCCGTTGATGAACACGCCTCGCCCTAGGCAAGTCTAAGAACAGCTGGATGAAGGCCAGGAGAGGCACCAGGGGCTGTGTGGTCTTTTAAGGTGAGGCTGCGTGTCCTCTACAGCCTTGGCTGGGCTTTCGTGATCTCGGGACAGGACACTAACTCTGTGCTCTCTAAGCCCAGCTATTTCATTCCCTGGTGGTTTCTGTTTCCCCCCGGTTTCCTAATCACACTTAGTTCGGAAAATGTTAACACTTTCTCAGTTGAATGAAGGTATGATGGGTATGCCTACATCTTAGCTAGAAAAAATAAAAACACTTCCCTCCTCCCCACCAAAAAACAAAAAAACAAAAAAACCCATGAATATCAATCCAATTCCTGCACTCTCTGTCTAGGGTGTAGAGGTGGGAACCAAATATCTTTAGAGTCAGATGAACACTGAACAGTCCCAACTCCTCCATTAATAGCTTGTGTGACCTTGGACAAGTTAACCTCTCTGAGACTCAACTTCCTCATCTATAAAGTGAGGATACTTGTATCCAACTCACAGGATTGTATGATAATAAAGATCAAAGAAGTTAATAGATTTGTGGCAGAAACTGCTCCATGACTACCTAAATACGTATTCTCTTTTTCTTTTCTAGTAATGACTTTTGACCTGGGCACATGGTAGCCTAAATAAAGCCTATTTATAAGTATTCTTGTAGCTATTCATTCTATTTAACTACATTCTGGCCAGTGACTTATAAAAGGAAGTGCTCTGATCAGCTTCTAAGTAAGGCCCTTAAATTGAGAAAGCAATAGTGTCTTACCTGCTTCCTTTTCCTGCTGGTTGGAGAGTAGAAGTGACAGCTGGAGCTCAAGCAACCAGCTTGGTCCAGGAGGCAGCACAATAAAGATGGTAGAAGACTAAGAAGAAAGGAGGCAGGGCCTCTCTGAAGCTTCATGGAGCCATCATACAGCCCTTAGACTGCTGGCCTGTGGATTTCTTTTAAGAGATGAATCAACTAACTTTTAAAAAAATCCGTTTTGAGAGAGTTTTCTGTTACTCACTCTTGAACTTAAATCTCACTTGAGCCGTTTGACATGTAGAATGTAAAAGTCAGTACAAGTAAAATTCCATTGTTATTTTCCTGCCTTTTAGGAAATACATATCAAAAATATCAAAAATGAAGACATAAAGCAGGACCAAGAAGGCCAAAGAGGAGATATTGGCCACCCCTTCCTGGCCTTGGCACCGTGCCCAGGGCCATGTGAGTGGGACAAGAAATACAGTTCCTGCCAGGCAGCAGCTATGGGCAGGATGGAACACCCTGCCTCCTGGCCTCACTTCATGCCCTCTGCTAAGCCTCTGCTGCAAGGAGGAATGTAACCTGGAGAAGTGAAAAAAAGACAAAAAGAGCTCCCAAGAAACACACAAACTTGGTCATAAGTAGAGCTGGGTTTGCCTTTTGGCTCTTCCACCTACTAGCTGTGTGGCTTTGGGGTAGTTACCAAACCTCTCTGAGCCACAGCCGCCTCATGTTACAGTGAAACACGAGCTAATACTACCCCCTTAATGTCGTTGCTACACTTAAACAAGAAAATGTCAGTCAAGGGCAGAACAGCGTGCCTGACACATTATAAGTGTTTGAGAAATGTTTAGAAATGAAACGTACCATTTCCAGCCCTCACTCAAGCTTCACTCTGATCCCTGTGCTCATTACCCCAGCATGGACGGCTTCCTTTCCCAGTGTTGTGCCTTTTGCTCACTAGGTCTCCATCTAGAGCTCCATCACTCCTTTCCGTCTCCTCTTATCTTCTGCAAACTTTGAGGGCAGCTTTAGGCCCTCTGACTGCAGGGCCTGGGTGATCTCTCTCCTTCTCCTCGGAACAGCGCCAGCATTTGATGTCCAACCACTCATCAGCATTTACTGCCTTGTATTCGTAATTAATGTTGAGGTGCCTGTGTTCACTCGCCAGCCATGCAGCGTGCTCTGCAAGGGTGTGGATCATGTCTTTTCCCCTTTACGTCTCCACAACCCTTCACTCAGTGCTGTGTTCGGACCCCGATGAATATTTGCTGAACAAGTAAACCAAATCCAATGATTCGGAACCCCCTCACTATTTATTTTTCAGAATCCTTTTTTGAACTGATGGGCCTACTGCCTTTTTGTGTTTCTCAGACTTCAAAGCACCTTGATGATGGTGCCTTCCTGTAATATCATCAGGTGCTCGGTTAACTTTGTACAGCAGCAAACCCAGTTCCGCCAGCACAGATGGCTTTGCTGGCCGTGGTCAGTCATTAGGCACATGGGGAAAAGGTGAGGGAGGACCTCACTTAGAAGAAATCCATTTCTCCAGTCCAGGAAATACTTTGAGTGGTGAGTCAATACCACTATCTGAAATTTGGGAGCACATTTGGTAGCCTAACGCTATCATGATGAGGATGAGAATGCATTTAATTTGTCTTTTTCAACAGTTAAGTTGGACTTATTTTACATATATGTGCTTAATTTGCATGCTGCCCCCCTCCCCATGCAATACCTCAAGGAAATGAACAGAATAGCAGTAAGCACTGATCTGGTAAACTCTATAGGGTTCTCCCTTAGGAAAGGAAGTACTGCCTTCCTCCTAGCAGGCTAGGAAGGCCTAGAACTGTGATGCCACCCTAGCTGGGTAGTAGGTTGAGAAACACTACAAAAAGAAATTCTAGTACTTTCACTATTGCTTTTCAGTAGAGAGTTAAGACTCAACGTGGAAATGCTTATTAGAAATGTGCATCCCCTGGTTTCTAACCTCACCCCAGCCCTCATGATTTAGTGAGTCTGTGGTGGGGCTCAGGAATCCTCCTTTCTACCAAAGACTCCAGCAATTTTGATGCAGGAGGTAGTATATGGACCACACTTTGAGAAAAGCTGCTTTGGAAGGAGGAGGTGTTCCATTCTCAGAGAAGCCACCATCCCTTTCCCTCTTACAGTCTTTTACTTTAGATGTGGCAACAGTAAAGTCATAATGAATTCATAATCTGTGTTCCAGTGTAGACACAGCAATAACTTCAATGTCATTTTGGAGTAGAGATCTCCTGATCCTGGATAAATGGATGGCCGATTCTACTAAGAGAGATTTTACTAAAGGGTAGGTCAAAATGGTGTGTGTGTGTGTGTGTGTGTGTGTGTGTGTGTGTGTGTGTGTGTGTTTTCAGGGAATGGGGACAGGCCCTGGAAGGGCTCCTAGACTGTGGAAGAGAGAAGTTCATTGGCCACCAGCTGTTCTGGGAGAGTGACTCATCTGCCTATGTGGCAGCAACTGAGGGCCAGGGCTGCGGAATCACTCCCTCAACCATGGGGGGTGATGGGGAGGTGCTGGGTGAGGAGTGGTGCATTCCAAAGGGGAACCAGACCCCCTGCAAGGATGCCAATCTATGCCGTCAGTCTCCTTGGCAGCTGATGAAGGAGGGAGAGGCAGGGTGTAAAGGAACAGACTCATCAAGACCACAGAGGCACTATTTAGTCATTGGTATTAAAAGTCTTGTGTTCACTATCCCCGGACTCACCCTTGCCTCCTCTTCCTCACCTCTAACCCCAATTGCTAAGTCTGGTCAATTCCACTTCTACCTCTTTTTCTTTTTCTTTTTTTTTTGGGACGGAGTTTTGCTCTTGTGGCCCAGATCTCAGCTCACCACCTCTGCCACCTGGGTTCACGCAATTCTCCTGCCTCAGCCTCCTCAGTAGCTGGGACTACAGGCATGCACCACCAGCCTAGCTAATTTTATATTTGTAGTGGAGATGGGGATTCTCCATGTTGGTCAGGCTGGTTTTGAACTCCCGACCTCAGGTGATCTGCCCACCTCAGCCTTCCAAATCGCTGGGATTACTGGCATGAGCCAGCGCCCGGCCAATTCTACCTCTTTAATGTCTAGTAGGTATTCCCTTTGTCTCTCTTCCCTTTCCCCCATGACTTACCATGCACCTTCCCCTATCTCCATATTCTTACCACCCTGACTCCAGCTCAAGGCCCCGTCATCTTTCACTTGGACCCAGTAGGCACTTCAGTTTCATTATTCCGCTTCTTGTTCCTCCCTCCATTCCATCCTTCATCCAGCCACCACCGGATTCTCTCCAAAAATGCAAACCTAAGCAATGTGTTATCTTCAAATCCACAGCTTGGCATGACTTTGCAGTTCTTAAACTCTAGTGTGCATCAGAATCACCCAGAGGGCTTGTTAAAACCCAGAATACTGGGCCTCATCTAGCAAGCTTTTCCCTCTTCCACAGTTCCCTCTTTCTCCTGCTGAATTCCTCAGTGAAGCCTTTTCTATCTCTTCCACCTCCACCTCCACCATCACCATCATCATCATCATCATCACCAACACATATTGAGTGCATCCCACTAAATCCTCAGAAAAAAAAAAAAACACACACACACAAAAACCCTGGCAATAGGGAATGTGATTCTTCCCATGGTATATAGATAATAAAACTGGGGCTCAGCTAGATCTGGAAACTTGCCCAGAGTCACACAGCTAGTAAATGGTGGAGCCAGGATTCAATCCTGGCAGGCTGGCGCCAGTAGTGAGGCTCCTAGCCCCAGAACCTACTGCCATATCCAAGCAGAGTGAAGCCTTTCTTCCTCAAAACATTCCTCCCTGTCACTTACAAATGGAAACACACATACCACAGAATGTGAGGTCTCCCTTACCAGAGTGAGTTATTCAAGGGAGTGAGTCTTTCTTTCCTTTTTTTTATTTTTTTGAGACAGAGTCTGGCTCTGTTGCCCAGGCAGGACTACAGTGGCATGAACTCAGCTCACTGCCACCTCCACCTACTGGGTTCAAGCGATTCTCATGCCTCGCTTTCCCAAGTAGCTGGGATTACAGGTGTGTACCACCACACCCAGCTAATTTTTATAGAGATAGGGTTTCACCTTGTTGGCCAGGTTGGTCTCAAACTTCTGATCTCAAGTGACACCCCTGCCGTGGCCTCCCAAAGTGCTGGGGTTACAGGCGTGAGCCACGGTGCCCAGCCTCAAAGGTGGGTCTTAATCTTTCCTATGCCTAGCACTTAGAGGGTACTAAGTCAATGGTAATTGTTAATTACCTGAGCTGGAGTGTTTGCAAACGTAAGGTGAATTTTCTGATGGGTTCTTGGGCCATGAGAAGTGAGAACTATTATCAAGAGATTGTTAAGTTCCTTATGTAGATATCACTTTATATTGGGGACACATAGATATCTCTATGATGATACATGCCAATGATACGCAGGTATCATCTTGCATTAGGGGAAATCTCGTGAGGGGTAGAGATCCAATGATGATCGCCATCTACTCTCAGTGGGTCCACACCTTGTCTATTTCCATCTCAGCTACCCTGACCACTTCTTTTTAACTTATTCAGGGTGAAGGGAGTTTTTACCCCAGAGCAGAATGAAAGCAGAGATGCCTAGATGGTAGTTTTGCAGGAAACTTTGGTTAACGTCTTTTCTACTGGTCTAGAAAAATACCCTAGGAAGTCACCATTTTAAACCAAAATATAAAAAAATAAAAATAAAAATAAAATTCGGGAACAGGTGCATTAGAGTACAGAGCCCATGTGTATTTGGAACGAAGACCTACGTTTTCTAAAAATAACCACCATCGAAAAGAGAGTATCAGTTGTCTTCTATATCCAAATCCAAAGCGCAGGCAAACATCAACTTTTAGTTCTTTGCTCTTGTCCTGGGAATGAAACTGTTGCCAGCCAGCCCTCGGGGTTCTCCACTGCTGCGGTTTTGCAACTTTTCTTTCCCAGGTGAAGAAACTAAAGTTGTGATGGAGAAAGGCGAAATGAGAGAAAGCTACACCCCAGAGTAGAGGTGACCTGCCAGAGCTCCAAGTGATTCCAGCCCTAGCGCGAGCTCAAGCTCCTCCCGGTGTCAGTCTGGCCTGAAGGTGTTTGCTTCTTTTCCACCTGACTTCCAGGCGCTTTAAAGCGCAGCCTAAGTTAGCCTCTGTCAATGTGAGTACCAGGAGCCCAGCCAGCCACCTGCACTGTTCCAGAAGCCAGGGATACAATTAAAACACACACACACACAAACGTTTCTTGCCACGTGCCGTGTACATTCTAGTTCTTTGGCTAGGGACTGTACAAAATCCCGTCTGCTCAGGCAGGTTTCGGGTGGGGACCGTGCGACTCTTGGATCCAGGCCGGCCCACGGTGCGGGCCTCTGCGTCCTCTTCCCCCACGCCGGGCGGGGGCCAGGAGGCCTGGATCCTTCCCCGGCAGCCCTGCGGAGGTTTCACTTCCTCTCATCCAGTGGACACATGAAATCTGTTTCTACAGCTCCCCGAGGCTGGTTTTTTCCACCCTACAAATCAGTAAGCATGAATTTTTGCAGAGAAGCCTGGAGCCATGGGTCCCAAGCATTCAGGCAGCAAAAAAAAAAAAAAAAAAAAAAAAAAAAAATGAAATTTTCAACCGGAGCCTGGTGAGGACACATGGTCTCAGGCGTTTCCTGCCCGCGTTGGGGCCGCTTTCCTCCTATTGCACACATGCTCCCCCTACTGCCTGACGCTGGAAGTGCAGCCCCGGCTCCGCGGCAGCAATGAACGCCCCAGCTTGGTCCTGGGATAGCCAGGGTGAAAGAAGGCAGAGCGGAGAGGTTGCCAAAAACATTAAAAAATAATAATAATAAAATAAATAAATAAATAAATAAAAAGAGCAACAGGACATCCTTCATAATTCTCTCACTGCTCTAGGGGAGGCACTCAGCTAAGTCTTCTCTTTACATTTGAAGAATAAGCTCTGTAATAAAGGCTGAATAAAAGTCCTCCCTGAAGAAAGTTTTGCCAAATAAGTTAAAGTTAGGCCTCCCTTAAGGCTTCAATCAATGGAAAGGACTTACAGTGTGGGATTCAGACCTCGTGAAATCCCCCAGCCCCTTTGGATTTCAGACCCACAGATCTAGATTTTAGGCCTTCATGTGATCAGTGAACGTGGACACCTTATTTCATCTTTTTGAGCCTCGGTTTCCTTATCTGTAGTTTGGGCATGATCATATTGCCGGTCTCACAGTGTTGCTGTGGAAAGTAAGTGAAAGAACGTGAATGATGCGTGAGAAAAGCGTTTTACAACAGAAAAATAAATGTGAGCCGTTTCCCTTCCAATCCAACGCGCGCGCACCCCTTCTGCATCCACCTAAGTGGAAATGGCCTCGAGGCAGCCTAACCCCCTAAAAAAGGAAGCGGGGCAAGGAGAGCCCGGTCACAAACAGGAAGTAACAGAAACGCCCCTGAGAAACACTGTCTCCGCCAGAAGAAAGAAAGAAAAACAGTCCTAGGCTGAGTTTTTGAAGATCCAGTTAGATTTAGTTAATGATTTGGGGTGTTGCCAGCCCGGCTTGACCCCTAAATAGGGGGTTTTCAGAGATGGTTAGGAAATTCTTGACCTAGATTTGACCTCACAAATGGGAATTCTCACTCCGCAGCGGAGGAGCGCTGCCGCTGGTCGGTTCCTGCCCTTTTCAGCGTGGGTCTCCGCTCCTCCCCCGCCGCGCCTCGCGCGCCCTACCCGGCAGCGCCTCTCGGGTTACTGCCTCCCTTCCTGGCTTCGCAAACGCGCCGCACGGTAGGTCGGCTGCTTCAGGGAATGTCAGAAAAAGCACTCGGTGGCGGCATACAAGGAAGTTTTACGGCTCTGGAGAGCATGTCAAATTTTCCTTCCAAATTTCTGCTTAGAGGAGACAAAATCCTAGATTTTTTTTTTTTTTTTTTTTTTTTTTTTTTTTTTTTTTAAGGAAAAGGAAAAAACACACACACACACAAAACGAAAGGGAAACATATTAACATATCGGAACACATTGTGGTGTTTATTCTGTTTTTCTTTTGTCATTTTCGAAAGCTCTTTCCAGAATCCTACCACCTTTCTTGTCTTTTCCTTCATTTTGTGTTTTTAAGGTAGGGAAGGGAGAGGATTAGAAGCCCGTGAATTTTGTCAGGACCAGGCCTTCCTAAGCTTTTCATTTGTTTGTAGAACCAGAGTTCCTTCTTTGGTCAAGATGAAGAGGCTGGTTCCTGCCTCCTTCGCCTATACCTCTTATTAAAGGACCCCTCCAGCCCTTGTCAAAATGCTTGGTCCAAGTGAGAGTTGAAAAGTCAGGAGATCCACATCCATCTTTTGAGGTATGCTAGTCCACAGACAGTGCTGGAGAAACATACAAATATTCTTAAGATGCTATCATGTCCCATCTTAGGCTTGGTATGTCTTTCAGTGGACTCCAAGTGTTCGCTTGTTATAGGAAAGGGGTCCCTATCTAGACCCCAAGAGAGGGTTCTTGGATCTCACACAAGAAAGAATTCTGGGCAAGTCCATAAAGTGAAAGCAAGTTTATTAAGAAAGTAAAGGAATACGCTTTGAGAGGCTGAGGCAGGTACATCACCTGAAGTCAGAAGTTCAAGACCAGCCTGGCCAACACGCTAAACCCTATCTCTACTAAAAAATACATATATATATATATATATATATATATATATATATATATATGTATATATATATATATATATGTGTATATATATACACAAAAGAGTTGTGTGTGGTGGTGCATACCTGTAATCCCAGCTACTTGGGTGGCTGAGGCAGGAGAATTGCTTGAACCCATGAGGCAGAGATTGCAGTGAGCTGAGATTGCACCACTGCACTTCAGCCTGGGCGACAGAGCCAGACTCTGTCTCAAAAAAAAAAAGAAAAGAAAAAAATATAAGAGTATAAATATAAGAATGGCTACTCCATAGATAGAGCAGCCCTGAGGGCTGCTGTTTGCCCATTTTTATGCTTATTTGTTGATGATATGCTAAAGAAGGGGTAGATTATTCATGCCTCCCCTTTTTAGACCATCCAGGGTAACCTCCTGACTTTGCCATGGCATTTGTGAGCTGTCATGGCGCTGGTGGGAGTGTAGCAGTGAGGACGCTACACTCTTGTCGCCATCTTGGTTTTGGTGGGTTTGGGCCAGCTTCTTTGCTGCACCCCGTTTTATCAGCAAGGTCTTGTGCTGACCTCCTGTCTCTTCCTGTGACTTGGAATGCCTTACCTGTCTGGGAACACAGCCCAGTAGGTCTCAGCCTCATTTTACCCAGCCCCTGTTCAAGATGGAGCTGCTCTGGTTCAAACACCTCTGACCCCATGGCTTCCAGTTGTATGTGCACAACTGAAAACTCCACCATGAGGATGATGATAATGGTGATTTCAAAGTGTTTTCACAGTTGAACCGGATAACAGCCTATAAGCACACGAAGCAGGTAAAGTGAGCTGGTGTCACATGAGGAATTGAGGGACAGAGAGGCACAGGGATGAGTCCAAGGCCACTCAGCTGGCTCCCTATGAGGCCCAGACTAAGAGATCAAGGTCCTGTGATGCCACTACATCATCGAATGCCCATTATGGCACTGTTACCAACAGGTTCTACAGGCCCAGGTTTATGCCAAACAAATAGACTGTCACCATTATTAAACATAGGGTAACATAGCATTTAAAGCAAACTACCTTTTGACAAATTGCATAGGATGTGTTTCCAGTGCAAAAATGGGACGCTGGGCCCCTTTTTCATAAACAGTACATTTTGTACGTAATAGTACTTTTTTTTTTAAGTTGAAATTTTATTTGAGTGGGTCATTCACTTACATGACTCAAAAGTCAAAGTTCTAAAATATATGCCTGAGAAGCATACTCGCTGCCACCTCTTTCCCTTAATCCAATATTTCCTTTTGCTTCTCTCCCTTGGTGGTAAATCGTTTTTGTTACCTTTTTCTTTAACCCTACCTATGTTTCTTGGTGAAAATACAAACTGTGTATTCTTACTCTTATTTCTTTGTAGTCTTACAATAAACAGAGTGTATCTAGTGCATTTTGAATTGGTTTTCTAGAAGTAGCGATGGGCTTTGCTAAACCATCCCCCTCTTACCTGGGAACTGCAGGGATTGTAGAATTGATCTCCAGACAGCTCAGCTGTGACAGGGAACCCAAGAGTTCAAGCCGTGAAGGCTCCAGTTGGATGGTGTGCCTGTAAACCTAGGTCCGTCATGAAACTGGAACCAGACGTGGCTGTAGCCAAGAGAAGCCTGGGATTTTCTGCCAACCACTGACTGAGGCAGCCAATCGATTCGCAGGCAAAAGCTGTCTAGAAGCTGCTCTGGACTCAAGAAAAGACACAGATCAGACCAGCACGGACTGTCTCCCCACTCACTGATTATGGGTTTACCACAGTGGCTCATGAGGAGGAACTGGGGACAGAGCTGGGGCCCTGCAGTCTCCACGCTGCTGATGGCAGGTCCCAAGGAGAGGGCTGACAGGTTGGGGGACAGTGTGCATTACAGAATCACTGTTGTCACTGGCATTCGTTTGCCAGGGCTCCCTTTAACCACAAACTGGGTGGCTTAAACAACAGGCATTTATCGTCCCATGGTAATGGAGGCTAGGACTCGGAGATCAAAGTGTCTGCCTGGTTGGTTCCTTCTGAGAGCTGTGAGGAACACATCTGATCTAGCCTCTGTCCTTGGTTTGTAGACGGCCCTCTTCTCCCTAGTTCTCTTCACGTTGTCTTTCCTCTGTGTGTGTCTGTGACCAAATTCTCCATTTATACAAGGTCATTAGTCACCCTGGGTCAGAGCCCACCCTAAAGATCTCGTTTTAACTCAATTACTTCTGTAAAGACTATCTGCAAATAAAGTCACGTTCGGAGGTATTGGTGGTTAGGACCCCAACATATCTTTCTTTCTTTGTTTTTTCTTTTGAGACAGAGTTTCACTCTTGTTACCCAGGCTGGAGCGCAGTGGTGTGATCTCGGCTCACTGCAGCCTCTGCCTCCCGGATTCAAGAGATTCTCCTGCTTCAGCCTCCCAAGTAGCTGGGATAACAGGCATGCGCTATCATTCCCGGCTAATTTTGTATTTTTAGTAGAGATGGAGTGTCTCCATATTGGTCAGGCTGGGCTCAAACTCCTGACCCCAGATAATCCACCCACCTTGGCCTCCCAAAGTGCTGGGATTACAGGCAAGGAGACACAATCCAGCTCATCATTCCTTTTCAGACCCGCAAGTGTTCTCTCCAGAAGCAGTGGCCTCACATCCCCATTCCACCGTTGAGAAAAAAACCGTAGAGAGCCTGGGGAAGTGTCGTATTCCTCGAGTATATTGTGGAAGGAGGGAGGCAGTGTAAAACCCCTGCTTTAAAACGTGTTGCACGTAATTCTCTCCATACTAAATATAATATGTTTCTCATTATGGAGAGTAGACTCTGACATTTTCCACAAATCTTTTCTTTGTCTTTATAAAGTCGAAGGCAGAAAAAAAAAATCCCTTCAACTATTGTTTTATAGACCAAGCTCTTCTCACCAGCCTTTATCCTCACGAACAGCCCTGACCACTGGAGCTGAGACCCCGATGCCCAGATCTTCAAAATCACATACTGCTTTTACTCAGAAGTAAGATTTTTCTTTATCTTACGTTTTCGAATAGATACTAAGCTGAGAGATAGATCACTCCCTATAGCCGGGCTTTTGGTGGTGTTGATCACTTTAGCTTTGTTTCTGTTAAATCCGGCCTGACGTCTTTGCTGAGATGCTGCTACAGACACTTTGGACCCACAGCTTGGCACAGCCGGGTGTGGCTTGGCCTGCCACTCATCAGGCAGGTGGAAACAGCCCAGTTCAGTTCAAACATGCTCCAGGGATTCGGCACCTGGAAATCCCCACAAAGCTAATTCCATTCCAGATCTTTCTCAACACCCAGTGGAGGGAGCACAAGGCCCAATTGTCCTTACGACTTTCCCTGCCCACAATTCTATACACTGGGGCGGTCAAGGGGACGGAGGGTGAGAAGGACCATATATTAATGAGTGTGGGGTCTCAAGTCAGAAAGTAGATTTGATGCCTTAGCAGAGCCAGAGACCAAAACATCCCCCGCTGTAATTCCGAGGGAGGACACTGGGTGACCCTAGCCTACATCAAACCCCCTCCACCAGGCTTAGGTCAAGATACATTTTTCACAGGGCTGTGGCCTTTGTGATTCAAATCCCTTGTTGTTTCCCGTCCTTATTGTTTTCTTGGTTTCCATTCTTATTTTCCACGCGTCTTGGGCTCCATCCAATGCTGAGTAATGAGTCAGAGTCAGAAGTTTTGAGGCGTTAAACCACTGCTCCAAAGAGGGGAGTAACTCACAGCTCCACGCACCATGTGGTGGGGCCCCTTCCTGACCCACAGTTTGTGGCCTCAAGGTGCCCATAGGAGGAGATGGGTGTAGCCAGGGTGGGGTGATTTGTTCTCTTTTTCCAGCCTCTCCTCCCTCTCTGGTCTTCCTGGGGGAAGTCTCTTACTTCACACAAGACATAACACCCATAGGGCATGGCTGTCCTTCCTTCCCTCCTCCCTGTCCCATCCTACCCCACCCCAGGTTCATCTTTGGAAGGATTACAGTCCAAAGTGCCTTGGGGCAAAGGAAAAGTCTGAAACCGGGATAGGTGTGACAGTTTTTCCTTGCATGACCTTGGTCTGTGACACATTCACTGTACACCCTGCTGGCCCCAACTCCTGGTGGGTGGATGCCTGGGCTGGTCTGGAAATAAAATGGGCCTGAAAGGAGGGCTTAAGTGAGGTGCCAGACACTACAGTGAGCTCCCAACATGCTTTGTGCAACAGGATGGCAAAGACGAAGACAGTAACAACCACCAGTATTTGCTGAGTGCCTTCCCTGTGCCAGACACTGTTCTATTTTGGCCTCACCATAATCCTATGTGGTAGGTCCTGTTACTAGTCCCATTTTTCAATGAGAAAACTGTGTCACAGTGACATCCAAAGTCACACCATTAATACAAGGTGGAGCCAGGATTCTAACCCAGCTCTGGAGTCTGGCTCTGGAGTTCACACTCTTAGCTTTGTATTAACAAAAACATGGATATTATTGTCCTCATTTTACAAAAGAGCAAAATCAAGTGCTTATCCCAATTCCACACTGCCAGGGAGAAACAGCTGGGCCAGACACCCAGGAGTCTGACTCTTGCCCGCTGCCCAGCTGCGGGGCGGGGAAGCCAGGGAGGCATGCTAAGAGTCAGGATGTAATTGCATCCTGCGTGCCCTTCTCCACTCCGATTTCTACCTTCCTCCTGAAGCTTTGAGCTCTCCTTTCAGGTAACAGGAAGCTACTAGAAAAAGAGCCAGCTAGGGAGTGAACAGGTGAAGAAATCAGAAACCTGCACCTGCCAATCCAGGAATCAGTCCAACATGCCTTATGGAACTGACACCTGGCTGCCCAGGTGAAGAGTCCAGATGCCCTGGGCAGAGGGAGGGGAACATTAGAGGAAGTTAGTTTCCAGAAACATGAATGTGGAGTAGATGAGAAAATAAAGAGGGCCAAGACCTGATAAAATAGGTTGAAATCAGAGACCCTTTTAGTCAAAAAGAACTGCAGAAGATAATGAGTCCAAACCAAACCTCTTGTGTTATTAATCATGGGAGGTAACATTGATTGGACACTTATCACATGCCAGGCACTGTGGCAAATGTTTTCCTTGTACCTAGAGCAATCCTATGAGGCAGAAGCTATTTTTTCCTTCGTGGCGGAGCTGAATGAGAGGTTAATTGGGCCAATAAGAGTAGATCCAGGCAGTCTTCCTCATTCCAAAGCCACATTCTTTCACACTCTTTAACTCTTTATGATGGAACATTTTAACCATACACAAAATTAGAAAGACTATTATAATGAGAAAATATTATAATTAGAATATATTATAAACCCATTGACTAGTTGCAAAAATTATCAACACAACCCAGATCTTATTACATCATCTCTCTCCCTGTCTGTCTTCTACTGCTAGATTATTCTGAAGTAAATTGTAAACATACTATGTCTGTATCATATTATTCCGTTATTATCCATATGTGCTTTAGTATGTGTCTCCAAGAAGGACGTTCTCAGTGGCACTGTCAGTGTTACATCCAAAGAAAATAACAATACTTTTTAAAGTCATCAAACATCCAAACCCTGTTCAAATGACTCAGATTTCCCATAAATGTATTTCTACAGTTGCTTTGTTTGAATTGGAAGAAAAAACAGTTCACACATTGCATTTGGTTAACTCTCTTAAATCTCAATCAGCTATGTGGGGCTCCTTGTCTCCCTGACATTATCTTGTTAAAGAAAGAGAGTGATTTGCCCTGCAAATTTCTCACCTTTTAGATTTTGCTGATTATGTCACGGTGGTGTCCTCTAACATGTTCCTCCATTCCCTGTATTTTCTGTGACCTGGTAGTGAGATCTAGCAGTCTGATTAGATTCACATGGAATTATTTGGCAGAGAGACTTCATAAGCGAGGCAGAATCAAGGACCTTAAGCCTAAGCCCACTCGTTTCTAGAAGATGAAGGGTCTATCCCAAGCCCACAAAGCTAAGAAAGGACAAAACAAGACCTGGAATTCAACCTTCTGCTTCTAAGTTCCTGTACTTCCTCTCCATCACAGGACTTGAATCTAGACCCTCCTCTTTAGAACAGAAGGGTGGTTCCGTTGTCATTAAATCTTCTACCTCCGTTATGAGAGAAGGAGCAAGAGAGGAGCAGTGGGAAGATTCAACCCTTCCTTTGACATACGGCACTATTTTTATTTTAAACAGATGCTGTGGGGAGAAGTCTCCTCAAGCCTGGGCGGGGCTATGCAGACTCTGCTTTTGCCAGAGGACTGGAAGCACTTAAGACAGAACTCTGGCACAGAGCATCATTCTTGTTCCCCCTCTCTCCTTTCAAACATTGAGAACCAATTTACCTGAGTGAGTGCCGAAAGGAACATTTCATCCCTTTGGCTCACTCATTTTAATTGGAGGGAAAGAGTGTGCTCTTGCTCTCTGGCACCAAGAAGACACATGGAGTTTCTCTTGGATGAATGGAAAATAGAAAAAGAATAGCTAATGAAGGTGGCAACTATTCTGTGCCTTTCAGAAGTACTTCCTCTTCCCTTCCTGCTACACTCAGCATGCAAATGCCAGAAATAAGACCGTGTAACACAGGTAAATGGAAATATTCCCATCTCCAGAGGAAGAAACCCACTCCCTACCCAAAATGAGGGGTGGGAGGCAAAGGCGGCTCAAATAGGCAATAACAGTGAGAGTCCACCTTTATGGAATACTTAAAACACACCAGCCACTTTATACACAGTATCTCACTTGGTCCTCAAAACAACCCTGAAAAGTAGAAAGCAGGTGCTTCTATTTCCTGAGTCTACAGATAAGGAGATCACACAGATATTATTTTAATGAAGGCAGAATTCTAATTCAGGCTTTTCTCATTTAGCATCTGTAGCTTTACCCTTACGCTACAAAATTAGCTAAATTAAGATACGTATCGGGGAGAGGATAGCAATTTAGATGGGAAATTTTGTTGGGTTTAGGAGTGGCTCAAGTAATACACCTTGAGATTCCCAGCCTTTGGGGGCTGTCATCTTGCATCTTACAGTAGGTCTCCGAAATCCATTGAGTGAATTTCACAGGTGCAGGGACAGAAAAGTTCCACAAGGAATTGACTCTGGGGAAGCAACAGTTAAGCACTCTCTAGCTGTCTTTCTGTCAGGTCAAGGCTCCTCACTCAAAGGAATATCAGGAACCTATGTGGCACACACAGCCTTTGTGTGAATTCAAAAGTAGCACCTCTTCTGGGTAGATGAGTTGCAAAAATCTGCTCTTTCTGGGAGGATCCTTCTGGAAGGGTGATATCCACACTAGGCTTCACTGCTCTCCAAGGGTTGGGCCAGATTTCAGCCCCTTTCATGCCCCTGCAGCCAGGTTCAAGAGCACAGCAGAGCCCAAGTAAGCCACGCTTCCTTTCCAAGCAAGGACTCTGCACCTGTTCAGCCCAAGTCACGCTTGCTGAGCTGTTACCATCTTTGGTGGTTGTGTCATGTGACTGTGGTTGCCTGTCAACTCAAGAGAGGGCAGAACCCAATTACTAGATTACTCAGAGTGCTGTTTTCTTTCTTTCCTTCTTTTTTCATCACACTCAAGGCTGTGGCAGCCAGAATTTCCCCCCAACTCCCGGGTTTGACTCACGAAGCTAGGCCAACATTGCTGTACAACCGCAGGGAGATGGTGACCATATGATACTATCTTTTTTCAACAGGGCTGACCAATTCCACTGGCTTGATTTTGTCACTGGATTGTGTAAAAGAGCATGAAAAATAATTGGCAGTGGATAAACATTTTTCAAACCATGCTAAAAACTCAAGGTAATTGTGAATTGATTACAAACCATGGGGAAATAAATCTGGTCATAACTTAGTCATTTCACTTTAGGAAATTTATAGTAAGAAAAAATGCTAAATATAGAAGAAAAACAAAAACCTCTATCTACAAAGATAGTCACTACTTCATTATTTGTATTAATATTAGGGAAAATTGGAAATTAGCTGTCCTTATAGGGAAGCTTGTAGGTTAAGTAAATTACAATGTATACCACATAATAGAGTTTTACACCATTTTTGGAATTTGTGTTTCTGAAATGTTTGTTGGAACATATATAATGTGAATGCTGTTATGGGAAAAAATGTCAGGAAGCAAATAAATATAAATTACAATCACGACTATGTCAATAATGCTTAGAAAAATTTAGAAAGATGGCCGGGCGCGGTGGCTCATGCCTGTAATCCCAGCACTTTGGGAGGCTGAGGCGGGCAGATCGCAAGATCAAGACCATCCTGGCCAACATGGTGAAACCCTGTCTCTACTAAAAATACAAAAATTAGCTGGGCATGGTGGCACATGCCTGTAATCCCAGCTACTTGGGAGGCTGAGGCAGGAAAACTGCTTGAACTTGGGAGGTGGAGGTTGCAGTGATCCGAGATCGTGCCTTTGCACTCCAGCCTGGGCAACAGAGCGAGACTGTCTTAAAAAAAAAAAAATTAGAAAGATGATACTTATTAAACTTAATAAGAACAACTACTATTTGTTGAGCTTTTACTAAGTGTGAGGTACAGTGCTCAATGTTTTTACATACCTGTCACAATCCAATGACAATTCCTTTATCTAGGAAATGGGAATCACAGAAACAGTACTTGTGGTAAGTACAGTTACTATGATTCCCATTTTATAGATAAAGGAATTGTTGCAGAGCTAAATTAAATAACTTGCCCAAGTAATGTAGTAGAAAATGTAAAAGCTGGATGATGAATCCAGGAAGCCTTAACAACCATGCCTCCTAGCTTGATCAGCTAGTTGAAAAATAGAACAAAAGATAATATGGAGTGATATCATTAAAAATATTACATAGGACAGGGTGAGCCTAGAATATGATGGGGTAGTGTTAAAAGTGCCCAATAACTAACTGGAAGAAGTCCTGTTTATCTAGCTAAAGAGAATACAGTTCAAGCATCCATAACTACAGTAGACTGAAGCACGTCAATATTTGCGAAGTTACAGGTTTAAAATTACTCAGGGAAAAAACCCTCATCAGGCACCTTTAGAGAAGCTAGGAAACAGCTCGTTTTCTTTGAAAACTGGTAAATAGAAAATAAGCAAGCATTTTTCTGCTTTTTTTGTGCAAAACTTAGGGTAACTAAAGAGTTGATGAGGACAAATTTCATTTTATGAAAATATTCCACATAATGAATGAAGCAGGAATAATAGAATACCATCCCCATAAAATAAAGGATCAGGCAAGGATATTAACATTACAGAAACAGATATAACCAGACAGTATGTACTTCCTGGTGGGATTATCACACCATCACCTATGAAGTATTAATGACAAAAAAAATCAAAACCTGAATCAGATTGTACCTCTATGTATAACTCCCAGTTTATAAGAAATGCAGGAGAGAGACAGAGAAATTGTTTAAATGACATCAAAGGAGACAAAATCAGCAAAATTCAGACTGTGGAACTCTTTGCAGGGTAAAGGACCTGTTTTCTTTTAACTTATAAATTGAAAGGGGAATAGGGAGGGGAGGGACATGTAGATGAAACAGACTATAATGATCTTACTTGGAATCTATTTGTGGGGAAAATCCCTCAAAACATTTTTGGGACAATCAGAGCAACTGAAATGCTGCCTGGATGCTTGATTAAATTAAGGAATTTTTGCTCATTTTTAAAGTGTGACGGTGATGTTGTAGTTTTGGCTATGCTTTTAAAAATAAGCCCTTGTCATCGCTTTTTGGTTTTTTGGCTAAGATCAAGTGTAGTTAAAAAGAAGTCCTTGTCTTTTAGAGGTGCATTCTGGAATATTTATGGATGAGAATATATGATTTCTTAGATTTGTTTTAACATATTCCAAGAGCCAGGAGAAGGTGAACGAAGAGAGATACAATAAAGACTGGCCATGAGTTGATCATTGTTGAGGTTGAGTGGTGGGTAAGTGGGGTCTCATCACACTCTCCTCTCTACTTTTGTGTAGGCTTGAGGATTTCCAGAATAAATTGTTTTTAAAGATACAAACATATATCAATTGAGTTTTTACTCAAAAATTTAAAAGATTGCTGTAGAATCAAGGGCAGTATAAGCAATAGTCTAAAGGGATGGACTAAGGACCAGGCTACCTGTGTTTAAATGTCTGCTCTACTACTTACCAGCTGGGTTATCCAGGATAATAAATTTCATGTTGCTGTACCTTACATTTCTCATTTGTAAAATGGGATAACAATACCACTTAGTTTCTACTTCGTAGCATTATTATGACAATAAAATGAATAAAATTTCTCCAGTGCCTGGAATAGTCCATGGCACTTAATAAACACTGTATGGATTTCCGGTTTTGTTGTTGTTGGGTTTTTATTTTTGTTTTGGGAGTATCTTCACTCATTTTATATTTCATACCTAACAATTCAGCCTCACGTCCTTAATGCATCAACTACAGTTTTGTAGTTTCTTTAGACTGGAACAAGAACTTAAAGATACTCTTGCAGCAATCTAAGGACAAATCTTCTAGATTTTAATGATTTGTTCTCAGTCTTTTATGGTTGCATGTCCACACCTAATCTGACACCATTTGGTGATGGTGGGGAGAATGTTTTTTCTGCGTTATATTTTCATCCATTTACATAATTCCTAATTACATATTTTTCACTGCAAACTTTATAAACACATCTGGGAACAAAAAAAAAAAACTGACTCCTGGTAAGTAGACCACACATCTGGTGGGAGATGTGTCCAGATGCACTGTGAGAATGCCAGTGTCACATGGTGAGCCTAGAGGGCTTTGCAGATAGAATAGAGGTTGCATCAATTAATCTGGTGGTTTCCTTAAGTGGAGATGAGTTAAGGGAACTTACTGTATGCAAGTCAACAATGATTGTGTTTGGGTTGCATAGTCTTCCTTCTCAGGTGTGAGTTCAAGTCCTGGATATCCTTGTTAATTTTCTGTCTCATTGATCTGTCTAATATTGACAATGGGGTGTTAAAGTCTCCCACTATCATTGTGTGGGAGTCTAAGTCTCTTTATAAGTCATTAAGAACTTGTCTTATGTATCTGGGTGTTCTTATATTGGGTGCATATATATTTATGATCATTGACTCCTGCTGTTGCATTGATCCTTTTACCATTATGTGATGTCCTTCCTTTCTTTTAGTCTTTGTTACTATTAAAGTCTATTTTGTCAGAGACGAAAGTTACAACTCCCGCTTTCTTTTTTTTTTTCTTTTTTCTTTTTTTTTTTTTTTTTTGCTCTCCATTTGATTGGTAAGTCTTCCACCAACCCTTTGTTTTGAGTCTTTGTGTGTCCTTGCTTATGAGGTGGATCTGGATACAGCAAACCGATGGGTTTTGACTCTTTATTCAATTTGCCTGTCTGTGTCTTTGATTGGGGCATTTAATCCATTTAAATTTAGGATTAACATTGATAGTTGTGAGTTTAATATTGTCGTTTAATGCTAGCTGGCTATTTTACCCATTAGTTGATATAGATTCTTCATTATGGAGATAATCTTTACCTTTTGCTAAGTTTTGGGGATGACCAATACTGGTTGTTCCTTTCTGTATATAGTGCTTTTTTCAGAAGCTCTTCTAAAGCAGGCCTGGTGGTGATGAAATCTCTGAATGCTTGCTTGTTCGTGAAAAATTTTATTTTTCCTTCATTTATGAAGGTTAATTTGGCTGGAAATGAGATTCTGGGTTGAAAATTCTTTTATTTGAGGATATTGAATATTGACCCGTACTCTCTTCTTTTTTTTTTTTTTTTGTAGGATTTCAGCTGAGAGATCTGCTGTGAGTCTGATAGGCTTCCCTTTATGGGTAACCTGACCTTTCTCTCTAGCTGTCCTTAGAATTTTCTCCTTTATTTCAACCATGGTCAATCTAACGATTAGGTGTCTTGGGGTTACTCTACTTGAGGAATATCTTTGTGGTGTTCTCTGTATTACCTGGAGTTGAGTATTTTCCTGCCTTACTAGGTTAGGAAAGTTTTCCTGAATAATATCCTGAAGAATATTTTCCAGCTTGGATTCATTCTCTTCATAACATTCAGGTACACCTATCAAACATAAATTAGGTCTTTTCACATAGTCCCATATTTCTTGGAGACTTTGCTCATTCCTTCTTACTCTTTCTTCTCTAATCTTGTCTTCTCGTTTCATTTCATTAACTTGGTCTTCGACCTCTGACATCCTTTTGCCTGCTTGATCAATTTGACTGTTAAAACCTGTGCATACTTCACGGAGTTCTCATATTATATTCTTCAGTTCCATTAATTCACTTATATTCCTCTCTAGATTGTCTATTCTCATTAGGATTTCATCAAACCTTTTTTCAAGATTCTTAGTTTCTTTACATTGGGCTAGAACATGTTCTTTTAACTCACAGAAGTTTCTTATTTTCCACCTTCTGAAGCCTAAATCTGTTAACAGAATGCACTCATTCTCCATCAGGACTTGTTCCCTTGTTGATGAGGAACTGTGATCCCCTATAGAGGGAGAGGCATTCTGATTTTGGGTATTCTCAGCCTTTTTACGCTGGTTTCTTCCCATCATTGTAAATTTATCCACCTGTCGTCTTTGTAATTACCGGCTTTCTAATTAGGTTTCTGAGTGGACGTCCAACTTGTTAATTCCCAGTGCTGGAATCTGAGCAACCCACTGCGCCGGCCAAAACTGTGGCCTTTAGATTCGTGGTGCTTTTCTGCCCAGGAATCTCCTGTCTGGCTTCTTTCTTGAGTGCCTTTTTCAATCGGCTGAATAGGTGACTCTGCCTTCCTGGAGCTCCAAACATCGACCAAAAGGGGACCCAGTCCCCTTTACTCTGCACCAAGAACTGCTGCACTGGGGCGCCGGCAAAATCACCGTGCCAGTCACAAGAGTCGCGCTGGCGACCCGTGTGGCTCCTCTGCTGGGAATCTCCTGGTCCATGAGCAACAAAAATTCGTCTGAAAGTGTGGCGTCCTATGGTTCTCTGCGCTTTCACTGGGAACTACAATCCTGAGCTGCTAGTAATCAGCCATCTTGAATCTCTCTCCCTTTTTTTTTTTTTTTTTTTTTTTGAGGCAAGGTCTTTCTCTGTTACTCAGGCTAGAGTGCAGTGATGCAATCACGGCTCATTGCAACTGCAAACTCCTGGGTTTAAGAGATCCTCTTGCCTCAGCCTCCCAAGTAGCCAGGACTACAGGTGCCTGCCACAACAACCACTTGATTTTTAAATTTTTTTTAGAGACAGGGTCTCTCCATTCTACCCAGGCCTCCCAAAGAGCTGAGATTACAGGCATGAGCCACTGCACCCAGCCTTATTCCAGTTTTTTACAAATGATGAACATGTATAATGGCTCTTACCAGCCAAAGGAAAAAAAAAAATCAACACTTCATTTTTTGGAAAGTACTTTTTTAGTAAATCCATTCACAGATGATTAGAATGCAAACACAAAGAAAATGTGCAGTGAATATTGTGAATTTATGCACCCTTGTATCCAAACAATGGGTTGCTAGATTCTATGGAAAACTAGGATCTGAGCATCAGCAGTCATTGTTGTTACTTGATGAAAGGACAATGCATATATTGATTGCTGCTATTATAAGGCACAATTTCCTAAATGCTACAGCAGTAAGAGGGGAATCCAGCTTTATACTAAGAGGTTCACATACTCTAATATTCACATTCTAGTTTCATTTTGACTCTAAAGTTACACAGAAACCAAATGATCAAATCTGCATTTCCTTCTAAATCTATATGCAAACAGTGAGGCAGGGATTCCCCTTATAGTGGCATTCATTAGCAGAGAGGATTCTGGACAACCTCAAGGTCAAACAGCCTTAGCACCAATCCAATCTAGCTGAATTGGACACTTCCCGTGTTTTGCCAAATTTCACAGATCTCATTGCAAGCTTACTCCTCTGTAACATATCACTGTTACTTTGCTTTCTGATCAACTCTTAATTCTCACAGTCCTCCTTGATCAGAAGAGAGGAAGTGAGAGAGGTGTGCAGTTATTGCTGCATTAATTGTCATTGCTTGACAGATGAAGAAGTCAAGGTTACAAGCCAGGTTTGTCTTTAATTGCAATGGGGCATGCCATATCTCTCCTCTATCTCAGATATTTGATTGTAGGACACTTCATAAGGTGTATTTTCTTTTCTTTTTAAAATATTTTGAGATAGAGTCTCAATCTGTTGCCCAGGCTGGGATGCAGTGGCATGATCTCAGCTCAATGAAACCTCTACTCCTGGGTTCCAGCAATTCTCCTGCCTCACCCACCGAAGTAGCTAGGATTACAGGCAGGGGCCACCATTCCTGGCTAATTTTTGTATTTTTAGTGGAGCCAGGGTTTCACCATGTAGCCCAGGCTGGTCTCGAACTCCTGATGTCAAAATGATCCACCTGCCTCTGCCTCTCAAAGTGCTGGTATTACAGGCATTAGCCACTGCGCCCAGCCCATGAGGTATATTTTCAAGCAAACTGTATGACCAAAGCTCATCACAGGGACAATGGCAGGAGAGCATAAGAATGCCAGTGCAAAGCCTTGGATAGGGCTACCTTCTGGTCTTATCCCTCAGCCCATCACCACATGCTTTGAGAAGTCTCAGCCTGAAGTCCTTTCGAAAGAGTCCTCCCACTTAAAAACTTGTGCAGACCAACCAAACTGAAAGAACCTTGTTCCCAGGCTCCTTAAATGTAATGATGTCCCTTGTACATAGTATATTCACAGACCATCACATTCACATTTAACCTGAGGAGTGGGTTTCCTAGTTACATCAAAGTTCCATGTGACAGCCAGATCAAACAGAATAAAAACCAGAATGGAAAAGACAGCAGCTCCTTCTGAAGAAACCCTCAATCAACATATCTCCTAAAACTCGCTCCACTCATTCTTTCATTCTTGTCAGCAGATCATGCTTTTATAAACTGAACACCCACTGGCATTATTCATACTAACTCTAAACCACAAATTTTGGGGGAGGGGTTCTCTACTGAAGTATAATTGACAAGATAAAAATTGTATATATTTAAGAGGGACAATGTAATGTCTTGATATACATATATATTGTGAAATGATTACTACAAGCTAATTAACATATCCACCATCTCATATAAGTTACCAATTTTTTGCATGAGGTGTGGTGAGAACATTTAAGATCTATTCTCTTAGTAAATTTCAAGTATATTCTACAGTAATATTAACTACAATCACCATGCTGTATATTATATCTCTAGAACTTATTCATCCCATATAACTGAAATCTTTTATCCTTTGACCAACGTCTCCCCATTTACCTCATTCTACACCCTCCAGCTCTTGGAAATCACCATTCTAATCTCGACTTTTAGAAATTTGACTTTTTAGAATCAACATATAATTGAGATTGATGGCAGCAGTGGGCCGTCTGGAGCAGGGGCAGGAGCTCCTTGGGTGCTGCCACCCAAGACATGGCTGTGAACCCAGTCATCCCTGTGCGCTCATGGAGCAGGTGGGAGTCCCACTCTCCCAGGTGTAGCTGCAGCTGCTCAAACTGCAGCTGCAGACCTGGGCCTTCCGCTCCATGGAGCAGGCAGGAGCCCTGCCCCTGGCATAGCTGTAGCTGCCCAAATTGCAACGGTGGACTGGCATCCCTGTACTTTTGGGGCTCTGGGAAGGACCCCCACTCTACCCTCCCAGGCTCATAAATGCCTGCTCCCACTGCCTGGCTTTTTGCTGTTAGTGCCCACTCTGATCTTGGAACAAAGTTGAGACTTAGTCCAGGCACTGTCACAGCCCAGCCAGGTGTGCAAACACTTGGGGCAGTGCTAACACACCAGCCCCCTGCCACCTTGACCCCCTCCAGATTTGGGGGGTCTATGAGCATAGGAGAGAAACTTGGCAGAGAGCTGAGGGCAGGTTGATGCTGATCTGCAGGCACCCCTTGGCACCTACAGTCTGGGCACCATGAATGGCAGCAGGAGGCAGACAGTTTCATGGGTGGAAGGGGTTGGGGCCCTGGTGGGACAGTCTCATGGACCAGAGTGGGAACTTGTGGTGCCTTTTCCAGGCCTACCATGGCCACCCATGGACCAACTGGCCTGTACTTCCTTCCCTCTAAGGCCCATAGAAGCCCCAGGCTCAGCCAAGAGCTGAGCAGACTTCAAGATGGCTGGCTGCAGAAAAGAGCTACCCACTCCAGGGCCTCCTCTCTGCTGAGAGCTGCAGACGACAGGAAAACCAGCTGCAGAAAGAAGCTACCCTTTCAACTGAGAGCCAGAACAGACAATGGGACAACCAGCTGCAGAAAGGAGCTTCCCTCTCTGCTGGGAGTAAACAATTGTTGGGACAATTTGCCTAGCAGAGAGGAGCTACTCCTGAAAGTAAAACAAAAGTTTAAATAAATAAATAAATAAATAAAGCAGTTGATTTTTGTGTCCTGCAACTTTATAAAGTTCTAATAGATTTTTGGTGGCGTCTTTAGAGTTTTCTATATACAAGATTATTCCACCTTCAGAGACAATTTTATCTGTTCCTTTCCTGTTAATATTTGGATGCCTTTTGTTTCATTTTCGTGCCTGAATGTTCTGGTTAGGACTGCCAGTACTACATTCAATACAAGTGGCAAGAGTGGGCATTGTTGTCTTCCTGGTCTTATAGGAAAAGCTTTCAGTGTTTCACCATTGATTCCGATGTTAGTTTTGGGCTTGTCACATATAGCCTTTATTATGTTGAGTTAATTTCTACTATACCTAATTCGTGGAGAGTTTTTATAATAAAAAGATGGTGAATATGTCAAATGTTTTATCTGCATCTATCGAGATGATCATATAATTTCTATTTTTCATTCTGTTAATGCTGTGCACCACATTTGTTGATTTGTATATCATGAACTATCTTTGTGATGGGGTACAGGACATGCCCCTCCAAAACGTGGTACCTCGACATTTTAAATATTTTAAGCTGAAAGAATTTGAGAACCAGCATGTGTAGGAAGGTCTCTCTGACGGTCCCCCATCTTTCTCCCCTGAAGCAACCTATAAAACCTAGAAAGGATTTTCTGACTTTCCCCTGAAACACGTAATAAGACCCTTATGTGAGAGATGCCCTCTCTCTATCTGGAGGAAAGAAATATCCTTATCTCCCTCTGTCACAGAGAAGAATCTGAACAAGCAGGCCTTACTAAGTTTCCTCCAGTGTATTACCATCAGCGCACACCTCTTTTGCCCTATATTTCTCCATGACTATCTACTCTTCATCAAACCTAGCAAAAATATACAAAGGTGTAACTGTTTCTTCAGATCTCCACTTCCGTATGAAGGCTCCCATGTCAAATAAAACACATTAAATAAATGTGTATGCTTTTCTCTTGTTAATCTTTTTTTTGTTATGGGGATGTAAGCAATGAAACTAGAGAAGAAGGAAGAGATACTATTCTTCCCCTATACTTGCAAGTTAAGGAGAAAGGTATATGAACCTTTTAATGTGTTTGCTAGTACTCTGGTGGGGATTCACACATCTATGTTCACTATGGATATTGGCCTATAATTTTCTCTTCTTGAGGTGTCCTTGTCTGTCGTTGATATCAGGGTAATGCTGGCCCTATAAAATGAGTTTGAAAATGTTCCCTCCTCTTCACTTTTTTGGGAGGATTTGAGAAGGATTGGTATTAATTCTTTTTTTTTCTGAATATGTTTGTATGGCATTAATTCTTTTTCATATGTTTGGTAGAATTCACCAGTGAAGGCAACAGGTCCTAGGCTTTTTTTCTTGGGAGCTTTTGATTAGTGACATCATCTCCTTATTCATCATTGTTCTGTTCATATTTTTGTTTTCTATATAATTCAGTCTTGGTAGGTTATATGTTTCTAAGAATTTATTTCTTTTAGATTATCCAAACTGTTGGCATATACTTTGTTAATAGTAGTTTTTTTAATGATTCTTTATGTTTCTGTGGTATCAGTTGTAATATCTTCTTTTTCATTTATAACTTTCTTTATTTGATTCTTCTTTCTTTTTTCCTAGTAAGTCCAGCTGAAGGTCTGTAAATTTTGTTTATCTTTAAAAAAAAAACACACACACACAATTCAGTTTTATTGATCTAGTTCATCATTTTTATGGTCTCTAGTTCATTTATTTTTTATCTGATCTTTATTTCTTCTTTCTTAGTGTAGACATTTATTACTATTAACTTCCCTTGAAACTTTTTTTGCTGCATCTGATAAGTTTTGGTATGTTATGCTTCTATTTTTGTTGGTCTCAAGATATTTTTAAATTTCCTTTTTGGTTACTTCTTTGATTCAAGAACAACATTGGTCGTTCAAGAGTGTGTTGTTTAATTTGTGACTTTTTCAATTTTCCTGTTATTGATTTCTTGTTCATACCATTTTGGTTGAAAAAGATATTCAATATGATGTCAGTCTTATTAAATTTGTTAAGACTTGTTTTGTGGGCCAACAGAGAATCTATCTTGGTGAATATTCTGCTGTTGTTGGATGGAATCTTCTGTGTATATCTGCTAGGTCCCTTTGATCTATAGTGTCGTTCAAGTCCACTGTTTCCTTATTGATTTTCCTAAGTTTTGTTAATATTTACTTCGCATATTTAGGTTCTCCAATGTTGGATGCACATATATTTACAATTTTTATATCTTCTTGAAGAATTGACCTCTTTGTCATTATGTAATATGTTTTGTCTCTTGTGACATATTTGACTTAAAAGGCTATTTTGCCTGATTAAAGTATAGCCACTTTGTTCTCTTCTGGTTGCTGTTTGCATGAAATATTTTTTCCATCACATTACTTTCAGCCTATATATGTTCTTAAAGCCAAAGTGAGTTTCTTGTAGGCAGTATATAATTGGATCTTGTTGGGGTTTTTTTGTGTTTCTTAATCCTTTCAGCCACAGTATGTCTTTTGATTGGAGAACTTAATTTATTTACATTTAAAATAATTATTAATACATAAGGACTTACTATTGCCATTTTGTTAGTTCTTTTATGATTGTTTTGTAGTTTCTTTCTTGCTTTCTTTCTGTCTTGCTGTCTTCCTCCATGATTTGAGAAAATTTTGTAGTGATATGCTTTGATTCCTTATTTTTTTGTATGCCTATTACAGATTTTTTCTTTATGGTTACCACAATGCTTCCATAAAATATCTTACAGTTACAACAGTCTTTTTAAAGCTGATAACAACTTAACTTTTACTGCATATAAGAACTCTACACTTTAACTTCTCCTCTCTCTACACTTTGTTTTTGATGTCACAATTTACATCTTTGGTATGTTATGTATTCATTAATAAATTATTGCAGCTTTCATTATTTTTAATGCTTTTTTAAAAATTTTATACTAAAGTTAAAAGTGATTTATACACCATCTATATGATATTATACTATTCTGGATTTGACTATAGTTTTACGTTTACAGTGTTTAATTTTTTCATATATTTCCCGTGGATAGTATCCTTTTATTTTAACTTGAAGAATTCTTGTTGCATTTCCTGTGAAGTAGGTATAGTAGTAATTAAACTTCAGGGATTTTTTTTGTTTTTTGATATAGGAAAGTCTTTATCTCTTTTCCATTTTTGAAGGACAGCTTTGCTGGGTATAGCATTTTTAATTGACAGCTTTTTTTTTTTCAAGACTTTGAATATATTATCCCATTTCCCCTAGCTTGCAAGGTTTCTGCTGATAGTTGTGTGTGGGGTGGGGGGGGGGGAGAAGGGGATTCCCTTGTATGTAACAAGTTGCTTTTCTCTTGTTGTTTCCAAAATTCTCTCCTTGTATTTGACTTTTGAGAATTTAATTACAATGTGTCTTGGTGGAGATCTCCTTAAGCTTAATTTACTTGGGGTTCTTTGGGCTTCATGGATTTGTAAGTTCATTTTCTTCTCCAGATTTGAGAAGTTTTCTATCATTATTTCTTTAAATAAGTCTTCTTCCCCTTTCTCTTTCTCTGCTCCTTTTTTGATTACTGTAATGTGTATATTGGTTTACTTGGTAGTGTGCCATAAGTCCTATAAACTTTCTTCACACATTTTAATTTTTTTCTTTTTGTTCCTTTGACTAGACAATTTCTGTTGAACTCCCTTTCAGCTTATTCTTTATTCTGTTTAATTCAGTCTGCTGTTGAAGCTCTCCATGAAATTTGTTAGTTCAGTCATTGTATTCTTCAGCTCCAGGATTTTTGTTTGGTACTTTAAAAAATGATTTCTATCTCTTTGTTGAACTTTTCACTTTATTCACATATTATTTTTTCTTATTTTATTTACCTATCTATTAGTGTTCTCTTATAGCTCACTGAGCTTTCAAAAAAATCAATATTTTGCAATCTTTGTCAGGCAGTTTGTAGTTCTATATTTCTTTTGGACCACTTACTGAAGCTTTATTTTGTTCCTTTAGTGGAACAAAGTCATGTTTCCTTGATTATTCATGATCTTTCTGGCCTTGTATTGGTGTCTATGCATTTGAAGAAGTAGGCATCTCTTCCAATACTTACAGACTGACTTTGGCATAAAAAATTCTTCACCATTTAGCCTATTCAGAAATTCTGGATAGGCCAGCTGGTGGGGTCTATGGGAGTGCTAGCTGTTGGAGCCCTCAGGTGGACTGCCCTGGTGCCTGAGTCCACAGGAGCCAATCTGGCACTGGGATCCACTGGAGTGGGCCTGGTGACTAGACCCACGAGGGTGGCCCTGAGGGTTTGCAGAAGCCAACTTAGTGCTGAGGTAGGCCTAGTTCCTGGGTTCTTAGGGGCAAACCTGGTTTTGAGTCTGTAGGAATTTGCATGTTTGCAAAGTCTAATAGGGCAGGCCTTGGCTCTGGGTCTGCTGATATCTGTCTCTAGGGGCTGGACTAATGCTGTGGTTGGCCTAGAGCCTGGGTCTTCAGGGTGAGCCCAGAGACAGGGGTTGCAAGAGCTGACCTAATAGTAGATTCCACAAAACAGGCCTAGTGCTGGAGTCCACGGAAAGGTTGGAAGCTCATTCACTCTTATTCTTCCATGTGGAAGGAATCTCTCTCTGCATTGTGCTTCATGGGCTTAGAGGAGGGGTGAGGCAGTTTATGTGAAAATGTCCTTTCTACCCTCTTCAATGCATTTTTCTTATTTCTGTGCTTCAGGCACGTGCTATAGTCTCTCAGCTGGGTTTCGTAGATCTTGTAAAGATATTTTCATGCATGATTGGTTGCTCAAATTGATGTTTATGTGAGGGAATGAGTGCTGGATATTTCTATTCCACAATGTTACCCTAAATGACAAATATTTACCTAGCATTAGATTCATTCACTTGCTTAATGATTGTTTAAGGATCACCAATAACTTTGCAAAATGCATGAGAGCTCAGCTTTGAAAAGAGAGATTATTGTGGCAGTGCTATTTTTGAAGTCAGAGAAAAATAGTATCTGATTTTGGCAATCAGACACTTCTGAAATTATTGTTATTCTCATTGGACTCTACGTATATCAGCATAGTGAGCATATGTATGTGTGTGAATTTCTGCAATACGGAATTCTAATTAAAGGCAAATGTGAAAATATTAGGAAATATGTATACTAGTCTTTGCACCCACTTCTGTATGTAGAGCACTTAAAGTCTTTTTAGATAGGACTGCTAGGATAATCTTTCATTAAATACTTTGTCTTTGAGCCTGACTCCTCACATAGATCTCCTAAGAACTCTGTAATTCTCACTAGGAGGATGTAGTGCAGAGTTCCTACATACCTTTTGGAGCATCTTTCGTTCTAATGAGGCAACTCAGTGGGCTTCTGGATCACCTCAGGATCAGGGCTGGTTGCTAGGGGAACAACCGTGTGGTTGGAGGGTTGGAACTTTCAGCCCCACCCCACCCCCTCATTTCCAGAGAGGGAAGAAGGGCTTTAGATTGAGTTAATTACCAATGGCCAATGGTAATCAGTCATGCCTGCATAATGAAGCCTTCATAAAAAACAAAATGACAGAATGTAGAGAATGTCTGGATTATTCAACACATGGAGGTGCCTGGAGGGTGATGCCCTCAAAGAGGCTATGGAAACTCCTCACCCCTTTCCTCATACCTTGCTTTATATACCTCTTCTTCATCTGACTGTTCCTCTGTAGCCTTTTTAATATCCTTTATAATTAACCAGTAAGTGTAAATATTTCTCTGAGTTCCATGAGTCATTCTAGCAAATTTATCAAATATGAGAACAGGATATGGGAACCCTGATTTATAACTGGTCAGTCAGAAGTACATGTGATAACCTATTATATCTGATTGGTGTCTTTGAGGGGTTGAGGGGGGCAGTCTTATGGGACTGAGCCCTTTACCTATGGATTCTGACTCTTAACTCCAACTTCAGATACACAGTGTCAGGATTGAGTTAAACTGTTGGAAACCCAGGTAGTATCCATTGGAGAATTCCTTAGTGTGTGGGGAAAACTCCCCGTATATCTGATGTCAGAAGTGAAGTTTTGAGAGTGGCAAGTGATTTGAAAGTGAGAAAAACAGTTGTTTCTTTTTCTTTTTTTTTTTTTTTAATCTCTTACAGAAAGCAGCCTAAGGTTATAAGAGTATGGAGTAATACTATGGTGTCTTTTGAAACCTGGGATCAAGAAATAATCTAATAGAATACAAAATATGTAAGTTGCTTTAATCCAAAGCCTGAAAAAAAGGGTTATATTTATCATAAATGTGTTCCTCAAAATGCAAAGTATTTCTTTAAAATGATTTGGTTTTAATTTCATCATTTGTCTTAGTACAAAATGATGATGATGATGATGATGATGATGATGATGATGTGATAATCTACTAATTAAAAGGTGAGAATGGGGCAAATTCTACTTGTATTAGGTTGTTTTCAAAGATGGCTACAAAAATTTCTCCCATGTTCTGTACATTGTGACTTCACTGCTCCTCCAGTGAACAGGTAGTTTTTCCCTCTTTTAATCTAGTTGACTTAGTGAATTGTTTAGACCAATAGAATGTGATAAAAGTGATGATGCATAGCTGGGTGCAATGGCTCATGTCTGTAATCCCAGCACAGACTGAGGCTGAGATGGGCAGGTTATCTGAGCTTGGGAGTTCAAGACCAGCCTAGCCAACATGGTAAAGCCTCTTCTCTACTAAAAATATAAAAATTAGCTGGGTGTGGTGGTACACACCTGTAATCCCAGCTACTCCGGAGGCTGAGGCAGGAGAATCGTTTGAACCTAAAAGGTGGAGGTTGTAGTGAGCCAAGATCATACCAGTGCACTCCAGCCTGGGTGACAGAGTGAGACTCCATTTAAAAAAAAAAAAAAAAAAAAAAAAAAGTGATGCTGTGTGAGTTCTGGGCCCAGGCCTCAAGAAGCCTTACAGCAGGCATCCCCAAACTATGGCCCACGGGCCACATGCGGCCCCCTGAGGCCATTTATCCGGCCCCCCACCACATTTCAGGAAGTGGCACCTCTTTCATTGGTGGTCAGTGAGAGGAGCACAGTATGTGGCGGCCCTCCAATGGTCTGAGGGACAGTGAACTGGCCCCCTGTGTAAAAAGTCTGGGGACGCCTGCCTTACAGCCTTCTTAGAACACTACCGGTAGTTTTTTCACACTTCTTCCTTCCCATACATTTTGGGATCAAATGTCCTCTTCATTTTTATTGCCCTTGTCTCTTTTAGTTCATGCTAGAGATAGTTTGCTAATACTATTCTCTTAAAATTTTGTGGATCTCCTTTAAATAATATTGATGCTTACTACATTAGTCAAAGGCTACTTTTACAAATTTCTTTGAGATAAGCATTTCTAAGTCTTGATCTTTTGCTGGGACTGCTCAGGGATATCACACATAAGCTTGTTAGAAGCCCTGTTGTTTGACTCAACAATTCTCTAAGGAGACACTGCCTTGGATTTTTCTGAGTCCTTAACAAAATATTTGGCAGTCACATTGTATGCTTCATCCTTATACCATGCTTTCCTGAGAAAATAAGCGGTTTCATCTTTGCCCAGAAGTCATTTCTAAATATTAGTGTCAGCTGACATCCAGAAAAGCTAGAAATTTTCAAATCCTGGGTTTTACTTTAATTTAAGAGCTATTATTTTACCTTACTTGTCTCCACTCACATTTTACAGCAAGACTTAACAAGGGGGCACCATCAATACTCTGCCTGGAAATCTCCTTAGTTAGATTCACCAATTCAATAGGTGAATTTCTTTCTTTTAATATTACCACAGGTGATAGCACTGCTAACATTTTTCCCACTACATAACAAGGGTTCCCTTTTCCTTCATGTCCAACAACAGTTTTCTTACTTTTCATTAAGCTCCTAATGGCAGCCTCCTCAAAGGACATTTGGTTTCTGCTAACAGACTCTTCAAAGTCCTTTAGTTTTTCACTTAATATTCTCCTTAAAATTCTTCTGGATGCTAAGAATTCCAAAGTGTCTTCCACATTTAGATTTTTGTTACAGCACTCCAGGTATAAAATGTAGGTACAAAAATCCATATCAATTAATATTTCTGTATAACAAATTAGTCAAAATCAGTGGCTTAGAGCCATAGTAAACTTCTTTTTAATCTCATACAGTTTAGGTGGTTAGGAATTTGGGAGCAGCTTATCTTGGTGATCCTAGCTTGGAGTCTTGTGTTAATTTGTAGTCAAGATGTTGGTCAGATCTGTAACCATCCGAAGGCTTTACTGGGGCTGGCAAATCCATTTCCAGCATGACTCGCTCACATGGCTGGCAGATGGTATTGTTTGGACAGAAGCCTTTGTTGCATGCCACATGACCCACTCCATAGGGCTGCTGAGTGTCCCCATTGTCACCAGCTTTCCTCAGAGTCAATGAGCCAAGAAAGCAAGGTAGAAACTGTACTATAGTTTACAATCTAGTGTCAGAGGTCACACAACATCACATAATCTGTTGGCTACACAAATTAACCCTGATACAATGAGGAGGAGGAGGAGGACTACACTACTCCCTTAGCAAGAAGTAAACATCACTGGAGAACATCTTAGGGATGGATACCACAGTATTTCTATTTGGCTTATGTGCCTATGTATTTTTATTGTGATACACTGTTTTTCTTAAAAACAAGGATTTATTGAGTATCTGCCATATACACTGTTCTTATTGCTAAAGAAATACTAATTTCCAAAGCCTACAAAACCCCTACTCTCATGAACCCTAGTTCCTAATGTGGGGAGACAGAAAATGACAAAATATATAAACAAACTGTCAGTTGATGATAACGGCTACAAAGGAAAACCAAAGCAGGGCAGAGGCACTGAGATTGCAAGGGGTGGAGAAGAGAATTGTACTTTAAATAGCATGGTCGGAGAAAACTTTGGGAACGAGGTGACATTTGATCAAAAATCTGCAGGCAGAGACAAAATGGTATTTGGGGAAGAGCTTTCCAGGACAAGGAGGCAGAATATGCAAAGACCTTCAGGTGACAAAATCTTTGTGATTTGTGAAGAACAGCAGAGGAAATTGTAGGGCTGTAGATGAATAAGCGTAAGAGTATTCATATTGTAAGAGTATTAGTAATTAAGTATTAGTATTAGTAATCAGTGTAAGAGTATTAGTAATGAGGTTAGAGATGGTAGGTGGGGGGAGGGTTTTATAAGTAATGGAAGGGACTTTGGTTTTTGTGCTGAATGATTTAGGAAGCCATTGGAGGGTTTTGAGCAGAAACATGACATGTTTGAACTTGAATTTTAAGAGGATCACTGTGGAGGTTGTGCTGAGAAAAGTCTAAGAGAGTTAAGAGATAGGAAGTCCAGTAATTAGGCCATGGCAATAATACAGGAGAGAGATTATAGAGCCTTGACCCAGGAAGGTGAAGAAGGTAGTGAGGTTGGCAGATTATATTTCAAAGGAAGAGCCAATGAGATTTGCTAACAGATTGAATATGGAGTATGAGAAAAGAAGAACAGTCAAAAAGGACTTTGAGGATTTGGCCTAAGCAAGGAGAATAAAGAAATTGCCTTTTATTATGATGGGAAAAAGAATAGGAATGGTGAGGTTGAGGTGAGAGGCTATACATTAGGAGTTCTGTCTTGGACACTCTCAGCAGGAGATGTTTGTTAGACATCCAAATGGAAAGTTAACTAGGTAATTGGATATACAAGTCTGAAATTTTAGGAAGTGAGTATAGCTACATATAAGGTCCAAAGATTAAACCCTAATCACTCTGATGCTCAGAGGTTGGTCAAAAGAGAAGGAACAGGCAAAGGTGACTAACAGATGTGCAGTCCCAGAGGCAGAAGGAAAGCCAACTGCATGTAATGTTCTGACAGCAAAACAAAAGGATTCATCAGTTGTATCTAGTGTTCTACTGAAAAGGCACGTGTGGTAAGAACTGAGAATTGACCATTCTTTTTACCCCTAAAATTAGAGCTTAAGTTAAAATTTTTTAAATGGTATAGTGGTTTTTGCATTACTATATGGATGAATATTTTTAATTTAAATTCTATGTACGCTTAAAAATAAGTGTAACTATATATACAAACACATCCAGACATATAATTATTTATAAATACTTCCCCAGCCTATTTAGTGAATCCAAATTACATGCTTCTTATTATAAGCTAGAGTGGTGCTTCTCCACTGTAAACCCCAGCCCACCCTGTCATCATTCAACCCCAAGCAAACTGCAATTTATAACATTCTTCGAAAGAATAAAACAATCAACTTGAGTGCACCATCAGGAAATGAATCAGCAGAGTGCCATCTGTAGGAAACCAAGCTAAAGATATGGCCAAGAAAGTTAAAGGCATCTTTTTGTTGGAGTATTGGGAATATTAAATTTCCAACCTTATGCATACTTTGGAAGTGAATGCTTCCAACAGTAGACACAGAGCATGGAGATTTTGTGCTTATAAAAGTTAATACCTGGAATCAATGTCAGACAAATAAGAACCTGGCTTAAAGTAGATTCTCACTTAGAATGTGAGTGAAAGTCCATATGACTTACGTCATTTGCAAAGATTGACTGTTAGTTCACGAGATTAGATTTTTAAGAAACATTCTGAATTGAGATATTCACAGGAGTTTTGTCCTTCGGCAGAAAAATTATGTATTAATTCCAGTAGTACACGTATTTAACAATTGGCATAGCAGAGTTCCAATGAATCAATGAGACACTCGACCAACAAAAATGGCTGCCCAACCGATTAAAACAACAGCAAGTTGTAAGAAACTAGTGAGTTCATTCAGAGCAGCCTGGCTGTGGTATCCACCATCACTGCAGAGAATATTTTTGAAACTCTCCGTGCCACAGATGCATTTATGACCCAAGCCAGAATGTCGGCTGTGATGTTTGTTATAGCTATATGCAGCTTGATCCCGAACAGCAATTCTCCCACTTGATCATAAACCAGATTCATCAGAACTGGCCCCAAATGGCCTGGGTTTTTTCTAAATCTATTCTAAAAAAATATTCACAGGCAATGCAGTGAGCCTAGAAGGAAGGACCCGCTGGTAGGCCTACTCTGCTGGGGGTCTGCCCTTCTCCAGCCTCCTTTAGTTCTCCCTGCCAGAGGCAAGGGGAGTGGAGGCAGGTCCTGGGAGTCAGGCTGAGTGAGGAGGGGCATCTACCCAGCTATCCCAGGAGTGAGTCACTTAAATAAAGAGATAAAGTCTGTAATTCAGGGGCTTCTTTCCAGGTCCTTTGGATGGTAAGAAAATGCAGGCAGATCAGAGTTTCTCAAGGGTGCTTCTAAAATGCCTAAAACCGAAAGGCAGGGTTTCTTAAAAATGTAGATTCCTTGGCCCTGCCCACCTCTAACGAATCAGAATCTCTGCGAGAGAGTCTGGGTTCTGCATTTTCTACCAGTTTACCAGGAGATCTCATGCAGGCTAAAGTTTGAGAACCATTGAGACTACAGAGTGTGACTTGGAAGAGGAATGCGACAGAAAGACATAGAGGCTGTGTCAGGTAAGGCTGCATACCTGGCAGCACGCAACAGGGCCTGTGTAAGGGACTGAAAGGTTTCCTAAGGAATAGAATATATCTTTTCCTTCAATTACCGTAGGTTGCATAAAACCTATATAGTTTCATTATAAAAGTGACTTCATCCAGCTATACTTTCCAAATCACTTCTGAAAGCAGAAAGCAGGAATGAAAAGACAACATTTTTTAGCAACTCTTCAAGGGAGAATAAAAAGGCTTTTAATAATATTTTTACTTTACTCTTACTCTGATTTTTTAATCCGAAATATAAAGTTAAAAGATGATTATGCATAAGAATGAACTTGAAGGCATATTACAGAGCCACCCAAACAGATCGATGTGGCTAGTATAGAGAATGAAAACATTAACTACTCTTCCCTAAGAATTTACCAGGAGTGGTGTCCAGGTTGTCTACACCTGCTAGGAGATGAATAGCATGGTTCTGGGTTCCTATGACGGCGCTACAGATGTGCAACACAGAATGTCCTACTTTTAAAAAAAAAGTCACCGTTTATAAAAGCCAAAAGTTGTAAGATAATGTAACATCATGAAAGCTACAACCTGATTATGTCAACTGAAATCACTTATGAAAGTGACATGCTACAATGAGAGCTTATAGAGCAGTGAACGAGAGCCCGGAGAGTTTTCAAGAAGCCTGAGCTGCTTCTATTTTTGCAGATTTTAGAATATTTAAAAAAAAATGGAGAGACAAATGAAAAAATTTTAAATGCCAAAACAAGATAATAGAAACTGTGATATATTTTAGATATACATATGTAACATTATCTTTTCATAGCAACAACAAAGTAAATGACATAATTGTTCACACAATAACAGAATTTATTTCTAAAGTGTTAAGTTATAATGCTTCAAAGATGGTCTGGTCTGGTTATACAGTCATGGGATATAGGTTAAAAGTTACATTAAAGACAATCTAAATCTGTCAGTTTATTGCAGTGTGTTGCTTTGACCATATACATATGTCATCTGAGGATAAAGAAAAAAAAAATCACTAGAATAGAACCCTTTGTAATAAGAGGTCCAAGCCAAATGCCCCACCACTCACCTTCAACTGGGCCTGGTAGTGATGAGTTCTCTGGGCTGAACTGACTCTCAGGACACCAACTAGAAGCAGAATCTTAGGCAATTCATCTATGCACTGTGTTACCTGGGTATCCCAATCTGTAAAATAGGGGAAGATGATTATAGAGGTTCCTTCTAGTTCTATGTATTGATTATATTTTCATCCATTCTGGTTTGTTTCCTCTGCCTTTCTACAGTACGCCTCCTCTTGCACCAGAAGAGTAAGTTGCTAGAATTTCCTTGGTACCAGTGAACTGTGTTAAAGCTTATTCGTTCCTTTTATTACCCTTCAATTTAGTCTCTTGCTCTGGGTTCTTTTCTTTGCCACTGGACCAGCTCTTTAATAAACATTTCACGAGTTGTCCCAATAATTAACAACTAATTAACAAGAAGGCCTTGCTGCTAGGGGTTAGTGCTTTCAAAAAGAAATGAGCAGGAAGGTTGCTTTGCTTTCTATATTCACAAGGTCCCACCATTGTCATTGTAATCTGCTGGAGATGGTGGTGCCTGAATAGTGTGAACAATCTCATTAAAGATCTCTGCTGGAACAATCAATTCACTGTCACCAGACCATATCGATCCTCAAGAACTGTCATTGAGTTCCAGGGTGTTTGTAAAAAATTGACAACCGGAAGTGTGCTTCCATTTGGGCTATTTATTTCTCTGAGAAATACATTATAATCAGATGGTACCTAAGTGGCTCTCTCGGTTGCTCCTGCACACGGAAAATGCTGATGAGAAGTTTCCTGACAAACATTTTCACAGGATGCCCTTTCCAGACACACCAGACCAGCATGCAAAGCACCTGCTGATTACTCTGCCCCTTCCTGAGATGCTGCTGAATGCCCAGCAAGGTGTCCTCTTTGAAATTCCTTAGGTTTCAAGCCTTCTCTTACACGGTCTTGCTCCTTTGGTCACAGCTGACTGGACCAGGGATGAGCACATGATCCAAAGGGACCATCTATCCAGTGACCTAGGAGAGAAAAATACAGCCTCTCTGGAGGTGGTAAAGGCAGTGGAAGCAGAAAGGAGGTCATGAAGTCTCCACAGTGGTGAATCACTAAACTGGGTAGCAATAAACCTGTGTCAAGACAATTGGTTACCTGAGCAGTGCTGTGCCTGGAGCCACAAGCTTGTTCTCCATCGGGGCCTGTACAGTGCAGGGAAGCAAGCATTTCATGTCCCTATCATGATGGTGGTCACTTGGGCATGCTGCTGTCCTGTATGACAATCACTGAGAGAACCTACTGCCGCGACACCACCACCAACTCGAAGACTGTTCTCCCGCAGTTTTGAGGATGAAGCATTATGAGTTTCAACTTTATTCTCTGAAATGATGATACTAAAAATAGGCCCATACCTACACACATTGATTAACATATTGAATTTGCCTTACTCTACCTATAGTATGGTACTTTTTGATCGAGAAAAATATAAGTTGATGGCTGCATGTGGTGGCTCAGCCTGTAATCCTAGAACTTTGGGAGATCAAGGTGGGAGGGTGGGAGGAGCACTTGAGCTCAGGAGTTCAAGACCACGCTAGGTGTGTGACCTTGATGTGGCCACAGTCAACACCCTGATTCGGCCTGATGGAGAGAAGAAGGCATATGTTCCACTGGCTCCTGATTACGATGCTTTGGATGTTGCCAACAAAATTGGGATATTTAAGTTGAAAGCTCTGCCATTCCAGGGGTACTGATTGAGTGGGAAAAATGAAGAATAATGACCATCATTAAACAGAAGCTCAGCTTCTGGCAATGGGGCTCCTGAAAGCATTGCTTTCATGTTTACAGTTAGTCAAAGGACAAACATGGAATGTCATCACTTTTCACATTAGGTTCTTATGAAGCATACGTGTCTGCAATGCTTGAACTACTGTACAAGGAGATGTAAGCAAAGATGTCACTATTTATAAAAGCCAAAAGTTGTAAGATAATGCAAATGTAACATCATGAAAATGGTTGAATGAATAACGGTCCATCCATACTATGGATTACTACGCATCAGTTTTTAAAAGTGAGATTGACTGATTTATAATCCTTTGGATATATACCCAGTAATGGGATTGCTGGGTCAAATGGAATTTCTATTTCTAGGTCCTTGAGGAATCGCCACACTGTCTTCCACAATGGTTGAACTAATTTACACTCCCATCAACAGTGTAAAAGTGTTCCTATTTCTCCACATCCTCTCCAGCATCTGTTGTCTCCAGATTTTTTAATGATCACCATTCTAACTGGCGTGAGATGGTATCTCAATGTAGTTTTGATTTGCATTTCTCTACTGACCAGTGATGATGAGCATTTTTTCATATGTTTGTTGGCCTCATGTATGTCTTCTTTTGTAAAGTATCTGTTCATATCCTTTGCCCGCTTTTGAATGAGCTTGTTTGTTCTCTTCTTGTAAACCTGTTTTAGTTCTTTGTAAATTCCGGATATCAGCCCTTTGTCAGATGGGTAGACTGCAAAAATTTTTTCCCATTCTGTTGGTTGCCGATTCACTCTAATGACTGTTTCTTTTGCCGTGCAGAAGCTGTGGAGTTTGATTAGGTCCCATTTGTCTATTTTGGCTTGTGTTGCCAGTTGTTTTGGTGTTTTGGTCATGAAGTCCTTGCCTATGCCTATAAGGACACATGCACACGAATGTTCATTGCAGCACTGTTTACAATAGCAAAGACCCGGAACCAACCCAAACGTCCATCGATGATAGACTGGACAGGGAAAACGTGGCACATATACACCATGGAATACTATGCAGCCATCAAAAACGATGAGTTCATGTCCTTTGTAGGGACATGGATGAACCTGGAAACCATCATTCTCAGCAAACTGACACAAGAGCAGAAAATCAAACACCGCATGTTCTCACTCATAGGCGGGTGTTGAGCAATGAGAACACATGGACACAGGGAGGGGAGCACTACACACTGGGGTCTGTTGGGCGGAAATAGGGGAGGGACAGTGGGGAGTGGGGAGTTGGGGAGAGATAGCATGGGGAGAAATGCCAGATATAGATGATGGGGAAGAAGGCAGCAAATCACACTGCCACAAGTGTATCTATGCAACAATCTTAAATGTTCTTCACATGTACCCCAAAACCTAAAATGCAATTTAAAAAAAAGTAGGCAAAAAAAAAGACCTCTGAATACTTTAAATGAAAAAAAAAAGTGAGATTGACCAATACCTCCTGATACAGAATGAGTTACAAAACATATTGTTAAGTAAAAGAAGATGATGTCTTCTTTTTATTTATTTTTTTATAGAAGACTATAAAAAAAAAGCCAAACTATACCTGTGTTTAGTTTTCACATACATATGTATATGAACATGTAGAAAATGGTCTGAAAGGGTATACCCTAAAGTGTTAATAGTGGGTATATCTGGAGGGAAAAATATGATGATAGGATGGGGTGTAAGGCAAGACAGAGTTTTTCTTTTTACTCTATGTTTGTGTTGTTGAATATTTGTAATTAGAACATGTTCTTCTGTTTTATTTTAAATTTTGTTAATACCTTTGCAACAATCCTGCATGATCTGCACGTGTACCCCAGAACCTAAAGTACAATAAAATATATATATATAACATAGATAATATAAAAATTTTAAAAATAAAGAATACATTCATTAATAAACTGATCTCTCTCAAGGTTCTCCCATAGACATCTATTTGTCTCAGGTTTAAGATGATCAGCATGAATTCGAAGGAAAGAACATGCAGTTTTTGACATTCAAAATAAATTTAGTGGTCTGCTTTTTCACAAGATGGTGCTGAAAGTGAAGAAGGAAGCTCCTGCCCCTCCTAAAGCTGAAGCCAAAGCGAAGGCTTTAAAGGCCAAGAAGGCAGTGTTGAAAGGTGTCCACGGCCATACACACAAAAAAAGATCCGCACATCACCCACCTTCCAGGGGCCCAAGAGATTGCAACTCCAGAGGCAGGCAGCCCAAATATTCTCGGAACAGCGCCCCCAGGAGAAACAAAATGGACCACTATGCTACCATCACGTTTCCACAGACCGCTGAGTCCGCCATGAAGAAGACATAAGACAACAGCACACTTGCGTTCATTATGGCTGTTAAAGCCAACAAGCACCAGATCAGACAGGCTGTCGAGCAGCTCTAGGACACTGATGTGACCAAAGCCAACACCGCGATTCGGCCTGATGGAGAGAAGAAGGCCTATGTGCCACTGGCTCCTGATTACGACGTTTTGGATGTTGCCAACAAAACTGGGATCATCTAAACTGAGTCCAGCTGGCTAATTCTAAACATATGTATATCGTTTCACTATATACATACACGTATACATATATACACGTATGTATATATATATATATATACACATGTGTATATATATATACGCATATATATGTGTATATATGTGTATATATATGTATATATATGTCTGTATATATGTGTATATATGTGTGTGTGTGTGTGTATATATATATATATATGAAATTTAATGGTCAAGGTAGTAATCTTGAAGGCCAGTCTGAATTTCCTTAACTCCCAATATGTATCACATTCAAACTTAGAAGACTCTGGTCTAGTTTCTTTCCCAGTGCAGAGAAAATACCCCATTCACTTATGATGGTGGTAAAGAAAGCAGGTCAGAGCCAACAGCTCAGGGAAGAAAACTCGAGATGAGAGTGGGATGCTTTAGAAACGTCCAGTCTTGGGTGAAGATAAAAGATACTGGGAGGAGACAGTGGATGTCAATTTCTCCAGGACTCATGCAAGGAGGGTGTAGGCTTTAGTTTGAGGACATGTTTAACACCATTGAAAAATAACGATGTGGAAGTGATGCAAGGCAATGAATGAGTTTAAGGCCATCTTTCCTGCTCCTCACAACTGGAGGAGCCCTCACACTCCTGAGAGAGGACCCAGAGCTTCTGGGGAAACATGTGGATCAGCAAAGACTTGGGAGTGGCAAGAGAGGCCACAGTGAGCCAGGACAAATGATCAGGACTATGGGCCCCAGCAGTGATGTCAGCACATGTGGCTTCTCAAGAAGCCAGACAGAACCAGGCCCATTCAGCGGTCACCAGTTCAAGGAGCTGGTCTGGCCAGACAAAGCATGAGGGAAGAGAAAGTTCCCCTCTTCCCCCATGGTGTAGACACACCACCCTGGGAAAGGAAGGAAAAAGGCATGCTCTGAAAAGTTGTTTATCTCAAGAGACTTCTTATATCCCACCAGCTGATGCCCAGTTGAATAGACTGAATGGTTCAATGGAAAGGAGACTTTAAATCAGAAGAGACTGGAATACTGTTTCTTGGCAATTCTAAGTTTTCCTGGATTCCCCAGAGAAAGAGGCTTACGCGAAGCTCAGAGCAGTTTTGAAGAAAACAAAACCTACTTTTTTTTTTTTTTTTTTTTTGGCATATCTTGGTTGTGGTGAGAGAATGTTGTTGACTCACTGTATTTATGTGTTTTTAAAATCTGCTTTAACACTAAGTCACAGCCACTCTTTGAAGGATAGTCCAATAGGTAACCTTACTTTTTCTTTTATTTTTTGGAGCCCCTATCCTATCTTTTTAAAGGAAGCCAACCTGCTTGTAACTCTTCTCTTTTCAATTCATCTGTGTTTCCCTCTACCACCCCGCTCCCTGTGGCGCACATCCCCCCTCCCCATCCCCTTTCCATTTCCATTGTTCTTGGAAGAGGTCATTTATCTCTACGGGAAAACTGTGTCTGTTCTAAGAAGTAGCATGAGTCTTAAACAGCACAGAAATTAAATTTCAACACAACCCCTCTCCTCCCCATATTGAGCAGGTTCATTTGGGATTTTAAATGGAATGCATTTATTTTTCTTTTGAGTTGAATGTATTTTGGGGCTATTGGATAGAGCTTTTGAAAGAAAAAGATATATATGCATGTGGATACACACATACACGTATATGTATGTATACATGCTTGGAGATTTCTGGTTGTTGCCATAGAATTTGATGTATAGTAAAATAAATGAATATGATAGCATTGGTGTTCAAAATACTTCTTGAAAGTAGATATTCCATAAGGTAATGAAGACATGAGAGTGAAATTACATATACGTTAAATATTCAGAAATAAGACAGAATCATTATTTTATGCCTGACAACATAAAGTGGTAGAAAGACTCTCTGGACCTAGAGTCATGGGATGCATTCAACTCTTCTCCATCCCCTGTTTAGCAGTGTGAATGTGGGCTGGTCATCTGACCTCTTTGAGTTTTAATTTCCTCACCAGATAACAACATGTAATCCACCATCCCACAGAATTGCTATGGCTGAGAATGAAATGAGACAATGCATATGTAGGAACATGGTTAATGATGATAGGATGATGACCATCGTCATCATCTGAGATGTTGACTAAAATGCCGCAGGAAGCTGGAGGGTGGGGCCAGGTCTGGCTGCCTTTGCAGCAAGTTTCCCATTTTTTCCTTCAAAACTCTGTGACTATTCTTTAACAATTAAGCTGTCTGTAACCAATTTTGGAACACATGTAAGATGATGACAATATCGTCAGTGAATAAAAGACTTGGCTAAGTGAAGCCAGATCACCAGCTTCTACCCATACTTTTCACCAAATTGGCCCATGACATTGTTTTCACAAATCGACTAGCCAGGGTCAATAGAAATAAATTAGCTTTTCTTTTTCTGAGACGGAATCTTGTTCTGTTGCCCAGGCTAGAGTGCAGTGGTGTGATCTTGGCTCACTGCAGCCTCTCCCTCCTCGTGAGTTCCAGCAATTCTCCTGTCTCAGCCTCCTGAGTAGCTGGAATTATAGACACATGCTACCATGCCTGGCTTCCCCCCCACCCCCACCCCCCTCCAGTAGAGTCAGGGTTTTGCCATCTTGGCCAGGCTGGTCTTGAACTCCTGACCTCAGGTAATCCACCTTCCTTGGGTTCTCAAAGTGCTAGCATTACAGGCATGAGCCACCACGCCCAGCCATAAGTTAGTTTTTCTTGAGTGCTTTCTGTGTGCCAAGCATTTTACATACAGAATTTCATTTATTGAATAATAGTCACAATAAGACGGGTATTCTTTCCATTTTACAGATGGGGAAACTGAGGCTTAGAGAAACTGGGTCAAGATCACAGAGGTAGCGAGCAGAGGTGTCATTATTCACACCTGAAACTGCCGTAACAGCTGTATCTTTCTTCTATTGCCTGCCCAAATACCCAGCAGCTTACATAAAGGCAAATCTTAATTTTCCACAGAAACAGACGACTGCGAACATGGCTGATTGAAATCACAGATGCATATTGGTCAGTACTTTCACTCTTCTTTCAACCGTAATTAATAACAAATAATACATTTGATGCATTCATTCTCTTTTTCCATCTTCTGATGTTCAAAATCCCCCTTGAATTTTGGTGGGAAATTTCCACTGCCTATTAACGTCCTGGCAGAGACCCTGAGGAAGCGCCCTGCCCTCTGGCTGAATAGGGATAGGCTGTAGAGCTGGAAAGTCCTAAGGAATCACACAGACCAATCAACTCCTTTATAAGGAAGATAGTTAGAGGCCTAGTGAGGCAGGAGCATCTACTTAAGATTACTTAATTAAGTAGAGCCATAGCCAAGGCAGAATACAATTGTCCTTCTCTAGGTCAAACACCTGCTGGCAATAATGACTTGCAATGAAACAGGCTTACTCAAAAACTCAAAAGGAGAGTGTTAAGAATATTGGTAAGGGCTGCAGTAGGTCATAAATCTCAAAAATAAAACTTTTCTGCCTGGCCAGGTGCGGTGGCTCGAGCTTGTAATACCAGCATTTTGAGAGGCTGGTGAAACCCTGTCTCTACTAAAAATACAAAAATTAGCCAGGCGTGGTAGTGCATGCCTGTAATCCCAGCTACTCAGGGGGCGGAGGCAAGAGAATCTCTTGAGCCGGAGAGGCGGAGGTTGCAGTGAGACGAGATTGCACCACTATACTCCAGCCTAGGTGACAAGGCGAGACTGCATCTCAAAAAACAAAACCAAAAAACAAAACGAAACAAAACAAAAAAGTCTTCTGCCCTAAAATAAAAATATCAAATGCACAAGCGTTGCAGTTCTAAGGATAATCTCAAGATTCACTTCCCTCCTTCAGCCCCTAATTCTGCAGAATGCCGGCATGTGTAGGCACATACTGCATAGTAGAAACAATCGGTAAACAAGAGAGAGGAGGAGAGAGAAAGAGAGAGGAAGAAAGGAAGTAGAAGGAGAAAGGAAGAGAAGGAAGAATGGGTAGGAAAAGGAGAAGGAGGAGAAGGAAGAGGAGGAGGAGGAAAAGCAGGAGGAGAGGAAAGAAGGAGACCAGGAGAGGAGAGAGAGAAGGGGGAGGGACGAGATTAACTAACAGTCATATAAACAATGAAGTGCATTGAAGAGAAGCTACAGGCTGCTGGGAGACCATGTAACAGGCAGATTAGAGGACAGAGCAGTTTGCTTTTGGCTTTCTTCCCATCCCCAGATGAATTCTCAAGGGTAGAACATTCTCTTACAATAATGTTTGTCACCACTGTAAATACCACACCCTAGAAGCCAGAGACCTACCGAATCCTTGGGGTATTACCTCAAGGATAGACTGCTAGAATCCTTAGGGAAAACTCTGACAACTTTTCAGAGACACAGGCCACATCTCTGGAGCAACCCACAGCTCACTTTTATAGGAAATGCAGTTGCTAATGCTAGGAAAATGTTACTGGGAACACATTCCTCTGTTCTTTTAACACAAACACAGGGACATACGGTAGAATGTAAGCCCCAGGAGGCTGGAGTTTTGACTGTTGCTGGTTCTGTCCTTAGCACTTGGGGTCTGCCTGGCACACAGTAGCTGCTATAGCACCAGTTTGTACAGTGAATCACCTGTCATGAAGAATTCCCCGGTTCTGACCAGATCGTGTCAGGAAACCTGAAGCCAGGAATGAAAGCACTCACTATGTGCCCAGGAACCAAAAGAAAGGGGACATCCAGTGGGACTTCGGCAATGGAGACGGATGTATAAAACAGCCACGTGGAAACTCCCCTGCAGCTCTTTCATCATTCACCCACACAGGCCAGGTCTTACCTCTGGCAAGTCAGGTCAGTAAGCCCAGCAAACAGGGTGACCTGGCAGTGGGCTGCCGCTGTCCCCAAGGGAAATAGCACCAGGTATACTCTCTGTTGAACGGGTTTCCATCCATGTGTAGGTCAGAGCATTTCCCTGATCCTAGCCACAAGCAGAGAGAGGGGCAAGCTGCGGCCACGCCTGGGTGTCTCCCACTCTCTCTTTCGGATTCTGCGCAGTATATCATGTTTGAATAAGCTGCAGCTGCGCAGCGTTTTTTTTTTTCCTCTCCGAATAAGGCTCAGGTCTTTTTTTCTCTGAGTGGCTTAGCTGAGGCCCTTGGAATCGGTTTCCGAATTGACTCGGGCTCTTGGCTCTGCCAGCTCGGGAGGAATCAGGTCAGTTTAATCACCGCTGATGTCATAAAACCAGCTTACTTAATGGGAGCCTTAATGGAGGGTGGGGCAGGGAAGGGAGCTGAGATCACCCTGGAGGAGAACTGGAGGAGGCTGGCGGCTAATAGGGGTTTGGAGAAAGGTGGGCCCGTGGGTGGTGGCTGCCTTGTGGCCTTTGAAGTTTCATTTGCAGTGTTTTATGACCCCATGCTGGAGTAAATTGTACCTGCAGGCTGCTGCACTTCACCCTCCCCAGCCAAAAGAGGTGAAATTCACACCAATAAGGTCTGGTAGGAGACGAAAAGCTTGGAATCTAGAAAGCAAGGAAGCCGTAGAATTTGGCTGACCCTGACCCTGCCGTGGGAGCTCAGCGTCCCTCTGCTTCGCCCCGCAGGGCTCTCTCTGCGACCAAGCCACCCTCACTGGGTGGTTCGTTCAGGCTTTGGAGTGCCTGAGATCCTACTAAGATGAGGAGGAGAGAGGAGCAGTCAGGGGATAAGCATTTCATGTTTCAGATAATGGCACTGATTCTGTATGAAATCAGAGTGGAGGTGCAGGTGATCTGTTGAGGAGTTGTTTGCTTTTGTGGTTTCAAGCAGTTGTGTCCAAACACCTGTGCATAAACCGTAGGCCTCAGAATGGAGGCGCGCCTCAGACATGCAGATTCCTGGTTCTGCAGGCCTGGGGTGGAGTCCACCCTTTGTTGACAAGCACCCAGGTGAGGCTGATGACCCATCAGATTTTGAAAGCCCTCGCCTAGAGCCCTAAATGCAGAGGGACCCTAAGGAGGTGGTGGTCTCTGACGAGAGGGCATCCATGGCTTGCTACGTGCATGCTCCCTGCCAGCCAATAACATCACCTGATGGGAGCTTGTTAGAAATGAAGAATGCCAGGCCTTCTGAAGCAGAACCTACAGTCTAATCAGCTTGCCAGGTGATTTGGATGCACATCACAGCTCGAAACCCACTGGTCTAGACTCTGTGTCATTAAAACGGCTATTACCTGTTAGCTTCCTTGTCGGAAAAGGCTAAGTTGGCCTCCGTGGGCGGTGGGTCTTTGAACTATTAATAGCTTTCTGATTCAGCAGTGGAGAGGTCTGGTTGCCAGGACCAAGGCTGCTGCCCGCATTACCTTTTGCAGCTTGAAGTTGGATATTTGCTAAGACTGAAACGCATTAACCAATCAGATACATTGTATCTATTTCCTGTTGCTGCTGTCACAAATGAATACATTGCCACACATAGAGTAGATTAAAGTAACACATTTATTATCTTACAGTTCCAGAGGTCAGAGGTCCAAAATGGGTTTGTTTCACGGGGATAAAACCGAGGTGTTGGTAGCTCTCCCTGGAGGCTCTAGAATGCCTTTTCTTGCCTTTCCCAACTTCCAGAGGCTGTCTGCATTCCTGGGCCCCTGGCTCCTACTTCCATCTTCAAGGCCACTAGTGTAGCATCCTCACATTCTCTAACTGAGCCTCCTACCAACCTCTTTCCTTTCTAAAGAACTTGAGATTTTGCTAGCCCCCACTTAGAGAACCCAAGATAATCTCCCTATCTCAAGATCTTTAATCATATCTGCAAAGATGCTCTTACCATGTAAGGAAACACCTTCGTGGTTCTGGGGATTAGGATTTGGAACTTTTGGGGATGCCATTTTTCTGCCTACCACAATCGTAAAACAGCCACAATGAAGGCCATCAGCCATGTGCCTGGCACTCATGTACCTAATAAATATCAATCTGCCTGCTCTCAGGCTTGGCCCAATTCATGAGTTCCAGAACTCTGGCCACAGTCCCCTTCGGCTGCTGTAGCAGTTTTTGGTTCAGTATGTGTGAGGTAGGGCCTGAAGGTTTGCATTACTAACAAGTTACTAGGTGATTCTGGTATCACTGGTTCCAGGATAACAGTTTGAGAACTACTGGGCTAGGGAACAGGGAGTGGGCTTTAAAACCAGGCAGACCAGGGCTTGAAATGTGCTCCACCATTTGAGAAATTATACACCCTGGGACTCATTTTCTCATTTGCAAAGGGTTCTCATAAAGTTTAAGTGATTCAGAATGGAGCATAGTGGCTTGTACAGAGTGGAAGTTTAATCACTTATTGAGCCATATGTTATAGATTTTTTTTTTCCGTTTATTGCAGTCATAAGATTTTCATGTTATTGTGTGACATAGGCCTTGCAGTGAGACAGAGCTTCTGCTCTGGGTCAAATCGTGCCCCCCACCTCTGAAATTCATATGTTGAACTTCTAACCTCTAGTACCTCAGAATGTGACCTTATTTGGAAACAGAATCGTTACAAGTGTAATTAGTTAAGATAAAGTATTTAGGATAGGTTCTAGTAGTTAAGATGAAGTAGTTAGGGTAGGCTGTAATCCAACACGACTGTCCTTACAAAAAGGGGAAAATTTGGACACAGAGACAAACGCAGAGGGAAGACAATGGGAAAAAAACAAAGAAAACATCATCTATAAACCAAGGAACTACCAGAAGCCAGGAGAAAGGCCTGGAGCAGATTTTTCCTTAGCACTGTCAGAGGAAGCATGGCCCACATCTTGATTTTTGGGCTTTTGGCCTCCAGAACTATGAGGTAATAGCTAACCTACCTCCCTCCCTTCCTTCCTTCCTCTCTTTCTTTTTTTGAGATGGAGTCTCAGTCTGTTGCCCAGGCTGGCGTGCAGTAGCACTATCTCATCTCACTGCAACCTCCAGCTCCTGGGTTCAAGCAATTCTCCTGCCTCAACCTCCCAAGTAGCTGGGACTACAGGCATGCACCGCCACACCCGGCTAATTTTGTATTTTTATAGAGGCCGGGTTACACCATGTTGACAAGGCTGATCTCAAACTCCTGACCTCAGATGATCCGCCTGCCTTGGCCTCCCAAAGTGCTGGGATTACAGGTGAGAGCCACCACGCCCAGCTGAGATGATACATTCCTTTTGTTGAGGTCACTCTGTTTGTGGTCCTTTGTTACAGCAGCGCTGGAAAATTTATATAGCACTAATCCAAAGAATTTCTTTGTTTCTTCATTACTTACCAGAACCCCCCAGATGATTAATCCAGTGAGGGTCAACAGCAGAGAGGAGCTGCCCAACAAAACCACCACACCCACCTTCCCACCTTCCTGAGCCTTCTGTGAAAGCACTGGTTTTCCAGCCTCTGGAGGGCCATAGGCCCAGCACCAGGTACTCTCAGCTCTGAGGCCAGGCCGTCACCTGCATTCAAGATGGATGCTGGCTCAAGAAAGTGTGTCCACAGTGCTGGTCAACAGGAAAAGGGTTGTGTTTCGGGAAGGGTGAATCTAACCCAGGGATTGGCGAGCATTTCCCTAACCCAGGGCCAGATAGAAAATATTTTTGGCTTTGCCAATCATACAGTCTCTGTCACAGCCACTGCACTCTACTTCTTCAGCACAAAAGCAGCCATAAGCAACACATTTAAAAAAGGAGTGTGCCCGTGTTCCAATAAAATTTTATTTATAAAAAACAGGCAGCAGGCTGGATTTGGCCTGTGGGCTATAGTTTGCTAACCTTGCTGAGTAACATCCCCTGACCCTCACTGGTAGGGCCTGCATTTTTGCTTTCACATTTATTTTACATGGCATTCAGTGTAGCCACCATCCACCCCATGCAAGTGACAGTCCATATTGGTTCAGACTTAGTTCCAGATGAAACTCATTACCAGATAGTTTCCATGCTCAGGGATGTCAAATGGGATCCAGCAGACAGCTACTTCCCACTGATAAGCAAGGATTCCTGGTCTGAAGGGCAAATGATGAAAGAGAGCCTTCAGTGTGCAGACAAAAATCAGAATCCTTGGCTTCCAATAGGCAGGTCTTGCAACATCTCAGCCCTTACACAAATCCCTGGGTCTCCATGGTTGGGTGAGTCACCAATGGGTTAACAGCTGAGCTCCATCCTGAAGTTTGGCTCCAGTGCACCTTTAGAATAACAACCTGGGTCTGGATTAACATTCAAGAAAATAACCCCTCAGGAAAATGTTCTGTAATAAAAGGATTCTATTTCCTCTCTGCCAGCCCACCTTTTGTTTTTCTTAAAGTCGAGTCTGAAGCAAGCTCAGAAACCTGTCAAGCTATGAATGATGAGTCAGACATTTAACCAAACAAATTTGCTCTCCTGGTGCTACTTGACACCTGCATGAGCCTGCAGTGGTGAAGGTGGTGGTTGTGAAGAGGCAGCGGCCTCCATGGATGAGGTCTTGCACAGATGCTCATCTACATTAAGGAAGTAGTGTGGCCAGCCACAGCTTCAGCACTGGCATGAGCACCGTGTTCTTTAAATCTTTGACCTGAAATATGTAATTGCTGAAATTCCTTAAAGCAACTACTTAACATCTGTAAAACATTCATTGCTACCCGCGGAGGCTTAGACAGAGGGAGGCCCTGGCCCCTGTGTCTTGAAAGGTCTGAGACACTTGAGACCGGAGGATTTACTCTACTTCTCCCACTCCTGTTGCCAGCTAGGAGTTGTCCTCAAATATTAAATCTGGGAGTAAGGGAAGGGATTCTTTTACTGTGTTACATTACACCATAATACATCAAATCCTCACCTTGACTCTGTGAGGTAGGGATCATTCTTTGAATGTTACAGATGAGGAAACTGAGTCTCAAAAAGATGATGATTCTCTATGACACAAAGCTAGTGTATTAATCCATTCTCACACTCTGATAAAGACATCTGAGATTGGGTAATTTATGGAGAAAAGAGTTTTAGTTGACTCACAGTTCTGCAGGCTATGCAGGAGGCATGGCTGGGGCAGCCTCAGGAAACTTACAATCATGGTGGAAGGCAAAGGGGAAGTAGGCACAATCTTCACATCGTGGGGAAGGCGAGAGAAAGACAGAGAGAGCAAAGCGGGAAGGTGCTATATACTTTCAAACAACCAGATCTCCTTAGAACTCTGTCACAAGAACAGCAAGGGGGATGTCCACCCCCATGATTCAATCACCTTCCACCAGGTCCTTCTCCCAACATTGGGGATTACAATTCAATATGAGATTTGGGTGGGGACACAGAGCCAAACCATATCAGCTAGTAAGTAGCAGAGACAGGGTAAATAGAACCCACTCCCCTGTCTCCCAGGATACTGCTGCCTCTGCTCTACCAGCTGGGGAGGCCTTCTACTCTCATCTGGATCACTCCATGAGGATCTAGAAGATTCTAGAGAAGGTGGAGGGGGTATGAATATTGGGGTATAACTTGGAGTAGTTCCAGAGTAATTCGAATTTGATTCAAATCAAATCCAAATACTGATACCACCTTCCCAGAAATAGTGTCTACCAGATTGGGCCATGAGCAAAATGGAATCTTCATGCCCACATTAGGCAACCAGGTTGAATTTGTTGAGGTTGAATTTGTTGAGCTATGCATGGCATGGATTCATCTCATAGGCACTACAGGCAAGTGAGGCTTCAAGAGCATATTTCCTATAATTTTGTTAATACTCATGATTGCCCCTGGGGATTTATGCCCAGATGCAAATGGAGGACAGCCTGTTTACACTGAGTGAAATTCTGTCATATGGGGAAAAAGAGGAAGAAAGAATGAAGGCTTGGTGCAGTGCCTTCCACCTCTAATCCCAACACTTTGGAAGGCCGAGGTGGGAGAATTTCTTGAGCCTAAGGAGTTCAAGATCAACCTGGGCAATGTAGTGAGGCCTTGTCTTTTTGAAAAATAAAAACATCAACCAGGAATGATGGCATGTGCACCCATAGTCCAAGCTACTCAGGAAGCTGAGGTGGGAGGATAACCTGAGCCCTGCAGGTCAAGGCTACCGTAAGCTGGACTCCAGTCTGAGTGACAGACTGAGACCCTGACTTTAAAAAAAATGAATAAATAAAAAGAAAAAAAAGAATGGAAGCCCTCCGGTACATACTAGTAGCTTATAAATGTTCGTGTTCTTTGACTTGAAGTTGTAGATTGCTTTCAAAACTGGCCCCCGCTTCTCTGCCTCTCCCTGTGTCCATGTCCTTTATGATGTCACTTTATAGCTCTTCTTATCAAAGGATGGAGTCTATTTCCCCACTCCTTGAATCTGGGCTGGCCTTGTGACTTGCTTAGACAATAGAATGCACCAGAAATGAGGATGTGCCCGTTTTAAGCCTTACACACTTCTGCTTGCTCTCTTGGAACTCTGCCCAACTCTAATGTGACAAGCCAGTGCTAGCCTGCTGAAAGACGAGACCACGTGGAGCAGGAACAAGCTGTCCTAGCTGCCTCCAGCTTAAACAAGCGAGCCGTTGCCCCATCTAGCCCCTAACTACAAATGCATGGCTCAACCCTGTCTAGATTGTAAGACCCACCTAGATGAAGCCAACCTAAATTGCTGACCCCAGAACTGTGAGGTAAACAATGATGGCTATTTTAAGTCAGTACGTTTTGGCCTAGTCTGTTTTGCAGTAGCTGTGTGATGTACTCAGGAACTTTTTAGATAGGGACCCATTCTGGTAATATAGTCAGAAATTCACGTAGAATGTGTGTATTTAAAAGCTTAGCCAGTCACGGTGGCTCACGTCTGTAATCCCAGCACTTTGGGAGGCTGAGGCAGGTGGATCATGAGGTCAGGAGATTGAGACCAACATGGTGAAACCCTGTCTCTACTAAAAATAAAAATAAAAAAATAGCCGGGTATGATGGGCATCTGTAGTCCTAGCTACTCAAGAGGCTGAGGCAAGGGACTCGCTTGAACCCGGGAGCGGAGGTTGCATTGAACCAAGATTGTGTCACTGCACTCTAGCCTGGGCAACAGAGTGAGACTCCATCTCAAAAAAGAAAAAAGCCTCATTTCGGTGTTGACTATAATAGCAAAAGCAATTTCTGTAAAAACCTAAATAACCTATAATATGGGACTGGCAAAATAAATCTCGTATCCCTATAATGCAATTGTATAGTGTGCCAGTTCCATGCACAGGGTTGAGTCCTATACTGCCACACATTGCAGATGCTGCAGAGGACTTTAAGAATAAAAAGAAATGAGGAAGGTATCAATATCCAAGGTTGTTGTGTTTCTAAAAAAAGGTTTAGAAAGTATGCATAGCTGAGTTAGAGAGAGAGAAGAATGAATATTTGGAACACAGAGGATTTTTAGGGCAGTGAAACTATTCTGTATGATACTATAGTGGTAGATACATGTCATTATACCTTTGTTCAGATCCATAGAGTACAGTATCAAGAGTGAACTCTAACGTAAACTATGGACTTTGGATGATCATGATGTGTCAATGTTGGTTCATCCATTGTAGTGAATGGACCACGCTTGTGGTGGATGTTCATTGTAAGAGCTGTGCATGTGTCGGGTGGTAGAGGGCATATAGGCCTCTCTATAAAATAAACCTAAAGCCTGCTCTAAAAAATAAAGTCGATTTTTTAAGGAATGTTTGCATAACTTATCTAGAAAAGAGGAAGAAAGCAAATATATATTTGTTTATATTTTTAAATGGAAGGGAAGAACAAAACCATTTTTAAATGGAAGGGGAAAGAATAGGATAAAGAATAGAGAAATAGAAGCTGGACTTTTCTAAATACATCGTGGTTTACAGATTTGAGTTAGGGACCATGTAAATATTTTATGTAATTTTGAAATTAAAATGTTTTAAATTCCTAAAGGTAAAAACCAAAATGAAATAGAAGAATTTGACAGTGTATGGCACTGGTGGCATAACCAGAGAGATAACTACTGCTCTGTCACTCAGACTGAAGTGCAGTGGTGCGATCTCAGCTCACTGCAACCTCTGACTCCTGGGTTCAAGTGATTCTTGTGCCTCAGCCTCCAGAGTAGCTGGGATCACAGGTGTGTGCCGCCACACCTGGCTAATTTTTGTATTTTTCATAGAGACGGGGTTTCATCAGGTTGGCCAGGCTGGTCTCAAACTCCTGATCTCAAATGATGTGTCTGCCTTGGCCTCCCAAAGTGCTGGGATTATAGGCGTGAGCCACTATGCCTGGCCAAGAGCTATTTCAAATGACTTTAAAATACAGTAGGTGTGCTAGGCTGTTCTTGCGTTGCTATAAAGAAATACCTGAGACTGGATGATTTATAAAGAAAAGAGGTTTAATTGGCTCATGATTCTGCAAGCTGTACAAGCATGGCATTGGCATCTGCTCAGCTTCTGGGGAGGCATAGGGGTACTTATACTCTTGGCAGAAGGCAAAGCAGGGGCAGGCACATCACGTGGGAAAGCAGAAGCAAGAGAGAGTGGGAGGGCCACACACTTTTCAACAGCAGATCTCACAAGAGCTCACTCACTATTGTGAGGACAGCACCCAGAGGATGGTGCTGCACCATTCATGAGAAGTCCACCCCACAGTCCACTCGCCTCCCACCAGACCCCACCTCCAATAATGGAGACTGCAATCCAATATGATATTTGAGCAGGGAAAAATATACAAACTATATCAGCAAGTTACTAGACACCCAAGCAAGGTATAAACTAAGACAAAAAAAAAAGAGAGAGATGCAAAACATCTCAAATTGTCTGTTACTCATCATATTGTTGATGGTAATGATGGTATAGGTATTTTGAGACTGGTGTGTGTGTGTGTGTGTGTGTGATGGAATACAGCCTCGGAGTAAGTTTGGTGGTGTTACTAAGATTTAGGACTTTGGGCCTAGAAGGAATGAGACACAGATGTAAAATTAATGAGGTTAGTTAGATTAAACACTGTCTTGGATTGCATTGCAAGTATCAGTATGAACTGCTGATGTATTTTTATCTTTAATTTAAATTTTTTTTTTCTTAGTTCTATTGAAAAGACCTAAAAAGTAGTGACTAATCCAACAGCGTTGAACACAACACCCTTAGTGCCCACATTGTTGCCTCTAAATACTATTTTGTACTCAAAGCACTCCTTGAAGAAATGTCTGACTGTAGGCCTAAGGCAAAAAATGTCAAATAAGTCTGAATATCTTATTAGAAAAACAGGGAAACTACCAGATTACAAGGGTCATGTCAGTGGGCCCAGAAGCCGATCTGAACAGGATCCCACTTGTTTTCCCAGCTTTCCCCAAAGATGGGAAAATCTGAGCAAAATAAGGATTTTTACTGCAAGGAAATAGACTCATGAGTTCACAAAAATAATGATTTTTGAAAATTCATTGTTCCTGTTTAAATACTAGGAAACCAGCTCATTTTAAAATAATTGGTAAATAAAGATACAGAACCAAGCATTTATCTTGCCTTTTCCTTTTCTTCATTTTACCATTTTACCATGTAACCTAACACATTCACAGGTTCTGAGGAGTAGGGCATTTTTCAGCCCCTGCAGTAGATCATTCCCTAATCCACTCTGCGCTCACATGTCACAGGGCACTGTGTCAAATTGTCTCTTTTTGCAGACGACATGATTGTATATCTACGAGACCCCATCGTCTCAGCCCAAAATCTCCTGAAACTGGTAAGCAACTTCAGCAAAGTCTCAGGATACAAAATCAATGTGCAAAAATCACAAGCATTCTTATACACCAATAACAGACTTAAAGAGAGCCAAATCAAGAACGAACTGCCATTCACAGTTGCTACAAAGAGAATAGAACAACTTAACAAGGAACGTAAAGGACCTCTTCAAGGAGAACTACAAGCCACTGCTCAACGAAATAAGAGAGGACACAAACAGATGGAGAAACATTCCATGTTCATTGTTAGGAAGAATCAATATCGTGAAAATGGCCATACTGCCCAAAGTAATTTACAGATTCAATGCTATCCCCATCAGGCTACCAATGACCTTCTTCACAGAACTGGAAAAAACCACCTTAAACTTCATATGGAACCAAAAGAGAGCCCACATAGCCAAGTCAATTCTAAGCAAAAAGAACAAAGTGGGAGACATCACACTACTGCACTTCAAACTATACTACAAGGCTACAGTAATGAAAACAGCATGGTACTGGTACCAAAACAGAGATAAAGACCAATGGAACAGAACAGAGGCCTCAGAGGCAACACAACACATCTACAACCATCTGATCTTTGACAAACCTGACAAAAACAAGCAATGGGGAAAGGATTCCCTGTTTAATGAAGGGTGTTGGGAAAACTGACTAGCCATGTGCAGAAAGCAGAAACTGGACCCCTTCCTGATACCTTACACTACAATTAACTCCAGATGCATTAAAGACTTAAACATAAGACCTGTGTGATGTTTTCTAGCTACAGTGGCTAAAACCTCTGAAACAAGGTCTTAACCAAATGAGAAAAATGAATCATGGGAAAAGTACACTTTGTAGAAGGGCAGAGGACAGATGATTAGCCAACGAGCATCCCAGAGAAGTGTGGAGTCCTGGGAGGTCCCATCCAGTGTACAGCGTTGGGGCTTCCTGGGAAGCAGTGAGAATGAGGCCGTAAATAGGCACAGAATTCACAAGAGAAGGCCAACTTCCGTCAGGCACTTGGAAGCCCTTCCCAGGCCAGCTGAGACTGAGCACTTTGCCAAACAAACAAAAGCAGCCCTCCTGTAACTGCAAGTATCACAACATAAAGCGCTTTTGGAGTCAGAAGTGTCGGCAGAAGCAAGGGTTTTCTCACTGATGGGAACATGACGGTAGACTTTTTGTGCTTGAGGCTTGGAAAGTGGGTGTCTTGGAGCCAGGAATTCCTCTGGAATAATTGTACCACTGTGATGGCCAAACCGAAAGACATGTAGCAGTTACCCAAATGTTAAGTGTTTGGCTGTTTGGAGAGCCCACTCAACTGTTGGGCTCCATCCCATGTGATTGGTAGCATTTGTGCCTCTACATCTTCCTGGGGTCAGGAAGGGGATCTCTGGGTCTTCTCTTCTTCCCCATCACTTCCATCTTGAAGCACATGCTCCCTGAATTAGTCCAGTGAAGGGGTTGCCTTGCTGTACTACTCGGGCTGCATCCACCAGAAACATGCAGCTGCTTTCCATTGATTTCCTCCAAAACACCCTTTACCCAGGCTCAAATGAGGTTCTGAAAACAATTACAGAGCCCAAACGCTAAACATTTCCAATCGAACTGTGGACCTTCCTTCCATCATGTTCCCAGTGATGCCCCCCTGCCATGCCTTTGACACCTCCATCTTGATTAAGACCTTCTTATTCTGTTTCCTACCCACTTACCCTTGGTTTCCTTTCACCCCAAATTCAATTCATTTTTTAATGCAGATGAATTTGTCTCCACCTCCCCTAGATGGTTCTCAACAAACCACTGCACAACTGAAGATTTATTACTGTGCCGTGCCAAGCCCTGGACAGGACAGGCCAGCTGCTATCCTTTTATCAGCAACAGAGAACTAGAACTAGGCTTGAAAATGTGACCTCTCTTTTCTCTCTCCCTCTGGTATCTTCAAGAGAAGGGAAGCACTAGAAAGGTAGATTCCTTGTTTGAGTTTATGCCACATCCCTTAAAGCAGTGTAAGTCTCAGAGAACAGTTCTTCTCCTCATATTCCATAGCCAACAAGATAGAGAAAGCATCTGTTTATGAACCAAAATACTCAGCGTCCAGTCCCAGTGTTCCCAAGTGACATTGGGTAAGTCACTTTACTTCTCTGAGACTCAGTTTCCCTATTGGTAAAGGGCCACAATTAACATCTCACAAAGCTGTTGTGAGGCAAAAATGAGAAAACAGCACAGAAATCTTTCAGAATGGTAAAAGATTGTATATAAATAGGGGATTGTTAGTCATCATTAACTAGGAAACTACTGTTTATGCAATCGATGATCAATCAATGGGTAAACTGTTGGTTGGTTAAGTGGTTTTCCCACACTGTGTCTCAGAGAGCTGAGTGACAAGGAAAACCCAAATGGGTTGACTCAGTGGCCAGTTCCACTCTCCTGAGAGTCAGGCTGTCCTGCTGCCAGGGGCAGGCAGGCCGCACACATGCAGAGGGTATTGGGGCAACTGGGGGTGGTCTTGAGAGGAAACCGGCATTTTCCACAGTCTTAGGAAAAAAGGAGAGGGATGTCAGCCACGTGGCGGGTGACATCATGGGAACTGGCAAAGCCTTCTGTATGCGAGCCTCTCCCTCCTGCATGTCAAACCAAACACAGACAGGTGAAATAAGAGGTGGCTTTCCCTTTTGGTTTGGGGGTCACTTTCCATCGACTGCTAAAAATTATATTATTGTCTATAACTTAGCAACACCCATTTCCAAGATCTCCTGATTTGTCATTATTGTTTCAGTCTGTTTCTTTGGATATTTTTGCTCTAATCAATGAGTTTTTAACTAAAGCAAGGTCTTAGTGATGCAAGTCCTCAAGATGCTTCTTGAATAAAGGATTGCATGACCCACGAAGTTTGAGAAATAGACCGTCTCCATTAAAGACTCACAACACACATTTGCATTTTAGAGCTTCCAAGAAATACCGACGAGACCTGTTTAACTATTTATTTATATATTTAAAGATTCAGTCTCACTCTTGTCTGCCAGTCTGGAGTGCAATGGCGTGATCTTGGCTCACTGCAATCTCCGCCTCCTGAGTTCAAGTGATTCTCCTGCCTCAGCCTCCTGAGTAGCTGGGATTACAGGCACGCGCCACCACAACCAGCTAATTTTGGTGTTTTTAGTAGAGATGGGGTGTCACCATGTTGGCCAGGCTGGTCTTGAACTCCTGGTCTCAGGTGATCTGCCCACCTTGGTCTCCCAAAGTGCTGGGATCTGTTTAACTTCATTTAACTGTGATTCTTCCAAACGGAATCTCCTCCTACATCTCTGTTTTTCTTAAAGAACATTTGTTAACAGTCAACAGAAATCATTTCCAAACAAGAATATTCGAGAAAAGCCGCTTTGCTGGACATTTCCATCTACCTGCAGGTTCTCTTCACCTTAATTCACACTGCTCTGTGCCCAGAGCGGCTGACTTGTACCGAATGGATCATGAGTCACTTGCCTTCTGGCTTCTATGTGTCCAGCCAACAGAAAGTGGGGTCAAGGAGTTTATTTCCCTAGCTCCTTCCTTTCAAGGTGAATTTCTGTTTCTACCCCAAGACCACAGTGGCTCTCTATGTGCAGTTATTTTTCCCAGGTTCCAGTAACCAATCTTTCTTTTTGTCCCTTCAGGCCAAGGTGGTACCTGCGCCCTGGTGCCGCTAACCCCAGGTCCCTGCTCTGCCCATGGTCAGTTTCCCTTGATTCTGCCCATTCCCTGGTAAATCATACTTTTAAAATCACTCTTCTGGCCAAGCATGGCTGCACGTGCCTTCAGTCCCAGCTACGTGGGAGGCCGAGGCAAAAGGATTGCTTAAGTTCAGGAATTCTGGGCTGTAATGTGCTATGTCGCTCGGGTGTCCACACTAATGTTCCAGTGGTTGGGATCAATATAGCAACCTCCCGGGAGCGGGGACCACCACACTGCCTAAAGATGAAGGAAGCCATTCACTGGGCTAATTCAGGGAGCATGTGCTTCAAGATGGAAGTGATGGAGAAGAAGAGAAGACCCAGATTGCAAATGGAACAGGTCAAAACTCCTGCGGTGATCAATAGTAGGACTGTGCCCAGGGAAGAGACACTACCCTCCTCAGTAGCATCCCAGTCTCTAAAAAGAAATATATATATATATTTTAAAGCACTCTTCTTATTTACCCCAGTAGCATACACTCCAATTTTCCCACCACGACCCTGACTAACGCACTGCTTTAAATCCATGAGGGCACTGCAAAAAATCTAACATGGCAACATAAGGGAAATAGTTTTAAAATCTACTTAATTACCAGTTGCAGTTAGAAGCCTGTAAGATATGCAAAACAGGGCACAGACTGCCAGTGTCATATTTAGATCCCTGCAATGTCTCAGCCTGATGTCACTGGACCATTAGTCTCCATCCTGACTCATCATGCATTATGATCTCACAGCCGTGAAAAGGGCTTGACAAGGCCAGAGCCATCAGAGCCCAGCCATATCCTTAGCTGTTGACAAAGACTTCCAGTTCCTTTTAGGAGATTCAGAATTCTAAGCTGGAACTTGGGTTGTGAAACTTAATTTTTTAAAAAGCAGTTTTAATGCCAAATGGCAATCTAATGAAAGGCATCGGCAGTGGGTTCTCCTTTACAAATGGGAAACTCTCTCATGGGCTTCCTTGCCAGGATTTTTGAAGATTGTGGAAAAGCAATTTCAATAGATAGTTCTCAGGTCCCTGGTCAGTTTTGAAATGTGTACTGAATGGCTACTGATGCAAGAACGGGATGTGCTAGGGCCTGGGGACTGGTGAGAGGAGAAACAGAAATGAATGAAAATGCAGTCCCTTGCCTTGACGAATTGACAATATCATTAAAAGAAAATATCTAATCCCAATATTGGAGCCCAACCATATAGAGCACAAAAATAGCCATTATAAATCGTTTGAATGCTAATACAGCTTTAAATAAAAATCTCTATACATAGTTCAGTGTTGAGAAGAGCTTTTGTGTGTCTGTCTGCCTGTGCTTGTGTCTGTGTGTCTATCTATGTGCATGCCAAAAAATGGAGGTTTGTTTTGTTTTGAGATGTAGTCTCATTCTCCACTCGGGCTGGAGTGCAGTGGTGCAATCTCAGCTTACTGCAACTTGCACCTCTGGGTTCAAGCAATTCTCCTGCCTTATCTCCTGAGTATCTGGGCTTACAGGTGCCCACCACTGCGCACAGCTAATTTTTGTATTTTTAGTAGAGACGGAGTTTCACCATGTTGGCCAGGCAGGCTGGTCTCGAACTCCTGAGAAGAGATCCACCCACCTCCACCTCCCAAAGTGCTGAGGCAGGTGTGAGCCACTACAGGTGAGAGCCACTGCACCCAGCATCAAAGAAATGGAGTTTAGAAATAGCATGGATAAAGGAAAAGAGTATTGTGTAAGTTTGGAGTTAATAGCAGCATGAGCAGAGGGTAAATTACTTAATCTTTGTAAAATTTCCTTACCTGAAAAGATAGGCATAAATGAAGGATACCAATAAGTAGCAAACAAGCACGAGTCTCATGAAAATTCAGTAGAATAAGATAAACAAAGGAAAACTAGACCAAGCTGGCACTTAGGAAGAACTCATAAATGTCCATTCTCCTCCCTTCCTTCTGACAAAAAGGGGTTCTGAAATCTATTTCTAGTTTGTTTGTAAAGGCTTTCGAAAGCAGGTGACTTTTGAAGGATATGATGACTAAAAGCAAAGGGCCAACAGAAATCATGCCCCTTTCAGGTCCTGTGCCAGAGAATGGGGAACAGAGAATTGTAAAAATAGTAAAATTAGTGTCTATATAAAGGTCATGCAATCCATTCTGTTGCCTCTAGAGCAGGCGTCCCCAAACTACGGCCCATGGGCCGCATGCGGCCCCCTGAGGCCATTTATCTGGCTCCCCGCCGCACTTCAGGAAGGGGCACCTCTTTCATTGGTGGTCAGTGAGAGGAGCACAGTACGTAGCGGCCCTCCAACGGTCTGAGGGACAGTGAACAGGCCCCCTGTGTAAAAAGTTTGGGGACGCCTGCTCTAGAGAGAATTAAACTTAAGCCAATATAGAAAATACTTTTTTTAGTAATGTAATTTCTAGCAAAGTAGTTCAACAGTGTACATAGGGAATGTCTCCTAGGGCCACTCCAATTTTTTATATCTAAACTTTTAACATTCAAACACTTCTCTCCACCTTTTTTTTTTGGGGGGGGGGGGACAGAGTCTCGCTCTGTCACCCAGGCTGGAGTGCAGTCGCACAGCATTGGCTTACTGCAACCTCTGCCTTCCAGGTTCAAGAGATTCTCCTGTCTCAGCCTCCTGAGTAGCTGGGTAGCTGAGATTACAGGCACGTGCCACCATGCCTAGCTTCTCTTTTTTTTTTAGTAGAGACAGGGTTTCACATGTTGGTCAGGCTGGTCTCGAACTCCTGACCTCGTGATCTGCCAGCCTCAGCCTCCCAAAATGCCAGGGTTACAGGCATGAGCCACTGCGCCCAGCCGTCTCCACTTTTGAATAGCTTCTTATCTGCAGTTTCAACACCGCTGCCCAACCCTGATCCTGTGCTCCCTGAGATATCATAAATTTACCCAAACTTTATCCCCTGGCATTCCCGATTTTCTTTTAGGCTATCATTTCTACCCCCTTTTTCCAATCTTCAGAAAAATGTTACGTAGGTACCAGCCTGACATAGGAAGGAGACTGGAAATAAATTTAACCTAGGTCCTGAGGTGCCTTAATCCCAGGTAAAATTTAAAAATCACCTGGAGAAGAACTGGCCACTTTGAGTTGAAAAGTTGAAAAGCTTCTGAAGCCAATTCACACATCTTCTGTGAACATTTATGTGTGTATGTGCACACGCATGCGTATAGTTTCTTTGCAAACTCTGCTTTCTCAAGGATCGCACCCCTCTAACCTCTAAAACAGCCCATGAATCTCACCAACTGGCTAGGTGACCTCTGATCATTGCAAGTGCTGTTAAATGCAGAGCCTCAAGATATCATTTAGAAAGAGGTGACAATTCATTTCCAAACCCAAAAACAGTTTATTTTGAAATAAAAGACAGTGCCACTCTGTAAATTGGCAGAAAGCTGAGGAAGAGCTGGTGGAGAAGGACTTCCTTGTTTGTTTCCTGGGGTTGTGCCCTGTGGACTGTGGTAATTAGGGGACAGGGTGGGGCCCTCTGGGCTGAAAATATTAGGAAAGGTACTGCCCTAATTACTGGACTTTATTGGGACGATACTAGAGGTGTGGTCATTCCCATCTGTTAAGGTTCATCAACTAGACCTCATAAATGGCAGGCTAGGGCTCTAAAGAGAAATGGGTATTTAGCAAATTGTCAGAAGCCTTTTAGTGATGCCATTCCAAAACCAGGTACAAAATAGTAATCTTCAGGACAGAGATGTGCTTGGTGTTTTTCTCAATGAAACTGTTTGGAAAGATGACATCATGGAAGGCATGTCCCTTTTTTGGTCTATCCAATGAGACTGAGCACCTGGTACAACACGTGTGATCCTGAATAATTAACTGCCTATTGAATGGTCTGCTCTGCTTGGCTGTAAAATGTGACACTTGGTATGGCTGGGAAGTGTGGGGTGCTCTGAAATCACAGGGCAAGAACAACTACAGGATTAGGAAGTCACGGAAAGCTTCCCTGAGAAGGTGACATCTCAGCCAAGACCCAAGGTGGTGGCAATCTCGCTACACCATAAGATGAAGATTACAATCCCACTGCCAGCATGGTTCACCGCATTAGTGCTTCTCAGACTTTCATGAGTACTTAAATCAGTTGGGGATCTTGTTTAAATGTAGACGTTTGATTCAGCAGGTCTTAGCGTCCCAGTGATTCTACATTTCTAAAAAGCTTCTGGTCTAAGGATTACTCTTTTGAGTAGCAAGGTGCTAAATGACCTTCTGAAGTACTCAGCTGCTTCTATGCCTCAGTTTGCCAGTGTGTAAAATTGGATCCCAAGGATTGGAGAAACATGAATATGAATTCCCTGTAGCATATATTGACCTAATCACACTACTGACCAAATAATTGCTGATTAATTAATATATTTTGAGAGGAGGGCGGGGATGAGGGAGGATCCCTGGAAGACTTACCAAACTTCTTTTCCGTGTGTCTTAAGCTTTTCTTTCCCAATTAAAGATTTTTTTAAAACTCCTTTTCCTACTTTAGTTTTTGTACTATTATTAGTCAGATAACAGCTCCTAAATCAGAGTACATTATACAAAAGAACTGCATTATTTAAAATATTCAAGTTCTTCAGCTAAAATTCAAAAGTTGTTGGTATCTTGTAGTTTGGGCATTGAACTGATTCCCTAATACATGCAATGAATGAAAACAGGGCCTGTGTATTTATAACTAAATGACAAACATTGTCTCTATCATACAGCCTTCCTGCTATAATTAGCTTTCTGGTTAAACAACATAACATAATCTCAAAATTGCAATATTTATATTTGCAGTCAAACAGAGGTTGAAAGCAGAGATATTGTGAATAACCATGAAATTCGCCAGTTGTATCACACCTTGACATCTTGGTTTTCCACACCACCTTATCAAGAGAGTAAGAGTGAGGGTATGGGGGAATTTTTGAGAAAACACTCATGATTCAGGCAAACAAAACTATGAGCTGGGTTCACCTCACATATGTCAATGAGCTATAAGCTAAATTCAGGCCAAGTAGACTTAGTTATTTTTAAAGGGAAATTATATGTTCTGTTGATTGGCTCATCAGAACTATTCTCTTTGAGAAGAACTTGTTAATATCATTCTTTTCTTACCTTTAGAACATTTGGGATCTTTTTTAAAACTCCCTGTTCCTAACTTCTGGCTGATTCCTTCTTTATCTAATTCATACTCAGAATCATTTCTCAAGAAATTAGTGGTATGAGAGTAAGGACATGTTTATGCACTTCAGTGAGAAAAAATCATCCCTCCTTATTTTCTGAGCTTCTACTTTGTACTAGGAGCTCTGAACACCCGAAGCAAACAGTGATGAATAAAACGGACATGTTCTCTCCCTTCTTGGGACTTTTTGTTCTAGCTGGGGAAGCAGAAATGACATAAGCAAACAAACAAGGAAGTACATCAGCCAGGTACTCAAGAACAACACGAGAGGGAGGGGGGTTGGGTTCATTAGGATGGGCAGGATGGATCTGGCTCAGGAGGTAGCACTTAAACCCAAACCCGAAGAATGAAAGGAAGCAACTCTGCAATGGCAGAGAACAGTGTTTTCAATAAGGGAACAGCAGGTGCAAAGGCCCGGAGTGCTCAAGAAATTGAAATGGATTAATATGTGCTTCTTAATATCCAAAACTAGCTCCTGGAGAGCTTAATGTAGGAAAACAGGAAACATGTAGAATGTTTTGCAGTGTGGCGGTTAAGAGCATAGCCCCTGAAGACCCACTTATTCCTGGCTCTGCCATGCACTCCCTGTGTGCCCCTGTGTAAATCCTTAAGCCTCTCTTTGCCTCAGTTTCCTCATCTGTAAAACAGAGAATAATAAACATCTCCACCTCATAGGGCTGTTGTGAAAATAAAGTGATGAACACATTAATACTTGTCTGGCATGTAATAAGCACTTTGTAAGTGTTAGCTTTTCTTACGGACAAGTTATCACTTTCGTACACTTCTGTGATGCGCTTAGTATAACAGCATGTGGACGTTGTCTATTTATGTGCTGGTTTTCCTCAGGAGGCTGTGCGTGTTCCCTAGCTTTTAATACATTCTTTGGAACTGAACTGTCTGCTCTGATTCCCCTCTGTATCCATCTGAGTGCAATCAGGAAAACAGAAGCTACTCTAGTTATTTCAAAAAGAGGGCATTTAACTCAGGGACATGGTTTGCAGGGGATAGAAGAGCTAAGAGGCCAATAGGGGGCCTTAGGCAATCCAAAGATTAGCATCTGCTGGAAGTGCTGTCATTCCTAGGGCTGGGAGGAGCCGGGTTGCCAGAACCCAGAGGCTGGGGCTGTCTGACCAGGACTAGAAACACAGCCAGAGCCGCCTGGCAGGAAATAGGGAGGGCTCTTGGGCAAAGGAAATGAAGAAATGCAGCAGGAGATGCTGCCAAGGGCAGGGGGATGAGAATACCCTGGCTTCTCCCCGGCTCCCTCCCCTCTAGTCTTCTGCCAGTGCATTCCAATGGTCCATCCATCTGGAAGCTGGTTGGCAAAGGAGCATGGGAAATGTGGTTCCTGTGACACAGGACAGAGCCAGGAGAGGTGGGGGATGGGGCCAGGAGCAAACAGGTAAATTATGGTGTCAGAGGCATGTGAACCAGAGCAACTCCATCTTGATTAAGGACTGGGTAAAATGAGGCTGAGACCTACTGGGCTGCATTCTCAGACGGCTCGGCATTCTAAGTCACAGAATGAGACGGGAGATTAGCACAAGACACAGGTCATAAAGACCTTACTGATAAAACAGGGTGCAGTAAAGAAGCCTGCCCAAACCCACCAAAACCAAGACGGCCACACGAGTGACCTCTGGTTGTCCTCACTGCTACACTCCCACCAGTGCCATGACAGCTTACAAATGCCATGGCAATATCAGGAAGTTACCTTATATGGTCTGAAAAGGGGAGGCATGAATAATCCACCTCTAGTTTAGCATATCATCAAGAAATATCCATAAAAATAGGCAACAAGTAGCCCCCGGGGCTGCTCTGTCTACAGAGTAGCCATTCTTTCATTCCTTTCCTTTCTTAATAAACTTGCTTTCACTTTATGCTATGGACTCACCCTGAATTCCTTTCTTGCATGAGATCCAAGAAGCCTCTCCTGGGGTCTGAATCAGGACCCCTTTCTGGTAGCATGGGCACCCCTCTGATTCTTCCCCACAGTCACCAGCGTTCTTTCTAAAATGTAGATCTGACCTTGTTGTTCTCCCAATTTCCCTAAATGTAATCAGAACAGCTTTTTGTTATCTCAAGGATAAAGACCAAAGTCTGCAGAAATTTTAAAAATGGCAATCAAAGTACTGTATCTTAGAGGCTGGTCAGAAAGGATCTCTCTGAGAACGCCACCCCACAGCACCCAGGTATGGCCTGACGCCCAGCGAGGGAAGGAATGACCTCGCTCACCTCTACGTGGGAGTGGAATTGAGGATGCTCGAGCACCTGAAGCTAGTCCTGTCGGGAATGGTCCCCAGGGTTATCACAACAAGATAAAACACAGTAAAGATACACGTGCATGTTCAGATCACCACCGATACTCTTGAGGTGCGATTGGCAGCATCGTCTAATTTTATCCTCATAAAAACAGGTGGGAGAGACAAGTCTGTACTTCACTGATTGTAATTAGTGAGCACACGAGGCCTCGAGAAGGCTAAATGATATGATCGAGGGCTCAGACCCAGCCAGCGAGGAGGTCAGCTCTAGAACCTGGAGCCTTTCCTCCTGGCCAAAGGCAATTAGATCCTTGGGCCCAAACCTGGTGTCCTAAACCTCTAAAAAGTCCTAGAAATCAGGAATGGGCCTTGACAAGGGGTTTTCAATGCACAAAATGTTGATCAGAAATTACATATTAAGTTGGTATGCTAAATTAAATGTCAGGTTGATTTTTTTTCACTGAACTTCAATCCTTAGCTTGGTAACTAAACTGAAATTATCTGTGAAAATAATAAATTAAGTTTATTTCATGAGGGAAAAAAAGTAAGCTCCAACACGTGGGAAATGAGGAAGGCAGGGGGCAGAAGGAGAAGGCTGGGGTCTATCATCTGATTCTTGATCCCTACCTCTCCATATACCCCTCCATAAAGTTCTCTATGCTTTGTTTCTTGGCTAGAATTTTTCTTAAGAGGGGACCAGATGAATTTAGAAGGAAGGTTGTAAACTGTGGATAAATAAAGAGAACTTAAAAATGAACTTAGGTAAATTGAGGCAAACTCTCAGTAGGACAATTTGACAATATCTGTATCAATATCCCTAAAAATGTACCTTTCCTCTGAGCCAGTAATGTCATTCTTAGAAATTTATCCAAAAAAAAACACATCACGGATGTGTATATAAGAATGCTTATTGAAACACTAATTACGAAAGTGACAAATTATATATAACCGAAATGAACAGCAATAGAGAATTCTTTATATAATCTGTGGTACGTTTGTACAGCAGAATTTCATGAGGCCATGGAAAATGATGGTGTAGGAGAACATTCATGTAAGATGTTAGGAAGTCAAAGCAGCCAGGCACGGTAGCTCATGCCTGTAATCCTGGCACTTTGGGAGGCTGAGGAGGGTGGATCATGAGGTCAGGATATCAAGACCATCCTGGCCATGGTGAAACCCGGTCTCTACTAAAATACAAAAAATGGGCTGGGTGTGGTGGCACGCGCCTGTATTCCCAGCTACTCAGGGGGCAGGGGAATCATTTGAATCAGGGAGATGGAGGTTGCCGTGAGCCAAGATTGTGCCACTGCACTCCAGCCTACTGAAAGAGCAAGACTCCATCTCAAAAGAAAAAGAAGTCAAAGCAAGCTTTATAGTTTAAAAATGCATTGCATCAAGCCAGGTGTGGTGATGGATACCTGCAGTCCCAGCAACTCAGGAGGCTGAGGCAGGAGTGTTGCTTGAGTCTAGGAGTTCTGGGCTGTGGCATGCTATTATGGATCAGGTGTCTGCACTAAGTTCAGCATCAATGTGGTGACCTTCCAGGAGCCAGGGACCACCAGGTTGCCTAAGAAAGGTGAACTGGCCCACATCAGAAACAGAGCGGGTCAAAACTCCTGTGCTGATTAGTCATGGAATTGCACCTGTGAATAGCCACTGCAATTCAGCCTGAGCAACATAACAAGATCCCATTTCAAATATATGTGTGTGTGTGTATATATATATATATATATATATATATATATATATATATATATATATTTGAATTTGAATTTATATATATATTACATTAGGTAATATATTTGAATATATATTCATATATAATATATATCTGTATATAATATGAACTATATAGAATATATATTTGAATATACATACATATATAACATCAAGTTGTTAGCATCTGTGGGTATTATAATTCTGGCTGATCAGAGTTTTCTCTTTTTATTTATTTCTTTTTTATTTTTAGAGATGAGGGTGTCACTATGTTGCTCAGGCTGTCCTCAAACTCCTGGGCTCAAGTGATCCTCCCATGTCAGCCTCCCAAGTAGCTGGGATAATAGGCTACCACACCTGGTACTGTTATATATTTTCGAAACTCTCTACACTGAACATGATTTGGTTATCTTGCTGTTTCAAATTTTAAATGAGTCTATTAATGTTCTGGTAATGCTAAATGATTATTTTAAAATCAGGTTTATTAAGGTATATTCTGAATATGCAGAAAAATGCTTTTTAATATGTAACCCTATACTTTTGACAAACATATAAAACACAATTAATGTATAGCTATTCCATCACCCCCCAAAAGTTCCCTTGAGCCCCTCTGTAACAACATCCTCTCCACTCTCAGTCAAACCCCTGGCAATCACTGATCTCTTTGCTTTCTCTGTGATTGTATCTTTTGCAGAATGTCATACAAATTACATCACATAGGGTGCAAAGTTTTCAATCTGGTTTCTTAAACTTATCACAAATATTTTGAAACTAACTCACACTCTTATAGGAATCAGTAGTTCATGGTATGAATAGACTACAATTTGTATATCAATTTAGGAGCTGATAGACATCTGAGTTGTATTCAGTTTTTTTATTATAGTTACAAATAAAGCTGCAATAAATATTCTCAGAGTTTATTGTAGACATATGTTTTCATTTCACTTATGTTTCCTAAATACTTAGAAGTGAGACTGTAAGAAATAGCCGAACTGTTTCCAGAGGGGCTGCACCATTTTGCAGACGGTTGCTCTGAAGTCTCGTCAGCAGTTGGTGTTGCCAGATTTTTCACTTATTTGATGTTTTTAAAAATATTTTTAAAGCCATTCTGATAGGAATATAGTGGTATCTTGTGGTTTTAATGAAACTGGCCCAGTTGTCTTCTATAACTGATATTATCAAGGTTTTTTTTTTTTTTTTTTTTTTTTTTTTTTAGAGACAAGATCTTGCTATGTTGGCCAGGTTAGTCTTGAACTCCTGGCCTTAATCGATCCTCCCACCTTGACCTCCCAAAGTACTAGGATTACAGGCATGAGGCATCATACGTGGCCCAAGTTTTTTGAATAAACACAGAAGTTGACCCTCTCAGTCTTAAAACTTACATTTGTCTCATCTGGGTCTCTTTCTCAGGAAACTGACCCTCAAACAAGGGACTGAAACTCACCAGACTGCCATATCCAGACAATTAGAGGCCACATCCTTCATTCATTGAGATCGCTTCCTTACCCCTCCCTAATTTCTTCACACACATAGCTACATCTCTTCCCCACTATTTAAACCCCCCAGTTTTAGTCCAGTTGGGGAGACAGATTTGAAACTGATCTCCCATTCTCCTTGGCTGCTGCACCTGATTTATACCCTTCCCTTCTTCCCTGGCAATACTCATCTCAGTGATCGGCTTTCTGTACAGCAAGTGTTTGCGTTTTCTTTAAAGATGCATTTCATTTGCATCTTTTCATGGGGTTATTTGTATCTACATCTCTTCCTTGATGAAAAGCCTGTTCAAATCTTTCACCTATTTTTAGAGGGATTCCTTTTTTATTAGTGAGTTAGTGAATTTTCTTTTATTAGATAAAAAGCATTTTTCTTTGTCCCTCTTTCCTTCCCTTCTTCGCTTCCTTTTTTCTTTCTTTCCCTCCCTCCTTCCTTTCCTTCTTCCCTTCTCTCTTCCTTGCTTCTTCCCTTTCTCCTTTCTTCCATTTATTCTTTCCTCCTTCCCTCTCTCCCTCCTTCTTTCCTCCTTCCCTTCTTCCTGCCTCTTCCATACCCTGCCTCCTCTCTGCTTTAACAAAGAAAGGCCTGAGAGGTATACAGAGGGCAGTATAAGATAAAATCAGTGAAGGCCCAGCTCCTCTTGGGGGCTTCTGTTCACGGTGGTTTTCAGGACGTGAATCAGAGACATAGGGAGCTAGATGAGCAAAGCTGGTAACTAAAAATCACAAAAAGATGCAAATGGCAAGATTGTGGGTACAGCGATTATTAAACTCACACACTTCATATCCACTGTTCCAAAGTGAGATGAGCATACATGTTTCTCTTCAAGTCTCAACATTTAAAGAAAATGAGGATTTCTCTGTAGACATAAGTGAATATAAATAAACTCATGATTACTTTGTTTCTAAGGGCATATTTTACTACTTACAATCCAAAAATTTGACTACAGAAATTAGTTGAAACATCAGTCAGTGTCGTCCATTTTCCAGGGTAAGGAAGTATCTAGGCAGGTATGTTATTTTATGGATGGAATAAACCCAGAGCCACTTTAGAAGTGTTTTATGACTTGCAAGGATCCTGAGGTCTTAAGCTAACCACCATGTTGCATAGTGTTTCATATGGGTTAAGGACCAATAAAAAAAAGCACGAAAAGTATAATGTGTTTGAACAAAAACACTGGAAATCAATAAAGAACTGGCTAAGAGAAAATTCAAAATGAAAAAAAAAAAAAAGCCTTTATCCTTCTCATGTTATTCAAGGAGAAAATCCTGAGGCCAAACATCATTTTTCATACTGCTCATGTTTCAGGAATCATAATATCCTTCTCTCTACCCAGCCTTGGTTTAGACATAGAATTGGCAAAAACTCCAGGGCTTTGAAAAGAAGTTGACTTCCAGATTCTTTTGCCGTTCCCCATGTGTGAACAGAAACCACCTTGGGACCCTTGGGAAACAGAGCTATCAAGACACCAAACTCAAAGTGGGGCAGATGGTATCATAGACATGGGTTTCACAGCTTTGACCAAGCGTCTTCTACTTTGACTGGGCTGTATTCTTTTTGGGCACCATGAAATGAAGAATGGAAGATAGAGAAAGAGAAAGATCAGTTACATCAAATGAATTCACCTAATCAATAACACGTAAGATGGTTTGTTCCCTGTTTCTCTAGAAAACTTTTGGAGCTTTTTGGTAGTGATGTAATGTATGACGATTCACATTTCTTCTGAATGTCCAGAACAAAGAAACCTTTGGACAGGAAATAAGCCGCATGATCAGGTCCAGAGAGAAACCCAGTGTTGAATGGACCCTCTGATCACAGGACTTTAAATATTTTCATAGGGCGAAGGCATGGGCCAGGTCTTCTTCCCCTGAACTCCCATGGTTCTCACTACTGCCATTTGGCACTTGCGTTTATTTATTGCCTTACATTATTATAACTCATCCTCATGGAAATGCCTTTTCCTCCTGGCCAATTCTTAAGTTCCCTGGGGGCAGGAAGCCCCACAGTACAGTACAGAAATTCAATACATATTTACTGATTGATGTTCCTTGACATAAATACCAAAGGCATATAAAACTTTTAGAAGATGAAAAATGTGACTGAAATATTCTCAGACAATTCCTAAAATAACAATATAAAATATTTGTACTCTCTCTGAAATGAGGGGTTCTGTAGCATAGAGTTTAAAATTTCAGTACATTTTGCATATGATTACTTAACGTAACTGTCAGTTTCCTTTGTAACCCTAGAAATCTAATGAAAAATCAATTTGAAATTTTATGTTGTCATCCATCTTTGAAGCCAGCAAAGAAGGCATTATTAATCTTGAGCCATTTGCACATATAAAGTGGTTAGTACAGTGCCTGGCACACAGATGTGCACGGATTTTCACAATTATTGAAGGCATCTGTAATAGATTGAATTATTGTTCACAGCTATTTACTATCCTCTTGTGATGGGAATATAATGGGAATTATATAGTTGCACTCTTTGCCTTGTGACTTTGCTGTGTCTCCTGGTGGAACACACAGACTACACAGCCCAATTTTGGGCTGTTTTCTTCTAGAGTTTATAGCTTTAGGTTTTACATTTAGGTTTTTACTTGCTTTGGCCAGTGGAATGTTAGCAAATACGATGCAGGCAGAGGCTTTTCCTGTACCTTCATGGCTTCGTTCAGCCTCCTAAGTTTCTAAATGCACCAAGAGCAGTATATGCCTCTGCTGATTCCACAATGAGAGACTCATATAGCAGACCTGAACCTCCCAGACTGAAATAAAGCTATGAAGCCAATCCAAAGGCCCATGACCCACTGATTCTTGAGAAAAATAAATGCTTGATGTTAGAAGCCACTAAGATTCTTAGAGTTGTTTGTTATACACTATTATCATAGCAATAGCTAACACATATCCTCCAAAGAAAAGAATATGGCCATAGTAACTGATCTACATAAGCCAAAAAGGGAGAATCCTAGGCTGTGCATGGTGGCTCATGCCTGTAATCCCAGCACTTTCAGAGGCCAAGGCAGGTGAATCACTTGAGGTCAGGAGTTTAAGACCAGCCTGGCCAACGTGGTGAAACCCCATCTCTACTAAAAATACAAAGAATTAGCCAGGCATGGTGGTGGGCACCTGTAATCCCAGCTACACAGGAGGCTGAGGCTGGAGAATCGCTTGGACCCAGGAGACAGAGGTTGCAGTGAGCCAAGATCCTGCCACTGCACTCCAGCCTGGATGACAGAGTAAGACTCCATCTCAAGAAAAGGGGGTGGAGGGGATTGGGAGAGTCCTTTTGGCCTGTGACCGTCATTTCTCAAAGTTAGGCATTTATTCATTCAGCAAATTCTTCATGAACACTTACTATGTTTCAGACATGATAATGCAAATTCAAAGTTAAAAATATTGAGAGAAAAGGGCTAATTGAGAGCAAAAGATTGCTTTGGCTTGATGTTCCTCCCATAGTGACTGGGTGTCCAGATTTTTTGTATTTTTAGTAGAGATGGGGTTTCACCATGTTGGCCAGGCTGGTCTTGAACTCCTGCCCTCAAATGATCCACCCACCTCGGCCTCTGAAAGTGCTGGAATTACAGGGGTGAGCCACCATGCCCAGCCTAGGACGCTCCCTTTATGGCTTACATAGACCAACGAAATACCTAAATCCCTGTACACAGCCAAACACCTATTCTTACCAAACACCTAAATCCCCATACACAGCCTTCCAAAATCCCTAAGGGCTACCTATCACTTGTTACAGGCTGGAAGATTTCCAGCTGAGGGTGTAAACTCCATTTTCCTGAGTGTCTGCAGCTGACTGTGATATAAGCCTGCTTTGGGGAACTGCAGGACACTTGGGTGCTATAAGCCCAAATACAACTTACTGCCCCGCCTGCCTAGTAGATCTCAGCATTCCTGTCACCAGCTCTTACTCCAGGTACCCACAGCTGTAGGCACCACCATTACTGAAATATATCACCAGTTTAGCTCTAAGAGTCAAAAGACATCTCTCAACATTAAGCCTGCTTTATTTAGCTCATCTCCCTTGGAGGACTTGAGGGCTAGGAAATGCTTGAAGAGGCCACATCATAAAAACGGAGACAGAGAGAAAGATTCTGGATGGTTGCTGTTGGTTCCCTTCACTCTTGAATCTTACTACCTTGAGGTGACCAAAACTCTGTGAAGCACAGACTTCAGAGGAAGGATTATTAGCAGGGATAAACAGGACATTCACAGAATCATATAGAGGGTGAATTTACCAGAGAGACATAAAAATCCTAAGTGTGCATGCATCTTAAAATAGAGCTTCAAAATATAGAAAGCAAAAATTAATAAAACAGAAAAGGGAATCAGAAAAATCCTCAATGATAGTTGGAAATTTCGGCACTCTTCACTCAGTAATCAATAGAACAAGCAAACAGATCACAGTAAAGCTATAGATCAGAGCAACATTGTCAACCCAATGGACCTACTGACATTTATAGATGATTTTAAAATGGCAGAAAACACATTCTTTTTTTTTTTTTTTTTTTTTTTTTTGAGATGGAGTTTCAATTGCATGATCTTGGCTCACTGCAACCTCCACCTCCCAGGTTCAAGTGATTCTTCTGTGAACCCAGGAGGTGGATGTGATACCACACCCAGTTAATTTGTGTATTTTTAGTAGAGACAGGGTTTCACCACGTTGGCCAGGCTGGCCTCAAACTCCTGACCTCAGGTGATCCACCCACCTTGGCCTCCCAAAATGTTGGGATTATAGGCATGAGCCACCGTGCCTGGTCTACACATTTTTTTTAAGTACATGTGAAACATTCACCAAGGTAAACAATGTTCTCGCATAAAATACACTTCCACAAATATTTAAAAATCAAAATCATGTAAAGAATGTTTTCAAAACACAATGGAACTAAATTAGAAATCGATATAAAAAAAAACAGGAAAATCCTCAAATATTTAGAAATTAAACAACACACTTATAAATAACTCATGGGTCAGAAAGGATTTCACAAGGGGAATTAGAAAATATTTTAAATCGAATAAAAATAAAAACAAAACATCAAAATTTTTAAGATGCAACCAAAGCAGAAATCACAAGGAAATTATAAGATTCAATGCTTGAATTACAAATAACAAAAAAGTCTTTAAATCAATCATCTAAGCTTTCACCTTAGGAAGCTAGAAAAAGAAGAGTAAATTAAACCCAAAGCAAGCAGAAACAAAGAAACAGTAAATATCAGAAATAAACAAGATTGAAAACAGAAACAATGGAAAATTAATAAAACAAAACCCTGTTCTTTGTAAAAATCAATGAAATTGACAGGCATCTAGTCAGGCTGATCAAGAAAAATTGAAAACACACAAATTATCAATACTAGGCATAAGATAGGAGACATCATTATGGATCCCACAGACATTATAACAAAAGTAAGAGAACATTATGACCACCTTTTATCAGTGAATTTGATAACTTAGATAAAATGGACCAATTCCTTAAAAGACCCCAAATTCACCAAATGAAAATGGTTAACCTCAATGCTCCTATATCGATCTATGAAACTGAATTCATGGTTAAAAACCTTCCCACAAAGAAAACCCCAGTTCATATGGCTTCACTGGAATTCTACAAAACATTTAAGGAATAAATAATGCCAATTTTACACAGTCTTCTCCAGAAAACTGAAGTGGAGAAATACTTCCAAGCGCATTCTGTGAGATCAGCATTACTCTGACACCAAAAACAGACAAATATATTTTAAGAAAAGAAAATTATAAGCCAAATTCTTCATGAAGATGGATACGGAAATTTTACAAAACTTATAGCAAATCAAGGTCAACAATATATAAACATCATAATCTCGTGGAGTTTATTCTGGGAAGGCAAGGTTTGTTTTGCATTCGAATAAAAGGAAAAAGAAAAACTACATGAGCATTTCAATAGATGAAGAAAAAGCATTTGATTATCTCTGACACCCACTCCTGACAAAAACCCTCAGACACAAGAAATCTTGATTTGACAAAAAGCAACCACAAAAATCCTACAACTAACATCATATGTAATGTCAAAAGATAAGAATGTTTTCTCCTTAAATTAGGAACAAAATAAACATGTCTATTCACACTTCTATTCAACATTTTACTGAGGTTCAAGCCAGTGAAACAGGGCAAGGAAAATAAAAAGCATCCAAATAAGAAAGGAAGAAATGTAACCGTCTTTATTCATGAACAACATGATCATGTATGTAGAAAATCTGAGGGAAACCTAAAAACTATTAAAATTAATAAATGAGTTTAGCAAGATTTTAAGATATAAGACCCAGTATTCAGAAATCAATTACATTTTTATATATTAGCAATAAACAATGCAAGATTGAACATTTTTTAAATTATCATTTGCAATCATATCAAATATAAGAAATACTTAGAAATAAACCTGGTGAAAGCTGTGCAGGACACATGCTAAAAATTACAAAATGCTGTTGAAATCAATTAAAGAAGGCATAAATAAGTAAAAAGCAACACTATGTTATGGGTCAAAAGACTCAATATTATTAAGATGCCAGTTCTGCCCAAATTGATCTTTAAATTCACCATAATCCCAATCAAAATGCCAGCAGGATTTTCATAGAAATTGATAAGCCGATTCTAAAATTCATGTTGTATTGCAAAGAACCTGGAATAACCAAAATGACTTTTATTTTTATTTTTTTGAGACAAGGTCTCACTTTGTCACCCAGTACAGTGGCACAATCACTGCTCACTGCAGCCTTGACTTCCTGGGCCAAGGTGATCCTCCCACCTCAGCCTCCTAAGTAGATGGGACTACAGGTGCATACCACCATGCCCAGCTAACTTTTTGTAGAGACAGGGTTTTGTCATGTTGCTCAGGCTGGTCTTGAACTCCTGGGCTCAAGAGATACCATCTCAGCCTCCCAAAGTACTGTATTGGAATTACAGGCATGAACCACTGTGCCTGGCCCAAAACAACTTTTAAAAAGACAAAGATGTAGGGCTAACATCACTTGATTTCATGGTGCATCATAAAGCTATGGTAATCAAGACAGTGTGGTATTGGCATCAAAGTAGATAAATAGATCATTATAACAGCAATAGAAAATCCAGAAGTAGACACATCTGTAGGATGATTGATTTTGACAGATGTGCAAAAGTATTTCATTTGAGGAAGGATAAGTTTTTCATCAAATGCAAATTTTCTTTGGGTTAAAAAAAATTCAATTCATACTTTGCACGATATACAAAAATGAACTCAAAATTGATCAGAAACCCAAATATAAAACCTAAAACTATGATATTATAAAAGAAAAATCTTCATGACTTTAGCTGAGGCAAAGATGTCTTAGATAAAACACAAAGCAGAATCCACAAGTGAAAAAAAATTATAAATTAGGCTTCACCTAAATTTTAAAACTGCAAGTCTTCCCAGGCAGGACATTGCTAAAAGAATGGAAAGACACGGCCGGGCGCGGTGGCTCAAGCCTGTAATCCCAGCACTTTGGGAGGCCGAGGCGGGTGGATCACAAGGTCAAGAGATCGAGACCATCCTGGTCAACATGGTGAAACCCCGTCTCTACTAAAAATACAAAAAATTAGCTGGGCATGGTAGTGCGTGCCTGTAATCCCAGCTACTCAGGAGGCTGAGGCAGGAGAATTGCCTGAACCCAGGAGGCGGAGGTTGCGGTGAGCCGAGATCGCGCCATTGCACTCCAGCCTGGGTAACAAGAGCGAAACTCCGTCTCAAAAAAAAAAAAGAATGGAAAGACACATTACAGATTAGGACAAAAATATTTGCAGTGTATATCTAATTAAGGATTTATATCCATAATATCTAAGTCATTTTCAAAACTTGGTAATAAGAAAGCAAAACCCAATTTTATTTTATTTTTTTATTTTTATCTTTTTTTTTTTTTTTTTTTTTTTTTGAGATGGAGTCTTGCTTTGTCACCCAGGCTGGAGTGTAGTGGCACGATCTTGGCTCACTACAACCTCCACCCCCTGGGTTCAAGTGATTCTTCTGCCTCAGCCTCCAGAGTAGCTGGAACTTCAGGCGTGCACCATCACACCTGGCTAATTTTTGTATTTTTAATAGACACAGGTTTTCACCATCTTGTCCAGGCTGGTCTCGAACTCCTGACCTCGTGATCCACCCGCCTTGGCCTCCCAAAGCGCTGGGATTACAGGTGTGAGCCACCACGCCTGCCCAACAAAACCCAATTTTAATAAGTGAACAGATAATTTGAACTGAATCTATGTCACTTTGCCCAGAAAGACATACAAATGGCAAATAAGCACATGAAAAGACGTTCCACATCATCAGTGATAAGGAAATGCAAAATAAAACCACGATGAGATACTACTTCATACCCGATGAAATGGAAAGAGTCAAGTAACTGGCAATACCAAGTGCTGGTGAGGCTGCTGAGCAAACGGAACTTTCACACATTACTGTCAGAAATGCAAAACGGGACAGCGTTTTGGAAAACAGTTTGGCAGTTCGTGATGAAGTTGTTTTCCATATACTTGGCATATGACCCAGGAATTTTACTATGAGATGTTGGTCCCAGAGAAAACAAAGTACGTGTATGTATGTGAATATTCATAGCAGCTTTATTTTTAAAAGTCGAAAACCTGAAAGAGTCCAAAGGTTCATTAACTGATGTATAGTTAAATAAACTGTGATACATTCATGCAATGGAAAAGCATATGTCAGTGAAAAGAAACCAACTACTGGTACATTCAACAGCTTGGTTAAATTTCGAATGTATTATGATAAGTGACCAAACCCAGACTCAAAAGGTATACACTGTGTACCATTTGTATGTCCATCTATATGTCAATGTGTACCATGTATATGTCCATCTGAAAAGGCAAATAATAGAGGGCCAAAAACAGATCAGTGGTTGCCAGGGGAGTTGGGGGAAGGGTTGATGGCAAATAAAACATGAGAGAATTTGAAATAATGGAAATGTCCTTTGTATCAATTGTGGTGGTTACCTGACTGTATGCACTTGTCAAAACTAACAGAACTGTTTGTTTGTTCGTTTCTTTGAGACAGGGTCTCACTCTGTTGCCCAGGCTGGAGTACAACGGTGCAAATTGGCTCACGGCAGCCTCAATCTCCTGGGCTTAAGTGATCCTCCCACCTCAGCCTCCAGACTGTCTGGGATAGCATGCACTACCATGCCCACCTAATTTTTGTATAGATGGGGTTTCACCGTGTTGGCCAGGCTGGTCTCGAACTGCTGGGCTCAAGCAATCTGCCCACCTTGGCCTCCCAAAGTGCTGGGATTACAGGTGTGAGCCACCATGGCTGGCCCTGTTTATTTATTTATTTATTTGTTTATTTTTATCGCATTTTAGGTCTTGGGGTACATGTGAAGAACATGCAAGATTGTTGCATAGGTACACACATGGCAGTGTGGTTTGCTGCCTTCCTTCCCCTCGCCTGTATCTGTCATTTCTCCCCATGCTATCTCTTCCTGCCTCCCCACCCCCCCATCCCTCCCCCATTTCCCCCCAACGGACCCCAGTGTGTGGTGCTCCCCTCCCTGTGTCCATGTGTTCTCATTGTTCAACACCTGCCTATGAGTGAGAACATGCAGTGTTTGATTTTCTGCTCTTGTGTCAGTTTGCTGAGAACGATGGTTTCCAGGTTCATCCATGTCCCTACAAAGGACATGAACTCATCGTTTTTGATGGCTGTGTAATATTCCATGGTGTATATGTACCACATTTTCCCTATCCAGTCTATCATCATTTGTTTATTTATTTTTAAAGCACGTAGGCAGGGCTAGAATTCAAACCCTGCTTCCCACATTTGAAATATCTAAATGGGATCCTTGAGAGCTGTCCACAGGAAATCTATCAGTGGGATTGTACAGATCTTCCTAAACTTCCAGTGAGGTTACAGCCCAGTAAACCTATCAGAAGATAAAAATATCATAAGGTAAAAATGCATTTAGCACACCTAACCCCTGAACATCATAGCTTAGCCTAGCCTACCTTAAAGGTGCTCAGAAAACACTTGCATTAGCCTAGTTGGGCAAAACCATCTAACACAAAGCCTATTTTATAATAAAGTATTGAATAGCTCATGGAATTCGTTGAATACTATAATGAAAGTGAAAAGCAGAATGGTTGTATGGGTACTCACAGTTTCTACTGAAAGGATATCATTTTCACAGCGTTGTAAAGGAGAAAAGTTGTGAGTGGAACCATTGTGAGTCGGGGGCTTCCTGTACTGGGATCTCTTCTCCCTTTGTGCCCTTCACTCTGTCATAGTTAAGAAGCACGCACTGGAACCCGGGTCCTGAGAGTCACTGAACAGCTGTGTGGCTGCAGGCAGGTCACCTCTTTCCATCCCGTTTTCTCATTTGAAAAGTGCCAGTCTTGGTCCATTCAGGCTGCTATAGTGGAAATACCATGGACTGGATAGCTTATAAATAACAGAAACTTATTTCTCACAGCTTTGGGGGCTGGGAAGTGCAAGATCAAGGTTCTGGAAGATTTGGTGTCTGGTGAGTGCTTTCTGTTTTCTCACCTGGTGGAAAGGGTGAGGTGGCTCTCTGAGGCCTCGTTTCTAAGGACACTAACCCCATTTGTGAAGCCTCTGCCCTTTGGACCTCAATACCATCACCTTGGGGGTTAGGATTTCAACACATGAATTTTGGGGGAACACATTCAGACTATGGCAGTATCTCACTCAGATCATAACCTCAAGATTAGTCCAGCTCTCAATGGCTATGATTTTCTCCAAGGCTCTTTCCTTGGGTTAAAGAGGATAGCCTTAGCCACTCAATCCCAACCTGTCTAGCTTTAGAGTTTTAAAGCTCTTCTACAGACGTCAGCTCATTGACCCTTACAAAATCCTGTGAGGCACTGAATTATCCCTATGTTATTGTTTAAGAAACATTAATTTGCCCAGTCACAAAGTTTCCGCAGACGCCAGATACAGTAGTCTCATCTCCCTTTGAGTTTCCTTGTCCCAAGTGCAGGTCCCAAATCTTTCTAGGTGTCCCCTCTGTCCCCCATTAGGTAAATTGTTTATGGAGTCCAACAGTTCCCAGTAAGATAAGCAAAAAATGGGCCAAATGGAAAATGGCATTTATATACTGTGATAAAGCCTGGGCTTTGGGGGTCTAGGGATTCAGGGATCAAAACAGGACCCATTTGGGCTTGCCCTGGCGCCTTGCTAATGGGGAATCCTGCAATTGTGCGAATATTCAGCCATATGGATTCCTTAGCAAGTGCCAGTGTCTGTTCCATGCAGCCTACACGTGCTAGTCAATTTCCCAACAGCTTTTCACCTAGTACCATCGTCAACCCCGTTTTATACATGAGGAACTGAGCTGCAAAAGGCTCAAATTCAGGCTCCCTGGCCCAGCTCTTCCTACTGTCCATCAGCTAAACATGTGTTTTTTAAGATCACAGAAAGATCTACCCTACTGAAAGAGGAAGCCAGGAAAGGGAAGCAATAGAAAAGGGAGGACGGGGAAGGGAGGGCAGGAAGGCTGGAAGCAAGACACAAATGGAAACTGGGCAGGACGAAGGTGAGCAGCTGTGACCTGTGAAGGCATGTGATGGGTGCTGGAGAGACACAAGAAACAAAGAGGCCCTGGGAATAGAGCACAGGAGAGAGGGGCAAAGGGCTGGGGGCCAGGAGTCCCCTCATACTGGAAAACACACACACATACAAACACATACACACCACACACACACACACACTCACACCACACACACAAACACAAACACATACGACATACAGACACACCACACACACAGACACACAGACATCACACATACAAACACACAGACATCACACACACAGCACGCACACACACACAAACACACCACACATACACAAACACACCACACACACAGACACACCACACACACAAACACACATACATCACACACACACCACACACACACAAGCACACCACAAACACACACCACACACAAAAACACACACACCACATACATACTACACACATACACCACACACGCAAACGCCACACACAAAAAAAACACACACCACACACAAACACACACCACACACACACACACCACACACACACACACACACACACACAAACACCAGACACACACAAACACACACACTTGTCCAATCCACTGACCTCCATGACTACATCCTTCACAGCCACAGCCCTAGTTTGTTTCACTTGTGTGTTTATTTAGCTTAAGGTCTGCTTTAAAAGGCTCTCTAAGAGAGAGGCAGAGGGGAGCAGAGGAGTGGTGGGAAGCCTGTCTAGAAGAGGATGTGCTGATTAGGAAGGAGCTGGGAAGGATACAGCCCCTGAAAGCTGACAAGCCCTGGAGACGGTCTCTGTCATTTCTCTTCTGCAGCTGTTGGTGAGCCCTCCCTCCCTCCTTCCCGTTCTCTCTCTCTCTGTCTTTCTCTCCTCTCTGCAGTAGGTGGTGGCTGCCCCAGGCTTTTCCTGCCATCGTTGATTTTGTGTTGAGTGAGTCTCTTTAAGATGGTATCTACAGCAACCTCAAAGCACAAGTCATGTTTTGAAAAAAAGAGGCTCTGATGGCAGAGAGCACGGGGCACTGGGACTCCACCTGGTGCAGAGATGATCAGGAAACTGGGTTCCAGCCCCAGCTCTGCCTTGGCAAGCTATGTGATCTCATGCCACTCAGCCTCTCAGTTTCCTGCCTGAAAGAGAGTGGCATCTGTCCTACCCACCTGAGGATAATAAAAAAGATAAGGCATGTGAAAGTGATTTCCACAACGCCAGGGAATGATAGGTACCCCAGAAAGTTTTTGCTGATTGACTGCCAGAGTGATTGATGGTTCCTGAGGAGGACAGTGCCTTCCTGTTTATTTAAAACATTTTTCACCAAAAGCTACTGGATGATAGATACAGTCTTCAGCGACAAAGACATCACTGAAACATAAAACTCGTTGAACATTGTGTTCTGGCCAAGGAGTTTCCTCCTCACTCCCTCCTTTAATGGAATTCCTGTCCCATTTCACGTGATGCATCTGTTACGGAGTCTCTAATTAAGGACCTGCAAGAAAGATAAAAATTCATTATGTCTCACCTTAGGAGACACTCACATTACTTAGGGTTTTCAGAGCACGCCCTAAGGAATGTCTGTCTTTCTAAACTCGGCAAATCTACCAGCCTTCCTAGACTTCTTTACACATGGTCACCAAGATGCAGACATCTGGAGGTTCTAAGAGATCCTTTTGGCAACTCTGCTGTGCACATTGAGTTTAATTCCAGGCCTCAGAAGGAGCTACGAGAGGGAGATCAGCATCCATCAATCTAGTATTTGTGAGCAGGCATCTCACGCTATGGGAAGGTGACTCAAGATACTGCATTAAAATTGGGGTGTGGAGGGATTCAGGCAAGACAAAGCAAGGCTGATAGGAGAAAAAGAGGAGGGGTCCTTGTGACTATGTTTGACTTGTGTCTTAAAAGGATAACGTGGCTGCTGAATGGAGAATAGGCTTTCAAGTGGGGCTACGGCGGGGAGGTAGAGTGAAGTAGGAAGAAAAGGTAGGAAGCTATTGGGAAGGTTTTGTGGAGAAATGATAATGGCCTGGTCCAAAGTCAGCCATGAAGAAGGGAGACATGGTTGACATTCTTGGAGTCCATGTAACTCTCTGGCAGCTTCAGTGTGTTAGGCACTTTTTAAATTTTGAGATGGAGTTTTGCTCTTGTTGCCCAGGCGGGAGTGCAGTGGTGCTTCTGGGTTCACGTAAACTTCGTCTCCGGGATTCAAGCGATTCTCCCTGCTCAGCCTACCAAGTAGCTGAGATTACAGGTGTCTGCCACTACGCCTGGCTAATTTTTGTATTTTTAGTAGAGACAAGATTTTACCATGTTGGTCAGGCTGGTCTCAAACTCCTGACCTCAGGTGATCCACCCACCTCAGCCTCCCAAAGTGCTGGGATTACAAGTGTGAGCCACCGTGCCCAGCCAATTTCATTTTTATTCAAAGCTAAAGTATTAGGTTGGTGCGAAAATATTAGGTTGGCATTTCCTGTGGACTGTTTCACTCTAACTTAGCCAAGGTTGCTCACGTCGGGCCTTTCCTGTGTTCCACCTCCTAGTGGCTGTGTGTGCTTTGAATCATGCTGCCCTCGATTGCTAACTCTCGTTGGGCCAGATCATGCCTTTAAATCTAGGAGCGTTTGTCACTAGCAAGTCTTTCATTCATTCTTCTTTGCCAGTTTGTAACACCTTGTCATTAGGTGACCTTGGTCAATTTCAACAAGGTGTTTAGATCTTATAGGTCATTAATAAAGATTAAAAGGGCAACACCCAAGCTGACTTCCCTGGCCCCACCCATGCCCCACCTTGTGTCAGTTTCATCCCTGCGTTTCATGATGCTTCCATGCTTTCTCATTTTCAGCTCACGTGACCCCACATTGACCCAAGAAGCTGGACTCCACCAAAAACCCCCTGCAGTGCCTTAAGCAGTGAGCACACCTAGGAACTTGAAGACTCCACCTCCCATTTGATTTTCCCCAGGCTCATTTAAGAGCCCCCAACCCACACACATTTTTATATCCATTCTCCACCATCCCCAGCTCACTCTATACCCCAGGAGCCTTCCCCGAAAGAATTACCTGAATAGACTCCACAGCCCCTGCCTTCCAGTTAGGTTCAGCCCACAGGGAGCACTGCAGGAGATAGAGGGATGTCAGTGTTAGGTCAGGGCGTCCCTCACTCAGCTTCCTTCCCAGGGTTGCTATAGAATGGCTGAGTTCTTCCACTGAAGGCCCAGCCTCTTTACACAGCTCTCCCTTCAAAGGCTCCCACCTGCACGCTCTTCTTGTCCTTTCAGTCTTAAGGGTGTGTGATGGCTAGTATTAGGTGTCAACTGGGCTGTACTGAATGATGTCTAGATAGCTGGTAAAGTCTTGTTTCTGGGTGTGTCTGTGAGGGTGTTGCCAGAAGAGATTGACACGTGAGTCAGTGGACTGGAAGGGGAAGAACCCACAATCGAGGTGGGTGGGCATCATCCAATTGGCAGCCAGTGTGGCTGGCACAAAGCATGCAGAAGCAGCTGGGGGAGCTTTGCGTGCTGAGGCCTCTGGCTCTCTTTCTTCTTCCCACACTAGAAGCTTGCTTCTGCTCCTCCTGCTCTTGGACATCAGGCTCCAGGTTCTCCGGCCTTTGGAATCTGGGAGCTGCACCCACAGCTTCAAGGTGGGGGCTCTTGGGCCTTCTGCTGCAGACTGAAGCCTGCACTGTTGGCTTCCCTGGTTTGGAGGCTTTTGGACTTGGACTGCGCCACTACCAGCTTCTGTTTCCCCAGCATGCAGGTGGCCTTCCGTGGGACTTTCCCTTGTAATAGTGTGAGCCAATGCTCCCTAATACACTACCTTTCATATATTCATATATCCCACTGGTTCTGTCTGGAGAACCTGAATAGTGTGACTAAGGTGACTTCACACACCTGCCCCACCCCAGCCTGTTAGGTGAGGTACATATGTCCCAAGATGCTCACAGTCACCATCCAGGACCCCTTTTCCTCCCTGACATGGTCTCACTCCCAGCCAACTTCTTCTAGAGTTTAAACCTTGGACATGACTACCTTTACTGCCTTGTGGTGCCACCCTCAGCCTTCCACCTTGCCCCCAGAGGCTCCCCTACAACTCGCCCATCTCATGTGAATAGTCTCTTTATGAAACCCTCCTCCATCTACTCAGAATGAGAGTGCCATCTGTTCTTTACTGGGATCCTGATACACCACATAATACGACCAGCTCTAGGATTGTTGGGAGAAGGTCTTGACAATTGTGTGATGGAGGATATGTTGTTTGCTAAGAGGCAATGCTAAGAGGCAATGTTTGCTAAGGCACACCAAGCCATCCCCAGGCATAAATCTGCTAGAACAGTAAGCAACATGTACCAGTCATGCGCTAGTTAAACTAGTTCCCAAAACACAGAATATAGAACCTTTTCCCTGGCGCTAACTTGCAAAGAGTGCTTTCTAGCTTATTTTTATTTTAGTAGTGAACAGACACTATCTGCCCATTTCGTCTATCTTTATTCTATGAAAAAACACTAAATACCTGCTTCTTAAAAATAATCACTGGTTAACAAAGAATAAATATGTGGGTCAGAGTCTGCTCTGGGTTGTTAGCTGGGAAATGCTGTCAGTCTCCTAATGTCCCACTGTTTCCCACTATTTCACACTATCTTTGTGTCTGTTTCTTAAGTCCTTCAGCGCCGCCTTGGTTGGGGTCTCTATGACTGAACTGATCTCGGCATAGGATAAGGATAATGCCGCCACAGGACAGAGCTGTGCACCGTCCTCCAGACAGACTGTAGTTACCCCCAGTCCCTCCTAGAACCCAGCCTCTCATCCTTCACTCAGAGCCACAAATGTTTAGTTCTTTGGGGACTCTCACATTTGTTAATATAAAAGAACTTTGAAATTCTCTTAACAAGTTATTTAAGATGTTCCAGCATTTTCCATTTATTCATTTAACAAATATTTATCAAGCGCCTCCTATGCGCCAGACACTGAGCTAGACATGGAGCACACATCTACGAACAAGGCAGACATACTCCGCGCTGTAAGACGGTGCAGGAGCAGCGAAGCGAGTGACCCAAAATGTTCTGAAGAGCCACAGCTTTTTTGCAAAAAGAGTGCCTTTTAGCCGGGCGCGGTGGCTCAAGCCTGTAATCCCAGCACTTTGGGAGGCTGAGGCGGGTGGATCACGAGGTCAACAGATCGAGACCATCCTGGTCAACATGGTGAAACCCCGTCTCTACTAAAAATACAAAAAATTAGGTGGGCATGGTGGCGCGTGCCTGTAATCCCAGCTACTCAGGAGGCTGAGGCAGGAGAATTGCCTGAACCCGGGAGGCGGAGGTTGCGGTGAGCGGAGACCGCGCCATTGCACTCCAGCCTGGGTAACAAGAGCGAAACTCCGTCTCAAAAAAAAAAAAAAGAAAAAAAAAAAAGAGTGCCTTTTATTTTATATGCATTTCAAGTGGGTGAAAGTGTCTATTTTTTCTGGGGGTTTGTAGTCCATTTTCTATGCTGTCCTATTTTTGCAGAAATACAAGAAAACAGGAAGGCAGTTGTTCCTAAGAAAAGGGACATTTTGAAAGGGAGGAGAACCTTCACGTCCTTGTAATCCAAGGCTTGGCGCAGCGCCCAAGAGTCCCTTCAGTCTTGGCATGGCTGAAGCGGTGTTGTCACCTTCATGCCATCCGCCCTGCCTCTGCTCCTCCCAAGGCTGTCGTCTTCACACAGATGTCCCACCCCAGCCTATTAGGCAAGGTGTGCCTGTCCCAAGATGCTCACGGCCACCACCCTGGACCCCTTTTCCTACCTGACATGGTCTCACTCCCAGCCAATTTATTCTAAAGTTTAGACCTTGGATATGGCTACCTTTACCACCACCACATCTGGACCCATGAAATTGGTATTTCTAAACTTTCTAGGCCTTCAATTCTTGTTTATTCCCAGTGAGTATGTTTGAGTGTGTCCTCTGGTTTTCTGTATCCCACAAAGGAGTCCCTCTCTTGGTTCTGGTCCCTTAAATCCCAATTCCCGACACGAGCTCTGAACTTTGTCCTCTCCACCCACTCTCAAAACTCAAGAGTCCTTTTCCAGTCAATTCTCACTAACTTTTCTTAAAACGCCTCAAAATCAGTCCCCTTTCTTTCTTTTCTTCTGCACTCTGCCTTTGTGCCTCCCTTTGTAATGTTTTTGCCTCTCACTCTTCCTAAGAAGAGCTAAAGGAATTCCCTGCCTTAAAAAGCAGATGTTTTCCTGGGGATTTGTGTCATGCAGCTTTTATAACATTTGAAATTCAGGCAATATGTTTAAGACGATGTTGAAGAGTAGTCATAGCTTCCAATGACTATGTTCTCCGCATACTGGGCACTGTATTGAGAACTTTGAATGCATCAGTTCACTGAATTCCTATAGGAGCCCTTGAAGTAAATACTCTCATGCTGCCCAGTTTATAGTCACGGAAACTGAGGCTGAGAGGGCTGCAGGTGCAGTGGTCTGGCTAAGGTCACACAGCAAGTGGTACAGCTGGGACTCCAAGGCATTCCTGGTCAATTCCAAAGTCCAGCTGTCTTGACTTCACCACTGCACTAGTTGAAGGAATCCTGTTTTAATTCGTCTTAAAAGGAGCAGGTTCCTGGCATAGAACTATCCCCTCTGCAGCTACCCAGTTTGTTAAGGTTAAACTTATGTAACAAGCTTCCCTCTGCAGGGCACACCCATCCTGCATTACCAGGTGGTGGAAGTCTTGCCAGATGAAACCTCCTATTTACTCTCCATCCACTGCTGGGCCTGTGCTGGGTGTGGCAGTGGGTAGGGAGCCACCTAAACCACCTCTTTACATCTGTGCACCCACAGGTTTTCCTGAGGATGACTCTGGTTGCAGAGCCTGCTCTCCTGACAGCCCCACCACAGGGGACAGCAGCAAGCATTGATTTGACTTGACTAGGATTGGAACTTCCAGTGATCTACAATCTCCATATGATCTCTGTTTCTACAAAAAAAGGACTTTCTCCACGAAAATTATACACTTAGTTAAACTGGGCCATGGGAGGCCAATCATTCATTCAACAAATACATACAGGGTGCCAATAATGTACCAGGGAAGAAACAAGGAGCTGAGCTCTTTCTTCAAGGAATCCATAGTTCTATCAATAGAAGGAATAAAATATTCTAAATGTCTTTGTAGTAGATTGAATTATCATTTTACAAATACTCCCTCTCCCTTCTCACTCCCGTCTTCCCTGCCCCATTGATTTAGGACCTGACTATGTAAAATACTTTGGCCCATAAAATGTGGGCAGAGATGACAACATGCCAGTTTCAAGTGATGCCTTGAAGAGGTGTTGCAAATATCTGCCAGCTCTCTTGAACTCCTTCTCTCTAACATGAGAACATTGTTTGCTGATGGGGGTATCCCTGCAGCCTGGATCTCAGAATAGGAAGACAGACAGAGGCAGCCCTGAGCCACTGCACATAACCCACAGCCACTGATGAACACACGAACAAACAATGCACATTTGTTACTGAAGCCTACTGGGACTTTGAGGTTGTTTGTTACACAGCATCATCACGGTAATAGCTGACTAGTCTAGTCTCATACAGAGTTAAATTTCAAACCCATCCTGTGACGTTTTTCTTGGTCTTTGAATTGAATGGTGATGAGTTTCACTAATTCATCCAAGATATTTGTAGGACCACCAGTTGGGTAGGAGGAGCTGTCTGAACAAAACTTACCTCTATGTGCCATATAAAGTACCTGCGAAAACCCCAGATACCCAGCACCTGTCCTTCAACAGAGAATGTTACTAATCACAGCTACCCACAGCTACCATATTTTCTATTGCTCACTATCCATTTCTAATGTTAATTTAGCCAAACCACAGGCAAGTTCTTGTTTAAACACTCTGAAGGCTCAAAATGAGTTTAATATTTGTAATCTAAGATCCAGGTACATCTGGAAGACTCAGGAAACCTGAGACTAAGGCTTTAGACTCCCTTCCCTTCCAGTCACCATCTGGTGCACTGTGTGTGTTTAACCATGTTCTGTTAATATCTTCCATTCAACAAGTAATTATTGAGCACGCACCATGTGTAAGGAACAGGAAATACAACAGGGAGCAAGGCATAGTCCTCGCCGCCAGCTCACTTAGCTGACCCTCTCGCGGAAGGGAAGGGATGAATGCTCACAAACTATAAGCAAAGACTACGCATGTATTTTGAGAGAGGTGCCCAAAATTTGCCAAAAGATGGCATACATCCAATCAGAGGGGATGGAGAGCATTTCAGACAGAAAGAACAAAGGCACAGTGGCTGAAGAGAATAGACATGCACAGATATCTGGAGAGATATAACAAGAAGCTTGTAAGGGCCACGTGTGGACCGCTTCCAGGGCCAGGCTGGTGAGTTTATTGTTGAACCCAAGAATGGCTGAAGATCTGATGAAATCCATCACATCCATGTTGCCCACCCATTTCAATGGGAGCAGAGTTTGAGGTTTCCTGAGAGGTTAGGGTCACGAACAGCTTGAGCCACCACAAAAACAACTAGAGGTAAAAGATGCCCATGAAGAGTGGCTGTGAGTGCAAGCTGGTTTCTATGACTACCACCACCAAGAGGCCCTACAATCAGCCTGAGTGCAAGGAGAAAGAGGAGCAAGAGCTGCTCAGCTCCTGGTGCAATTGCAGGCATCTCGCACTGCAGACTCTCTCGTCAGCCCTGGCTAGATAAAGAGAGATTAAGTAGTGTCATGGCCCATCTTGGCCCATGTTGATAACAAGGTCTTGCCTCTCCAGGAAGTAGCATCCCTGTAGGCTGCTTATAGTAGGGCAGGGCCCTGTACACCACACCCTACCTCACCCCCACACCTCTTCCCCAGGCTGCACCTGGCCTTTGGCCTCATCTGCCCCACCCAGTTACACCCAGGACTCCAACTGTGGCCAGAAAACACATTACTATCAGGCAATTACAAAACAAATGAAGAAATTCAAGTAGTACCAGATTTCAGCCGGACTCGAGTGAGCTCCTCTAGCACCATCTGCGGTACCTCTGGGGTTCTGCTCCCCAAACCCTAATGACACGTGAAACAATGTCATGGGTCCGACTTCCCCACTGGGCCATAAGCTGTGCTGTGCCTTTTCCTGGGTGTACCCCAGTGCCTGGTTAGTCCACTGATAGCACACATTAAATAGAAGCTACAGCTTTTCCAAGTATTGAAATGCTTCTCTTCACCGGCACTTGACATACTATCTCATTTAATTCTCCCAGCAACTCAACCCTACAGGATAGGTGCTATTAGCCCCATGAAATAAGTAAGGAGCTCAGAAAGTTTAAGTAATTCTTCCAAGATTCACAGCTAGGAAGCAGAAGAGAGAAGCTAGTATCTGTCTGATGCAGGCCCTTTTCGTAGGAGCGGTTTTACATGCATTGAATGGAACTGACAGCCAGGTTTCCAGAATAGATAAGGCTTAGCATGCCTGGAGAAAGATTCCTTCCAGGGTAAATGCTTGGGAAATCCACCCAGGCTGGTGTGTGGTAGAGACACACAAGACATTTGTTTATTGTCTTAGAACTGTGTTTGCAGCCGGGCGCGGTGGCTCACGCCTGTAATCCCAGCACTTTGGGAGGCCGAGGCGGGTGGATCATGAGATCAAGAGATCGAGACCATCCTGGTCAACATGGTGAAACCCCGTCTCTACTAAGAATACAAAAATTAGCTGGGCATGGTGGCGCACGCCTGTAGTCCCAGCTACTAGGGAGGCAGAGGCAGGAGAATTGCCTGAACCCAGGAGGCGGAGGTTGCGGTGGGCCGAGATCGCGCCATTGCACTCCAGCCTGGGTAACAAGAGCGAAACTCCGTCTCAAAAAAAAAAAAAAAAAAAAAAGAACTGTGTTTGCAACTGAATTTGAATGTCTAGGCCTGGGTTACTGGGAATTTGTGGGAGCTACTCTGTAATTCTTTCACCAGGGTCACACGTGCCCAGCCAGGTGAGAGCTTCCCTGAAAGCCAAGGCCAGGGGCCTGGACAAGTGGGAGGGACTTGCAGACCAGCAGACGGGCCTCTCACACCTGTTGGCCCCCAGCAGTTGCCTCAACCACACGCATAATTGCAGAGCACAGCAGCATTGGAAGAAGGATAGGAGCTATCCTGGAGGTTAATGAGAGTATGAGAGTAAAAATATCAGCCTGTGAAAATTCACATGAGTACTCAAAAGGTCATCTGTCACAGGGAAGTCTTTTTAAACTCGCCAGGGATTGAATCCCACAACCCCTTCAGATTTTTCCAAGAGAAAAAATTGAGCCTCAGTCACTGCCAGGTGATGACCAACATCTGCTTTTTCTAGAACCACATCCCACAGTCCAGCATCCAGACACATCATGAGGCATGTCCAAAATAGCCAGATTTATTGGTGCGCTGACCCCAGGTCAGGAGCCAGAGATAAAGAGTGTGACTCCAGGCTCTTACCTTGGGCTTGGGTAAGAGCAAGCAGGGACCCGCCCTGCTGACACCAGTCTCAACCATCTGGTTCATCAGGATGAAATTATTTTTGTTTGCAACCACACCCACTGCTCCACCTAAAGAAACAGCAGGTAGCAGCATCAAACCTGGTTTGAACGCGGCCCAAAAGCAGGCACTCAGAGCACAAGAGACCCAAGAGAGCAAAACCTCTGTGGAAATCCAGGTGGTCGCAAATGACAGAAAGGAGAGGCCACCAACCTAAAAGCGTTTCCCTCTGTACTTCCATGAAGACCAGAGAGGGAACTCGTGAATGATTTACAACCCCACTGTTTATAGAAATGAGCAAATTAACTTTCTGGATCACTCAGTGGCAATAAATGAAGAAGACACAATTGCAATGCAAGATTCCAGAAGACTGAAAAGTTCTATCAGGCAGTAGGTTACCAACTGTGACTTCTTTTAACCTTTGCCTAAATTCAGACTTCAGCTAAATCAATCAGCCCTGTTAATTGAAGTCTGGCATTTTCTCAAAGAAGCCCGATGCTCATTAACATCAGGTGAGCAGTTCAGCGCAGGCGCTCAGGTAGTCAGGAAGGGAAGAGCTAGATGCCTTTTTACATGAGAATTCTAGGTCCACCCCTCTCTCTTCTTCCTCCCCTCGTCCCGTCAAACAATGGAAAGTTGCAAGTTAGATCACTCATGTGCAAATGACCTTGCTTTTAAGAACCTAGGATAAATGTTGGAATAATTACTTTAGCAAACACTTCAGAAAAAAATTTGTATTTGTGAGTTCTGCTGAGTTAAACTGTTTTCAATTAACATTGATTTTCTACTACACTGATTTGGAGACGGGCTTGGAATATTTATCTTTCTTTCCTCACCAGGAACTGCTTCTTGTGCTTATTTCATTGACAATTATGAGTCCAAAATCAATTGACTAAAATGAAATGTCGGGGGAGGAAAATGGGACTAGCAGGGTGACCATGCTCTGGGTCATGTGTTCCCAATCTCGAAATAACCAGTCACGAAAGATGTAATCCTAAGAATATCCTAGGCCCTACCTGTAAGAAATTCAAGTCAAATCAGAAGTAAGGACAAATCACCTAAGCCTAGAATGAACGTTCAGCTTATATGCTCTGATTTGGCGAGGACTGCTGCCTACAGTTGTGCAGTAAGCAGCCTGCACAACCACACAGTGCAGGTCTGGGTATGGCCTTGACAATTGTTTATATCTGGCATCTTTCTGATTTGCTAGTGCCCTTGCTGCTTGAAGACATTGTGAATATCGCCTTGTCAAGACCCAGGCCCCTGCTGGTTGCAGAGGCTCACTCACTGGGATCTAATTTTGTTTATTTTTCCTTTATCATTTGGCCCTTGCTTAAAGCTTCTCCTGCCAATTTTGGGGGTAATCTGTACCATCAATGCTCAAATTGCATGCAGTCAATCCCCCTATGTTGGACAGGGTGCCCATCTACCTGGTGTCTCCCCAAAACAGAGAGATCCCCTGTTTTTTCCATAGAAGAACCCTCCAGGGGTAATCAATCTGTGGTTTTCCCCAAGTACACATTGATAAGTGTGCATGCCTTTTTCTTAAAATACTAATAATAATAAATCTCGAAACGTCTTCCAGCTATTTGAGAAATAAACCCTCAGAGGTGTGGACTGGGGTAAAATGATCTAGTGATCTACTGATTGTCTCAAACAATTTTCATTTCAGTTGCTTCTTATATTAGTGCTCCCCACCCCACCCCCCGGCCCTCTCCACCCACAATCCCAGAAGTACCCATAACTTCTGGGCAGGCGAGTTAGCCTCTGTTCTCACTGGCAGTTTGAGCTATGGCTTCTTCGGATCCACTGAGTCAGTTACTATGCATCCACCTCTTATCCAGCTTTCAAAAGTATGTTACTGCTGTCTCCTCTCTTGTTCTCCCTGTCCTCATGACTTTATGCTTTTTTTAAAAAAAAGTTTTTGCTATAATTTTATTTGAGTTTGGGGAGAAAGCTAACTTAGATTAGTATATTGAATTCACCATCTTCAGCTTTTAGGTATAAATACATATATGATTTCCATACATCCAAGATCTCCTAATAAGAGGTTTAATCATTGGTTTTCTGAAATAATCTTCAAGGGTTTTAAAAATTGTTATTGCTGTGATTGCCTTAAAGAGCATGGGAATCCCCAACAAATGTGAAATGCAAATGAGAGATCGTAAACCAAAATTGCAAAACAGTGTTTGGAACTTCATGAGAATATTGGCTCTTCTTTGTGGTGTCTAGAACAGATTGTCAGCCTCTCGATTGAAGAGCATAGGTCATATTAGGATTGTAGCCAGCAGTAAGGTTGATTGTATGTCTCTAACCAAGCTAAAATATGAAACGGTTGTTCACTGGGACACAGTTGGGAATTGGGAAAGCTTGTTAGCATTTTACACACAGAGAGATAATGTTAAGTGGCATGAGTTATTGACCTACTATAAGAAAGCACTGACTTGATGAGCCACTGAAGTTAACTCATTCTCTTTTTTTTTTTTTTTTTTTTAGATAGAGTCTCACTCTGTCATCCAAGATGGAATGCAGTGACACCATCTTGGCTCACTACCACCTCCACCTCCCAGGTTCAAATTATTCTCCTGCCTCAGCCTCCCCAGTAGCTGGGATTACAGGTGTGCGCCACCACACCCAGCTAATTTTTGTATTTTTAGTAGATATGGGGGGGTTCACCATGTTGGCCTGGCTGGTCTCGAACTCCTGACCTTGGGTGATCCATCCACCTCAGCCTCCTAATGTACTGGGATTACAGGCATGAGCTACCATGCCTGGCCAACTCATTCTTTTGAGAAAATAAAACAAAACTGCTGAACTATTCACTGAAGGAAATAGAGAAGTACTTAATTTACATGAGTTCACTCTATGCTTATGTTCCTTGATCTCACTCATTTCTTAGACTCTGACAGCTGCCTCAGGAGTCATCAGCCTGTAATGCCATTCCAGGTGTTTCTCTGTGGACCTCATGGAGTCTATTCAACTAGTATTTGATGAGTACCTACTATGTGCTAGGCACAGTTCCAGGGAAAGCAAATTTTAAAAACTGCCTGCATTCATAGAGCTTTTATTCAAACGGGTGGTGAAATAATATAGCAAGTCAACATAGATGTAGGAAATGTAAAGTACCAAGAAGGAATTTAAGAAGAGTAGGGGACAGAGCATGACAGAGAGCCCCTGTTTTGGATAGGGTGTTCCAGGAAGTCCTCTAGGTGACTTTGAATCACTGGAGAAAGTGCATTCCAGGAAGATGAACACAAGGTATAAAGTGAGACTTGAGGCAGAGGCACAGCCAAGATGTTTAGGAAACAGCAAAGTGGCCGGCGCAGTGGCTCACACCTATAATCCCAGCGCTTTGAGAGGCCGAGATAGGCAGATCACTTGAGGTCAGGAGCTCGAGACCAGCCTGACCAACATGGTAAAACCCCCATCTCTACTAAAAATACAAAAATTAGCCAGGAGGTGTGGTGCAGGCCTGCAATAGAGTGGGACTCTGTCTCAAAAGAAAAAAAAAAGCAGCAAAGAGGCCAGAGTGGAGGGGAGAACAGGAGATGAGATCAAGAAGGCAAGAGGATAATCAGGTATGGTTGCAAGGCAGTAGAAAGAGCTTCTGGTTTTATTCGGAGAGATTCTGGAAGCCATTGGAAGGTTTGGAGCAGAGAATGGCAGGATTTGGCTGACCTTTTAAAACCTCTGGCTGTTTAGAAGAGACCACAGGGAGCGGGCCAAGGACACAGCAGGGAGACCAGGTAGATGCTATTGCAGTAGTCTAGGCAAAGATGGCAGGGGCTGGGAGCAGGAGAGCAGTGGCAGAGACAGGAAGAGATGGAGTCGGATTCAGAATGCATTCTAAAGGTAGAGCTGATGGTTAGCATGTGGAGTTTGAAAGAAAAAGAGACTTCAAGATGATGCTAAAGTAATTGGCCTGAACAACTGGAAGCTGGATCTGCCATTTATTGAAATAGGACAACTAGGAGAGAATCCAGTTTGCCCTGGGCAAGACCATGAGTTGGGTTTTGGGTAGGTTAAGTGTCAGATGCCTACCAGACATCCATGGGAAGATGGCAAATAGGCATTCCAGGGCTGGGCATGATGGCTCACACCTGTAAGCCCAGCTTTGGGAGGCCAAAGTGAGCAGATCACTTGAGGTCAGGAGCTCGAGACCAGCCTGGCCAACATGATGAAACCCTGTCTCTACTAAAAATACAAAACTTAGACAGGAGTGGTGGTGCATGTCTGTAATCCCAGCTACTCGGGAGGCTGTGGCATGAGAATTGCTTGAACTCAGGAGGCAGAGGTTGCAGTGAGCCAAGATCACACCACTATACTCCAGCCTTCCAGCCTGGGTGACAGAGCAAGACTGTGTATCCAAAAAAAAAAAAAAAAAAAAAATTGGCAGTCCAGGAATACATACAAGATGGACATATAAAATCCTCCCTCTTTGGGAGAGGCACAGACTTGAGTCTCCGACCTGTGGGAAGTGCAGAGGCAAGACCCCAGCCCCAGCGGACCTGGAGGCAAAAGGTTGTTCTCAAGCCTTACAGTTTAATGTCGTTTATTCCATCGGGTTTTCGTCTTAATGGGATCTTTCACTCCCTTCTTCTTTCCTGTTTCTCCCTTTTGCAGGGGGAATGTCTATCCCGTGCCTGGCCCACCATTGTATTTTGAAAGCACGTGACTTGTTTGGGTTCACCGGGTCACAGCTGGAGAGGAATTCACCTCAAGATGAGTCTTATCCATATCTGATTTAAGTGATATTTAGATGAGACTTTGGACTTTATATTTTTTTTAGGTAATTCTGGAGCAAGTCAAGATTTTGGGGACTGTAGGGATGAGATGAATGTGTTTTCCATGAGGGAAGAACATGAATTTTGAGGGGGCAGAGGCAGAATGCTATACACTGAATATTTGTGTACCCCCAAAGATCATATGTTGGAACCTGTTCCTTTCATGATTACAGCTGAAGGTGGGGCCTTGGAAAGGTGATGAGATTGTGAGGGTGAGGCCTTCATGAATGAGATTAGTGCCACAGTAAAAGATAGACCCCAGAGAGCTCCATTACCCTTCCCTCATGTGAGGACAACCATCTGTGAAAGAGGAAGCTAAATATCTACTTTTCTTACAGAAAATATTATGTATGTTTTACTCTTTCAACTCTTTCTATACTTAATGGAGGTGGAGGCGTGGCAGTTTGTAGAAGTGAACCAGGAAGCAGGACCTCACCAGGCGTGGAACCTGCCCGAAGCATGACCTTTGACTTCTCAGCCTCGAGAGCTGTCTGAAATAAGTTTCTATTGTTCACCAGCTACCTAGGTTATGGCACTCTGTGCTAGTAGCCTGAATGGATTAAGACAGGCTCCTTTTCAATAAACATTTTTAAAAGCCACATCCTCATTTAATGTTGTGTAAATCTCAAAAGAAACTAAATAACAACCCAAAGCAATTTGAAGCAATTAAATAAAACAAAGTCCTTAAACTAACTCCTCTCCCACACAAATACACACACAAACACACACACACACACACATATAAACACACACACATACACACACACACACACACCATCATAATTCCCCACCCAATTCTCCTTACAAGATTCTTTGCCAAACCAGACAATTATGAACTAAGCATGCCACCCAACCACCCCCCTTCCCCTCCTCTAATGCCTTTTTTAACTGGCAGCAGAAACAGTTAAAAAATACCATTTCAGGCAATGCAATGAAAGCAGCTGGGAGAGAGGGGGCCAGACTCAACATTGTTTCTGGCAGGAAGAGGAGTTGCAGAGAATCTGATAATCAGAGCCTTTCATTTTCTTGCTCAAACCTGAGATGACTTTATCTAAACCTAATAACTTGGCAAGAGCACTTCTACAAACCACCCTGCCGCCACCTCCATTAAGCATGGAAAGAGTTCAAAGAGTGAAATACATAATATTTGCTGTAAGAAAAGTAGATATTTCACACACAAAAAAAGATGCATGAAACCATGAGAAGTGTGAAGCCGCCTCTGCTGGATCTAGATTTGGTTAGCGATGCGCCTGCAAGCCACCCGGACCCGCAGCCAGACCCTGTGGCCACTGCACAATCAAAGGGACTTTTATATCAGACACTGAAAGGCTCTGCTGTGAGCAGCCTGAGTAAGGGAGCAAAGAGAGGCGAACAGAGCTGCTTCCTCAAACCAGAGGATAGAAGGCGGGACCCTTGTTTCTCTTCCTGGAAAAGTCCTACTGATTGCACAGTTCCCTCACTATAAAGTAAACAACAGGCATTCGAACTCCGCCACCCAAATAAATACAGGGCTCATTTGTGTGTCTAATGGTTAACACAAGGTGCAAATGCCACAGGTCACATGGGTTAATTCAGAAAGAAAACAAATGTAATCATGCTATTAATAATTGACTTGGGCTTTTAACTCCCACAATAGGGTGACTACTTCGACTTTCTTGAGAAGAACAGTAATAAAGAAGAGTGCCCCCAGATTGAGCTCCCAGCAGCTTTTTAATCACAGAAGATTGCCAGGGCCATAGATTTAACATTGGCAATTAAGCTTCATGGGCCAAATAAATGCACTGGCCTGGTGTATTTCCTTAAAACCCTATCTTCAATAATGCCATAAATTGGAAATGCATTGCACAAAGGAAGCTGATTCTAACTGCTGCAAAGAAAGTTCACAAAAGTTCACATTTAACTTGGCAGGCCAAGGCAGGGCACTTTGGCAACTGCACAGATTCTGATTTCAATTCCCTAAATCTGCCCTCAGGATTTCATTCTCCAGAGGATGGGCTGGCAGCAGTAAGGTCCCTTTGTGATTGATTTATTAGTTCCAATGCTTTATTTACAATTTTACAGGATATTGTAGCAGGGCAGAAAAACCAGTTCCATGGAAGTGAATCAAGTCTCATGTGGTTTGATGTTTTCTTCTGACCTTGTAAACCTCTCCCCTAACTCCATCACTTTTTTGGAGTTTGTGTGAGCAAACCCAGGAAAGCTGGTTTGGAGTATGCAACTGGGTGAGAAATTTCTTTTGGGCTTTTTTCTTAAACCTCACATCACCTTTGTTCTCCAGGCCTCAAAACATGTGGGATAGATTGCCTTCAAAAAAGGGAGAAGAGGATGGGATGGGGGAACAACTCCAGGGAGTGGCACTGAGGAGAGGTATAACAAACACATGTGTCTATAAGCACAGGGTCTGGTCATGTTTTCCAGGACCTGAGGGGACTTTCTAATTATCAAATCCACAAACATTATTGGCTCCCATTTCCAACGGAGTAAAAGCTGAGTTTCCACTAACGGATTCTTATGTTGCTTTCCCGTCGTATCTCCCATTACTTCTTCTTCCCCCCATTTTGTCAACACCACCCACCCATACACAGTCAGCCACAGCCCTCCCCACCTCTGCTCCCTGAATTCCTGCCCACCAACAGATACGCTCCTAACGTACATGAGCATTCACACACAGGCACACACATGCACAAACACGCACAAAACACACATGCACACACACTTTATTTGGAGTATTTACTGAGAACCTTTAATGTGCCAGATACTGACCTAAAATCCTCCCAACAAACCTCTCAGTTAAGATTAACTTCTTAATCACCTAATATTTTACAGGTAAAGAAAGAGTCTCAGATTCGGTCACTTGCCTAAAGTCATACAACTGGTAAGGATTATAGAGATAAGGCTAGAACCTAGTTTTCCTGGCTCCTGAATAGAACTATTATTCTAATGACAAAAATCGCAATTACTTTTAAACCAGCATCATACATACAACCAACTATCCTCTATACCCTCACCCACCAACTCCCTCAGACCTGCCTGTTCAAACATGATGTTTTATATTTTTTACTAACACATCACTAAGATGGCTTTCTGGGTGCCTACCATTGAAATTCACTTTCCTGTCTCCTATATTCTCTTTGTATTTTGATTTAACCTCTTAACAAAATCAAGTTTATGTAAAAGTTAATATACATCTGTCTCCCTAAGGACACTGAGTACAGGCTACGACTAAAGCAGTTATGAGTGCCCAGCAATACCTAGCATCATGCATTGCACATAATAAATGCTTTAAAATATTTGTTGACTCAGAAAAACATTCCTGAACCTTTTCAATAATGTGAGCATGCCAACAGAGAATGGGAAAACCTCACTTGGCATTGGGTTTTGTTGTTGATGGGTTTAAGACTTTATTGTTTTAGAGCAGTTTTAGGTTCACGGCAGAATTGAGCTGAAGGTACAGAGATTTCCCATATAGCCCCGGTTCCCACACATGCACAGCCTCCCCAGTATGAACATACCCTACCAGAGAGATACGTTTGTTACAATTGACAGATAAACTCACACATCATAATCACCGAGTCCATAGTTTACATGAGGGTTCACTCTTGGTGTTGTGCACTCTATGAGTTGATCGAATCCACAAACATTATTGGCTCCCATTTCTAACAGAGTAAAATCTAAGAGTTTTCACTATTGGATTCTTACGTAGCTTTCCAGTCCTATCTCCCATTACGTCTTCTTCCCCCAATTTTGTCAACACCAGCCACCCGTTCACACAGTATATCATACAGAGTCATACAGAATCACGCTGTGTTTTGTTTTAGGTCTTTCCCCTTACTCTTGAGTGAAAGCGAGCACAATGAGTGCTCAGTACCCTAAAGAATTCTGTTTAATCTGGGTTAAACCAGAAGGGTCTGGGAGAAATTCCTGGAGCCCTGTGGCTCCACGTGAAGATTGAGAGCCAACTCCATAAAGTCTCAGTTTCTCCAGCTTGTCCTTCCTCTCCAAGTCTTCCTTTGTATCTGGTTGGTTTTGTGACCTGGAATATCCACAGATACATTTCATGAGGTCAATTTTTCCATCAATAACTAAGGCCTGGCCTAGGGACAACTCCCCACATAACTAACTTTATTCAACCAAACTCACTGTAGTGACAGAGAAACAACCGTGGATGGCACACCGGAGAAAAAACAGCAAACATAATAAATATATATACAAATATGTCCCACAAGGAGTACAAAGCAAAAGAGAGGAAGACAGGCAGAGATCTTATGTCAAAAGTCAGCATAGTGTAAGATAAGTAGTATAGGTTTTTGGACCTAAACTAAGTTTGAATCCAAGCTCTATCACTTTTAACATGTGACCTTGAATGAGGTATTAAATTTATCTATGCCTCAATTCACTCCTGGAGAAAAATAGAAAAAATAATAGGTCTAATAGACCTTTTGTGAGGTGAGATGTGCTCTTACATGCTCAGTGTTTAGAAGCATACCTGGCACATAGGAAGCTTTCAAGGACACTATTACGGTTATGACCAAAATTCTATAAGAGCCGTGTTTATGGAATCATGGGAAAAGCACAGATCTTTGAGTTAGAAAACGTGATATAAAATCCAACTCCGCCATTAAATAAGCTGTGTGATTTTGAGCCAGTCCTATCATCTCTCTGAGATTTAGTTTCCTTATCTACACTTGGACTCAGACTGTCATGGACCTCTCAAGTCCTACCCTGTTTCTGGAGATGGGAAAGGCCCTTTGATATGGTTTGGCTCTGTGTCCCCACCAAATATCATCTCGAATTGTAACCTTATGTGTTGAGGGAGGAACCTGGTGAGAGATGACTGGAACACGGGGTTGGTTTCCCCCATGCTGCTCTTGTGATATTGAGGGAGTTCTCACGAGATCTGATGGTTTTAAAAGTGGCAGTTTTTCCTGTGCTCGCTCTCCACTCCCTCCTGCCACCTTGGGAGAAAGGTGCCTGTTTCCCGTCACCTTCCACCACGATTGTAAGTTTCCTGAGGCTTCTCCAGCCATGCAGAACTGCGAATCAATTAAAACTCTTTCCTTTATAAATTACCCAGTCTCAGATAGTATCTTTACAACCATGTGAAAATAGATGAATATACCCTTTTTTGTCAGTTTCCCTTCTCTCCCTCAAATTCTCCCCTGGGCTCTAGGTTATTCTGAAGTAATATCAGTTGTCCACCCCAGATACGGTGCAGGTCCCAGGTATAATATCATCACACCTTAGTCAATTCTCGCTGGATGGGTCCATCCACCTGAAGCAGATTCACCAGCCGTTGTCAGAACTGAGTCTACTCAGTCATAAAGCCTCATTCTATCACTTTCTTATCCAGTATTCAACTTGGGAATCCTAGTGTAAGTACCCCTCACCAGTGGCTCCAGAGCCTCTTTGGTGACTTTAGCCTAGACACATGGCAACCAAACAGCAGTCTCCCATGGCCAGAATAGTATTCCTGGCCATTATGCTCTCAAACCCTGGAGTAGCTCCTTGAGTGCCTAGCATACTCCCACATCTGGTTTGAGGAGCTCCTTCCAGAACTTGGCAAACCATGAACCTTTTCAAGTTCAAATTGTCAGCTCTAAATATCTTCCTCAATTGTCCTGAATGATCTCTCTCTCAGTGTAGTAGTCTGTTTTCATGTTACTGATAAAGACATACCCCAGACTGGGTAATTTATAAAGAAAAAGAGGTTTCATGGACTCACAGTTCCACATGGCTGGGGAGGCCTCACAATCATGGCAGAAGGTGAAAGGCACGTCTTACATGGCAGCTGGCAAAGAGAGAATGAGAGCCAAGCAAAAGGGGTTTCCCCTTATAAAACCTCAGATCTCGTGAGACTTATTCACTACCATGAGAACAGTATGAGGGGAACTGTCCCCATGGTTTAATTACCTCCAACTGGGTCCCTCCCACAACATGGGAGAATTATGGGAGCTACAATTCAAGATAAGCTCTTCTTGGGGCACAGCTAAACCATATCACTCAGGGAGCCCCATAAATTATTTTAGAATCCCGTCATTATGCTCTTATGGACAAATAAATTTAATGTCTCAACACATTAAGACTAATCATAAAGAAATCATGTCTACGAGGAGAAAAGAGAGATCCTCTGGCATGAAAACGTCCCAGATAATAAGGTAAAGGACCACACTTGTACCTAATTTGGATCTTAATTTGGAGTTTAGGCATGTGAGTGCTTAAAAAGAAAGGTCATACCACTACTGATGGCATAGCCAGGATTCAACCCTGGGGGCTGAGCTCCAATGTCCATGCTCTGATTCAGGCTCTACATTTTATACTAAAAATTTTATATCACAAAAATATTAATTCTTCAATAATTAGTATACATATAAATTTAATGCAGTTTTGAATCAAATTTCAAAATAACTTTTCTTAGAATCATATATAACAATCTTAACATACATATGGAAGAAGAGATATGGCAGAAAAAAACAAAAAATATGAGAAAAAGGAACAATAAAGGGAACTTGCTTTATCAGATAATAGTACATACTATATATAGATCCACTCTTATTCTTAGCAGGATATCCATACTATTATCCCCATCAGATAATAGCACATACTATGGATTTTATTATAGATTATATTAAAATGCCATTATACCTCCATCTTAAACAAAGTGCATAACTAAATTCCAAATTGATTAGACTTACATATAAAAAACAAAATAATAAAAAAATTACAAGATAGTTCAGGAGACTACACATAATCCTAAAATTGACAAATACTTTCAAAATTGAGATCAAGAGCCAGATACTTGAAAATAAAAGATTAAACATATTTAACTATGTAACAATTTTTAGACATTTGTGAGGAAAAAACATTGTCATACACAAAATTAGTAAAAAATTTTGATTAGTTAAAAGATAGTAAGAATTGTAGATTAGTTTAAAAAAGTGAAAAATAACAGATTTGAAATGAATTTACAACACCTATAATATAAAAAGAGCATATACTAATTGGGAAGGAAAGGCTCAGAAAAATATGCAAAAGATAAACAGCAAAATTATTTAAATTAATTATGATCAGGGAAATGCAAATCTATGCAACAATAAGGTATCGCTTTACTCTAATCATATACCAAAAGGTTTTTACATTGAAAATATCGTGTGACTACTGGATTCCCTGAAGAGGGTACTTTCATGCCCTGCTGATAGAAATGTAAATTGTTATAGCCTTTTTGGAAAGCAATCTAACAATGTCTATCACAATGTAATAATTATCATATACCCTACTACTCTTTAGTTCCACTCCTGGGAATCTACCCCATAAGCATAAAACCACCAATAGGAAGAACATGTTTACAAGGATATTTATTGTAGTTTTGTTTGTAGTGGCAAACTTGAAACAATATTCATCCAGTAGAAGAATGTTCTAATAAATTATGTATATTCACAGAAATGAAGACTTTTATAACCCTTAAAAGAAAGAATTAGAGCTGCTATCAGCTGGCTTAGAGGGAGTTCCATTAGGCATAATTAAATGTAAAACACAAGTATATATAACATGAAGAATTCTTGTAGAATAATGGCAAGTCTGCATTTGTATGATTGCAGGTGAATGCAGGAAAACTGGGAAGAAAACATCCTGGGCCGCAGCATGGTTACTTGGTGGAGGCTGAGACCTATGGATGATGAAGCGGGAAAGAGAAGGAGGAACTTAGGAGAGGGGAATCAAGCACAAAATGACAAGGAAGAGAAAAGATGGGAGGATATGCTCACAGTTTTGAAATATTATATGTGTGTGTGTATATATTTAGCGAACTAATTTTTTAATTGTTTACAATCTAATCAGAAAAAAAAAGAGAGGATCTTTGACATTTCAGTCTTGTTACCAGGGAGAAGTCTGCCCTGCAAAGCAAATTGGAAGGGTCCCTCCTGTGTGTATGGAGTAGCCCTAGAACTTCTCAGCTCTGGGCACTTGAGATGAGGCAAGGTTTTGTTTTACACCTGCCTCTCTTATTCCTTCTCTCTGAAAATCCACTCCATCTGCCTTTCCAGAGGAAAAAAAAAAAAAAAAAAAAAAAAAAACAGAAACAATGTGAACATAATGATATCTGTAAGTCAGGTAATGAGGGACTATCATCAATTTTAGCAAAAAAAAAAAAAAAAAGAATAATTCATTGTGTAGAGATGCATTCTGAAGTATGTGAAGCCACCTTAGAAGATACCCAGGACCCAGGGATCACATGCAGACCCTGGAATTTGAAGCCAGAAATCTGATAACAAAACACATCTGTGACATGGGGAAGAAAAGAGAAAGAGAAAATTGAAATGACTGCTACTTCCTGCAGTATAGCTAATTAGATACCCACAGCAACCCTCCTACTGAAAACAGCTAACATGCTTAATAAAACATTTGAAAACTCACCTTTTTAAATCTATCACTGAGCTGCTAATAAAGGAAAGACTCCTCAGAGACCAGAAATAAAATAAAAGTAAGAATTTAAGTGATCCGCTTTGCTCTTGGGAGCTTGAGCCAAACCGGTATCATCGAACTTTTGTTTTGACAGGGAGAATTTGTAAGCTGTATCTCATCTAAAATAAGAAATATAAGGAAATTCAGCCCTTGAAGATCTGGTTCCTCAAAGATCACAATTGTGGGTATTCGAGTTAAGCAGAAATCAACCAACCCCACAGAAGAGTAAATAATGTTAAAAGCATAAATGAATAGATTTAAATATAAATGTACAATAGAGAGGATCAACAAATCCAAAGCTGGTTCTTTGAAAAGTCTTATAAAAAGCTGGGCATCGTAGTATGTGCCTGTTTGTCTCAGCTACTTGGGAGGCTGAGTCAGGAGAATCAGTTGAACCCAGAAGTTGAAGGCTATATTGAATTATGATCATACCACTACACTCCAGCCTGGACAACAAGCATAGTAAAAACCTGACTCTAAAATTTTTAAAATAAACATATTAAAAAAGATGGAAAGCCTCATAAAGTTAAACAACTTCTGGAAATACTGATCAAAAAAAAAGAAATAGCAATCATTTTTTAAAACTATATCATGAATTTAAAAAGTAAACATAATTGTAGTTGCTGCAGACATTACAAAGATAAAATGTAATAAACATTTATGCAACCCCAAATGAAAACAGGTGAAGAGGGAAAATCCTTACAAGATACGAAATATTAAAACGTTTTCATATATAAAATGCTAAAATATAAGAGAAAAATAATTATTTTAGGAAAATTAGAAAAATTGAAACTATAGTTTAAAATCTTCCCTCAAAGTAAACATATGGCAATCTTAGGTAAATTATTCCATAAAATAGAAAAATAGATAACTCTTTCCATTTTATAGGGTTAGAAAACAACTAATACCAAAAACCAAGGACAGTTTGAAAAAGAAAAATTACAAAGTGATTTCACTCATGAACATTGATACAAAATGCTAGACAAAACATTAGCAAACTGACTCTATCAATAAATAATAAAAGAAGATAGGCCAGTAGTGGTAGCTCACACCTGTAATCCCAGCACTTTGGGAGGCTGAGGCGGGTGGATCATCTAAAGTCAGGAGCCTGGCCAACATGGTTAAACCCTATCTCTACTAAAAACACAAAAATTAGCCAGGCATGGTGGTGGACACCTGTAATCCCAGCTATTTGGGAGGCTGAGGCAGAAGAATCACTTGAACCCTGGGAGGTGGAGGTTGCAGTGAGCCGAGATTGCACCACTGCACTCCAGCCTGGGTGACAGAGTGAGACTCCATCTCAAAAATACATAAATAAACAATAAGAAGAAGATAATACAACAAAATGAACTGACTGCCTTAACAGATCAAAAGAAGAAACATCACATGATTATCTTAAAAGATGCAGAAAAGCAGTCAATAAAAATCAACATCTATTTAAAACAGGCCCAGTAGTCCCATAGACAATTGTTTTTAGACAAACACAGAAATTAACACTTCTGCTGTTAAAGCTTGAAACATATATTTGTTTTATCTGAGTTCCTTCCTCAGAAAAGGACTTTCAGGCCTCTCAAAGAAAAGGATCAAAGAACTGGAACTCACCTAATCACCATACCAGATGCCTCCTTGCCCCTCCTTAGTTTCTGTTTTCTTACACATTGTTACATTTTTTCCCTGCTATATAAACCCCTAGTTTTAGTCAGTCAGGCAGATGGATTCCCTAAGCTCCCATCTCCTGGACTGCAGCACCCGATTAAAGCCTTCTTCCTTGGCAATGCTTGTTGTCTCAGTGATTGGCTTTCTGTACAGTAAGTAGCAGGATCTTGTCCAAATCCCTAGTGTTTCAGTAACATATTTATGATTTAAAAATATTTCACAGTCTAGGAAAATTTAAAAGTGCTATTTTGAAACCTACTGCAAACATAATAGTAAATGGCTAATGCACAAAACTTGTTGGTCAAGAGTATTTCCTTCAAAATTGGGAACATAACAACAATCTTCACCACTACTATTTCCTTTTTCCGTGTCACCCTGGAGATCCAGGCCGGCACAATAAGATGAGGAAGGAGGCACAAAAAAGAAAGATCCAACCAAGACTCCTGAGGTATCATCCAAAGCTGACTTTGTGTAAAAACAGCTGACTGGAAGGAAAATTCTTTTAAAACTTCACCTGTGTGCTATGTACATTCAAGTCCTGCTGATTGTTAGGCATTTGCACATAGCATGACATTTTTGGAGAGACATATATAGAAGGCCCACATGTCCTGCACTAAAGAGTAACAATGGAAGAAAACAAAAGGCTCTCATGTCCTTCCTTACTTGGCCCTACATAGGTTGTGATTCACTACGGCTGGGTATTGCATGCAATGCACAGTCGTAGTGAATCACAATCAACGTAGGACCAAGTAAGGAACTATATGGCTTACTCTTCACTCTACTCTCAGCATCCAGCAGACTGGCTTGCATATACTTTATACTTTAGAGCTCAGTAAAGACCAATTTAACTGGCCAGGCACAGTGGCTCATGCCTGTAATCCCAGAACTTCAGGAGGCCAAGGCGGGCAGATCACCTGAGGTCAGGAGTTCAAGACCTGCCTGGCCAACATGGTGAAACCCATCTCTATTAAAAATACAAAAACTAGCTGGGCAAGGTGGTGGGTACTTGTAATCCACAGCTACTCAGGAAGCTGAGGCAGAAGCATCTTTTGAACCTGGGAGGCGGAGGTTGCAGTGAGCCAAGATTACATCATTACGCTCTAGCCTGGGTGACAGAGTGAGACTCTGTCTCAAAAAAAAAAAAAAAAAAAGAAAAGAAAAAAAGAAAGACCTGTTTAGCTTACTAGTCAAGGTGGAAGACTCTTCTCCTGGCCACACATACGTGACCTCTGCTGCTAATTTCTGTAAATACTTACTAGAAACAAAAGAAACATGCTGTGCAAAATAAAACCCTTTTTCAGGCAACATATCTGGTCTCATGGGCCTGAGATACTTTCAACATCCTACTGAAATTTAAGCTTCTCTGTCTATGATGACAAATTCCAGCAGAGGAACAAAAGTTTGGAGGATAGACTCCTTTGGCCATAAAACAATTATGAGCGTTACATGATATGTGATATAATGCAAATAGAATTGTCTTTTAAGCTTTAAAGCAGTATGCTGTCTTATTTCTATAACTGTATTTGTTCCAACTTGGTATCTACTTCAAAAATGGAACTTCCCCTTTCCCCTACCAAGTTACAGTTTTTATCCTCCAGAAAAAAAACAAAAAAAACTGCAACTTCTAACATGTAAATGCGAGTCCATAGTTTCTCAATCTTGACAGTCCCCAGGCTCTGGAAAATGCAAGGCTTTCTGTAATAATTGGATTCCCAGTTCAGGGGAATTATGGCACTTCTAACTGCTTAAATTCTGGGGCAGCTTGGATTTCCTTCCCCTTTCCCTGCCACATTTTGCTTTCTTGATCTTTTTGTTGGGGAAAATTTATTTTCCTCTCTCCAAGTCGTAAGTCATAGTCTCTCACTGTCAAAAAAAAAAAAAAAAAACTCACCCTTCCTACCTCTGCCATGACTTTTGCTTTCCCTTTCTAATTTGTATTTCCCCCCATCCTTGCTGCATTCTAGCACTCCAGGGATAAAAATGAAAACACTTGACTAGAGGCAGGAAATAGTGGTCTCACAAGTCCCTCTTCTAGGTGTGGAGTGAAGAAACTGGGTTAAAGTCTCAGCTCTGCACAAGGACACAGGGAGGGGAACATCACACCCCAAGGCCTGGGAGGTTGGGGGCTAGGGGAGGAATAGCAGGGAGTGGGGGGTATTGGGGAGGGATAGCACTAGGAGAATCACCTAATGTAGATGACAGGGCGATGGATGCAGCAAACCACCACCACAGCACGTGTATACCTATGTAACAGACCTGCATGATCTGCACATGTACCCCAGAACTTAAAGTATAATAAATAAATTTAAATAAATAAAATAAGACTTCAGCAATTTAAAAAAATTTACAAAAAAAAATAAAGTGTCAGCTCTGATCATTACCAATGTATTTCAGGTTGGGCAAGTTATATCTTCTCACCAGGAGGCAATCGCGGGCAGCGGGGACTGCAGAGACAAGACAAACAGAAGCACCTCTGGAAGTGAGTAGCTTCTATTCACCTGCAGCCACCCCAGTCAAGTCATATACCATGGGAATGTGAGCTCCGTGTTGTCAGGTCTTCTGAATTTTCAAGAAAGCCCCCAGATATGGATTTTCATTTGAACTCTCTTGATTTTTTATTGTTAGCTCAAAATTTTGTAAAGCAATGTGGGTTTTCTGTTTTTGTTTTATTTTGTTGAGATGGAGGCTCTCTCTGTCGCCCTTTCACTTTCCCTTCCCGAGGAAAAAGTGCCGCTGCCCTGGACCATTCTGAGACCCTTCCACAAGCCTCCCTTCAGTTCTCCCAAACGTTCTTGGAGCTCTGTTTTCAGGTGCCTTCGCCTCAGGCTTTGCTGCAGGTCTGGGAAGTGACCACCTCATCTTGAGGGGATAAACTTTTTTGGAGCTGGGATTTCCCTCACAGAGATAGGTTTCCCCTAATTCTGATTTCTTGGGCTTGGAGTGAGTAAGAGGGTGAACTGGATAGTGAAAGCCCGGCTGCCAGATCGGCCTCACCTCTTGGAATGTCCTGTTGGCCGGGTCTCTAGGCAAGTCTCCTCCTATCCACAACACAGCTTTTGGGTCTAGGGTGTACCTCTTATTCCTTCTCTGAAATGGGAGGATTTCTGGAGTGTGAGCCTCCTTCCCATCCCATCCATCCCCTTTCTTAGATGTCAGGATTCTTGGTCTTTCCCTACTTCATTTCTCACAAGTTACTATGCCTGCCCAAAATATTGTCCTCTGGTCCTCAAAACCATCCAGCTCACCACTGGCAACCAGCCAGCCAATGTCTGGCATGTCTGAGCAGCCTCAATTCCTCAGATTCCTCTCCTACTTGGTTCCTGAGGCACTCGAAGGCCCTCCTCTGGCCAACATCTCTTGGCTATTTACCCCTGTTTATCTTAGGGTTAGATTGGCAAGACTCATAAGGCCCTCCCCTGCTCACTCATGCAGTCTCATTACGCTTTGGGGATGTAGGAAAGCCCCAGATCAGCCCATCAAGGGCCACCAGGAGTTAGATCAACTGCAGAGAACAACACCCTGTCCACATATTCAGACTCCCTGACCAGCCTACCATCGAGCCAGAAGTAAAAGCTGTCACAGTATGTGCTAAATCAACAGCACATAAGAGGAAGCAAAGGAAATAGAAACGTATTTTCTAAGGCGGGCCCTTGCTCATTCTAACTGCCCCTCTCAGCATCCACTCTGATTTACTTAGAGTCAGGAAACATGGCTCTGTGGGGGATTCAGCCAGCCAAACACAGCCTCTGCCTTCTCGACAGCTCTCCTCTCTCTGGCATAGACCTTGCTTGAGTGGAAGAGCCTTTCAAAACGTTCTGCGCCTCTCCTGGTGAGCTGCTGACCGAGAGTGGCTGCTATGGGTTTCTGCCCAGTTGTTTTTTGCTTGAACAACCTATGCTTTTACAAACACACCCTGACCGCTCTGAAGTCGTTTCTGTCCTGGATCTCTATCCCAAGCCACTGTAGTGTTTTCATTTCCTGTGCTTCTTCACTTCCTTGTCATAATATTATCTTACATTCACGGCGCCATGAGTCCGCAGGCAGGGTGATACGCCATTGTTTGGCCTCAGTAGAAATGGTTTCATCCAACTTCAATCACCATCACTCTGCGGCGCCCTGCAGTGGCTATTTAGCAAGTCAGGAGTGACTTTCACAGGAATGCAAGGCATGACTTTAAGAATGGTGTATATTTTTCCAATGGCCTGCTTCTGATTGAAACTGGTTTGTGAAGAATCCTGTGTGCCCAGCAAGGATTTAGAAAGAGAGATGTATACCACGCTATGATGTAGACAGTGTATTTGGAGTCCTCTTCCACCTGGCTTTCAGAAGTCAGGTAAGGCTGGCTGGAAGCAGTGGCTCACATCTGCAATTCCAGTGCTTTGGGAGGCTGAAATGGGAGGATGGCTTCAGGCCAAGTGTTCTGGACCAGCCTGGGCAACGTGAGGAGATTTCATCTCTACAAAAAATTTAAAATTAGCCTTGCAAAGTGGTGTGTGCCTGTCGTCCTAGCTACTCAGGAGGCTGAGGTGGGAGGATCACTTGAACCCAGGAGTTCTAAGCTGCAGTGCACTCCAGCCTGGGAACCAGAGTGAGACCCTGTCCGTTAAAAAAAAAAAAAAAAAAAATCGGGTAAGCTATCAAAATCCCAAGAGTACATGGCCACAGGACTGAGCCTGCCCAAGACTCCTCCCAACCCACACAGATAAGCTGCCCACTCAGCTTCTTCACTCAGTGACAAGGAAACCATAATCCTAATTGTTGTAACAGACTCAGCCTCCCTGTGACACTCAGTTCATAGAGTCTAGCAGAGGTGAAATCCACAGCTCATGTTTTATCTAAGACCTCTCTGATTGTAAGATTTTGGAGCTGTTAAAATGGGGGGAAATGGCTAATTAGTGATTTTTAAAATGTCATTCATTAAAAGATACACTCTTATATTAGAAATGTTAAAGTATATGATCAGACGCAGTGGTTCATGCCTGTAATCCCAGCATGCTGGGAAGCTGAGCTGGATGAATCACTTGAGGTCAGGAGTTTGAGACCAGCCTGAGGAACATTGTGAAACCCTGTCTCTACTAAAAATACAGAAATTAGCCAGGCATGGTGGCAGGCACCTGTAATCCCAGCTACTTGGAAGGCTGAGGCAGGAGAATCATTGGAACCAGGGAGGCGGAGGTTGCAGTGAGCTGAGATCATGGCACCACACTCTAGCCTGGGCAGCAGAGTGAGACTTTGTCTCAAAAAAAAAAAAAAAGAGAAAAGAAAAGAAATGTTAAAATATGGAGGAGAATGTGTCTAAATTGATAAAATGCAATGTTACAGACTTGTTGGTATCTTGATAGCTACACTGTTTGCCTGGGGGAGAAAGGCATGCCTGTTCTTTCAGCTTATATTATTAATCATGTTGACAGCTATGATGATAACACTAATAACTTTTATTTCCATTGTGTTTTATACTTTATGATGTATGTGAAAAGATTTAATATTCAGATTTCGTCCTTCATCTATCCGAGAGAAATCCTGAAGCTGCCAATCCGGTTTCTCTCCTCTATCAGGAAAAAATTCATTCTTCCTGGGCAGGAATAATGAAGGACTGAGAACAAAGGAGAGTGTGAAGGGGAGGAGAGAAATGGGCAGCACAGGTAGGGAGATGAGAAGGATTTTGGGGGTCGTGAGTTGAGGAGGTGAGGGTGTGAAGCACACATGTGAGGAAAGGGGACTTTCTATTGGTGTGGACCACGTACTCAGATCCTCTTCACTATCCTTCAGCAGACATAAGAAAAAAATTGAATTGCTTTTTCATTACTTTTGCCTATTGAACTGTACTTGTTAAGTCTGACACCATTTTGAGACTGAACCCTTGGTTCCAGGTTTTTAAGGGTTACAAGAATATTGATGTTGTAATGTAGCAGGATCAATGACATTATCATTCTTTTTTTTTTTTTTTTTTTTGAGACAGAGTATCACTCTGTCACCCAGGCTGGAGTTCAGTGGCACAATCTTGGCTCACTGCAACCTCCGCCTCCTGGGTTCAAGCAATTCTCCTGCCTCAGCCTCCCAAGTAGCTGGGATTACAGGCACGTACCCCCAAGCCCAGCTAATTTTGTTGTCATTTTTAGTAAAGACAGACTTTTACCACTTTGGACAGGCTGGTTGTGAACTCCTGACCTCATGATCCACCCACCTTGGCCTCCCAAAGTACTGGGATTACAGGTGTGAGCCACTGTGACCAGCTTTATCATTCATTATTTTTTTAAAAAAGAGTCTTGCTCTGTTGCCCAGACTGGAGTGCAGTGGCATGACCACAGCTCATGTAGCCTCTACCTCCCGGGCTCAAATGATCCTCTCACCTCAGCCTCCCATGTAGCTGGGACTTATAGGCACGTCGCAACTATAAATCCCAGCTACTTGGGAAACTCACTTTTTTTTTTTTTTTGCATTTTTTGTAGCGATGAGTTTTTGCCATGTTGCCCAGGCTGGTCTTGAACTCCTGGGCTCAAGGAACCTGTATGCCTTGGCTTCCCAAAGTGCTGGGATTATAAGCATGACCCATCGCACCTGGTCAACCCCTCAGTATTGAGGAGAAAAATCTCAGAAACATCAGATGATTTTGTTCAAAGGCTTACATGGGTAGTAAGCAACAGAGATGGGAATCAAAGCCAATTTTTTCTTTACTCCAAATTCAGTGGTTTTTCCCTGTGCTACTGAAATAAAGTACTTCAATTTTTTAAATGCTAATAGTAATTAAATTTTTCTGAGTAAATACATAATTCTTGATATGTTCAAAGTGGAAGAAGGAATAATGTCAGTTCAGAGATGTAATGAAACATCTTACTACAATGAAGATCTTACAACTAAATTGTACAAGTGTTTGGACATTTGTACCAAATGGCTGACTGTAAATTGTTCAGAAACCACCATATATCTGCATATTTTCAACTATGAGACTATTAAAAGTGCAACTTTAAAAAGTTGTGCCCATCAATACCCCTAAGGATTTACCCAAGAAAAATGAAAACATCCACACAAAGACATGTAGCCAATGTTTTTTCACAATAGTCAAAAGTGGAAACAACCCAAATGTCCATCAGCAGGTGGTAAATAGCAAAATGTGGTATATATCCAAATGAGGGATACTACTCAGCAGGAAGAAGGAACAAAGTACAGTTTTGTTCTGCACCAGATGAAATAGACACATCGAGCTAAGGGAAAGAAGCCAGATAGATACAAAAGATATGTGTTCTATCATTCCAGTTATATGAAATAGCCAGCAAAGGTGAATCTATACAAACAGAAAGTGGATTTAGTAGTTGCCTGGGGTTGGGGCTGGAAAAGAGATTATCGCAAAAGGGGATGGGGTGATAGAAGCACTCTTTTTTTTTTTTTTTAAGATGGGGTTTCACCATGACGGCCAGGCTGGTCTTGAACTCCTGACCTCAGGTGATCCACCCACCCCAGCCTCCCAAAGTGCTAGGATTACAGGCGTGAGCCACTGTGCCCAGCTCGATAGAAGTGTTCTTAAACTGGATTATAGTGGATTTGCTCAACTCCACTCACATACTAAAAATAATTGAATTATAAACTTTAAATGGGTGAATTTTATGTTATGTAAATTATACCTCAATAAAACTGTTAAAAGAAGAAAAGGGAAAAAGACGAAGAATAAGAAATGTGCCATTATGATGAAACCCAAACAGATTTATTAGAGGTAAGAAATGGATGAAACTGGCTTGCATGTATGAAAGGGTTTGCTGACTGTAGAAACAGTTTTGAAGAACAAACAGTGAATGCTGAACTACATGAAGAGTGCTACCGTTATGCAATTGATGATGATCAGTAAAAGAGGAGGAAAAGTGATTGACAGAAAGTTGTTTTCAATGCTAGGCCAGATGACCAACGTCAAGTTTTAATGCCCATTAATGTGAATTTAAGAAGGTGGGAATTTATAAATGCACTCTCAGGACCTGACCTGCAGATAAGACGAAGACGCATTGGTTCGGACCACCATGCTCTGCTGAACTCACCACACTATTGTGGATAAAATCCCTACCATAGCAAGCAATGAGTAAGTTATTATCCACTCTTGCACGAAATAAATCAATCAGCTCTACAATCTATTGCTCTAGAAGAGTTCGTTTCTTGCCCTAGGTGAGTGCTTGTTATTTGGACATAATTTAAAATACATTGCTTTCAAAAATACTTAATTTGGTTTTGCTTTTATGACATATAAAATTGTGTATCTTGTTTCAAGTAGAGTTTTATGGTGCCAAATAAGTAAACTCCTATTGATGAAAACTTTAAACACCAAAAGAACACCTGGTCCTGGTGGGGAGTGAAACAAACAGAAAAGAATATTAAATTCTAGGCAAGTAGTAGCTTCCTTGTATCACCCAGAAGACAGAGGAACTCAGAAAGAAAACCAAATGCAACAGTGAGAAAGAGATTCACAAGGTACTTGGTCCTCACAAATTCTGCACCTTCCTCCATGCTTCCTGTTCCCTCTACCAAACCTCCCAAGAAGTAAAGAAAAAGAGATGAGTTACTCAATCCATTTGCCTACCTGATTGGAAAATCTAAATGGTAAGTTCTCATGATGTTCCAACCTTCTGAAATATTAGAAGGTTCTATTATCATTACTATTTTCTGTACAATTAAAAAGCACAGCAGAACAAGCATGACTGGCCACGTGTTGGGCATTCTCTTGCCTCTTGAATAGGGAGGGCCTTCAACCAGTAGAATAAAAATCCACCCACATTTGGATCACTGAAGCCAGGACTTATATCTGGAAAGGGTAAGAGGACCATAATGGTGCAAAGAGTGCAGTGCTGGTCTAATCCACGCTGCGATTCATGACTTCCCACCTCTGAAGGTGAACTGCAATTTATTAAGATTTTCTATCTGCCAGGCCCTGTGCCAAGATTTTTTTTTTTTTTTTTTTGGAGACAATGTCTTACTCTGTCACCCAAGTTGGAGTGCAGTAGCATAATCTTGGCTCACTGCAACCTCTGCCTCCCGGGTTCAAGCGATTCTCCTGCCTCAGCCTCCTGAGTAGCTGGGATTACAGGCATCCGCCACCTCATTCAGCTAAGTTTTGTATTTTTAGTAAAGATGGGCTTTCACCATGTTGGCCAGGCTAGGCTTGAACTCCTGACCTCAAGTGCTGTACCCTCCTTGGCCTCCCAAACTGCTGGGATTACAGGTGTGAGCCACCACGCCCAGCCTGCGCCAAGATTTTTACATGCCTCATCTCTTGCAGTCCTGCTGCCCACTAAGATTTATATCATTAGCCTCCCCTTTCCCACCGCCCCCGAAAAAAACCCAAAAACTGAGGCTTGGCCGGGTTTAGTTTACTTGCCCAAGGCAAGTAAATGTAATTTACTTTTAAAAGTAAACAAATTAGCAGGACCTGTACACTCATGTCTTTTCCACCATGCCACAGGGGACCCTGAATCAGACCAGGAGTTAGTAGCTTTATGAGACTGGGGGGGCCAAGTCCACATTCCTGTTCTTCTGCTCCAGCAGGATGGGCTTACCAATTGCCTGGAGGAGGCCAGGCTTAGGAGGAGAATGCCAGGTCTGTGGCAGTGAGGTAGTGGGCTGCTGTCACAGATCTGGGAAACAGGAGAGAGACACTCAGGGTCATTCCCATAGCAGTTGGTACATTAGGTTCTCCCATCCTGTGCTTGTATATTTTTAAAAAATGTTTCCATTAATTTCCTTTTGTTTATTTTGGCCCGTTTGAAAGGGTATAAAATTTGGAATCAGAAAAATAAGTATTTAAACCTGGGCCCTGCAGTACAACATTGTGTGATCCCGGGAACGTACTTAAGCCCCGAATCCAATCTGAAATGAGGCTCATGGGTCACCCCTACTGCACAGAGTTGTTTAGAGACTTAGATAACACCATTCTCTAGAGAAAGGCTTTGTAAGGTATTAGAGATATTACTACTTTTTTTTTTTTTTTTTTTTTTTTTTTGAGACAGAGTTTCGCTCTTGTTACCCAGGCTGGAGTGCAATGGCGCGATCTCGGCTCATCGCAACCTCCGCCTCCTGGGTTCAGGCAATTCTCCTGCCTCAGCCTCCTGAGTAGCTGGGATTACAGGCGTGCGCCACCATGCCCAGCTAATTTTTTAGATTTTTAGTAGAGACGGGGTTTCACCGTGTTGACCAGGATCGTCTCGATCTCCTGACCTCGTGATCCACCCGCCTCGGCCTCCCAAAGTGCTGGGATTACAGGCTTGAGCCACTGAGCCCGGCTATTACTACTTTTTTAATCTTGACCTTCTCATTTTGTGCCAGCTACTCCTCCTTTGTTTATGCCATCCGTCAGTTTATAAACCAGCCTCTTGTGTCTTCATCCAAGTTGTACAACGAGAGATGGGGTCGCTGTAGAAAGAGCGAGCGCGAGAACCCTGGACAGGACCTGGCTGAGGACAGAGTTTTATTGTTCAACACCAGCTGCCTCCCTCTGGCTGTCATTATTCAGCACATCTGATTAATGGCAGCATAATTTTTTAACCAGCCAGCACTAATGTATTTGTCCTAAATCAGCCTATGTTTCTCAATCTTCTTTGAAAAGAGATCATGAAAGGATCTGTCAAATCCCTTGACGAAATCTGGAATTCTAACCTCGTGACCATTCCTTGATCTGGCAGTTCAGTTTTCTAACAAGGGAAAAATCAGGTTTGTGGGGCCATGCTCACCCTAGCTGAGCTCATGCTACCCCCAGGATCACCTTTAGCATTGCTCATGAGTTACTTGTTCTAAATGTGTTCTAGAATATTCCTGGGGAGGTATCCTTCCTCAGGGTGATAGGACTCAGGAGAGTCCTGATGGCATGCCAGCTTGGTGAGGAGAGCAAGGAGGCGGGTGCCAGGCTTTGTCTGAGAATCATATACAGGACAGTATGGGTGAGCAGCAGAAATCTACAGACATTCATTCAAGGAGACTCCAAGCTGTCTGTGAGGAGACCCAAATCAAAGGCCCAGCATATAGGCAAGTTGAGAATTAAGGCAGTAGAATTAAGATATAGGCAAGTTGAGAATTAAGGCATTAAAGAGTAGCACCACCACAAGGATATGGAACCAAGACTGGGAGCAGACTGGGGTGGCTGAATATATCCATCCAAGCTGAGGGATTAACATGAAGTTCAGATGAGTTTCACTAGTCTACTACAGTCCTAGTGTCCATCCTGATTCATTAGCCCAGCCACAGAGATGGTGGCTTTTTCTCTAGAGGTTTTTTGTTTGGGTTTTTTTTTTTTTTAAATAAAGCAATCATCCTTCACACACACACACACACACACACACACACACACACACACACACACACAAACTCAATTAGCCCACTTTCTCCCACCCCTTGAAAATGGATACCATTTGTGTGTGTCTGATCTTCTGATGCCTTCCCTATCACCCATAACTTTTGAAAAATTACGGGCAGCTCTTATTCCATCATAACCATTTCTTTCAGGAGAGTTGAGTCAGGATTAAGAATATGCTGTTCCTGCCAGGCAGACCTGGGTGTATGTCCCTGATAGTCCATTTACTTCCATGGGAATGTGAGTCATAAACTTCTTTGAGCCTAAATTCTCTCATTGAATAATAGGAATCATAATAATCTACTTCATAGGATTGTTGTGAGGATTCGATGAGATGGTGTATATAAAGCATATGGTGCAGTCCCTGCACACCATGCATGATCCACATATATTCCTAGGGTCAAGTGCATCATTATTCACAATTGTTCACTCCTCCCAGGATCAACACCCTTTGCCATGGGACTTTGCAATTCTCCTTGCTAGAGATGGACTGTACTGCCTCCCTCATTGGTTTTGGGCTTATTTAAAGCAGTTAGATAAACAAATTTTCCAGTTTCCAGCAAGCCTCAATGTAAGGGAAAGGGTGTGGGTTTTGGAAACAGACAGGTTTAGTTCACACAAGGGTCCCATGACTTACTAGCAGAGTAGCTCAAGGCAAGTCACTTCACTTCTCTGAGCCTCAGTTCCTCATCTGTAAAAAGAGAGTGAGCTACCAGGCCCTGTTAGTGTAAGAACTAAAAGGCATAACGTAGTGTTCACACGTGTAGACACAGCATGGGCTCGCAAGAAAGATGGGCTGCTCTTTCCTTTTCTTGATAAGCTTATTATCCTTTGTGCAATTTGGAAAGCCTTATCTCCAGATCTTTACAGAATAGACAGCATGAATAGAGTTCGTAGGGGTTGAGGCATTTGGCTTTGTCTCAGACTTCTGTTCATTCATTCACATTTATGTGGCACCTGGCATGCGCCAGGCACGGTTCTGTGCCCCAGGAATCTGGTGGTCAATAAGGCAAGTGAAGTCACTCCTCTCATGGAGCTTACATTCTAGAAGAGCTTGAAGTAGGTAATGAATAAGACAATAATAAACTAGATAATTCCACATAACAATGAATGCTATGAAATATATTCAAAAGGGTGATGTGGATAGAGAATGACAGAGTATAGAGTGTGGGACAGGCTGATGGTCAAGGAAGGACTTACGGAGGCAATGAAACCTCCCGTTTTCCAAACAGGAGAAATGTTCCTCTTTAATCTTCCTTGCTCCACACTTACTCAGAGTAGCTCTTCTTGTTTTTAGCACTATAACAAGTTAGGATTTCTTTACAGCCCTTGACCACCTGCCACTCTTGGTAGAGATCCAAGCAAGTCTTTCGATCTTGGGTTCCTCCTTCCTCCTTCTGTACACTGGACTCTGTAAATTACCCTGGGCAGCCACACCTACCTTTTTAGACACCTCCTTTTCTTCCTCACTGGAACCATTTTTAGTGTCATACATGGTAGTAGTGGGATTTTAAGGGGCTCCCAGTTTGTCAATGCCATCTTCTGATAAACACCCTTGCATCTTTCCATCCCTACACATTTTGAAATCTGCCTTTCTGAAGCCTACAATATTTGACTATGCCCTATCTCTCCATCTCAGCTCCATCTTAGACTTAAATGAGAAGATTATCTTATTTGTCCCAGTCCATGTCAATATCAGCCTTCTTTGTGGGCCAGAGTAGAGCTCACATGAGAAGTTTCCTTCATTCCTAATTGATGAAGTCATGGGGAACACATGCCCATAATTTATCAAAGACTTCCTCTGCTGTTAGCGATGTGAATTGTCTGGCAGTTTCCAGACTACACTAGTGATTCTCAAATTTTACCAGCCTTAGAAATGACCCAAAAGGCTTGTCAAAAATACTGATTCTGATTGAGTTAGGTCCAGGGCCAGCCCCCGAATTCTGCATTTTAAACATAAACCCACATCCAGCAGGTGCTGCTGATCTTCAGAGCACCTTTTGCATAGGTAACTTCAACCTTCCATCATAACTATGACACAACTTGTGGCTGGATTTGTAATTGGTGTGAAGATAACATCATCTTTCTACATCTGGGTACCTCTATCTTGAAGGTAGCCTGCGGCACATGCTCATGACAGTATTTCTTCTCTTTTACATTCAGCCTCTGTTTCAGACCCTCCAACCCCCGGTTTCTTCTTTTCTATGTGTTTCTCTCTGTAATGTAGATTTTCCCAGTTTCATCTGAACATTTTATTCGAGTACGGTAATCCAGGACACAGAACACCAAATCTTGTTTTTGAGCTCCAAGATGACAGCTGACAAGGGCATGTCTTTCCAGGGCAGGGAAGAATAAAACCGATCTTCCTTGTAATTCAGAGAGCATAGAATGACTCCTGACTCTTAAAGAAGAAAAATGCACAAATAAAACCCTAAAACCACATTCAAAAGGAAATGACGTCTACAACAGGCACAGAAGAATAGCAGTGACAAAGTGACCAGCAATTTTCAAGAATAGAAAAAGGAGAGAAAAGGTGGCTCACATCTGTAATCCCAACACTTTGGGAGGCCAAGGCAGGTGGGTCACTTGAGATCAGGAGTTTGAGACCAGCCTGGCCAACATGGTAAAAGCCCATATCTACTAAAATACAAAAATTAGCTGGGCATGGTGGCACGTGCCTGTAATTCCAGCTGCTTGGGAGGCTGAGGCAAAAGAATCTCTAGAACCTGGGAGGCAGAAGTCGCAGTGAGCAGAGATCACGCCACTGCACTCCAGCCTGGGTGACAGAGCAGGACTCCATCTCAATAAAAAAGAAAAGTACCGATTCAATTGTTCATTCATTTAGTCATCCACTCAATTCAACTAAGACTTGTTGAGCATCGACTCTGTGCCAGGTGCTGGGTATGTGGGATGAAAACAATAGAATCATGTTTCCTTGTGGAGCTGACATCTTGGGGAGAAAGACACCAAACAAGACAGCAGACAAATGGATACCTAACGGCAAACAGTGATGAGCTATGAAAGAAACAAGGTGTAGTGACAAAGAACGAAGGGGACAAAGGACCCTGTGGACAACATGGTGAGAACAGGCTTCCTGAAGAGGTGGTGTTCAAGCTGAGAGCTGAAAGATGAGAAGGAACTAGACCTGTGAAGAGCCCGGCTGGCGATGGAGGGAAGAAGATCACTTCAAGGAGAAGGAATTCGTATCTGCAAGGGCCCCAAGCTGGGCAAGAATCTAGAGGGTTTGAGGAACTGAAATGAATCTGCTTAATGGCAGCACAGCGTGGTAAGTGGGGAGAGTGGCAAGAGAGGGACTTGGAAGGGAAGGCTTAGAATCTCAGATAGGGAAGGCTTAGGGTCTCAGCAAGTAAACAAAATGAACTCGAAATCTTCATGGAAGAGCTAAATCCACAATTTGGTGGAATGGGATTGGTTCTTTCAACAGATACAGGTATTGATCGACGTAGGACCTATGCAACTTACGACCATTTGACTTTACGACCACAAATCGCTGGCCACGACTGCTCCGCGTCTGGCAGTGCAGACGTTGCCCAGCTGGGCGTACAACAGTGCGGACCAGCTTCCGGCAGCACTACCATCTCCACGTGCACCATTTCAACTGTACACATAGCCTACTCAATTTACGACCAACTCGTGTTACGACCGTTCCGCGGTCCCGACCATGGTCCTAAGTGGAGGGAATATTCCCAAAATGCCTACTCGTTCCAGGATTGGCATATGGAAAGAAGGGAGAGTAAACAGAGGAAAAGGATCTGACAGAATGGAATGGGGAAGGCCCATCAGTCGCTGTCCAGAAAGCTGTTGGTTTGCTTGGGTAGCTATGAATCCAGGAAAGGAATATGGCGGAGAGTGTCTGGTGGAGAAGTTCCGACATCAATGTAGTCCTGCTATCGACTGGTTTTGGATCTAGTAAGTAGGAAGCAGGAAACATACTGTGTGCACACACGTGTCTCTGTGTGTGGTGGGGGCAGGGGTGGCCAGGGGTGAGAGAGAGAGCAAGAGTAGTGCAAAATCCAACACAAGCCCCCAAGAAAAAGCAGGCAGACTGGAGAAAGGAAAATAAAGACACTCTCACATCCACTCCACAAGCAACCCTATGACTCTTGGCAATATAGGTAGATGAGGGCGCAGGTGCAAGGATGAGTGTCACAGGAATAGAGAAAAATGTATGTGTGGCGCTCAGTCTGCATAGCTCACTGGGCAGAAGACAGCCCTATGAGCTCACACAACAAACACAAGAGCTGCTAAGTCACCCATTAGATTTAAGGAAATCAAGTCCACTGTGGCCTGGACAAGACTCCATGTTTTAAAAGTCTCTTCAAAGCCTAAAGTCACAGCACAAAGCTCTCTGAACTCCCCAAGGTCAGACAGTTCCACTAAGGAGCCCAAATATCCCAGCTCCTGGAGCTGTCTGCCCTGGCATCAGTTCCCTTCTCTTGGGAGCCTCCGCAAGACAGCAGAGAGAAAATATACTCAATCCTCCCATTGCAGGGCTTCTTAGAGACTCTTGGTGAGACCAAAGAAAGAGATTTGGTGAATATGGCCATAACTCATCCACACAAGCTTCCTGCTTCCACACGGAGCGCGGTGAGTTGACAAAGCGTTTACTGACTCAATTTGGATAAACCTTAAGCTGAAATAAGACATGTTCTATGCCTTTAGGAAGCAGTTCCAGTGTCTCTGACAAGTTCTAATTTAAAGTATCTATCAACAATATTAAACAAATTTTCGGAATTCAAGCCCCTCCTCCAAAATCTTACCAACTTCACCGCCCCCCCAACACACTTTCTCATTTTCCCACCTTTCTAGAACCTGTTAGTGTGGGTAAGTGGCTTCCCCTGTGGCAATCATCTCTGGGTACCATTCCGCCCCCACTTCCCTGTCATCGTAGCACACATTGCTGCATAGCACAACTCCTACACCCCTGTGTTTTACAGTCTTCATTGTCGCTATCTTGAAGAGGACCCCACATTTGCTTTTTTTCTCTAAATAATTATCTGCTCCTTTAGTGGCTATGAGGCCAAGTTTTAGAGTCAGACAGGCAGGCCTGGAGTCAAACCCTCACTTTGACGTTTACCATCCGGGCAGCTATGGAAGAACTGGCTTCTCAGTGTCAGTTTTCTCATCAGTGAAAAGAGAACAGTGACCACCGCCTCCCAGAATGGTTGTGAGCTCTACAATGAGATACTAAATATAAACCAAGCACGGAGACCAGCACATCAGAAGGGTTTGACAAATGGAAGCTATTTTGTTAATAGCATCATTTTTCTTATTTATTCTCTTTTGGAAATTCAAAACAGAGCATAGCATAGCACAGGGTAATCTGGGAGTGTAAGTTTCTTCTAAGTTTCTCAGCAATAGACAAGGCTGATCATCCCACTCACTGGGAAGAAGTTGCCACAAGGTTGTGGGGAAAGTGCCCTATTCCAGTCAGGCCGAGACAGTCTCCAGGCGCTCAAACCACACTCTTCTGCTCCCCATCCCATCTTCCAGACAGGGAATGACCTGCCCAAAGCCCCTCATTTTACTTGGGTTCATAAATTACTCTCTTTTGTAAAACCAAGTTAAAATATTTTAGGGACACCAAAGCACTAATCAGTCCCGTGAAGCAAAAGCATTTACCAAAGCATCTCTGGCCAGGCTGAAAGAATTAATGCAGCTTAAGAAAAGGCAGCTTTTTAGGTCAGGCATGGTGGCTCACGCCTGTAATCCCAGCCGAGGAGGGCAAATCACTTGAGGTTAGGAGTTTGAGACCAGCCTGGAAAACATGACGAAACCCTGTCTTTACTAAAAATACAGAAAAATTAGCTGAACATGTTGGGACACTCCTGTAGTCCAAGCTACTCCAGAGACTGAGGCAAGAGAATTTCTTGAACCTGGGAGGCAGAGGTTGCAGTGAGCCTAGATCACACCATTGCTCTCCAGCCTTGGCAACAGAGTGAGACTCCATCTCAAAAAAAAGAAAAAGAAAAAGCAGATTTTTTTCAGACAGGAAGCAGTCCCCTGGTAGGTGTGTTTTGCATTTAAGGATACTCTGTTCCTAACGTCCACTGATGCACGTGAACCCTTAAGCCTAATTTGAGAGTAAGTGTTCTTCATAATGTACTCAAAGGTATTTGCTATCCAAAGAGAGCAAGTTATATAAGTGAAAAAAGGCCAATATGGCAGTTAATATTTCTGACCCATTTACCGCCCCCAGCAAATCAATTATTAGTTATTCTTTGACCCCTATTATTGAACATCTATCATGTGTTAGATGCTGAGAGGATTTAAATACTGATCACACATAGAAGCGCTTCCACATACTAACAGCCTAGTAGGACAGCCAACAGTGAAATAGATAAATGTGACTTATACGTGTGCATGTGAGTAAATAAGTACAATGATAAGACAGGCTGAGCATTACAGGCTCACTCTGTCACCAAGGCTGGAGTGCAGTGATGCAATCTCAGCTCACTGCGACTTCCACCTCCCAGGTTCAAGCAATTCTCCTGTCTTGGCCTCTGGAGTAGCTGGGATTACAGGCATGTCACACCCCGCTCAGCTAATTTTTCTGTATTTTCAGTAAAGACGGGGTTTCGCCGTGTTGGCCAGGCTGGTCTCAAACCCCTGATCTCAAGTGATCTGCCTGCCTCAGCCTCCCCAAGTGCTGGGATTACAGGCATGAGCCACCATGCCTGGCCTAAAAAGCTGCTTTTTCTAAGCTGCATTAATTCTTTCAGCCTGGCCAGAGATGCTTTGGTGAATGCTTTGGTAAATGTAATCCCAACACTTTAGGGGGACCAAAATGAGAGGATCACTTTGGCCCAGGAGTTCGAGATCAGCCTGGGCAACATAGTAAGACTCTGTCTCTACAAAAAAAAAAAAAATTTTTTTTTAATTGGCCAAGCATAGTGGTACACACCTTGCTAGTCCTTGCTATTTGGGAAGTTGAGGTGGGAGGATCACTTAAGAACAGGAAGTCAAGGCTGCAGTAAGCTATGATTGCACCACTGCACTCCAGTCTGGGTAACAGAACAAGACCCTGTCTCAAAAAAAAAAAATTTTTTTTTTTAAATAATAAAACAATAGGCTGGGGATGGTGGCTTACGCCTGTAATCCCAGCACTTTGAAAGACTGAGCCAGGTGGATCACCTGAGGTCAGGTCAAGACCAACCTGGCCAACATGGTGAAACCCCATCTCCACTAAAAATAAAAAAAAATAAAATAATAGCTGGGCATGGTGGCACATGTCTGTAATCTCACATACTTGGGAGGCTGAAGCAGGAGAATTGCTTCAGGAAGAGGTTGCAGTGAGTCAGGGTCATGCCACTGCACTCCAGCCTGGGTGACAGAGCAAGACTGCATCTCAAAAAATACAATAAAATAATGCCAGAGGAAAGGTTCAGATAAAGCATTTCAGGTGATCAGAGAAGGGATCCATTCCCTCCAGCAGAGGCATGCCCTGACCACCTGTTTGATACCACAACCTGCCCCAGCCCCCACCCTCCAAATCCCTTTCTCCTGCTGTATTTTTCCCCATGGCACTTATATGTAGTATACTATATAATTCATTTATTTATTATTAGGCTGTCACCCTTGCTAGAATGTAATCTCTGTCCATAAAGAAAGAGATTTTTCCAGCTTTCATGTATCTCAAGCACCTAGAGCCTGCCTATAGTAGGCATCAGTAAATTTCCCTGAATGCGGGCAGGACACATGTGGCAAGAGCCACATCCATCCCTCTCTCTATTCACTTCATATGCCTTTATCAGGCATCTTCTCTATGCCTAGCATTACCCTAAAGATGTAACGAACCTTAACTTCCCGTCCCTTCCAGGGTCTGGCAACCTGGGCAGAGAGCAAGCACTTCCTGCTTACAGCAACAGTGTGAGCAGAACCAGCAGCAGAGGGCCACACTCCAGAGCAAGCACAGAGCTGGGTGTGACCCCCTCCCCCCGGGGAATGAGGCTAGAGAGACATGGTGGGCACCAAGTCTAGAGACCCCAGACCCTGGCTGAGTAGATCATAGCTTACAGCTGAACACTTAACAATACCAAGACACAAGCTGCATTTGTAAATAACTCTCAGATACAGATGTAAGACTCCATCAAAGCCAAACAAATCGGACTTAACTCAAGAGGTGGAAATCCAGGCAGGAGGAATGCTCAGAGCACTCTCTGCCTTATGGTCCATTCTTCACGCTTCATGCTTTTCCCGTTTTCAGGTCACAGAGGAACAGGCTCACATGTGCAGATGTCCACCAAACACACGCAGGCTGATTCCAAGTTTGCACAGATTATTCCAGCCCAAAGAGAAGAAGGCCAGGTGGGGTGGACACACCTGCCTTGCTCTTTGATTCCCGGACACCTTGAGAGGAAGAATAATTGTTTAAGCAGCATATTCCTGAGAAGACCCGGTGTGAGCTGCAGCTCCAAGACACCCACACGCCTTGCCCTAGGGAGTACAACTAGCAATCAGTTGTACCCTTGTTGGGCTTTGCTGAATGCCAAGTTCAGTGCCAGGCACTGGAGAAAATCACAGAAGAAGAGAGAGTCTGGAAGAGCTCATGTCTGACCCCAGGAAGCAGAGAGGAGATGCTATAAAAATCAGTGCATATAGGCATAATTAGATTGGATGGTTCTCTGTGCTCTGGGAAAGAAATAGCACATAAAAATAATTCTGTTATAAACTGACTCTTTCCTATATATAGCAAAGACAAATAATCACTCACTTCCCCAGTTGATCTGTTCTGTGATTTCCTGCTTTTAAATATTGAGTTTTCTGAAAAGTTCACCTCACAAGCAAAAGTTCTAATGGCAGCCACCAAGGACTATCCAGCCACCTGGAGTGACCTGGAGGTCCCTGAAGGGAGAGGTGACGTGGGGAAAGGGCTATTGCAGAAACTGGGTGATTCCGCCACAGGGGAAATATGGACACTTGGGCAAAATCAGAAGCACAAATTCCGTGTTTCTGCTGCTGCTGTGCCTCGGATGGCAGGAGAGTGGATCTCAAAGCTCTCTCCAAATCTTCCTGCTCTGCTCTTTTGCACCTGCTCTGGAATTCTTTAACAGCCTCACTGTGAAATGCCTGGGATCAACAGGGGGGCAGAAACCACCTAGATTCTATGGGTATAAAAGTAAATGAAGAATAGAGATCTCCAGGTAATTAGATGGTCCCAGGTCTCATGTGTTGATGTCAAGGGTGCTTTCTATGAGTACAGGTATAAGTGAAAAAAAAACAATCTCTCTTCCTCTAAGCAGCTCACCCAAAGAAATAATCCCCTACCAGATATCAGCTCTGATAAAGCTGGACCCCAGCAATGAGCTCTGACATTCTCTCTCAGGAGCTTCCTGGCAGCAATGCATGGAAGGAGGGGCAGATGGATTTCTTCCGGGCACCACTCTGCCAATTTGCTAAGAGACTGTTCCAAGCCGAGTCACGTCAGGAAGTGCTACCTGGTGGCGAGCCTTGTCCTTCTACCCAAGAAACCTCGTTTTCCATTTCGTTTTCATTGTTTCCTCCTTCTGTCCATGAGAGCAATTTAAGTCGCTCTGATTCCCCACTAACAGCCTATTGGATGACAACGGACCAGCAGAACGGAGAAGACGTTCCAGAAATAGGAAACCACTGTCAAAAATACCTGCAGAGTTCCATTAAGCCTTGGGAATCAGGACCACTCCCTGGTAATTTAATTGTTCAGAATGTAAGGGGATCCAGTATAGCAGCAGAATATGTTTTTGACGGTCTTCTAGCAGCTTCAGACAGGAACTGTGGATCCATCATTCACCCAGCAAGCATGTATTAAATTGAATGTCTGTACTACGTTAGGCACAGACAGTGGCTAATAGCTGATATTTAGTGAACACTTACAGACCAGGTGCTGGGTTAGTGCTTACTTGGGATGCTTTATCTAATGTAATCCTCTCAAATGCCTGTGAGTGTCTTGCTATTGTAATTCCCAATTTATGATCAAGAACATGGAGGCCCTGCTGCAGGGCACCATGGCTCATGTCTATAATGCCAGCTACTTGGGAGGCTGAGCCAGGATGCTCAGGTGGAAGGATCACTTGAGGCCAGGAGTTCAAGACCAGCCTGGGCAACATAGCCAGACTCTTATCTGTAAAAAAAAAAATAAAAATAAAAACAAAAGACTATGAAGGCACTGAGAGGTTAAGTAGTTTTCTCAAGATCACAGAGCTAAATCACAGAAAAGCCAGGATTGAGCTCAATTCAGGCCCCAGCATGAACCATAATGCCCTGCAGCCCCGGGGAGAGATGTCCAGAAAAGATTGTGCAACCTGCTCTGAAAATCTGTTCCAGGCGTTGCCCTCAGAAAGTCCCTTATAGTAAATTTCAATTTCTCCTACTGTTACAGTCCATTTCCTCTTGTGCAGCTCCAAGCTGGAGAAGAATTCTGCGTAGCAGCTTCTGAGAAGGGGAGGGAGGGGCCAGGCGGGGTCTGTCCTAGAGCCAGCACTGAAGGCAGCAATGCACTTGGTACACTCAGAGCTGGAACACTTCCAGTGCTGGTCACCTGCAGCCATTGGAAGCCTTATTTGCATTTTTTGAAGCCCCACTTTCTCCCATCCTTGGAGTCAGGTACATTTACCTGCTGAGAAGTCAGAAGTCTCCCTCCTATGCAGCACATCTGGCTTTTTTTGAGAGAGAGAGTCTCGCTCTGTCTCCAGGCTGGAGTGCAATATCACGATCTCAGCTCACTGCAGCCTCTGCCTCCCGGGTTCAGGCTATTATCCTGCCTCAGCCTCCTGAGTAGCTGGGACTACAGGCACACGCCGCCACGCCACGCCTAATTTTTGTATTTATAGTAGAGATGGGATTTCACCATGTTGACCAGGCTGGTCTCAATCTCCTCACCTCGGCCTCCCAAAGTGCTGGGATTACAGGCGTCAGCCACCATGCCTCACATCTGGCATTTTTTCAAGCTGACAGTGCTCATGGAAAAGGGCGAAGAATGCTTTTATGTCCATTCAGAGAAGAAGCCCCCTAAATAAACAGTGTTTCCTGTGCCTTGGAATCTGCAAACCCAGGAGCTCAGTACTGTTCATCACAGGCTAATTCCATGGCATTACACAGCCTTCTAGATCAATTGAGCATGTCCAACATTTGAGCATGTCAGAGGCTTGTTAAAACACAGATTGCTGGGTCCCACCTCACGGGTTCCACAGGTCTACGATAGAGCCCCAAAGCATGCATTTCTAACATGCTCCCGGGTAATTCTGATGCTGCTGGTACAGGAACCACACTGTGTCTCCAGAGAGAGCTTTGTAGAATTCCTGCTGCTCTATTGGCACATGCATCACCATTCCCACACACCGGAGCATCAGACATTCTAGCACACCATATTATTTAAAATCTCAGATGCACAAGTAAGTGTGTGAAGCAAGAGGTAGTGGCAGTGAAGAAATAAGGACAGGTTGAGCCCAGACTGAACAGTAACTTAAGAATAAACCTCTGGAGGACTGGTGGATCCAATAAAGAGGCAGCTGAGAGAGCTTGTTTATAGTAAGGCTTTCTACCTCCTTTTTAAGATTACCAAAGTTGATCTGGGCAAAGCCAGCCCTACTCTATCCTACCCTGCCCTGCCCTACCTTGCCCTACCCTGTCCTGCCCTGCCCTGCCCTACCCTACCCTGCTTTGCCCTACCCTACCCTGCTCTGCCCTACCCTACCCTGCCCTATCCTACCCTACTCTGCCCTGCCCTGCCCTGCTTTACCCTACCCTACCCTGCCCAATGCTACCCTGCCCTGCCATTCTCTGCCCTACCCTTCCCTGCCCTGCCCTGCCCTGCCTTACCCTACCCTACCCTACCCTGCCCAATCCTACCCTGCCCTGCCATTCTCTGCCCTGCCCTTCCCTGCCCTGCCCTGCCATACCCTACACTGCCCTGCCCTACCCTGCCCTGCCATACCCTACACTGCCCTGCCCTACCATTCTCTGCCCTGCCCTTCCCTGCCCTACTGTACCCTACATTGCCCTGCCCTGCCTACAGCTGAAAGGCAGGGATCCTGAGCCTCCCACGCGGCCACAGTTCTGGAAAGCCTGGAGGTCAGGAGCTGCAAAGTGGATGGGGGACCTAACTCTTGACTTATCCAAATGACTTCACCTATGTCATTCCCTTTAAACGGAAATCCCTCTTTCCTGGTCTCTCAGTCAACTCCTGGCCTTCCTTCAAATCTCCACACAGGCACCTTGTCTCTGGGGAGAGACCTCAGCATCCTGGGGAGACTCCGCAGATCTCTGTGCTTCTGCTCGAGTCCATCCCCACTTCAGCACTGTGTGAGTATAAGAGACAGGACCAAAATTCTTGAGTATCCCCAGCCTGTCTCCTCTCTCATCACCATGTAAAGAGGCCTCTTCCCATGGTCTCTGCCACTCTATCACTCCTTGCGGGTAGAGATTACTCCTCTCTGTAATATAGCATCAAGGGCTGAGGAAAGAAAACTGAAGGGACAGAAGGAAAGAAGTATATTTAGTGGAGACGAAAAGCCTGTGGACTCAGGCTCGAAAGATTTTCTCTCTTTCTACAAGGGTAAAGGGAAAAGCGCACAGGCCAGGCCAGTTTTCTGGGGTTTTTTTGAGTGCCAGGGCAGACTCAAAAGTGGACACAAAAGGGAAGGGTCGCCCTGGACTGCCCGTGTGGACTCTATTTACAGAGTTTGAGAATACAAGGAACTTAAATTTTTCTGAAATATCTTTCGTTCCCTCTTTCTTTGACGGCTCTGGGTCTGTATGCTTTTGTTGGGTTACATTTTAGTCCTTCTCTGACCTCTGAACTTTGCCCTTCCCAGCACTGGGCACAGAGGCTGGCCCACGGTATCAAGTTGATGCAAAAGTAAATGCAAAATTGATCAATGACCGAAACCACAATTACTTTCACACCAACCTAATAGATGTGCAGAATGGGTTCGCCTCTTTCCTCCCATCTTTCCTCTGTCAGTGCCGAAAAGCCCATCATGCGGAAAGGGGAGTGGCAGGGAGCAGAGACCGACAGGACCACTGGAGGGAGAGAGGCCAATAAAACATCCCCCTAAGCCTCCCTGGACTGAATACCAGCCACAGAGTGCTGATCTTGGCTGGGAGCCCACCACTTACCAACCCCCTCCGGGCCTCTGGGGTATGGCTAATTAAAGACATGGTTACTCATTTCATTCCCAAGTCACTATTTAAGGAAGCAGAATCATGCCATTCCTGCAAGGCCTCTGACCCTACACTGGAGGCGAACAATGCTAGGGCTTGTCCAACTGGCCGTAAGTACAGGGCTGTCCCAAAAGCGCGGGAGGGGCAGAGGAGGGGAGACCACAGGGCCCACAGCTGGGCCAGCTGCTGGACTGTCCCTGCTTCCATGTCCTCCTCTCTCCCTTTCCCCAGGGCTCCAGATTCGAGTGACAACCCCTCCCTAACCAACGCCCCTGCCACGGCAACTCCTGTGTTTTCTGGGCATACTGAGAGTCACACAGCTGACTCAGAAAAAAGCTCCAATAATCTCCTTTTGGATTTCAACTAGCAGCGGTTTGGAGTATTTGGGATTTTTCAGTTTTCAGTTATTGTTTAAGAAGTAAAGAAAAGCATGGCTTTTAATCAACAAACACTTGTTGAGATCTGCCCTATGCCAGGCCTGGTGCTAAGATGGGGAAGAACAATGTATGAAGTATAATTCCTGCCCTCAAAGGGTATCCAGTCTTGTAGATGAAAAAGACACATAAATAAATTCACCAATGCAGAATAAGCATGAATGCAGATATGTACTATGCACAGTACAGAGTAGGTGGTGATAACCTCTAACGGACAGGGAAAGAAAGCTGTGCTAGAAATCTAAGGTGGCCTTTGAGGGGCAAATGGGAGTTCCTCAGGTAACCCAGTGACAGAAGAACAGCCCTAGCAGAGAAAAAACATATTCAGATTCACTGAGATCACAGAGAAATTGGTTGAACCTTCTCGTTCCAGTGGGTCTCAAGCTTTTTTAACAAACAACTCTTAATGCAAGATAAATGTGAATGGAGATGCCTGTTCTGAAACATCCAGTGCAAGCAGAAAATGTCTTAGACTGGCCAGGTGTGTTGGGTCATGATTATAATCCCAGCACTTCGGGAGGCCAAGACAAGAGGATTGCTTGAGGCCAGGAGTTTGCGGCTGCAGTGAGCCATGGACTGCACCGCTACACTTCAGCCTTGGTGATGGAGCAAGACCCTGTATCTGAAAATAAAAACCATAGGCTGGGCGCAGTGGCTCACGTCCATAATCCTAGCTCTTTGGGAGGCCAAGGCAGGTGGATCAACTGAGGTCAGGAGTTCGAGACCAGCCTGGCCAACACAATGAAACCCCGTCTCTACTAAGACTACAAAAATTAGCTGGGTATGGTGGCAGGCGCCTATAATCCCAGCTACTGGGGAGGCTGAGACAGGAGAATTGCTTGAACCCAGGAGGCAGAAGTTGCAGTGAGCCTAGATCACACCATTGCACTCCAATCTGGGGGGACAAGAGCGAGACTTCTTCTCAGAAAGGAAAAAAAAAAAGACATTGATTTTCATTTTAAATTATGCAAATTATGCATACTGTTTACAATATTCTCATATATTGTAATATTAAAATAAGGTTTTGCATTTCCAGTCAGTAAGTTTACTTGACTTTCCAAACGTACATTGTCAAATAAAATGGACCCTCCATGGATGCAGCAGCTCCGTGTTCACCCCTTGGCTTCACATTTGCCTAACCCTGGAGTCAGAGAAAGTCAGCCTGTACTCCAGCCTAAGAAGTAGAAAGCCTCTGAAAGGGGTTGGAAAGCTAGGCTCAGGGACTCACGCCTGTAGTTCCAGTGACTCAGGAGGCTAAGGTAGGAGGATTGCTTGAGCCCAGGAGGTCGAGGGTGCAGTGGGCAGTGATTTTGCCACTGCACTCCAGCCTGAGTGTCAGAGAAAAACTGGCTCAAAGAAAAAAAAAAAAAAAAAAAAAAAAAAGAAGGTGTGTGGAGACCAGAGACCAGCACTTTGTTTCTTCTGATTTTTCACACTCACATTTAGGACTGTTGACCAGGTGTGACCACAGGCCCAGTGTTTCCACCCTGCTGAAAGTTTAAAGTTTGTCCCCATGCCTCCTAGCCCTCCCGACTGCCACACTGGTTGACTTGAAGAATATGCCACCTGTGGGGCCAGGGAAGCCAATCGGGCAATGAAAGGGTGGGCAAGGGGAATCTCTCCCACAAAACCAGCATCCAGGGGCCTTCCAAGCTAAGTGTGCAAATAAGAGCCAATCAGATGTAGGGAACCAGGGGAGGTTTTAAAAAACCACCTCAAATGAGAGTTCATTGATTCCCCAATCCCCATGCTAGGCTCCATCCCAGACCAATTAAGTCAGAAGTCAGGGAGTGGCTTAGAAGTTATTCCAGGCTTTGAATTTCTTATTTATTAATTTATTCCAGGCTTGGAATGTATTAAACCTCCCAGGTGATTCCAAACCTCACAGGAGAGTCAGTGAGCGAGATCACTGTGGTTCTCAACCTGGCTGCACAGGAGAGTCATGTGAGGACGTTTTCATACATATACTCGGGGAGCCATGCCCCAGCCCCATAGATAAGAATCTCCTGGGTTTAGGGCTCGTCATTAGAATGGCCTCTAGACTCAGGAAGGGAGCTGACCTATCCTAGTCTGTGTCCTGGGGCACATTCCTTGAAATTTTCCAGGTTGCACATCCGTGCCTACACCTGCAGGAACTGTCAGAGTAATCCCTGGGGTGCCCTGAGTGAGGATCAGGATGCAGGTACCTACAGAGCTTGGTGACTCGTGTCTTTGCAATAGTCATGACGCCTGTGACCACCATGGTACTAGGAGGGCAGCCTGGGCCACTCCCACTGCCCAGAGCAATGTTTCTTGCTTGAGAGGTGAGGCCACCAGTGGTGCTGATTAGGGATGGCTTACTTACATGGAGCACAGGGCATGTTCAGGACCCTGGCTACAGACCATCCACCGAAGACCCCCTCTTGATTCACATGAGTGAGTTGTGCGTGGCTTTTGTGCTCTATGCTGGGACCCTCCTAAGATCCTCCAGTCTGAGCAGTAAGGGCTGCGACATTAACTGTGTCTGCCCGATCGCAGCCACCCGCGCCCGCCACAGGTTTCACAGTCTTCCAAGGTGGTTGTCCAGCCCATTGCTTCTAAAGGCAAACGGACCCCATGGATCAGTGTCCTCTCATCTCTCCCAGATGTGGTAAGGAATCACAGTCACTGTCAGTCTCAGGCCATGCCTGATGAGGGTAGACATTTGTGGGAAGAGGCCTGCTCTCCTCACTCTTTCCGCAAGCCACTACCCTATGGGCTGGTGGTACTGCCTGGCAGGCAGGAATGCAGTTCCAATGGGAAGATATCACATCTTGGGAAGGCACTAATTACTGCCTGATGGGTTCAGAACATGGTTGGAAGGTGTCTGTATTAGCCTGCTCTCATGAGGCTAATAAAGACATACCCAAGACTAGGTCATTTATAAAGGAAAGAAGTCTAATGGACTCACAGTTCCACGTGGCTGGGGAAGCCTCACAATCATGGCGGAAGGCAAGGAGGAGCCAGTCAAGTCCTATATGGACAGCAGCAGGCAAAGAGAACTTGTGGAGGGAAACTCCCCTTTATAAAACCATCAGATCGCATGAAACTTATCCACTATCATGAGAATAGCATGGGAAAGACCCACCCCAAGATTCAGTTATCTCCCACCAGGTCCCTCCCACAACATGTAGGAATTATGGGAATTACAATTCAGGATGAGATTTGGGTGGGGACCCAGCCAAACCACGACAGTATCCTACATTTGTGCTAGAAAACCAAAAAACGAATTATCCTTCACACTTTCTTCCATACTGGGAAAGACTTGCATTTTTTTGTTCACCAAGGGGAAAGCACCTTTAAAAGATTCTTGAGAGCTGATATAGACTAATGTAAATGTTCTGAGAGTGTTTAAGGTAGATTAAACTATGACATTCAGCACACCAGATGAGACAGTTCACCCTTAACAATGAAGCAACCCTCAAACTAACAGTATTGAGGAAAAGCAGAAACAAAATCTGTTCTTTCAATTCAAACTGTTCTGAAGAGCCCCAGCATGGTAACAACAGTGTCGCTGCATTTCTCTTACAGTAGGAGATACATAAATAATCAGGAATGGTGCATTTGCTGGTGAAGAACAGAAAGAGATTCTGTCTGGACCCCTCAAAGAGTCTCTGTGTGCACTAACTGGACAACACATAAATACGTAAGTAACTCTCCTCTACCCATTCTAATTTTTCTTCAATGTATCGCTATATCTCATATGGGCCCATGAATTTTGTAATGCATTTTCTAATCATCTTTATAGATAAAGGCCCCAGCAAACAATGTTTGCCCAGGGCCCTGCACATGCTAGGGGGAATCCTCTTGGGCATCTCGGGTATTTTCAAAATCTTCCGGGTGGTTTCCATTTTGTACCCAGGCTTGTGAGTCCCTCTGTGAGAAGCGAGAAGGTGGATGTCCACATGTCATCCAGCTGGTTTCAGCCAGTGATAGAGAAGGGCTCCAGAAGCGTTATAGGTGGGACTGTATCCTAACATTCATATGTAGCTCAGACAGTGACCTTATTTGGAAATGTACAGATGCTCCTGAACTTACCATGAGGTTATGGCCTGATAATCCCATCATAGCTTGAAAATACTGGTAAGTCAAAAATGCCTTTAATATAACTAATCTACTGAATGCCATAGTTTAGTCTAGTCTACCTTAAACATTCTCAGACCGCTTACATTAATCTACACTGGAGCAAAATCATCTAACACGAAGCCTCTTTTATAGTAATGTGTTGAATACCTCACGTGATTTACTGAGCACTGTACTGAATGCATGCCAATTCTACATAATCATGAAGTAGAAATATTGTAAGTGGAACCATTGTTAGGTTGGGGACTGTCTATAATTCGTTTCAAGATGGGATCATACTGGAGTAGGGTAGCTTCTAATCCAGTATGTCTGGCGGTGTTCTCATAAAAAGGAGGAAATATGGACACGCAGACTTGCACACAGGGGGAATGCCAGGTGAACACGAAGGCAGAGATCAGGGCGATGTGTCTACAAGCCAAGGACCACCAAAGGTGCCAGCAAATCATCAGAAGCCAGGAAGGAGGACTGGAATAGGTCCTTCCCTCACCGCTCTCAGAAGGAACCAATCCCACAGTCACCTTGCTCTCTGGACTCCCGGCCTCCAGAACGGAGACAATACATTTCTGTTGTTAAGCCACCCCGTTTGCTGGACTTCATTTCATCAGCCCTAGCAAACAAACTCAGGGAGGCTCCTCAAAAGCACCCAATGGAAGGTCAATACACGATGGTGAAAAATGAGTTTTAAAAATAAACAAACAGAAACTTTCCAGGTGACAAACGAATTGGAAAGCACTGGGAATTATTTCTTTGAGTTGCTCTTTTTTAATGCACTTAACACTGCCGCAGGAAGCCTCATCTGTCTCCCCAGTGAGCATCCCCAATCTGCTGACTGCTAGTGAGAAAATAACTGGCTCGATTTACGTAAGTTCCTAGAATCCTTTGCACTCCTTTGCTCATTTCAACCCGCCAGACCAAGGAGAAATAATTGCGTTAAATCACCTGGCAATTTAAATGTTCCTCCTTTTAGTGTCAAAGGAGTCTTTCTCTTTAATCAATGAAAAACCTGAGGTCTCCCTGGCAAATAGTAAAGCCTTACAATTAACAGCACACAAGGAGCTGGATTTAACAGGAGAGATTCTGGGTGCAAAGAGAAGCTTCTAATGGATCCTAATCAGGCTCGCTCCTGGAGGAACCCAGAGATGATGCACGAGTCCCGGACGGCAGAGGCCTGTGTGTCTCCCGCTGGACACTAAGTTCCTCCCATCTTACCACAGGGCTCTGTCTTCATGAATGTCTAACTGAATCCCCCTCCCTAACCCTACCTTGGGCCCAGAGATCGTTCTTCCTTGTCCGATGACTGTACAAGAAGCGAAGACAAGCACCTTCATCAAGACATTCGTGGCACACAAGCCAGTTAAAAAGGGTCACACAAACCAGCTGAAAAGATGACAAACAGACATGTAGTTAAGGTCAGTAAAGGGAAAAGGGAGTTGGATCGAGAAATGAATTTTTCTTTCTTTCTCTTTCATTTTTACGTTTTTGAGACAGAGCATTGCTGTCACTCAGGCTGGAGTGCAGCGGTATCATCGTAGCTCATTGTCACTCTGACCACCTGGACTTAAGTATTTCTCCTGCCTCAGCCACCCAAATAGCTGGGACTGCAGGTGCACACCACCACACCTGCCTAATGCTGTTGTTTTTATTTTTTGTAGAGAGGAGGTCTCATTTGGTTGCCTAGGCAGGCCTCGAATTCCCGGCCTCAAGTGATATTCCCACCTCAGCCTCCAAAGCTGCTGGGATTACAAACGCGAGCCACCATGCTCAGCCTAAGATTTTCTTTTTGCAAATGTAAACGGAGCTGAGAAATTCTTGGACTCTTTTGGCTCTTATGGAAATAATTTTCTGATTGAAGAGCTTGAGACTCACCCATCTTCCTACATAAGGCTTTAGTGGATCTAGAGAGCTTTAGATAAGGCCCCTTTAAAATAAATGCAAAAGAATAAATTAGTGTCTTCCATCCTGATCGTTCTTTTCGAGTCCCTTCCTATTTTCTAAGGACTTTTGGGTAGATGGATTTGAAGGGGAAAAAACATACTGAAACCTGAAATGGATTGATCAATCCCAAGCCAGTTGCATTTCCCAGCTCTCTGGCAGGCTGCCTGCCAGATCAACCCCTTGTCCACTAATTCCCTAAAAATGCCCTTGTTCAAAGGTTGCAAACACTTAGTTCCATTTTAAGGTGAGCCCTAGCTCCCCTGCTGGCTGCATGAATCTCTGCTGTTGAGAGGAAGTTTGACATCATTCTTCCAAAGTCCTGCATTTAAATCCCAGCTTCTTCCCTTGTGCAAGTTATTTGACTAAGACTTGGTTTCCTCATCCCTAAATGGGGATGATGGAAGTGATGTCGGTGTTTCCATAACTTTTGCGAAGATTAAATGGGAGAGTGAATGCAAAGATCCTGATCTACTACAGCAGGTGCTCAATGAAAGAGTGTCCACCCCACTTGTCTGACCTGCAGCCCAGCTGAGGCTACGAATCTCCTCCCCTGTCCATACGAAAAGAAGGAGGTGATAGAATCTGTGACTTCAACTCCTTCTGCACTGACCCCTTTGTAGTGGCTCTGAGCCTGGGCTCCTGGGCTATCATTTCTGAAGAGGGAGCTAGTGCTGATAGTGAATGAAAAGGTCAGAAGACGGGGCCTTTTCATCTCAAGGAGTCAAATAAAGGAGAATCTACGTGCTGGATTTTAATTCCAATCAGTAAACATAGGTTGATCAAAGACCCATGTCAGTCCTCTGTTGGAAACTGAGAAGAAAAGAGATTTGGCCCCTTCATCTGAGCCTCTGTCCATTTGAATGTGCAGTCATTCTAGTGAAGTGAGTTCTAGATGCAAGAACTAACTCAGCAATGCCCCGGTACTAAGTTAACTGAAATTCGCAAGTGTTGTTCAAATACAGGTTTGGGACTTTGAGGGGACACATTTCTTGGCTCCAAAGAAAGCCCATGGTAAATGTCTTTCCACACATCCGTTTTCCAAGAAAATTGCAGTGATTCCATATGTTATTATATTAGTTTGGCCCCTTTTATTTACGTGTGAAGGAAAAACACATTATTGTTTCTTGTCTCTTAATCCATAAACCTCATTGACCTTAATTTGTAACAATATAAACTATGAGTGACTTTTTTTAGTCACTAAATAAAGGCAACCATATTTTCATTGAAATAATTTGACAAAATCGTTTTTAAGTTCTAGAGAAGAACCTGTTCTCTAATTGACTAATTAAAACCCACTTAATCTAATAAAGTAGATCCTCTATAGACCTTCTGTACTAGAGAAAATTTTATTAGTCTGAGTCGAGCTACAGGATAAACTTAGAGGTAATAAACTACATGGGGGGAAAGAAATCAAACATGCTGTAAGTGGGAACCTCTGCTTATCTACACCGATTCCTCAGGTGACGCCGGGAACTATATTCATGAAGAAGCCTCCAAACTTTTGACCTGTAGCTGTCTTCGCCAGCTGCGAAAACCAGATTCCCTCCCTGAATGACTAGTGATGTTTTTCCTTTGAAGATAGCATGCCCTCTGCTCTTTCTTGCGGCCAAGGTCAAACTGATCTTGTCTGACACATCCTCTCTTGTCCAACTGCAGCCCATTGAAAATTGATTCCATTTTGGCCAGCTAGCTTTTCCTAGGCCAGCAAAGGGAGCTCAGTGCAGGACAGAGAATGACACTGTCTGACAATCCTCTTCCCAAGTGAGCTCTCTCTGGGGAATCCCGGAAGTGCAGTGGACACAGATGGACTATAATCTTGGTCCTGATGCCCACAGGTAAGAACATACTACTTAGATAGTCACATACATGAGCTATGTGTGTCTGAATCTACAAAGGGGCAGCCATGAATATTTCTCTATATTTTCAAGAAAGAAACCTCAAATGAGGCCAAAAAAAGACTTCCATAGACCCTAGAGGTCTCTACGAAACTTTGCTTTAATTAGATCAGAATAGTTGTATTTAACTTGTCAAACTGACAGATGATAGGCCAATGATAGATGAGATTGATTGACTGATTGATTTAGAAGTCAGACAGATCAAAGTTTATACCAATTCCTGGCTGAAGGAGCCCTAATAAGGTTCTGAGTTTCCTTAAGTCCTAGTTTAATTGTCTGTAAAATGGGTTTGCTTACCTCTCCAGGTAGTTTTGAGACATGAATGAACCTGTGTCTGTAAAGCGCTTATTAAAGTGACTGACATAAAGTGAGCCTCAATAAACAGGAACTGTTAACAGCTCATTGTTATTGAAGGATAGTAAGGACATCTTTGTGAGTTCAGAAGTTCAGAACAGTAAGAAGACTGACTGGACTAATGGAAAGGTTCTGATACGCATCCTTGTAAAGGGATACTTTCCACAACAATGCACAGCGCAAGTGGGATCAGTCACCTGGTAGTCAGATGTGTACAAGTCACGGAGGGTGAGATAGTACTGCTCAGGACCTCAGGAACCCAGCCTGATTTCCTGGTTCAAAATCACACCTGTGAAACTCTATCCAGGTGGGAAATTCTTCTGGTTGAGTCTCCTGGAGCCATGGTTCATTATCAAGTTATTTCTCTGGGTCACCCTGAGGTCACCTCCTTAATTAATGTAACAGCCAGAGGAAGCCAGGCCCAGGAATTTAGCTGCACAGGCTTTTGCCTGAAAGTCCAGAATAACACCTCTTCTTTGTTGAACACTTACTATGTGCCAGGCACCGTGCAAACAGTCTTATGTGCATTTGTTTATTTAATCCTCTAATGGCAGTCTGGAGGAGCAGCTAAAATAATCCCCATGTAAAGACGCAGAATCTTGGGCTTGTCAAAGCCCAGTCATTCATCCAAGATCACAACTAGGAAGTGGTGGAGCCAACATTCCAGGTCTTTCTGACTCGAGTGCCTGAGCTGTTACCACCAGGATATACTTTGCAGAAAACCATTAATCTCACATTTCTCTCCCATGTCACGTGTTTATATTGCACTTGAGAATAAAAGGCGGTTTAAAATTCTCCCTTTTCCCACCTGCTGAAGAGCAGCACAGCCTGTGTCCGGTCACTAATCAGGCCCTACCTTGCTCCAGGTTTTCCAGAATACTTCTCAAATTCTCCTTATGTCCCATCATTGTTCACCCCAATTCCTGCTCAGGATTTTTTCTGTCCTTTCAAAAAACAACTGCAATGTAGCAATTAGTTTAAATCACTCTTAGCTAAGAAGCCGCTTTTCAGGAGCACCTGGTTGGAGCAAGAGTGCCACCTGGTGGAAGATTTGGGTCACTGCCAACAAACGTTTCTTGGGCGAAGGTGGGCAGGCTGGACCTGAGCAGCGCTCCTGCTGCCTGGAACTATTCCTGGACAGCTATAAGAACTAACTCAGCAATGCCTCAGTACCGGTTCTACTGCAGTTCACCAGTGTTGGTCAAATACAAGTTTGGGACTTTGAGGGGATGCATTTCTTGGCTCCAAAGAAAGCCCAGGATGGGGATTAGGATAAAGTAAGTGAGGCAGAGTCTTGCAAGTGCAGGAGGGCATCCTGGCTTTACCTAAAATTTTAACGTTTTATTCATTATGAACTTTTTGCATTTTGATTTTTTAAACTGCATTAAAATCTGATTTGTCTTGATTCCTGAGTTTTGGGTACCCTCTTGCATTTTGTACCCACAACCAATGTCTCACTGGCCTCCCTCTAGTATTGGCCCTGCCAAAGCCTTCTGAGAAAGGATTCTGCTTCCTTTCAAAGCTATGGCTATAAGGAAGTGACCCCTGGCTCCCGTCACTTCCCCACACATCTGTCTCCACTCTTCTCCATCTGAGAATTGTCTTGGTCCACCTCCATCATCTCTGCGCCCCTCCTGCTCTACTTGATACACCAACCCAAGTCAAAAGAAAGTACACAAACCAGTATACACACTCGAGTGTAACAAGCGAATAAATGGCAAAAAAAACACAGTGTGCCAAACACTGATCTCATCACAGATTACTGCTCCTTTGGCAGGCAACTAACAAGCCAAGCTACAAAGCTGCTTCTGCTTTTCCCGGGTCCAGGACCATCAAGCCATAAGAAGTCAGGGCAAAGGATACTTGCCAACACTCTGCCCTCACCCAACCTTGGCCACGGCACACAGAAGGTCACCTTGTAACATTTCTTCCTCGACAGTGTCCAAACTTAATGCCCACATCAGGCCAGGTCACCATAAAGCTCTATGTCTGGGCTGGCTTATCCCCACAGTCTAAGGCTGGTGGGAAGTCTTTACCTGCAACGCAAGCATGGGCATGAGGGGTCACGAGCGTGGTTCTGGAAACCCCTGAAATTTTAAGCAAATTATGTGCATCTTCCAGGGAGACAGCTTATTATTTTCCTCCTGCATTATTATTTCCTAATATTATTATTCTAAATATTATTATTTTCTAAGGAGCCTTTGACTCTGTAAAGAGTAAGAATCACAACAGTCGTAATAGAGTCTTCGGCTTTTATCAAGGGTCTATGTGAGAACCAGCAACAAGAAATACCTTCCTCGGCGTGGTCTGGTGAAAAGAAGCATCAGTGGGCTACTCTGAGGCATGTAAACCGTGTTGGGCCATCTCAATGCAAGACCCAAGCGTTTCTTAGCGTACAGAAGAAGGAAGACTTTTTCTCTCTTGATAAACTGGAATCTCACCCGGCTGTAGAATAGGATAATCCATGTTTCCTTCTTTGCCTTTTGCTGCTGGCTTGAACTCTTTTTCAGCCTCACCATGGCTGTCAGGCAATTCTTTTTTGCAAGCTCTAGACTTTCCTCTGAAATGCCTTTTCACCACTTGGCATCCTGACTCCTCCTGCAAGACCTGGCCCTCCTGTCAGCCACTCAACACTTCAGGCAGAGATGAGCGCATACACACACTTCTGATACTAAGCAGATCGGTTTTCTAGAACGATGTGCATATGTATCTGTCTTCCTCACAAGAGCCCAGGAGCGCATAAAATCCAGTCTTATTGGTTTTGGTACCCTCAGCACCCAGCACAGATCAGTGTGTAAAAACGAAGTTTCAATGAGAGGATAAATCAGCCCATGAATGAATGAGCAAATACTTATAGTATGTGTTTTCCTAAAACATTCTTTGACTTTTTCAATAATGTGTGAGCCTCAGTAATAACGATTGACAGGCAGAGCAAACAGACTCCCCCACAGTCCCCAGTGCCTTCGTTTCCCAGATGAGGAAAGTGAGATTGCAACAGACATCGGTGGAGGAGCCCAGCAGCTCCCCCAGGAGCCACACCCAGGCCAGCCGCCGGCCACTCTGCGACTGTGTTCTGAGAACACGCAGCATCTCCACACCACTTGGCAGGTTTTGCCACAGGCCTGCCACTCCGCCTTGCTTTTTGCTCTTTTCCCTCCTTTTGCTGCTCCCTGGTTTAGGGTCCTCCCCACCTGTGCTCAGAGCACACAGTAGGGAGACAACCGAGCAGGAGAGTTCACAGGAGAGAAAGTATGGCGGCTGGCAGATGCCCACTGTATCCCCAGCAGGGTCTGGAAACCTCAGTCTTCATGATCCTTTGTCATTAACCATAGTAAGAGTTCCCATTACTATGGGAACTTGGTTAATTCCCACTAACCAAGTAATGGGAAACCTGTTGACTCTTTCAACTTATTTCAACATCAGGATGCAGAGAGCTGATTCATGCCCAGAAGTGCATGACCCATGAACCTAAACAGCTGGGTTTACTCTGTCGCTTCTCACTGGAATTAGTCTGATAAAAATCTCAGGGCGGCCAGGCGCAGTGGCTCACTCCTGTAAACCCAGCACTTTGAAAGGCCAAGGCGGGCTGATCACGAGGTCAAGAGATAGAGACCATCCTGGGCAACATGGTGAAACCCCATCTCTACTAAAAACACAAAAAGTAGCCGGGTGTGGTGGCGCGCCTGTAATACCAGCTACTCGGGAGGCTGAGGCAGGATAATCACTTGAACCGGGGAGATGGAGGTTGCAGTGAGCCAAGATCATGCCACTGCACTCCAGCCTGGCGACAGAGCGAGACTCTCTCAAAAAAAAAAAAAAAATCTCAGGGCGGCTGCTCCAAGCTCTGCTTGTCCCAAATGCATTTCAGAAACGGGAAAGTGAGCTGGGCAGAGGGACGGATCGACCCATTGGTCTAGTTCCCGCTTTGGGGAAGGAAACCCTCGGCCGAATGCAGCCGTGGTGGTTACTGAATCGTCAGACTTGCCACAAGCAAGATAAAAACTTTAAACAACATAGGACTTTTCCGTTTTCTGCTGTGCAGCGTTTCTTGTTCTGTTTTGGCTTCTCCTGGTGGTGTGGCCTGGCCTGCAGGGTTTCCTGACGAGTACTCCGCCTGCCGCAGTCAGGCAGCTGCAGAAGCAAACGGCCCCTCACCCTGCTTCTCAGCGGCTCTCCTCCACAGGCAACGTCAACAATTTTTTTCAAAACAGGTAAATCCAGAAAGGACGTAAGGTTTTGATTCACTGGGGTTTTGTTTTGGTTTTGTTTTTATTTGTTTTAGAGACAGGATCTTACTCTGTCATCCAGGCTGGAGTGCAGGGGCCCCACTGTAGCTCACTGTAGCCTCCAACTCCTGGCCTCAAAAAAATCCTCCTGCCTCAGCCTCCCAAAGAGCTGAGATTACAGGTGTGAGCCACCGCACTCAGCCTGATGTATTGTTTGTGAGCAGCCATTTGACCTTCTCCTGTCCACTCCTCAGAATTTAGGTCTCTCCTTTGAGGAGCACAAAAACTCACATAGGAAAAGAGAGGAATATTCCACGTTTAGAGCTGGGAAAAGGGAAGTCCCTTTACTCTTCCTCCTCAAACGTTCACCTGGTTTATGTTCTCACCTTTCCCAGGTGTCTAGTAGAAACGGGCCACCTGGCCCTGATCACATGGTTTTCTGTTCTGTGCACCTCTTTTCTGTCACCCTAGATTTTAGATATTTCTGTCACCTTTTTTACCTATTAAGTACAAAATAGATATTGCTTAATCGAGAATAGCCGCCAAAGTCTAAAGGCAAATTAAAACCGAGGATAGTTTATAAAAATACAAACCATTTGTAGGCCAAGTGTGGTGACTCACACCTGTAATCCCAGCACTTCAGGAAGCCAAATTGGATAATTTGAGCCCAGCCCTGGCGATAAGGCAAAGCCCCATGTCTAAAAAAAAAAAAAAAAAAAAAAAAAATTATCTGGGCTTGATAGTGCACACTTGCAGTTCCAGCAACCCGGGAGGCTGAGGTGGGAGGATCAGCTGAGCCCAGGAGGTCGAGGCAGCAGTGAGCCATGATCATGCCACTGCACTCCAGCCTGAACCACAGAGTGAGACACTGTCTCACAAAAAGGAAAAAAAAATATAAAACATTACTACAAGCCAGACCCTTTATTTTACACTCAGTCCTCACCCCAATCCTATAAGGTAGGTGTTTTTATTCTGTTTTACACATGATGAAAACTGAGGCTTGGAGCGTTTAGTGTTTTCTCCTGGTAGAGCTGCAGATACTGCCCAGGCCAAAGTCTCATTCTAAAACCCTACCATTGCCTCCCAAGTCAGCTCAGCTCTTCTCATGCTTATCTACCTTGAATGGGCATCAGGCTAAACCTTCCTTCATCTCCTCCATTTAACCAGCCCCAGACTGGGAACACGGCACAGTGTGATATTTCTGAACACGCGAGTGACTGCTGGCACTCCCTCCAATCTTGCCTGCAGCTGAACCCCTGATCCATTCTACTCCTTGCTGTAAAAAACAGACCAGACCTCAGAATCCTTCTCAACACAGTACTCCAGGCAGCTCCTACCAGACCATCAGCATTGCCTTCGACGACGGAGGCAGCGACTCAGAGAATCCAATTTCCATTTCGTCTCCATCCTTCCTGCCTGATTTCCCCAGTATTTCTGGGAAGGGTGGGTGGATGGATGGATGGAAAAGGAACATGAACGCTCCTCACACAGGAAAACGCTGCTCGGCACCACTCCTGATTTTGCTGACTTCACCCAATGCCAGAGCTTCCTTGCAGAACTTGCTCTTTGCATGCGGCGTCTGTGGCGTTTGTTACAGGAACTGGTGAGACGCACGGGTCATTCTGAGGCCAGGAGGACCCTCTGCATCAGCACTCTGCTTCTCCCGCAGTCTGATTTCCTCCCCTCCAACATATGCCTGAGCTTAAACACAGCCATTCACCCCGTACTTCCCTCTTCTTTTTAAAGCTCAAGCTGACAAGAGAAATTTCTTTCTCCCACTCACCTTTTTTTTTTCCCCCTATAAAGGGTAAAAGATTTACAGCTCCGCTGTGGGATACGTAAGGATGAGCCCTGATTAAAAACTCGTGTGTGTCTTTGGGGCCATGACCCCCTTCACCTGAGCCATCAGGTACCCAGAGCTTCTGAATCGGCCTGTGATTTAGCTTTGGTCAAGGAAGCACGTTTACCAAGCCCCATTAAAGTCCCAGCGTCAGTTTTAAAACAGTCTAGCGTTGATGCTATCTGGATATTCTTTCCCTCAGCAAAACACGGCTCAGTGTTTGAGAGGAAGGAACTATTAAAAATTCATATTCAAGAGAGTTTGAAGAGGGAATAAAATAGCTCTTACGAAGCGACATTTTGGTGACTTGAGTGAGAGGAAATCAAAAGCATATGGACTGTATGCTGCTAAAACATACTTTTGTTTCCTCCGAAAGGAAAAAAATACTAGAGAAAAATATATTTTATAAAATGCATACATTGGAAGATAGCTGGAGATTTTTTTTAAAAAAACCCCAAATGTGACAAGGATGGCCTAGCCCTAGTTATTAATATCTTGGAACCAGCTGGAGAGTAAAATTAGGTTGTAAAATGGTTGTACCATTTGTTACTCCAAGCTGGAAATGACACATTTCTAAAGGAGAAAAAATGCCATATTGAGGCACATGAAATGAGGTTTTGTTTCATTGTCTCTGTTTTGACGTTAGTCACCATAATAATTCCTTTCACTGAACTCATGCCTAGCCAAGGTCAAAGTGGACAGATGAGACCAGGTCCTGGAGCCAGACTCTTATTGGCTTTGCCTCTGATAGTGATGGGATCTTGGGCAAGCTCGTTCACCTCTCTGTGTCATAGTCTCCTCATCTGGAAAGTAAGAATCATCATCATCATCATCATCATCATCATCATCATCATAGCTGTTCTACTGAACCATCCAGGTGAAGCCCCTGTAATAAATGCCTGGTACACAGGAAGTTCTCCGTAAATGTTAGCTGGGATGATGTGACGTCCTGCCAGGAATGCCCGGCCACTAGGTATCTCCATGCTCAGCCACTCTTCAAAAACTGACCGACAGGCCAGGCGCAGTGAGTGGCTCACGCCTGTAATCCCAGGACTTTGGGAGGCCAAGCGCTGGATCACTAGGTCAAGAGATTGAGACCATCCTGGCCAACAAAGTGAAACCCCATCTCTACTAAAAATACAAAAATTAACTGGGCTTGGTGGCATATGCCTGTAGTCCCAGCTACTCAGGAGGCTGAGGCAGGAGAACTGCTTGAACCCAGGAGGCAGAGGCTGCAGTGAGCTGAGATAGCACCACTGCACTCCAACCTGGGTAACAGAGTGAGACTCTGTCTCAAAAAAAAAAAAAAAAAAAAAAACCTGACTAACAGCTACACTGACAAAAAAAGGAGAAGACACAAATAACTAAACTTGGAAAATGAAAGTGAGGACATTACTACCAACCTTAAAGAAATTAAAAAGATTGTAAGGGACTATTATTATGAACAATTTTTCACCAACATATTAGATAACCTAGATGTAATAGTAGTTTCTAGAACCACATGAATTACCTCAATTAACTCAAGAAGGAATGGAAAATCACAACAGACCTATAAAAAATTAAAATATTGAATTACTAATCAAAAGCATCCCAGTGAAGAAAAGTCCAGGACCATATGGCTTCATGGATGAAATCTACTAAACATTTAAAAGATCCTTGTCAGCCAGGTGTGGTGGTTCATGCCTGTAATCCCAGCACTTTGTGAAGCCGAGGCGGGCAGATCATCTAAGGTCAGGAGTTCAAGACCAACCTGACCAACATGGAGAAACCCCATCTCTACAAAAACTACAAAATTAGCCAGACGTAGTGGCGCGTGCCTGTAATCCCAGCTACTCGGGAGGCTGAGGCAGGAGAATTGCTTAAACCCGGGAAGTGGAGGTTGCAGTGAGCCAAGATGGCACCATTGCACTCCAACCTGGGCAACAGGAACAAAACTCCATCTCAAAAAAAAAAAGAAAGAAAAAGAATCTTGCTTCCAAAAAATAGCAGAGGTGAAAATGCTTCCTAAATCACTCTAAGAGGCCAACATTACCTTGATACCAAAATTAGTCACTTCTTTTAAGACCTTGACCTCAAATATAACATCACCTCTCCTCTTATTCTCTCACCCTGCTTTATTTTGCTTCACAACACTTAGCACCACCTGATATATTATCTACTTGTTTGCTTATTTATTTATTCCGTGTCTTCTCCTACCACCAGAGCAGGGAATTTGTTTTTTTTTTTTTTTTTAACTGTTAAATTATTAGTACCCAAAAGAGTGCCTACCACATAATAGGTACTTAATAAAAATTTATTGAATGAATAAACAAATAGTCTAATGATTCTTTCACCAAGAGCCAATAGAGTGAAAACAGAAGAGGACCCGGGTATTGAAGAACTCCAGGAAATAACTGGCTAGAAGACCAACACAATTTCAAAGGCAGATAACCAAGAAAGTGTTGTGTCAGGCAAACAAATGAGAAATAAGATTTCTGAAAAGCAGGGAATGATCAACAGGGCCAATTAGTGCTGAGAAATGAAGTACAGCGAGAATAGACGCCTCCAATGGATTGAGCTATATGAAGATCATTGGCCACCTTTGTGGGGGTTACCTGGGAAGAAGCCCGGTTATGCTGCTTAGTGGGGTGAACGAGCACAGACAATACATGCAGACAACGCTTTAAAGGAGTCTCTCTATAAAAAAACAAAGTACAAAGATAGGAAATTGCTGGCAAGGATGAGGGACAAGTGAGGATATTGTTTTTAAGTGGGAAAGACTTGTGTAAGCCTAAAAGCCTATAGAAAAAACCCAGCTGAGAAGAAAAGACATTGAATATTCATGAGAAGGCAAGGTTCCCAGAGTGGGCGGAGGGGACCCAAACCACAAGACTGGCTTTAGCAAGGGGGAGCGACCTCTCCTACACTCTCAGAGGACAAAGGAGGAATACATGACACAATGCTGATCTGACTGGCCCACCAGCCTCAACCGGGTCCCAGTCTCCCAAAACCCAGTCAGGCACTCCTTTTCATTATGTAGCCTTTCCTCTGGATCAGTTGAGAGTGTCCAGGGACAGTGAGGAGGCAAGAGGGTTAGAAACCAAAGCCCATGAGTGGAAAAGGCCTACAATGGACTTGGCCATTTAAGCCAAAGGTACTTCACAGCCACTCACTGCTCCAGGTGTTCCCTTCCCTGTGGTGTGTGAGTCCACTGGCATAATAGGCTCCCTACAGCCCTCACTCCTGGCACCCAGGAGAGGGGAGGGACTTAGATGATTGGTGATGGGCATACATAGCCTAGCTTCTTCCTGTCCATTTGCCTACAGATATCTTCTACTTCCTCTAGTGTCAGCTTTATCTGTAGGAAAGGTGATATTCTGGTCCGCATCTGCCTTTCTCCCTTGCTTTTTTTTTTTTTTTGAGACAGTCTTGCTCTGTCACCCAGACTGGAGTGCAGTGGTACAATCTCAGCTCACTGCAATCTCCGCCTCCCCGGTTCATATAATTCTCCTGCCTCAGCCTCCCGAGTAGTTGGGATTACAGGCACACCCCACCACACCCAGCTAATTTTTGTACTCTTAGTAGAGATAGGGTTTCACCATGTTGGCCAGGATGATCTTGATCTCTTGACCTTGTGATCTGCCTACCTCGGCCTCCCAAAGTGCTAGGATTACAGGTGTGAGCCATCTGTAATCCCTCCCAGCCATCTTGTTTTTTTTTTAAAGTAAGTTCAGAAAGAGATAGGGAAGAAGGGAGCCAGTTACTCCAATGAGAATTATACTATCAAAGGTGGCATATAAAACGTGATTCTCAAATTGTTCTTTTTGAAGCACAAAGATTAAAAAAAAAAAAAAAAGAAAGCACAATGTGAATATTTTCAGATATAATTTGTAACAAAAGTACATTCTTCCTAGAGGAGAACAATTACAGTGTCGAATGAGCCCCTGGTTCCGTTTCTAGATGTGTGACATGCAAAGGATCTGCTTTCAGAATTCACTTGAACCAAAGTGCAAAATCGGAGTTGATAGTTTCTTCAGCTCTTTCCAGGATTCCACTGTTTTCTATCTGGAAATAGTCACTGCCACATCCACAGTTTCAGACTTGAGAAAATGACCCAGAATCATCACAATATGTGAAGAGACAGCACAGCAATAACCACTCTGCAAAAAAGGGAGTGAGAAACCTGCCAGCATACATTCTTTGTTGATGAGAAAAATGCATCAGCAATTGTAAAAGCAGGTGTTGGCACCATATTTAGCCCTGGATCCAGCCTTCAACTCACTTCCCTCAAACTTTTTCAGTGCCAGAGTTTTGATCCTATAAATCATTTTAGGATCAGAACCACTCACTATCACCTTCTCCAATAGCTTCAGTCTCCATATTTCAAATTGAAACATAATGGCCTTGACAATGTAACTTCTCTCTGCTGCTCCTAAGTTACTATTTGAAAATTTACCAAATAATCTTTAAGCCTGTTGGTGAAGACAAAGATGATCTGTGAAATCTCTCTAACAAGTTAGCTTGCATGTTTTCTTATGAAACAGAGGGATAGGAGGACTATTCCAGATACTTGCAGGAAAGCAGAATCTGTGGAGGGTTAGAAGTCCAGGGCTGGAAAGTGGGCAGGGCCTGCGAGTGCTGGTGAAGATGAGGCTGCAGTTAGCCTGGCCAAGCTCAGAGCAGATGCATGTGATCCATATGCTATTCCAGCCCTGCAGTGATTGGCCTCCAACCAATCCACATTCTTGCAGCAGTTGTTCAAAGTTCCCAAAAGAGCATCTGGCCCCTTTGGTTTCTAAAGGCAAGCACTCCCCACTTTGACCCCCAGAACACAACCCACAGTGTGAAACTCCCTAAAGGGAAGTTGGAGTGCTTTACAATATTGGGTGCTTGGGGGCAAAGCTGGGCAAATGTCCACTGTAACTGGGCTTGGTGGGGAAGTGATTAACATCAACTTGATGGTTTATTTAATCCATGACTCTTTATTGCATGGTGATCCTGAGAGCTCCCATTCATTCAAAGTTCATTCAATACATACTGATGGAGCCCTTCTGGGATAAGGGGCAGGGATACATCCGTGAACAAAACAGACACAGTCCCTGCCTTCATGGAGCTCACAGCCTTGTTCAGTCATCTTCCTTGACTTGAGGACCCACTGGTATCACCCTCTTTGTCTTGAACCCACAGTTGGTGTAAAAGCAATTCACCTTGGCCCTGATCCATGGAAAGCCTGGGTAGGAGGGACACCATTGACACAGACTTGGGACATTAGAGAGTAATATCTCTGAGCTCTACTCATCTGAAAATAGAAAATGAACTCAATAGAAATGAAGGAAATGGAGAATGTGATTGTGTGACAGCGGATTGCGTCATCATGCAGAGATCCTGCGAGGTCAAAGAAGTGCAACAACACCTACTAGAAGCTTTGTACCAGGTAATATCGGTGCATATTAGTTCAAATAAACAAACCTTCCTACTTCAGCAGATTTGTTTGTAAGAGATAATAATTTTACAGTCAAAGAATGAGTCACATACAAAGTGTGTGTCGGGAGGGTGTGGGTGTGTTAACTAGCAAGCTTAAGAAAGAGCTAACTTTTATGTTCTTGTTTTTCATGATGACATCTGGGCATCCGTGGTGGTCAATGTCACAGAAAATCACAAGCTTTGGAGACTTCCAGGTCTGACTTCAATCATTTATCTGTGTGGCCTTTGAAGAAATTCCTTAACTCCTCTGAGGCTTGTTTCCTCATCTATAATATTCTAATGACATCATTAGAATATTATAGACATTATTAGAACATTGTATCATGCATTTGTCATGTGCCAAGTTCTATGCCGAAAATTTTAGAAATATCATATATACCTAAACTTACCGCACGATTCAATGAGGTTTTACTTCCACTTATACAAATTAAGAATCAGATACAAGGTGGTTAATTTATTTGCCTAAGGTCACAAAACTGGTGAGTACAGAAGAAGAAGAATTTTAATCCTGGTGCATCTGACCCCAAAGCCCATGCTCTCCAATGCCTCCTTCTGTTACCTTCCTGCAGAGTGTTTCTGGTAAGATAAGTTCAGCTGCAGCTGCAAAAAATTCAAAATTCTCCCTCACAGTCATCAGGGCCTGAAGCTCCTTCTTGTTGCGTTACCATCTTCAACAAGTGGCTTCCATCTCATAATCTGAGAGGGCTGCTCATGTCCAGCTATTATGTCCACATTCCAGCCAGTGAACAAAAGGGCATGTTTTGTGGATTTTGGTATATGCAAGGGTCCTTGACCCAATCTCCTGAGTATACTGAGGGACAACTGTACTTGTACATTTCTAAAGACATGTTTCAGTCCTCTGTATTTCTAGCATTGTCACCTTAGAATAGATGGTTTCTTTGTCTATCATCAAGTAACCGTTATCATATAGAAAATCTCCATACCAAATCTTAATTTTTAGAATAAAATGAAGGATGTGTGCATTTAAAAGACAGAGGAGGGTAGTATGTTCCCTCCTGTCGAGGATGTGTCCTGAAAATTGCACATAAAACTCTTTCATCCCAGTGACGGTCACACATAGCTGCAAGAGAGGCTGGTGTGATATGTGGTTTGAAGGCAGGAAGTCATGTGCTTGGCTGAAAAATGTGGGATTATATTAGTAAAGGAAGAAGGAAAGGGGGGGTACTGGAGAACAATCTCTGGCACACCAGGCTATTCTAACTATGTGGAATAATATATACAAAGCACTTAACTCACTGCCAGGCATATAGCGACTTGGAAAATAAGTTTGCTGTTTATTCTTATTGATGATATCTGGCATCCTCTGAAACACAGGCAGAAAATCATAAATTCAAATCAAGCAAAGAAAGGTCATGGAAAAATAGGACAAGGAATCATTTTTTAAATCACCATGATACTAGGAATTACTCCTCCTTTTTCATGCACACAAAAGCTCTGCCTTTTCTCACAGGCAGCATCCCTGGGGCTTCAAGGAGGGGGATAATGAAGAGAAGCTTTAGTACTCGCCCCTTGCGGAGTCAGTCCACGCCACATAACCCATGGGACGATGATATCACAGGTGCTCATTGGTAAATAATTTCTACTGCAGTAGTTAATGGAAATGCAGTTTTCATTACAGTAAGGAAATTGAAATCTCGGCCAGCCTCTGTGGGTTCCATCCAACCCATCCTTCATTGCTCATAAGATTGTGTGTTGTTTTCATTCCCCTCATGGTTAACCTTTGTCAGGAAGGGTAGGGGGAACTGGGTGATTGAAATCCCCAGGAAATCTCCACTTCGTGCTGCCATTTTAACAACCATCCCGCAACCATCCCAACACCAGGGCTCTGAACAAGTAGGAAGGAGACTTTTTAACTTAAGATGGAGATATTATTTAGTGGAGAAGGTTCTGGACGGCCAGCCTGAATTGAAGGGGTGATAGATATGCAGCCAATATGGAAGGGAAAAGAGAAAAATGAGAGAAGGTGGTGGCATTGAGAGACCCATGCTATTGAAATTTTCTCAGATGTATTGGACAAATGTCCTTGGGTGAGGGATTGGGGGTGTCAACACTGTGAGTGGCTCTTGCTATGGTTTAAGTGCCTGTGTTCCCCCCCAGATTCATATGTTGGAATCCTAACCCCCAAGGTGATGGTCTTAGGAGGTGGGGCCTGTGGAAATGATTAGATCATGAGGGTAGAGTCCTCATGAATGGGATTAGCATCCTTTTGAAAGAGACATCACCCTTTCTATCACATGAGGACACAGAAAGAAGAGGCCATCTGTGAACCAAGAAGTCAGACCTCAAATCTGCCAGCCTTGATCTTGGACTCCCCAGCCTCCAGAAGTATGAGAAATAAATTTCTGTTGTTCATGAGCCACCTAGTCCATGAGATTTTGTTGTAGCAGCCTCAATGTAAGACACCTCCCAACATAAAATACATTTTCAACTCAATATGTTTGGCTCTCTGAATTGCAATAATTTGTGGCTGTGCACATTTTCTGTCTTGTTAGAGAAAAGTTAATTGAACAGGAACTGTGCAGACTTGTTCCTTTAGATTCTCCTTTTCTTTTATTTCTGGGTCATGCCTCAGCTCCTAATTTCTCAGAGGCCCCTCACTTCCTTTCCTGTCACTGCCAGCTTCTTCCTTGCAGATTTTATTTTTGCACCACCCACTCAACGGAGGAGGCAAGGAGCTAATAGATTTGTGGCAGTGAGAACATCTGCTGAGCCACATAAATCAAGACATTCAGTCTTACAATTTTGTTGAGAAAGCAGAAGAGCAATAAACATCTTTATTTGGCAGAGGCCTGCCCTGCTTACAGCTTAAGGTTTTATCTCTTCCCTGTTTTTCTCTGTCACTGCTCATCTTATGACTGAATGGTTTCTGGCTGCCATTTTGTTAGCCCAGAATTGAAACTGTATTAACCATGTGCAAGTAATTTATAGAAGGAAGACTATGGTAAAATCAGGAAGGAGGGAAAGTTTGAGTTTAGCAAACAGCCAGGATCAAAGGCTTCCCAAAGCCCCCAGTACCCTGGTGTGTTTCAGCCACGATCAATTCAACATGGAGTGATGCTGGGAAGATCCATCTGAGCCATTCTGGAGACCTAAGTATCTTTTCTCTGTGATTGCCCAAGGAATTCCCAGGAAAAAATTGCCATGTCCTTCGTTTATTCATTTGGTGCATCCTCAAATTCTTCTTGTTCAATCACTCTTTGGGGGGCTACTTCTTTTGCCATGAATGATAGAAGTTCATAAGCTAAATTCATCTAAGTCTCTCAAAGGATAAGCTACCAACTTGAAGTCAACCAGGAATCCAGGTCAATGACCACTTCCCTGGTGAGTCAGTTGGGTTCAAGTTCCTCAAGCCTAGAAGCTGCTCTGCTCCCATGCTTATCCTTTTATCCTGCTTCATTTTCATCTGCATTTCAGGGAGACATTTGAGCCTGTGGATGGCAGCACCCATTAGGAGACCAGAGAGTCTGACTTTCTTCACCTTCTCCTTTTGCATCTTGAAAACGGCAAAACTGCATAATGCTCCTCTCAGACCCCAAAGAGGGAGCTGATCACTGTTCCTGGGCCTCCTGAGGAAAGGCAGGCCAGCAGTGCCAAAGGACAGATGCTGGGTTGAGGAAGGAAAAAAATTATATCGTAGACTTTAGGGTTATGAGGAATCCTAGAGGCCATCCATCCCTGCAGATGGGAGTACCATGGTCAAGGACACATGCACACCTGTGACAGAGCCAGGCCTGGAAACTGGACTTCTGGCTCCCAGTCCAGGGCTCTCTCCATTGTGCCCAGTGTACCCAAAGAGATGCTGGCCTGATTGGTACCAAAGGACATTCCTCAAGTGCCAGAGTCCTTAATATCCCACGAAGACACCAAATTGACATAAATGTACAATAATTGACAGAGAGAGGCAGGAACTTCTTTTTGTTTATAGCCATTGGGCGCTCCTATTGGCCTATTCATGATGGAGGGGAGTTGAAGGGATCTGCAGAAGAAGAAGGAAGAGGAAGAGGCAAAACCAGAAGAACAGAGCGTGGTGGCCAGGAAAGTCAGCTACGGGACCAGGCTGCCCATGTCCACATCCCGGCCCTCAAGCTTCCTCAGGTGGGTTGCTTACACTGTCTGTGCCTCGGTTTATTCATCGTAAGTGGAGATAATACAACTGTCTACTCAAAAGGTAAGGATTGAATAAATTATTTCATGAAAAGCGCTTAGCATGGTACCAGACTCGTAGCCATTGTTCATATTCCCAGGGCAAAGAAGCATCGGGAACAGCCGGGAGAAAGTCACACAGCATCTCTCAGGCCTGATGGTAAATAACTCACCCACCCTATTTCTAGCAGCGTTGCTAGAAGGCAGTAGAATGCACTGAAAAAAAGAAAGAAAAAAAAAAAGCCTGAGTAGAAAAACTATTCATTATCATTTGTCAATTTAAAAAAATAAATAAGTAAAAATAAGCAGACTCATGTGAAATAAATACAACTTTTAATTTGGGAAAAAGCAACTGTAGACTGGACATGGTGGCTCAGGCCTATAATCCCAGCATTTTGGGAGGCCAAGGAGGGCCATACACTGGAGGCCAGGAGTTTGAGACCAGCCTGGCCAACATGGCAAAACCCCATCTGTACCAAAAATACAAAAAATAACCCAGGTATGATAGCACATGCTTGTAGTCCCAGCTACTCGGGAGGCTGAGGTAGGAGAATCACTTGAATCCGTAAGGCAGAGGTTGTAGTGAGCCAAGATCACATCACTGCACTCCAGCCTGGTTGACGGAGTGACACACTGTCTCAAAACAAAACAAAACAAAACAAATAAAAAAACTATTAGTGCAAGGCTGAGTAAGCTACTGTAACAAAGAGTCCAAATTATCATGACTTAGAGAACAACGAAGATTATTTCTCTGTCATGTTACAATCCTGATGTGAACCGTGCAGGTCAGGGAGGAAGCTCTGTCCTTTACATTCAGGAGGGCTGGCTCTTTCCAATGTATTGCTTCACCATCCCCCTCAGTATCTTGTCCAATGAAATCATCACCACATCCAGATTTTATCCAGCATGGAGATGAAGCATACCCATGGTCTTAAGAGTGAGGCTAAGAAGTGGCATCATCATTTATGCTTACTTTTAACATGCAAGAACTTCATCACATAGGCACACCTAGCTGTAAGGGAGGCTGGGAATGGAGTCTAGCTGGGTAGCCACAAACCCAGAAAGAAGGAGAGAACAGATCTGTGTTCAAATCCAGTTCTTTTCAGTAGCTCATTGTGTTTGAGGTCAAATTACGTAGGCTCTCTCCTCCTCTTTTGCTCATTTATTTAACCAGTTCTCTCTTGTTGGGCACTCTCTCATTCCACAAGTATTTCTTGAGCACCTACTATGTGCCAGGGACTGTTTCAGGTAAAAAGACAGAACAAGCCCTTGCCCCTCTGTGGCAGAATCGCCACAAGGCTAATGACGGGACTTCCGCAGACCTTTTCTTCCCATTCTAAATCAGTGTTCATTCTTATGTCTAATTTTATATTCCTTTTTTAAAATTGTTTTCATTAAAACAGGCCCTCAGATTTATATGTGCTTCGGGTCACACAAAACTTGGATCTTCCCCCACCACTCTCGTGGGGCTGACATCCTAGGTGTGAGAAGGAAAGCAAACATGTTAACAAGTAAATATATACTTCATCACGTGGTGATCATGTTACAACATAAAAAATGAAGGCACAGTGAGAAGAGAGGAGCCAGTTTATCGCCCAGGTCAAGACCCTCTCTAAGGAGGTGTCATGTGAGCAGAGATGGAACAAAGGGAGTTGTTTCTACTTTTTGCTACTCTAAAGATCGAGGTGACTCACTGTCTTACATACAAACCTTTGTGTAAGCTTCTGATTATTTCTTAAAATCTATTTCTGGTAGTGGAGTTAATGAGTCAGGCGGACAAATGTTTTTAAGGTTCTTAAAACCATGGACTGAAACCTTTTTTTTAAATGAGATTTCTTATTAGAGTTGTGAAAGAAGCAATTGACAAAGCCCTAGACTCCAAGGCGTTTTAGATCCATATTTAAGTTTGTTCAAAGTTGAAAAATGCTGGAGACCTTTAAGGGTTACTTGTGTCTGGACCACCAAGCCTCTCCAGGCCCCACATCCTAACCAGCCTTCCCCTTCCTGTCCCCAAATGCCTACTTGCATTCCTTTATCCTAGAATTATTTCTTAAGTCGTGGAGTTTTACTGTGAAAAGGAACCTTGGTGAGGATGAGTCCATTCCACTTCCCTATTTGATTGCTGTGGAAACTGAGGCCCAGAGATACGGCCGACTTACCCTAAGCCTCACAGTAAGTTCATGGTCAAGCCAAGATAAAGCCTCAATCTCCCGATTCCTGTTTCCGCACCCAAAATCAATGACAAATGAAATGTGCATGCAGGGTTTTGTGATAGCAAAACCAGGGGCAGAAGTTTTACAGGAAATACCCATGGCTATAGACTACCAAGTATACCTACCTGGTTGTGAGCATGAATTTGGTAATAAATGCAAAGGACATAGGACAGTGCCAGAATATTTTAACCAATGGATATTATGGTGGCAGAGCAAGGGGGCATGTCCTAAGACCAGATGAGGGCCCTGTGGGGAATGAAACAGGTGGGAGGTAGCGTCGGGTGGCCTTGGGGCCTGAAGGCATGGACTGAAGACCTCAGCAGAGGGACTGGACCCGCCACCTCCAGAATCCGAGGAGCTGGGGAAGGAATCGTATGAGACCACCTGGATGACAGAGACGCTTGGGCTTGGGTTAAGGGAACCACAGGAGAGAGTAGCCCAGCTGGAGGCCTTTGTGGAGCTCATGGAAAGGGCAGCTTTAATCATCAGCCAGGCTGCTCCAGGGAGACCAGCTGTCCGGCCCAAAGTGCTCAGGCTGCCCAGCCACGTGAGAACTGTTTTATCCTCATATTTCTCCCCTTTCTGGGCTTCAGTCCAGGTATGGAGGAAAACAGCAGCAAACAAAGGGAAGGAGGTGAGCAGAAGGAGGGAGGGGAAGAGGACCATGACCCCTTCCCAGGGCAAGTTTCCTGGGTGAGACAGGTCCCAGCCAGGGAAGGAAGGAAGATTGAAACCTAAATTGTTTTTGGAGTTTTAACTATTACCTGGGACTTGGAATGCTAAAATCTGCATGGAGGCCATTTTGTGCAACTCAAATGATGTTTGATTGTATGAGTATGACCTTGAAGATCACTAGTCTACCCAAATCATCAGTAGGGGTAGAGCAATTCTGCCCCTACCAAATAGAATTTAAAGAGACAATGAGAAGCCCCACAAAACTTAGATCTGCCCCTACTGCTCTCATGGAATTTATAGGTGATGATAGAAGAAAGAAAGAAGGAAGGAAGGAAAGAAAGAAAAGGAAGGAAGAAGAAAGAAAGAAAGGAAATAGATGATTGATAAATAGATGATACATAGATGATAGAGAGAGATAATCGAGTTGCATCTTGTTCACAGTGTCCTTTCCTATAATGTGCCAGTTACACGTGATCTTGATTTGATCGTCATTCCGGCTGTTACACACGTGCAGTAGGGGTAGAGGAATTAACACTTTCCACTAACAGGACCCGCGTTGATTCCACTCTCGTGCACTCACTCATGAGTCATAATTAATTTTTAGACACCCTTTGAAGCATCATCTTCCTGCTTGTGTGTATGAAAGTTTTATTTTCTGTAGTAATGCACATTATACAGACCAATATTAGTCTGAATTCAACATATACTCAAAGTGGCAATTATCGACTTCCAATGTCTGCAGATTATAGAGCCTCATCCAGTGTTTTCACTGTGTGACCCACACCTCCTCATCACCCTCAGCCAAAAGCCTGTTCTGTACAGGTTACATTGAGTCAGTTTTTTATTCACTCATCATTCATTGGATTGGGTACCCTCCATATGCAAATCCTCCTGTGAGGTGCTGGAGATACAAATTTGATAGCTGGATGACACACAGTCCCTGCCCTCAATGCACCCACCATCTACTACCATCTGAATTGATGGATGTTAAATTGCCGTGATAACCAGTGATTCGGATGATGTCAGCAGTGTATACAAGGTGCGGTGAGAGCACAGGAGGAAGTAGCCAGCTCTTTCTTATAATGACTCAGATCAGTTTCACAGAAGAGAAGACCAATGGGGCTGGGAGGATCAATAAGGCTTTCCCAGGCAGCTGAAGGGGGTCATATTAGGCAGAGGGAACAGCTTGTACAAAAGTGCTGTACAAAGGCATGAGTCAGGAAAGTCTGGGTTATGCTTTGGTAATAAAATGACTCTGAAGCCTTCTTAGCTGAAGACAGCTGAAGCTTATTTCTCACTCAGGTCACATGTCTGATCAGGTCAGCTGGGCAGGAGGAGTAAGGAGCAGGGCTCTGTTCCACACAGTCACTTGGGGACCCAGGCTAGTGGGTCAGGCTGTCCCACCTGGAGCATGTTGTTTGTAAGCTGGCATTGCAGGAAAACAAAAAAAAATTTGGAAGGTAATACACTGGGTCTTCAGTGCTTTGGCTCAGAGGTGATACTATAATTTTAACCTGCAGCCCATTGGCCAGAACTAATCACATGCCTCACGGGGTTGCGAAATGTACAGAAACACATGGCGATTCCATGAGTAATAAATGTCTCTGCTACAAGCACAAGGCATGAAGCAGTTTCCTGGGTTCAGGGAACTGTGAATGGTTCACAATGACTGGAGAAGTCATTTTCTTCCAAAAGCCCAAGTGCAAGAGGAAGTGTCAAAAGAGGAGTTAGGGAAAGCGGGATGAGATGATTAACTCTCGTGTGCTATGCATAGGAATTTGGACCACCTTATGTGCAGAGTGGAGTTTGAGAAGAGTTCTGAACATGATATCATGGTAATAGTTGTGCTTTAATACATGGTAATATTGTGTTTAATATCTGCGGTTCATGAATGTAATCCTAGCACTTTGGGAGGCCAAGGCAGGCAGATCACCTGAGGTCGGGAGCTTGAGACCAGCCTGACCAACATGGAGAAATCCGGTCTCTACTAAAATACAAAATTAGCTGGGTGTGGTGGCACATGCCTGTAATCCCAGCTACTTGGGAGGCTGAGGCAGGAGCATTGCTTGAACCCGGGAGGTGGAGGTTGCAGTAAGCCAAGATTGCGCCATTGCACTCCAGCCTAGGCAATAAGAGCAAAACTCTGGCTCAAAAAAAAAAAAAAAAAAAAAGTCTCAGCCGGGCATGGTGGCTCACACGTATAATCCCAGCACTTTGGGAGTAGGTGGATCACCTGAGGTCTTTTTCTCTCCTGGCTGATGATAAACTCCTGAGATCCAGGTTTGCATATCAATTCAAGTACAAGAATTTGACAACTATTTATTAATAAAGTACGTTTATGTTGGGCTCTGTACTAGGCACTAAGAATATACTGGTGAGCAAAACGGGCATGGTCCTTATTCTCATGTCACTTATAATCTAGGGAAGAGACAGACATTAATCAAGCAGTCACCCAGAAAAATATATAAGCACTCATTCTGATCAGTGATATGGAAGGAAACCACCAAGTGTTAAAAGAACATATTGCAAGGAAATTGTTCTAGCCTGGAGGCTGTGAAAGGCTTTTACAGGAAGTGATGCTTGAGTTGAGAACTGAAGTTAAAGGAGTCTATTTCAGAGGAAGGAGTAAAGGGAGGAAAAAGTCCAGGCAAAGGCTCAGACAGAGGAAGGAACGGGTTTGTGCAGATTTGGGAATCTCAAAGACAGCCGGCAGGACTGCAAGTGGGTGGAGTGGGGGCTAGAAGCCGGCAGGAGTCAGATCTTGTAGGCCTCAAAGGGTTTAGTCTTTATCCCATAAGCCAGTAAATGAATTTCAGCACCAGTAGGGAGGGACAAGGTCAGGGATGTGTGTGTGTGTGTGTGTGTGTGTGTGTGTGTGTGTGTGTGTGTGTGTGTTTAGATCACCTGTCACCTGGAAGAAAATGTTTGGCGAAAGTCTGGAAGCAAATCAAACCATTGAAAAAGATTGCACTGGTCCAGCCCAGAGAGAATGGTGGCCTGAACCAATATGGTAGCAATGAAGATCATGCATTCAAGAAGTATTTCTTTGGCATCTAATGAAGAAAAAAATAATCAACTCTCTGTAGATACAGCTTTTCCAAGCTTTTCCCTGCCTTGGGGTTTTAAAAGACCATCTGTCTGAAAAGGTGACGTTGACGCTTCAGTACAAAACACTTAGACATCTGGTAATAAAGACTCAGCCTACAAAGAAGAGGAAATTGAATGGTGTTCTGGGGATATGGTGAGACTTTCTCAAGTTGGGGAGAGGGAGGCACATCAAAGAGAGAACAAGAGGTTAGACCCTTGAAGACTTTCACGGGCCATGGAGGACCCAAGGCAAGGTCCTGTCTGAAGAAACGGATTCCTACAGCACCTGCCAGCAGTGAGCGTCTGTCCTCAGATACTCTCTGAGGAGCCTGACACACAGGAAGTGTGTTCAGAAGGAATGTAATGTGCAGTTGACTCTCCCCAGGCACTCTGCAAGACGGTATCATCAGCTGGAAAGCATTTAAGCTTCTAGAGTCAGGATTTACTCCTCTGCTACCCTTAGACTCTGGACATGAGATGGTAATGAAGACCTGAGACTGTTACAGTTGCATTACAGAAGAGGGTGTGCCTCTTCCCAGGTTTGTGGCTTGCCCTTGACCTTCTCCTGAGTATCACATGCCCAGCTCCTGAAGGGGGCGCTATAGTTTGGATGTTTGTCCCCTCCTAATCTCATGCTGAAACTTGAACCCCACTGTTGGAGGTGGGCCAAATGGGAGGTGTTTGGGTCGTGGGGACACGGGGTCTCTTGTGATAGGTTGATGCTCTCCTTCTTTGGGGGAGGGTGGTGAGTTCTCATTCTTTCTTTCTTTCTTTTTTTTTTTTTGTTTTTTTGTTTTTTTGAGATGGATTTTCACTCTTATTGCCCAGTCTGGAGTGCAATGGCACAATCTCAGCTCACTGTAACCTCCACCTCCCGGATTCAAGCGATTCTCCTGCCTCGGCTTCCCGAGTAGCTGGGATTACAGGCAAGTGCCACCATGCCTGGCTAATTTTTGTATTTTTTAGTAGAGACAGGGTTTCTCCATGTTGGTCAGGCTGGTCTCAAACTCCTGACCTCAGTTGATCCACCCACCTTAGCCTCCCAAAGTGCTGGGATTACAGGCGTGAGCCACCGCACCCCTAAAAGAATGTGTTCCCATTCTTTTAGTTCCCTCGAGGGCTGGTTGTTAAAGAGAGCTTGCACCTCCCTCCTCTTGCTTCCTCTCTTGCTATGTGGCCTCTGCACACTCTGGCTCCCCTTTGCTCTCTGCCATGAAGGGAAGCAGCCTGAGGACCTCATCAGAGGCAGCTGTGGGCACCATGTTTCTTATACACCTTGCTGAACCATGCGCCCTGTAACTTCTTTTCTTTATAAATTGTGCAGCCTCTGGTGTTCCTTTATAGCAACACCGAAAGGCCCAAGACAGATGACAAAGCTGTAGTTCATCCTGGGTGCTGGGAGGCTTGGCATGTGGTTGCCAACTAGGGATTCGTTAAGTTCAGATTGCTCCCTCAGTTGGGTGCAAAATCAGATCGAAAATGGTGCAGTAGGTGGGTCTCGTGTTCATGTTCCTTCTCCATCATGCCAGTGTGTCCTACTTCTGGTAGAATCCAGAAGTGTCCTACTTCTGGTAGAATCTGAAGAATACTGTAGAATTCCTTTGAATCTTATCTTCTTACTGTTGTTCAGTAAGTGATGGAATGGACTCTATGAACGTAATTTAAGTCAATGTTTTATCTTCATAACTAAACAATAAGTTATTATAAAATAAATGACTCAAAATTTAACAAGAGCCTCATATTCATATTTAAACCCAAATTCTAATGACTCTGAGCTCCCCAATAGCAGAACCCCAGTCTCCCTTTACAGTCTTCCTGTCTTCCCAGCAGTCCCAAAGGGAGGTTAGTGTCTCAACCACAAGAACCCACCGCTGTTCTCCATGTTCTTTGTCTGCAATAAGTTGCCCATCAAACAAACTTTCAAAGAAACCCGTTGTCATCACAGGTGATGATGCCAGCACCAACCCCCTCTCCGACTCGTCCTGTCATTTGGTCCTGAAGCAGGATCCTCTGTGCCCAGACGCTCACAAAGTCTTTCATAAAACCAGTTTCTTTAGCCTGTGGCCCTTACCGCTCTCCTCCGTGAACTCAACTGGGGTTCCCAGGCAGGTTCAGGAAAAAGGCCATGGCATTGCTCTACTTTCCTTGTCACCCCTGGTCTCTCCACAGGACCAGTGCACCCCCAGTTCCATCTCTCCACTCTGTCACGCAAGCCCCAGGCCACATCAGTGATACCCAAAGAACCATAGGTGCAAAAACACCATCACTCCTTTACAGCCCTCACTAACAGCATCAGAGCTCCACGTGTATGCAAGTACAGATTAATATATCCATAGAAGAAGAGCCCAAAGGTCACACATTATGGTGTTTTAATAATGGCCGTGACCCCTGGAGGGTGAGTGGATGGATGTTTCTTATTTTTGCCTGCTGAAATATCTACTTCCGTGGCTTTTTAAATTGTTGCAGTTATTTGCTTTGTGATGCTTTAAAAATTATGTGATAACATACATTTTATATTTTATTCTGTAATGCTTTCACTTAAAAAAAAAAAAAAAAAAAAAACATCATCTTAGGCCAGGGATGGTGGCTCATGCCTGTAATCCCAGCACTTTGGGAGGCCAAGGACGGCAGATCACGAGATCAACAGATTGAGACCATCCTGGCCAACATGGTGAAACCCCGTCTCTACTAAAAATACAAAAATTAGCTGGACATGGTGGCACATGCCTGTGATCCCAACTACTGGGGAGGCTGAGGCAGAAGAATCGCTTGAACCCCGAAGGCGGAGGTTGCAGCGAGCCGAGATCACACCACTGCACTCCAGCCTGGTGACAGAGCGAGACTCCATTTCAAAAAAAAAAAAAATCTTAGATATTAATAGTTGCCTAATAACTAAAGGCCCTCCAATTTAGGTTGGTCTTCCTATAAATTGCATTCAACCATTCAGGAATTATTCTTTGAGCGTCATCTGGCTGTGTGTTTCAACATAATACCAAAGCCAATGAGAGCTAACATCTGTAAGTCCTATGGTATGCCAGGCTGAGGTACCACAAAACCCTCCCTGAGCTCTGGGCAGGGACGGAAACCACCACACTGATGAGGAAATAGTGGCTTAGAGCGCATACAAACTACGATTGATGCCAGATGAGCTCTGGGGAGGCCCAAGTTCTGCTGGAGCCAAGAGCCCTAGCACCCTTCCTTCGGGGTATCTGTTAAGGGCACTGATTTGGGGACCTCCTCAGTCACCTCCTCAGCTGGGCTCCCCTCTCTCAGGGACACATCTTTCCTCTTACCACAAACTCCTGCATCTCGGAAGTTACAGGGAAAAGCTGGGCCCTTGTGGCCCCTCACCCACCCCCACCCCCCAGGCTCTTACCGAAAGTCAGCAAAGCTCAGCCAGGCCACGTTTAGAGCAGCTGTGGGCTCGCCACGCCCGCCCCACCCAACCTCCTGTAAGAGCTTAAGTCAACAGGGCACAGAAAATCAGACAGGCTGTCTTGGGATAGGGAAAGAAAAAAAAAAACCCAGCAGCTGCTGCCTAATTGGCATTCTAAATAGCTAGAGGCTTCCAAGTACAGAAATGAATTAAGCTTTTTTTTTCTTTTCAGGGTGGAGGAGTACAGCCTCCAGGTCTCCACCCAAGTCACACCCTCACTTGCAGCTATTTATAATATCTAAATGCCAGATGGAACCTGCTGGGTGAAACCGAGGACTGGACAAAAGGCAAAGGCCCGACAAGCCCAGATCTCCCGGGAGCAGACACAGACCCCGAGGGGACCCCTGGGCACTGCAGGGGGAGGGGGGTTGCAGAGCCGCAGGGAAACGGGGTAGCTGGCCCTTTCGCCCTGCTCAGTTTCCCCAGCCAGCAGAGAGATCTGGGAACAGCTGCTGAATGCTTCCCTTCCATTCCAGAGCCCGTGGCACAGGGCTGGGTGCTGGGCCTGAACTCCGGCTGTACCTGTTGGCTTAGAGCAGCCAGCAGGGCCCAGGAGCACTCACCAGGCAGTGCAAGTCAGAGCAGAAGGACCAGCAGCCAGAGGTGGGGTTGGCCGGGGGCAGGCAGCTGGAATGGGGCCCTGGGGCAAAGTAGGAGTTGGACAAGGTGGCCCATGGTGGTCTTGAGTGCAGAAGCAGGGGTGTGGGGGGCAAATCCTGATTTCCTCATTTACCCGGTGTGGCTTTATGGCTGTCAGTAACCCCTCACAGGCTTTATTTCCTTATTTGTGACATGCAGGCTCTAATCAAAGTAGCCGGATGGCATTTTTGAGAGCATTGAAAAAGACAGTGAGTGCTGAAGATATTTCTGCAGCATTGCAGTGGCAGCTGTTACTAGAGGACCTTGTGCTGAAATGCAAACCTGTCTCTCTGTAGGCTACTGTCCGTACCAATGACTTGCAGGCAAACAGTTCCCTCCCTCCTGAAGGACCGAAGGGGCCTGGAGACCTATTGCATCTTGACTTTCCATTTCCTGCCCCTGATGTGCCATGGCAGAAGGAAAAGCTGGCTTGAGCTAGCAAGTCATTTGAAATACGAACCTGATAAAACCCGACTCACATTCTGCTGCCCAGCTGAGCTGGGCTGCTAGCGAGTTGAGGTAGTTTCTCCCCAGAAAAAAGCCCTAACACCTCCTCTCATCCAGTGATGAAACCCTCCGTCCTGCCTCAGCACAGCCCCAGCATCCCCTTTCCAGGAATCCCCCTGACCCTTAGACTACACCGGAGTTCCCTCCAGCTCTTCAAAAGCAATGCCATCCAATGGAAATAAAGTGTGAAGCATACGTGTCCTTTTAAGTTTTGTGGTAGCCACAGGAATAAAAGTAAAAATGAAGAAGGTGAAATTAAGTTTAATACTATGCTGTGGTTTAAAGGTGTCCCCCAAATTTCATGTGTGAGAAACGAGTGCCGAATTCATATGTTGTTTCAACGTGGGTCCTCTGGGAGATAATTAGGATTGGATAAGGTCATGAGGGTGGGGACTCCCCCACCCCCACCCCTGGCATCACAGTTGCAGCTTTATAGGAAGAGGGAGCTGACAGGCAGGCTCTTGCAGTCTTGCCATGTGATGCCCTCTACCATGCCACAGTACAAAAGCCCTCACTAGAGGTGTCGCCGTGCCACTGGACTTCCCAGCCTCCAGACCCATGAGCCAAATACAATTCTTTTCTTTATAAATTACCCAGTCTGTGGTATTCTGTTACAGCAACAGAAAATGGACGAAGACATACTATATTCTATTCAAGACAATGTATCAAAATTAAATGTAATCAATATAAGCACTAATAAAATATTGTACGTTCTCTTTTCATACTAAGTATTCAAAATCTGGTGTATATTTTACACTTGGAGGGCATTTCAATTTGGATTAGCTGCATTGCCAGAGCTCAGTCACTCCCGGGGCCAGAGGCTACCATGTGAGACGGCACAAGCCCAGAGCATTTACTTGAACTCATGTCTTTAATGCTTACTGCTGCTCTGTGGTTCAGACATGGGTAGAGTTGCTAAGGGGGCAGTGGGAGAAATATTCCATATGCAGGCCAGTCTGAGAAGCCTGGCAGGAGAAACTGCAATCTGAGGTTGAAGCTAGGAGAAGCGGTGCTATGGTTTAGATGTTTGTCCTCTCTAAATCTTATGTTGAAATGTGACCTCCAATGCTGGCGGTGGGGCCTCATGGAAGGTATTGGATCATGGGGGCGGGTCCCTCATGAATGGCTTAGTGCCATCCCCCTGGTGATGAGTGAGTTCTTGCTCAGTTCGCACTAGATCTGGTTGTTTAAAAGAACCTGTGACCTCCCCCTTCTCTCTCTTGCCTTGTGATGCACGTGCTCCTACTTTGCCTTCCTCCACAAGTAAAAGCTCTCTGAGGCCTTACAGCTCTCTGATGTCAGCTCTATGTTCGCACAGCCTGGAGAACAGTGGGCCAATTAAACCTCTTTAGTTTATAAATTACCTAGTTTCAGGTACTTCTTTATAGCAATGCAAGAACGGACTAACACAAGTGGGATTCAGGCTCAAACCATTGCACTTCTCTCTGGTCTTCTAGGCAGTCCCTTTGTGTTTGCATGTTATCTTGGGGTGGGGCTGCATTATGGCTACTGTGAATAAAACACCAGATGCATTTTCCCCGAAAGAACTGCAGGACACTGGAACACTGACAGCTCTGCTTTGAAACCCCTCTGTCAGACGAGGTTGATTTCTTCACTTCCCTCCAAGCTCTCACAGATATAGTGAAGATTTTGAAAGGAGCCTCCTAGGGAAAGAGATCTGATGGGGTAAGAAACAGAAAAAAAAAAAAAAAAAAAGAAAAACAATAATCAAAGGGGAGACTCTTGGGGCCACCAGCTGTGGGAACACTGGCAGCCTTGTCACGAAGGCTTGGGAACTGGGAAAGCTTCCTAGGCTTCCAAAATGTCTGCAGTATTTTTGGGTTTGTGGCCTTCGAATGCTTGGTGGACCTCTGCATATGAGAAATAGTTTCCAAACATATCACATGAAAAATATTTTCTTTTGGTGCTCTTAGGATTTAAACTCATTTCTGATCCTACCAGTGAACACAGAGGCACTTCCTGACTAATGAGGTGTTTGTGGTAGCAGCCGCACTCAGCCCCACTAAACCACAGGATGATTTCTGCCTTGTGCATAGAATGCTAGAATTTTCTGGAAAACCCTAGAAAGGGCCAAGATGTGACTTTGTGGCTAATGCCTACTAGTCCTGAAGCCAGGGAGGTGTCCTATGGTTTCTTGCAAGTCCCAACCCTGCTGGGTGGCTGGTTCCATTTCTGGAACAGCTTTGGAGCCTTCCTAAGCCTGGAATTGCCTACCTTTCCCAGGTGTTCATTCCTCCCTGTTGACTGCCCATAATGCACAGACTACTGATATGCTTTGGCTGTGTCCCCACCCAAATCTCATCTTGAACTGTAATCCCCATAACCCCCTCATGTCTAGGAAGAGACCTGACGGGAAGTGACTGAATCACGAGGACTTTTTCTCCCATGCTGTTCTTGTGATAGTGAGCGAGTTCTCTGGAGATCTGATGGTTTTATAAAGCAGTTTTTCCCAGCTGTTGCTCACACTTGCTCTCTCACCTGCCACCATGTAAGGCATGCCTTTGCTTCTCCTTCACCTTCTGCCACGATTGTGAGTTTCCCGAGGCCTCCCAAGTCATGCAGAACTATGAGTCAATTAAACCTCTTTCCTTTATGAGTTACCCAGTCTCGAGTGTATCTTTACAGCAGTGTGAAAAAGGAATAATACAACCACCAATCTAGTTAGTTACCAAGAGGATTTGGAGTCTGGGCAGTAGGAGAAATCACGACATTTGCTCCAGGGGAATGTATGGAGACAGCCTGAACCGAATAACATCTTCTGGCCAACCAGTCTTGAGTCTTCACCCTGTTCTCAGGAAGGTACTAATTGTCTCAGAATTGAGCCAGCAGGCAAAGCTGGGCCTCCCTGGTTTTGTCTCAGCTACTGTTATGTCCACCAAAAAAAGACCACATGGACAATATTTTTCAGAGAAATTGTTAGAATGCACTGACTTGAAAAATAATTTGTTTCTTCTTATCACCATAAAATCTCAAAAATTAAAATGCTAAGGAAATAAGGATCTTCTGACAGCTAGCCTTTTCTGGTTAACAGGAAACTATTTTTATTTTCACCAGTGATGCTGAAAATCTCTTTCTCATGGATCAATGCCTGGGCTTGCTTTTAATCATAAAGGACCCTGCTGGGCAACAGGCCACTGTGAGTCCAGATGACGTAGTCTGTAGAATGCAACACGTAAGCCACTGAGTCAAACCCAATTTCAGGCCTGCTGCTGGTCGCTGGTATCTTCTTTCTGTTTGGTTTTTATCAGACCTTTCCTAGGAGCAGTATTTTGTTATAGTGTGTTCCCTTTCCTTAAAAATCAAGGCAAAAAAAATTCAACTTCTGAGCCCAGGTTAGCTGGGTTCCACTTGAGGAATGGCTCTAGTCGGAGCAAAACGTTTTGGCTCACGCTTAGCGCCTGACCACATTTTGACTATGGGATGACTTTAGCGTTCACTTGGCAAGGGCATTTCCATTTGGCTCCCGTGAAGTCATAGAAATTCTAGTTATTTCTGCAGTGTGTGATTGCCTGGTTTATTTATAAGAACGATCCATCAGGATTGAGCTGTTCTCGCGTCTGGAGCCACTTGTATTATCACAATTATGAAATGTTTATTTTCTTAGATCAGCTTGAGCTGATAAAGCACTTTTGAGCCTCTAAGAATCTTGTAAGTCAAGATAGTTTAGATAAGGATATGATGTTTCCTGGTGGGGGCTATATCAGATGAATATGGCCTCTCCTTTGATTGGGCTATCACATTAAATGGGTGTGACCATCGCACACTCTTCTGAGAGGCGGGGTCCCCTCCTTAGGAGGATTTGCAGCCAGCCCCCTTTGTTTCCTCTGGCTCACATCCCAGCTGGGAAGTGCAGCTCCCAGAAACCTGGGGAGATGAGGCCACCCCAGTGAGGCAGAGGTGAGTGATGAATGTTCCAGGGCCGCAAGGCCTATTTGCAACCACACTGAGCACAAGAAGCTCAAAAAAAAATATTCCATATTAATGAGGGTTGAGCAGGCTCATGGATTTACATTCTAAGCACCACTCTGTCAGAAGGGCAATCTGGCAGCGTCTGTCAAAAATGAAAGATGCACTTTCATTTGTTTAGTGAATATCCGATTGCCTCTCAGGCCCAGGTGATGCCCAAGATATAGCAACAGTGAGGAAGGACGACCTTTTCCTCACAAATCTTACTTTCCTGTGGCAGGGACAGACAGATAAGCAACTAGACATGGACTATACTGTCAGAGCGCGGTAAGACACATGGGCAGGGCGGGAGAGAGAGTATAGGGCCGAGGGAGCAGGGGCTGCCCATTAGACAAGATGAGACAGCAGGGAAGTAGGGAAACAAACCGACTGGCTGACGGGACAGGAGCTTCCAAAGCAGGCGGAGCAGTGAGTGCAGGCGCCCTGAGAGCATGCGGGTTGTCAGCAGAGCAGAGGCCTGAAAGTCATAGTAGGTGAGGAGGGAGGTAGGAAGCGAGGTCTGAGAGCAAGGAAGGGTGGAGGTAGATCGTGCAGAGCCTTTCAGCAGAGACTGTGACCTGTCTCTAACATCCGTGTTCCCTCTCCCCTTTGTAATAAAATCCCCCCATCTTTGTGGGGCTCACATGGATACCCTATCTCCCAGCCTCTTGCGCCGCTGGGTGTGGCTACATCAGTAAGTTCATGCTAATATGGACCGCGAATGGAAATGGTTTCTGCTACTTCTTTGTTCTGTATTTATAAAATGGGCAACGGGCAATAGACGGGCAATGTTTCCCTCTTTTATCATTTCTTACAGGCAGAGCAAAGACCTGGTGCTAGTGAGCCTGTTTCTTCCCTGTGGACAAGGCAAAGTCTCCAGGGCAGAGGTTCTTGAAGTGTGGCCCCGGGATGTGCATCATCAGCATCATCTGGAAACTTACCGAAATGCAACTTTTCACATACCTCCCCCCGCACCCAGAACTACTGAATCAGAAACTTTGGGGGTGGGGTCTATCTGTATGTTAAGAAACCCTCCAGGGGACTCAAGTTTCAAAATCACTGCCTGAAAACAGGGCTGTTCATCAGCAATACTCGCATTTTGGACTCATGAGTCCAGCAATACTCACATTTTGGACTCATGATTGTAGGGGCTGGTCAAAGTATTGCAGGATGGTTAGCAGCATCTCTGACCTCTACCCACTGGATGATACGAACACACACCCTTCTTTATTCCCCAGTTGTTAAAACTGAAAAATGTCTCCAGACATTGTCAAATGTCCCTGAGGGGACAAAGTCAACCCTAGTTGAGAACTGCTGCCCTAGAGGTTGGAGGAGCAACAAGACAGAAGGAACCTGGGTCTTCAGTTGGCCTTATAGAACAGAACCACTGTCTATCCCAAACGGCCCACCTACCCTCTGGACTGCTGGTAGAGATAGAGAAATTGCTGTTTGTGTTTGAACAACTCTATTTGGAGTGCCTGTGCAGAAGCTTAAATTGCATCCCAATGACTGCCCGCCTCTCAGGCCCTCCTGAGGACTTAAGACTTTCTTTTAATGTGATGGAAAACCACTGGCGTTTGGTTAAAGCAGGGTAGTGACATGATTTGTTTTTAAAGGTTCCCTCTGGATGCTGTGTGAAGAACAGACTGAGGGGATAGAGAGGATGTGTTTGCTGGACTGGATGGGAGGACATGAGAAAGAAAAGGGGGTCAACTAAGCAACTGAGTGAACGACAGAGCAACTGACCAACATGGAGATCTGTGAGGGCCAGGGCTGATTTAAGGGGGTGGGCCTCCATTTGTGCTCTTTGCTGCTGTGATTCATTGAATTTATCTTTCAGATACACTTACAGATTCACAAAGGTATTCTGTGCAGATAGACTCAAGGCAGATAAACTCAAATGTCCATCAACATGAACCTGGTTCAATACATTGTGGCACATCCAAACACAGAAATATTATGTGCAGGTGTTAAAAAGAGTGGAGTGGATTTGTATACTGCAGCAGTTAAGAGCATGGGCTCTTGAGTCTGAACTGCTGGGCTTGGTGACCTTGGGCAGTAGGCATGACCTGTTTAGATGGCTTCCCCAACTATAAATTAGGATAATAATGGTACATCTCCTATAGTTTTCTTCTGAGGATTAAATGAAACAAACATATACAGTACTCATCAGTACTTGGCTCATTCATTAGTTATCTCTTTGTCAGTGTGTACTATTATTTTTATCATTATCTACATGTACTGATATGAAAATATTCCCAAGGTATTTTTTCAAGAGCAAGGTAACTGATTAGTGTATATAGTGTTATCATTTATGTGAATAAAAGAATATCTGTACAAACATACACACAGATATCCTGTAGTACACATAATAAGTTTTGGAGGACGAGATAAGAAACTGCTAAGTGATTACTTTTGGGAAGTAGGATATGGGTTGAGGGGACTTTGAAAAACTTCTTGTTTTGTATGTTTCTGTTGTGTGGATGAGTTTTTAGCACATGCAACGTATCAAGGAAATAAATATTTTAGAAAGACAACATATTGAAAAGGTGGAAACTAGGTGGTGGTGGTTGTTTTTTACTGTAGGATTTCTTGGCATTTTTAACACATTCTAACATATTTCTAATCTCAGAGGAGCAAAATCCTTGAAACGGTGTGCCTCAGAGCCTCCCCAGTCCAGTAAACAGAGAGGGCCAAGGTTGGCCACAGCCACCGAAAAATCTAGTCTAGGCCTTTTGCAGGAGTCAGACTGCTCCTCGCATTTTCAGTTGGGAAACGTGCCTTAAGTCATGACAGCTCTTTCAGACAGCTCTTTTTTTTTTTTTTTTTTTTTTGAGACAGAGTTTCACTCATTACCCAGGCTGGAGTGCAATGGCGCGATCTCGGCTCACTGCAACCTCTGCCTCCTGGGTTCAGGCAATTCTCCTGCCTCAGCCTCCTGAGTAGCTGGGATTACAGGCACGAGCCACCAGGCCCAGCTAATTTTTTTTTTTTTGTATTTTTAGTAGAGATGGGGTTTCACCATGTTGACCAGGATGGTCTCGATCTCTTGACCTCGTGATCTACCCGCCTCGGCCTCCCAAAGTGCTGGGATTACAGGCGTGAGCCACCGCGCCCGGCCTCAGACAACTCTTGACTGGTCCCAAAGTAATTCATTCTTAAGAAAAGCCCCATAAGTTGTCTTCATCTCTCTGGTTGATGCCTCCCTTTGTATATGAATGACCTGAAAGTTCCCCAGGAGAAGGAGAGAGGGAAGTATCTGAGCTCCACCAGCCCTACACCTCATTTCCCATGTGTGTCCTTAGATGGGTGCATGCCTGTCCCATGCCCTGGTCCTGGGTGAGCTCTCCTGGCACAGTCTCGCCCAACTTCACCTTCTCTTGTTTCCTCCATGTGTGGAGGCAGATTTTTCTTCCTCCTCTCACCTGCCTCTTTTGGGGTGGGGGGATATTAGGAGGGCAGAGCAAGTAAAGGATCGCTCATTTTTAGTATTTTTTACTAGTTAATATTTTACTACTTATCAAAAAGATCCTCAGACACACAGAACTCCTTGTGACCTATCAAAAACGTTGGAAGTTAAATAAGCCCACCCGTCAACCCTTGTTACCCAACCAGTAATCATGATCATGTCTTTTCTCATTCAGCGAGTTAATATTTGTCTAAGGGGCTCATAACGGTACCTGGCACATGGCAACTGCTGTTCTTCTTAGCGATTACAGTGTCATTAACTCTAAACTCAACAGTTCTCACTATTTAACAGTCTCTGGAATTACTCAGATTTTCAATAAACAGTTTTATACAATGGCTGTAGAACACAGAGATAAGCAAGTGACGTGATCTGCAAAGTATGAGGTCTTCATCGCAATGGGGAAGCGAGAATAAAACTATAGATTAAGAATGAACAGACTCTCCTTACAGTCACTGCTGTGGATAATGAGGTGTCTCTGATTCTGTACTTGTCCTGTGAGATTCTCCCTTCTATGTGAGTGGTTCTTAAACTTTAGCACATATCAGAATCCCATGGAAGGCTTGCAAAAAGATTGCTGATCCTACCCTCCAGAGTTTCTGAATTCGTAGGTTGGGGTAGAGCTCATTAATAAATTTCGGCCGGGCGCGGTGGCTCACGCCTGTAATCCCAGCACTTTGGGAGGCCGAGGCGGGTGGATCACGAGGTCAAGAGATCGAGACCATCCTGGTCAACATGGTGAAACCCCGTCTCTACTAAAAATACAAAAAATTAGCTGGGCATGGTGGCGTGTGCCTGTAATCCCAGCTACTCAGGAGGCTGAGGCAGTAGAATTGCCTGAACCCAGGAGGCGGAGGTTGCAGTGAGCCGAGATCGCGCCATTGCACTCCAGCCTGGGTAACAAGAGTGAAACTCCGTCTCAAAAAAATAAATAAATAAATAAAAAATAAAAATAAATAAATTTCTAACAGGTTTCAAAATACCAGGGCCCAAGGGTACTCCAGGCTAACACACTCATGCACTCTGGGGTAGGGCCTGGGCTGTTTTATGTTTTTAAACTCCCCAGTGAAATTGAAGTTTAGGATTGAAAAATGCTGTGATTGATAATGGATTGTGATGAGCCTAAAAAGGAGGGGTCTCACTGAGTGAGGTTTTGTCCTTAGCCAGCCGGGTGCACATGTGTATCATGTGATCTGTATGAGGCGCTAGAGACCATGCTCTTGGAGGCACGGATGCCACCGACTAAATGCAGTGAATGACAGGACCTTGATGGATGTTGACAAGCTGGCCAGATAACCTGATTCAAGCAAGATGCACTTTTAAATGTCAGGTTCTAAGTTTGTCTGTTAGGGTAGTGGGTCTCAGGGTACAGGCCCCAGACGTAGCCCTGGAGTACCCTTGGGCCCTGGTACTTTGAAAAATCTCTCTGGATGATTCTGTTGTGCAACGAGGACTGAGAATCACCACCTAGAGACCTTCCTGGTTTTATTAAATCAACACAATTGAACTCTCCTTCTGCTCATGCTACTTTAACTCATTTAAGTTTTAACAAGCTTTTATTTAAGGTATTGTGCGAGATATCAAAAGCTCTGCTGACATCAAGGTATATTTTTCTACAGCTTCCCATCTTCTGTTTGGTCATTGTGCTTTCAGAAGCATAAAATTATATTGGGCTAGCATGACATGATCGTAAGGAATCACCTATTTTTAATGTTTGCACTGTTGAGGAATTTTGCCCAGGGCCAATCTCAAGCTCACATAACTGGATTTATTTAGTTCATGTCATCATAAGTAATGATAACATTTATTGCTTGTTAACTTGGTGTCAGCCACAGTACTCAATCCTTGTCGTAAACATTTGCACAATAATCCTATGAAATAGCTGTTATTTCCATTTTACAGACAAGAAATCAGGGTCGGATTCCAGCTGACGCCAGGGCCTGTGCTTTTAGCCATGAGATGTCGCTTCTATTTATATTTACCTGGCTCCATCTTGTTCCTCAAATATTTTACAGTGATTTACAAGGATATTAAAGATTTAAGAAAGCATGAAATAACTGGAATAAAGTAGAACCGGAGAGGGTCAAAATGAGTCAGAACCAAATCCTTGCACATTTGCTAATCAGAGAACCACCTATCTGGTTTTGAGTGTTCTGGAAATGTCAAGTTAAAATAGGGTCACATGTTCAATTACGCAGTTGACATTGGATTAAAAACAAACATTATTTGGGAGAAATATCTGGAAAGTTCTGGGGCTTTCTTAAAGAAGGCGCTGAGGATTAAAGGAAGGATTGCAAGAATATCCTCATGATCCATGCAGACAAGCATTTCACTGGGCTCCGTGAACGATACTTTACATCATCCACGTCCTACCTCATTAAATAAACTGGGAAGTTTGGCGAGCTCTGTAATTCTTCAAAGATCTCTGTCTTCCCATCTCCAGTGCCTCTTCTCACCATTGTCAACTCATTCCAAAAAATACTAACAGCCGTTGAGCAATTGTTTTTGCTCAAATTTTCTCAGTACCCTGGAATGCAATTTACTTTTGTAGAATTTTGCAAAGTCTCTTTTAGGCTCTCACGCCATGAAATCACATGCAGTTTTTCCCTGAACCTTAAGGAATGTCTTCCCAATGCCCAGTTTCCCTTTGCAGATGATCATGGCAGGAAGTTGATAGGGCTGTGTCCACTAGCTGTCGGATCTGCAGGGGGGATCATCATAAACTGAGGTAACAAGGTCACCCCTGCCAGGTGCACACTAGAATGTCCATTTCACCAACTCATTCCTCCTTGCAGTTTAATGCTAAGAATAGCAGATTCCCTTGTGCCCATTGAAAGAGTCAGTGGATAAAGCTGAAAATTTATCATTTATATTTACTGGACTATACAATAATGGAAAATTTATCTTGAAAAACATTGGTATTTTCTTGCCATCTGAAAGAGACATGGGGTTAAGTAGATGCTAAGTGGATTAATTTGTTTTGGCTGCTCAGACTGGATAATTTATAAACAACAGTTCTGGAGGCTGGGAAGTCCAACATCAAGGCACCAGCAGATGTGGTGTCTGGTGAGGGACTGTCCCTCATAGGTGGATGTCACCTTCTTGCTGTGTCATCACGTGGTGGAAGGGCAAGGCAGCTCCCTCCAGCTTCTAAGTGCACTGATTCCATTCATGAGGGTAGAGCCCTTGTGACTTAATCACTTCCCAAATGCCTCTTAATTCTATCAGATTGGATATTATATTTGAACACACAAATGAAGGGGGAATGAGATGACATCAACATTCAGACCATAGCAGTGGGTTTGGGGTGTAAGGACTTGGCTCAAGACTCAAAGCGAAGATAGAATCATTTGTCATTTGGAAGGGACTCTTCCACCTTCTAATATTAGGTCACCCAGAACACTCTCACCCAACTCTTCTGTTAGCTGGTTCCTTCCCAGTCTCACTTGAATACCAGCTTCTCAACTGAGTCTTCTCTGAACATTTTAAGTAAGCAGCCTCCACCTCATGATTGATTTTTGCTTACTTATTCAAATTACCTGCCTCCCTCACTAGAATAAAAGTGCAGTGGTGGCAGACACTTACCTTGTCATCTCAGGACCTAGAACAAGGCTTGGTACATTGCTGGGGGCACTTAAGACGGCTGGAGGGTGACAGCCAGGGAGATGTCATGCCCGCCAAGCTGGATATGGAGAGGCAGGCAGGTGAAACCATACTATGCAAAGATAGTGTGGCTATAGTGAAGAGACAGATCCAGAGTGAAAAAGCTAATATCCTTTCTAATAACAAACCCATTTAGATGATTTGAACATATGAAATTTAGGAGTAAATTTGATAGTCACGTATTTCAAAGAAAGGACAATAAACAGCTCATGCCCTCCTTGGTAAGAAGTACAGAACAGAGATAGGCATTTGGTAGCATTCAATAGACCCACATGCCAACTTACCTCTATCTCCCTCATGTGCTACTTCGCCATCTGCAAAGCATCCCCAAGATGGCACCTCAGGAGGCTACCCTGCAGGGTGCTGAGAGCCAAAGCCCAAGTTTAACAGTAATCAGAGTCACCTTTTCCAACAGTTGAAAGAGATTAAAAACATAATTATGGGGTTTAGAAAGAAGAGCTTTCTGGAAGAGCAGGAAGGAGACACCCCAAATTGGTCAACATCCATCCAAATATGGAATAAGAAAAACAAGGGCAGGAAGATGTAGTCAGAAGAGTGAGGAAAGCAGGCAAATGACTGGGAAAAAGGATGTAACAAAGCTGTCCCCCCACCCCTTGGCCATGCCAGGCTATCCAGGCTGTCTTCAGTGGGCTTAAGGAAAGGGCACTGCAGTAATAAAGTGCCATGATTCACAGGAGTGATTCACAGGCTCCATTGTTAACACACACTGTTCAGTTCCTCTCTGCTCTGCTCAGCCAAGCTCTTTGTAGGCCCAGAACCACGAGTCTTCGGTGGCACTGCAGGGGAGGGCTGGAGGCGAGACAGTTGTCTACAGCAGGACCACGAACTTGCTACCTGTCCCTACCATGATTATCCAGAGCAGAGGCTCCAAGGCGGGGTGGGCCCAGGAAAGGAAGATGGCGAAAGTGCTAGAGAGAGGCTTTTCAGAAAAGGGTTTGGAAGTGTTTCTATGAGTTAGGTCATGTTTTGGCCAAAAATCATGTGAGGGTGTTACTCAAACATGGAAACGTTTTTATAATTTGTTCAAAACTTTCCAAATGAAGAGTTCTGGTGTTATAGTGTCTTTGGTTAAAAATTATAAAACCCTTAACACGTTTTGATTAGTTTGTGTTGTCTGTCATGAGAGAAGATGGAAATTCATTACACAGATTTCCACAAAAATCTTTGCATAATTGATGAATAAAAATGAAGAATGAGCAATTATGACTTAATGTGATTCGTTGTGTTCTTCTTCCACTTAGAGTTACTAGATTTTGGAAGTCATTTTGGAAGTGCATTAAAACCAACCATAAAACTAGGCTGAACTTGGAAATTGATGTCTGAATGACTAATCATAGTTTTACAGCATTTGCAGTAATGAAGTGCTCATTCTTCTTAAAAATACTGAATAGGAGTTTTGTCATTAATATTTTTAAACATCGTATTTTAACCTCATTCAAAACTTCTATCAATTTAGTCATGCACAAAATTTATTAATAAACATATACCTCATGGTAGAAATCCAAATACTTTACCATTAGGGTTTACAACCAAGACAGCTCTATGGTTATTTTGACAGATACAAACAAAGGTATCTATGAAGCCTAAATACTAAGAACATTCTTTTTAATAATTTGTTATCAAATTATCCAAATCACTATTGTGGCTGCTCCATACCACATAGCTCTTGCATTTCCCTAATCATTCTAATAATTTCTAGAGAGGGCAGCAAAATAGTTTACATAATAAAGTTTCTCTTTTTACAAAACCAAAGGCAATTCTGTGGGTTTTTTTCTAAAAACATTACAAAGCAAAGGTTTTCAAAAGTCCAAAGGTAAAAAAGAAATAGTTGTCAAGAGCAAACATTGTATCTAATCATGTCAAATCCTGTGGCAATAGAATTCCTCTGCCCCTGGGTCCACACATAGGGGTCACTCCCCGGAGAGCCCCCCAGTTTTAACTGTATCAATTAAAGCTACTGGAGGCATTTCAGGGGATAAATCGATTTGGGCTCTTCAGAATAGAAGTCAGCTTTGTGAAAATGAAGCAGACTTCTCTTTGCTTTGTAAATTGATGTCATCAGAAATGGTTCCCCAAACTCACTGGAAGTAAAGCTGGGTGGTGCTCACTACTAGGTGGCCAGAAGGCCAGGGACCTACTCTGATCCTGCAGCCAACCATCAGGTGATTCTGAAACTCTCTACACCTCACTCAGCATTTTCCTCTACAAAATGAGGTGGGAGGTGACTTTCTAGTATAAATGAAGGAAAGTTCCCTCCAGCTTTTCCAGTCCCAGATTATTTTGAGCCATGCCAAACCCTTAGAGCAGAGTTTAGATTAAGACAATGTGGCATGTAAATAATTTTCCTACAGTTTCTGGATTTTAATTAGAATTGGTGATCAGTGTCAGCTCTTCCTATAGCCGGCAAGGCAGGGCAGCTGAAGGCTGGGAGGCAGTCCCAGAAGCCAGCAGTGGTCTCTGAAGTCTGTCATCTCCAATGGTGTACCATCAGCAGCTCTCAATGCTAACGTCAATCTGAGTCTGAACTCTGTGTATCACTAATCATACATGCTTAGACGAAAGTCCTCTAGAAAAGGACTCACACATGCGTGCTGTCAAAGTAGGCAGGTTCCAAAATTCACCACGGTGGCTTATACTATGTTAACGTGGTTAATCCAGAGTCCCCTTCCCTGGTGGTTCTAATTCAGAATTAGCTCTAAGACGTGCTGGCATGAGATCTGGAAGGCCAAAGTGAAGCAGGTGCCATTTTTCTCTGAGATCATCATTGTTCAATGTGGTGTTGTGAGGCGACAGACACAAAGGTCCTCGCTCCCTTCTGCTTCACTCCAGCTCTTCTTCCTGAGTGCTGACTAGGGTAGGCCCAGGCCCACGACTAGCCACCTGGCTAAAAACCCACGGGGATGGTCACAGAGCCCATGCCACGTCACCTGCCTAGGCCCACTTCAGCAGTGGCCTTGTGCTTTGCTACTCAAAGATGACCTGGTGACTTGGCCTGATTCACATGCCTTCTGCATCTTCACTTCTCCAGCATTTCACACAGTTCGGCATGGTCTAATTCTGTGGCAAAATCTGGTATTCCGTGAGACTTGGAGCAACTCTTCTCCCGTTTACCAAAATCAGACACACAGACCTCCAAATGGACACATTGTTCTAACCACAGGGCACCCTGCGAGGAAGCTGAACCGAGTGTGCATACTGAAGACTCTCATCCCGTTCCAGGTTTTAGGGCCCTTCTTGAGGCCTCATAATGTCTTAAGAGGCATAAATGGTACCAAAAGAATGATGCCACCAAGCGCGCACGTGAGTGTTGGGGAAACATAACACAAAACATGGTTTAAAAATTTGGCTCTGAGAATCTTCACACTCTGAGAATCTTCACACAAGATGCCTCTCTGCATCTCGCTGAGTCAGTCACAGTCTGAGGCCGTCCAACCTACATCCATGGGCTCATAGCAACAGTCCTTTCTGCCAATGCAATCTCTTAACAGCCCTCACTGTCACATACAACTGATGGAGCTGGTCTCATCAGTGCTAAACTCAGACCCTGTGTAGAGGTGTAACAACTTACCTAATAAACACTCAGATAACAATACTGGAAGCAGACACCAGTATCTCAAATAATCCCACTGATGGTTGGGTAATGACCACTCGTAGACCATAGATGTTCATAAGGCATTCCTTTACTCCCGGGCTGAAAAGCAAAAATCCAAAGTTTTTTAAAAAAAAAAATCATAAAAATGTGGGCATGAATTATTTGTTGTTTTATTGCTTTCTTGTTTCTTATTTGATGCAGAGTCAGTGTTTTTGAGTAACAGTAATAAGATGTCCAAAATCCAACAGTAAACATTCAAATAGTAAAATCTGATGTAGAACAAAGTCCTCAAATGTTAACTCCTTGAAGTTACATCTAGTGGAACCACTAGGGATAAAGGCTGAACTCATCATCTTGGTTTCTGACGGAAACCGCTATCCTCTGAGCCAGGGGGCAGGAGGAAGTCTCGAGTGCCAGCCACCTGTTCAGGCACTGCGGTCTCCCCGTGAAATGGCCAGGGAGACTCATAATGAGTCTAAGTACGGCAATCTCTCCTTTCACCCCAGGATTAAGAAACCCCCCACAACAACTGAGGGAATCGGAAGAAACTCCTTTGGAACAGAAGAAATGTTACAATGATAAAGACCAGAAATGACTGTTGTCAAGGAAGTGACCTGTGACTGCACAGAACACCGTCTTTGTAAGGAAGCAACCCACTCTAAGTGCACATCGGAGAGGCTTTACACGGCGACTGGCGGCAAGCAGGACAACCATGAGCAGCATTTTGCTTGTTGAAGGCACAGGTACTCGCCATCCTGAGGGAGGAGTCACTGTGTGCAACCTCTGAAAAATCATCAGCTGTCATAAATCTGATTGCAGCTTCAGCCTGATCTTTTGAAAGTCCCAGACTCTTGAGGCACCCCTGAATATCTTGATGTGCCTACTCCTTCTGCAAGAAGTCAGATTTCTAAGGGATGGAGACTCAAAGGAACATGATTGCATTACATCACGCAACAGGCAAAAATAAATACGTGACTCTATAGCATGGGTATGAAACTACCAGGAAAGAAATGTCTCAGAGCCTACGACTGCAGTTCATGTGCTAGCAATACCTGGTAGAGTCTAAAAGTGTCAACTGTCCCATAGAGTAACTACCTACTGTGACTTTGATCACCTGTACTTATGGGACAAGCAAAAATGTATAAAAACACTCTCTCTTTTTTTTTTTTTTAAGACAAACTTCCTTAAATACCAACGAGAGAGATCGGTTTCACTTGACAGTGATCAAGATATCCAAATTAAATAAATCACTTTCAATTCTTCCCAATGATCATCTTAGGGTTCCATATCAAGAACGGGCAAGAGCCAACTGCACCTTGCCAGTGACACTAAGGGTGTAGTCACACAAACCCTCTTGGAAGAATGCAGCACCCACACCTTTGCCTGAGGAATGATCTTGAGCTCTTCCAGCGTTTGAAATTCCACGGTATTATGAATACTCTTTAGAAACACAGTGATACTCAAAAATGAACCAAGAAGAAAACATAAATTGCATTTATTCGTATCCACACCATCTAAAGCTACTGTGTACAGTCATCAGGACTGGAGAAGGGACGATTTAGAATCTAAAACAACAACAAAAACACTGGGACCCGCCCCCTGAATGGCAAGTCTGTAAGAATCTACTTGCTGGCAAGCCAGTTTCCTCCCTGAGAAGCACACTTCAAGCTTCCTTCTCTCCCTCCAGCATCTTCTGTCCCTTGCAGTTAAGGCCTGGACAGTGGAGGATGGTGTTGCAGTCTCTCTCGCAGAGCTGTCAGTCACCCGTGGGCTCGAGCTGCGCGTGCTCAGGCCCCAGGCGGCTTGGCTCTGCGCTCCGACGCCGCAGCTCCTCCACGGTCTGCAGCAGTGCTGACCGCTCCAGCTCTAAGGTAAGCATGGCCTGCTTCAGCTTGCTCTCGCTGCTCAGGAGCTTCTCAATGGTGGCCTCAAGGCTTTGGATCCTACCATGTGCCACCTGGAGAATAAAAGAAGAAATGAGAATGCAATTGCCCGTGATAACACAGGAGGGATCCAGCGCCCACTCGTGTCCAGCCTTGGGAGCACTCTGGAGCGGTGTTTCAGCCACGAGTCTGCAGTTTTATCATCAGTTCTGGCCACAAAGGAAGTCCATTCTCAGCTCCCCTTGCAGGTAGGTGCGCCAGGCCCTTAAAAGCACCCTAAGAGTCCCCAGCGTTTTTTTCCCGTTGTGGCTGCTGATGCTGCGATGGTGGGAACCCAAGTCCCAGGCAACCCAACACAGAGGGAACCCAAGTCCCCAGGCACCACCACTGGAAGGGCAGCTTGGATAAGGCCAAAGAATGCTTCAGGAAAGCGGGCGGGCGGGGGATGCGCGGGGAATGGAGGGAGGCGGCTTCAGCGACACAAAGACTTCCGGTGGGCAAGCCTCGGGGATTTGGAACTTTGCTACTGCAGCAGAGCCTGGCTTGTTTTGATGAGTACATATATACATGCACAAACTGATTTTGGACTGACAAAAACTCGAAATGGTTTCCACTTGAAGGCCCAAGGTAGTAACAATCCTCTAATCTGAAATTCTTTGCAAACACAGTGATACTCAAAAAGGAACCAACAAGAAATCAAGTTGCATTTATTCATGTGCATGCCATCTAAAGCTACTGTGTAAAGCTAGTGATGTCCAGAGTAACAAGACATCGCTATGTCAAGAAATACAGGCATTTCCCTGGAACACATATGGAGTCCTTAGAAAAGCCAGGTGTTCTGCTAAGAGGTTGATGTGCCTGGTCTCGGTGACCGCTATCAGCCACAGAGATAAGCAGTATCCTCTCTCTCACCCTACAGAGGAACGAGGCTCCTCTTACTCAGTTTACATCTTCAGCATCTAGCACATAATTAATGCTAGCTAAACAGAACGACCAGGTGTATCTTTCTAGTGACTGTTGCTCCTCTCTCTAATTTGCTCGGGAAGGCTTCCCAGGTGACAAGTAAGTCAGCTCTAGTGACATGAAGGGGTTCCCTGAGAAAACTGTGGAAACTCCAACACTTATGCTGATGTCCCTGAGGCCTTTCTGACCCGTTCCCCAGCTCACAGCTGCATCCTGGAGTGCTCTGTGACTGGGTCTATCTCACTAATCCAGTCTAGATTTGTCATGCCCCCATTTACCGTAGGTGGAGAAAAAAATGCTGCATCTTTTTTTTTCATTGTTCAAACAAAGAAAACAGTTTTTTTGAACGTGTCAACACTTGTGCCAGACAGACAATTCATGACTCAAAGTCTAGCTCTGGCTGAGCCACTAGAACACCTGAAATAGAGTGAAAAAAGGACCAAGAACCTTAGTTTGTCAGCTTACTGGGCAGGGTGGGGGGGCACGCTTGGGGTCTCCCTCTAAGCCCCACTCTCTGATCCTCAAAATCCATCCATCGTAAGGGCCTGGGTCAAGGTCTACCCTCTGAAGCCTCCCTGCATTTCCAGGTGCAGCCTGCACCTTAGTTAGTAGTGAATTAATCTGCCTGGTCATCTGCAATTCTGCATTAACATCAGGTCTCCTCAACAACCCTGACGCTTTTGTAGAAGCAAGCATGTCTTCTCTTTCACACACGGTCCTGCCTCCCGCAGCACCTGGCTCGGTGTGGGCGTCAGTGACTTGCAGGGATTAGGACAAATCCATGTGCATTATTATTTGGCTCCCTCTGGCATGTCTATGCGATCGTCTGATACACTGCTGCATAAAACAGGTGGTAGAGTTTGCTCTCCAGCTTCTAGACAGCTTTCACGTGTTTAACAAGCAAAGAAAGGGGATTTTGGTATTTCTAACAATTTTATGAACAGAATAAAAATAGGAAATGGGTCCACTTTGATATTTTGGCCCCCCTAGAAAAGCTATACAAAAATTCAGGACTGTATGAAACACCTTTCCTTGTCTGTGTCTGAAAAGGGTATGAGGAGGAGGCATGATTCTCACATATGAGAGGCATATTTTCATAGACGGTCATGGAAAAACTATATCAAAACACCCACCAGTCAATACAATACAATCCTAGACCCAACTCTTTGAGAGCTGCAGTGGCTTACTCAACTTGGTGGCCACCAGCCCTCAGCACTGCAGGGAGTCAGGAATTACTAGTGGTTGGCATAGACCACAGTTCTGAACTATCCTTCCAGAAGTGCAGGGCTAGGTGGTCAAGAGAATGACTGACCATTCCAGGGAGAACATCTGTAATCACCAATTACTGTCTGATGCCTTTATTGAGGAATGTAGCTCGCTAAGAAGTTTTTCACAACTCCCTGTCTTCACAAAAACAGAAGCCCAGGAGCCGCATGAAATTACTTTGTATGCTCTGTCACCAAAAAACTACATAGTCATTTACCCAATATAACAAACCTTTTATATGAGAACTACATATCTTAACAAACTGAACGCTTCAATGCCAATGTGACCTTTATGAGAAGTGCTTCTACTATATTATATTTCAAGGACCTATCATTGACTTGGAAGCCATTTAAAATGACCACCTCTACTGTGGACCCCTACAGGCCAGATGAGGCTCTTCATCCCATTGAGATTTCCTTTCAGGGACATCTGAGACTTCCAGGGTAAATTGTATACAGGCATATTTTCAGTTAGGACATCTCTATCTTAGGGGGGAAAAAAAAAGTGAAATTTCAGAATGTGAGTGGTAGTTAGGGCTGGGCAGGAAAAGCATTTGGTCTTGGTTCCTCTCTTGCACATATCTGCTAGGGTCTGCTGGGATGGAATGCCCGCTGGGAGAAACACAGGTCAGACAGCTTAATTCACTAGGCTGGCCTTTCTCACGTTGCTGCCAAGCTTGTGTCTGCCAAGCGCATCTTTCTATGGAGAAAAATCAGAGGCTTAGATCAGAACAGAAGGCTTATTCTCAGGACAGACCAGGAACACCATAAAAAATTTGGGCAAAAGTATGCATTTTTATCCAAAGCCACTCAAAAACAACTTTTAAAAATACCCTCAAAACAATTCCTTAACAGGGACAGCACTGCTACCCACTTGTGACATTAAAGAAAGTAGAACATGGCTGGGCGTGGTGGCTCACGCTTGTAATCCTAGCACTTTGGGAAGCCAAGACACGAGGATCACCTGAGGTTGGGAGTTTGAGACTAACCTGACCAACATGGAGAAACCCCATCTCTACTAAAAATGCAAAAAATTAGCCAGGCGTGGTGGTGCATGCCTATAATCCCAGCTACTCGGGAGGCTGAGGCAGGGGAATCGTTTGAATCTGGGAGGCAGAGGTTGCGGTGTGCTGAGATCACGCCATTGCACTCCAGCCTGAGCAACAAGAGCAAAACTCCATCTCAGAAAAAAAAAAAAAAAAAAAAAAAAAAGAACATATGGTTGCTGTATGCCATGTGATTGACAAGAGAGCTGCACTCCACATCCACAGTTAGGTGTTCTTTGCGGCAGTATGCCTGGGCGATGGGTGGGTGCGGGGGTGACGCTGGACCTGGCCAGCTCGTCTCCATGCTGCACCTCAGCACTTGCTCTGCTTGCTCTCCCGCGTGCACAGTCTCAACTGGTCTTTCTTCTGTATGTCTGCACCTGAGTGTATCCATGTTGAAATGAAAGCTTCTAGAGGGGAGAACTGAGACCTTCATGCATCAAGTCTTTGTATATGCACCACGGACTCACAAAGAATTATGATCTACTCGAGTTTGTTATGTATATTTCTGTGTTACCTTCCTCCTTTACGGTCCCTCTGGACCTAGCTGGTTTTGCTCATTGAAGTTAAAGCTTTTAGATTCTCTTTAAGTAATGACAACTGCTGACATTCAGCTACTGGGCCACAGCACCCTGAATCCAAGTTCCTTTCTGGGCCTGTTTCCTAAAGGAGTTCAGTGCAGAAACAGACTCTCAGAAAGCTCTGGGACCGTCTGACCTCAGCAAAAGACAATCTGTCTACTCCATAATGAAAAGGACCCATTCTCCCGGGATACCTTTGATCGCAACTATAAACAGATCAGGGTGGGAAAGGTCCTCTGGTCATGGGAAAGCCCAGCCTGCTGTTGCCTTTGGTGAGTTAATGAACTACCATTTTATGTCTGTGATTCGGGAAGCTGCTTTATAAACATGCTCTACCTGCAACTGTTCAAGGAGGTCAAGGTTCTGTTTGCGTAAGCTGCTGTTGGTTTTCTCTAATTTATCCATTCTTTGGTTGTCACTGAGAGGAGAGGAATCGATCAGTTCTTCTTGAAGCACATGGTACTCAACTTCGTAAGCTTGTAACTGTTTCACAATGTCCATTTCAAATACCTGTTATAGAAAGAAAAGTCATCAGGTATTAAAATTGAGAAAAACCCCACACGTATAAGCAGGTTCCTGCAATCACGTCAGGGCACACCTGTGATGCATCTCCTTTAATGCTTCGCCCTACACTTGGTACTAAAAGTGATCAGAAAAACTATGTGCTGAGAAGGTAATAATTTTACTTGGGACGAAAGGATATAAGAAACATCTAGAAATAATTTGAAGGTAACATTAAGCGCAGGTTTTTGACACTTATCTTCAAAAAGCAAAAAAAAAAAAATCTCATTTAAAAAAACATATAAAAATGTATTTTTAGTTCTTACTTCATGACTTCTTTTTGCTGAAAATTCTGTGATGTTAGATACATCAACTGTTGTTTAAAAGGAGAAAAGAAACAAAAGAATCGTAGCCCTATTTGCACAGTCACCGAGTCAAAGTTTAATTATAGTTCAGTTGGGTTTTCAGAGTTACAAGAACAGCTAAGTAATCGGATTGTTTACTAAAAAAACTCTCCTTTCACACAAATATGCAGAAATGAGCCAAAACCCAAATGTCACCCACACTGATGAGTGAATACAGAACAAGGCCTGAGCTGTCTTCTTTCCCACAATAGTAATGGTGATGAAAACACCACACGTGTGAAAAACAATCCCCAAAGTGCACAAGTGACTCGAGCTGTTCCTGTCTGTCCTTTCTCTTGGTAAGGAAAGCAGGGCGGAAAGGGGAGTCAGAAGACAGCTGCTGCTGCCCAAGGCATTTCCTTTCTTTCCAGTTGTTTCTATAAGAGAACTCCAGGGGCTGGGGGCTCTCAGCACAGCAGTGAAGCCCCAGCATTTATCTGATGGATCTGAGAAGGCAGTCAAGCTGGGACCATCTTAAAAAAACAACAACAAAAAAAAACCCTGCAAGATCAGAACACACATTCAGAGAATGAAGTCAGACTTTAAAAGGGCACAAACTGCCTCTCTACTGCATTCCCTTAAGTAACTCCAATGTTGTTAAAAATCAGTGTAAAACTCCCTCTTCTGATGGCACCCTATTAGCATTCAAACTAGCCTAGCTTCCCTGGAATCAGTTTTCAAAAACCAGGTTGACTTTCTCACCATTCCCAACAATCCTGTTTTGTCTTCCTTGAGATTAATTTTTCAGCTTGCTGTTTTTGATTTAATTCAGTGGATAATACTAATAAGGCACAAAAGTCATTTGATGTCTAAAAACTGAAATCCATTCTATCTGTAGCATGTGTGTGCGGAGCGTAGGCGGGAGAGAAGAGAATTGTTTACTGGATTGAACTGATTCTCTTTTGTCCCTCAGAGCCACAGCGAGGTCAGCAGGGATTATTATCTCCATTTGACGACTGAGGTAACTGGCTTAGAGGCTCTGAGTCAGCCTTAAAATCAAGGCTTTACTGGTGACTCTATGAATGACTTGAGCTAGGTACTTAACCTCTCAGCCACAGTTCCTGGCCTCCCACCTGGGGCAGACGGCATCCACCTCCCAGGACGGCTGTGAGAATTAAACCAGGCAACTCATGGATGTTCCCAGCACACGCCTGGCAGGTTGAACAGGCGCTCTCTTAGCTAAGGAATCTGCTTCCACACACCTGTCACAAACCCCTCACATTTCAACCTCAGCCAAGCCGTCATCAATGGATGCCACATCATGGAACTTCTGAATAGTCTGAACAGTAAAAACCACAAACATTAAAACTGAGATTGTTTGGCACTCGTGTATAATTATAAATACGGTGCTGAATGAATATCATGTACACAATTACTTTTTTTCTTCCACAAAGATTTATTTTTAAATGATCTCCTAACCTGGAAAGCCTAGGAACAAAACCTCTGGTCTTTCCTACAGATGGATGTTTCTGTGTTAAGTTAATGGCTCTCAGCTGTGCCCAAAGCCATAAACTCTTCCAGGACTCCATTAATCCGCAGGAACCACCCCGGGTCGCAATCATCTTTGCTTAATTGCCTGATGATCTCCTGGCTGCCAAGACTCCTACGGCCCTTCATTCTGCAGTTGTGCCCCTGAATTTATCCCAAACCGTGGCAGCACGAGGCTGCTGGTCGAAGGAGAACCTTGGTCACTGAACGTGTCACTTTCAGTCCTTGGGCTAATTACTTGGGGAAAGAAAAGAAGACGGGAGGGCTGCCTGTCCCTGCACCTTAGCGGCACAAGTGATCCACTGCCAGAAGCAGTTCTGAGCCAGAAGAAGAGCAGGAAGTCCTCACATCAAAAACCTAATCCTTCGGTATGTCTCAGAGGAATAAAAAAGACAAAAACTAGGTGTTGATGGGAAAACAGGACACATACACTTGAAGATGTTTTCCTATCTTGTCTTGAGTCGCTCCTGAGGCTGGACAGGTGTAGCACTGGCCTGCCCCAGGGTCCTGCCTAAGCCATTCCCTGAGCACCGGTCACTATACAGAGCTGCCAGGTACCCGGCCCCTCTGCAAGAGGGACTGGCTCTCATCCTTCTTCCTGGTCCATCGCAGAGCAATTCCACTAGAGTCGTAATTACTGGGGAGCTAGAGCCTTCCCATCATACTGGCTCTCAGGTTCTTCAAGGTTTTCGGGCAAGTTCCAGAATTTTGGTACTGATGAAAATTTCTCTTCTGCTTGCCAAAGTAGGAATAACCTATTTCCACATTTTTGATGTTTTGCCGAAAAGATAAAACTATTTTGAGTTACTGAAGCACTAGAGCTACATTATAGGAAGCTTGAAAAATAAAAAATTACCCAATACAACTTTTACATCTACTTGTATTTCCTTTAATCTTTCCTAAAAGCATGTCTTTCTAGTTATAAACAAAATCAACATAAAATTTCCTATCCCACTTTTCCTTTAAACATTGTATCAAATAAGAGCTTTTTCATGTTGCCATATAAAACTGGCTTCATGGGTATTCTACCAACTTAACATACCATACCCATATTAATCCAGTCATCAAGTGTTAGACATCTCGTTACTTCCAAGTTTCTGTTATTATAAATGACAAGTCTAGGAGAATATCCTTATACATATGGCTTCCCTCATATTTTGGATAATTTCCTGAGGATACATTCCAAGAAATGGGATGACTGAGTCAAAGGGTATGCATATTTTACTGGCTTGGGATATGTATCGCCAAATTGCCTCCCAAGAGCGAATAAGCAATGTGCACTGCCACATGCTAATGTTCTGGATACAGTTTACCCTCGGGGCTGGGTACTGGCATTAAGAAATATCTTTCTGTTGATCTAGTAGGGTCAAGCATTATACGTTACATGAGCTTAAATTACGCACAAAGCCAAATATTTTCCCAGATACTTGTTTACTGGATGTTTCGTCTTTGGTGAATTGTCTGTGTATGTTCTTGGCTCATTTGCTATTGCAGACTCAGCATTTCTCTTCACAGTCCACGGACACGGATTAATAAAGTCATGAACCCCGATGGTTTGCAGAACTTGCCACAGAGCTTCTGCCTTCCTAACCCCTGACCTCCAACCTGCTGGTCTCATTGTCACACCAAGGGCTGGAGAGTGGGAGCAATCAGCCCGGTATCAAGAGGGCGCGCTGTCTGTAGCGAATTACAAAAATAATAATAAAACCCACTAAAAGTCCGTCTGCTTGTTATTACCACCACATGTGAGCGATTTTCAAGAATGCCAGTGGTAAACCACTTCTCCCCGCCATGCCACGCTCCACCCTTCTCGGATGGCACCAGTTTGTCCCTTTACAAAACGACTCCTTTTCCATGGTGCAAACTGCCTAAGAAGTGATGGTTCCCCCACAGGCAGAAGAGGCACCTCTGCCCCTGATTTTGAAGTGTGTCTTCTGAACACAGGAACCCTGGTTTCTAACCTGCAGGCTCAACGGGAACAGGGATTCCTCTGTTCATGGCGTTGCTCTCAGCGGTGCCCACAGCAGGGTTTCTCAGCTGTTCGTGTGCATGTGAATCCCCTGGGATCTCGCTGAAATGCAGATTCTGATTCAGCAGGTCTAGGGGTGGGGCTGCAGGTGCTGCGTTTCTAACAAGCTCTGACATCATATGACAATGCTGGGCTGAGGCCGTGCTCTGAGTGGAGCCTAAAGGATGCTGAAAATAGGCTATTTTACCCTGCTTCCCAAAACCACCCTTCCCCTTCTTCCTTAAACTGAGCTGAGGCTTCACAGCCACACGGCACCCACTGTGACAAGAATACACCACCAGCCTCCCTTTCCTTTGTTTCTAATTATTTCAAGTTTCCCTTCTTCTTGGGTCAGAAGACGTTTATGGTTTATTCAATGGACAGTTCCTTCGGTAAGTACACTGCCACAAAGGCTTCAGACGCCCTTGGTCTTCTGTCCTGGGCTCTGTCACCTTTAGAATTGCCCTCCCTGGCTGTTTCCAGCCTGTCCACATTGAGCCAGAGCTCCAGAGTCCTGTCCTTAGCCACCTTCTATTCCATCCAGGATCCAGGCTGTGTCCCAGCTGCTCAGGCTGAGACTATCTATATAGGGAGGGCACTTAATGAAATGGAGCCATGGCTATCACAGAGGACCACCCAGATGCCCTCACCTCCCGCCCCAGCCCATCTGTACACAGGGTAGGATGCTCCACCATTTGCAATGAAAGCATGCCTTACTTCTACTCTGAAGACCCCCAAGATTCAGGCCTGGGGATCCCTAAGGCTGCAGAGGAATCATGCTGCACCGAGAGTCTGCTTTCTGGGTAGAATTTAAGACTACGGCACCCTCTGGAGGGGACGGGGCAGTGGGAAAGCAGAAAGCCTGACAGAGAACACTCATATGTCAAGTTCAGATAGAAATACTGGAGGGTAAGAGGGCAGAGAGTTGCCTGGGGATAGATCTACTTTCTATAAGGACTATCTACAGAATAAAAGCCTGGGCCCCAAATGCCAATTTTTGTGCTCCCGATACCCCGCAAATGCTGAACACATCAGGTTCTGAGAATTGCTCTCTGTGCTCTCATTCCTCTCCCTTCTCAAGGCTGTGATCTTGTAGTTCAGGGATCAGCAAACCACCACCTGTGGACCAAACCCATCATGCTGCATATATTTTAAAATAAAGTTTTATTGCAACATGACTCACCATCCCCTGACAAGCTGTCGTGGATTTTTTGTGCTGCAAAGGCCGAGGTTAGTAGCTGTGACCTTACAGACCGAGAAGCCTAAATTATATCCTCTCTGGCCTTCTTCAGAAAATGTCTGCCAGCCTATCTTAGGTCATCTTTTAGGTACAGCTGGACTCAGAGACCTCAGCTCTAACCTCAGAGCCCTGGCTTCCACAGGCCCTGCCTTTTCTACAAGTGGCTGGGCATGTTACTCTCTGCTCAGCTTCATCTGTAAAAATAGGGATTATAATACCCTTATCTCAGAGTTATTAAGAAGTCGGTGGAGGCTGAGCATGGTGGTTCATGCCTGTAATCCCAGCACTATGGGAGGCCAAGGTGGGCAGATCACTTGAGGCCAGGAGTTCAAGATCAGCCTGGCCAACGTGATGAAATCCTGTCTCTACTAAAAATACAAAAATTAGCTGACCATGGCGGTGCATACCTGTAATCCCAGCTACTTGGGAAGCTGAGGCACGAGAATGCTTGAGCCCAGGAGATGGAGGTTGCAGTGAGCTGAGATCTCACCCTGCACTCCAGCTTGGGCAGAGAGCAAGACTCAAGTCTCAAAAATAAAAATAAAAAAAGTCAGTGAAACAACGAATGGCAACTTCCAAATAGCCACATAGTGGCCCGAAACAATCCAGGTACACACACAGCAGTTCTCTTCCCATGCTATGTCCATTTCTACTCTTCCAGCTCTGAAAGAACACCTGACATATCCTAAGTATACTCAATAGGTTTTATTTTTTGTTTGTTTGTTTGTTTACAGAAAATGGGATTTCTTTTCTGGTGCTCAATACTCAGGAGGTAAACAATGTCAGCTGGGATGGCCTGGGGCTGGAAGCAAGGTGACATGCTGGGCACTAGAAACAGCTCTCAGTCTAGGCAACCAAGGCTCTCGGGGTCTGCACTTGTAGCTGCAAAACTAAGTACGTGCAACAAAATCTATAAGAAGGGAATGTATGAAAGAATGAATGAAAATGCCAGAAATCCAAGAATCAAAAGAGTGGAAAAGTCAGTATTATGCTGACTTTCCTACTAATGCTAGTAGGGAAAAACTCCAAATTAAATGACCTCCGGAGGCACTCGGAAGTGTAGGAGACCTGCGAAAGCACTCTGAGGTGAGAGGAACTTTAGTTTGAATCCCCGCCATTCTATTTTGCAGCAGAGTGAGTGTGGGTCAGTTAGTGAATCACTTTACAGCCTCTCCTGAGTGCGGCCATGACTGAATGGGATCATGTGTATATCTAGATGCCCACCCAACCTGGCAAAGAACGAGGCCCCAACAAGCCAAAGCTATCCACATCAAGAATAATGTGCCAGGGAAGGAAAGGAGATGGAGAGGCTATCACTTAGCATGCACAATGGAAAAAAACTGCTCTTTCATAAGGGCATATGCAATGTGCAAAAAGAAATCCAAAGTTAACAACTGGTACGAAACCTTCTCTTTTTCTGCAGGCCAGACTTGCATCTTTTTCCGTGCCTAACACTGGAGGTGCGGCAGCAAATGAAAATCGCAAACGCTGCATTTGGATGCAATCCACTGGAATCGTGGATTCTGTTAGGACTATCAGAAATCTCCAGAGTAGGGATTTTTCAAAAATAGTTTTGTTTTACCATTTGTTTTTACCCAATTGCTCTATGTTTTCATTATACAGTTGTGTGTTGCATTACAACATTTTGGTCAATGGTGGACTGCATATATAATGGTAGTCCCAAAAGATTATACTACCATGTTTTTATTGTGCCTCTTCTATGTTTAGTTATGCTTAGATACACAAATTAGCTCCTCTTGTGTTACAATTACCGACAGTGTTCAGTACGGTTGCATGTTGTACAGATTTGTAGGGCCTAGGAACAACTTGCCTAGGTGTGTAGTAGGCCATACCACTTGGGTTTAAGTATACTTCATGATGTTTGCACAATGATGAAATCACCAAATTATGCATTTTTCAGAACTTATCACTCTTGGTAAGCAGCACACGACTATCTGGAGCAGGTTCTAGGTGTACAAGAGGCCTGACTGCTGACTCTGCAGTGACTCAATTATGATGAAATCCCTTCCAGTGCTTTCGTAGCTACCTGGCCTCTGGACACGTCCAATGGTGCCCCTTTCTCTGCTAAGCAGTGTAGTTCTCCATTGTCAGCAACCATTACTGGAAGGTTCCTCCTTATACTGTACAGGATGAAAATCTGCTCCCATGATCAGCCCAGGGCATTTTCACCATCTAGTCTAGCTGTAATTCCTAGTAAAACTCACCTCCCAGCCTTTAACATGTCAGAGGGAAATGGTTCTATTGTATACTGAAACCAGAGGTACTGAAGCTACAGATACTGAACTGAATTCAGAAAAAAAAAAAAAAAAAAAAAATCACGAAACAAATTCATCGAATATATGTTCCCTATCATAACTTTGTTATCAAAGAATTATTTTGAGAAAATTCCAATTAATATCATTCAACACACAACAAAAAAATCAAAGCACTCAATGTATAAAACCCAATGTTGCATAAGTATATTTATTTCAGAAAAACAAGCTACTAGAGCTGAAGTCTCTTAAATGTAAGAAACCACAGATAACTTGTGCTGGTTCTTAGACCTAAGCATTGCCACCATGTTTCCTAGGTGGCATTTCGCCATGACACTCACAACACACACACTCACGATCATTCCTCGCATATGCCTCCTCCATGCCAGGCATCGTGGAGAATGCTGTTCAGAACACAAAGTGGAAACAGTTCCTGCTCAAGAGAGATTTAAGTTTCTACACATCAATGGTGGCTTAAGCGTTTGCCAGGTTTGGACTGACTCATACCTGATTGATGGTCTTTTCCATCTGTACCAAGCCCAGGTTGGGTAGCGTGTTTTTTATAAAGTCAACTATGGTTTCTAGGTTTTCATGCTGCAGAATCAAGGGCTTATGGCTTCCCAACAGACTTAAAGCCACTTTAAATATGACCTCTGTTCCCTGAAGAAAAATCATATCTGAGAAAACACAAAAATGCAGAAAGTTAAACCAGACCAGTTTCTCACACAATACCATTCCACTGCCTCTTCCACACATCACAGAGGAGGAGGGTGGGAGACATAACCCCAAACTGCAAAGTTTATTTCATTTTTGGAGCCTGATAGCTCAGATAGTGTTGTCAAGACAGTATTGCAAATAAAAGTACATAAACATTAAAAATAATGTTTTACTCTGAAATTAAAATTCAAACATGCTTCAAAAGTTAAACTGGGAAAAGGAGGAAGTTTTTATTAGTCTATTTTTCCGAGAATGCTCCTGGGTTTTAAAGGAGATACTAAAACATGTTTTTATGGGTCAAGCTAAAAGATTTTTTATAGATAAGGCATCAGAAATTAAGATAGAGTAAGTGAAAAAGTGTCTGTTTCCTGTATTTGGAAATAAGGAATAGAATTTTCAAAGACCTTTAAAAACTGTAAAACAGCGGTACAAATGCAAAAGTACATTATTATATATAAGTTTACTGATTTTTAACATGATAATGGAATAAAGAACATTTTTCCCTCTGAAGAGTTCAAAGAACTTTGTCAAGGTTACTCTCTGGTTCTGGCCATATTTTGTTGTTAGAGTGGCTGGTGAATGGATGCAATTCTTATACAGACTGCAGAGTAAGAGGGAGGGCACTGGCCAGGACAGCCAGCTGAGCAGCAAGCCCAGCCCTGTCTCCTCTTCCTCGTAGAGTTGAAGCTGCTGGGGGAAAAAAGAGTCAAATGTCTTGGGGTTAAAGCGGAGCCACAATAACTATTGGGCAACTAAACTGAGGTAGGTTATCTAATAACTAGAATAATATTAGAAAAAAAAAATTTTAAGAATCAGAGTAGACATCTCATTAGAGGCAAGTATCAGTATTTCTTTTCACTCTTTTGGCTGAAAGATAAGAGCGAAAGAAGTGAATTTCGTCAAATCAAGGAAAGCAAAAGCAGGTGAGAGGAAGACTCTTCCACAGGAAGCCTCTCTCTAGATGGTTAATACGGTAAAAGCCGGAAGAAACAGAAAAGCAAAGGCTGGATGCTGCTGTGCAAATGGGAAACTGAATCCCTGTAGTTTCTGAACAAAGCACAGTGAGAAATGACAGACAGAGGGGACTGCTGGCTGGGACAGCCCTCAACATCCTCTTCGACTGCCACAAAACCCTTAATTAACCATGTGAGCTGAGCTGGGTGCTGCACTAAGCCATCCCAGCAATGAGATCAGCCTGCTTCTCCCACCCAACTCAGGGCGCCACACTTTCCACAAACATCACAACTGCTGATGGCTCAGTGTGGCCCCAGAAAAGTAGGAAAGATTAATCCTTCACTTCCTTCTTAGGTCTGGTTGTTGAGGCTGGGAGGATATACTAGAGAACTGTGTCTTTGATATCTGAGCTTTTTAGGGGAAGTGTTACATATACTAAGGCAGGCCAATTGAATAATCTTCCTCTGAAATATCTGGTTTATAAAATATACAGTCTACCCCTATAAATTCCCCACTACAGAAAAGAAAAAAGATCTAAAATAATACTATAACAAAGATGTATTTTAAAACTGAAATGACACATCCAAAATCAAAACTCTTAAGTAAATTTGAAGTTTCAGTGGTTTAGATGGTAAGACTTCCTAGACACATTTTAATATATGAACATTTATAGCTAAACAAAAATTGAGGACATCTTACAGAATAAAATATAAGACCTTTTTTGCAGGGATCCTGGGGAAAGGCTTTCCCTACAACCCTCATGATTCTCTAGCTTGGTCTCTTTACTCTCTGAGGGACAAATGCCTTAAGTTAGGTACAGTACCACATCTAAGCCAATGAAAACAAATAATTATTGGGAAACTTCTGTGAGCACAACCAAATACACAAGCCACATCAATAGTCTCTTTAGGTTAACAGCAGATCTTCTGAGTTTTATTAGGATCTTGGTTTTTACAATAAATCAACTTAGTAAGTGCTTCCTATGATTCCAAACTGAGATTTTCCTGGAAAGAAAAGGCAAATTTGGAGGGGAGAGGGTATGTATGTGTTTGAAAGTGTCTTTATTGATATGTTAAAAAATTAAGACATAGCCCTGGGCATGTTTATTGGATCTGTTTGTATTTAATGCAGTTAAAAAACAAACTTTCTTTCCTAATGCTATTCACAACATCTTAAGAGAACTCTGCTGAGAAGTGTCTTCTACCTTAACTTAATGAGCATCCATTGAGCATCTAATACGAACCAGGCACCGTATTAGGCACTGGAGATTAAGCCATGAGCAAAGGACAATGAACACGCCGCAGAGACACCAAGGAGTTCTGGCTTGGTAGAGTTATGCCCAGGGTTACGAGAACAAAGAGGAAAGAAAAAGCCCACAAGAAGGTGACTGCATGAAGAACCAATGAAAACTTCCTAGGTCAGAACTCAGGATTAATACTCTCAATAAAAGAAAAAGATTGATGCTTGTAGTCCCAGCACTTTGGGAGGTCGAGGTGGGTGGATCACGAGGTCAAGAGATCAAGACCATCCTGGCCAACATAGTGAAACCCCATGTCTACTAAAAATACAAAAATTAGCTGAGTGCAGTGGCATGTGCCTGTAGTCCCAGCTACTTGGGAGGCTGAGGCAGGAGAATTGCTTGAGCCCAGGAGGCAGAGGTTGCAGTGAGCTGAGATCGTGCCACTGCACTCCAGCCTGGGAGACAGAACACCATCTCAAAAAGAAAAAAAAAAAAAAAAAGGAAAAGAGGGTGTCAATAGAGAGAGGTGTGCAGGAGCCTGAAAAACAGTCTGGCTGGCAAGGCAGGGGCTCTGGTGTACAGGGCAGAAGGGGGGCAAACGGGCAGGCAAGTCCAGATCAGCCAGGCCTCCACCCAAACCAAGCAATTCTAACTTCCCTCAGAGCACCGCAGGAATCGCTGAAGGCTTTTTGTTCCTTTTCTCAGGACGTCAGTGGGTTGGTAAGGAGGTGGCGTTAATGAGATGCAGGTTATCAGGATGATCCCTGCGACGGCTAGTTAGCATCAGACTGAGAAAAGCCACCTTTGGAGACCATGCGGATTGATTCATGCCAGGGAGTCCCAAATACCTGCTGCCAGAGATGCTCCATTCACCACCACTCCTCCCATTCAAAGCACCCATCCTCCAAGGCCCTAGAAAACTCAGCCCCAGAAGCTTCTGTGAGACGGGAGGTCTTAAATTGGGAGATGATTTGGGTGCACGATGCAGGAATGTGCTTGAACAGTTGAAGGAAGGACCACAGGAAGCTCTGCTTGGGAGGAAGGGCCTCCTAAATTTTCTGATGACACTTGGGGGCAACACTGACATCCTTCAGAGAATGTATACTTTTTTCTGGCTTTGGACATTTTAAAAATTACATCCAATTTTAAAATAAGAGTGAGGAAAAATGTTTCCTATAAACCCACTGCCCCAAACCAATTATTTGGAAGAATGTCTTCCAATATCCTTATACATTTACATTCTGGAATCTTTATTTTTTTTAAAGCAGTAACTCCCCTTGGAAAAGCGGCCCAGTGTCCTGCATTTGAAAACTGCCCTGGGAGAAAGTGAACAGCCAGAGCCGCACTGCAGGGAGTAGCCTAGCTCACAACACTGTGGCCCAAGTCCTTTCGGTGGGACTTTCCTTCTGCCTCTTCCTTCTCTCCTCTCCTTTTAGCCACCTAGAAACAGGCAAGAGGTTTCATCGGCCAGGACATAGACAGGATTCTTGAATTCAGCTCACTCTACTACTCGGCACCATATTCACAGAGAACACCACAAAGGAGCTTCTTTTCTTTGAGGCCATTTCAGCAGTCCTCTTACTGTATTACTGTGCATTGGAGCTCGATTTGAAAATAAACTCCTCATGATCTCAAAAGTGCAGTCTTCCTCTGTGAGCTTACACTGCGTGTCTGTCCCAGCCACCTTTGTCTTTGTCAAGGCTGAGCCTTCTCAACTCTCTCCTGAAGGCTGCGGCCCTCCGGCTGTGGCTCCCCCACATTCTAGGAGTGACATAATAGGGAGGATGAAGGCTGAGGACAGTGCTGTGCAGAACAGCAGAACAAACAGACCGAACACACACTCATCGGCACCATGCACCATGTGACCTGAGCGGCCAGACATTTTCCTGGCTGCAGAAACAATTGCGTTTTCAGTCTGTTTTCATCCTGAAGCCTCTCTGAAGCCTTTGTTATACTGCAGGCAGCTTCTGTGTTTTTTTTTTTTTGCCAAACCCTTAGTTTTTGTTTGTTCAGTTTTGGGATTTTTTTGAGACGAAGTCTGACACTGTTGCCCAGGCTGGAGTGCAGTGGTGTGATCTTGGCTCACTGCAATCTCCACCTCCTGTGTTCAAGCGGTTCTCCTGCCTCAGCCTCCCGAGTAGCTGGGACTACAGGTACATGCCACCACGCTTGGTCAATTTTTGTATTTTTAATAGAGACAGGGTTTCACCATGTTGGTCAGGCTGGTCTTCAATTCCTGACCTTGTGATCCACCCACCTCGGCCTCCCAAAGTGCTGGGATTACAGGTGTGAGCCACTGCACGTGGCTAGAATTCGTCGTTTTTATACTCCACCTCCTCCCTCATGTATTTGGCAGCACATCCTATAGAAAAACATCAGGGACCAAACACTGCAGCCACCTCCTCCATCAGGAGCAAGCCAGGTCCTGCTTTTTAAGAATTTTTTTCCCCCAAAGGTGGATGTGATGAGAAAGTGAACAGAGCAAGCATCTCTCCCGGGGCCCTGCTGCACTCCAACTAGAAAAATGCAGGAAGGGGCTCCTGACATTATGCGACACCAGGCAGGACTGCCATTCAGCAAGGGGTGATGACAGTGTGAAGGTTCAGGCGCACACATCACTGGCAGCTGCCCCTCCAAGTGGCAGATACATACTGATGCCAGGTAATGTATTAACTCATTTATGAGCTATGCTGGTGCAGACTGAAATATTTTACATATATATATATACGTATTAGTGAACAGTCAACATAGGTCTATGTGTTTTTAGAGTTTATTCAGACTTAAAGGCTTATAATGAAATGGGCCTTGGGCCAAAAAAAGACTGTAGTGCCTGACTGGCAGGCTTTGAAATAAAAAGCTAAGCTATCTGCATCATGGAACAAAACATACACCGTTCTCTATGTCACCAATGCTAAAAATAGACATAGCTTGTAAAAACCTATCTTTTCTGATGAGATGGACTATACCAAAAAAAAAAAAAAAAGTAAAAGCAGTTTTTGCAAAGTGACATCACAACCCAGTGCAGCCTTGAGATCCCACTTCCTGCCTCTAATCCCAGGAGCCCTTGGCCAGCCGGACAGCAACGCACTTAGCACAGCAGGAGCCTGTGGGATCTAGGAATTATGTAGACACTGGCACCTTTATCCATAATGTTTATAAGACTCCTAGTCTCACCACTGCCTACAGAATCTACAGAAAAATATCCTACCTCTACAGGCTGCGGCTTTATTTATGAAGTCATTAGAGTGAGCTTCAGAGAGCTTCGAATTACTCTGCAACAGAAGGGCTGTCATTTCCAAGGTGGAGTTTGCTTGTTTTTTAATGTCTTTTTGCCCATTTATGAATCAAAGGAAAAATTTCTCTTCCAGAGCCCCAGAACTTTCGGCAAGCAGCAGCTCCAGTGCCTGTGGCCCCAGGGCAGGGATGACTCAGTGATGACCCCTCAGCCCCCTCCAGTCTGCGGTCAGCCGGGTTGCCTTGGGAGAATTTTCTTCACAAACCAAGTAATTTAATGCTTGAGCTGTTTACAAACCATTAACAAACAGCGCTCCCTCCTCCCCATTTCCATCCTCGCTTCTCTTCCTGACCCTGTATGAAAATCACAGCTAAAATCTGGAGAAAATGTAAGGAAGGTGAACTGATCATTTTCTTTTAATTTCCAGGGTTAGAAAAGTCAAAAACAGAAGTTATTGGCAGGAAAGCTTAAAGCCTGAAGCTTGAGGTTTTAGTTTCTGTAACTCTTTTGTTAGTAAAGTAAGCACACCATTTTGAGACTTATAGTTATTATTATGTTTTTTAACGATGGTAGAAAACTTTATGAAATCTCACTAAAGATATGTTTAACCAGGAGATAGCTTTTTGTATCTATTTTAATTTAGTGGTTTTATATTTTTTAGGGACAGAAAATAAGGAACATGAATTCTTCCAGTAAAGCAAAATGAGAAATAATAAAAATCTAGTATTTGGGGGAAAGGAAAAGAGAGAAAAGTAAATGCTCACTTATATTAAAAAGCAAATTTTAGGGTTTCTAGAATTTGGATATTTAAGATGTTTACCCAGAGCATTCCTGAAGTAGTACGTTCAGTGCCTTTAAATATTTCCCTTAAGATGCTCTCTAACCCTAAAAACAAATTTTTTAAAGATCACGTTTTTAAGCTGTCAAGTGATGCTTAAAAACATGCTTGATCTGTAATAACTATCATTTTTTTTAGTGACCTCCTCCGTTATGATAAAAAAAAGAACCTGAATTATCAAAAATACCACTTTTATTCTGAAGTAGGGAAAACAGACTGTGCGTGAACTGACCGTGCTGACCACTTTCCACTTGGTTCCTGATGTGCACGTGGACGGCCCTATTCCTGCATCTCAAGGCAGGTTGAAGGCTTTGTGTACGAACACCCACCTAACTTTCACAACGTTCTCAAAAAGTGAATCGGGAATAAAAAGGCAGGTCTTACATGTGAACCACACAAGGTAAACAGTGGTGGCACAGGAGTAGCAGCGGCTGAGACACGGCACGAGGGCAGGAGGCCTTCATGGGTGTCAAGGCTGAGGGGGGAGGGTGCACCATCTACACGGAGTTGTCACTCGAGGTCCTGACACTGGTCTCCAAGAGAGTGATTTGGGAGAAAATGTAGAGCCAAGGGCAGGAGGAGGTGCCAAGGGAATCTAGAAAGGGCAGTAGCCCAGAGACCCACGGTCAGCATTGGTCAGCACTCACAACCCAGAGCGGCTGAGGAAGGCGATTCATCAGAAACACACACCTGCAGCTCCAAACATCTGCTCTAGGGAGGGCATCCTGGTGAGGGACTCAGATCTACACCCCATAAGATGAAGGATCGAGGAAAGCCCGGCGACTGTCAGAACTCCAAAGTCACAAAACCCACCCCTGACTAATCTTAGACTATCAAACAATACCCTGTTCTGCTAAGAGCTGTGGGTATAAAAATAAGAATCCCAATGGACAGACAGGAAATGCTTCTCCTCTAACAAGAGAAGGCTGGTTCTTTACTAATGCTCACCGAAGACTCTGGCTACGAATCCCAGCGGGAACTGTGAGGCAAACACAGTGAGGAACCAGGGCGCGGCATAGAGGCTGGGCCCGATCTCGTGCTCCTCCAGGTGATTGTAGAGGTCTCTGTGGTAATCGTGAAGCAGCCTCGAGAGCTGGTACATCTGGATCTGTGGGAAGACGGCCACAGGGGCTGAGAATTAAGGAACTGCCACAGTGAGAAAGTGAAGCCTACTGCTTACAGCGTGGGCATAAAAGAAGACTCGCTAGAACTTTAAACGTGCTATCTGGCTTGTGATCCACTGACCTCAGCTACTGATTCCTCCAACAGGTACTTCCCGAGTGCCCACTGCTGCCAGGCACTGGCTGGGTGTAGGCCCAGGACGCTAACGCTGGGACTTCTTCTACTATTTCCTTTTCATTGTTCCCTTGTATGCCTTGGCTAAGAAGATCTAAACATCTGTCTTGTGCGAACGTTTCATAAATTCTCTTAAAAATAGAAAAACTCAAGCCCGGAGGAATTAGAAATAAGCAGCCAGTCTCTCTATTAAGACTGAATTAGGGACATCTTATGATTCCATAGAAGTGCATTGTACTTATTTACTTAGGAAATTCGCTCTGGACCCCTGAAATTACTTGTCAACAGGCAGGACAAGCATAATTTCTTTTGGCGTATAACATATGGAATATCCAGATCCCCGGCAAGTTAAAACAAGAAGACAAGTGTGTATCTTAAGATGAAGAAAAAACACAACTTTTTCCAACTAAAGTGGAACTCAAACTTCAGAGAACGGCACGGTTCTGGCAGGAAGCTCATGCCAGTTCCCATCAGTGCCACCAAGCATTCCAGGCCTCACAGAGGCCTGAGACTCAAGAAGAAACAGTGACCTACAGAGGGTCAGAATCCTGCTGAGCTGCACCGAGTTGGATGTGTCCTGTTCAAACTAAGAGAAAGAAAACAAAACCATTTTCAGAGGCTCAGACAATACAATCCCATAAGCACCAGCTGTGGCTCTCCTGTGTGGAAGACAGTCTAATCAACCAAAGCCACCAGCCCCAAGAGTTGTGTGTTAAGTAAATTACAGAAAACTCGAAAAGTCCACTGCCTAGTGGCAGCTGTCCTTAAAGTTAATACCAGGCATGTAGGAAGACCCTCAGAGTACATGGGGAAAGCGTTATGTGGTCAAAATCTTTCAGTGCATGAGCTGACTTCCTTCTGTGATATTTGTGTTCATGTGGTCCATGTGCACAGGTCAAGGTGAAAAGATTTTGAATCACATAATGTGGCGCTCTCAAAGTCAGTCCTTGGCTCTAATGTACCCCCTCCCAGGATACTTTCTAAGGCTCTGAAGGCCTAGTATCTTACTGGTAAATGACATATCAACACGTGCTGCAACATTTGAAGCCACAATTAGGAATATTCCTGAAGCAGCATCCAGAGTTTTCCCTCTGAAAGGCAGCAAGAGCAGCACATGGTATTTGGAATATGCTGCTGTGTTTGGTTTTCTCTGACAGAACTGTTCATTCAACAAATACTTATGGGGTACCCTGGCTGGAAGTGGGGAACACAGCATCAGGGTGGGCAGGATGAGCTTCTCCCAGGATGTGATATTTGAGCTGAACCAGAGATGACGAGGGTGGGGTGAGGCAGAGGAAGAGCAGATGCAGAGGCTGGGAGGTAGGCGTGATATCATCTGAGGGTTGATAGGGGCAAGAGGGAGGGCCCTAGGGTCAGGGGGGCCTGGGTTTCCATTCCAGCTCTGACGCTAGCTGTGGGACCGGGCCCAATTTAGTCATCTTTGGAGCCTCGGTTTTCCCACCTACAAATTGAGCTGATGAACAGTGTCTTCCTATTATGTTATCAGAGGAAAGTGCAGATGATGCGTTTGGAATAATACCTAGCACAGATTCCTTTATCAGCATTACAACATGACACCATTACCGGACGGTGAAAGAGCTCTGCGGCATACCTGGAGAGGGATAAGAAACATCCTTAGCATTTTGTTCTATTAAAGACAGCAGGAATGCTTTCTACCTGTAAAATAATCATGTCCGGCCGATACTGTTTCCGCAGCCCCATGTCAAACATCAGAAACTTGAGCATTTTAAACGCCTCTTCCTCACTCATATGAAGAAGCAAAATGCCTGCGACAAAGCTGAGACCTTGGCAATATCCTACTTCCTGGTCTAGAAGTGAGTAGGCCTTCAAAATGTTGTAAAGCGACAGCTGTCCTGCTCCAAGCTGGGCAGAGAAGTACGGGTGTGTAGGAAAGGTTCGCCCTGTGAAAAGAGTATGTATTAGTCATAATAATAAAAACCAAAAAAGAAAGCCTATTGAAGCAGAAATCCAATGTGCTTCAGATTAAGCAGCAAAATCTTTAGAAGCTGGATCATAGTATCAATCAGCCTTTGCCACCTCCTCTGCAGACAAGGTCAACCAGTTGTTCCTGGAATAACATTTTCAATTAAAAATCAGCAGTGACTCATGGTTTATTTTTTGGTGGAGGTACAGATGAAAGAAATTAGAACTACCTTCAGTCTTGGAAATAACCGAACTTCAAACTAAAACAAACAAACAAACAAACAAACAAACAAACAAACAAAAAAACTGTTGGCTGGGCACTACTAACTGTGGCTCATCTCTGTAATCCTAGCGCTTTGGGAGGCTGGGGCAAGTGGATCACCTGAGGTCAGGAGTTCGAGACCATTCTGCCCAACATGGCGAAACCCCGTCACTACTAAAAGTACAAAAAATTAGCTGGGCATGGTGACAGGCGCCTGTAATCCCAGCTACTCGGGAGGCTGAGGCAGGAGAACCTCTTGAACCCGGGAGGCGGAGGTTACAGTGAGCTGAGATTGCACCATTGCACTCCAGCCTGGGCAACAAGAGTGAAACTCCGTCTCAAGAAAACTATTAATCCTCTGGATAAAACCTCTATGCTCAAGAGGAACATACACAACTCTTCCAGTCCACCCCGCATCCACACGCCCACCCCAAACCCAGCAGCAACTAAATGCAGCTAAACGGCCTCGCCTGGCTACAAACACTCCCTGGATCTGTTTTTCCCAGACTCACATATTATGCCTGCAAATGCTGCACACCACAGGCAGATCTCTGCACTTTCAAACCACAGACAGTGTTTCGAAACAGCCTGAGGAGCAGCAGGTATTTTCTTTTACACAAAAGTTACCTTCCAAAAAGAAATAATAAAAAAAAAAAAGCTCTCAACATCCTGATTATTTTCACGAAAAGCTGGTATTCAAATAAGGCTTAAAAGACTTCTTTTGTCCAGGAGGCTTTTGTGGCTACTTGTCAAGTTCCTCTTCCCCCTCCTCTGGAAGGAGCGCCTGTTTCCAGGGAGCAGAGAAGTACTTGAACCGATTAAGAGAAGACACGTCTCGAGCCAGGCAGCTGGCAGCCAGAGCCAAGCTTGGACCCAGGTGAGAATTGTGAACCTGCTTGAATCAGCTACGGTCAAATGTGCATCTAGGCCATGGCTAGATGTTAATTGTTCATTGCAATCATTGGTCTCAGCACAGAGAGGAACATACATTCATGGGCTCTTCCTCAGCTTCCTGAGAAAGACTTTATAAATCGGTCCAGATGTGTTTATCTGAACTTGATTCAAGAGGAAAGCGACAGTCTCCTAATTATTGTCCTGATTTCTCATTCTGTATTCACTTCTTGCAACCTCTACCTCTTTCCCAACAAATCTTCCCCAGATATACCCTGCACAAGTCACCTTGCTGCTAGTAAGCAATCAATAGCTCTCCAGTGCTCAAAGAACAAATTCACTCTTAGCCTGGAGCTCCGTGCACTCACTCCCCACCCACCTTCCCAGCTTTATCTTCTACTCTAGGGCTTAGCCCAGGCACTAGAAGTGGGGACTCCTGGGTCTCTGACTCCTCTGGGGGTGTGTGTGCGTGTGTGTGTGTGTGTGTGTCTTTGTGTATGCAAGCAGAGCAATTGGGAGCAGGATGTGGAACTGAACTGGAATGCCACCCCCATGCAGGATTTAACAGTTTCTAGCAGCTACATTAGAAAGTAACAGGTGAAGTTAATTTTAATTAGATATTTTGCTTAACCCAACACACAAATTATTATTCAGCATTAATCAATGTAAAAATACTAAGACATTATGCATTCTTTTTTTCATGCCAGGTCTTTGAAATCCAGTGTATTTTTTATACTGACAGCACATCTCAGTTTGGAGTAGCTGCATCTCAAGGGCTCAACAGCCACATGTGGCTTCTGTATTTGGCAACACCAGTGTATTGATCTCCTCATAGTCTCAAATATATCCACAATCTCTTTCATTCCATTCCCCTTGCAGGCTCAGCTTCCAAGAAGACGGAGGGCTTCCCCACCTCTGCGTTTTTGCTGATGCTCCTATCCCATCCCGAATGCACCCCCTCCCCTCTGGTATCAAACAGGTGCCGGTAGCAGAATATGCAGGAGTCATGTGGCATAAAGAAACACAGGGAAGGTTTAGCTGTTTTGAATTTAATCTGTCAGTGTTACCGTTTTAGCTAATCACATACCCTCTCATGTTAGCTAACTACCTCCCACAGAAACCAGAGCCCATGCTAATTGACCCTGCTTGTAGAGTGGCTATTTCGTATTTAAGCCTCAAAACATCCCTAAGAGGGTGGGCCTGGCAGGCTGGGGAGTGACCTGTGCTAACTGGCCACTTAAGAGTGGTCAGAGGCCAGGCATGGTAGCACATGACTGTAATTCTAGAACTTTGGGAGGCCGAAGTGGGCAGATGACCTGAGGTTGGGAGTTCAAAACCAGTCTGGCCAATATGGAGAAACCACGTTACTACTAAAAAATATAAAATTAGCCAGGCATGGTGGCACATGCTTGTAGTCCCAGCTACTCAGGAGGCTGAGGCAGGAGAATCGCTTGAACCTGGGCGGCGGAGGTTGCAGTGAGCTGAGATCGCTCCACAGCACTCCAGCCTGGCAACAGAGTGAGACTCTGTCTCAGAAAAAAAAGGGGGAGGAGGGGCAGAACCCATAGTTTGCAGAGTGGGGAGTACATGTACCATGCCTAATGCAAATGTTTGCTATGAACGGTGTTCAGTAATGGACAATAATCTTCAGATACACCACACACATTATACAATCCCAGTTTCCAAATAAGAGGACAGAAGGGCACACTTAGGACAGCTCTGTAGCACAAAGGCAAAATCAGCTACATTTAAGGTACAGGAGCAACCTTGCAAAACCATTCCTCTATCAACTATAACACTGCATATAAGCCAGGAAACCTTGCATTCTGACAGCCTTCCAGAGGCAAAGGAAAGTTATGTCCCAGCAACTAATTTTCACAAAATTTGGAACTCACAAACAGGTAGAACTGAATTGAATTCCAAATAATAACAATTACCACAACTACCTAGATTCAGCAAAACACCTGTACACCCCACACTTTCAAGTCTCTTGCTATTACCCAAACTGGTCAAGGCTTCCAGGGTACAATTTCAGAAACTGACATTGATTTTCTTTATGCAGAAAACCTGTCCCGCACGAACCTGGCCACGCTAAAACACGTCTTCCAGTGTGTTCTATAAGACTCCCAAATGCAGTTTCCTGTCCCACCGCACAGTGAGACAGGCCTCCGGGTTCACTACCAGGCTGGGGAACAGCCGCGAGTCTCTGGCCTTCAGCTCCTGACTAGCGGGAGAAGCAGGACAGCTACACCCATTTGACTGCGACAGAGCCCATGTTTTACATGAAATTCTATTGGGGGAGACGCTGTTTTCCTGTTTTACATTCTTCCAGGTCAATAGTTCTCAGTGTTTGGTCAGTCTGAAGACCTCTAGAGGTCTCTGAGAGCCTTTTATGGGTTCATGAGGTCCTCCCTGGCTTTTCCAGGTATAGATCTGGGCAAGGTCACCTTTTACTTTACATGCTTCAAATAACGAGCAAAACGGATTAAATAAAACAAATAAAATTCAGCAGGTACTATTAAATCAGACATTAAAGAGATTTTCTTTCAAATGTAAAAACTGTCACTCTTCTATTTTGGAAAACAGTCATTTTTTAAATAATTTTTATATGTATGAGTTTATTATAGCTATGCAAAAATAAATACAAATCAAATACACACTAATCTCAGTTTTAATTAATTGCTAATATGATAAATATTGACAGGAATTATCCATGGAAACAAAAGCTCTTTGGGCTACTCAATAATTTTAAAAGTGAACAGCATCCTGCCATCAAAGTTTGGGAACAGCTGTTCTAGGCTAACGGGACCACTCACCCACATTCCTGGGTAAACACCAAGTAAAGAGGGCAAGGCGGCCACGAGGATAGACAGTGAATGAGTGGGATTAAAAGCATTTCCTGGAAAATCCGTATTTGGATAATCCCGTGTTGGGCACTGCAGCCCTCCGGCTCCCATTTGGAAAGTACTAGGCTAGTGCTGGTGGCATCCCACAAAGACCACCCACCCACAGGATGTGCACCTGCCGCAGGGGACCGGAGCTATGGGCAGAGCACGCCTGAGAACATGAGCAGCCCTTTGCACCTCACTGCCAACTCAAGGCACATGAACTCTGAGCAAAAGACTGCTTACTGTTTTTGTTGGATTTGTTCACAGTTTGTGTACAGACTCTAGATTGAAGCTCTGCCTCAACAAGACAGGACAGAAGGCCGCACACTCCACAGGAGAAGCCTGGGAAGACGCCAGCTCAGGGAAGGCTAGTTTCTACCGACTGGAGGAGCCCTGGTCAGACTGCGCCATCCTTCCTACAAATGCATCAGGATACGAGGTCTGCCTCTTTCAAATGCATGTTACCATTTACCACAAAGCAGGGAAGTGCAGGCCCTTTACCTTTTTCTACCTTCATACACAAAATGAGAATGGGATTATTAAGTGGAGAGGGTCAAACATGGGCATAAACAAACCCCTTTATTCATATTAAAAAGACATTCAATATGTCTTGTGTGTCTAAGTGGAGAAATATGCCAGAAAGGCCTACAAGTGTCTGATCTGCAATTCAGACATTTCTAAATGACCCAGAACTTCATTTTCATAATGTGCTGCACAAACTAAGTGTTCCCCTGAAACTTCACTCATCTAAGGGATGTTCTTCCAGGATGAATCTTTCCCTTCTTTATCACTTGGAGGGTGAAGAGCCTTCGCCCAGCATTTTTCAGGCAGGAATCCTATCAGGATCACCTGGGGGCTTGTTAAACCTGCACATCCCTGGCATCAGAAATTCTCAATCAGCAGCCAGTCAAGGATGGTGACTTCAGAAATGTGTTTTTCACAAGCCCCTCAAGAGATCTTGCAGGTCGTCCCTGTAGGGTGCTGTGAGAAACCCCAACCCATCTTAGAGCGTTCTGCCTTACTCTGTTCAGAGCCCATCTGACTGCATTTTCAGCAAGACCCCTGATATCTCGGCTTTGTTTACTATGTGGCAGCTGCTACTGTAGGCCAGAGGTCTCTTGCAGCAAACACGGGGCCACCCATGAAGATAGGCAGTCTCATGGTGCCTCTGAACAGTTGACTAACAAGTTTCTTTCTTTTGCTCTTTTCTCCAGGCAGTGATACTAGCAAACCAGCAATCTGACATTGACCCTCTAACTCCTCTGCAGAAGAAAAACCCTACAACCTAATGATCTCGAAGATTCCTTCCTGGATGGAAGGAATATGATCCCCTGCAGGGATTTTAAACTGTGCCACCCCCTTAAGGACCTACAATATGCAGACTAACAAATCTATAGTAGTAATTAATGTGGGGGAGATTAGGTGCATTCTTGTTTCAGCTGTCTGACTTAACGGTGCTCCTGGGTTTCTGGGCCTGTTAAAGTGTTCTTTTGGCTGAAGCGCTTAGAGCAGGTGTCCCCAAACTACTGCTCGCCGGCCGCATGCAGCCCCCTGAGGCCATTTATCTGGCTCCCCGCCACACTTCAGGAAGGAGCACCTCTTTCATTGGTTGTCAGTGAGAGGAGCACAATATGTGGCGGCCCTCCAATGATCTGAGGGACAGTGAACTGGCCCCCCCGTGTAAAAAGTTTGGGGACACCTGGCTTAGATCCTGGGAGGGGCTGCACACCTCACTGGGGAATGCAGCTGATGGCTGGAAAGTGCTCTAGGCCAGGATGCTGGGGAGGGAGCAGATGATGTGAAGCCTGAAGGGGTCCCCTGGGAGTTTCCCAGTGTCACTGGCAGCCCCCAGTGTGGCCAGGACCACAGTGGGAGCCCCAGACAGAAGGCAGGCTGCTGTGCAGTCTGTGTTGTCTACTCCAGGAGAGTCAGAGAAGAGAGAAGAAAATGGTGTCAACTGTCTGAGGGCTGGACAAATGGATGCAGATTGATGGGGCAGGCTCCTGACCCCAGGCTTCAAGAAGACTATGTGAGTACCATGTGCTAGGCTCGGAGCTCTGGCTGGTGTGATCTACTCCAAGGAAACATGATTCCATCAAAGCAGAGTGGGGGCAGTTGCGTGAGGATGGAGTGGGCAGAGCCAAGAAACACAGAATTATGGCACCCTAGAAGGGATGTGGCATGGAGACGGAGGAGGCCTGGCTTCCGGAACTCCTTCTGCCACCGAGTAACTCACAACGTGGGTAGAGAACTGAGGCTCCCCAGGGCACATTCATCTCCTCTAAGTTGGAAATCATGTCACGTGCCCAATCTCACACAGAGTGTGTAAAGATGAGATCTGACAAAGGCTGAGAATACAGTTCACAAACTATAAAACACTACCCAGCTATGAGGCCTATTATTCTTACTCTTTGGAGGAAAACGCCTTGAAAAAAAAAAAAAACAAAAACCTGTTTAGACTAAAAGGCAATTTGAGAAAGCACAGCAAGAGGCAGGAAAAAATACCCCACGGAAACTCAAAATATATCCAACCAAGTGTTCTGTTCTTCTGGCCAGAATAGGAAAGTCACTTTTTAAGAAGAACTGAAATCCGGATCTGCTTCCGCTCTATACTACACACCTTCACTGGGCCTTGGAGGTAACCGTAGTGTAGACCAAACAACTCACTTGGCCCCAGCGCGGCCTTGGGTGACAGGAGACGCGGAAGGAGCGGGTGAAGGCTGGAGGAGCTTCTGAGGGAGGCCTCCCTGGGCGGAGTCAGCCAGGGCACCTGGGACTCCCCTGCCAGGTCTGGGCCAACCCCAGTTTCCCGGTTCCAGTGGGGAGAGGAGACTGACCTCAGGGATCCCGGGAAAAAGCCTGGAGAGAGACACAGAGTGACCTCGAGCGAAGGTCCTCGCAGGCCCTCGGGAAGTATGTGGAGGGCATCCAAACTGGAGGCCAGGATGGGAAAGCGTGGGGAAGAGAGAGGGGGCCCGCGCTGGCGGGGTGGGGGTGGCAGAGGGAGAGGGCGGGGAGACGCAGGGAGAGGACTTGAATGCAGCCGGCCCTGCCAGTGGATGAGAAAGGCTAACCCCCGGGCTCCCGCAGACCTCCTGCCAGCTCAGGGAAGGCGCCCAGCCCTGCAGGAGAGGCCGCGTGGCGCGCAGGCACACACAGTGCCCCAGGAGAGAGCCCGGCCACACCGAGGCCCTTAACGCTGATCTGGCCTCTTCTTTTCCCTCTGCAGAAAAGTGATGACATCCGAGCAACACGAAGCGGGAGCTGGTCCTGCCCGTGGAAGAATGAGGGGAGACTGCAGGGGAATGAAGAGAAGAGGGCAACCGAATCCAGGAGGGGAGACGCCCTTCCCACTCCTCCTCCCAGCCTGTGGGCGATGGGTGGGGAGTAGGGCCGGCTACCCTCCCTCCCATTCAGCCTCCTACCCTGAACCTGTTTCTCACTTTGTTTCACATGATAGGAACACGATGGCATGTCCTATTACTCATCACGACTGCAAACACAGCTACTGCCAACTCACAAAACTGCCTTCCACAGGGTCAGAGGGCCACATGGGCCCCAGCTCCATCAAGACTCACACTGGCCTGCCACTGCACAGCAGCACGGGGCTCCTGGGCTCAGAGGGTCCCAGGGAAGCACAGAGTGACAGTGGGTTCAGGTCTGGCCACCTCCCCTCAGCTGATTTTGTGACCATGGTCAACACGTGACCTCAGTTTCTTCATTTTTTAGGGTGCTGGCCACATTCCCAGGACCGCTGTGAGGGCCCATGAGACGGCTATGCTAGTGCAGCGCCTCATACTCTGAATCTCGAAGAGATTCTTTGAGCATCTGCTGTGTGATAGCCACTGTCCTAGGAGCCGAGGGTACAACAGCAAAACAGCTCCAGCCCAGTCTGCGGAGGGCTGCATCCTACAAGGGAGAAAGGCAATAAAAAGCCACGGCCATATATTAAAAACAGTTGGGGCACGTGGAATAAAAAGTATAATTCCACTAAAAGCTGAATTACCATTTGACCCTGCAATCCCATGACTGAGTATACACTCAAAGCAAAATGAATCCTCCTACCAAAAAGACACATGTACTTGCATATTCATCTCAGCACTATTCACAAGAGCAAAGACATGGAATTGACTCACAGCCTAGCCACAGTGAACTACATAAAGAACATGTGATAAACATACACCACGGGGTAGTATGCAGCCACAAAAAAGGGCAAACTCATGTCCTTTGCAGCAACATGGATGCAGCTGGAGGCTATTCTCCTAAGCAAACTAATGCAGAAACAGAAACTAAGCATCACGTGTTCTCACATCTAAGTGAGAGCTCAACATTGGGTACAAATGGACATAAATATGAGAACAAAAGACAGCAGGGACTCCTAGAGGGGGAGGGCGGGGAGGCAGTGGGTAAAAAACTACCTATAAGGTCCTCTGCTCACTTCCTGGGTGACGAGTTCAATCACACTCCAATCCTTGCATCACACAATACACCTTTGTAAGAAACCTGCACACAGAGTTCTGGAATCTAAAATAAAAGTTGAAAAAAAGTGTCGCTTCTGAAGTCACACTGCCTAGCAGCAAATTAGCTGTGTCACTTTCAGCAAGTGACTTAACCTCTCTGTTTTTATTTTCTCAACTCTGAAGAGAAATAGAACAACATTTGCCTGATCGTGGTATAAGGATCAAAGAAAGTTTAAGTCCTTTATACAATATTTGGCCCAAGGTGAAGTTAGGCATCAGCAGTGATTATAATAAGCAGATAACAGTGATGGTGATAAATGTGATACGCACCATGGGGAGAGTGTGGGGTGTTATGAGGGGCTTAGCAGGACACCTCATTCAGTCTTCAGGTGGGAGAGGAGACCACAGTCAGGGACAGCTTCTCAGAGATGACATTTAAGCTAAAGAATAACCTTAAGGGTTATGAAATTAACTGTTAAGGCTAGCTATGTGGCTTGCGAGAAAAGGACTTAATACCGCCCAATGTGGTCACACTGCACCCTCTGTCATGACTGCAGGAACACTCAGAGAACTGGGCCCCCGAAGGACCCCAAAGCAGTGAGTGCTCCATGCAGCCTCCAGCAGCAGCAGCTGCAAGCAGAACAGGTATTCTGGAAGCAGAGCCACAGGCTCTAAAAGCAGCAGGGCCAAACTCCTGCCACATCGAGCCAGCTCACCACCAGTACAGACAGCAGCCTGAGTGACACGCGGCAGGCAAACGGGAACGCATTGCCACCTGACCCTGTGCATGGCCACTGACAAGTCGGGAGGGCCCTCTGTGCATCATATCACACCCAGGTCAACACGCTCTTCACAGTGGCAACGGCACATCTATCCCATACGGTCATCCCGTGGCAACCTCAGGGGACAGGTTGTAGGAGTCTCCACAGATATGAAAATCCGCGGTGCCCAAGGCCCTTCTGTAAGACGGTGCCATGTTTGCACATAACCTATGCACATCCTCCTATACGCTTTAAATCATCTACAGATTACCTGTAACACCTCATACAATGTAAATCCTCTGGAGATAGTGACTATATTTTAAAATCTATTTCATTATTTTTTCATCGATTTTTCTTACCAAGTATTTTCCATCTGAGGTTGGTGGTTGAGTCCCCAAATTTAGAACCCATAGATATGGCGGTGGGCGGGGAGGCGGGGGAAGGGGGTTGTACCCTGTTCCCATCTTCATATTTTTAAAACTACTCAAGAGACAAGGTACCACCCAGTTTCCAAAATAAAACCATTCAAGGCACACACACAAACTGCTTTCTACAATTTTTCTGATGAAATCTGTTTGTAAGCAGATGAGGGAGTGGCTCCTGTAATTAAATCAAGCCTCGGTTCTGAATATCTATACGTTTTCCAGGATGCTCCTTCAGTTGACTATAAAAACCTCCTATCAGTATTTGAGTTACTGGACTGAACCACAGTTAGGGCTGCAGCCTTAATGAACACCCGCCCTCCATGCAAAGCCAAGTTAACAGGCTACCCAGTGAAAATACGGAGATTTTTATTTGCTTGAAGACGACATGTATGATTACCCTAGGGCTTTTTAAATTAAAAGTCTCAGTAGTAAATTTTGATTGCTAAACCTAAAGGCAGGTCACTAAATAACTTAGACAGTCTCTCCAGATTTTTCATGTGAGTGAAACTTCCGTTCCATCTCCAATCGATGGCACAGACTTACCAAGGTCAATAAGAATCGCATGCTGCTGAGAAGTCAGCTGCTTTAAGAGTTCTTTGTATGGCACATCCTTTGGCTGCTGTTTGCTGGGAAACTGGTGTTTAAGGTGGAATTGCTCAGCTAGAAATTTCCAGATTTCACCTCGGTGATGACGTGGCACACCTTTAAAAGGGGGAACAGAAGATACAGAGATAATTTATCAACAGAATACAACTTAATAATAAAAATCAGTTGTGTTTCATGTTCCATGTGTCCAAATTCTTGTTTTTGTTTTTTTGTTTTTTTTCTTGAGACAGAGTCTGGCTCTGTCACCCAAGCTGGAGTGCAGTGGCACAATCACAGCTTACTGCAGCTTCAACCTCCTGGGCTCAAATGATCCTCCCACCTCAACCTTCTGAGTAGCTGGAATTACAGGTGCCCACCACCATACCTGGCTAATTATTCTTTTATTCTTGTAGAGACAGGATCTCACTATGCTGACCAGGCTTGTCTCAAACTCCTGGGCTCAAGCGATATTCCTGCCTCAGCCTCCCAAAGTCCTGAGATGACAGGAATGAGCCACCGTGCCTGGCCACTAGTTCCATTATTGATTAACAGCACAGGTAACAGAAGGGAGGCAACTAAAACCTTGTCCTATTTGCTTCTTCCCTTACTTCCACCCCCCATTCTCCCCTCACTTCCCTCGCCCCTTCCTCCTTTCTTCTCACTTCTCCAGTGTGTTATCATGTTCTGACCCTGTCAGACTCTGCAAGGAATAAAGAATATGACCTGAGCCCTGGTGTCAATGAACAACATTCTAGGGAAATAAGGCCAAGTAGAAAAACTGTATTGTAAGATGGGATCTCAGAAACAAGAGAGAATCAAAAGGAAGTAGAGCTCAGATGAAGAAGAAGTTGGCTTATTTCTAACTGAGCAATCGAGTTTCCACGGAATCCTTCATTTGACCCAAGCCTTAAAGATGAAGGAAAAGGAAGAGAGAAGAGCCACCAGAGAGGGAACCGAGAGTGATTCTGTTTGCCTCAGGCACGAGGGCACATGGGAAGGAGCAGCTGGCAAGGAGGCTGGAAGGGTTACTGTCAGAGGTAGAACGCAGGGCAAGAAACCTGCCCTTTGTTTGCTAGCTCCGGGGAACCACTGAATGTTTCTGAGCTGAGATGGTGTAAGCTGATCGTAGCTGAGATTCTGGATATCTGATGAGGCTTCTTTCCGTAAGATAAGCTGCAAGATGGGCCCAGAGCCTGGGCAGGAACTGGCCACGTAGACACTGCCATGAGCATCCAACAAAGCCTAAAAACAGAAAATGTCCACGAGCCTCCACTTAATGCTTTACATGTGATTGATTTGAATACTCACAGTGATTAAAAATGTCTAAAACTCAGAAAAGTTCTCTTGAGGTCAAGGATGGTATTCAAGACAAACCTAATTTTAAAAGGCAACAGTTTTCCACCCAAATTCGTTAGCTCATTCCTCAGCTATTACAAGGCCAAAAGGTGGGATGGGGGAGAGCAAGAAGACTGAGGAATCAGATGCCAAGTCTTTCTCGTCTCTTTGGAGAAAGAAGCCTCCGAGTTAGGAATTCATCTTTTTTTTCCATCCAGGGAAAAAAGCAACCTGCCATTCAGGGCCTGCCCAGAGGACAGTTCCTCTGGTTTCTGTCTCCGGTCACCCTTGGGAAAAGTTTCTGCCCTGGCAAGGTAGCAGCAGCAGACAGCACCGATCGTGAGGCCACTGTGCACCGTTACCATTCCACGCATGTTCCGTATATTGGTCCATATCACCCTCATAACCTTCTAAGGGAAACACAATTATCCTTATGGTGAAGAAAAGAGATGCAGTGAGAACAGGTCCCCTTGCCCCAGGTCATTAGGCCAGTGAGTGACAACCCAGGGACACTGATTGCCATTTCATCTTGGTGTCCTCCATGTCGAAAATGTCAAACAAGGCTGCTACTCAAATGGGGACTAGAGAAAAAATATCTTTTGGTCATTCATTGCAAGACATATTTTCTATCTTGCAATGAATGATAAAACAACCATTTGTGGATTTGAACCAAATAGTAATCATTTTATTAACAGCTTCACAAGGAACCGTTTAGAAAGTCTCAGTGAGCCACCTCTTGGAAGTACTTACTGTGCAGTAAGTACTTTGTTTTTTCCCTCTCACATCTTTTTTTTTTTAAAGTTGGCCTGTAGGAGAAATACTAAACCATGACCACATCCTATACCTTCTTTAATTTTATCTCAGCATTAATATAATGACCCTGTAGAGTGAGTTGAATGGTGGCCCCTCAAAAAAGATGTGTTCACTTCCTAATTCCTGGAGCTTGTAAATGTTACCTTCTTTGCAGAATTAATTACTAAGCAAGGACTTTGAGAGGAGGAGAGCATACTGGATTACCCAGGTGGGCCTATATCCAGGGACAAACACCCTTATAACAGACACGCAGAGGAGGAGATGAGAAGGGGAATTGATGTGGCCAAGGGGGCAGAGGCTGCAGTGTCGTGGCCACGAGTCTCGGGAGCTGAAGGCCACCAGCAGCCGGAGGAGGGCAAGTGCAGACAGGCTGACACAATGGTTTTGGAGTTTCAGCTTCCAGAACACTGAGAGAAGAATTTCTGTTGTTTCAGTCACCATTTTTGTAGTAACTTATTACAATAGCAACAGGAAATAAACACGCCCTGATATCTGCTTTCTACTATATTCTATTTCTTGCCTCCCTCTCTGCTATTCCAGCTCAGAGATATATCCTGGGTATGTATACACACACACACACACACACACACACACACACACACACACACACACCCCACAAATATTTCACACCCTGATGACAAGTAAATGTGGGCTAGAAAACAGTCAGCATGGTAAGTGATTTAGAGTGGAGCTTTATTTCACAAAGCACTTTTCTTCAAACTGGAAAATTTTCCCAACTTATGAAATGTCCAATTTCCTGTTACTAAATCGTTCCCATTGTCTTATCAGACCTTTATTTTTTGGAATAAATAAATATTGGCTGTGTCACTGGACAGTACCCGATATTGTGGTATTCAGGAGTAAGTTTAGATTCTGTGACTGAAAGCACAGGATCACATAGGTCGGACCCCATGTTTTTGCTAAGAATGGCCTGGAACACCGTTCCCCAGTGTGGCGCTGCCTTCGCTCCTAATCCAAGAGAGAAACCTCGCAGTGGAGCCCGCCTAGGGCTTGCAGGCAGGGTCTGGGTGGGCAGGAGGCCGTCCCTCCACCCCCCATGTAAATTGCTTCTTCCTCACCTAAAAAAGTAATATATACTCACTGTTTAAAAGGAGGGCAAAAAAAAAAAAAAATACCTCTGAAAATGAAAAAGGTATAAAGAAAGTGAAAAACCACCCATAACTAAAATGAACACAAATTTACCATCCAAAGCAGGAAGGTTTTGAAGTGAAGAGAAGGAAGTCTATTAATAATTTTGCCAGGACAGGAGTCCTGCCTATGACCCAGATACCTGCATCATGGATGTTTTTCCATGTATACACATAGAGAACTCTCAGCTGCACAGGAGACCATGCTGTACTCTTTTCATTCAACAACTTATCTCAGACATCTTTTACATCAGTAAATATAGATCTACTTACAGTGTCGTTTCCAGGGAATATGACATAGAATAGTCACATGGTTGGGTATTTTTTGTTTTGTTTTGGCTATTAAACAATGCCACAATAAGCATTCTTACTACAGTACATTTTTGGTTGATTCGTTTCTAGAGTACGTTTCTATAACTGGCATTGCTGGGTCAAAGGCAAGCACAGTTTACCTCTGGCCCTTGCTGTCAGAAGCTCAGGCAGCCACTCTGCAATCCCATTCCTAAAAAATACATTCCAGCTTATAAGGTTCTATCTAGATATCTTTAGAGAAATCATTTTGACCTGAACTAAACTGAATTATCTATAATTATGCTATCTTCTCCTAAATCGATACCCTAATCCTGCCTCATCTAATTTTAACTGGGAAAATTTTATAAATTCCTTTATTTCTATCATTTCAGGGTGTTTTATATAACTATGAGGAAGGGCCTCTTTTTTTTTTTTTCAGACAGAGTCTCACTCTGTAGCCCAGGCTGAAGTGCAGTGGCGTGATCTTGGCTCACTGCAACCTCCGCCTCCTGGGTCCTGGTTCAAGCCAATTCTCCTGCCTCAGCCTCCCAAGTAGCTGGAATGATAGGCACATGCCACCATGTCCAACTAATTTCTGTATTTTTAGTAGAGTCGGTGATTCACCATGTTGGCCAAGCTGGTCTTGAACACCTGACCTTGTGATCTGCCTGCCTTGGCCTCCCAAAGTGCTGGAATTACAGGCCTGAGCCACCACACCCGGCCAAGGAAGGGCCTCTTAATCCACACAACTGTCCTCTCTTTCAAGACCTCTGCGCCAGAGTTAGCCTCTACTTCAAAGGTCAAAGATATGATTCTAATTTAGTCTCACATTTCTAGATTCACATTTTTATTCTGAGCCACTAAATAGACCACCATCATTTGTTTGGAGTTGCTAAATCTTAATGTGTTAAAACCACCTGAATGACAAAAGCCCCCTTTATGGTTAGAGAGCATTTCTGCCATAAAAAGTGACATGGCAAAGTCAGGGAATACCTACGGAAATTCCAGGTCAGCCTTAGCTCACTCCAGTATGTAGAACGTTCAATCATCTATGCCCGACTTTCACTACCCAGGGTCCAGATTCCTAGAGTATTTCTATCAGCCTTCGCATAATATGTCCAATGAAAAACAACTATCCAGGTGCCAGGCTTCTAAGAAGCTCAAGTATTTGGAATGCTGTCACAGACCCATGCAATTTGCTTTTACAGGAGCAAAGACACCTGAAGGCAATCATCTAGGCAACCCCGAAAGGGGGAAGAACAGACTCATTCTTTTCTCTGCTTTCTGCCTTTTCAAAATGGCAATTTGGGGCCATTTTGGTATAAGGGTAAACCTTAAGCGACAGCTACAGGTGCAAGGAATATTAGAACTGGAAGACAGCTCCAAGATCCTTGGTTTGGTGCAAGTCTCTCATTCTATCAGCAAGGAGGCAGGAGCCCAGAAAGAGGGTACCTGCCAAAGTCACACTGAAAGCTGCTGTGGATAGAGCATTTCGGTCTTCACCACTGCATACGTGTTCTGAGAAAAGCACCTTGAGATCCTGTTCAACAGGAGACAGTGCGGTACGGTGATGTGAACCCAGCTCTGTGGCCTGAGCCACTACTCAACTGCTCTATGCCCAAGTGTGCTTATCCCTAGAAAGGAGAAAGGCGTAACAAACAATAACTACCTATGATTACTAAAATCAATGTCAAAATTCAGAAAAGGGTAAAAAAAATGCCTAATAGACTATAGTAGAAAACACTGCTTTGTTCCATTAATGCTCCTAGAGATGAAAAATGCACATGCAATGTTCTTCCACCGTACAATTGATAAAGCCAGGAAAAACCCATTCTGGACATAGTTGCAATCCTTATTCAAAACACCTGGCTATTCATGATTAGCTCAACCGGAACTCAGTAGCATAGAATCACATCAGACTCTGGCTTTTACTCTTGCCAGAAGACATTAACATACAATTTTAAAGGCATCATTGTTTGACTAGAACACTAATCATGACTAAGGTAAGCTCCAAAACAGCGCTTCTCAAACTATCTGTGAAACATAATTTTTTTTTTGCTTTTAAAAAATGTTCCAATCCACTACAGACTGATTTTTTTATACCATACAGTAAAAATAAATTAGTAGAAAAACAAAATGAAAAAAAAAAAAAAAAAAAACAGATGGACAAAATGTAAATTCACATTTTTTTATTAGGATCTCTGTGTGAAATTGCCAGAAACATTTCCAAAGGCCTAGTCTCAAGCTCTGTACTTACCGCTTCTTCTTAGACCAGTATCAGTTTGGGCTGGCAGATCACGCTGAGCAAACAGTGAATCCTGCCTGCTCTCTAAGGCCTTACAGTATGGCAGGCACATGCTGTGTGCTCCTCATCACATCCACTGTCAGCACCCACATCTTACACTTGTGGGAACTGCAGCTCAGAGAGGGTGAGGCATTTGTCTAAGATCACACTGTGAAAGTAAGCGGCAGGGCTGGGACTTGAACCCAGATCCACCCGTCTGAAGTCTGTGCTCCACACTCTACGCTGTCTCCCTAGGGCACCCAGAGAGAAGCCATACGATTAGTTTCTAGTTTACAATTTAATTCCAAGTATATCATCAAATCATTTTCCAGTTTATAGGCAACGAAGCCCTTGGGTTTTTCTGTCTTCTTCCTATTTCCTGGTCTTCTGGGAATTTTAACTAAGAGGAATCATGAAAGGTGGTGAAACTCCTACCTATTAAGTAAGGTATCTGGAAATAGATTAAGAGGTGATGAAAAGAAGGGAGATGGCCACTAAAATTAAACTTAATTTTTTTATTCCACACTTCTCCCCAATCCCCAATGAGGGGTGAGACTGACTAGGTGATTCCTAATAAAGCTTACCTTGCCCAACAGCCGAGTGCATTTTTTCCATGTCAAACTTAATTTTTGATCTTCCTGGAGTGCTAAGCATCTTTTCCCACACTGTAGTTACTTCTTTAAGGCAGGGAGTAATTTCTTCGTAATCGAGCTTTAGGCGCTTGTTTAGCAAATCATTTTCGGAGGCTGGAATAGACCATTCAAGAGGGCATTAGTCCAGGCTGCGGCTATGGAGCTTCCATTATGCAACATGGCTGCCTACTGGCTAACCTGCTGAGATGTTGAGCAGTACAACCGGCTTAGCAGATCTAGTTAAAGTCACTGCCCATGCCCCTGCCCATTTTCCTTGTTTTGGAAAACACTAAAAACCTAGGAAGTATGTGATTTCTCTTACCACCTCACTCCCAGCGTACCCTGTTGGCTCTACTGCTAACATAAAACCCACATCTGCCCAATTCTTTCCATCTTACCCCTATCAAACCATAAGCCTCCCCAGGGCAAGAGCTATGTGTTATTAATAAAATTCCTAGTGACTAGCATGGTTACAACTGCATGCAATTTTTTCATCTAAACTAGGAGAGGCACTCTAAAGATAGTTTTCTTATTCAGAGCCAAACCTCTGTTTGGTAGCTTCTACCATTGATTCCATTTCTGCTTCTTGGAGCTCAACCACATAAATCTCCCCCTTTCAAATGACATCTCTCAAATAGATGAAGATAGCTATTGTTTCCCACCAAAACTTACTCAACCTAAAGCTGCATGAATAATTATAACCAAATTATCAAACTCGGGGGGAATAATATCGATAAAGGGAAATGTGAAATTAACAATTTACATTGATTCCTGGGCCCAATCTCTCATTTCATGGCCACAGAAACTGAAGCTCAGAAAGATCAGGTGATTTGGCCACGGTTATTTACTAGCTAGGAGGAAGCTGCGCGATCCTAGGCCCAGTGCTGTCTTCCTCTCAACATTTATGTTTTCCATCTACCATCTTTAATCTTTCCCCTCTCGCTTTGACAAATACATTTCTAAGGTCCTGTTACACAAGTCCCGACATCTCTGGAGTTCACATTTTTTAAAAATGTCAATCCTAGTTTTTTTGGGGGGGCGGGGGGAGCCTGTAATTTCAGCAATGAGAAAACACAATAAATGTCACTAGAGTTGAGCTAATCCTTGCAGCAAATCACGTTTGGGGCTAGCCTTGCCGAACAGCAACTGGCAGCAGCGCTGGGCTCTCGATGCCAGCGTACGCTCCCCTGGCAGTAAGGCTGCTACAAGCACATCTGGCCACCCTAACAGAGCCCAGCAGGCCACATGAGGAACCTGCTCTGAAGTCAACACAACTTCACACAGCCAGAAAGAACTGGCCAGAAGATTCAGCTGAAAAGGCCCAATCCATGTATTTTGCTACTGGCCCAGGCAACATCCTGCTGTTTCAGTGTCCTGACAAGGCTGCTGCCTAAAATTAGCGGCCTCCAAAATGCCTTATCAACCAAGGCAGACGGTGCAGACCTGCAACAAACGCCCAGGCTCCAAGGCCAGAACTTCAGATACAGGACCCAGCTGCTCGCAACATTAAATAAGACTCCACACGCCCATGTGGTTTTTTAAGCTTGTGGGGATCGGGGAATAGGACTGACTGAGATCAAAAGTAAATTTGCAACAAAGTTCTCTAAAATATTTATTACGGTTTAACACAAATGTCTGAGCCAACTTGGACTTTGTGATAATGCTCAGGTCTGGAGGGCGGGCTACGGCTGCTCTGTCCCCAGTTCTGCTCTGTTAACAATGGCATTCTCAGACAAAACTGTCTCGCCAGCTGCCACTACCTCTTGAAGCTTAGAATGGAAAGCTAAGAGGCTGGGAGGCTCAGCATCTAAATGACCCCCGACACTCGCAGAGATTTTAGAGCTGCACTGAATATTTGATGTTTAAACCATCACATATTATTTAAGAAAAATGTTTTTTTTAAAAAACAAAAAAACATGAATTGTAATTCAAAATTTAATGTTATCACATCATTTTAGTCTTAGTAAAGTATAAAATGCTGAGTTATATGAATCAGCTCAACTGGCAATAACATGCCAGCACCAAGCCATGGCTGTGTTGAATCACATGATATGATCTTGCATTAGGCTGCTCACATCTTCATTTAAAAATAGGGAAAAGTGGGCCGGGCTCATGCCTGTAATTCCAGAACTTTGGGAGGCCAAGGTGGGTGGATCACCTGAGGTCAGGAGTTCGAGACCAGCCTGCCCAACATGGTAAAACCCCATCTCTACTATTAATGATTTAAAAATAAAAAAAACAGCCGGGTATGGTGCCAGGTACCTCCAATCCCAGCTACTTGGGAAGCTGAGGCAGGAGAATTGCTTGAACCCAGGAGGCGAGGTTGCAGTGAGCTGAGTTCATGCCACTGCACTCTAGCCTAAGCAGTAAGAGCAAAACTTCGTCTCAAAAAAACAAGGAGCGGGGAGGGGGAAATGGCCTCGCAGAGGGGACGGCAGAGGACTGGTGGCTTCAAAGAGAGGCGATGCTTTTTGTCCTAACATCACTGAAAATTAGCTGTCTAATTTGGGAGAAATCACAACTTCAGCTTCCAAGTGCTGCAATGGTGTGAGGTAGACTTAGATGGCACAGTCTGGTTCTTTCTAGGATGCAATGCTTCCATCATAGTAAAAATATTTGATTCATATATTCCAGTCAGGAAATAGGCTTAACCATAGGAAAAACTTTCTCACACACATTCTTCTAAATTCTTTCCCAAAGAGTATGCAAGTCAGCTTGAACCCTTGATCAATTTCAAGAGCCATCCCACATGTAATTTAACCTTCCTTTAAGAAGGGAGGAAAAAAAAACCCACAACAGGATGCCTATCTCTCTAAGCACTCAGCACAGCAGGGCCTGGAAAAATGTCTTTGTGCTCAATTTCGCTTCTTTATAATGTTGATAAGTAAAAAATGGATTCCTAGCCCAGGGCCTTGGTCTGTGTGGGTTTTCTCCAAGTGCTTCAGTTTCCTCCCCCGTCCCAGAGATGTGCACATTAGGTTAATCAGTATGTCTACATGGTCTCAGTCTGAGTGTGTGTGTGTGTGTGTGTGTGTGTGTGTGTGTGTGTGTCACCCCGAGATGGGATGACATTGAGTCCAGGGCCGGTTCCTGCCTTGCACTCCAAGCTGCAGGGATAGGTTCTGGCCACCTAGACCCTGAAGTGGAGTAAGTGGAAAATAATTACCTTTTTTTTTTCAGACGGAGTCTCGTTCTGTTGCCCAGGCTGGAGTACAGTAGCATCATCTTGCCTCAATGCAACCTTTGTCTACTGGGTTCAAGTGATTCTCCTGCCTCAGCCTCCTGAGTAGCTGAAATTACAGGTGCCCACCACCATACCCAGCTAATTTTTTTTTGTAATTATAGTAGAGAAGGGGTTTCACCACATTGGCCAGGATGGTCTCAAACTCCTGATCTCAGGTGATCTACCCGCCTCAGCCTCCCAAAGTGCTGGGATTACAGACATGAGCAACCGTGCCGAGCCAATAATTATTTTTATTAATCTTTCTTAAATGTTTGCATAGCTCACAGTTACATTAATATTTATTATAAGTGTCTTAGGTCTTTATTTAGAATTTGGTGAGGTTTTTGTGCCCAGAAATATGCCATAAGAACTTAACTCTTGTTTCTATCAATAAACCCTTGGTAAAATTGGTTTCATTATACCTCATTTTGCTGAAAGTTGCAGTTTCCATGAGCCTATTGGCAACATTAAGCGAAGACTTACTGTACACTCTGGCTGCTTCTTGTCAAATTCTGCATCTATATTTAATGTAAAAGTTCTGCCCCTCCAACCCACCCCGACAAAACTTACTAAATATTTTTAAGCAATCAGGCTCTTACTGCTGGTTGTTTTTCTCAGCGATCCAGGTCCTATACACACTAACACAATAGATTAATGCTTCCAACATAAACAAGTTTATTGCGTTTTCACCACAGAGATAAACACGTTGAACTTTACAGAGCTAAGAAGAGAAACGAAGCAAACAGTCAAAATAAAAGACCACAAAAACTGAGCAGTGCCAAGAAGCCAGATGAAATGAGGAAGCATTAGAAGAATGTTGGCAAGGGCCAGTAGACTTAATGCAACACCTGGCAAGGTGTTCCAGGTAACCTTAGGAGACTCTCACCTGTTCATTCTAGTCTGCCTGGTCACTGTTTGCACAGCAGAATGCTTTCTGCTTTTGTAGCATACTGATTTCGCCTCGCCAATTACAGCTGTCCTCACCACATTCTGAAGAAGCCAGTTGTGAGCACCATTCCCATTTTATAGCTATGCCCTGATTTTACATGGCTGTCATTTGCAAGAAGATTGGCCAGTATCAGCATTAAAGTTTATGACCTACGTGATGAACATAACTGCCGTTTTCCTCTTCAACAAAAATCCCAAGATGCACAGGAATATAACTGCTGTGCTTCTGAGCTATCATTTAACTGATGAGACATGCAGTAACGCCATCACTATCAAACATCTTTTTGACATCTGCTTTTAGAATTACCTCCAAGAACACACAAGAAAGTGGCAGAAAAACTGAGTTGGAAGAAAACAGCACTCACCTGCTCTACCTGCCCTCCAGTGTGCTATCACCATCCACAGCACCCTGATGGGAGGACGTGTCTTCCTCAGCTTCAGAATGCATACTGGAAAGCTTACTAACCTATTCCAACTAAGGGACTACTTTCATATCGGAAGGTCTTTTTCCTTTATATTTCATTTTTTGTTTACAGTCAAAGGATATAGACACTACCTCTTTACAGTCTATGAATTCGTACTTTTCAACTGCAGAAACTATGTTGCCAGTACCCAGTACTGTCACAACTCACAAGTATCTCATGGACATGCACAGAGAACGTCTATCCACTCGCTATGACACTAGCTATGAACTGAAACTCACGGTATACAACACATTCTTGGGAGCTTATTCTTCAGACTTGGTGTCTGAATGACTTTCAGCTCTAAAAGCAACCAGGTCATTTTAAAAGACCAAAATCTGCAATCAAGGATGATGCTGAATGAAAGGTACTTTAATTCCAAAATTGTTCTGAGGCAATGGCAGTATGACTGAACCACCTGCTCCGTCTTCCCTTTGAAAGGGACTATGCAGACTTCCTGCTCAAAACCTTCATGACTTCATAGCGGGGCAGTTGTCTCGATACCCTAAAACCCATGCTCTTTCCAAACGGTATGTAAACTTTGTCTTAAGCTACTTTGAAGATACTATTAATTGGTTCCAGTGTCAGTATGGAAACAGGAAATGAACAAAATCTAAACTTTACAACTTCATATCATATTTTGACACGACTGATATCAGTACAGGTAGAAGTCAGCTTTTTTTTTTCTTTTTCTTTTTTGATTACTTGCAACTCACTGAAAAAGCACATAGGGTAAAGTTATGCATTTTAATGACTTACACAAGAAAAGTTCATATGTAACACACAGGCACAGACTATGGCTGAGGATAAGGTTAACAGAGCGAGACAGAATGGGGGGTTTGGGGGAACAAAACAAAAAACACCTTTCAGAGTGTTCGAGCTTAGATTTGAAGCTTGCATCTCAGAATTTCTAAACACTGTACAAATAGTGACCGTGTAGGAATAATGAATACAGTTGGTGAAACTATCATTAGAGCACCAAAAAGTAAACAGTGTTAATAAAACTCTGAAACAGTAAACAGATCCTATAGATAGATGTGTACATTAAATTATCATGCTGCTATACTTTTAAGACAGCATGCTATGTCTGATGTGATTCACTTTAGAGCCTACATAAGACCAGGCCTGCTCAATAGCAAGATGGCAAACCAACCTTGGAGCTTCTGGTTTTCCTTCTCCATCCTGAGTAGCAGTATCTGTTGAAGAATAGCCTTTTGCCACAGCTCCCGGAGCTCACGAGATGCCCTTTTCTTTTCCTCTGGTGCAGGGCCAAAAGGTCCATCTTCACAAACTGGTTCTAAAGGAGATCGTGGGGGAAGCTCTCCCAGCTCTGAATAATCTGGAGAGAGAAAAGAACATTCCGGAATTGTCATTTTTTCAACATAAAATGCATGCTCAAACACAGTGCCGAATCAGCAAATTCTGTTCATTCAGATGAAATATCGTAAGATCACCAAACTTAAAATTCATGTGTTAATACACATTGGAATAAGCCATGTCTGAGCCACAACATGAAAAAATGATACATCAAATATAAAAACTTCAGTAGCTGAGGAAGTATTTAAAGATACCTGCTTTTTAAGGTGTAATATTAACTTCTTCTGAAAATGTTATTTAATATTATTAATTATAGAAAATCTTCATACAGTGCCTACTGTGTACCAAAACTGTTCTCAGAGCTTTATGTATAATAATTTAACACCTGCAAAACTCTAAGACATAGGTATTGTAACTATCCCGTTTTAAAGAAACGCAAACTGAGTCACAGGGAGTTTATACAACTTGCCTAAGGTCACAGAACTAGGAAGGCGTCAAGCCAGGACTGGAACCCAATGGTCTGGCTCTCATATGCATTCTTAACCACTGTGCTATCTGGCCAGGTATTCTGAAAGAAGATTAAAATGCACTGAATAGCCCATAATAACAGTGACCATTAACAGACCCTCTACCAAGTGCTGGGCACTGTGCCATGCATTTTATATAGGTAGACTCCTTTAATCCTGATGACAAGTCCAGAAGGCAGCTATTAGCCTGGAAAGGAAACTGAGGTTTAGTAACTTGCCCAAAGCCATACACTGAGTAAGTAGGCCCCCTGGCATACTCTAGCTCAAATCTTTCTGATTCAGAAGACCATCTGCTTCCCACTAGATACCACTATAATCCAAACGTTTCCTATGTCTAAATTACACAGCCTTATAGAGTCTTATTTCGTTATGGTCCTATCAAACAAATGAATAGATGAAAATTCTACATCTTTTGGGGGTTTACATGCATTATAGGAGGATGTTCCTTTGTCCTGCTGAAATTATCTATAAAGCAAGAGTTGAAATTATCTGTACAGTATCACCTCAATTTGATACATATTATGAGAGGCAGTATAGTTTAGTGATTAATAGGGCAGGTTCTGGAGTCAAGTTGCCAAGATTCTAACCAAGACTCTGTCATTCAGTATGGTGATTCCTCAAGGATCTAGAAATAGAAATACTATTTGACCCAGCAATTAGTATATAACCAAAAAGTTATAAATCATTCTATTATAAAGACACATGCACACATATGTTTATTGTGGCACTGTTCACAATAGCAAAGACTTGGAACCAACCCAAATACCCATCAATGATAGACTGGATAAAGCAAATGTGGCACATATACACCATGGAATACTATGCAGCCATAAAAAAGGGTGAGTTCACGTCCTTTGCAGGGACATGGATGAAGCTAGAAACCATTATTCTCAGCAAGCTGACACAAGAACAGAAAACCAAACACCACATGTTCTCACTTATAAGTGGGAGTTGAACAATGAGAACACATGGACACAGGGAGGGGAACATCACACACTGGGGCCCATTGGGAGGTGGGGGGCTAGGAGAGGGATAGCAGGGGGTAGGGGGGATTGGGGAGGGATAGCATTAGGAGAAATACCTAATGTAGATGATATGGGGTGACAGACACAGCAAACCACCATGGCACGTGTATACCTATGTAACAAACCTGCACGTTCTGCACATGTACCCCGGAACTTAAAGCATGATAAATTTTTTTAAAAGATTCTGTCATTTTTGATTTTGTGATCTTTAGCAAGTTGCTCAACTTCCTGATGCTTCTACTTCCCAATCTGTCTGGTGGGTATGACAGTGCTTCCCCTCAGAGTGGTGGTAAAGAGACTGAGTTAATAGGCTATAAACCACTGAGAACAGGGCCCAACACAGACTAAGAATGCAATTTAAAAAAAAGCTCTTGCCAGGCGCGGTGGCTCAAGCCTGTAATCCCAGCACTTTGGGAGGCTGAGGCGGGTGGATCACGAGGTCGAGAGATCGAGACCATCCTGGTCAACATGGTGAAACCCCGTCTCTACTAAAGATACAAAAAATTAGCTGGGCATGGTGGCACGTGCCTGTAATCCCAGCTACTCAGGAGGCTGAGGCAGGAGAATTGCCTGAACCCAGGAGGCGGAGGTGGCGGTGAGCCGAGATCGCGCCATTGCACTCCAGCCTGGGTAACAAGAGCGAAACTCCGTCTCAAAAAAAAAAAAAAAAAAAAAGCTCTTGTTGTTTGCTATCATATATTTACTAGGGGCACAGAACAGAAATAGAAATTTCAGCTACTCAACTGTAAGCCCTAACGAGGTTAGAACCTTGCTACCTTGTCAACAAGGCAAGGTCATCACTGAGCACAGCTGCTCACACCCAGCAGGGGCCTAAGAAATAACTGTTGAATAAGACAAGGAACAGAAGTACTGGGTTTACATGTGCTGTTATTTACATTTTCCCTCGATTTTCTAAATTTGTGGCAATAAATATTTTAAAAATTAAAACTAAGGAAAAATAATGCAAATCTATTCTAATTAAAATTAAAGATGGACAAAATATTTTCCGGCAAAACACTTAGAAAACAAATCCCTTCCCCTGCCAAAATCTGTATACTTAGAATTAGTCATTACTGAATATGACATAGTTCAATTTCATCCTTTTATTTAATATTATTCTGCAGCGTGAAGTCTTTCATTTGAGCCCTTTCCTTTTTTCTCTTTTTTATTCTTTTACCATCTTGGCTCTTGGAATTCTGTGGGACACCGCAGTTGTGATTAAAGTCTGCTTTATCTCATATTGGAAGCGTATCTCCCACTGGTTTACAAAAGAGTCTTATTTTTGAAAACTAATTCCCATGAGGTGTTCTGGCTGGGATGGCATGCACTCTCACAGATCATGTGCGTCAAGAGAACCCAGGACCCAGGTAGGCAACAGAGCGGGAAGCACTGTTGAGAGTTAGGTGGAGTTGACCTGGATATTCTTTTTTTTTTTTTTTTTTTTTTTTTTTGAGTTGGAGTCTTGCTCCGTCACCCAGGCTGGAGTGCAATGGCACGATCCTGGCTCACTGCAACCTCTGCCTCCCAGGTTCAAGTGACTTTTCTGCCTCAGACTCCCCAGTGAGTAGCTGGGATTACAGGCATGCACAACCACGGCTGGCTAATTTTTGTATTTTAGTAGAGATGGGTTTTCACCATGTTGGCCAAGCTGGTCTCAAACTCCTGACCTCAGGTAATCCACCTGCCTCAGCCTCCCAAAGTGCTAGGATTATAGGTGTGAGCCACCAAGCCTGGCTGACCTGGATATTCTTAAACCCTACCAGTAAAACAAGGGCTCACCTCACCTAAACGCCTTCTTCTAATCTCATCCGTCCTGTTTACCACAGCCTTCCTCTTCCCAGGGTCTTGAAACTTCCTACCATGTTCCTTTCAAATTCAGAATCACAATGAGCAGGTGTAACTCAGGCCTGGAGGATGGAACACTCCTAGCAGTTGGGGCTGCTTGCCCCCAGATCCATTTACTCTCTGCCGCTTGGGCTACTGACAAGGACCACTGTCTAGAGCAGTTTATGAAACTCCGATTTGATTTTAGTATTCAGGGAAACTGGATCTGCAAAATACAAGTGTTGTTTGGTGATGGCAAATTAGAGGTTTAAGACCTAAACTGTCTCCCTAACATTTTCTGCTTTTGCGATCTTTTTCTTATTTTCACTAGCAACAGTTTGTTGAGCTTTTACCATATGGGTTCTTGACACAAATAAGTTTGTTTGATTCTTACAACACTCTCATAGGACAGGTGATATTATTATCTCCATTTTCCAACTAACATAAGTAAGGTGCAGTGAGGTTTTATAACTTGGCCAAGGTCACACAGGTAGTAAGAGTCAGAGCCATGATGTGAAAAAAGGTGTATTTTCCTCCAAAGTTTAAAAAAAAAAAAAAAAAAGTTTACCCTGGGCTTCTCTATGTCTACATGGACAAGCCTCACTGGGGATCTTGCTAAATTAAAGATTCTGACTCAGCAAGTCTGAGGGGGGCATCTCCATCAAGCTCCCCAATAATTCTGCCACTGCTTGTTCCCCAAGCACACTCAAGAGCAGGGCTCCAGGCTGCAGCTTTCCTCTCTATTTCCTCGTGCAGCCTTATGCGCTTCCTAGCACGTGGGCTCGTCTCCTTCACTGGGAACACAGTTCAGACGCTGTTGTAAGCTGCCTGAATTCAGGGCCTCAACACATGGCAAGAGCTTGTCTCAATCTTGGTCAGGGGATCCAGGCCAAGTCCAGAATACAAACGACATATTCAAGCACTAGTATTAACTTCACCTCTGCATGAACTAAATAAAAGCTGATACACCGTAAAGGTCAGCAAATAAACCCAAGAGTTTACAGGAGGGTTTCTCAACCTCCGTCCTATTGACATTTGGGGGCTGGATAATTATTTGTCATGAGCAACTGTTTCATACACTGCAGAATGTTTAGCAGTGTCCCTGGGCACAGTGGCATCTGCCCACCCAAGTAATGATGATAAAGAATGCCTCTGCACATTGCTAAATGTCCCCTAGGGGTCAGGAGGAACAAAACCACCTATGATAAGAACCCCTTATTAGAGTTAAAATCTTTAACTCAGATTGGAGTTAAATCTCTAAAAGATTCACAGTTAAAATCTCACCATTTTGTCTCTCCTAAACCCTGAGAAGGGGTAAAAATGCATCTACTTCATCCAAGTTCATTTCACATGGTAACAATTACTGATTTTATAGTTTACAATTAACAACAAAATTTTATAATATTTTTTGTTCACATTAAGAGTAGCCTAGCTACAAAATAGTTCAGTAATTTATAAAGGGAGATAGTTAAAATCTTCGTTTGTTCTAAATTTGGCCTGCTGAATCAGTCCAAGTAAGCTGCTTTCTCAACAATGCCAGAAGACCCAGATCCGGGACAAGGCTTTGGCTTTGTCATCAGTCCTCCTCCATGCGTGCGTCGTCTTGAGAGATGTGGACTTGAGGGGGGTGACAGGTTGAGGAGAATAAAATCAAAGTCCCAGGGAACTGTCAGCTGAGAACCTTGTTCTAATGATAAACGCGGGCACTGTTTTAACTTGTATCATTCCTAAGCCAATCCTACCAGCATCGAGTACCTTATATGTACTCAGCAATGCGACGTGGTACATGGTCTAAGGAGGGCTACTCTGAGGTTTCGATTCTCTAGAACAATCCCAGGGATCTGGCTTCTCTCCCCAACTTACATTCTTGCTGCGATACAGCTGCACAGAGGCCAGTGTGGGAAGCGTGGCTTGGCTCAGCATAGCGGAGGCTGAGCTGAGGCAGGGGCTGCTCGACCTTGTGGGCCAACTTTGTTGGTGTCTCTCGGGAAAACGTATACCTTTTGGGTTCCAGTCCCTCGGTACAAAATGTGAGAAATGATATTCGCCTCTGACTGCCCAACTGTGGAGACTACAGGCATATTTATAAAGTCTGCAAAGCCACCAAACCAAAGGGCTGCTATAACACCTTAGTCCAGGATTCAATTTTACTATCCTGACATCTCCTATAATGACAGGATGTGGAACACTTAAATTATGTGGCCTTTCAGAAACTATAGCCTCCAATGGGTTCTACGAATTTTAAAACCAGTCATAATTCAGGGGGCCTTAGAGACAATTGCCTCCCATTAAATCATTGCTGTGACACTCCCAACAGACTCATAAATATGATCTATGCTGGCATGTTGATACTTGAGATGCCAAATGAGTCTCCAACAACCCCGTACTGTTGCATTCTTTCCATCTGCACACAAATGTGTGGGAAAGAGTGTGACATCGCGTCACTGTTATGAACAGAATCAATGCCATGATCAACGTGCACATGACCTCCTATTTGTCCAGTATCTGCTTCTCTCAAGTGTAGAATACAGGGCTGCTTTCTTGCATTTTCACAAAGCACTGGCATTAGGTTCTGAACCGCAGTTCTCCTGCTTTTAAAGACATGACATTAAATCACATGTTAAGTGCCCCATAAGAAAGAGGAGCTCCAGAAGGAAATGAGAAGACAGATCGTTATTGTCCAATTTTCTGGCTTTTTCTGTGTGTTAACCACCATAGAGCATTTTATAACTCTCTTCAACCCTCCTAAAAATTCTGAACTCCATGCCAAAAAAAAAAAAAAAAAAAAGAACTTAAAAAAAATTCCAGTTATTCTCAAATCTCTGTTTTAACAACATGAATTGATTCTGGAAAGGAGAAAACTGAACATTAAATCTCTGGAGAAAAGTTAACAACAGAGATTAACATCTGCAGCATCTGTTGTAACCAACAGCTCAAGATAATTTCTTAGAAAAAACAAAGCATAATGACCATGTAGACTTACTGTCGTCACACTGCTTACAAAGCGGGAGTAGCTTTAACTCTCCTACAACAGAAAGCAGAGGCCAGGAGGCAGAGAGTTCTGTGTTCCCTGCCATATTCCATGCCTGGGTAACAGCAGATACGCATGGAACATTCAATGAATAAACTGATTCATTTGCCCAAAACCACTCTCAACCCTGCTATGACTTTTGTGGATGATTTATGGAAAATAATCCAATGAGAACCTGATTATTTCCTATAGTTGCATTATATGACAGTCTAGCTATAGGAAAACAGAATTTATTTTAAAGAAAACATTCATTTTGCTATTTAGATATACTGTTAATTCATTGCCTCTGCTGCTAGAAATCCAGGTATGAATCAGGGTAGCAGAGAAGTACATGACTACTAAAACAAAGGAAATAACAAAGAAAGTGTTCTAGAAGTTCAGCAAAGAAAGATGAATTTCGGTTTATCAGGTCAAGAGCATGGGCTCTGGAGCCAGGGATCTGGGATAGAGTCCGGGTCCACCAGTCTCAGCCTCAAGCTACTCAACCTCAAACAGGTTATCTGATCACTTGCCACCTCAGTTTCCTAATCTGTAAAATCTGCATAATACCGCCTAGCTCATAGGATTATTGTGAGCACGAAGTAGGTAAATGAATGGAAAAAATAAGCCTGCACACAGTAAACATTTAATAAAATGTCAACTACCATTCTTTCCATCACTGTCATCAGTCTTTGTGAAAAGGGGGGGCTGGTTCTTGAAGGACAGGTAAAATCCACACAGGTTTAATTGCCAGGGGCCACTCTAGGTAAATGGACCAGCATAAACAAGGTGTGCAGGTAACTATTAACTCATCACTGATAATGACCCATTTTGTCTAATGACCAGACAGTATGCACACGAATACAGAAGACAAGGCCGGCTGACTCTAGATTGCTTAAGGTCTAGTTGATCCACATATTAATTAATAAGAAATTGGGAATTCCAGAAGATTGTGGGTTTTGAAAGCAAAAGTGATTTCATATATACATTCTTGAGCACTGGTACGATACCTTGGCAGGCAGGGAATGCACAGCCTCATGGATCAGACACATGAAAGGCCAATACCCAACGGTGAGAACAAGTGCCCAAAAAAGAGCTATGGACACAGAATAGAGCGCCTAACTCTGCCTGAGATGGGAGCAGTGGGAGGGGAGGGGTGTGATGAGGAGACAGGTGCACACACACACTTAAAAAGAGAAGCCAAGATAAGCAGTAACAAGGACCAGGAGCAAGAGGCCTGCAGATCTTTATTCCCACTCTCTCCCAAAATAGCCGTTTAGGGTAAACTTCCAAGGCTGTGTGAGGATGACTTAGAGATGAGGAAGTCAAAAGTCCTGACTCAGTCTGGTTAGAGGTCATGACAGCAGCTCAGAGGAGCCCTGAAGACCACACGGTGGTAGGAAGTCCAGGGAAGAGAACCAGGAAGAGGCTCAGAGAACAGGCCTGGCTGGGCGAGCCCAGGGCACAGAGGGCAGGTGGTGGCTCTAAATGTGAGGTCTACAGGAGCTGGAGAAGAATTGAGAAAAAGCTGGAGGCAAGACATTACATGGGAGGAACTTATCCTTGGAAAGAAACAGGGTTTGTTTTTGTACCTGCAAGGGCAAGGAAGCAGTATTTTTTGAGGAGCTGAAAGTCAGGGCTCTCAGTCTCAGCCAGAAAATTAAGTACTGAGCTTTGTAACAGGCTGCCCTGCTCCTATGACCATTTCTGTAACACTGATTTCCAACTGTGGTTCTTGTAATTTTATGAGACATGCTGGGGTGGAAGAGCCCAGCGCGGCCCCTGGTCAGTGCCACCAGGATGAGCACCAGCAGGCTGCAGCCAGGAGGCTGGGCCGTGCCTCCCCGCAGACTTTACACCAGCAGCGGCCTTCGCCACCCAGCCCTTAGTTTCCTTCTTTCTTCAGGGTTGTGGGGAAACTGTGAGTACTCACAGGAACACGGCACTGAAAGGGATACTGGAAAATGACTTAGCTCAACCTCCCTCTCTTCCCAGATGTGGAAACTGAAGCTTAAAGAGGTCCGAAGTCACATTTTCGGGGCACTATGTGCTGGTCAGTATGCTTTACAAGTACCCCACCGATTTCATCTTCACAACCACTGTGCCAAGGCCTGGGACACAGAGCTAATCAGCTGGAGGAGCCAGGACTTGGCCAGCTCATCCTGGTGCCCTGGGGTAATGGACACAAAAGCGGAGAGGAAAAGCAGCAGGCACCTGATGATGCCAGGGCTGGTACCAACTGCCAGGAGACGGGCAAGCTCCCTGACCTCTTTGTATGTCAGTTTCCTCATTCATAAATCACAGACAATAGCAGCATCCACCCCCCACAGCTTTGTTGTGGGGATTAAATGAAAACTCCTCGAGTGCACTTAAAAACAGTACTTGGACAAGAGTAAGTGCTGAGTTCCTATTAATACCATTATCTATTTTGTTCTAAAAAAAAAAAAAAAAAGATAATCTATTTGGCAAACTCTTTCTGTTGCTTTGATTTCTTCCCAATCAGACTGGGGTTGGGGCTAAAAAAGAAAGTTCGTTTAGAAGAATACTGGAGAAGAGAAACCTGTTCTATGAAGAAAATACCAATGCTTTCCCAGGGGCTCTCCCCAACAAGAGAAGCCCCCGGGTCACCGGCTTGGTGTGTCCAGGGCCCAGGGTCATGTAGAAGTAGTGGGGGAGAGGGGTGGGCTTGTGGCCTTTCTTTGTCTGGCTGACTCTCCTCTGTCAAAGCTCAGCTCCAAGGTCATGCCCTAGGAGACGGCTTCCTCCTGCTGTGCCTGCTCCAAGGGACCCCAGGTACCTCCTCTGTGGCCCACAGCACCATGGCGTCCTGAGCACAGAAAACAAACACAAGAGGAGCTCCAAGAAGCAGGAGGCCAAGGAGCCTGGAGCATCTCAGGGAAGGCTGGGCAGAAAGGAGAAAGGTCAAAGACGGACGGGACAGCCTGCGAGGGGCCATTGACAAACACTCAGAGTGGAGGGAAATGAGCAGGCCCAAGGGCCACGCAACTCTCGGCCCAAGGGACTGGGACTCAGCTCCTTTACACAGTTTATTCTTAAATCATGCAAAACTGTCATAAAACTTCACATATACTTCCTACATAAATATATGACACTTTCACAGAACTTTCTACATATAAAACCTTATAAGAAATGTAACACAAGGTGTTTATCCCTCCCCTACCTTCCCATGACCAATCATTCATTCAGTTCACCACAGAACAGTAATGACATGAAACCAAGCTCCGCCCCTAAGGAGACAGCTGAGCAGGCCACCGTTCCAGGTCTGTGTGCCAAGGAGTCAAGGGCAGCCCACAGGGTGGAGAGAGTGCAGAGGGTGGCTGTGCAAGCCCAGCCTCAGAAGAGATGATCCCAAGTGAGACTTTCACGGGCGTGGGGAGGGGTGGGAGCGGGGAAAGGTCTAGTGCGGAATTCTGACACACCACTGAGAAGGATGAATGCCAGAGGTGGGGGGCAGTCTTTCCTTGGCAAGTGCAGAAATTAAAATAAAATCAGCATGATGAATTTGATGACTGCAAGTAGCTCCCCACAGCCTGGGGAAGGGGCAGCAAGTGCCTACAGATGGTAAGAGGTGGGTCAGGTCAGGAGGTGAGAAGGAAAAGGGCCTCCTGTGCTGGGCAAGGCCACCATCCTGACCACACTCTGAAGAAGTGAGACACAGCAGAGAGCAGGTGGGCAGGAACCACGGAGAGTTACCCTGTCTGCCACCCACGCTTAGCCCTCTGATCTCATCCACATGGATTTTTTTTTCAAAAGGTGTTGGCTGGGCATGATGGCTCATGCCTGTAATCCCAGCACTTTGGGAGGTCAAGGCAGGCAGATCACCTGAGGTGGGGAGTTCCAGACCGGTCTGGCCAACATGGAGAAACCCCATCTCTACTAAAAATACAAAATTAGCTGGGCGTTGGTGGCAGGCACCTGTTATCCCAGCTACTTGGGAGGCTGAGGGAGGAGAATCGCTGGAACCTGAGAGGCGGAGATTGCGCCGTTACACTCCAGCCTGGCAACAGAGTAAAACTCTGTTGCAAAAAAATAAAAATAAAAAAATAAAAAAAATAATGCTGGGCGCGGTGGCTCACGCCTGTAATCCTAGCACTTTGGGAGGCCGAGGCGGGTGGATCACAAGGTCAAGAGATTGAGACCATCCTGGTCAACATGGTGAAACCCCGTCTCTACTAAAAATACAAAAAATTAGCTGGGCATGGTGGTGTGTGGCTGTAATCCCAGCTACTCAGGAGGCTGAGGCCGGAGAATTGCCTGAACCCAGGAGGCGGAGGTTGCGGTGAGCCGAGATTGTGCCATTGCACTCCAGCCTGGGTAACAAGAGCGAAACTCTGTCTCAAAAAAAAAAGAAAGAAAGGAAAAAAAAAGGTATCAGATCACCCAACATTCGTCATTTACACTGTACACTCTGATTACAGCTGCTGGTCAAACCTACTCGGCTTGGACCTCCCTGTGGGCTCAGAGGTCAAGACATCTGACCACTCCCTCCCTGAGCACATGGGTCACAGTGGACAGAACCCAAACCATGAGTTCAGTCTATGGGAGAAGTTCACAAAATGTGGTCCCCATACAACCTTCATCATCAGCACTACCTGGGAGCTTGTTAGAAATGCAGATTCTTGGTCCCACCCCAAACCTACTGGATCAAAAACTCTGGGGTAGATCCAGCAACCTGGGTTAAAATAATTGGGAAATTCTGACGCACACAAAAGGTTGAGAATCTCTGGCCTTTGGCATTCAGCACTTTTTTAGCCACTTACTTTATGTTACAGAGTTAACTTAATTGGATGTTTCACATTATGTGGCACTAGGGAACAAAGGTACCTTTTAAATACATTATTTTAAATTAATTAAGCGATGACTCTACCCATTATGGATGGATGATCTGACCATTAAACAGAGTTTTAAAATGTAATATATCTTGCTTTTTTTTTTTTTTTTTTTTTTTTGAGACAGAGTCTTGCTCTTACTGCCCAGACTAGAGGGCAGTGGTGCAGTCTTGGCTCACTGCAACCTCCACCTCCCAGGGTTCAAGTGATTTCCCTGCCTTGGCCTCCCAAGTAGCTGGGATTATGGGTGTGTGCCACCAGGCCTGGCTAATTGTTTTTGTATTTTTAGTAGAGAAGAGGTTTCACCATGTTGGCCAGGCTGGTCTCTTAACGCCTGACCTCAGCCTCCCATAGTGCTGGGATGTAGGTGTGAGCCACCGCACCCAGCCATAACTTGCTTTTCAAACACTAGTTAAATCACACTTTTATCTTTGTCAAAGGCCAACTTCAAAGCCCAAGTTTGAATTAAAAATTAAAGTTAATACAGTTTTCCTATGACATGTATTAAGGGGCCGCTCCCTGCTAATCCAGGTCAACAACTCGCACTATTACAGCAATAAAAAATTTCGTTGCAGAAAACTTCCAGATCTGAAGAGACAGACTGATGAGTCACCTAACATAAACAGAAAAATATACTACTAAAAGCCAAGATTACGATTTCTCAACCCACATCATTTAGGCATCTGCAGAAAAGCAGCTCATTACAACCCAGCCTCCAACCCCTCCACCGTGGGAGGCTCCTGTCCAGCCCTGGCCCCCCTAACCCAGGGTACTCTGGGCTGCCACACCCTGCCGAGAAAGGTGTGCTCAGTATCTCAGGGCCTTTCTGCTTCTCAGTTTCTACTGAGAGACATGATGAAAAGAAGAGCAAGCCAACTTCCTCACCGTCAAATCTCCCCTAACAAGGTGTTATGAGGGTCAAAACTAGACCTGGAAAGAGAAGAATGGCTGCGTGACAGAGAAACCACTTTTAAACTATACCCTGTGAAGCTCTGGTGGCAAAGTCCATGCAGGAGACCGAGGGAGCTCGGGCTGCTCTACCACAGTCACAGGGCCTGCGTGGTTTCAGCAACACACATTTGTTTCTCACAGTTCTGGAGGGGAAGTCCAAGATCAGGGTGCCAGCACAAGTGTGCTCTAATGAGAGCCTTCTCTCTTCATGACTCGCAGGGTGCTTCCTCCTGCCATATCCTCACAGGGTGAAGAGCCAGGAAGCTCGGGGTCTCTACTTATTAGGATGCCAGTAATCCATTCATGAGGGCTTCATTCATACATGTGCATCTAAACTTCATCACCTCCCAAGGGCCTCACCTTCAAACATCATAACACTGGGCATTAGGGCTTCAACGCAAGAATTTTGGGGGGACACAAATGTTCAGTCCATAGCAGGAACAAATCTGATTCCAAACGACCCCATTTCCGCAAAGCAGGTTTGATTTAACATTTTACAGGGCCTCCAACAACTTTACTTTTAAAAAGAGTTCAATCTGTATCTAAGAAGAAAGGAACATTTTTAAAGCCCAGGGAGCAAGGCTTTATTACGATGGAAAGGCATGCGATGGCCTTGAGCTGAGCCTCAATGGACTGGCATAATTCAGAATTGTTTTGAAGCAGGAGGGGAGGCCTGTGGGTAGGGAGCAGAAAGGGATTTGTTTGGGCAAAGGCACCGAGTACTCTCTGGCTTAGAGCTGTCCTTTCTTTTGAATTTATACCACTTGCTTTGTATGTCATTAACGTGGCAACCGACCTGTGTTGCAGTGCGGCACCTTTCAGATTTGCTGTTCTTTAACTTTGAGCTAGGTCCTGGGACCGACTTGAAAGTGGAGTCTGTCATCAGGTCTACTTTTAACCCACTTCCTCTCCCAGACCACTTCCTTGTCAACACGGGACAACCTGACCTACCCCACCGCAGGAAGCAGATTTAGAATAGCACTTCCAACCCAACCAGTTCCCGTGCACCAAGCCAGGGCGACACGTAACTCACATGTGCTTCCGAGCCCCTGGATTATCACGGAGTACAATGCCAGCACTTGAAAGAAAAGCCCAATGTTTAATTAAAATTGCTTGAACATCCAGAAGACAAGGCAAAGGGGAAAAGGACGATGACGGCTCCCCAGACTCAAGACTTGAGAAATCACAAGCTTTTAATGTAAAAGCAGACAAAATGCATTCAGGCAAAAAAGAAGAAAAGAAAAAAAAATTAAGGTTTTGTAAAAGAACCAAAAGTCAAGACAGTTTCTGCCATATGAAATTTATGATATAGATGGGCAGATTTCATGTATTGAATTTGTACTTAAATAATATTAAGCTTGGGATAGAAAAGAATCATTTTATCCTGATAGAGTTTCAACCCCAAAATTACTAAGGTTTATGCCACAAAATAGCATTTCATCAATAAAAGACAACAAAAACCCTGCAGGAATTTTAAAAGGCTCTTCTCAATAGCTGCAGCTTTCCAATTCAGAACCTCAAACTTAGTAAACACAGCACTTCCCCACCCTTTCTTCTCTCCTGGCAGCTGTCTTCCTTACTGCACTTGTATGCGGCTTTATCCGGCATTCGATCTACTTCCAGCCCAATACCCAGAACAATGCTTTTACGTACAACTGCGCACTCAGCACGGTCAATGTTAAAAAACCTGCAATACATCTATCTCATGTCAGAGGCAGGGATATCTTATCTGCAATTTTAGGCCTTCATTAAAAGCTATCATCCCCTGATGAAGTGATGATAAAGGCCTTTACAGAAAGAACCATCCTAAGGGGTAGAAGGAACAGCTATTGCAGCCACCGAGGTCTGAAAAATGGAGCCTACATCTGAGTGGCAGCCAGGAAACAGGAAGGTATGAGCTGCACTGTGGAAGGGAGAGAACTCCGGCAGAGGAGCCTGGAATCTTCAGTGACTGGTAAAATAATACAACAGTGGTACAAATGGCAATTTTAAGAAAAGGAGCCTAATTTTTCCCTCCTGGGTCCAGGAGATGGTTTTTAGGTATGCTGGCTGGCTGCTGTTTTTTCTTTCCTCTTGAAAAAAATATTTTAGTTGGTGGCAGAGAAACTGTAAACACTAATATATCTATCTATATATTTATCTAAGGAAAAAAAGCTACCTGTAATTCTACCTCCCTAAGATAAGCATCCTTCATATTTTCATATATTTTCTCTCTGGTCTATTTTTGGATTTCCACTCTATGAATAAATGTAACTTCCATTTTATATTCTGAGTTTTCATTAGCAGTACATCGTATGTACCTCCAAGGCCTGAAACCATCCTTAAGACATCAATGGGGTGCAGATTCTGAAGAGCCTGATCACACCCAAGTACGAACAGGGCTCAGAAGACAGGGCAGGAGGATCATGACCCCCGTCTCACATAAAGGGATCAGGGCCAGACATCTGCACTTGGGATTGGATGTGGTTTGGCTGTGTCCCCACCCAGTTCTCATCTTGAATAACAGGTCTCATAATCCCCACATGTCGTGGGAGAGATCACGTGGAGACAACTGAATCATGGGGGTAGTTCCCCCATCCTGTTCTCATGACAGTGAGTTAGTTCTCATGAGATCTGATTTAAAGGGGCTTTTCCCCCTTTTGCTCAGTACTTCTCTCTCCTGCTGCCATGTGAAGTAGGACTTGTTTGCTTCCCCTTCCACCATGATTGTAAGTTTCCTGAGGCCTCCCAAGCCACGCAGAACTGTGAGTCAATTAAGCCTCTTTCCATTATAAATTACCCAGTCTCGGATATGTTTCTATTGGCAGTGTGAGAACCGACTAATACAAGACTCATCTCTGGAGAGGTGCCACAGGAATGTATTCAACGGGAAATAATCAATAATGAGCAAGCTGCCATCACAGCTCTCTAATTTGCAGACGAGCTGGTGAGACATTTGGCTGAATGAACCATGTGACCAAGGCGGAAAAATAAAAAGAGAAAGGAGGAGGAAAGGTCTCAGAGGCATGTACAGGTGATTGTCAAAGGCATCAAGAAAACCCTGACGGGGGTTCTGCTTGCACAGCTGTCCTGAAGTGAGACTCTGTGACCTGGTCAATGGCAAGAGATTAACTGCTGTAGGCTCCAGTTATAAACTCTACTGCCCTCCACCCTCCCTCCTCTCCTGCATCTGTAACTAAAACATCGAACCCCACCCATCCCATTACACAATGCTTATCTGGAAGTGATCTGAGGTCAGAATCCATTAAAGGAAGCCCATGACTTATAAATTAGGAAATACTTTTGTGCTTTGCTGAGGAGAGGGGACGGGGAAGTCCTCACGATGAAACAAGAAGTTTAAAATAGTGAACCAATTCTTCTCCCAACTCAGTACAATGTTCACTGAGTTATATGTGGAAATGTGACCTTTCCACCTGGAAAACCCCAGCCTCACTCCTTTCCTTTGAGGGGCCCATATCCTGAAAGAAATCAACTTGGGAAGTAGCATACTTTTTAGGTACTTATGACTCTTAGGCAATTGGGGAACTCGGGTTTTAGTTGCGTTAAGTTTCAGGCTTCGGTGTTCTCATATAACACAAAACGAAAACAGGATTATATGATCATCAAGATCTCTTGAGTCAGTACACTGACAGTCATTTAAAATCCCAATCGATTTCATACGCTAATCTGTTTTGTGCTTAAGACGGACAAGTTCAAATGCTCCATGAAAACTGTTACCATGTAAGCAAACTTCTTAAACATTACCACAGTTTACTTGGACTAAAAACATCATTAAAAAGGTAATATTTCCTTTCAAAAGTCTCTACTGACTATGGCTAGGAGTGGTGGCTCACACCTATAATCCCAGCACTTTGGGAGGCTGAGATGGTCAGATCACGAGGTCAGGAGTTCAAGACCAGCCTGGCCAACATGGTGAAATCCTGTCTCTACTAGAAATCAAAAACTACCCGGGTGTGGTGGCGTGCACCTGTAATCCCAGCTATTCGAGAAGCTGAGACAGGAGAAACACTTGAACTGAAGAGGCAGACATTGCAGTGAGCCAAGACAGGGCTGCTGCACTCCAGCCTGGGTATCAGAGCAAGACTCCATCTAAAAAAAAAAAGGGAGAGAGAATAAGAAAGTCTCTACTGACTATAACTGAATATGGCAAATCCTAGCACACACAGCTTCCATTTGGCATCATTAAGAATTGAGCATTGTGCGAGGCTCAGTGACTCACACCTGTAATCCCAGCTCTTTGGCAGGCCAAGGTGGGCAATCATGAGGTCAGGAGTTCGAGATCAGCCTGGCCAATACAGCAAAACCCCGTCTCTACTAAAAATGTAATTAACTGGGCGTGGTGGCAGGTGCCTGTTGACCCAGTTACACAGGAGGTTGAGGCAGGAGAATTGCTTGAACCCAGGAAGCGGAGGTTGCAGTGAGCCAAGATGGCACCACTGTACTCCATCCTGGGCAACAGAGGGAGACTCTGTTTAAAAAAAAAAAGAATTGAGGGTTTTTACATGGGACCAAATATTCAAGCCCAAGACAGCAAAGAGGGAAGGCAGCAGAAGTCAGCTGCTTTGATTAAATAATGAAGTAATTCAGTAAAAACTTGCATATTTACCACTATGAAGGAGGGATACTTTTCTAAATATCCAGACCCAACACAGAAAATCGAGCGCTGAACACTCAACTTAAAAGTTGTGCCTTAGGCTGGGCACAGTGGCTCACACTTGTAATCCCAGCACTTTGGGAGGCCGAGGCGGGTGGATCACAAGATCAGGAGTTCAAGACCAGGCCAGCCAAGATGGTGAAATCTCGTCTCTACTTTTAAAAAAATTAGCCAGCTGTGGTGGCAGGCACCTGCAATCCCAGCTACTTGGGAGGCTGAGGCAGAGAATTGCTTAAACCGGGAGACGGAGGTTGCAGTGAGCCGAGATTGTACCACTGCACTCCAGCCTGGGTGACAGAGTGAGACTCCATCTCAAAAAAAAAAAAAAAAAGTTGGTCATTGTGTGCTCAGATGGCCACATCATTTCACTTCACTGTACTTATCACCTTCTGGAACACTGTGAAAACTGCATGTTATTTAACCCTGTGTTGGGGGATGATTTTAAAGAGTGAAATATCTATGACTAATTTCTTTACAATGATTCCCTGTCTTTTGTCTCTCCCCATCCTGAGTTTTGAAAAGAACCTTCCCCCATCTCCCAATTGCCTATTTTTCAGTATGTTTGACAGAGGTTTTCGCTGTCCTTCAATTCAAGAGCCAGAACTGCCCCTGTCCTTTCTTCAAGAGCCAGAACTGCCCCGCAAGGTGTGCGCCTGGGGTGGGGCAGGAGCATCAAGTTGTCATCTCAGGAACCAGGTTTCCTCTGGCTGTGGCTTCAGGTTCTTACATGCACTTTACCAAAAAGCTGAAGCAATTGTGCAAACTACCAGCAGCATACTACCCAGGAGATTGAGAGAGGTCCTTGGCAATGTGACCACCCTCCACAGTCTCTGGTCATCCAAGAAGAACCTTCTGGTTGTCTTAAAAGTCCACTGACATTAAAAATGAAGGCAGCCGGGGTGGAATTAAAGAATGACTGCCATTCATGGAGGAGGCTCTTCTTCCTTCCTTCAGAGCCCTGTAGGAATGGACTGGCTGCCTTCTCCTTCCGTAACAAGCTCCTGTGGAGTCAGTGCTATCTCACTGACTCCCCCAACACTCTTAACTACAAGCTGGCACCATAATTACACCTGCATTACAATTGAAGAAGCCAAGACACAAATGGGACAAGCAGCTGCTCTTGGTCAAAAATGGAGGAGCCAGGATTTAAGTTGAGGCCAGTCTAATTTAATAATCCATACTCAACAGGAGAAAACCAAGTAACTCAATTAAAAAATGGGCAAAGGACTTGAGACTTGAAAAGACATTTCCCCAAATATGAAACATAAATGGCCAACCAGGACATGACATGATGCCCAGCAACCTTCAACATGAGGGAAATCAAAACCACAATGAGATATTGCCTCGCACTCATTAGGATGGCCATTATTCTATAATAAAAACTTACACAGTTACCACTCCAAAGGAGGGATACTTTTCTAAACATCCAGGCCCAACACAGAAAAATCAACTGTAATCCAGAAGACCATAAGTGTGGGTTAGGATGCAGAGGAATCGGAGCCCTCAGGCACTGCTGGTGGGAATGCAAAATGGCATGGCAGCTGAGGGAAGGTGTGTGAGGGTCACTCAGAGAACTACACTCTGATGGATCCAGCAACCCCACTTCTGGGTATATATCCAAATGAACTGAAAGCAGGATTGAAGAGACATTTGCACACCCAAGTTCACAACAGGATCATTCACAATATCCAAAAGGTGGAAGCAACCCGAATGTCAATAAATGAATGGAAGAAGAAAAGGTGAAACATACAACTCAAAAAGAAAAAAGAGAGGGAAATCCTGTCACATGCTACAGTGTGAATGAACCTTGAGGACGTTATGCTGCTAAGTGAAATAAACCAGAAATAAGAAGACAAATACTGTGTGACTCTACTTATATGAGTTAGCTACAGTAGTCAAACTCAGAGAAACAGAAAGTAGAATGGTGGTTGCCAGGGGCTGGGAGAGGGGAGACAGGAGTTGTTTATTTGGCACAAAGTTTCAGTTTTACAAGATGAAAAATCCTGCAGATCCACCGCATTGACAGTGTGAATACACTTAACACTACTGACCTTTATACTTAAATATGGTTAAGATGGTAATCTGATGGTATGTGTTTTTACCACAATAAAAAAAATTTAAATTTTTAAAAAATTTACATTCTTAACTGTGACACTATACTCACTCTCCAGCCAATCAGGCCTTTCTGAAATTTACATAAGCCTTTTTCCTCTCAAATGGCTAAAAGCCATTTGCAGAAATATACACTATGATGGGAGTTATTAACCAGCACTGAGTTTCTCTTTATTTTGCCTAATGACATACCAAGAAAACAAAAGACCACAGGTCAAAATGAGGCAACAGAAAAAAGCTCATGCAGTCCACATTTAAAACTCTGGCCATTCAGAAAATGTGGGTGGGCAGGAAAGAGTCTTGATGTAAATGAAGCTCTGCGATTCCAAGGATATCCTCCCAAAGGTCATACCAATACAAAACATGAAATCAGAACATTCCCAAACCCTGCCTCTCTGCCATACAGATCTCTCTCTCTCTCTCTCTCTCTCTCTCTCTCTCTCTCTCCCTCTCTCTCTCTCTCTCTCTCTCTCGCCCCCCAACCCCCCTCCTTCTCTCTCTCTCCCCCGCTGCCATACAGACCTCTCTTTCTCTCTCAAAGATAGAAAAAAAAATGGGCTTTAAATTACTTTAAAAATCCATTCCCAAACGATTCCTGAAACTATAAATAAAACAAACTGAAATTTAACTTCTGCTGGATCAAGAGAAATGCAGACTCTCAAAGAGTATTAGGCAACACAGCACTTTGGGAAACTTGGGGGTTCTTTCCCAGGGGTGGGTGGGGAGCGGGCAGGAAGTGGCCGTGGATGGCAAGGCTTCAGAGGCACCTGCAGCTTCAGCTGCCACAGGAAGAGCAGGGGCAGGAGGGCCAAGAACAAAAGAAACCCTTCAGAAGATGGCCACTGTTCCTCTAGCTTTGGGGGGCTTGATTTCTGCAAATCAAGGGTTCCACATTCTCACCTCAAATCACTGGCCATGCCAAGTTGAATAATTCCATAGAGGAAAAGGGGAAAAATCTCCCAACAATCATTTGTAGTTTCAGCCCACAAGAGAGAAGGGATTTTATAACAAGAGTCCATTTCCAACAAATCTGAATACCACTTAGCATCATGATTCATGACAGAAGTATGTCTCCATCTTAAACTTCTGTAGGAAGGTGAAGTTTTCCAGAAAGACTAAATGTATTTCAAATGTTTCTTCGTGGCCAGGCGTGGTGGCTCCTACCTGTAATCCCAGCACTTTGGGAGCAACCTGCAATCTCTCCTCTCACAGGGACACCTGGACCATCTTTGGTTGTGTAGCCAGCCACGTGACAACTATTTTGCTATAAGAATCCCAAATTCTTATTACAGGAGAAATATATTAATCGACCGTCGATCCTAGCAGAGGGATCTCTGACAGAAAGTTAGCTAGCTATCTAAGTGCTTTGGTACTAAGAAATTCATGCTACTCACTCATGCGCAATTTCACCCACTTTTGGATAACCACTAACTGTTACAAAACTAGGGACTCTCCCATTATTTTCATTGCCCTGGTTCTGCCTTCGGTTGACAAGCAATATAATTACCAAGAATATACCAACTTAGGGTGGCCGGAGGCTATGCCCCTCCCAGGTCTGACCCTGCCCCACACCTCCCACAGCCCAATTAACAGCCTAGGGCAGGGGTGGCTAATCTTTTGGCTTCCCTGAGCCATTTCAGAAGGAGAATTGTCTTGGGCCACACATTAAAATACACTGGCCAGGTGCGGTAGTTCACACCTATAATCCCAACACATTGGGAGGTGGGTGAATAACGAGGTCAGGAGTTCAAGACCAGCCTGGCCAAGATGGTAAAACCCTATCTCTACTAAAAGCTACAAAAAAAAATTAGCCAGGCGCACTGGCAGTTCCCTGTACCTGTAATCTCAGCTACTCGGGAGGCTGAGGCAGGAGAATTGCTTAAACTCGGGCGGCGGAGGTTGCAGCGAGCCAAGATCTCGCCACTGCGCCACCGCATTCCAGCCTGGGTGACAGAGTAAGACTCCGTCAAAAAGAAAGAAAGAAAAGAAAAGCAAAGAAAGAAAGAAAGAGGGAAAAAAATCTTATAATGTTTTAAGAAAGTTTACAAATGTGTGTTGGGTCGCATTCAAAGCTATCCTGGGCTGCATGCCACCCGCAGGCCGTGGGTTGAACAAGCTTGGCCCAGGGGTTCCCTGATACCATGATGCTTCCAGGCTTCTCCTACCTCTCCCTGGGTGACTGACCCTGAGCTGGGCCAATCCCTTCTCCCTCTCAAACACCTGGAAGAAAACACAGATTGGCAGCCTGGTACTTGGGTGCCCCTGAGGCTAGGAGGTCATACAGATCTGGGGGCTGGCATGACTGCAGATAGTGATAAGCAAGCTGGCTGTACAGAATAGAGAGACAGAGAGGAAAAAAAATCACATGGCCCCAAAGAGAGCCAGAGAGACGGCCTCGGTTCCTGACAACTTCCTAGTCCCCAGCCTTTACCCTTATCTTGCTGTTTAAAAGCCTCCTTTTGATTAAGCTAGTTTGAGTCACTTTTTGTATGAGACAAGCTCACATGTGTCTGCTCCCTGAGCGTTCCCTGAGCACCGCCTACAGGCAGGGGGCATTTGGTGAGGTTAAGAAGCTAAAAACAACTTCCTCTTGAAAGGCACTGAAAACGGATTAACCAGGCAAGAAGGGAACATAATCAGGGAAAACGAACAGGCTGGTGACAATCAGGTACAGCTTCATGGGAAGAAAAGTAAGTGAGATGAAACAGTCAAGATTCCAGTCCATTCAACCACTGACTGTATGACCCTGGGTGGACGCCTTTCCTATCAAGCCTCAGTTTCTTCTGCAAAACAAGAAATCTGAATACATGACACTCCCCACTTGCTTTTAGGATTCTTTAAAGCGCTGGGCTCAATAGCTTTTACGTATCCACTAACACTAGTTTTAGGAGCAGTGTGGGTTGCAGAAAATTTTGACTCTCCCTGAAGTTTACTTCTTTAGTTTTATTTTTTGAGATAGAGTCTCACTCCGTCACCCAGCCAGAGTGCAGTTGGCATGATCTCAACTCACTGCAACCTCCAACTCCTGGGTTCAAGCAATTCTGCTGCCTTAGCCTCCCAAGCAGTTGGGAATAAAGGTGCCTGCCACTATGCCCAGATAATTTTTGCATTTTTAGTAGAGATGGGGTTTCACCATGTTCGCCAGGATGGTCTCCATCTCTTGACCTTGTGATCCGCCCACTTCGGCCTCCCAAAGTGCTGAGATTACAGGCGTGAGCCACCACACCTGGTGAAGTTTACTTCTTTAGTCAGGAGATGGTACAACACAAGCACCACCATGAAGCCTGATGGTGCCACATTTGTGGTTCTGAGTGACAGAGCTGGGGGGATTGGAGATCTCAGAGTTCATCACCTCCAGCAGCTTGTCTAAGAGAACTTTCTAGGATGAGGGAAGGTTCTGCAGCTCTGCTCTCAATATGGTAGCACTCTCACAATATTATTGAATGTTCTTGAGCTCTGCTTACAATCTGGTAGCCACATGTGGCTTTTGAAATGAGACTAATGTGAGAGGCTAAATTTCTTTTTACATTTAAATATAATTTGTTTGCATTTAAGTTTAATTAGTGATATGTGGCTGGTGGTTACTGTACAGGACAGCACAGATGCAGAGGTTGAGATAAATAACCCCAAGACACAGTAAGAAGCTCTCCATTAAGGGCATACACAAAGCTGTAAAACATCAGGCATGGAGAACCTGACTATGCCTAAGTGGTAAGGAAGAGAAACGGTGACATCCAAGTGGCCTGAGAGGATGAGGAAAAAGTCTGTCGCTGTTGATATATCATGGGTTTGGGGTACAGGGGAGAAAATGAGCAGGAAGAGTGTCCTGGGCAAAGGAAATGATCTATGCAAAGTCATGGCTGCCTAAAGAAATAAAAGGTACCAGGGAGCACTAGAACATTCCATACCAGCAGAATCACTATCTCCCTGCCTCCTGGTGGCTACACGTGGCCAGCTAGGTGACTCGCTTTCAGATAACAAGACACAATGGAAGTCCACTAGGGATTTCTGGGACAGTTACGCTTTCTGGATATAGAGGGGTCACCCTTTCCTCCTTGATGCTTCCTGCTTTGTTCTGCTTGGAACTGGAGGGGAAGGCAAAGGCAAAGGCATCAAGAGGATGCGGCAGAACAGAAGCAGCCAGGCTCCAGGGTGACACCACGGAGTCCAAGGGGCAGCTTTGCTCTATCATCATCCAGACCTCTTGTCAGGCGAGAACAATCCCTCGCTGGTACATCAGTGTGCAGGCAGGCACACACAATCTCTAAAATGATGTGAATGTTGGTACCTGGAGGTAAAAGCCTGGAAAATGTAAAAACGGCAGGACAGAGAAATCTGGGCAGTGGGAAGTGAGGAGGGCCATACCCGCCACCCACGAGTGAATGGAAACTCGGTGACTTTTCATACTGGTAGAACATCTGGTCTAACTGTGTGCAGCCTGCTGTACACTGGGACACACAGAATGCGTGTCTGAGCCTTCAGTGTTAGGGGAGACAGAAGAAAATGATCAGAATGTGGTACTTGTTGGTTTCTCTGAGGGAGAATGAATGGAAACTTCCCTGGCAAGCAGTGCCAGGAAGAAACACCACTTAGGAAGGTATCCCCACTGATGGCCTCCAGTCTACCAGCTGCAACGTGAATCCTTGCAGGCTGAAGAAACCAACTGCTTCTGTTTTGTCTCCCACCCTCCCATACTGCCTTGTCTGCAGGAGAAAAGGCTGTTACTGGTAGGAAGAAGGAAAACCTTCCCCTGGCAACTCTTTGAGGAAGATGCTGCTGCAAAATCAAATCCTAAAAACCACATCAGCTGTGTACAGCCATAACTTCTCATCACCAGAACTGCTCTTCATCAAACATTCTCCAGCAAAAGCACCTGAACAGGAAACAAACCAAACCATAATCCTGTTCCGTGAAAAACCTCTCATTTGCTCAAGTATAAAATTCATAGTTTGGTACTATGATTCATTTTCAGAATTACATCAGATCATAATTACCATGTTCCAACTTCGGTAAATAACATTTAAAATTTCGTTAGTACTCATGCTGCAAATATTTTCATTTATACAGAAGTGATAAAACAAAGCTACTTGGAAAAAGTTCACTTAGAAGCAGTTTAATGCATCGTTTAGCTTTATCTCAGGATGTTGCAAAGTTGAGAGCTCCCTGAATGTGCCATCAGCTGTAATCCCGGACCCCGAGCTCCCCTCCTGGGGGACATGCGTAGCTTTCCACATCTAGGAGATGTCTGCTCTTTCATTCAAATACATGGAGGTCTGGTGCAGTGGTTCAACCTGTAATCCCAGCATGTTGGGAGGCGGAAGCAGGAGGACTGCTTTAGCCCGGGAGTTCAAAACCAGCCTGGGTAACATGGTGAGACCCCCTTCTCTACAAAAACTGTAAAAATTTAGCAAGGTGTGGTGGTACACACCTGCAGTCCCAGACACTTAGGAGGCTGAGGGAGGGGACTGCTGGAGCCCAAGAGGTCAAGGCTGCAGTGAGTCATGACTGCACTATTACACTCCAGCCTGGGCGACAGGGCAAGACCCTGTCACAAACAAATAAACCAATAAATAAATGCAAATAACAGAAACCACTCAACTAGGAAGACTCTAATTCTGCTAAAAAAAAAAAAAAAAAAAAATTAGGATCGCTAATAATGTCCCAAATGTATGCTTTATCAGCAAGAGTTAACATTTAATTCTAGAGTACTTCCAACATAAGATACATTCCTTCACTCTATCACAGCCCATCACTGTACAAGCACTAATTTAAGTGAGCAAACCCATCAAAACTCTTGATAATTTATTCATAAAACTGGCAATGGTTCACTACTGTGATTAAGAGACTAGATGTGGAGCTAAGCAGAATGATTTGAATTCTGGCTATGTGAACCAAGAGCTGTGAGAGACATTGGTGTGTCATTCGATCTTTCTGACCTCATCTCTTAAAAGATGGGCTGTAAGGGCCGGGCATGATGACTCACGCCTATACTCCCAGCACTTAGGGAGGCTGAGGTGAATGGACCCCCTGAGGTCAGGCGTTCAAGACCAGCCTGGCCAACATGGCAAAACCCAGTCTCCACTAAAAAAAAATACAAAAAATTAGCTGGGTGTGGTGGCAGGTGCCTGTAATCCCAGCTACTCAGGAGGCTGAAGCATGAGAATAGCTTGAACCCAGGAGGTGGAGGTTGCAGTGAGCCAAGATCATGCCACTGCACTCCAGCCTGATGGATAGAGCGAGACTCTGTCTCAATTAAAAAAAAAAAAAAAAAAAAAAAAAGATGGTAATACCTATGGGACTCATCTAATTGTGTAAAAGTGAAAACATGAAATGCTTCACACATAATTACAATGGCTCTTATTAATATCTGATTTGTTTCATTGCAAAGAAAACAGGCTTCCTTGGCTGTTTCATCCTCTGCTATAGAACACACTTCTTGTTTTCAATGTGTTGTTTATTTTCCTAACAATCACTCAGGACTTTTTCGAATTTTTATCAGAATAGGAGGTCCCCATGCTTATCAGCTGCTGCAGCTTGAGGCTCCATCTAAGAGAATTCATCTCCAGAATCAGACATTTGGGGGTGTGGCCCGGCAACAGGTGTTTCTACAAGTCCTCCAGGGGATTCTGGGGCACAGTCTGCAAATAGCTGGCAGAAATGTAGCTATGGGTCAGGCACAGTGACTCACGCCTGTGATCTCAGCACTTGGGGAGGCCAAGGCAGGTGGATCACCTGAGGCCGGGAGTTTGAGACCAGCGTGGCCAACATGGCAAAACTCCAACTCTACTAAAAAAAATACAAAAAATTAGCCAGGTATGGTGGCAGGTTGCCTGTAAGCCCAGCTATTCAGGAGGCTGAGGCAGGAGAATCACTTGAACCCAGGAGGCAGAGGTTGCAATGAACCAAGATCGTGCCCCTGCCCTCCAGCCTGAGAGACAAAGCAAGCCTCCTTCTCAAAGAAAGAAAGAAAGAAATGTAGCTTTGTGCAAATGCTACCAGCCTGTAGCCCTCTGGCTGCCTCCCAGCTGCAGGGTCCCTGATGGAGACATCCTGGAGACTTGGTGGCTCCCCCAGCCTTCCCATGCACTCACGAGGGCAGTGCCAGAACCCGGGCCATCCTCCCTTTTAGGCTCAGCAGAAGAAACGCAAACACGGCAGCCACAGGAAAGCCTGGGGTTGGCAAGACCAGACCTTTCCCACCCCTGCTGACTTAACCATCCAGTGGGCAGAATCACAGGTGAGGCCCCCCACCAGAGGAGGAGGTTTCACACCAGCTCACACATAAAGGCTTCCTTAACATTCATCCACACAAAACCACACACATCAATATTCACAGTGGGATTATTCATAACAGCTAAAAGGTGGAAACAATCCAAATGGCTCTTGACCGGTAAACGGATCAACCATATGTGATATCTCTATACAATGGAATATTAATCAGCCATTAAAAAAGAATGAACTACTGGTATATATTACGACCTGATGAATTTTGAAAACATTACGCTAAATCAAAGAAGCCAGACACAAAAGACCACATATTATATGAGTGCACTCAGATGAAGGCCTTAGAATAGGCACATCTATAGAGGCAGAAAGTAGATTATGGCTGTCTATAGTTAGAGGTGGACAGCAGCAGATTGGAATGTGACAACTCCTGGTTTCTTTTTCTACGAGAACAAAAATGTTTCAAAATTAGATTGTGGTAGGTCTGGCGTGTGGCTCATGCCTATAATCCCAACACTTTGAGAGGCTGAGGCAGGTGGATCACTTGAGGCCAGGAGTTGGAGACCAGTCTGGCCAACATGATGAAACTCTGTCTCTAGTAAAAATACAAAAATTAGCCAGGGGTGATGAGGCATGCCTGTCATCTCAGCTACTTAGGTCACTAAGCCATGAGAATCACTTGAACCCAGGAGGTGGAAATTGCAATGAGCCAAGATCACACCACTGCACTCCAGCCTGGGTGACAGAGCAAGACTCCATCTTAAAAAAAAAAAAAAAAGAAAAAAAGAAAAGAAAAGAAAAAAGAAACAATTAGATTGTGGTGATGGTCGCACAACTCCGTGAATATATCAAAAAATAACCCAACAACACTGAATTGTCCGTTTTAAATGAATGAACTGTATAGGATGTGAGTTACAGCTCAATAAAGCTGTTTTTTAAATAAAACAAACCTATCCTGCCAAAGAACTCCCTCTTCAAAGCTGATCCAACCAATCCTTCCTTCCCTTGTGGGAGTGACTGTTTACTGAAGCAGGCAGTAGGGTATGCAGAGGACCGGGGACCAGGATGAGGTGAACAGGCACCCAGGGTATAACCTTTAGGAGACGCTCACTCTCAAGGTCCTGGAAGTTCAGCATCCACACCTGCAGGGCCCCAAAGGTGGGTACCTCCTTACATTTTGCACCCTGGACACCTGCCAGCCTCACCCTAGTCCCAGCCCTGATTTTGAGGCTGCTCACGTTCAGATATGTCCACCAATTCTATCCCCCTGGAAATATTTTCAAACTACTTGTCATTCACTTGCTTTAAACTCTTTAGAGGTTCCCTGATATAGATTAAAGTTCAAAGGTGAACAGATCAAGAGCATCCACTTGGGACATTCTCCTGCAGGGACACAGGCATACACTCACTCTAGAGTTAGATGAGCCGCTGTCAGATACAAGCTGGGTCAGCTGGTATCAGAACAGGAGGGCATGGGTTCAAATCCAGGCCATCTGACTCTAGCATCTCAGCATCCAAGCCCTCAGCTCTCTGCCCCTCAGCCCTCCTACCAAGCAGCAGTGGCTCAGGTGCTATCTTGTGTTACCAACAACCTTAGTTCCAGCCCCCATGCAATGTTAAGCACTGGCTGTTTAAATGCCAGCGGTTCACTAGGAAAGCTCAGTCAGTGTTAACTCACAATTGTTAACAGACACAAAAATAGCAAGTAGATGTAAAATCTTGCATTCACTGTGACTTCTCTGACTTTTGAAACGACAAGCCGAGCAGCACAATGGGGTGTTGGGGGGGGATGGGGTGGTGATCAAGTAGCTTTAACCATGGAAATCCATGAACCATCAGATTCTTGGACTGCAATATTTTATCTTGAACCTGGTCTTGGTTGACCACAGAAAAGCAAAGTTATACAGAAAGTAAATTAAGAACAATCTTAAAAATCCACGTGTCTCTGCCAACTGAAGACAATTTTTTTCTTGTTTTCTCCAAGCCCTAAAACCCTGTAAAAAAAAAAAATCTAGATTTCAGAAAGTAGCTCTCCATTCAAATAAGTTGCAAATGAGCAAGGAACATAAATATTGTAACAAGATCAAAAACACAAACACACACACACACACACACACACACACACACACACACAGAGCACATTTTTTCTGGGATTCGAAAGAAACAAGGGCCATCAAGATGCAGGGAGCAACACTGCCACCAAGTGGTGACAGCTTCTCAAGTCATCTTCTGAGGTCTCAACGTGGCAGCAATCAGAATCCTGAGGAGTCTTAAAAAAAAAGAAAGAATTCATGGCCAGGCTCCATCCCCACACTCACTGGCAGTGAGGGAAGCAGCCAGCAGGGCATGTCTGGCCCGTGTTTTAAAATGTCTCCCAGGTGCTTTTGGTGCACAGATGTCACTACGCTTACATTTTCCAGCAAAGTTTCACTTGCAGTTATTCCACTTATATCATCCATTAAAATTTCCTGCTGGTATGTAAATTATTGAAAACTATACAACACATATAAATCATAGTCATGCTTCAAATCAGTTTCTAAGTTTTTCACAATAATATAAACTGGTCATCACAAAGATTCAGATTATACACTTCACTTCAGACATTACTGTATTACTGCTTACATCTAAATTTATATCTAATATCTAATCCACTAGACTTAATATTATAAATCAGGCACATCGACACAGCTACACCCACAAGACCAAACCAAAAAAAAAACCAAAACCCTTTGAACTTAAGTTTCACTGGACTATTTGCTTATACAATGGGTTTCAAATCAATAAATCATTCTTATCTATATTAGTTTGTTTGGTTTTCTTTTCTTTTCTTTTTACAAAACATGTAAAATCTGAAAGCCTCTATGGTTGGTGAAGTGTACAATGTAATCTGAAATGCTTAAAGGAAAAGCATAAGACTATGTTTAAAAGAAAGTAGCTGGGCGTGGTGGTGGGTGCCCGTAGTCCCAGCGACTCGGGAGGCTGAGGCAGGAGAATCACTTGAACCCAGGAGACAGAGGTTGCAGCGAGCCAAGAGCATATGATCTCACGCCAGCCTGAGCAACAAAAGTGAAACTCCGTCCCCAAAAAAAAGACTAAGTTTAATATTGTTCTCTGGCACATAGAGGTAAATAAAATGATTTTTCCCCGTTTCAAAGTTGAGAGTTGCCTTAAAAATTGTTTCTTAACAAGGGATTATCTTTTGCATAATACCCCAGAGGGAAAATTATGGAGATTATGTACTAGCAGATATCTAGTCAGAAGTTGATTTTCAGCTTTTTTTTTTTTTTTGGTAGGCTTGACAGTCAGGTTAGAGCACACAGCTGAGAAAACAAACACCCACAGTGTGCCTCCTGTGCTCCCTAAGAGATAAGGCCTCCCTGGAAAACAAAAGAGCAGGCAAGGGGCAAAGCACCATACATTTGGGTCCATCTGGCACACGGTCAAATTTTTCCTTAAACCTTACCATGCTTTTTAATCACCGCATTTTCCCTACCACACTCACGCTTTGCTTCTTCAGACAGCACAACTCTTCTCAAAAAGCATCCCTGATGACTCAGACTTATTTGAGACTTGGGAGACTCCTGGAGTCCATCTCTGGAGACCCAGGGCAGCCGCACAGAAAGGCCTAACCTAGGATGCAACAAAGATCTGGACGGGATTCCCCACCATCGTTTATTCTAAGCCTGCCTACTCACAGTGAACCCGAAACGTCAGCCTCACTGGGGAGCTTGTCAGACATTCAGAACCCAACCTGACCTGCTGCAGCAGAGTCTGCCTTTTAACAATTTTCAGAGGACTCCAAGCACATGAAGTTTGTGAAACACTGCTTTTAAGCCATGATCTGAAGAAAGCCTCTTAATCAGCCGCTGTGGTCAGGTCTTCATCTGACGGATTAGACTGCCTCTATCTGCTTTACCTTCAGTACAGGCCAATGGTGGGGATCCACAGTGAGGTTCTGAAAATGAGAGAGGGCTGTCACACAGACATAAGCATCCTTACCCTCTACTCAGAGGACAAATATGTCTCTCTCAAAAACAGACACTTCTTCAAAGAAGACATTCATGAAGCCAACAAACATGAAAAAAAAAAAAAAAAGCTCAACATCACTGATCATTAGAGAAATGCAAATCAAAACCACAACGAGATGCCATCTCACACCAGTCAGAACGGTAACTATTAAAAAGTCAAGAAACAACAGAAGCTGATGAGGTTGTGGGAGAAATAAGAATGCTTTTCACACTGTTGGTGGAAATGTAAATTAGTTCAACCACTGTGGAAGACGGTGTGGCGATTCCTCAAAGATCTAGAACCAGAAACACCATTTGACCCAGCAATCGTGCTACTGGGTATATACCCAAAGGAATACAAATCATCCTGTGACAGAGATACATGCACGCATATGTTCACTCCAGTACTATTCACAATAACAAAGACTTGGAATCAGCCCAATTGCCCATAAATGATAGACTGGATAAAGAAAATGTGGTACATATATACCATGGAATACTATACAGCCATAAAAAGGAAAAAGATCATGTCCTTTGCAGGGACATGGATGAAGTTGAAAGCCATTATCCTCAGCAAACTAATACAGGAACAGAAAACCAAACACCACGTGTTCTCGCTCATAGGTGGGAGCTGAACCATGAGAACACATGGACACAGGGAAGGGAATAACAAACACTAGAGCCTGTCAGGGGGTGGGGTGTGAGGAGGGAGAGCATTAGAAAAAGTAACTTAATACCAGGTGATGCACTGATAGGTGCAGCAAACCATCATGGTACACATTTACCTATGTAAGAAACCTACACATCCTGCACATGTACCCTGGAACTAAAAATAAAAAACAAAAGAAAAAAATTACAATATCCAAAAAACACGTATGTCTGCCCTCAGCTATGCTCTACAAATGCTGTTTGAAACACACCCAACCTGCAGCAGTTTTGCCACGATGTAACAGCACTCCGCTAACACCACCCTCTGCCTAGTGTATGGTTACCAAGAATGAATGGCCCTTCCACATACTCAGCATCACACAGGGCTTTCACCCTAAGAACACACAGCACCAAGAAGAGAAAATGTGCTTTCTGTGGTTTCTGGGGCAGCAGCCAGAAGTGACAGCCACAAATGTAAAACATCACTGAAGCCATTTGCTTTACCTTTAAACAGGCAGCTTTTAGGATTCTATTTCATGATCTATCTTTATTACAAAAGCATTTGCCTTGCCAAGTCTTCAAGTAAAAATCACTGATTTTCTATTTATCATACAGTTTCCCTTCAATGTAGTACCTGCTGTACACCTGATCTACTTACTGTCTCAGAAGCAGAGACCCTCTGAAGTTCAGAACTAAAGCCAGCCCTCTTTGACTCTGCTAATTTAAAGCTGTCATTCTGGTCACTGTTGACTTTTAAAAGGAAAAAAAAAAGTCTGGGATTTGGGAATATTTGCCCTGGAGCTACTAGATATATCCAAGCAAATTTCTAAATATAAGTTAACTTCCTACCTACCTCAGATAGGCTTTCAAAATATAAAATTCAGATTCTTGCAACTTATTATTTCATGGGGATTTTGTGTATAGAAAATAGTCAAGGCTGGGCACAGTGACTCACACCTGGAATCCCAGCACTTTGGGAGGCCAAGGCAGGCAGACTGCCTGAGGTCAGGAGTTCGAGACCAGTCTGGCCAACATGATGAAACCCTGTCTCTACTAAAAATACAAAATAATTAGCCGGGTATGGGGGCATGGTAGTGTGCACCTGTAATCTCAGCTACTTTGGGAGGCTGAGGCAGGGAAATTGCTTGAACCAGGGAGTCAGAGGTTGCAGTGAGCCAAGATTGTGCCACTGCACTTCAGCCTAGGCAACAGAGTGAGATTACATCTCAAAAGAGAGAGAGAGAGAGAGAGAGAGAGAAAGAAAACAGTCACATATCCCTGAGTAAACAAGAGGTAGACTCATTTTGTCTGAGACAATTATGCCCATTAGACTATTAGAGATTAGACACTCTCTCCATCTCTATCCACTGTGCCTGACTTTGTAATTTCCTTCTCTTTTTACACTGTATTTAGTTGGAGCCACACTCCTTACTCACTTAACACCCTTCTCTCAAGATTTTTTTTTTAGCCCACCTATAAAAATTAGAATCTCCAAATTACAGAAAATGTCTATTTTTCCTTCACTAGTAGCATTATCCCTATTATAAACACCACGGTTTTTATTTTACTGTTGGTTTGTTTTACTAGCATCTTCCAAGTGCGATGACATGGATGAAACTGTATCAAAACGCTGCCTCACTTTTTCACCTGGAAGAAAGGTTGCGAGATTTCCTGTCCAACTGAAATGTGCACTGCCAGAATATAAACGCAAAACAGGCAGTCATTTTGAGCACCTGAAACTGTTAAGAAGGAACCGTTAAGATCGATTTCTTACAAGCACACTTGTGTGTCTTTCACGGCAAAGTCAGGGCGGGAATGCAGTGAGTCCGCCGGCTGCAGGCTCAGCTGCCCGTGGCTCAGCCACCCAGGCAAAGCAGGAACAGCCTCTGGCAGTGCACGCTCCGCTGGATACAGTTGTGTAAAGCAGGGACCTCCAGGGAAAGAAACCCCAGAGCTCTAAACTGTCTTTGGATGTGATGTCTCTCAGCTGAAGGGAACATACGGAGACCTGCTGGTGTGGGTCGAAATGGTCACAGACCACAGTGGAGGGCTCTGGCATCGTGTACCCTAAGGACGGGGAGTAGATGGTGGAAGAGGGCAAAGATGCCTGATTTGTCCCTTCAGACAGAAATCAGTCTGCCGTCCACACTGCAGTCCCAATGCTAACTATTAGGGAGGCGGTAAGGGTGGAAGGGGGTGGGGGAGATTGACTGAAGGCAAATCCATACATTAAAATGCCCAGAAACATGTTTTCCATTCAGTGTTGGTGGCTGGCCAACAGGGAGATGTGTGGATACACTGAGAGTCTACGTCCAACACGGAGGTCTACGGGGAGCTTCCTGTGGGAAGGGGGAAGCACAGGCAGATCCACCCCCAGAGGGTCCCGCAGGGCGTCTCTGGCTACAGCCCAGTGCTGTGTGCAGTTCAGAGCATGAGCTCAGGTCCTGCCTCTGGCTCCTGTTAACTCCCTGGTTTGGGAAAAGTGACTTAAGCCACTCCCAGGCTCCACTCACCCAGCTATAAGATGGGCTTCATAAAAATGTCAACTTTCATATGGCTGACTAGTAATTAAGGGAATTAATTCACGTAAAGCACTTATGAGAGCATAAAAAGAGCATAATAGGTGATTATTGTTATACTAATTCTGCCTTAAGCAGCCTTTTATTCTCATCTTATTTTGCATATACAGAACCCTTAAAACAATATAATCCAGAAATTCAACCAGCATTTCTTAGTTTTGAAAAGAGAAAGGAAGTAATATGTGCGTCTAGAGAAAGGGGAGGCATGCGGAAGGAGCTGAGAAATCACTAATCACTAAGTTTGCAAGAATCTGAGCCACTGACTTCCCTGCCTTTAGCAGCCGTCAAGCCTAAGAGGAGCTGTCGGAGGTGGATGATGAAGATGAGCCTGTGAACATGTGTTACACACGGGGAGAGAGGTGCTATGGGAGGGTCAGGATACAGGGCAAGGGGAGGGAGGGAGTCGAGTCACGGGCGTACCAAGGAAGAGCATTCCGGGCGGAGGGAATGGCCTATGCGAGGGCTCAGGTGGGACACAAAGGTGAGTTCGTGGTTGGCATGGCACAAGCCAGAGGGGCTAGTGGGAGCCTGCATCAGAGGAAAGGTGGACATGTACTGTGATCTCTGCCTAGCGCTGACGGGTCACTAGGACATCTTCCTGCAGGAGATTGGGTGGTGGGGCACCGGACGGAGAGGAGCTGAATTGTTTGGGGACTGATGAATCGGGGTGATTACAGCCTAGGAACAGGAGGAGCAGCATCTATGCCAGGCCCTGTTCTGTTTGGTGCTTTTAGCCATTACTTAAAGGTAAAAAGTCCATGTTTATCCACTTGGCAGACAAATATATACAACTTACTGGTTACCAGAATCAAGACTCAAAACAATCGCAAGAGGACTGCCCAAAACTAATGAATATAGGTACAAACCACTTGAGAGAAAAAAGCTTCTCAAGTACAGACATGATTTTTTGTTTTTTGTTTTCCCCTAGAGACAGGGTCTTACTTTGCCGCCCAGGCTGGAATGCAGGCGTATGATCACAGCTCACTATAACCTCAAACTCCTGGGCTCAGGTAATCCTCCCACCTCAAGTCTCCCAAGTAGCTAGAACTACAGCTTCACACAACCATGCTCAGCTAATTTTTACTTTTTGTAGAGACGGGAACTCACTATGTTGCCAAGGGTGGCCTTGAACTCCTGGCCTCCAGGGATCCCCCTGCCTTGGCCTCCCAAAGCACTGAGATTACAAGCATGGGCCACTATGCCCAGCCAGGAATCAGTCCAGATTTATATAACAGTTCATACCCAAAAGGACAAGATACAATAAGAGCCAAGAATGTGAGTTAACCACTTAAAGCAGAAACAGATTACGAAGGTCAATCTGCTGAACAGAGCAGAGGCAGCTCAATGGAAGGAGCGACATACTCCCAGAGCCAGAAGCCAAGGGAACACCAAGTTCAGCTCAGGCTCCATGAAGGGCAGAGGCCCTTCGGGACTTGGACTAGTGGGTCCCCAACAGTGATGAGGACAACTCCCTGGAAAAGAGAGTTAAAGGAGGCAGCAGTGTCCATGGTGCTCTGTCATCTGAAGGGTAGGAAACAGAAGCAAACACATTCTGTGTGGCTTTAGAGACCAGAGAAGAAGCCAGGGGTGAAGGACAAGGAGGCAGGCTCTCGCTCCATCTATGAATTGCTCACTTGAAAACTTGGAACTGTTCTAAGATGGAGCAAGCAGTCATCGATGGCCCCTAACGCATCCTGGCCACTGCACAAAGCATTTCCAAGCAGACATTTCCAAGCAACCATACCCCACCCCGTGAGGCATGGCCACCACACCAGGGAGCTTTTTATTAAACACCGAAACTCGGGTTCTGGCGCCCTTGTTCTATTGTTTCAGCCATTAATCAGCTTTGTTCCTTCTCCAGGGCGTCCCTCTGGTGGCTCTGGTTCCCACTGCCCTGCTCCATACCCTCTAACAGAGTACTACAGGACCTGGGAGGAAGAGCCCCGCTCTGCGGCAGGCGGGCCTCCCCACGGGGTAGGGGAAGAGAGACGCAGTCATCCCGGCCATCCAGCTCACACTGGCAGCAAGAGAAATCAAACCCTGGCCAGGTTCCGCAGCTCCACCGAGGGGCCACCCACGGCAGGAAGGTGCTGGTGAGTGGCAGCTCCATGGTGCCCCCACATGGAAGGGCTGAGGCAAAAGCAGCAACTGGCCAGGCTCCCCAGAGGGACCTCCACAGCATGGGAGGTGACATTGCCCTGGAAACGGTCACATCACTGACTTTCTTTCCGGTACAGGTACTATGAATTTTGAACCCTTTAAAAAATGTATGCAGTAACGATATCATGTTCCCTTGTCGCAGTGTGGCAACAGGCATAATTAATCCCAGGTCATAGGTGGTAACGTTAGACAGCTTATTCTGGTTCACAGCTCCTAAGGGGAAGAGTTGGGATTCGAATGCAGACTCCAAAGCCCAAGCTTATGTTACAGCAGGTAGTTAGTCAGACATGAGCAGAGCAGGAGAGGGTCCCTCCGATACACACCAGCAATGTCAGGCGACCATCAGGTGATGGTCAGGCAGTTATTAACTGTTTCTGAAAGTAGTAATTGGTCACAGTTGGCAACAAGGAAGGGCAGGCTCCCCGTAGATAGAAAACACCTGAAACTGGTGAGCAGCAGCTTCTCAGGAAGATCTTGGGAGCTGGGAGGTGGGCTCAAGCACGTGCATTGAGGCACCATGGGCCGGGTGTGGTGGCTCATCCCTGTAATCCCAGTACTTTGGGAGGCTGAGGCAGGCAGATCACGAGATCAGGAGTTCGAGGCCAGCCTGACCAACATGGTGAAACCTCGTCTCTTTTAAAAACACAAAAATTAGCCGGAGATGATAGCACGCCCCTATGATTCCAGCTACTTGTGAGGCTGAGGCCGATGAATCGCTTGAACCCAGAAGGCAGAGGTTGCAGTAAGCCGAGATCATGCCACTGCACTCCAGCCTGGGTGACAGAGCAAGACTCCGTCTCAAAAAAAAAAAAAAAAAAAGAGAGACACGATGGCAGAATTTAAGTGGTACATGACATTCCTTTGGGAATGCTAGGCTGGGAAGGGAAGAACGCCTCACGTGAGCATGTGTACGCCGCCAGTAAACACCCCGCACATGCTCCCCTGCCGAGCGCCGGGTGAGCAAGTGTACGACGCCAGTGAACACCCCGCGCATGCTCCCCCGCCGAGTGCTGGCAGGCCACTGCACGTGCGGACACCCCACCCCAAGGGAAGAATCAGGGGAGAAGGAACGCAAGACCCCGGAAGTATGCCACCTATAAAACCCCAGGTCAAAAGGCCAAATCACACACTTGACCTCTCAAGTTGCCCACGTGACCATCTTCCAAGTGTACTTCCTCTCATTCCTGCTCTGAAGCTTTTAATAAACACTCACTCCTGCTCTAAAACTTGCCTCAGTCTCTCCTTTTGCCTATGTCCCTTGGTCAAATTCTTTCTTTCTTAGGAGGCAAGACGTGAGGTTGCTGCAGACCTGTATGGATTCACTGCTGGCAACACTGTGATCACTCGGAACATCAGAGCTCAGTTCCTGTTTATGGAGGGGTTACCCCAAGTGAGCTCCCAATTCCTTCCCTAAGAAATGCAGGGTAACCTCCAAATTCCCTCCCTAGTTACCTTTGTGACTGCCTCAGACCTACCAACACCGAAGAGGCCAGCTCTCTGCTCTCCTGCTAGTATGATGGGGCTCCCAGGATCCTCTGCGAGCTGGATGTTTGCATAGTCTCTTTGAAGTTTCATTTCAGGTATAGGCCTTACCTTCATATCTGCTGGGAGAATCACACGCCTTCTGCGGGGTGGCTACTCGGAGGAATATCTGCTGCCTCCAAGAATGCCTCCGGGTCTTCACGGGGGTCCCACCAGAATCACCAACATGGTTTGCTTTGGATTCAAAGTCCCTAAAATTATAAGACAATTGATTTATGACTAGGGGGGAGGAATTAATGGGATTTTGTCAGCTTAACTTCTTTTAAACACAGCACTAAATTACCAACTCTCTTTGTATAAACAAACAATTACATAATCGCAGAAGTTTTATCAAGCTCATAGTGGGTCATCATTCCTAAAGAACTGCTTTCTTACAAGATTCTTTTCATGAAGAGAAAGATTACATGCCCTTAAATGATTTCCATTATAATAGAGATTAAGAAACATGTTCCACATATCATAGCTTCCAATTGAGCCTCTCTTGGTGCCAGTTTGAAAAAAAAGAGAAACTACCTAAAGGGGGAAAGGGGGGTGATGCCAAGGGGCCCCATTCTGCCCTACTCTGTACATGGGAACATCATTTGCTCAGCACTGGCCCAAGTCTCCAAGGATTCCCATGAAAAATGAAAAAAGTTGCGGTTTAATTACACAGAACCAGCAAGGCAGTAACTATGCAGTCACTTGATGATGATGATGATGATGATGATTGTTTTAATGTGTTTATTTTTAAAAAATACAAAATATAAATTATCAATAAATAAACACAATCATAATTTTTTTTTCTATTCACAGGACAAACTGAGAAGGCCCTTCTAATTTATACCCAAGTCATGCACCTGTAACTAAGCAATCCCCTCAACTTACAGATCGGACATCCTGAACAGATTGGACGAACCTGATTTGGGACAGCTATATGCTCACTACCCAGGAACACTGGTCTCAGAGACTTGGCGAAGACTTTTCTTAAGAAAACAACACTTAAATAAACTAATCCTCATCAAAGCTGGAGAACAGGTTGGTTGTACATTTTTTTAAAATTACAATTAGTAAGAAAAAGGTATAAGAAAGAAGACACAACAGATTTAGCTGAAGTGATTTAAATGGCAAAACAGCAGTTAAAACACCCTTGTATATCTAACGATATTCAACATTAATAATAACACCCAGGCGTGATATATCTAAATTAAGCCCTACCTTTTTGTGTTCATAAAGTCAGAGGTGTTATTTTCATCTACAGGAGCCAGAAATTTTAGAAAATTTGGCACAGAGGAAGAAGAATGAAGTTTTTTCCGCAGGGCATTACGGTAGGAGATGCTAAGAGTTTGGTTGAAAAAAGAGTTTAGGATAAAGAAACATAAAAACACAAAGTATAAAATATAAACTTCAAAATAAAAGAGACATTTTTGTTCTAATGCTAAGAAAAGTAAACTAGGTAAGAAATTATAAGTAGTTTACGAATGAGATTTAACTTTAATTTTCACCAATAAAATATGATTTTAAATGAATGAGATCAGTAATTGTTAAAAAAAAGAAAATCAATCCATTTTCCAAATGACTCCTAAATCAATCAGGAAGTTTTTGATATGGCACAAATTGCAGTGTACATGATCAAACACAAATGTTAATGTGTGTATGTGTGTATACGCATGTATGTAAGTGTCCACCAGGGCAAGGAAATTTGAAAATAAGTACATAACAAACTATTTGCAGTGGGGTGCAGTGGCTGACACCTGTAATCCCAGTACTTTGGGAGACCGAGGCAGGCAGATTACTTGAGGTCAGGAGTTTGAGACCAGCCTGGCCAACATGGTGAGACCCCCATCTCTACAAAAAAATACAAATATTAGCCAGGCATGGTGGTGCATGCCTGTTGTCCCAGCTCCTCTGGAGGCTGAGAAAGGAGAACTGCTTGAACCCAAGAGGCGGAGGCCAAAGTGAGCCGAGATCGCACCACTGCACTCTAGCCTGGGGGATGGTGTGAGACTGTCGCAAAAACAAAACAAACACAAACCAATGTGCCATTAAGATCTGTTTTCATAATAATTTTAAGTAATCAACAGTAAAATCAACTTGGTTCAAATGACAGCTGAAAATAGGACGAAATATAGACAGACAGACAGACACACACACACACACACACACACACACACACACACACACACAGTGGCTCTGCTTCCTGCATGGACACTCCCCCCATTCAGCACACCCTTGTCAGTGTGCACTCCCCAGCAAGACAGACAACATCAAACTTGCCACGTGAGTGTGCTCACCTCTTTGGCACAGCATTCCCACTTTGCTCTCCACTGGAGTTATGTTTTAGGTACTTAAAAAAGTTTGGCGAGGAGGCAGAGGGGTTAAGACGAGGTGGAGGAGCAGGAGCTGAAGACTGACCTGGGTGGCACTTAGACTCGCCCACAGGTGAAGGATCCACACTAAACAGCAATCAGAGAGAGCACGGAGGGGTTAGCGGGAGAGGGGACGCCGACAGGGACACGGAGCAAACAGACGGAAGGAGCACAACTGCCTTGGTCTCGTTGTTCCAATAACGCTATCAGAGTGGAGGACGTCTTCCACTCCTCTTCCTCCTCTCTGCTCTCTCTGTGGCAAAGGGAGTTATCAGTAAAACAACAGAGACTATCAAGGGCCATTCTGGACCATTTCCCATATGTTTATGCTCCCAACAATATATATGTCTTTTAAATAGGTCTCACTGTGTCATCCAAGCTGGAGTGCAGTAGCACAATCATAGCTGACTGTAACCTTGAACTCTTGGCCTCAAGTGACCTCCTACCTCAGCCTCCCAAAGCTCTGGTATTACAGGAGTGAGCCGCTTCACCCAGCAACAATAAGACTTTTTTTCCCTATTTTCTTTTTCAGGAACCGACAGGAAATAAATTGTTCAAGTAAAAACAAAAGCAAAAAAATCCTAACGTTAAAAAATACACGTCCCTTTAAAATGAACAATATCCTGTCCTGACTGTCAACGTCTTATTTCCTGTAGATAAATCAGAAAAGAGTCAAGAGGGGAGAAAGCAGAGTGGGCCATGCCAGACAGGCAGACAGACAGGCATCCCCCCATCCCTCTCATTACAGATGTCTGACATCATCTACTATAAAGCTACATTCTTCAGGGAGAAAGGAAAAGTACTGATACTAAGTCCTACCAACCCTGGCTTATGAGAAACAGCAGACTTTACAAGAGAACTAAGACTCTCCAGACGGAAATGCTTCAATGATCACCGAAAATGCCAAAAACAAAGAAGTGGGCAGGCAGTGGTGAGGGAGAACAGAAGCTGTGTACAGATACGGTGTTAAGAAACACAAGAAACTTACACAGCTATAACCCAATGATGCATGTCTCGAAAAGCTCGTGTTTATTAAGCAGTACCTTCTGATGTGTGCCCTGCTTTGGGGATCACCACTATCCTGCTGAATTCCAAAGAACCAAGAACTCCTTCCAATGACTGATAGAAAACAAAGCTGAGAGGCTCTGCTCCATCATCCAGGACAGTTCATTCTCCCGCTTCTTTACTCACAGCATTCCCAACACCGCTGTACCCACTCACACTCTCAGTGATCCGTGTGTGAACTACAGGAACATGCAGGTCCTGGGACTTCTGCGGCTGCCAGTCAGAGGAAGGCAGCCCCTGTCCACAGGTGTGACCCTGATTTCTATTTATCAGGGGAAGGATTTAAAAAAATTTTTTTAAAGTTGTTTTTAAAGATAACTCTGTGTCCATTTATAGTCTCTGGCACACAGAGTTAAATGAATCACTAAGGGACATTTGGGAAGGAACAGGGGACACTTCTGATTACCCTTCTCCATAACCAGACGATTCTAACTGGTCACGGGGGCCCAACTAGTTCACTGAATAAATCTTGTTAGAAGAATCTAGAATTCTTACAGTGAGAGATTTTAGAAAACATCTACTCCAATTTTGTTAGAGAAGTTTAACAAATTTGTCCAGGTCACAATTAGTTCACAGCAGAGCTAGGACCAGAACCCAAGGTACCCCGGTCACCCCATGAGGCCAGCATACCTCTCCTGCTCTGCCTGTAGGGATCATGGCCTCTCCCTCCCACTGCAGTCCTGCTCCAGGGCTTCAGAAGGGGAGACTCGTCCGCTTGTCCTCTTGCTCACAGCAGCAAAGTTCCAAGGTCAACAACATCTCTTACTTTGTTTGAGGAGTAATGGCTATACCGTACGTTAGGTACCATTTTTGCTCACTTTCACCTGCTTCCTGACAATACATGTACCCATCGCTTGTATACATACCAGCAGCATCTTAAGCTGGGAATGAACAGGGCACTGCTTCCCGTCTTATCTCTTTGAGCCAAGAGTAAAGCCTGACTCAAGTTTCTCTCACTCAATAAACATACCTGGGATGCACATACCTGGCTAGTCCCAGATATGCCCCAGCTATTTATGCAACAGATTTAAACGAATCTTACTTTCGTTCATGAGGCGTCTCTGTGCTCACTGAGTGATACCTCAAAAGTTTCCTTTGCGAAACCCCTGGGGACCCCCGAGCCAGTTGTGGAGACTCCTGACATTCCACGGGGAAGTGACTCAGGGTGTTTGCTCGCCTCCTGAAGGCCTGCTGGGGCGACAGCGGAGCTGGCTCTTCTGGGAGATGGCTCTCGGAGTCACTGGACAGGTCCTCTGAGGAGCCAAGGAGCTTGAAGGAGCTCTCAGAGATGGGCAAGGCCTCCTTTTCACACACGGACGGCTCCTGGCAGCAAACACACAGGAGATTAGACACACCACGGGGAATTTGTGGGATTTATACATGGAAAGTTCCAGTGCAGGCAAATGTTTCAGTATCTAAGTATGTGTTCGGATTATAACGCCATCTAGAGTCCACCACCAAAAGCAGAAAATGAAGGTCCATTAAATGCCTGCTCCTCAAGGACACGCCGCTGGCTGCCTGGAGAAATGGGGACAGTGCCCAAGTGGAGGACGGAAGGACATGAGCCACAATCTGTGATGTCCTGGGCAACGTCATGAATAGTGCCCCGCCTCTACCAAACGGGACTGTTTACCACAGCCTCTAAGGGGCGTGTGTGCTGGACAGCTCGTCTCTACTGCTTCACCAAGTTCTTTATCTCTGCCACGCGTGTTCACTCATGTTAAACCCACATTTTAAGGCTCTCTCTGAATCTGATCTACTGTTGAGATTCAACTTCGTCATCTTGAGATTACAACTGTATCAATTTTCTTAGAATATGGAAAAACCACTCTGTAGGCATTTAGTGCTGAAATTTAGGGGAAATCATTTCTTTCTGCACCTCAAGTTCTTCATCTGTAAGAGGGTAAACATTTTTCTCACCGGGTTTCAAGAACAAAGCACGATAATACGACCAAAAGTACTTTTTTTTTTTTTTTGAGACGGAGTTTCACTCTTGTTACCCAGGCTGGAGTGCAATGGCGCGATCTCGGCTCACTGCAACCTCCGCCTCCTGGGTTCAGGCAATTCTCCTGCCTCAGCCTCCTGAGTAGCTGGGATTACAGGCACACGCCACCATGCCCAGCTAATTTTTAGTATTTTTAGTAGAGACGGGGTTTCACCATGTTGACCAGGATGGTCTCGATCTCTTGACCTCGTGATCCACCCGCCTCGGCCTCCCAAAGTGCTGGGATTACAGGCTTGAGCCACCGCGCCCGGCCAAAAGTACTTTTTATAATGTCAAATGTTATACAAACCTAAGTTACTGTTTTACTAGGGAATAAATAAATCTATGGTGTGAGTACTCACACATTTGTTGAGAATCATGACAGTATTTTAAAGTTGCTTGCCTTCACAATGCATGCTTTATCAAGGGAATGAACTACTACCACTCGAGCAAACTGATGTTGAGCACTGCACCCAGGACGTGGCTAGTGGCCAATATATTTCTATATATTTAAAATATTTTAAAAGAGGAATTGCAGCAGCTTGCCCCATTGAAATTGTTGGAAGGGAAAAAAATAAATCAACATGAATAAACAGGAATGAAAGCATCTAATAGAGGACTGGAGACTCTGAGTTCTACCTGTTCATTTGATGCAGTTGAGTGCCTTTTAGGTACACAGATATTGAGGGCTTTAATTTGAAAAAAAATGAAATTTGTTTATTAAAGGGAGAAGTTACATACGTTTAATTTTATAAGAAATAGGAAAAAATTCTCAATATACTATGAAATGTTGATTACTTTCACAACTGAAGTTTTTCATTCTTCAGGACTCAATACTTGAACATCACAGAACAGTCTCCACATCACAGAACAGTCTCCATCATGCAAACCTGTTGATCTAAATTCTTCTTACTCTCCCTCCAAATTATATCACAGAGCTAATCCCTAGCTTAATTTGACAACTGAAAGGGCCGTTTTCATTTGTCAAATTTCAAGGCTATTTTGTCTTCTTTGTAACTCCTAGGTGATCGGTTTGTTAGAACAGATCCAATTACATCAAATAGAATATCTTTATAGCAGTTTTTCAATTCAAGAGGAATAAAAGAAAGATGTAAAGAAGTAGACGTAAACATATACAATATACGCAAGCAGCTTCTGAAAAGTTGCATCTCTCTTCGAATGACCCTAGAAATTGAAATCTTAGACTTTTAAATCCTTAAATTAAAAGAATCTTCACAACTATTGAGTCCTGAAGAATGAATATGTATATATTCCTAGATCTGCATTTTGGAGAAAAATAAAAAGCAAGCAATCAGGCTTGCTGGAAAGTCACCTGAGTGACATGAATCTCTTCGTGGCGTCTTTATGGACACTGGTCTGTCTGGAATGCCTTCTTCTCTGCTCACTTCCATAGGCACAATTGCTATACTAAAATTTAGTCCAAAAGCACCACTGTCCCCTTACCCCTCAAGTTTACCTTGGTTCCAATGACCAAACCCAACTTCTCTTCCCTTTGTTCTTCTGACATTTAAGATACCCATGTCTCTTATTTGTAACATTTGGGATCCTACCACACTCTGCTTATGCTGGGGCCGTTTGTGCATCTGTCATCTCTCTCCTCCTAGGTAACTTCCTACACGAAAGGGTTTGTGTGTTGTTCATCTGTATACAACAAATAAACTAATAACCTTTCCACACTTGCATGAATCGCAGGATAAGATCAGTATGTATTAGATGGAAGCTGGACAATGCTATGTTCCACTAGATTTTAACTTAGAAATTCACATTTACGGGACTGCTGTCTAGGTCCTCACTCTCCAAAGAGGGTCTGCAGACTAGCAGCAGCAGCAGCACTGCCTTGGAGCTTATCAGAAATGCAGCATTTCAGGCCTCCCCCCAGGGCCTGCTGAAACAGAATCTGCACTTGAACCAGAACCCTATTATGCAGGCACCTGAAATTTGAGAAGCGTGCATCTAAGGAAGTGTTTCTCAAACTGGGCCCTCTAACACGTTAGTAGGTAGTACAACTGAGTTTGCCATTAGCATTTTAAAAATAATAATTAAAAAAATAATAATAATAATAAAATGGAGCAAAATATCAGTATGTATTGTATGTTGTTCACAGCAAATACTGTTTCGTGAACTTCTGCTTTTGTGTATGAATGTGTAGGTATGTGTGTTTGTGAACGACATCACAATGCTAAATGTGCTTCTCACTGTAGGTTAGAAAAATTCTGAAAGCCACGTGTCTAGGAGGGATGGCGGAAGACTGTCAACCATTCCTGTGGTAAGGGGCTGGCCTCCACAAACAACTACCATGCATCAGAGAGGCCTCTGGGAGCAGAAGGGAAAGCTGGCCTCCCTAGCACAAAACCCAAACCCACTTTTCCATAGTTATAAAGTTGAACCGACCAGGTTTAAATATGATTAACTGTTTGGAAATCAAGTTATTCAAAGAAGGACACAGATACTTCCTTATTTAAATAAAACAGTAATGTTTCATTATAATCACAGAGCCAGCTACAGGATAAAGTTTCAGAAATTTAATTTGCCCAAAAGTCAGGGAGAATGAAACGGGGTGTGAAGGCTGAGAAATTACCTATTGGGTACAATGTTCACTATTTGGGTAACGGGTACACTAGAAGCCCAATCCCTACCAGTATGCAATATACCCACATAATAAGCACGCATATGTACCCCCAAATACAAAATAATTTTTTTTAAAAAAAAGGAAAAAATTGATGGATTATATTTATAGATTTGAGTATGCTGAACCAGACTTGCATCCCAGGGATGAGGCCAACTTGATCATGACAGATAAGCATTTGATGTGCTGTTGGATTCGGTTTACCAGTATTTTATTGAGGATTTTCACATCAATGTTCACCATGAATATTGGCCTGAAATTTTCTTTTTTAGTTGTGTCTCTGCCAGGTTTTGGTATCAGGATGATGTTGGTCTCATATACTTCTCTAAATTCACAAATCCACTCTTTGAGGTTTTCCCAATATTAATTATTTTTCGATTGGAAAATCAACTTGAGAAAGAAATCCACTGGCTGTATTGTGACAAATTAGATATTAGTTGTCTAAAATTGTGATCTTGTTTCTTGGTTTGTGGAATGACCATCTGCTCTTTTACGTAAAACTTTTATGTTATGATAGAACTGCATGACCAGCCCTCCACCTGTGCCAAGAAATTTGGAAACCCCAAACGTTTTATGATTGGAGGTAGGTAGGTAGGGGATGAGCAGGACCTACGTGTTGGTTTCTTCAGGGTGTCGTGTAAAGAGAAATGTGCTTACTTTGCTGGTGTTACTTAATGTACTCGACACAGAGCTATCCAGATCCACACTGCTGGAGTGTTCTTGCAGACCTCTGGCTTTATTACCCTACATAAAGAAAAGACAGTCAAGTTATGACCCGGAGGCTTTTGCAAAGGCATCAGCTAGAAGCAGGTTGGTCCATTTAAATAAGCTCAGGAAAAATGTATCTACTGAGAAATGCTACTAAGGATACATGTGCATTAAAGTAATCAACATTTCCATCCTTTTTAAAATAAATAAATAAAGACACCAACCCAGACATTCCAAAACAACTGGTGGCTGAGTAATTGGGCAGGGGTGATAGGCAGGAAGACAAGATAATTCATCTATAAGGAAAATCCGGTGCTCAAGCTAGCCCACTCAGCAACTCCCTCCCCTGGGTCACAAGTCATCATAATGGCCAGCTGTACGTCACTCAGACAGTACTCTACTCCTTCCGGAGCTGTCAAATGCAGCCCCTCCCAATGCTGGTTTTGTAAATCAACTGTTTTTCATGATCTCAGAAAATACTACAGAATTTTCAGAACCATCTTCAAAGAAAATATAATTTAACTTTCCTTAATGAAAAAAATAATAAAAATCAGATGTTTCAAAAGAAGTGTGTCATAAAATCAAAAAGAACTATAAGATACTGCACACTCCAGAAAGATGTGAAACTCTGAAGGAGATTTGATTTCTCAGACGTGCCATCAAGGCTATTTACCCTCACGGGAGGGAGGGGTAATTTCTTAAAGAACACCCAGACTGGTAAACGTGTGTACTTTGTTCTTCCTATAGAGCTGTATTTGGCAAGTTTTTTCTGTAAAGGGCCAGATAGTAAATATTTTATGCCTTGTGAGGCATATAATGTCTGTGGCAACCGTTAAACTCTGCAGAAAAGAAGCCTTAGATAACAGGAAAATGAATGGATGCAGCAGTGTTTCAATAAAACTTTATTTACAAAAATAGGAGATGGGTGGAATTTGGCCCATGGGTATAGTTTGCTGACCCCTTCTATACAGCATTTCAGATACCTAACACCAGTGGCTGACAGTAACTGTTTTTTTAAGTTACATATACTGATACTAGGGAGAACAGAAGCCCCATTAGGTAATGTATCTAATGCAGACTCTTTATAGGGACTAGCCAACAAATATTCTTTGGGGAGGCAAAAAAGTCCCATGGGATATAATACAAAAGTAAGTAATATGTTTTTTTAGACCTAGGCCAAGGCCGGGTACGGTGGCTCATGCCTCTAATCCCAGCACTTTGGGGCCAAGGCAGGCAAATCACGAGGTCAAGAGATCAAGGCCACCCTGGCCAACATGATGAAACCCTGTCTCTGCTAAAAATATAAAAATTAGCTAGGCATGGTAGCACATGCCTGTAGTCCCAGCTATTCGGGAAGCTGAGGCAGGAGAATTGCTTGAATCTGGGAGGCAGAGGTTGCAGTGAGCCGAGATCACACCACTGCATTCCAGTCTGGCGACAGAGCAAGACTCCCTCTCCAAAAAAACAAAAAACAAAAAACAAAAAACAAAAAACAAAAAACAAACCTAGGTCCAATTAAAAATAATTTACAATGTGGCTGGGTGCGGTGGCTCACACCTGTAATCCCGGCACTTTGGGAGGCCGAGGTGGGTGGATCACGAGGTCAACAGATCGAGACCATCCTGGTCAACATGGTGAAACCCTGTCTCTACCAAAAATACAAAAAATTAGCTGGGCATGGTGGCGCGTGCCTGTAATCCCAGCTACTCAGGAGGCTGAGGCAGGAGAATTGCCTGAACCCAAGATGCGGAGGTTGCGGTGAGCCGAGATCGCGCCATTGCACTCCAGCCTGGGTAACGAGCGAAACTCCATCTCAAAAAAAAATAATAATAATTGACAATGTAGATAATATTGTTCTAAGACCGAGAAGACATAAAAAAGGTTTTACATTTTTACTTTTATGATGAACATTGATGGAATAAAAGCATAGAACTCAATCTTACTCTCTCCTAAAAAGTGATTTAACTTAAATCGGGAGAAATTATGCTACTTACCCGGGACAAAATACTTTCTAAAGATTCTGTTAAAGATCTCTTTGCTTTGTTTTTCAGCATATCTAGCCTAAATCGAGTGGCACTGGGTGGTAATTCACTTCCGATATTCTCTGCTGCAATCTGTGATATCTAAAAAGGTGAAAAACGAAAAGTTAAGTCACTTATCGCTTCCTTCTCTCCTTCTTAAAGGAATGAAAAATCTCTAGGACACATTTGGCACTGAGCCATCATTCTGATTCTATCTGTGATCTCGCCTCATCTGCTCCTTAGTGACATGGCTGCAAGTCCATGAAATAATTTTCCTTCAGAGAGTTGCCTTGATTACCCCAAGTAAAATGAGGAAATGTGCTTTGAAACCAATCCACTGAAGTAGTTTATTGCTCAGGCTCGCAACTGGATCAGAGATGTCTTCACCGACCGTGGTGAAGTTTCTTACTTTCTCTGAGCCTCAAACTTCCTCTTCAGTAAAGGGAGACCAATGGCAAGATCTAATCCTAACACTGTGTTGTGGGACGAAAACAGGTCAAGTGTGTCAAGCATTGAGCACAGAGTGGTCCCAAGGGAGCTAGCTAGTATCAGCTTTCCACAATAAAGCAGTAACTTACCTTTTGGGGCATTTCAGAGGGTGAGACAACATACATTTCTCAGTTAAAGAGCCTATTCTCTCTGCCTATACAATCCCTTCATCCCTTTCTACAGATCTCTCTGCTTTCTTGCTTCTTCCTCTCTCTACTTTTATTTTCCCATCATCCTTTCATTCTCCTCTGCAAATGAGCTTCTCTCCCTTAACTGCTGGCCATAAAAAATGAAAGCAAAAACACAATGGAGTTTGCTTAACAACCTATAAATGAAGTCTTAGTGTTACTTATTTACAAGGAGGTACTTTCTTTTTTTTTCTTTTTTTTTTTTGAGACACTGTGACAAGGTCTCATTTTGCTGCCCAGGCTGGAATGCAGTGCCATGATCACGGCTCACTGCAGTCTCGACCTCCCAGGTTCAAGCAATCCTCCCACCTCAGCCCCCAAAGTAGCTGGGACTACGCGCTACCATGCCCAGGTAATTTTTGTGGTTTTTTTTGTAGAGACGGAGTTTTATCATGTTGGCCAGGCTGATCTCAAACTCCTGAGTTCAAGTGATCTACCCGCCTAGGCCTCCCAAAGTGCAGGAATTACAGGAGTAAGCTACCACATCCAGCTGAAGGTACATTTTTTTAAAACATACAACAAAAATATCTGAATTAAATTGTTTCTTAAGTGGATTCTCACCTGATTGCTTTCTGCTAGAAAATAATTTTGCTAGAAAAACAAACGGCCAGGCGTAGTGGCTCATGCCTGTAATTTCTTTGGGAGGAATTACTTTGGGAGGCCAAGGTTGAGTGAATCTCTCCTGAGGTCAGGAGTTTGAAACCAGCCTGGCCAACATGGTAAAACCCCATCTCTACTAAGAATCCCAAAATTAACCAGGTATGGTGGCGCACACCTGTAATCCCAGCCACTCAGGAGGCTGAGGCAGGAGAATAACTTGAATCTGGGAGGTGGAGGTTGCGGTGAGCCTAGATTGCGCCACTGCACACCAGCCTGGGCAAGAAGAGTGAAACTCTGTCTCAAAAAAAAAAAAAAAAAAAAGGAAAAAGAAAAAAAAGTCACAAAAAGAAAGAAAAATGTATCTACTAGAAAACAGACCTAAGCAAATCAATAAGTAGTTATATAGCATTAAATTTTGTTACGCCCCTTAAAAAAAATAATGATTAAGATAAAGTACTTAGGCATCAGAAAAAGTGGCTCCATTACTCACTGGCTATCATTTCCTCATGTATACAATGGGCATTTTACCACCCACCTCAGAAAACTTGCAGAATGAATGGAATCGTTTACGTAAGGAATGAGAACTCTAGCTGGCACATGGCAAACATTCAGTAAGTGGCAGCAGATTTCATACTAATTTTTGTGCCACCTCTGTGAATACAGGTGAAATGACAATCCGTTGACTAAAACATGACAGCCTCTAACTTAATGTATAAGTCTTGCCCAAAGTGAACCCTGTTCCGCAAGATCTAAAGATTCATTCAGGGCTTTTTGTATTTCACAACTCCTCTGACAGTTATCTGGCACTATTCTTTCAGTCTTTGAAAAGCACGCAGGGCATCCCTGCTGACCTGACCCTGAGGCGCACAGCACTGAGGAGTGCCCACTGTCCTCCGGCCGCTTTTGAAGTCTTATGGCCAGAGAAGTTCTTTGTCAAAGCCACGATCCTACCACTGTCTAGGTCACATCTTCCCACATTTTCAAAAGCTGTAGATAGTTTTAGGTGCAACAAGAAGGTAATGAAATCCAAGTGTCTAAACTGATAGCAAAAAACATGAAAAGGAATCTATCAGTGAATCTCAAGCCTGTGCCTAATAGGTCTATAAAGTAGCTGCTCGGACAAACCCACTTATCAGAGCCCATGAGAGTGTCCAGCCTGGAGGACACCAACCTCATCGGGGGATTAGGGCAGCTTCTTTATAGACAAAGACATGAACCTTCTGGGTCACGATGTTTAGAAACCCCTAGTCAAAGTGCTGCAGAGAGGCCAGTTCTGCTCGTAAGGCTCAGTCACTTCTGCACTAAGCTCTTACGTTTTAGGGGGGAAAAAAACATTAAACACATTTCTCTATTGGATGATCTATGCCCAAATCATAAAAATATTATCCTGCTCAATAAAAATGAGTCTGCAGTTAGGTCAAAACTTTCCGTCCACCATACATGCTCAAAATGTTTAGTAAAAGAAGACTTTCCATCTACCATAAATGCTTCATTCCCCTTTCTGGCAGTTATAAATTACTTTAAAATTATCAATTTCCTGTTGGAACAAGTCAGACTGACTCAGAGAAGAGAAAATCAGAACAGGGAAAAAGCTATCAGTGGCACAAGAGGTGGAAAAGAGTGGAAAAGAGAAAAGAAGTAGGCTGAAAAATGAACTCAAAAATTAACGGAAAACTCAGACTGTGTGGTCCATGCAAACGTGAACAAGAGAGACACAGAACCGGAATGCCATCTTAAGGGTACAGGCTGGGAAGGGAAGAATGGCTACAAACCAAGGCCAAAAGTCAAAAGCCACAAAAACACAGGTCGTATACTCATCCTGGAGACACTGCTAAAGGACCCGATGGCTGGCCAATGAGATTTGAAACCATGGCTGACACTCCACACGAAGGCAGAAACCTAATGAGGAGATCTGCTAAGTGGACACCCCACGAAAACAGCACGCCTGGTTTAGGGTCCAGATGCAAAGGCTGCCGAGGGACAGAGCACACAGCTGAGCATGGAAGTGCCTCTGGAACACGCACTCGGGGAGTGTTCAAAAAGAAAAAGGCAACACACTTTAGGGAAACTGTACCTCCTTCACTGATTTTTCTCTAGATTTTTGGCAGACAAGAAACTTTAGCAAATATAAAATGCGTAGGCTTTGAGGCTATTAATGGTTCATTACGAATGGACTCACATGGAGTCCAAAAGACAAAGGAAAATGGTCTATGTCAGGCGTCCCCAAACTTTTTACACAGGGGGCCGGTTCACTGTCCCTCAGATCATTGGAGGGCTGCCACATACTGTGCTCCTCTCACTGACCACCAATGAAAGAGGTGCCCCTTCCTGAAGTGCGGCGGGGGCCGGATAAATGGCCTCAGGGGGCCGCATGCGGCCCATAGTTTGGGGACGCCTGGCCGGTATCACATAACATAGGGACTCCCAAACCTAAAGATCTTCCAAGGCAGAGATCTGCAGAGAGCCTCAGCTTCTGCCTTGAGACCCCACAAAGAGAAAAGCTAAATAAGGCTGTAGACAGTGGAGGAGGGGAAGGAGACTCTGTATTTCTGTCATGAAAAATGGCATTAATCCAAGTTCTAACCTGAATAGCACATAAGCCAGGTTGCTAACATTATATTTGTAACCTAGGGTTTATATTACAAAGGACACTCTGGTACTTTCTTTTTTTCTTTTTTTTTTTTTTTTGGAGACAGAGTCTCGCTCTGTTGCCCACATTGGAGTGCAGTGGCGCAATCTCGTCTCACTGCAACCTCCACCTCCCAGTTTAAGTGATTCTCCTGCCTCAGCCTCCTGAGTAGCTGGGATTACAGGTGTATACCACCACACCTGGCTAATTTTTCTATTTTTAGTAGAAATGGGGTTTCACCATGTTGGCTAGGCTGGTCTTGAACTCCTGACTTCGTGATCTGCCCACCTCAGCCTCCCAAAGTGCTGGGATTGCAGGCGTGAGCCACCATGCCCTGCCTCGAGTACTTTTCGTAATTCCAAAGGCAGCCATGCAATGTCCTTCCAGGTTTACAAAGAAAGGCAAGATGACAGAACAGCTCCCTGCAAGCCATGCAGCTCGTCTTGGTGTCACCCTCTTAAACTTAGTCCTTGCTGCTCTAAGCCAGTTCTCTTATTAGAGCAACCATTCCACCTCCAGTACGTACAGACAGAAACTTTTCTTATCTTCTGAGGCATACATCATTTAACTCTCCCAAATTTCCCCTCTATGTGCAACAAATGAAAACAAAACATAGGGAGAAAAAGAGGCATCAGAGTTTCAGAAAATCCTCAACACTTTGTTTCTACAGAGATTTGGCAACAATTATAAGACACAGAAATGCCATACCTGCTTCATCTCCCCAATATGGATGTGCTCTTTTTGTTTCTCTTCATATAAACATCTCAGGAAAGAAATAATCAGTTCATTCTCTCGCTGCTCATTTCTTGGTCTCAATTTCTTAAAAAAAAAATCAGAATTTGCTTTTAATCATCAACAATATTGCTAAGCCATCTCTTCATAAATGGTAACAGCTTCCATCCACTAAACTAGTGCCTTTACCCAATCATCTCACTAGGGGGCACTAACGATCCTAAAAGTAGAGAGAATTTTTAAAAAGCAACAGTGGAGCTACTGGACCAGATTCAGTTTTTGACCTCTGATGTCATCATATCTAAAATGAATCTTTAATATCAGAGAAAGACACAGTCAAAATATTTAACAAATAAATAGCTTTTAAAACAAGAGGAAAAAACAAAATCCATGTAAATACCCATAATGACCAAACGTTTAGAAGCTCTTAGGGGACTGGCAAGGAGAACCGCAACTGAGTTCATTGTCATAATTTCCTACGTCAAATGTGTTCACCGTGAAGCACTCTGTGGAATCCCCATGGGGCAGGCCCTTCCATATGCAATTTCACGGCAGGTACTAAATTTCTTTTATCTTTCTTTAAAAAAAAAAAAAAATTCTCTCTATGCCTTTTAACTTTGAGACAGGGTCGTGACACAGCACACTGGACCCGAAGTCAGGACATGCAGGTTCCGCCTGCTGCCTCGAAGTGGGACCGAAGCCAAGTCTCTTCATCTTAGCTTCCCTGTCTGCTGGAGTGAGGAAACTCCATGCTCTCCGCCTGCTCCCAAATGCTTTGGATTTGAAATGCCGGAGTGAACTTTTTTCAAGGCCACCTAATTTAATGTATTATTTGTATCTGTGTATGAAGAAAGTAAAATGAATTCGTGAGTTGCTTTGGGAAACACAAAGTTTATAGACTTATAAACTTTGAAAATACATCCCTTTTTTGTTTTTGAGACGCAGTCTTGCTCTGTTGCCTAGGCTGGAGTGCACTGGCGCAATCTCAGCTCACTGCAACCTCCGCCTCCTGGGTTCAAGTGATTCTCTTGCCTCAGCCTCCTGAGCAGCTGGGAGTACAGGCATGTGCCACCATGCCCGGCATTTTTTTTTGTATTTTTAGTAGAGACGGGGTTTCACCATGTTAGCCAGGATGGTCTCGATCTCCTGACCTTGTGATCTGCCTGCCTTAGACTTCCAAAGTGCTGGGATTACAGGCATGAGCCACCGCGCCAGCATATTGACAAGTATCCATTGACTGTTCCTCCTGTCTCCCTATGCCAAACTTCCAGCCTGCTCTTTAAAACAAATTCAGTGAAATAAATGGATCAACTATACAAAGATGTGAGTCTGGGTCAACAGCACTCCTGGTGACCTTCCTCCTCAGCTAACTAAGGAAGCGACTTTACCCAGCATGTCATAGCCACTCAAAGCAAAGGTAACACTAACACAGACTTTCTGACATGTCCTTTCTTAAAGAGAAAGATAAAAGGTAAGTTGGTCTTGTTACTTAAGGAAAAGATAGTTAATGATCAGAAGGGCTTGTTTTCATTGAGGACTTTCTTGTTCCTTCAAATTTCGGACTGAAGTATTAAATATTTTAGAGGCTAAAGCAGACACTCTCAACGTGGACTCCAGGTTGTGAACCCCAGTATTACCAAACTTTATATATTACATGCGACAAGTGGATTTCTCTAGAGAAAGCTGGCATTAGATTCTCAAACAGGAAAGTGGTAGTACTGCCACAATCCCAGCTTAACACTGCTAGATCAAAGGGTGATGGGTACACAGAGCCCACATGTCCACAAAACAACAAGAACTCTCATTTATGGTGGGCAGGGATGCAAAACAGTACAGCCACTATGGAAAGCAGGCTGGCAGTTCTGATAAAAGTAAACCATTCTTACCACATGACCCAGCAACTGCACTCCTTGGTGTTTGCCCAAATAAGCTGAAAACTTACATCTACACAAAAACCTATCATCTCACATTTACAGCATCCTTTATTCACAGTTTTCAAAACTTGGAAGCAACTAAAATGTGCATCAGTTGGCGAATGGGTAAAGAAACTGTAGTGAATGCATCCATAAAATTGAATATGATTCAGCAACGAGAAATGAGCTATCAGGCCATAAAGAGCTGTGGAAGCACCCTCAGTGCACACTGCTAAGTGAAAGAAGCCAGTCTGAAAAGGCTACCGTGTGATTCTGACCACGTGACATGCTGGAAAAGGCAAAACTATGGAGAGAGCAAAAAGATCAAGGATTAGGGAGGAGGTGACAGAACAGGCAGAGTACGGGGATTTTTAGGGCAGTGAAACTAGTCTGTATATCGTAATGATGGGCAGATGACATTAAACATCTATCACAACCCACAGAATATAGACCACCAACAGTGAACCCAAATATAAACCATGGACTTCAGCTAATATTAATGTACAAATATTGGCTCATCAATTATAATGAATGAATCCTCAGCAATGTAAGATGTTACATTAAAAATAGGAGAGACTGGCTGGGCAATGTGGCTCACGCCTGTAATTCCAGCACTTTGGGAGGTTGAGGCAGGCAGATCATGAGGTCAGCAGTTCGAGACTAGCCTGGCCAAAATGGCAAAATCCTGTCTCTACTAAAAATACAAAAATTAGCTGGCCATGGTGGCACACACCTGTAATCCTAGCTACTCAGGAGGCTGAGGCAGGAGAATCGCTTGAACACAGGAGGAGGAGGTTGCAGTGAGCCAAGATCGCGCCATTGCACTCCAGCCTGGGCAACAAAAATAAAACTGTCTAAAAACAACAACAACAACAACAAAATAGGAGAAGCTGTATGGTGGGGGACAGTAACAGGTGATAAGGGAAACTCTGTACTTTTCACCACATTTTCCTGTACGCCTAAAACTGTTCTAAAAAAATTAAGTCTATTTAAAAAAATGGTCCAGGGAAGCAGACAGTGATTACGAGATGCCTCTGAGCAGGTACGGGCACCTAATGGTTGACCTATCCTTTCTTCTCCTGTATCTTTAATTAAACCTTCCAGTTATCCCCACAAGAAAATGTGTATTTTGCTTTAAGAAATTCTTCATCATCATCTATTTTAAAAGGCTAATCATATAGTAATAAGAGGAGGGGTATTAATATATTTTCCCCCTCAAAATACACATTAAAAAACTATTCAGGCCGGGGACAGTGGCTCACACCTGTAATCCCAGCACTTTGGGAGGCCCAGGTGGGCAGATCATGAGGTCAAGAGATCGAGACCATCCTGGCCAACATGGTGAAACACAGTCTTTATTAAAAATATAAATTAGCCAGGAGTAGTGGTGCATGCCTGTAGTCCCAGTTACTTGGGAGGCTGAGGCAAGAAAACCACTTGAACCCGAGAGGCAGAAGTTGCAGTGAGCAGAGATCATGCCACTGCATTCCAGTCTGGTGACAGAGCAAGACTCCGCAAAACAAAACAAAACAAAACAAATATATATATATATATATACATATATATGTAACCTAGCAGTAGTACATCTAGTTTTGTTAGGATAACTGTGGGATCATTTTTTTTTCTCTAACAATCATCATTTCTGTTTTCTCCATTTTACTTCAATGTTTTATGTAATATAATAGGGGATGTCTAATTTTGTATCTTTTCAAATAGGAAGACAATGTATTCAAATAGGAAGAATATTAGATTACAACTGAGAACAGTATACTAAAAACTGATAAGAATCAGAGACCGCATCATGGAGCTTGTTAAACATCACAGAGAAGTCACTAAAGCAGAGAAACGCACGTTTATGATATCATACATATGCAATCAAGAAATAAATCTTTTTTTAACGTAATTCTGAAATACAATTAGTGAGGTGTCATATTCCTAAAACCTCCCATGCAACTTCCCCATCCTCAATAGTGGCAAATCATTATTTCTTAAAGTGATTTAACTTTATGATAAACATTCATCAGTCAGAGAGACAAGTCTTAGAAAAATAATGAGGACTCAAGTTGGTGACATCACTTTGCCATCAAAAATTACTTGCTTGTTCAAAATTAAACTACGGTGTCACAAGTCAGAATGATGGTTACCTGGAGGCAGACACAAGACAGGACTATGAAGCAACAGAAATACCCCATTTCTTTCTTTCTTTCTTTTTGGAGACAGAGTCTCACTCTATCCCCAAGGCTGGAGTGCAGTGGCACAATCTCGGCTCACTGCAACCTCCACCTCCCAGGTTCAAGCAGTTCTCACGTCTCAGCCTCCCAAGTAGCTGGGACTACAGGCACGTGCTACCACGCCCAGCTAATTTTTGTATTTTCAGTAGACACAGGATTTCCCCATGTTGGCCAGGCTGGTGTTGAACTCCTGACCTCAGATGATCCACCTGCTTCAGCCTCCCAAAGTGCTGGATTACAGGTGTGAGCCATCACATCTGACCAGAAATGCTCCATTTCTTAATCTTGGCACTGGCTGCACAGGTGTATTTACCTTATAAAAATTCACTGAACTATTCACCATTGATTTGTGGGCTTTTTTTATCTATATGCTATACTTCCATTTATAAAAGAATATCACAAAACAATTGCCTGTTAAAAGTAACAAAACTAAGTTAGTTATATCTTTCTTAACCTGTGAGAAGCTTATAAATGGTCATAAAGGCAATTCAGAAATAAATTGCCAGCCTGGCAAGGTGGCATGCACCTGTAGTCTCAGCTTCTCAGGAAGCTGTCGTAGGAAGATTGCTTGAGCCCAGGAGTTTGCAACTGCAATGTGCTCTTAACACACCCTAGAATAACCACTGCACTCCAGCCTGGATAAAACAGTGAACCCCTGTCTCTTACAAAAAATTAATAAATAAATCAATACATTTCCAACACTGATCAATGCATTCCAGAATGTTGAAAAAGCCCATGATCTTGTAAGGGAAGACATTAAAAAGACAATACTTAAAAAGACAATACTTGGCTGGGCACGGTGGCTCACGCCTGTACTCCTAGCACTTTGGGAGGCTGAGGCAGGTGGATTGCCTGAGCTCAGGAGTCCAAGACCACCCTGGGCAACATGGGGAAACCCCGTCTCTACTAAAATACAAATAATTAGCTGGGTGCAGTGGCATGCACCTGTAGTTCCAGCTACTCAGGAGGCTGAGGCAGGAGAATCGCTTGAACGCAGGAAACAGAGGTTGCAGTGGGCCGAGATCGTACCATTGTACTCCAGTCTGGGTGAGACAGCGAGACTCTGTCCTCAAAAAATAAAAAATAAAAACAAAAAACACTCACTTGGAAGCTATATTATAACATCTTTTTAAAGATTATAATCACACTTTATAAGAAATAATTTTAAAATAATGAAAAATCCAAGCTGAAATACATTCTTCAGAAAGTTGAAAAAAAAAAAAAAGTCTCTTCTGTCCATTAACCTTTAACTTGTGAAGTCACATTATTTGATGAATTATCAATGCCTATTGAATAGGCACTGATTTATCTAGTCAGTATTTAACTAAGTCATTTCCTGAAACACACTCATATAGACGAGAACTAGACTTGCAGATATTTCATTTACTAGCCCCACTTTGGCTTCACAGCAATTCTTATCCTGAGATGACCAATTTGGATTTAGCATATCCACCCAGTAACAGGCAGCATGGGGTCATCCTCACATATGCCCAGCAAGATATGTTTGAAAATTAAACATTTCAAAAAGCTCATAAATAAAAAGATGGCTTTGCAGTGTGGTATGCCCACATGCCTGTCTGGCATCAAGTTCTCAGAGTGCTCAAAATTGGCTTATTTACAGCAGAGATAACCTCCAGCATCGTTTACACTGTTATTATTGATTTCTTTACAGCTGTTAAAGTTCCATTTTTTTTGGCATTAAATATTTATTTACATAATCCTTGACTATGGTATGTTTTAATAACTAAGTAATCATGTACCATTAATTTCAACAGAAATTACATTTCTCTTATGAAAATGTGCACGTGGAGGAGTTTTACAGAAACAAATCCCACTCCAGGAAAGACTGAACAAAGGAAAATATTTACCATTCTATTTATAAGAGGACTCAGGAAACTGCAAATCCACCTTTTTCCTTACAACCTTTCTGAAATGTATGATGTTCAAACATGGTAGCAGGCACTGCTGTCTAAAACGAAACCAATGACTTGGGTTTATAAAAATGTTTTCTAAAACCAAGAATGGTCATTGAGGACATAATGAAACAAGACCCTCTAATAAACCACTAGAAAGAGAAATCCATAGGCAAATCTGTATCATTCAAAAACCAGCCGCACTCACAGTGATCGAGGACAGAGCGGGAGCTGGCTTTTCAAAGCTGGGGAATACCACAATTTCCCTTTGTGTTCGGAGCAACTAGACAATTTCAGAGACCTCTAGAATGACACACAGGGGCCTCAGGATATTAACTGAATGGCCTTTTTTTTTTTTTTTTGGGTGCCTGGAGTCTTGCTCTGTTGCCAGGCTGGAGTGCAGTGGTGCAATCTCCTTACTGCAATCTCCACTTCCCGGGTTCAAGCGATTCCCCTGCCTCAGCCTCCCAAGCAGCCAGCACTACAGCCGTGTGCCACCACACCCAGCTAATTGGTTTTGGTTTTGGTTTTTTGTATTTTAGCAGATACAGGTTCTCACCATGTTGGCCAGGCTGGTCTTGAACTCCTGACCTTGGAATCCACCCACCTCAGCCTCCCAAAGTGCTGGGATTACAGGTGTGAGCCACTACACCCAGCCTGAAGGCTTTTTTTAAAAAAAGCAAATCTTAGTCAGTGTCTTTGCCATGATATGCTCAGTGCCTAAAAGCCTGCATGAGTCAAAGAGAATCTCAGAATCATGTCCATTAGGAACATCTCATTGCTGCGGAGGAATATTTTGTGTATTGCCTATACTGATTCATCACACTGTGTTAGGGAGAGCTATGTGGTGCTGTCTAAACAAAAAAGAAAACCCATACAATGAAAGGCAAGTTCCTCTTTGCTTGCTAGAACGATGTTTCTTCAAGTGACTGGAAAGCCCTAGAAAGGTAAGTGGGCCAGCATTAGATGAGAAAGGCGCAGCTTGAATTGTAAATGCATTAATAATCAGAAGCATATTGTCCACTTTTGAATTCCAAATGCAAATCACATATTTGTATAAGAGTATTGGGTACTTAGAACTCTAAAGATCTTTTAAGAAAAAACAAAGTAACATGTCTCAAGTTGATTCAGAAAAAAACAAGAAAACATAAAGACAAGTGAAAATTGTGAAAATTACCCTCTAGGCTATTTGAGACATAAAAAAAAATCTTTCTATGATCTCTTCTTATAGCATATACCAATTCTACTGTAGAAGAAGAACAAAGAAATAAGCCAAGATCTCTAACATGTGATTAAAAAGAGAAAGACAGCTGGATGTGGTGGCTCACGCCTGTAATCCCAGCACTTTGGGAGGCCAAGGCAGGCAGATCACAAGGTCAAAAGCTCAAGACCAGCCTAGCCAATATGATAAATCCCTGTCTCTAACTAAAAATACAAAAATTAGCCGGGCATCATGGCAGGTGCCTGTAATCCCAGCTACTCAGAAGACTGAGGCAGGAGAATCGCTTGAACCTGGGAAGCAGAGGTTGCACTCAGGCTCTGGGCGACAGAGTGATAGTCCATCTCAAAGAAAAAGAAAAAGAAAGAAAGACAATCCTTTCATTGTTTTACACTGACAGAAAGTGGATCGTGGATCCTAGTATAGTCTTTCCCCAGTGAGGAGGGAAAACCACTTACAATCCACCCAGTTAGCTGTCTTGTTTTGTATAATGGCTCCTCTATTTGTAGAACCTGCTACCCACCCCTCAAAAGGAGATATTTATTCTTTGTTTTGATGCGCTTCCCTCCCTAAAAAAGTGCCAGGAAACCATAGAAAATGCCCCTCAGCTTAAGCAGACATGAAATTTTGGATGACCTCATTAAAGATTCATAATGAACAGACTAGAGGCATGCCAGCACACACAGCATGGTCTCCCTGAGATACGTTGCATCTAAATGCAAGGGCAGGAGCCAGCTTCCAAGTTTACTGCAGAAAGCTGATGAGCTTGAATTCTGTTTTGTTTTTGTAGGTTTGATATATTATCAGTTCAAGTAGACAGCATGACCTAAATTTATTTTTTAAATTAAAAAAAAAAAGGGGTAGGGGGGAAGGAACAATTCTGTTCAAGTTCATGTACCAAAGGTTGTCTCATTCGACTCCCACACTTAGGGCTGAAATCCTGAGCAGGAAGGGGTGGGCAGAGGTTTCCCAGGGAACAGATGAGTGCATGTAGACCAGAGGCCGGGCCTTCTGTCTCCCAGCCTGAGGCGCTTTCCATTTTATGATTTCCTCTCTTATTCTAACATTTGTTTAAGGAGGAGGCTTGCCTGTTTCCGTTACTTTTACTATCTAGGCTAAGGCCTGATGGGAATCTGCCATTCTCATCTGGATCCCCTATGGGACTGTGAAAGCTTAGGCCAAGCATGTCTGACACGTGGCCCAGAACGGCTGTGAATGCAGCCCAACACAAATTCATCAACTTTCTTAAATCATTATGAGATATTTTTCTTGCAATTTTTTTTTTTTTAGCTTATCAGCTAACATTAGTGTCTTTTATATGTGGTCCTGGACAATTCTTCCTCTTCCAATGCGGCTCAGGGAAGCCCAAAGACTGGACACCCCTGAAAGCAAGACGAACTCAAGGCACCTTCCCCCAGGCTGGGACAACACTGGTTTGTTATTTTGTATACACAGCATTTCCCAGGCAAGCAGCCTGCCTTTTCTTCCCTTCTAGAAATTAAAAACTGTACTGTACCTGAACCTCCTCAAAAATTGTCGCCTGCTCCTGATTAGTTAATGTCGTCAGGTGCTTTTGCAGTTCTAGTTTGGTTTTGGAAGAATTCATTCCTATTGAGAGAAAAAAGAGAGGCATGATAAAACTCCATGTAAACGTTCTGAGACAGGAAGTTAACCTCTTCTACACACATCCTCTTCACATTCTTTCCCAGTTCAGGCTTTCAAGGTTTAATGAAAAAAAAAAAAAAAAAAAAAAAAAAAAAAACAAACTTTTTTGACACGGAATCCCACTCTGTTACCCAGGCTGGACTGCAGTGGTGCAAGTACTGAAGCCTCGACCTCCCAGGCTCGAGTGATCCTCCCACTTCAGCCTCCCCAGTACCTGGGACTACTGGTGGGTGCTACTATGCCCAGCTAATTTTTGTATTTTTAGTAGAGATGAGGTTTCGCCATATTTTCCAGGCTAGTCTCGAGCTCCTGAGCTCAAGCAATCTGCCCGCCTCAGCCTCCTAAAGTGCTAGGATTACAGGCGTGAGCCACTGTGCCTGGTGTGGAAGTTTTCATCAATAATAATGTCGCTGTTATCACTGTCATCATCTAACTGAGCTCTGATATGCTGGACACTATATAATAAGCATTAAACTGGCCGGGTGCGGTGGCTCACGCCTGTGGTCCCAGCACTTTGGGAGCCCGAGGCGGGTAGATCATTAGGTCAAGAGATCAAGACCATCCTGGCCAACATGGTGAAACTCCATCTCTACTAAAAATACAAAAATTAGCTGGGTGTGGTGGTGTGCGCCTGTAGTCCCAGCTACTTGGGAGGCTGAGAATGAGAATTGCTTGAACCTGGGAGGCGGAGTTTGCAGTGAGCCGAGATCGTGCCACTGCACTCCAGCATGGCAACGGAATGAGATTCCATCTCTCAAAAAAAAAAGAAAAAAAGGCATTAAACTTGCACCATTTAATTCTCAAAACAATCTGATGGAGAGGATGCTATGATCCCTAGTTTACAGCTAAGAAAACTAAGACCCAGAGAACTTACGTCATTTCCACAGACCACTAATTTGGACTCTACCTCAGGTTTGTTTGGCTCCAGATTACTTTCTCCAAGTTAAAACACCTCACAATATCAGAACCTTCTCCTCTGAAAATGATCAATCCCGGTACCGCTATGTAAACCCGACAATTTTTTCCTAGGGAAAAAACAACTCCTATTCTGCTAGAAAACTGACCCACATTTCTCTTGCATGCCAAGTTCCCATCACATAAAACTGATTCATGTGGCTAATAATTTTTCTGACACCACCGCATGTTTATTAATAATGTAATTAACATTACATTTAATTAACATTACAAAGGGTTTTGAAGTTATAAAAACAAAGCCATTACATAATTTTAGTACCCATTAGAACCTGATGTTTCAAGAAATTCCTTCCCCAGACAAATCCAGCTCAGAGCCTGCACTGCCTTTTCTTGATGTCCAGAGATAAATGTCACACATGATGAGAAGATTGATAATGAAAGGATGTGATGACCCAACAGCCATGAAAAGAAAACAACTGCACGGGTTATTTTTCTTCTGAGGGCAGCTTTCGCCTCATCCACCTGGCACTCTCTTCTCATCCTACCAGGGTGGCCCTGAGGCAGAGGAGTGGCCAAGACTCTGGGCTGGGGAACAGTGTTGAGGCACCTCCATTACTAAGGACGGCCGGGAGGGTCATCTGCTGAGCCGGGGCCTGGTCTGTAGGGACTTGGAAGCCGTGCCTTCATCTTACAGATGGGTTTGCTGATGCCCAGCGAAGCCAGGTGACCTGTGAAAGGCCAGGAGCCCAACTGGCAGCCAAACCTGCCCAAAGCCACAGCTCCTCCCCTCCCACAACAGCTGAGGCAGAGCCCACAACCTCTCAGTAGGCTGGCATTGTGGCAGGGGTGGCTGCCACAATCACACGGTTGCGGCCATCTCTGCCTCCCGAAAGACATTCTTTTTCCCTTTTTTTTAACCCAAGAAAACCCTGAGGCCACCATAGAAATAATATTTAAGTGACTACTGGGCCATTTCACTTAATACTTTATGTGGATTATTTCATTTCACCCTCAAATGAATACTAGAATGGGGCTTTTCTTTTTCTCTTTTTTTTTGAGACGGAGTCCTGCATTGTTGCCCAGGCTGGAGTGCAGTGGCACGATCTCAGCTCACTGCAACCTTCACCTCTTGGGTTCAAGCAATTCTCCTGCCTTAGCCTCCCAAGTAGCTGGGACTACAAGTGCCTGCCACCATGCCTGGCTAATTTTTGTATTTTTTTTTTTTTTTTTGTAGAGATGGGGTTTCACCATATTGGCCACACTGGTCTCAAATTCCTGACCTTGTGATCCGCCCGCCTCAGCCTCCCAAAGTGCTGGGATTATAGATGTGACCCACTGCGCCTGGCCAAGGGCCTTTTTCTTAAGTAATCCCAATGCCCACCTGAAGAAACTGATGCATATCCAAGTCAAGCATTTTGTCCAAGGTCATCAGCTAAGTAAGGGACAAAGTTGGAATATGAACTGTCTGCTTGCTTCCAGCAACCAAACTCTTAACTGCTCCACTGCCCTCCCTGACTAGGAGAGCCAGGTCGCCTGACACTCAGGTGGCTGCAATACGAGAGTGAGCTCAGAGGTCGGTTAAAGTGCAGGAAGGTCGGCACGTTTGTCAAAGTGCAGCGCAGGCACTCCTTCAGCAAGCTGTCAGGTCACACGAAGCCAGGGAAACAGGGAAGGCTTTACTGTATCAACTACTGAAATGCTGATGCAAAACAGAGTTAAGATTTTTGAGTAAAATAAGCACTAAGTCATCATGCACTAAAAATCCGCCCCCACCCCCCACCCCGCCACATATGGAGGACATCTCTGACAGTGGAAATAGCATATTTTGGAAAAATAATATTGTTTCATGAAACACCCGATGTGGGAAATAAAACCCAAAGCCTAAGAAGAATTAGACTAACTTGACACTCTGTCGATCTCAGGTGAAATCCACAAAATGCAGCCTATTCTTCACTTTGGCAATGGTGAAGCAATCCCCTGAGCAGTTTCCCCGTCTACAGGATGCCTGACTCATGAGGTCCTTCCCAACCCATCTCTAAACAGTGAGGCCGCCTAGGATTCTCACACATCTAGCCCCTCATGGGTGGCTTCTGTACACCCTCTGAAAACACCATTCAGTTCCACACCGAAGGCATCTCCTCAGAGAGCCCCAGGTGATGCCAAAATGGCTTATGGAGAAGAATGGGAAGCAAGGACAGAAGCAGAAAAGGGAACCAGGGTCAAGGGAGTTTCCAAACTACAACCTTCCCGGCTCCTCTTGTCAGTGAGGCTGCCTCCCTGGCGGTGCAGAAACAGCCCTTGTTAGAGGGAGCACTGATGAATGACTGTGTTTTACTGAAGGAAAATTTGCTCTGAGAGCAAAAGAAAATCTCAGCCGGGCGCGGTGGCTCAAGCCTGTAATCCCAGCACTTTGGGAGGCTGAGGCGGGTGGATCACGAGGTCGAGAGATCGAGACCATCCTGGTCAACATGGTGAAACCCCGTCTCTACTAAAAATACAAAAAATTAGCTGGGCATAGTGGCGCGTGCCTGTAATCCCAGCTACTCAGGAGGCTGAGGCAGGAGAATTACCTGAGCCCAGGAGGCGGAGGCTGCGGTGAGCCGAGATCGTGCCATTGCACCCCAGCCTGGGTCACAAGGGCGAAACTCCGTCTCAAAAAAAAAAAAAAAAAGAAAATCTCAGTTCAACTATTTTCTTTTTTTAATGAAAGTATAAATCAGTCCAGTAATTCCCAAAATGTTCCTCTAACCTTTAAAATAAGCAAAATACTATATAAAGACCACTGAGTTGTATATGGTTCAAATACAGAACTGCCTAGAGCCACGCTTCTGATGTGTTCTAAGCGCATGTTAAAGCAGAGTACAGGACAATCAACATGAACAGCATTATGTATTCTATCTTATAGATTCTGGGGGATGACTGGACTACACTTACTGATTAAGAAAACACGATATTCAAGTCTGGCCACATCACTAGTCCTCTCCACAGTTTTACAGAGTTCTTGACCAGAACGTTACTGTCTGATAGAACTACCCTTATACCAGCTGGGTGCGATGGCTCACGCCTGTGATCCCAGCACTTTGGGAGGCCAAGGCAGGCAGATCAACTGAGGTCAGGAGTTCGAGACCAGCCTGACCAATATGATGAAACCCTGTCTCTACTAAAAATACAAAAAATTATCTGGGCATGAGGGCGTGCACCTGTAGTCCCAGCTACTCGGGAGGCTGAGGTGAGAGAATCACTTAAATTTGGGCGGCAGAAGTTGCAGTGAACCGAGATCTCGCCACCGCACTCCAACCTGGGTGACGGAGACATTTCATCTCAAAAAAAAAAAAAAAAGAACTACTCTTACACCAACATACAATGAGTTTTAATAAGCCACTTCATTCTACTTATTAGAAATACAACAGCAAAAAGCAAGGAACCCTAAAACTGTTAATGTAATAACTACCGCCTCCTTTACTATTAACGTGCCCTCTACACTTTTAGAAATGAGTTCCATCATGTAGGTAAAACTTACCCCCACCAGACTGCTAATTGCACTATGTAAGAATGTTCTGACGTTAGCAGAGTTTTGTGCCTTCGTTGGATTTTATCAGGTGAAAGATGGATTAAATGATTAACTCCGAAATGACGGCAGCAAAATCCCGACCCTGATTCAACTTCAGCTGTAACTTCTGAAAGCTAAGTCAGGCCAAAGACAGATTAATCAAGGGTGCTCTGGAAGCATTCCAGTTCCTGCAGATCATTATCTGCTTTATCTTCAAGGCCAAAGTCATTGCTGGCTTCTTAATAAACTCTTAAGGGATATTTCTGTCATCATTTACCTTATCTTGACAACCACTAGGAAAGGGTTAGTGATCCTCTCAGTTGGGAACTCTAGCTAAAGCACACATTTTCTTGTTCCCAGATATATTTTGTATAATGTCAGCAAATAGTAACAATGTGGAAAACACAGTTGAATACATTAATCCTGTTTGTTCCGTTTAAAGAGCATTGTAATGCCACAAATGACCCTTCCCAGATCTTAAGATGTCAATTGTGAATTTATCTCATTTAAAGAGGGAAACCAGATACTACTTCGCATCTATCTGGAGGGCTTTCATCAAAAACAAACACAACAAAACAAAAACAGAAAGTAGCAAATTTTGGCGAGGACATGAAGGAACTGGGGTCCTTGCCCATTGCCAGAGGGTTTATAAAATGCTGTGACCACTGTGGAACAATACACGGCAGCTCCTCAAAAAAGAGTCAACATCGAATTACCGCATAACCCAGCAATTTCATTTCTGGATACATAGCCAAAAGAATTGAAAGCAGGAACTTAAACAGGTATTTGCACATCAGCATTCATAGCAGCATTATTCACACAGTAGTCCAAAGGTAGAAGGAACCCAAATGTCCATGGATAGGTAAATGGATCAACAAAATGTGCTACACAAATATAACGGAGTATCATTCAGCCTTAAAAAGGAATGAAATTCAGGCGACGCTACAATACACATGAGCCTAGAAAACATTAGGCTAAGTGAAATAAACCAGAAACAAGAAGATAAATATTTTATGACTTCGCTTATACAAAGTTACCTAGGAACAGAATGGATGTTGCCAGAGGCTGAGAGGGAGCGGAGCTGGCACTGAATGAGTTTAAGTTTTGGAAGCTGGAAAAGTTCTGGAGATGCTCGTGGTGTGGATTGCACAACAATGTGAATGGACTTAACGTCACTGAAGTTCATGCTTAAAGAAGGTTACAATGGGTTACATATATTTTTACTACAATAATTAAAAAAAAAAAAAAGGAAAATCAGATCTAAATAACAATGTTGCTTTCTTTCCAAAATTATAGCTTATAATAAACATTCCTTTTTTTTTTTTTTTTGGAGACAGAGTCTCACTCTGTTGCCCAGGCTGGAGTGCAATGGCACAATCTTGGCTCACTGCAACCTCCATCTCCCAGGCTCAACAACTGTCCTGCCTCAGCCTCCTGAGGAGCTGGAGTTACAGGCATGCACCACCATGCCCAACTAATTTTTGCATTTTAGTAGAAACAGAGTTTTACCACGTTGCCCAGGCTGGTCTTGAACTCCTGGTCTGAAGTGATCTGCCTGCCTCAGCCTCCCCAAGTGCTCGGATTACAGGTGTATAATAAACATTCTACATACTTGAGAAACAATCAAATTTTTATTTCTTTTCATAATAATATGGGTTGTTTAAATCTTGTGACCCGCCCCACTGCGGACAAGTCACAAAAAAGTCTTAGAAATCCTCCCATCAACAGAACAAAAACACAAAATCATGAACAGAGAAGTGAAAACTCCTTCACCTTCCAGATGCCCTCAGATAAACATATCACCACTCCCTTTCACTCTCACTGAGTTCTGTCCTTTCCTTCGCCCCTCCCTACAGTCCCAGAGAGACGATTCTCACTTCCTGCTTCAGGAGAATTCCCCACTCTTGTTCAAGAGGACCCCCTCCATTCCATTCGGATTCATTTGGCCCCTCTGGCCCTCTGGGGTCTGAATTCATTCAAACCTCTCCAATTCTGAAACAGGCAAAGTTAGCTGCAATCCCCAGGTGTTCCCCCAGCAAGGTCTTATCCTGGAAATTCCTGGTGGCATGTAATAGGGTTTTACCCCGGGGTGAATCATGGGCTCTCGATATACTAGTTTATTCCTAGACATCTCTAATCCTCAATTTACTTATCTGCAATATATGCAAAATAAATAGTCCCTTTTCCTCTCACAAATGTGGTAAGGATTAAATAGATAACAAAAAACGCCTAGTACATTTCCTGGTAGATCTTATTCAATACATACATGTTAGCTACAAATCATAACATGTATTACAGTTTCTCCCTAAGCCAGGTTTCTAAAAATACTGGTCAATACTTAAAGCCGTCACTTCCTTTATTCCTTCCCATTTGCTCAACTGCAACCAGCTTTCCGATACCTCCTCTCCATTCAAACTGTACAAGCTGAGGTTTCTAATGACCCTGTAATGGAGAAACCGGTACAAGTTCCTTAGTTCTTACCTTTCCGGATAGCTCTGCAGTGGCCGGTATGACTGACCCCTCACACAACCTTGACACACACCAGGCAACCGGTTCGGTAACCTGCTTCCCTAACTCCTCCCCCACCCTCAGAATCCCTTGGAGGGAGATGGCAGAAGGGGGTTCTAGGTTCTTTTCTTTCTATCACCAGCATCTGGCACAATTCCTGACACACAGAAGACAGCCACTGCATGCTGAGAGTCCACCTACAATCCCTCTGACTAATACAAGCCTCTCTGTTAGACAGAACCTGCCAACAAGTGAGTATCATCTAAAGGTCTCCTGGGACCTGTAACTCCCACTGTGTTCAAGCTGGACAGGGTCGTCTACTCACCCTCTATCCTCTCACAGAGCTTGTGCAGGCCCTGCAGCGGGCAGCCCTCACACAGCTGGGCTGGTGCCTTGGCCGTCTGCTGCACTGCAGCCACCGTGAAGGCCTGTTTCAGGGTCAGCATGATTTCGTCGACCTGATCAAAGAGAAGAGAAGTTGTAGCCACCAAAAAGTCAATTTGAAATCAGCTGGGCTGAGATGTCAGGCAATCTATGGAAAATACTTTTTAAGCGTTTAAGATTTTTCTGCACTACTCTTCACAGATTGACGGATAATCATTGGAATAATGGCTAGGATTACAGTCTGAAGATACTACAGGGACCCTCAAAGCTCTTAAAGCAGGTAAGGTAAACGACATGGTTTGGCTGTGTCCTCACCCAAATCTCATCTTGAATTGTAGCTCCCAGAATTCCCACACGTGATGGGAGGGACCCAGTGGGAGGTAACTGAATCTTGGGGGTGGGTCTTTCCTGTGCTAGTCTCCTGATGGTGAATAAATCTCAGGAGATCTGATGGTTTTACAAAGGGGGGTTCCCCTGCACACGCTCCCCTGCCTGATTACCATGGAAGGCGTGCCTTTGCTCCTCCTTCACCTTCTGCCATGATTGTGAGGCCTCCCCGGCCATGTGCAACTGTGAGTCCAATTAAACCTCTTTTTCTTTACAGATTACCCAGTCTCAGGTATGTCTTTATTAGCAGTGTGAGAACAGACTGATACAGTAAAAACTAAAAATGCAAACTACTGAGAAAATAGGCCAATTCCTTAGACCAAATGTCCAAAATGACACTGTAAAATGCTAGGCCAGAGGGTGGCACTGAGCAAGTTCTTCAGAAATAAAAAATATAAAATACACACTGAAGTAAGCTTCCGATGTGTATTCGCTACTTACTGCATAGTCATAAGTGAATAACTAAAGACAAAGAATGGTATGTCGACGACTATCTGGTTTTCCTACGGACAGAAAAATCAGCGGGGCTAAAATTCCTTGTAAAGAAGGTTCCAAGGTAAGAACTGCTTGTCCTCTCTCACCAGAGCCTCATTTGTGCACTGAAACACGTAACAGACAAAATGAAAGCCGCCACCTCCAGAAGACTCCCGGCAGATAAACCCAAAGTGGTCCACATGTCTGATGCCCTGTCAAAGGGAGAGAACAAGATGTTCAGGTGTATCCAAAAGATGCATCATAATCAGAAATGCACCTCAAGATTTACACAGCACAATTTTATCTATTATTTATTTATTTTGAGATGGAGTTTTGCTCTTGTTGCCCAAGCTGGAGTGCAGTGGCACAATCTCAGCTTACTGCAACCTCTGCCTCCTGGGTTCAAGAGATTCTCATGCCTCAGCTTCCTGAGTAGCTGGGATTACAGGCATGCACCACCACACCTGGCTAATTTTTGTATTTATTTAGTAGAGATGGGGTTTCTCCATGTTGGTCTCGAAGTCCTGATCTCAGGTAATCTACCCACCTCGGCCTCCCAAAGTGCTGGGATTACAGGCGTGAGCCACTGCACCCAGCCTACACAGCACAATTTTAAAGAGCACTAGAAAATTACTCTTTTCTCTGATATTTAAAAATGTTTTAAGGTCTAAAAACATCTCAAATAAGCCTGGTTCACTATAATGTTCCTTTGATTACCCCCATAACAATAAGAGAACTAAGACCTGAAAACTCAAGTTTTAGTACTCATTTTAGTATTTTTTGTTGTTTTGTTTGAGATGTAAGTATTAAAGAATAAAGACAACGCAAAAACTCAAAGGCAGATCAGAGATTAGTAAAGCAACACAACTATGCACATATACACATGTACGTGCATGCGCACACACGCATCCGAAGGTTAAAAAAAGATTTAAAATACATTTGTACTCCTAAAATAAGTAAATACTGAAGTGAACTGAAATAAAGAGTCAAAAATTATATGCAAACAGAGTAGAAGAGCTTTTAAACATAAGCTGTTAGGTCAAGGCTCTACCATAAGTATCCTAAGAGCTATTTATAATAAATATTATTATGTAAACGTGTTTTAAAATCATCAGCTGTCAGAGGCACCTTAATACAAATAAACGTTTTCCATAAATATTAACACATCTATGTGTTCTGAAAGCATCAGTAAGCAGAGATATGAGTGATGATAACTTAATGTTCAGGTAATTATATAAATTTGTAAACTACACTCTTTAGGAAATTATAAAGCTATCACACAAAAACGCAAACATTTAACATTAATATTTCAACAGAAATAGCAGCAAATCAGGATAAAAACTCTATGGGTAATCTCACTTTCAAGCCAAATATCTTCCAATAAATGAGCAATCACTGACATGCTATGCCATCTTAATTAATATTCTCCAATAGCAAGTTAAGCATAAGCTAGAGGCTACAACTTCAGGAAGTATGATTTAGAAAAGCTTTTTCTTTGTAAATGGTTCCTTATTCAATCTATAAAGAATATTCTTTATTTTCACATTTTGCAGAAAAGGAAAGTCCCTTTTGAATATTTATAGACCACATACATTATAAATCAACACTGATATTTTCACATTGTATCAATTATGAAAATGAAAAATCAGAGTTTAAAAAAATAAGCAAATATAACTTTAAGTGATCTCGTATTTCTTAGGAAGATCCTGAGTAAAACTGGTACTGCTAATCTTAATTGACAGATTCTTCCAATATCTCTCTATGAAACACCTGAAAGACTGTCGAGAAAAAAGCTTTCAAGTAGACACTGTACTCTTGAGCAAAACATTCCAAAGATAAGCACTATCTATATTTGAAAGGAGAAGAACTACTAATTGGTACCCCAAAAAAGGTATTATTTTTTGTAAAGTAGAAATATGTATCTAACAAAAAGATACATTTGTGTGAGATGTGTAAATATATATGTGTAACGCACAGACACACACATGCATCTGGAAGTCATGACTGTAATATTACTACCATAACTGAGAAAATTAGAAGTAGATATATTTTGTCCCTTATTTTGCTAAGAGCAAATTTCTTAATTTCAAAATTATATTCATTATTGACCTTAATATTCAAAGGAAAAAGAAAAGCAAAACACATATCAAGTATACTACTTAGAAAACATATACCTTGTAACCTTTAGCACTTCTGTTATATGACAGACATTAAAGAAATTCATTTAAAAATTCCATCGCAATCGAGTAAAAAAAAACAAAAAACAAAAAACAAACAAACAAAAAAAATCTCCATTTACCTGAGAGCAAAAGGATATCTCCTTAAAATTTTTCTCCAATGCTATTTTTTTGGTGTCAGGGCTGATGAGGTAAACTTCAGACTGGCCAATCTTAAAAGACAAACAAACAAAAAATCTAGCTTTTCAAACTTTCTCATTTCATGACCTATGAAAATAAAGAACAAAAGGGGCAAGCTCCTATAAAATTCTGACTATATTATTGTAGAAATCATTTCAAAGGTTCCCACTTATTCTCTGGACTTCAGGTCATACCAGACACCTATTAGTGCCTTCACTTACTTACACAGGACAGCAGTCTTCCTTGAGATGAAAGAACCAGATATCCAAAAGTTAGCAATAGGCCTCGAGATCCGCACATCCCCTAAAAACTGAGGTCTCCGCCTAAGTGAATCCTCCAGAAAACAGAATCTACTCTTTCAAAGCTTCCAAGATACTTTTGAATGAGTTTTACTGACAAGTCTTTCTAAGTTACTGTTAAAATAATCTACCATTTGTTTAGTACATATTACCAGACCTTTTCAAGTTAGAGTACGAGCATCAGTTACCATCGTCTTACTGACTTGGGACATGCTAACAGACATGCATTATAGGAGACTGCTGTGTTGCCATACCCATCCTATTCTGTGTGAACGTGCCCCTGCAGGCTGTGAAAGACTGCCTTTTAGACTCCACGTCTCTGGAGCGCTAAGCCACTTTGGTTTTCAGTGTGTGCTGGTTTCTATACTTTTAGTTTCTCCTCAGGACCAAGAAGTCAGTGGTGACATCCTAACATTGCCACTCTAACTCCCAGTCCCATCTTCTCCTTTAAACTCTTTACACTTTGATGCAAAATACAAATCAGATACACAAGCTTCTTGGAGACTGAGGTCGAGGAGAATTGTACTCTCAATGAGGGGGCCCAAGAAACCTGCATTCTGTTTGGACTTTGCACCCTGAATCATTTTTTCACACTTATGTTTCTGAACTGTAGTTCAGCAGTAGAGAGCGGCAGGTAGCATTTTATTCTTATCTTTCCATGGAACCAGGGATGATGAAAAACTAATTCTTTTTTAACATGCAACATCTTTCTAAATTAGACTGTGTCTCTCTCTAGAGTAGGAGCCATCACAATAGCCTCCTTATTTGTAAAAAACAAACAAATATTTATTTGGAGTACATTTAGTCTCTTTAGGGGTCATCGTCTTTACCTACGTAATGAAGATAGTCCTTATGTTTATTTTTTAAAATAACCTTTGAAAATCTGATAGTTGAGAGGCTCTCCAAGGCATTCTTATTTGGCTGTGGCTGGGTTGTAAAGAGCAAATCAGAATCTAAGATTGGTTGGGGCTCCTGAGATCCTTCTTCCTCATGACATCCAAAGGATTATGCATCCCATTAATCTGACTTCCTGCATGTCTGTCTCTTCCACCCCCACTGTACTTCAGCACAAACTCCACTATCTCTCGCCTGGACTACTGCAACAGCTTCACTCTCCTCCCCATCCTACTCTTAGCCTCCCCCAAGTATATCCTGGCTCTGTAGCCAAAGATATTTCATACTATGTTTTAAAGTATGTAGTGCCTGCCCAGTTTCTGGATAAAAAACAAAATCCCGACCAAGACCCATAAAGTTGTGCCTAATGAATACAACTCTCATGGGGCTGCCTCCAGCCCCAGCCCCATCTCTATGCGCCACCCTTCCTTGTTTTCAGAGCAGCCACCTGGACTTATTTCTCACACAACAGGTGTCTACAGAGCACAGCTGTGCTCTAGATACTAGCAACGACAGCAGTGAACAGAAATGAAAATCCATGCCCTCTTGCAGCCTATCTTCTTGAGGGCATGTGGGACAGAAAACCTTCTACTTGTTTACTTGTAATTATATCAGATGGATGTTTATTTGTAATCGTATGGAGAAAAATAAAGCAAAAAAGCAGGAAGTGAGGTTGCTATTGGCCTTACTGGTACGATTATTCCTCCATGTCAACATTTCAGCAGAGACCTAAAGGAAGCAAGAGGAGGTAAGACCATGACAACCGTGGGAAGAACGCTGAGCAAAGGAGGTGCACAGGCCTCCAGGACTCTCCAGGCACCAGGCACCATCCCTCCCTTAGGACCTTCTCATCTGTTGCTCTGTGAGCCCAGATAGATAGAACACAATGAAACCTATGTTAGGTGACAATCATTTTCTCAAAGAAGCCTTTCCTGGTTACCCTAGAAAATGCTCTCACGGCATCCAGTGCTTCTCCTCCACAGCATTTGCCGCAACTGTAATTAGAGAATTATGTGTGCACTCAGTTGCCTGTCTCCCTTACTGGAATCTAAATTCCATGTGGGCAGAGACCAAGCCTGTCTTGCTCATGACTGCATTTCCAGCGTGTGGCGAGGGACATTGGCACAGTAGTCCAAGAGTCAGTACTTATAAATAAATGCATGCAGCAGCTTTCTCAATGTCATCAAGAGAGTTTTTAAAAGATACAGATCACAAGTTAAAGCACAAATGTGAGTACTCTTTTGGTACACTAGATCAATGGTCAAAAGATGAAAACATCAGCCCTATTTATCCTCTGGGGCACCACCTTGGATTTAAACCTGCACATATCCCCACTGCACTAACCTGGGTAGCTGGTTCCTTACCCCCTTGGCCATCTCACTTGTGCCCTGAATTAGACACAGAAAGGGGGCTTTACATTTAAGGTAATTTTGTTCTCTACAGAATGCCAGTCAGCATTAAGCCAAAAAGGAGGCCAAGGAAAAAACTAGCTCCCTCCATCATTAGAGACCGGCTCACTGCTGGGACAGCTCCAAACCTCTTCCATTCAGACCCAAGGAACTCCCAGGGAGGGCACACCCATTCAGAAGAGCCCAGATCAGCATGGAACCAGGAACCCCATGCACCTGGGACAGCCCCCTGTCCCAGCCTTTTCTAGCATTTGGCTCACTGTCAATTTAACATATTTTTTTCTTTAAAAAAAAAAAAAAGGCAAGCAATTGGCTAAATTGACATTTCAGTTTGGGTATAAATTTCTAATATAATGTTGCTCACAAAGCCACTTACCCTGACTAGCAAAGGGTAAATGTTTCGTAATTAAAAACATTAATAGTAGAGAGAGTGTTTTCCAACTAAAAGATTCTGTTGAAATATATATCACCTGAAATTATATATATATATATATATATATATATATATATTGGCGGGGGGTTGGGGTGGGACGGAGTCTTGCTCTGTCACCTGGGCTGGAATGCAGTGGTGCAATCTTGGCTCACTGAGAAATCCACCTCCCAGGTTCAAGCGATTCTCCTGCCTCAGCCTCTGAGCAGCTGGGACTACAGGCGTGTACCACCATGCCCAGCTAACTTTTTGTATTTTTAGTAGTGATGGGGTTTCACCATGTTGGCCAGGATGGTCTCAATCTCCTGACCTCATGATCCGCCGGCCTCAGCCTCCCAAAGTGCTGGGATTACAGGCGTGAGCCACCGTGCCCAGCCAATTCATATATACTCTTAAACATCTCTCTGTTGGCCTCACATGTTTTCACTGTTCTTCCCACACTGAAAAGGTGTCTTTACAATTATGAGGTGAGATAAAAATTACAAGTGTATGAGATGGATCTCTGTTTCCCCGATGACTGTAAAGGCTTATGGCTAAAGGAGGGATCTTATCTTAAGAATAGAATTGTTCAGCATGAAAATATGTGGATTCACACATAGACCAAAAGCAACTAGGAATCTTCGCTCCATAAAGCAGATTTTCTCTTGAGCGCATATGGCAGACTGCGCATATGGGGCTGCGCACGAGCTGGGTGATATTTTACCGTGAAGAGCATAGTTCGATTTTCCTCAATGTCTGTGGGCTGCACAATATTGTGTCCGCTAATAAGGTGGTTCTCAATGTCGCTCTCCTCGAAGGAGCTGAAGAAGCCGCTGCCTCGGAGGCCCGCATCCTGCAGCTCCTTCCTGAAGGTCAGCGAGCGCAGGCCGGGCTGAGAGAAGGACTTGCGCATGGGCCGGTGCCCAGGCTCCTGGCACCCGCCAGTGGGCGCGGCGTGGGGCGGGGCGGGGCGGGGGCTCTCGGACCCTCTGCTGCCACTGACGTGATTGAACTTCTCGATGCACTCGTCGATCAGGGCTGGCGGGGCCTTCTTGTGCGCCACCGTTACGCGGCCGCAGAAGAGCACCTCGAACTTCTTGGAAAACGTGTCATCGAACTCCGACGGGCAGTGCAGCTCCTCCTGCCGGGCGATCTTCCCCGCCTGCCGGATGGAGCTGATGATCTCAGGCACCTGCCGAGAGAGGGAGGAGTGTTATTTGGAACACGCAGTGTGGCTGACACTCACGGAATGAATGCACTATGCTGCATTCATTTCCACACTGAATTCCACACTGGACGCCCCGCTGGCTATTCCACCGTGGAACACTGGAGGAGGACACGGGCAGGGACTAGGAATGTCTTCCATGGAAGGTGAACACATAGCTTCCACAGAGAAGAGAAGGGGGCGACACGTATGAAGTGCCTCTCACATGCCAGGGACCGCACTACAGGATTCACATGCCCACAGCACCCTGCAAGGTTAAACCACCAGCCTCAGGACACGCATGGCCCAACCTAGCAGGCCTTGGATTCAAGCCCAGGCTGGTCCCACTCCAAAGCCAAAGGTCCTCTCTGGAGAAGCTGCTGCCTCCCATAGAAGTCTGTCTCCGACATGGTTCACAAAACAGCTCAATTATTCTAGCTCTCATGGCAGTATACTTTGGAAAGTCTTCTTCAGTAAATAGTGGGATGAAGATCAAGGCTCTGAACTTATCTCATAAATTATTTATCCAAATCCCAGCATCATTATTTCCTTCGATGATAACTCAGTCCTGTATTTCCTAACAGTTGAATAGTGACTAGTATGTCAACAAAGCTAGGAGGTTTTCATCAAGGAGTAAGCAACCCACGATTAATATTATTCCCCACAACTAATATTATTCACCGCAATACACTCGCCGGCGCCTCTTCACACGGAAACTACAAAGCTTTTGTTCCCAGTGTTAAAAATCATGATCAAAAGGACGCACTAAAAGTTCCCCCCTGCCACGGTGTCGTCCCTACTGCTACATCCTCTCCTCATTAACCTCCGAGAAGATTCATCAAAACCGCATTAGACACAAAGATGAATCCACACGGCAGTGAATGAACAGCTGTGCAATTGCTCAGATGACAGACAGCCTCAGCACTAATATTTGTGGCCAGGCATGAATTTAAACAAGGCTAAGGGAGGCATAAATTTAAGCTTCAAAAGGGCCTACTTTTTGTTGTGACCTAACACACCTAAACCAATTTTTCCCATTTTTCTATGTAAGGAAAATTCAATTTAAGGCCCAATACCCACAGGCCCAATGTCTTTTTAACAACATTATAGAGAAATAAAAAAAATCACCTCTCCAATTCAGGTCCAAGATCAATGTATACAGTAAAGGAGGTGGTTTTACATGGTAAAGGTATCCTTGTATTCAGTGTTCATGACATAATTCCCCAACCAAATGACTCAAAACATTTTTCTCTTTGTGATTTCATATCAAGTACACCTTAAAGATCTCTCTGCCATAAAGATTATGATATATCCTTTCAAAATATTTTATCATACAAGGAGTCAAAAGATCTTTAGGAAAGTTTTATATTTTAAAGAATTGATTCCTGAAGCATGAGACCTACATGATACTTTAAGAGCCAAAGTTTCAGCCAAGCATGGTGGCTCATGCCTGTAATCCCAGCACTTTGGGAGGCTGAGGCAGGTGGATCACGAGGTTGGAAGTTCAAGACCAGCCTGGCCAACCAACATAGTGAAACCCCATCTCTACTAAAAACACCAAAAAAATTAGCTGGGCGTGGTGGCGGGCACCTGTAATCCCAGCTACTCAGGAGGCTGAAGCAGGAGAGTCGCTTGAACCCAGGAGGCAGGGGTTGCAGTGAGTCAAGACTGCGCCATTGCACTCCAGCCAGGGCAACAGTGCGCAACTCAGTCTCCGAAAAAAAAAAAAAAAAAAAAAGCCAAACTTCAACAGGTCAAGCATCTGTCTGCAGTGAGTATTTGCTTGTGTTATAGCCCACTTTTATACTGCCAAATAATCATACATCATGCAGAGGCCTAAAAACTGTTGGTCAATTATAAAAAGAAGGACAGAGAAAGAGAGTACAAAGTCTAGGTTTCATTCACATCTTTGCCCATGGTTCACAACAGAATCCTGGTAAAAACTTAGCCCTAGTTAGACCGGGCATGGTAACGCATGTCTGTAATCCCAGCACTTTGGGAGGCTGAAGGAGGCAGACTGCTTGAGCTCAGGGTTCGAGACTAGCCTGGGAAATTTGGGGAGAACGTATCTCTACAAAAAAAAAAAAAAAAAAAAAAAAACACAAATATTAGCCAGGCGAGGTGGTGCGTGCTGCAGTCTCTGCTACTCAGGAGGCTGAGGCAGGAGGACCACTGGAGCCCAGGAGCTGGAGGCCGCAGTAAGCCAAGACTTTGTCACTGCACTCTAGCCTGGGTGACTAAGACCCTGTCTCAAAGCAAAAAAAACAAAACAACAACAACAAAGCCATTGTTACTCTCCAAAAAAGAGGACTTTCCTGGTAAAAGTTATTTCTGTAAAGAATGATATATTGTCAAGCAAAAATAATCAATTTATACAGGAACCTTGCCACTCTTCTAAGCAAGTGTCTAAGATTATTTTATCAAGTCACATGACTCTTCCCAATTACTAACCCACTCTGAACAGGAAACTCAGAGCTTGTTCAGTCCTTTGGGTCTTGTTAAAACACCTCACGTTTCTACATGCTGTGTCTTCTGCTGCATCTGAAGTGAGCAGCAATGTCTTTCATTATATATCAAAGGGTAGAGAAAATATGTGAAGTCACATGAATTTATCGGTGACTCAGTAGTAAATGGCACAAACAAAAAGACGAAACAAAATAGATCACTTGACTCTTTCCTCGATTCCCAGGGTCAGAAGAAACCGAAGAATACATCGTAACTTGGTCACGATCGAGGCTGTGTTAGTTTTTCCAGGGACCAATCTCTCCTCTACTCAAAATCTTAAAAAGATATGCGTTAGTCAAAGACCAAAGTCTCTCTCTCCTTGCTCTGGTAAGTCCTATTATTCAGGCATAATTTAGCTAAAGGTTCTCATGCTCAGGGTAAGGTGTGCCCTGCCTTCAAAAGCTCCAAGAAGCTGTAGTGTAATAAAGATATAAAGGAGATAACTGAGGTCTAAAAACAGAAATCACTGGAATCCTGGTCAGAATACTAACATTTTCAGAACATCTGACGGCAAAGAGCACTTTACCAAATATAGTTTCAATAACAAATTGCAAATAATTTTAAAAACCTAATGCCATTTAAACATTACTTTTAGTCAAGAATACTAAGACTAAATAAAAAATAGTTATTTTTTTTTTTTGAATGGTTACTTTAAAACCCTCTACCAGAACAGACCTCAGGCATTGTTTCCTGAAAAATGAAGGCAGAATGTCATTCACGATAAAACCCTGAATTCTCCATCTTTATAACTCTCTCCTGGACTCACCTATTTGCATGGAGGACTTGAGTCATTTATTTCATTTTATTCTATACATTTTTCTAGACATCTGTAGATGCCAGAGCCAGGGATTCAGAAGGCTGAGAGGAATGTATGTGAGTCGCTGCCAGGCGGAAGGGGTTTAGTTGGAATCCTTTAGGGTAACTGAGGTGGGACATGTTGAGAGCCTGCTGAGAACTAAGCACTGAAGGCTGAGAGAAAGGCTGAATGAAAGATTCTGGAAGACAGAATCAAGAGGATTTGGTGGTGACCTGGATGGGGGGCTGAGGATACTGAATATGGGGCGTGGCACCCAGGGCTCTGGCTTAGGCTTCTGTGTGGGTGATTGTGCCATTAGCTAACCAAGGGAGTGCAGAGAGGGAAGGTTTGGGGAGACAGCACAATGAGCTCTGCTTTTGTCTGTGTTGAGTAAGACCAGGACTTGAAAGTAAAGGCATCTAGCTGGTAAGTGGGCCTAGATTCCAAGAGAGGAGCTTTCGACTGGACACGAGCAGCTCCTATCTGGGAGAGAAAGTAAAGGAAGGAGCCAAGACAAGCCCCTGGGACATCCCAACATTGCAGGTGTAGGGAAACTGAGGAATCGCAGGCAGAGAAGACAGGGGCCCCAAGGGAGGCAAAGATGAAGATAGAGACGCCCAGGGAAGGGGACACTCCATGTTCAAGAAAAGGAGTCAGCAACTGAGAATAGGCTAAGGGCTGAGACAGCTGGCTGGGGCTTCAGCTCATACAGATAAGTAAAAATAAATTAAGGGGAAGACAATACTAAACCCCTAAAATAAACATGCCTCACTGAAAAATGTCCTCAAGTAAAACTTTATTTAGTCTAAAAGAATATATACTTCCAATGACAATATTTACTGCAAAAACACACGTCTTTTTAGGGCAAATTCACTGACACCAGTGGATTTATTCCCACTGATACAATCTGGGTAGTTTTAGTGAAAAGCTTTTTTAAGTTTTGTTGGAGCAATAGCATCTACGTCATTTCCGTTTGCAGACAAAGTAAACCCAAACAAACTATAGCACAAATAAGAATCCAAAAAGCATCTTAATGGGACAGATTCAATAAGGGTATATGGGGCTTGGTTTTAATTTCTTTTACATGGAGAATCACAACAAAACTGTTCATTGAAATCAATTGCTAATAATTAATGAAGAAACAGGCCTTATTTAGATACATAAAACTCTGTCAAGCCCCTCTTCTGCCAACCTATTTGAGTTTATACTAAAACTCAATTTTGAAAGTAAATCTGCATTTTGCACACAACCACAAGTTTCTTTGTTCAAATACTAACACAGTAACGCACGACGCTTGTGATACATGCGTAAGTGAATACTGTTTCATACGTAGCCAGATAACGACATCCCAAGAGAATTGGAAATACTCAGTTCTGTAAAAAAAAAAAAAAAAAAAGTCCTTATTTAAACATTTGGGTCAACTTGCTTTTTAAGGATTTAAGGATTGCAAAGGATTATAAATACAATGCGAATGTAATTTTATTCACAAGGATTTAGGAAAGAGCTCCTGAAGCAATATTTAGAATAAAAAGTCATTTTACTTTACATTCGCTGTTTTGCTTCTCTGTCAACTAGTAAGAAACAAATATTAAATAAATCTGAAGCACTGTGTATTTAAAATTCTAGCCTTTTCCTGTTATTTGATAGGAACACATTCTAAGACTTCGAAAATATGGCAGGACACGTTGTGTTTTTTTCCCTTGGATGAAACACTTTCTCGACGTAAGGAGTTCAAATGAGCACTTCAAACAAAAAATATGCCACATAATCATTTTCCAGAAGGAACAGATTTGTGGTTTGTTTTTATTGACAAGCAGTTACTTGTATTTGTTGGTCATAAGGTAAGAAGGAAGGGGTAGAAACTACATTAAACCAAGTATTTCCTCACTCTATCTTCCATGCCTTAAATTTCATACAAAACACTTGAGAAAATATCTTATGAGTGCCTATTATTTAAACCATTTTAAAGAGAAAATACCATCAGACGCTATTTTGATAAGACACATGTAAACATTCATATTATGCAGCAGTTCAGCCTGACAGGACGCGGTTCGATCATGAAGATTTGAATATGCCTCCTACAGTAAGACACGATTCCCTCTGACTTTAGGAAGCTCATGTGTATGTGATTTCCAATACAAGGTGACAGGTGCCAGCACACAAACATGGGCGAAGGCACAGAAGGCTGCTCCTGTGCAGAGGTCTGTCCTATTTTGGCTTCACACTGTGGTGAACTCATGCCTCAATGCCTGCTTCATGCTTACAATTAGACAACAGGTCAGATGAATGTGTTACGGCTTCCCAAGGAGAGATCAGGTGTCCCTGGTCGCTGGCTGGGGAGGCATCTGGGCATAGGTGAAGTGCTAATTATTGCCAGCCCCTGACACAGGGGCCCCTCTTTCATCCCCTCTGCCTTATCTTTCTGTCCTTTGGGCTTGATCTTTCTTCCCATGTGACACAAAAGAAGTATTATTCAGCTTCCCTAGTTCTGAAATGGCAAATTGGATGACCTGTTGGTGGCTTTTAAACCCCACAGAGATAGTCTACGCAAACACAAAACCCAGTTTATACTCCAAAATAATTGTTTAAAAGGTTCAGTGCAACCTTCTGATGGACCAACACCCTTCTACAAACATTTAAAACTATAATACCACAAAAGAAGCAATCCTATAGCTGTAGGAGCTAAAAGAGGGTGGGAGGAGGTGAGAAAGAAAAAGGGAGATAGAACTCTAAGCATATGAAATTATTTTGTAGGTTTTCTAAAATAGTTTTTTGTTTGTTTGAGACTGAGATTTCCTCCTGTTGTCCAGGCTGGAGAGCAACGGCACAATCTCGACTCACCACAACCTCCACCTCCCGGGTTCAAGCGATTCTCCTACCTCAGCCTCCCCAGTAGCTGGGACTGCAGGCACCTGCCACCATGCCTGGCTAATTTTTGTATTTTTAGTAGAGACAGGGTTTCACTATGTTGCCCAGGCTGGTCTCAAACTCCTGACCTCGTGATCCACCCGCCCTGGACTCCCAAAGTCTTGGGATTACTGCCGTGAGCCACTGCACCCAGCCTAAAATAGTTTTTAAAACTTAAAACGTTGGGTGGCCAATATAAACATAGATAGAATTCATAGAATCACTGAAGCTTCAATCCGAATGAGAACGTGTAAATCCGCAAAGTCCAGTCTCCTTCACTGAATGTGTTGATTCTCAACCCAAATGTGGCTGCATGTGAGAATGGCCGGTATTTTCAAACCCTGATGTCTAGGTCCACCCACCTAAATGAAGCAGCTTGTTTGGAGGTGGGGCCCTCACTCCCGCAGTTTTCAAAGTGCCCTACCCTGGCTGTTCTAATGGGCAGCCAGGGTCCAGAAGCCAGGTTTCATCACCTGTCCTTTGTCACATCCCAGGGAAGGCAGCGCCTCACAGGAAGGCCTCCTGTGCATGCCACCCACAGCACCATCCAGTCCAAGTCCATTTCAGTATGGAGGCCCTTGGCAAGTTGTGAACAGCATGAAGGCAGCCAAACTGCACCGATCCCCACCATGCTTACAGCAGAGGTGAACAAACTGGTGTGGACAAAAAAGACTGAATCTGTCTAGACAGAGGGAATAAAGCAGCACACCAATGACTAAACAAACAAGGTGGAAAGCCAAGTGCTATAGAAGCACTAAGGAGGTTAAGAGCATAGAGAAACGCAAAATCTCAGTACAGAGTGCATTTCAAATGAGTTACTAAAAGCAGACAGGGGCCGAGCGCAGTGGCTCACAACTGTAATCCCAACACGTTGGGAGGCTAAGGCGGGTGGATCACCTAGGGTCAGCAGTTCGAGACCAGCCTGGCCAACATGGTGAAACCCTGTCTCTACTAAAAATACAAAAATTAGCCAGGCGTGGTGGCAGGCCTCTGTAGTCCCAGCTACTTGGAGGGCTGAGACAGAAGAATTGCCTGAACCCAGGAGGCGGAGGTTACCGTGAGCCGATATTGCAGCACTGCATTTCAGCCTAGGCACACAGCAAGACTCCGTCTCAAAAAATAATAATAATAAATAAACAAAAATAAAAGATAAAAGTAGATAGGATGACAAACATTTAACAAACCCTGCCCTTCTTAAAATAAAACCAGTCACCAGGCGTGGGTGAGGAAAGCTAAGTCTAGGAACTGCAGCTCCTTGCCACTCAAGAAATGTCTTCTCTTTCAGAATACGCCTGGGCATGTCTTGTCTCAGTGCTTGGCTATTTGGTGAAGTTGCCAGGCCTACTGATCCAAGTCTACGAAAGTGGTGACACCGTTTAGTGAACCACGCTTTGCCAAGAAGAAGGAGACTTATGACTGGGTGTCCAGATGATAACACTTACTCTGTATTCACGGGACACTCCGATTTCTTGGATTCTACAGAGATGAGCATCAGGATTTTAAGGATGAGCAAAGATGACTAAAGAAGCTTCGTGGAAAGGGGAAACCAAAGAAAGGAGAGGGGAAAAGAGCAGCAAAAAAGAGTGTTGGGCCGGGGGCGGTGGCTCACACCTGTAATCCCAGCACTTTGGGAGGCCCAGACAAGCGGATCACAAGGTCAGGAGATGGAGACCATTCTGGTTAACATGGTCAAATCCTGTCTGTACTAAAAAGACAAAAAATTAGCTGGGCATGGTGGTGGGCACCTGTAGTTCCACCTACTCAGGAGGCTGAGGCAGGAGAATCACTTAAACCCAGGAGTGGAGGTTGCAGTGAGCCAAGATCGTATCACTGTACTCCAGCCTGGGCAACAGAGCAAGACTCAGTGTCAAAAAAAAAAAAAAAAAAAAAAAAAAAAAAATAGCGTTGGTCCCTCAAGAGGGAAAATTTCTTCCTCTGTAGGTCAGAGAGAAGAAAACATACCTATTGTCTTTCCACATATTGGAGGAATGTCATCTTCCCAAATGAAGGTTATATTGGGAGGTATCATCTCCTTGTTGATGTCTAATCCAGTTAAATGATGACTGGTTTCTTGAACACACTCTATCTAACTGTGCAAAATTATTTTGGCCTTGGCGGTATAATGTAAGGTTTACTTAATCCTCTAATAAAATGAATACATTTTTAAAAAAAACAGTCACCAAAGCCTCCTGTGATTCCAAATCGATTCTCTTTTTTTCCACAAAAAAACAGATTTAATAAAATTTTAGCTCATATCAAAAATTTTTAACAAGCACAGCCAAACTGGAATTCATGTCTGAATGTCTGCTTGCACCTTATTCCCATGCCCTCTCTGCTCCCTGCTATGTAAAATGAGAAAGGGCTGTCATCACATACAATACAAACGGACAAAGAAATGGAACCAAAAAACACGGGTCATTTGCAAAGTATCTACACAGCGCCTCACACACATGGGTCTAATGTGTCACTCAGCGGTGATCTGGCTTCTCCTGAAACGCGGTTTTCTTCCCCAGCACCATGGCATCATGGCCTTCTCCACGCCAGTCGCCTGCCATGTCTGCAGCAGGACCGGAGTCACTCCCCAGTGACTGGGGCCACTGAGGCATCACACGGCCTTGCCCGCTCTCTGGGGTTCACATCGGCTTTGCTTACTTATAAACAGAATCCGCCTCAATGAAAAACATAGCAAAGGAATTTTGGGGGCTTTAGCCAGACCTCCAAGGGCAGGACTTCATTTCTAAGGTAAAAGATAAGGCTTGCCTCCCTCAGAGGAACTAAGGAGAAAGAAAAGCTCCCTGTCCCAGGCTCAGGCCACAAGCAACATGAAACAGAGAGGTCCCTGAGGAGGCTGCACTGCTGTCTCAGAAACCAGGCTGGGGGATCACATGCACACCCAGACATAAACACCAAGGAAGGAAAACGTTACTGATCACTCACTACTGAAGCCGCAAACAGTCTCGTCTTCCAGATCAAATCATAACCTTAATTCTCACATCATGTGCAATACCCACAATTCAGGTATAACTAGCCCCAGCTAGCACCTTACAATCTCACTCTGAGTATTTAAACCACAATGAATGAGATCAGCTTATCAGAACTGCAGCAACTACTGAAAAATTCAAGCTTGACTCTTGCATTCTTCCTCTCCCTATCCTCTTGCTTTAAGAGGAAAATAAAGCATACATTTGTATCTCTGGAGCACCCTCCTCTTACATACACCCTTGTTCCACATCCTGGAGCTGAGCCTCCAATCCAAACCAGCACTAGGAGAGGTGTTCTAGGCTCAACGGAAAGGTCAATCATTTCATAACCAAGACGTGGCAAGATGCTTACTGCTGAACAGAAACGTGGGGGAGATGAGGGAAAACATCTTGCTCTCTCCCTCCCACTCCCTGCCAGGGAGCCAGGTCCGACCCTTCTCCTGGGCTCGTTAAGATGCTGCTGAGGCATCCTGCCTTGGCATAAAAGAGCCAATCTCAAAAACCAAGGAAAATAAATATTTATGTTTTACCTCGTTTCAATAATCTACCCTTCTTTTTAAACGCAGCAGCAGAATGTACTTTTTTTGTTGTTTTTTGAGACAAAGTTTTGCTCTTGTTGCCCAGGCTGGAGTGCAGTGGCGTGATCTCGGCTCACTGCAACCTCCACCTCCCAGGTTCAAGCAATTCTCCTACCTCAGCCTCCCAAGTAGCTAGAATTACAGGCATGCACCCCACACCTCGCTAATTTTTGTATTTTTAGTAGAGATGGGGTTTCTCCGTGTTGGTCAGGCTGGTGTCAAACTCCTGACCTCAGGTGATCCACCCGCCTCTGCCTCCCAAAATGCTGGGATTACAGGCATGAGCCACCACACCTGACTGTCAACTTTATTAAAATAACAGTACTTAGAGGCAGCAAGCTTGCTATTATCCCATCTACCTTTCAGTACAGAATGAATAAGAAATGACAAAAATAATTTCTATAATATCAGCCAGTGATAGATAATGCCAATCATGTTCAAACCTTTGACCAAATTTCCTAACACCCTGTAGGCAACAGAACTCTCCATCTCACCCCACCCTCAACTTTCCAGCAATCTCAAATATATATATGAGTATGAACGTTCTGATGAAAATGGGGTTGAGGAAGCAGAACATGCCCTCCTCCTTCCTTTTGCCAGCCCTGGACATCATAAACACCCACAGGAACAGAGTGTGAAAACCACTACCTTACAAAACACACACGGTCTGTGAGTGCTATCAAAAGACACAATTACAACCAATTTGGTAATAGATCTAATTGCATTTTGTTCACGATTCATAAATCAGGGCAGACTCCCCTCTATAAAATTGAATGAATGTTCCCACCAGCAATGGCAAAACAGTAGGTACTATAAGATGAAAACAAAGAAACAGAATAGAAAAAGCTGGTTAACATCGGGTTACTTCAGGCTACTTTTCTGTAAGGGCTAAATAAAACAGAAGGGACTTCCTTGCTACACTGACTCAGATAGACTGGAATCTTCTGTTTTCAGGAAAAACTGGTCTGTTCTGGGATCCATCTGCTTTCTTACATCACCTTTAGCATGAGTGACTCCATTTTGGATGGGGCTCAGTACAGGAGTTCAGCCTAAAACAATGGCCTCCCGTAATTTTTAACAGTGTCAAGCAGTTTTTATGGCACATCAGGGCAGCCCCCTAAGCCTCAGAGCACAAAACACCTAAATACTCCAAGGTCAGCTCCAAGAGAGTAGGATTACTGTCTATCTTGCTACTTACGTAGGACAAAGTGCCTAGTACACTGTCTGACATACTGCAAGTATTCAATAAGTCTGCTCAGTGTATAAATGATTGCAATGCAAAATAATTTAATGACTTTACAGTTTTTAAGTAATGAGAAAGACCCATATTTCAAATAGGTCTTGGAAGAGAAAACCGCCATAAATTTGTAAATCTCCAACACAATGCCTGGGCATTGTGGGCATGCAACAAATATTGGCAGAAGAAACAGATGCTATAACAACAGTAAACCAGAAACACAGGGAGTAAGTCTTTTTGTATTATAAGATTATTCTAGACAGCTGAAGACTTTGTGTCTAGCTATTTTTATTTTAAATATTTTTGGATGGAAACTGTTTAGTATACTTTTTCAAAGGCTGCAGAGAATCTAGTTTAACCCTTTCTTTTCTATGGTAAGTATATATTACAATGCCCACAGGAGCAACTGAGATTTTGTTAAATTGTGTGCTGCTGACTATATGGGATCAGTCTTTAGTGAGAAACAGCATCTCAATTACATATCCCATAATCCTGAATGAATGCAGGCTTGCTTTCTCTCTAACACACGCCAGGGGCTGCAGCAGAGATTCTTCAACTTTTTGTGCCACAGACTCCTCTCACAGCCTGGTGAAGCCTATGGACCCTTCAGAATAAAATTCTCAAATGCACAAATTAGAACTCAAGGGATGGGCTGCACACGGTGGCTCACCCCTTTAATCCCAGTACTTTGGGAGACCGAGGTGGGCAGATCACAAGGTCAAGAGATTGAGACCATCCTGGCCAACATGGTGAAAGCCCGTCTCTGCTAAAAATACAAAAATTAGCTTGGTGTGGTGGCGCACGCCTGTAGTCCCAGCTACTTGGGAGGCTGAGGCAGGAGAATCGCTTGAACCCAGGAGGCAGAGGTTGAAGTGGGCCAAGATCATACCACTGCACTCCATCCTGGGCAACAGAGCGACTCCATCTCAAAAAAAAAAAAAAAAAAAAAAAAACCCACACAAGGGATGGCAAAAGGACTCAATTATGCTGAAAGGGAATTATCCAAATAATTACGTTATAGTACTAAGTGTTTATTGCCACATTTAACAAGATCAAGTGGCAAGTCAATAACTTATCGTAACTCAAAGTAATGATGAGCACATACAGTATTTGAGACATGTATAAAACTGTAATGCATATGGAAATAACCGATGTGATACAGTGATAGAAATATTTGGCCTTCACACAAGAGCATCTAAAACCATTGGAATTTCCTGAGAGAAGCGTGTAATATTAGGAATGCCTTTTGTTACTCATAATAAGCCCCTCTCAACTGTCCCTGAGTTTATGCTAATGAGGTGACTCTGGTTGGGCCCTAGATAGCTCTAGGATTGGCACTGGTTGCCAGAGGAATCAACTTTGTGATTAGAGGGTTGGGATTTTCACCCTACTCCCAACCCCTATGTTCTGGGAGGGGAGAAAAGTGAATTAGTCACCAATGGCCCATGATTTAATCCATTATGACCACATATTGGAACCTCCCTAAAAACCCTTAAATGGTGGGATTCAGAGAGCTCCTGGGTTGACAAACACATCGAGGTGTTGCAGCGTGGCAGCCCCAAAGAGGGCACAGAAGCTCCACACACCCCCCCAAGACCCCTCCCATACCTTCTTTATAATAAACCAGTAAATGTAAGTAAAGAGTGTTCGAAGTCCTGTGGAACCCGATTTATAACAGGTCAGTGGGTGTCCTGGGCAGTCTTGTGAGACTGAGCCCTTAATTGTGGGGTCTCTGCTAACTCCAGATAGTCAGTGGAAGAATTTAACTTAATCACTGGAGACCCAGCTGGTGACCAGAGAATGGGAGAACTGGTTGTTGGTGTGGGGAAAACTCTGACACATTTGATGTCAGGAGTGTTTAGAGTAGAAACAGATCATAGTGCTTTGATTTTATTGATGTTATAGTCACAGGAAGTGCTACAGGCTGAGTATCCCTAGTCCAAAAATCCAAAATCGAAATGCTCCAAAATTTGAAACATTTTCAGCACCGACATGACACTCAAAGGAAATGCTCATTGGGGCATTTTGGATTTTCAGATTTGGGATGCTCAATTGGAAAGTACAATGCAAATATTCCAAAGTCCAAAATCTACAACACTAAGCATTTCAGATAAGGAATACTCCATCTATAATGCTACTGGGTTTGCTGATTACATTCCTAACGAAAGGAAAATATTAGATTTTCAGTTACTGATTAGTAAAAATAAAGATGTAATATTTTCCCCATCCAAGTTCATGTACCCCCCCACCCCCCCCACCCCCCGCCAAACTTCCATCCTGTGACCTCAGATTAAGGACCCTTGAACTAAAGGAAGTCCAGGGAAGAGGAAACATCAGCTACATCTCAAAAATACAATCACCACTACCACAAGTCATCTCTTGAGACCATGGTGCATATCTACTGCATGTATGAATAACGCAATAAAACCAGCCCCATCATTCCAGTGAAAAGAAATCCACCTGAAAATGAGAAAGCCTCGGCAGAAGCTATAGCCATCAAAGCCTACCAACAGAAATTAAAATCTACATGGAGAGCAAATTCTAATGGGGCAAAACTCAAGTGTCCACTAGTGAGAATGGAATTAATTTCTACACAATATAAATTCTTCATCAATACCAGCACATTACAATCTTTTCAAATGTTACAAGTACTCAATTTTAGTCTGATGTGATTTACTGCCTAGCTAGTCCTCGGAACATGACAACTCAGTCCATTACAGAAACAGATGGAAAAGCATCTTCAACCATCAACTTGATATTATCACTGCCAATGGGAAAACAAGATAAGCATACCCAACAAATACCTTTGAGACCTCATTTCAAGAAACTGCAGCTCACATCCAACACCCACTGCAGCCAGGTGGGCAAGGCTTTCCTCTGGAATGTCTTCCACTGACTCTCCTCTAGTGTGTGCAGATTCTTCCAGATCCAGCCCAAATGTCTCTCCCCTTTCCCTCCCCACACAGGCCTGCTCTCCCAGTCCCGAGGGCACCTGGTTTTCTGCTGTAACCCCTGCCACAGCCCTGAGTCCTTTCCCTACACCAGACGCTGGGGGCAGGATACGGATTGATTTGTTTCTGTGAACCCCGCAGGCCTACATCAGAGTATTTGCTTAACACACTCATTTTAATATGTGAGGTAGTTTCTGTTTCTCTAGAAGTGTAAAATGCATAATGTAACACTAATTCACTTTAATTAAATATATTTACTTGAAAATACCCCAAAGTGCTGTAGGTAAACGGTATTGGTTAAAAATGAAAGAAACAAATAAAACCCGTCATTTTTTTTTTTTCTTTCTTGAGATGGAGTCTTGCTGGCCCAGTCTTGCTGGCCCAGGTTACATTTCTGACACCTTCACTTGAACCCAGTCGTTTAAGTTCATACAGTATCTTAGGCATCAATACCACTTATCAACACCCACTGTGTGCCAGAGACCGTGCTTTCCTTTCATTATTATCTCAATTAATCCTCACACAAACACTCTGAGGCAGATACTCCCTTCCCATTCTACAGAATGCAGACTATCAGGACAGAAACTGTGCTGGGCACTGGGCTGCAGTGGGGACAGACAAGCAACATGATTTAGACAACAAGGCAACAGGCAAGAAAACTGACAAGGTGGACAGAGGGGAGGTCAGAAGGGGAAGTGTGGGAAACTGCCTACGGGCGAGGAGGCCTGGCTGGCCAGGGGAGGCAGGCAAAGAGGGAGGTGCGGACGAGGCACTCCAGCCCAGGGCAGCCCGACCCAGCTGCCAGCAAACAGCTGAGACTCAGACAGCTGAGGCCTGAGAGAAGAGGACTTGTCTAGGTTTGCATTTCTAACACACTGCCAGGGCTGCTGGGGAGAGAATGGGCTTGATGGACAAAACAGCAAAGGAAGGATGCCAGGCAAGAGGATGAAGTGGCGATGGCTCATTCACCTAGCTTCGTCCCCATGGAGACAGTGGCTGGAGGCAAGAGCCTTGCAACCCAGTGCCTGGCACTGCCTCTCGCAGCCAGAGTGAATATATCGCGGATGAAGGAACAGACAGGCAACTGAGGAGAGAGAAGGCACGATCTCACGCAGGGTAGTGGCAATACAAACAGAGGGGAGAGGATGAAGTCAAGAACCATCTAGAAGGTAAAGCTGGCAAGAAGTGGTAACTGACTGAATGTGAGAGGTGAGGGCTGAGGGCGGGGAAAGGTGAGAGGGCCCAGTGGTTAGACAGCAGAACCACTGTGACCAAAAAAAAAAAAAAATCTAGGAATCTGAATACAAATTACAACTCAGTATTTCTTCATATGGGTTTTCTCTTCTCAAGGACATCTTACTCCTGAACAAAAAGTGCAAACTATGCAGATAGTGAAACCAGAGTGTGCTGAAGCCCACAGAATAATCCCCTCACCCATCCACCCCCCATCTACTCTGGCATTCTGGCAAAAAAATTCTCATTTAAAAAAACAAAGCACGGCCAGCTGCAGTGGCTCACACCTATAATCCCAGCACTTTCGGAGGCCGAGGCAGGTGGATCACCTGAGGTCAGGAGTTCAAGACTGGTCTGGCTAACATGGCGAAACCCTGTCTCTACTAAAAATACAAAATTAGCCAGGCATGGTGGCATACGCCTGTAATCCCAGCTACTTGGGAGGTTGAGACAGGAGAATCGCTTGAACCCGGGAGGCAGAGGTTGCGTTGAGCCGAGATTGCGCCATTGCACTCCAGACTGGGCAACAAGAGGGAAATGCCATCTCAAAAAACAAACAAACAAAAACCAAAGTAAATATATGTGAACAGCTGTTACTTCTTCTACTTATTTACAGCAAAAGGGATAGAATTTTAAATAGTGCTCATTAATAAAACAGATCTGGAAGGGGTCACCTGTGGCGATCTCTGGGTAGGAATATGTATTTTGGCTTAACAGTACGTTATTTTTCATATATTTGCATTTTTGTAATCATAAAAAGGTAATTTTAATATGTTTTAAAGTACATTTTTCTTAAACTTCAGTCTTTTCAAAGTTACCATCTACTGCTACTAGGTAAAAACTTCTAGGGGTAAAATCATTTGGAAAGAAGAAAAAGATCTTCATCTTAGGATAAACTCTTTTAATGTACAAGTGAAATGGCATACAGTTCTAAGTGCCCCCAAACGCTTTACTATCTAACACACAGAAGCCTTTAAGTCAGGAAGCACAATACGGTATAAAAACAAACTTCAGAATAAACCCAGGAAACCAAAAACTTCAGATGGCAGTCTAAAAGCAATATTCAAAAGTCTGCCCCTGCCTTTGCATAGATAATTACCTAAGAAGAAAATATATAGCTTAAATTAAATTTGTGATAATACTAAGCACTGGTCTGTTTTTTCAAAGCTAACAGTTCAAGCTTGAGTTCAGATAAACCATTAGCCTGTTAACCAGATAAATACTCTTGCTCCTTCTTAGGAATTGCAGTAAGATGAATATTCAAATAGTTACATATGTGGACATAGTATGGAATCACCTGGACAGCACCAAAATTAATTTTTTAAAAAACAAAGTAATTTATAGCATAGGCTATGCCTCAAATATACAGTGCCTTTGTTCAGATCATTAAAAGCTAAACTCCTGCTTTCCCCCCTCACAGACAAAAACCCACGGGTGGCAGATTTCACAAGACAAGTGTGGGGTGGATCTCAGTCCTTGCTTGTGCCACCAGCTGAGTGCCTTTGGGCAGCACACAACTTGCACAAACACACGGTGCAGCCCCGCCACAGCCCTGTCTTCATCTCTGAGGTCCATGGTCATTTCAAATGAACAGAAATGTACACATTTCTAAATGAACAGAAAATTACACTGATTCGTGAGGGCCAGGTTCAATTATAGGAAAGGGCTCTGAACATGTGTTCTAACTTTCAATTATTTACAATTTTAAAATATGCCAGCCTAGCTTTACAGCACTAAGTGCATTCTTGAGTAAAACTTATCATCACACGTGCTCAACAACCCAGAACTTCATCCAGATCAGTGGTAGAAACAGGTTTCCCTCTCGCACCTCTTCAGTTCTTGAAATACGCTAGACTCACCAAGTAACCATTCCTTTTCTTCAACTTTGGTCAACAGGCAAATCAGAATTTTTGCAAGTAATGGATGTTAGTTAAAAGCTGTCTAATCTATTTTACACTTTCTATATTTTAGACTGCAAACAATACCAAATGTAACAATAACAACACTATTCATTGCTCCCTGGCATTCTTGGAGTTATAAATGTTAGATAAATTCAATATATGTTTATAAAACTCAGGCTGTTAATTTTAAAACCCTGGGCAACTGGCCAGAAGACCAGAAATCCAGCAACTGAAGCTGCACGGCCAAGCCTTATGGCGGGTGCCTGAGCAGGGAGGCCTGCACCCAGCTACACGTCTTCAGGCAAGGTCCTTCCCAAGAAGCTGAGGAATTCCTCTACAGGTTCTTACCACAGAAAATCATATACCTGCATCAGCCCTTGCAAAAGGATTCCCTTATTGTAGCTACCTGACTGCCCTCCGGGTCCCACTGGACATCCCCATCCCCTAATCCCCACCCAAGGATGAGGAGGTGGAAAAAGAGAAGCAAGAGAAGTCGTCCCTGAGTGTAGATTCCTCCCTGGGAATGAGAAAGCTTGCTTGCCCTGGTTAAGCCAGAAGTCTGGATTCTCCAAGAGAAATGCATTCCGGTGATCACGTGGATTCAGCATCTGATCCCCAAGACTGAAGGTGGAAATGATTTGGGGTAGCAACCCAGGAGAAGGTGCTGGACAGGGTGAATCCAGTTAAGACCAAACTGGAAGCCTTCCAGACACCATTTCCAAATGCTTCTCAGAACACGGGGATGCAGAGGCCAAGGCTCCTGAGGGGACCATTTAATAGGTTACCCGGCATTAGTGCAAAAGTGAGATAAGATGGTCTATTGGGAAGCCAAGGCTGTGCTGGACCTAAAGGCCTTCTATGATGAACTTTATCATCTCATCAGCACCAACCTGGAGAAAACCACAACCCAACAGGTGAAGAGAAACCATCTGTGTACTGAGCCGGCTAGAAGGAAAATAAATGAGCTATACTTTGTGGGGGAGGGAAAAAAAAAAACAAACCTCAGGTTGTATACTAGCATTTGATACCTAAAAAGCAAAACTGAGTGGCAAATATTTTCTTCCCGCTTTTACAGATGAAGGAAATCCAAGAAATACTACACAGGACAAGAATGAAACAGTACGAAGTTGCACAGACTACGACGTTTCCAAGTCTTAATTGGTAGCCAGTGCCTAGCCCTCTGCGACATTTCTCTTTACACCTTTATCAGTCCAGGCTCCTTGCACATGAGGAAGAAAATCTCAGCTCCTCTTAGCACCCATCGCTCCAGGTCAGTTTCCCCAGGGCTGCTGTATCAGTACTGAAGGGAATGAACTGCAGTACTCTTAAAATCACTTCTAGTTCCAAATTCTACTATTCTAAATAAATACTATTCTAAATTGGCTAAGAGGTTGAAAACACAAAATATAAACAAAAAAAGACCCACAAACAAAGTAAAAAAAAAAAAATTCAACATCAAGAACATAGTGATACAGGTTAAGTGGCAAACACACACACACACACACACACACACACACACACACACACAAAGAAGCTCTCAGCTGGTAAGCACCCATGGGGTAGACCTAGCTTGCCAAAAGTTCATGTGAAAAAGATTTAAGGATTGCAACTGACAGTAAGCCCAGGATAAGCCAGCAGAATGGCCTGGAGAACAAAACAATGAAAAGGAACAAAAAGCCTAGGGCATTAGGAGAAATGTCATCCTCACATTAAGAGAGGGGTCACAGCCTCACCCTCCTTCTTGCTGATGAGGTCACACAGAAAGTTTCATTTCTGGTTTTCGGACACTTTAAAAGCAGCAACAACAAGGGAGAGAAAATGCACGAAGAGAGGCTGGGGGAAGGAACGAAACGCCTTCGGCTTGGGAAGGGGAGCAGGGCAGCTGCCTTTACAAACCTGTCGCTGGGAAGAGGTGCGAGCTCCACTCTTCTCATAAATGGGAAGGAAAGAGGCCAGGCGTGGTGGTTCACATCTGTAGTCTCAGCACTTTGGGAGGCTGAGGCGCGTAGGTGCTTGGACCCAAGAATCCAAGACCAGCCTGGGCAACACAGTGGTACACACCTGTAGTCTCAGCTACTTAGGAGGCTAAGGCAGGAGAAACACTTGAGCCCATGAGTTCAAGGCTGCAGTGAGACTGGACCACTGCACTTCATCCAGGTGACAGAGCAAGACCTCATCTCAAAAAAAAAAAAAAAGAAAGAAAGAAAGATTTCTACTTCGATTATAAAAACCTTTCTTTCAACAAGGGCTCATTCAAATGGTAGAGACTTCTTGAGGATTCAGGCATCCCTTACAAAGGTTCAAGCACCACAGTCGAGGGCTTTCTGGCTTTATTTAACAAAGACAGGCATTGAGAACCCGCCTCCACCTTCCAGGGCCTCCAGAGCAGGTTCCCTCCAGGCAGGATTTGAAAGCGGTTTTTTCTTCCCCTTCAGGCCTCTCAGCTTCTGGGGGTAGAGGGGAGTGCTGACTTGATTTTCACAAGATCAGGTATTTTACAATCAGGGACATTTCTGCAGAATCAACACCAAAGTCAAGTTTGACATAGTTAAAGACTGGCTTCCCCAGCCAAGAGCTGCAGCTGGGAATGTGCTCAAAGCTTTGTTGTGGCCTGGACGGTGGCTCACACCCTTAATCCCAGCACTTTGGGAGGCCAAGGTGGGTGGATCACTTGAGGTCAGGCGTTTGAGACCAGCCTGGCCAACATGGTTTAACTTCTTCTCTACTAAAAATACAAAAATTAGCCAGGCACCTGTAATCCCAGCTACTTGGGAGGCTGAGGCACGAGAATTGCTGGAACCCAGGAGGCGAAGGTTGCAGTGAGCCAAGATGGTGCCACTGCACTTCAGCCTGGGCTGGGCAACACAGCGAGACTCTGTCTCCTAAAAAAAAGCTTTCTTTGTCCCATGTGAAGGGAGTGCTACTGTTTGCTGGGAGGCTTCAGTGACTCGCTGGAACTGAACTTTGATCCACTTACCACAATGCAGAAACAAAAACTCCATCTACCAAGTGGGAATTGTAGTCTCTGAATCCTAATGACATTTTCAAAAGTGAGACTTCATCTTGATTTACAGTTACAAGAGGAGAAAAACAAAATAGAGATCAGCCTTAAGGAGAGACGCTGGGTAATGAAATCTTACTAATGTAATTCTCTCCTTTAGAATGTATTTAGTAAAATCTTTCGTTTCACACACATCTTAAAGATTCTTTATAGTGTTCTGATTCTCTCTCTCTCTCTCTCTCTCTCTCTCTGTGTGTGTGTGTGTGTGTGTGTGTGTGTGTGTGTGTGTCTGGATAGCATCTACTCTCCAAAAACTAAAAAAAGATTCTTTCTCTACTTCTGTACATTTCCAGCACTGAATTCTTTTCTAAACTTGGCTCCCATTTACAATCACCTATTTAGAGAATCGCCAGGCCCGGAGCGGTAGCTCACACCTGTAATCCCAACACTTTGGGAGGCTGAGGTGAGCAGATCACCTGAGGTCAGGAGTTCAAGACCGGTCTGGCTATAACATAGTGAAACCCCGTCTCTACTAAAAATACAAAACTAGCTGTGCATGGTGCTGCACGCATGTAATCCCAGCTACTTGGGAGGCTGAGGCCAGGAGAATTACTTGGACCCGGGAGGCAGAGGTTGCAGTGAGCTGAGATCATGTCACTGTACTCAAGCCTGGGTGACAGACTTCATCGGTGAAAAAAAAAAAAAAAATCACCAGATTTCAAGTCCTTGACCTTAAAATACCCACATCAAGCTCATTCTCTTTTCCTTAAATAGACCTTTCTTCCTACTTGTTTCCAAAATGCCTTCTAGGTAACCAGGCTCAAAACCTGGTTTTGAGTGGCTTCTGCTCTTCTTTCTCCTCGCTCTTTCTTTCCCTCCGCTGTCTGGGTGTATACTCTCTCACCATGAGCCCAAAACCCCAAGCGCTGGTCTGGGCCTGCTCTTGCTTCTGCCAGACCCCAGCAAGACCTCCCCTCTGGGGCCCTGCCTCTGGCATTTCCCTACATCCACCCCACTCTCCACCAAAGCCTGATCTTCTGGAAACACAGGTCTGATGGGGTCAGCCTCCTGCTCACAAACCGCCTAGAGCACCTCTGCAATCTCTACTAGAACACACACAGTCCTACTAACCCTCAGGTCCTCCACCAACGGGGCTTCACTCAGTTCTTCCTGCCTTATTTCACCTGGCTTCTCTGCGAGTTCCCTTTGTACCAAACACGTTTCGAACACCTCCTCAGCCTCTGTCCATTTGGGTTTCCAACTCCGTGCCCTTGCTCGGAGGTGGAATATCCTACAATACTCTTTGTCAATCCCTGGATGGGACCTTTGAATCACTCACTCAACCTGTTCACTTTCAGGATCATGAAATGCAGCCACACGAGGCTGGAATGGCTGGCATCTGGTCAGAGAGCCAGGCTACACAGAACTGGACCTCCCCAGTAAGGACTGGTGTTTTAGGTCACACCAGGTCCCTATGATCTGCTTATAATTGGAATAAAATCATCTGGTGTGAAATTTCCTTATTAGGCTAAAACCTCTAAGCCCACCAAATTTAAAAGAGAAAGAGAGAGAGAGAGAAAACAGCCAGCACACACATTTCTAGGGACTTACAGGGATTCTCAGAAACTCACAAGCCTTCCCAGATCTGCACGCTCATGTGCAGCAGCATGTGCTAGGTGAGTGTCAAGGGCTGTGCTGCCCACCCTGGGGTCTTCATGCAAGGCTTCACGCGGGGGTAAAGTCACCCTCTGCCCCACAGTGACAGGCCAGGTGGGCTCTACCGCTTCCATCTATTCAGTCAGGATTAGCACAGAAATTTCTTAGAGCCCCCAAATCAGTGGAGAGGTACACCAGGACACTACAGATCTTTCTTAACACTGACACCCAAGCCAAATCTGTGGCACCTAGAAAAATAAAATGATGTTTTTGAGAAGGACAATATCTAAGCTAACAGTGTACAATCATTTCTAACTATCCCTGATCAAAATTAACAGTGAGACTGCAAAGGGGGGATTTACTACATTTGGGAAATTATTACCTCTATATACCAAGGTTTACGGTTCCCCACCGGCTTTCCGGTAGGCTGGTCATGTGGCTGCCTTCACTGCCTTCCCTGCCTTCCCCTCTGAAGTCAGCAGCCGGGTCTCCCTCATCCCGGCAGTTGTGTCTCAAGTGTCTGCCAGAATAAAGGCACAAGAAATAGACCGTGATCAAAACTGAGCTTGAAGCAGCCAGATTTCTTGACCAAGAATGTCTGGAAACACCACAGTACTCCCCCAAACAGTGTAGTTATTGTAAAACAAATACAGAGTTGTGTGGTCTGGTGGTTTACTACATCAAGCTCTTTCCCTGGGGAAAAATATCCAGAGACTGCAATCTCAGCTAATTGACAAAAATCAAACTCTGGCACGATGTTCTTTCAGTTACACCAAAATCGGATGGCACAGACTTGAAGGGCTGCTTTTACTGAAACACTAGTGTCATGGAAATCCCTATGTATTTATTACATTCACTTATTTCTGGAAATGGAAGGAGAATCCCTTCTCTTCCCTTCCCCTAGAAATTCAGGAATACAGCCTTTTCTGGAACCATAAGATTTTGGCCTTGGATGTATTAGCAATATTTCATGCTTATTATACAATTAATTTGTTAATAATCAGTACACAAGGGGCCACAAACTCCTTACTCATAAGCGGGCTTTTGGTTTTTGTTTCTGAAGTCAAATTTTACAAGCTTCGATACAGGGGTATCCAATCTTTTGGCTTCCCTGGGCCACAGTGGAAGAACTGTCTTGGCCCACACATAAAATACGCTAACACTAATGACAGCTGATTAGCTTTAAAACAAAAGTCATATAATGTTTTAAGAAAGTTTACGAATCTGTGTTGGGCTACATTCAAAGCCATCCCGGGCTACATGCAGCCACAGGCCGTGGATTGGGCAAGCTTCCTCTAATATTTTAAACTTGGAAACGTATCGCTTTTAAAAGCCGAACACAATGGAGACTGTCACAATAGACCTGTGTAAATGTCTCCAAGCAAATAAGTCTCAAATATCTGACAGTTTATTTCCACCTAATGACTGGTTTCCTTTGTGCCCACCCTGTAAAAAGAACTTCCGCAAAATACCATTTGGCTAATTCTCTGCCTTGGGCAGTCCTACAATTATAAACTCCGCTAAACAAATAAACTTCCTTCCTATTTTTCAAGTATTCCAAAATTGGAGACTCTATGTCTTTGGTTGGCAAACTATTTTCTAGAGTCTAACAGCCTTAGCCGTGAAGAAATTCTTCCCAGCATTTTGAGAGATGAAAAAGACCAGACACTGTCAAGGAGTCCCTCCCTACACCTATTTCAGGGAAGGGGAACTAAAGGCACAGAGTTGTGACCTTGGGCAAGGTCACCCAGGCTGCCGTGGCAGAAGCCAACGTCCTCCTCTCTCCCCCAGTTTCTCCTGAACTGATCTAAGTTACTGTGGCCTGAAGAAAGCAGTTTGCTCTTGTTCTGTCCTAGGAAACAAGATTTATGTTTAATTTAAGCAGAATGTGCTAGAACAACAGAAAGAATCTAAATATTAGTGTTGGCGAAAAGAATCGAACTCTGTAAAACATTTAGAGAGATTTATTCTAAGCCAGATGTGGGGACCACGACCCACGACACAACTCCAGGAGGTCCTGAGAACATGTGCTCAAGGTGGCTGGGCTCTAGCTTGGTTTTATACGTTTTAGGGAAACATAAGACATTGGTTGGGTCAGGAAAGGTGAGACAACTTGAAGGGGGAGGGGGGTCCAAGTCACAGGTGGATTCAAAGATTTGCTGAATGGCAATTAGCTGAAAGAGTTATTATCTAAAGATCTAGAATCAATAGAAATAAGTGTGTAGGTTAAGGTCATAACCTGGGTAAAGACCAAGGCTTTTATCATGCAGATGAAACCTCCAGGTAGCAGGCTTCAGAGCTCTTGTCAGACCTAACAAAAAATGTGTCGGACTCTTAGTTAATTCTCTCATGAATCAGGGAAAAGATCTGTAAGGGGAAGGGGATTCTTTTGAGAATGTAGATTTTCGGTATTCCATATTTGGGTCCCCTTCCACAATCTTCGTGGAAACTTTCTCTGTCTCATCTTTTTCCCTCTCCTTTTCCTCTTTCTCTGCCTAAATAAATCACTTTCTGCAAAAAAAAAAAAAAAAAAAAAAAGAAGAAAAGAAAACAGAAAAGAAAGAAAAAGAAAAGAAAATGTAGATTTCCCCTGAAAGAGATAGCTTTCCAGGGCCATTTCAAAATATACCAAAGAAATATATTTTGTGGTAAAATACCTCATTTCTTTCAGGGCCTACCATCTGTCATGTGATGTTAGACTAGAGTGGGGCTGGAATTTGAGATGTGTTTGTGGTAGTCTTAAGATCTCTGCTTCAATGGTTTACGCTGGTCAGTTGTGTCTGAATTCCTGAGAGGAAGGTATGATGAAGCAGGTACCCTTTCCCATCACGACCTGAACTCGTTTTTCAGGTTTCTTTGGAATGTCCTTGACTGAAGAGGGGGTGGCCCATCCATCAGTTGGGGGGTTAAGATTTTATTTTTGGTTTCCATTTGAATGAGTGCCAGGTGATACAAAGAGCTCTGTTTGGATCTCAGCTGTGGCTTTGGGAAAGACACCTCACCTACGCAGGGCTTCGCATTTCTTCATCCTTAAAAAGAGGGAACAGAGCTAAGCAACTATTCAAGTCCTTCTTCACCCCTAAACTCAATGACGATGATGGTTCACGCGTACTAAGTGCTTAATCTAGGCACTAAGTGTGTCACATGAATAAATTGTCAACAGCCTGGAGGATAGCTTTTTATTATCCTCCTTTGATGGATGAACATATTAACGTCTAGGGAAAAAAATAACTGACTGGGCACAGTGGCTCATGCCTGTAATCCCAGCACTTGGGGAGGCTGAGGCAGGTAGATCACCTGAGGTCAGGAGTTCCAGACCAGCCTGACCAGCACAGTGAAACCCTGTCTCTACCAAAATTACAAAAATTAGCCAGGCACGGCGGCGTGTGCCCATAGTCCCTGCTACTCAGGAGGCTGAGGCAGGAGAATTCCTTGAACCCGAGAGGCAGAGGTTGCAGTGGGCCAAGATCCTGCCGCTGCACTCCAGCCTGGGTGACAGAGCAAGACTCTATGTCAAAAAAAATAAAAAGAAAAAAGAAAATAAAATGGCTTACTTAAGGTCATACCTCCACTGGTAACCAGTGGAAAGATTTGACCTAGACCAATGATTCCCGGGATCCTATCCTCCTTATCAGAGGTAGACAACATAAGATACCTGGCTTGACTTGCAGTCACAGAGACACCGATTCTGAATTGAATACAACTGTAGCAATCATTCAACACAATGCTCTCATTTTATGGATCAAGGACTGAGGCCCAGACAAGCATATCTTGCCCCAGGTCAAAAAATGTATTGGAAACACAGCTACACCCTGCTCTTCCCAGACAAGCTCATCCTAGAGTGCTTGAGAGTTTACACGCACTTACATCAGCTCACCTGATGCCAAACAAGACTACCTAATGGGCAGCTGGCATTGATCATCTTTTCCACATCACCTAGCCAAGGCTAAACAGCAAACGCCCAGCACACTGGGGCCTGCAAGCCACGCCTGCAACTGCCCACCTAGTGTGCTATCATAGGCTGATAAAACATCCACCACAGTATGATTCTCTGGAGAGTCTATGCAGAATGGACTCCTAAAGAAAACTTTCCAGAGAAGCTGAATAACTGTGAAACATGGTTCTGTGGTACTTTGAAAAGAATATCGGAAAATAAGTGAAAGCACTCTAAAACCCACAACTCAAGTCGACGAGAAAATGCAATCTCAAGCTTGTGGTCACTCAAAGCCGATCTCTTTCGCTCTATCACTTCATTGTCTTAACCTCCTCCCAAACTTCGCCTTCAATCTTCCATGTGATTTTTCTCTTATTTCCTGTTTCCTTCTCTCCGCAACGGAGAACATCACAAAATTCAGGGATTTAAAAAATGTGTTAGACTTCTTGTATAGTTTCAATATTGTATATCCCTTTCTAAAAGCAGATTAGTTAAATGTTTTAGATCTCTCACCTAAGAAAGAAGAAAAAAGTTCAGTTTCTCAGCGGAACAAGGTATTTTTCGAAGCTCTTCTGCCCTTGTTTCACATCCTGAACATGTATTGTGATCTCCTTGTTACAGAGATAATGCAGGTACGACAGAAAATATATTAATCTAGAGGCAAACAAGTCAAGCTTTCATCTTAATAGCTAGGACAAGGTACCTAGCCTTTCTGAGCTTCAGTTTCTTCATATTCCTTTCCTGGAAAGAAAAAAAAAAGGAAGGAGGAACTAATATCACTACTCCCACAAGTATTTTGAGAATTGAATAACTTGTGAGACTTGACTACTCCTAACGCAATGACTGGCACATAGAAAGTTCTCAGAAACACAATCATCTCTTCCCTTGCGTTCGCGCTAACATAATTGTCCCTTCTATTAAATGTCCTTTGCAGGTGATGTTTTTCTGAGCAAAGTCAATCTCTCATATCAGAGGGAAGAGGTTCATTACACACACACCCCTCACCTCCTAGAGGATGCCTTCGAGGAAATAGGAGCACTCAGGGAAAGGGTGGGTCATTACAGCCCAGTGCTAGAGAGCTAAACAGACACACTAGACACTGGCAACTTCCACTCTCTTCAAATACTCAGGCTGTGGTTCTTGTACAGTTAACACCACTGGTTGGTCCTCCCAGGATGCAGAGACAGTTACAACACCCTTCACACGTCCAAGGATCCCCACCCACCCCAACCCGACTGCTCATGCTTCCTTTCCTTGCCCATTTCCCTGCAGGTATCTTGACCTGAAATTTGCAATACACTCAAGTGATTAAATATTCTGGGCCAGGCGCGGTGGCTCATGCCTGTAATCCCAGCACTTTGGGAGGCCAAGGCGGGCAGATCACTTGAGGTCAAGCGTTCAAGGCCAGCCTGGCCAACATGGCGAAACCCCAACTCGACTAAAAATACATAAATTAACTGGGCATGGTAGCGTGTACCTATAGTCCCAGCTACTCAGGAAGCTGAGGCAGGTGAATTGCTTGAACCCAGGAGGCAGAGGTTGCAGTGAGCTAAGATCGAGCCACTGCACTCCAGCCTGAGCAACAGAGCAAGACCCTGTCTCAAAAATATAAATAAATAAATAAATACAGTATTCTGAAATACAACATAGTATTTGATAGATGTGCATAGTTTTGATTTTAGTAAAACATTTTGAAGATGAAAGTGCAAATGTATCAGCAGAGCAATATTAACAAGGTACATCGAAAACAGGTTTCCAAAAACTTTTTAAGTTCTGCCATAAACTAGCTGTGTGATCTTGTTCAAATCAAGCTACTTCATCGCTCTGGGTGTCAGTTTCCCCATGTAGAAAAGAACAAATGAAATTACATTCAAGATGACATTCTGGTTACACCATAACTGCGTTACTAAGTCCTACCAGAATGACCACCACCCTAAGCCACAATTACTGACAGGTATTTGTGGGCCCGTGGCAGTGCTGGGATGAAAGAAAAGGGTCTTCTTAATCCTGAATTTCCCTGAATCTGAGCAATTTATCTAAATTGATGTGCCTTCCTCAGGGTTAAAAATCAATGGTCTCAAAAACAAGGCAAACACTTGGAGAGCAACCTTGGATCATTCTGAAACGTGCTAGAAAGTACCAGTAGTATTTCCTAACTATTCCTTTTCATAATCTACCAGGTCAATGACCTACAATTACCCTTGAGACCTCATCTTCTAATCTCCTCCAAAATCTCAGCTGAGTGATTCTTGGTGCATCTATCACATTAAAATTAAATTCTCTCCACAGGTTTCCCTCTTCCCATTAGACCACAAGCTACTCAAAGGCTGGGCCTGTGTCCTGCTCATCTCAGTATCCAATACCCCCCATGCCATTAACTTAAACTGCCCATTCACCCATGTTTTAAATGGTCTACACCTGAAGACAGTCTTCACAATTTCCTAAGCAGATTTTTGACATTATTCCATTTTAAAATAGGATCTATTTTTTAAAAGATAATACAAAACAAGTATATTAGGTTGATTTTTGAGATAAGAAAACAGTCTCAGCAAAGTTTAACTTTGCCATGTCCAACCAGAGAAAAAGAACGGAGCCTGTGAGTCTAACCCCATTTAACATGACAGATATAAAAATAATTTACAGGAAAATAACCAAAGTGCATGAAAATTAAGGAAATTTTTCTGTCAAATCTTTCATATAAATTTAACAAAACAGCATAGAGTACTTGTTCATCACTCTTCTAATACAAAATTAGAAATCACAGAAATTTTAAAATGGAAAAAATGGAAAAATCAGATACCTAAGATTAGATCCATAAATATCATAAATATAACCAAATAAAGGTTTTTCTATAGGTTTTACAGATGTTCCTGAATATTACTGTGCATTATAAAATTAAATTCAAAACCACTAACTTTTTTTTTTTTTTTTTTTTTTTTGAGACAGGGTCTCACTCTGTCAGCCAGGCTGGAGTATAGTGGCACAACCTGGCTCACTACAACCTCTGCCTCCTGGGCTCAAGCAATTCTCATGCCTCAGCCTCCCAAGTAGCTGGAATTACAGGTATACTCAACTACTCCCAGCTAATTTTTGTATTTTTCTAGAGACAGGGTTTTGCCATGTTGGCCAGGCTCGTCTCAAACTCCTGGCCTCAAGTGATCTATCTGCCTCAGCCTCCCAAAGTGCTGGGATCACAGGTGTTGAGTCAACATGCCTGGCCTAAAATTATTTCTACTCCTTAAAAGTTAATCAAAAGAAAGGGAGTAAGACTAAATCAGCTGTCACTAGAGAAACATAAATTAAAACAACCATGAGGTACCACTACACTTCTATTAGAATAACCAAATTCCAGAATACTATAACTAATACTTAAATGCCTGTAAGGAGCAACAAAAATTCTCATTCATTGTTGATGGCAATACAAAACGGCACAGGCACTTTGAAAAGCAGTTGGCTGCTTCTCATAAAAACACACATACTCTATTACAATCTAGCAATCAGACTTCTTAGTATCTACTCAAAGGAACTGAAAGCTTATATCTACACAAAAACCTGCACAGAGATGTTCAGAGCAGCTTTATTCATAATTGCCAAAACTTGGAAGCAACCAAGATGCCCTTCTGTGGGTGAATGGAAAAACTGTGGTACATCCAGGAAATGGAATATTATTCAGCACTGAAAAATGAACTATTAAGACATTCAAAAAAGTACACAGGAAACTTAAATGCATATATTAAGTGAAAGAAGCCAATCAGAAAAGCTACATATACATCATATGTTTCCAACTACATGACACTCTCTATAGGCAGAACTATAGACAGTATGAAGATCAGTGAGTTGCCAAAGGCTCAGGGAAAGGGTGGGATAAACAGATCACAGAAGAGTGGTAGGACAATGAAACTACGCTGTATGATATTATAATGCTGGATACACGTCATTATACATTTGTCCAAATCTATAGAATGCACATCACCAACAATGAATCCTAATGTAAACGATGGACTTTGTGTGATAATCATATGTCATTGTAGAGTCATCAGTTGTGACAAATGCACCATTCTGGTGAGGAAAATATTGATAATAGAGGATGCTGTGCAGGAGTAGGGACCAGGGCTATATGGGAAATCTCTGTAACTTCCATTCAATTTTGCTGTAAACCTACAACTGCTCTAAAAAATAAAGTATATTAAAAAAAAAAAAAAAAGAAAAAGCTGGGCACAGTGTGGTAACTGCACACAAAGCATCATACAGAGTAAAATATGCAGCTCTAAGAGTTTGGGGAAAGATCAGCTTTGTTTCCTAATGGGTCTTCACTGCTGCAGAATAAAATGCCAAAGGGGTCTGGATGCCACGCTCATCCTGGTCCCCGATCACCTGTCCAGGCTCACCTCTGCTACTCCCTCCAGCCCCACAACCTCCTGTGACTGCAGCTCTGCAGAGGAGCCTCCAGACCTAAGTATGGCACACCCTGCCCTTCCCGTTGTTCTCCACCCTGCTTAGTACAGTCATCCAATGAATGAATGATTAATCAGAGGTGCTTCAGGAAAGGAATGAAGGATGAGGAGGGTTTTGATAGAAACTGAAGAATGGGACAAACACATGTAGGCTACGATTAAAGAATTTATCTAAGGAAACAAATTATACTTTAGTTTTTTTCCTCATTGGGCATTGCTCTGGGCTGTGTTCTATTTACAGATTAGGTGGGATTTCTATCCCTGTTTTCCTCCTTTCTCTCTCAGTAAAACCAACCTATGCCCAAGTTCCTATTCCTAGCACACTCCAAGCAACTAAATAAAGTTCCCAAAGCCAAAAGCACAGCTGCCACCACTACCAGGTAAAAAGCACCCCACAGGAACTCTGCTGAAATCCTGGTCGGAGTTATACCAGCTTTGCTTAGCAGAGGCAGCAAATTTTTCAAATTCAAGGAATGGTTTCACTATGACAATAAGGAGTTTTCCTCTCCTAATTAAACTCAAGCAGCCGCTAATTAAATGGAATGAGTCTACAGAAGAAAAAAAATTTAAACAATACACCACATTAACCTAGGACAAACTTCAAGGAGAAACCAACATAACCTAGGACTGACTTCAAGCAACACAAGAGAATTGTTGCCTAAATACTTGCTGTAGTCAGATTCACACCTTCCATAGGAAGGCTGCTGTGCCGTGTGCTGATAAACAGAGGGGCAACTCCAACCGCCTAGAAGCACCCAAGGTGGGCCGGTCCAGTCTGCAGGAAACCTCAAAGGTAAATAAATAAGCCCAGAGTCAGGACAGAACCTTGCATGAAAGCTGTGCTTAGAACAGATGATGGAAGGATAAGCTGTACTTGTACTCAACATATAAACAGCAATTAGTTACTCGTTAGCATCAAACTCAAACAACAATATAGCAAAGCCGGGACACATCATTTCAAAAGATGAAGGTCAATGAGTATCCACTGGTGTTCCTTTCTTATTACTGAGGTCCAAGCTACCACGATCACCTTCTGCCCAAACCACAACAGCCTCCTAAGCTGTCCCTCTGCTTCCAACCAAAATATACATCAGCTGACATCACTCCTGCTCCTACACCCTCTAATGGCCTCTAACTACACATAAAAGCAAATCCAAACCCCATTCTGAGCCTGCGGAGTCATAAAGAGCCTGGCCCATCTTACCCCTCCCCACTCTGAGCTAGTGCTCTGCACCCAGCTGGAGGTATTCCAGCCACACCTTCCTTTTCCCTGCGGTCTTCCTGGAGCATGTCTAGTGCCCTCTCACCACTCAGAGGGAATGCCACCCTGCACCACCCCAGCCCGCAGCCACTCTTACTTCTCTTCCTAGCACTGACCACCATCTGAAATTTATCTTGTTTATCTGTTTGCTTGCTGCTTTTCTATATCTCCCATCTACAATTCCATAAAAACAGGGACCTGGTCTGCCTGTCAGTTGCTAAATCCCCAGCTCCTCAAATAGTACCTGGCGGATGGTAGGTTCTCCATAAATATCTGCATTGAACACATTTGTTAAATGACTTGTTGAATGAATGGTGCCTATAAACCAATGTTTTAAGTAATGCCCAAATATGGAAAACCTAGTTTTACATAAAATGCTAATTAGAAAGCAGTTACTTGCTTTACAAAAGGATTCCCTGGGCTGGGAACAGTGGCTCACATCTGTAATCCCATTTTGGGAGGCCAAGGCAGTCAGATCACTTGAGGTCAGGAGTTCAAGACCAGCCTGCCCAACATGGCGAAACCCCATCTCTACTAAAAATACTAAAAATTAGCTGGGCGTGGCGGCACATGCCTGTAGTCCTAACTACTAGGGAGGCTGAGGTGGGAGGATGACTTGAATCCAGGAGGCAGAGGTTGCAGTGAGCCAAGATCGTGCCACTGCACACCAGCCTAGGCGACAGTGAGACTCAGTGTCAAAAAAAAAAAAAAAGAAAGATTCCTTTTTTACTGCATCTTTAAATATTTAATTTACAAATCTTCAAGGTGCACACTTTCTCAAGGATAATCTATTCTGCAGAGTGAATTAACTCCTCCAGGGCATAAACATTCCATATATACTGAAAGTACCTAGTAAATACCTGTTGAATGAGGACTGGAAAATACACAGTTAAACGCATTATTAATACATGACATACGCAGTTAAATGCTTTATTAATAAACTAAATAATACACGGCATAAACTATATGAAACTACATGGATTTGAAACACAGCACACTTGGCTATATTTAGGTCTCATTTTCCATTTTTTCTCATAAACTGACAAATGTATATTTAAAATCCACTAACTTGAGAAACCAGCAATAATCTTAGCTACAAACTTTATAAGCAGGTGCAAATCCAAATAAAGTCTGAAAGTTATTTGGCAGTTCTGCTACAGTTAGTTTTGTCCAACAGACACATGGAGGCATAGAAACAACAGATATACTCAAAAATCTCAGGTTGCTGGGGACATCTGTGAGTTTAATATGAAAATCACAAACCTTGGGCAGTTTTATTTACAAACTATATAAAAAGTCAAGTGTCCCCAGCGAAAGACTAACCAAGAAATCACATTGCTATAAAGGCTAGTCACATTCTTGATGCCATGCACACCTGCCCCAAAGTTCCAGATCATGTCGAAGTTTTTTTTTAAAGTACAATTTGTTTTTCTTTCTTCCTTAAGCAGATAATCTCTTTAAAACAAAACTCTTCCCCGTTTTGGCTTTATTCCTACATCATGAGATTGCCCGCTCTAGACACTCAATAGTCATACAATACTAACGCATCGCCCAAGAAAAACACATTCATGCTCAGGTATCCACCTGAATCAACCGACGCCCACCCCGACTCCTTCCCTACCAGGTGTTCAGACGCAGCTGCAAAGGTCAAAATGAAAAAGGAAAGTCAGCTGAGTAACTGGAAGTGCAGGTGTCTGTGTGAGGCCTGTGCTGATGTGCAGCTGTGTTTCTGAAGGGGCATTTTGAAGTCAAACATAACAACTTCAGGATTGTTCACACTGTGTGCATTACCTCTGTCGTTTGTCGTTGTCTTTGGGATATGACCTAGTTTGTAATGTAAAGTGTGTTCATGACTTGCCTCTTCACTGTAAACCACAACAGTTCCATAGAATATCATTCTGACAGGCCGGGTGTAGTGGCTCACGCCTGTAATCCCAGCACTTTAGCAGGCAGAGGTGGGCAGATCACTTGACATAAGGACTTTGAAGCCAGGCTGGCCAACATGGTGAAACCCCATCTCTACTAAAAATACAAAACAACCGGGCCTGGTGGCATGCGCCTGTAATCCCAGCTACTTGGGAAACTAGGCAGGAGAACTGATCGAACCCGGGAGGTTGCAGTGAGCTGAGATCGTGCCACTGCACTCCAGCGTGGATGACAGAGCAAGACTCCATCTCAAAAAAAAAAAGATCATTCTTACAGTCTATAACTCCAAGAAATGTACTTCCAAGGACTAATGTCATATTCTGAAATCTTTCACAGGATAACATGTTATCTATAAAAGTCATTCAATTTCAGGATATAATTTGTAATGGCTGAACCACCTAGAGGAAATGAAATATAACCACATTTTTTAAATTTATGCTAAGAGGTATATATAAATTTGCTCCAAAAACATTTAATGTTGTTTTGCTACTGTTGTCCTGTAATTGAAATAATTTTGAGGCCAGGTGCGGTGGCTCACACCTGGCTTACAAAGTGCTGTAATCCCAGCACTTTGGGAGGCCAAGGTGGGTGGATCACTTGAGACCAGGAGTTTGAAACCTGCCTGGCCAATATGGCAAAACCCCATCTGTACTGAAAATACAAAACTTAGCTAGGCGTGGTGGTGCGCACCTGTAATCCCAGCCACTGGGGAGGCTGAAACACCAGAATTGCTTGAACCTGGGAGGTGGAGGTTGCAGTGGGCTGAGATTGCGCCACTGCACTCCAACCTAGGCAACAGAGTGAGGTGGTGTCTCAAAAACAGTAACTTTGAAATAACAAGATTCAGAATCCAAATTAAGCCACCAGCCTACATTTCATCCATATAAACTTTTCTAAAGTATTGACACTCGGAGAAGGCTAACAATCCTACTAAAGGTCTGTGATAGTTTTTGAAATAAGGCTTTGCTGGGGGCGTTTTCACTGTCTCCTCTGTACCAAAGTAAACAAAAGTCCATCTCCCACAATGAACGGCATCTTACTAAACATGTTCTGGAAAAGTAAATAAAACTTAAAAAACAGCACTAGCAATAAGTTTTGAAAAATTTACATCTGCAATAAAATGAGTCGCAATTTGTTTTTTTTTTCTCCCTTTGGCCTCCCAGTACAAAAGTATAACAATATAAAAGTAGACTCAAATCCTCAATCTAGGATGAGGAAGCAAAATATAATCAGACAACACGTTGAATTACTTTTCAAACTTCAAAAGAGGTTTTAAATTCCCCAATACTTACAAAAGCTGATTCGCTATCAGTTGAAAACAGAATGTGTAGACATTACCAATTTTTCTTAGGTACAAAACCACTTTATAATGACTCAAAACATTTTTGAAAGTCATCTCATTTTACCACCAGCTATGTATCAGGAAGTGATTCTAATGGAATGTTATTTATGTAGTAATAAAATCTATCTAGAAACTTTTGCCCACCTAAAAACTAGTGTTATCTAGTTTCTGTGTCTCCAATTTTGTATCCCTTAAATCACAGGCAAAGCCATACCTGCTCACAAAACAGGTATTCATAAAATGTAATTAAATAACAATGTAAAAGCACTGCGAGATAACTAGAAATATAACCACCACCTGATTATTCATTGGTAAAGGCTCTCAGAACGGCTAACGGATTGTGAGCTTATTACTCAACCTGACATACACAGGAAGCAAGCCCTGCGACAGGGCTGACCGAGGGAGTGAGTGCACCGGGTGACATAAGATGCACTAAGCCCAGCGAGCCTTCCAAGGCTGCGAGGGCTGCATCCTTCAAGGCACACTCAGACACCTGGCGCTGCAGAAGTGGAGAAAAAGAATGATTGATGCTATCACTGTGTTCTCCAGCTGGTGGGAACTCTGGACATCTACCCTATTGCCTTCCTGTTAGCAACAGTGCAACTGGCCTGGATTTGTACAACCCAGTTCTCCCGAAAGCGCTGATGTTCTGAAAATAAAACTTTGTGGGAATGGAAAGTTAAAAACTTCTATTTAAAACTCAGACCTCGGAACATGCCCTTTGAAACCAGAGGGTTAAAAACGAAAGACAGACGCCCCTTGCGGGCACCAACTTCATTCACCCTTTGGGCATCCTGGGCGCCCTGTCCGCCGCGAGCCTGCATCCGCGAGGGTGACGCGCGAGAGCGACAGACACGAGGGGCGGCTCCGCGGCGCGGGGGGCCACAGGGGCCGGAGGAGCCGCCCGCCGGGCTCGGCCTCCCGCAGGGGTCTCCGAGTCCAGCCTCAGTCTCCCCACCTGTGAAATGGGCGCCGCTACCTCGCCAGTCCTCCCCACAGGGATTTGGCAAACTAATGAATGAGAAACGCACGGCGAACGACCCGGCAGCGCCCGCCGCCTGGCCCCCCGCGGCCCGGCCCAGCCCCGGCCCAGCGCCGGCCCGAAGGTTACAAACGTTCCAGCCCCGAGCCCGCCGCTCCGCTCCGGTAACGGGCGCCCGCCCGACGTCGCCCCGACGCCGCCTACCTTGGCCACCCAGCTGAACAATGGTGACATCGCGCGCCGGGCGGCGGCTCCTCGCCCGCCGGCTCCCGCTCACTCCCGCCGCCGGCCCGTGGGCCCACGGGCGGCCGGGGACGGGCTTGCGGCGCGGCGGGGCCGGGGCATCGCTCTCCCCGGCGGCGGCGGGCTCCACCCCGCTCGTCACTACCCCGAGAGGTCGCGCCCGCTGGGCGGCCGGGCAGAGAAAGGGAAGTGGGAGGGGAGAGCGCGGGGAGGGGGTGGGCGGGGGTGGGCGGGGGGAGGGGAGGAGGGGAGGGGAGGGGAGGGGAGGGCGCGCGGCCGACCCCGCCCACCCCCGCGCTCTGCCGCCGGCGGGAAGTTGGGACGCCGGGTCGCCCCCCTCCGAGATGCTTAGGGCTGTGCAGGAAACCCGGGAGACCAGGGACGCGCCTTTCCAGGTCTTTAGGGTCCATTTTGCACAACTTTCAGAAATGTACGAGTTCCTCCCTCTCCGAGGTTCGACAAAAGCCCCGGAGTTGGAGCTAACACAAAGCCTGCCTGCCCAACTTTCCAGGGGTGACTCCCACCCCCAGGGCGTTTCTTCCTAAGCGCTTTAGATTGCTGGTAACAAAAGGACCAGTGTTCCCCAGCCCCTAATACCTTTATATAATCATAGATGGTTTTCTTGGAATCAGAAAACTCGGCGATTGAGACCAAAAATGGGGCAGAGGAAAAGAAGCTTTTAGCTCCTGCCAGCCGGAGGCTTTAGCAACTTGAGAAATACTGATTTCACCACAGTTTTCTTCTCTCCCAAGGCAAGATGATGAGACAAGGTGGGCAGTTTACGGATACAGAGGTAAAGCTGCGTTTCAATCCCAGACACTTCTGAGTTCCACGTTGGAAAAAAAGTCCAAAGGTCTAATCGCTGATGTGTAATGTATGTGTCAGGTGGAACCACTCACCGAGTTCCTCAGGCCAAATGGCCAACGCAGGCCAAGAATGCTGCTTTTCTTTTTATAATGGTGCATTATCTTCATGAAAGACCAACAGGACATCTTAATGTTGTTCCCTAAGTATCTAGCATCTGAGTTTAGTGAGGGTATTAGCTACCTATTGCTGTATACAAAATTACCCCAAAACTGAGAAGCTTAAAACCACAAACAGCTTCTGTGGGTCAGAAATCCGGGAGCATCTTCGCTGGATGGCTCTGGCTGAAAGTCGCTCTAAAATTTCAGCCAACCTGTTACTGAGACTGCAGTCATCTCAAGACTGGCCTGGGACTGAAGAATCCACTCCCACGCTCATCCACATGGGGGTTGCCAGCATTTTGTTCCTCGCAGGGAGCTGGACTCAGGACCTCTGGTTCTTGCTGTTTCTTTCCATAGTGCTGATGAGAAAATGGCAGCTTGTATCCCCCCAGCACAAGTGATCCAAGAGAATGCACAAATCCAAAAAGAGTTTTTATAAATTAAGATGTGACATCCCAACACTTCTGCCGTATTACCTGTTTGTGAAAAGCAAAGACATAAGTCTAGTCCACACTTAACGGGAAGAGGTAATACAAGGGCATGAATATCAAAAGGAGAGGATCATGGGGGATGATAGGGTTTCATCTTTTTTCCACCCTTGTGGTTTTATCTCAGGCATAGGAACAGATAAAACAATAAAGGCATGAGGAGCCTGGGTGCTCCCAGGGCTCGCCCCTGTAATCCCAGCACTTTGGGAAGCTGAGGCGGGTGGATTACCTGAGGTCAGGAGTTCAAGAACAGCTTGGCCAACATCGTGAAACCCCGTCTCTAATAAAAAATACAAAAAATTAGCCCAGCGTAATGGCACGCACCTGTAATCCCAGCTACTCTCAGGAGGCTGAGACAGGAGAATCAATTGAACCGGAGGCCAAGGTTTCAGTGAGCTGAGATCACACCACTGTACTCCAGCCTGGGGGACAGGTTGAGACTCTATCTCAAAAAAAAAAAAAAAAATGTCATGGAGAAAGTCAAGAGTAATATCAGGCCATGCACGGTGGTTCATGCCTTTAATCCCAGCACTTTGGGATGTGGCACATGCCTATAGTCCTAGCTACTTGGGAGGTTGACGTGGGAAGACCATTTGAGTCCTGGAGGTCAAGGCTGACTCCAGCCTGGGTGACAGAGCAAGACCCTGTCTCAAAAAAAAAGTGACATCATTCCAACAGAGTCCAGCCTTGAAAAGGGCCTTAGGAGCATCTTAGGGAAGTGCTATTCTCTCATTCTTTTTTAAGTGGTGATATTCTCTGCTTAATGAAGGTGGAAAGCGGAGTGCATTTGCAGCCACTTAGCCAAATCTTTCCCTGTGACCACGTCACTTTCCCGAACACTTAGAAGAAATGGAGGCTGACAGCTCCACTACAGTGAGAGGCTTGTGGACTCTCCAACCTTACTATTCAAGGTGTGGTCCACAGACCAGCAGCCTCAGCAGCAACTGGCCATTTGTTAGAAATGCAGAATCTCAGGCACTGCCCTAATCCAGACCTACTGCGTCAGAACCTTCATTTTACCAATATTCCAGGTGACTGGCATACTCATTAAAGTTTGAGAAGTACTAGGAGATGAGATTCATTAACATTAATGATAAAAAGGTACTGTCCAATAGGCCCTGGAGAAAGCAGCCAAAATTGTCCTGTGTTCTTGGGCTGGTATGAACCAGCTCAGCCAGATGGCGACCTAGAGAGTTTTCGGGCAACAACATAGTTTTGATGTGAGTGGATGGGCAGCTGAGGACCCGACCGGACAAGCTGAACCCAGGACAAACGTCATCATACTCCATCACTCTAACTCCTACACAGAACTTTCCAAAAATGCCCAGAACTTACAAGCAACTCTGGGGAAAGGATGGGGAGAACCCTTAATTGACTAAGGAAATCTGAAGAACCTGTAGTGAGATAAATTTTCCACCACAAAAAATAGGGATGCCAAAAAAAAAAAGAAGAAGAAATTACATTAGGTTTAGGGGAATAAAAACTGCATTTCTTGCAAAAAAAAAAAAAAAAATAGGCCAAATCCTGAATGTAACAGTTACAATGGGAACGTATGCAGGCAGGTGAAATAAGGACATGAAAGTTTCGTTGTTTAAACCTGGATCCAATTCTCTGTATATGCACATCCAGGGTAGAGGCTCCTGCAGTCCGGGTTAGACTTTGTCTACGGTTTGTGTATCTTTTAGGCACACAGAGGTCCTTCTCTGATCCAAGTCTTCCTTCCTAATCCAGAAGTAGGTAGAATCACTCATCTCGTGGGAAAGCAGGAGCCTTTGCATTGGGTAGATTTGATAGCAATGTGTGGTGCTCTAACACCAAATATTTTAAGAAATATACATGAAAGCTCATATTTTAATTCACTACCAGCATGTAGCCTGCCAGTCACGCTGCACAAAGACATTCTCTATTATAATCTGGAATTCCATCAAAGGGAAACTTAACAGACAATCTGATCCTACACTCAAATACACAATTTTCTGTAAAATACCGCTCTCCCACCCATCTGAAAAATACATCCTTTCCTCAAGAAACTGCCTATTCTACCATGAAAGGATTGTATGTATACTGGGCATCAGTATTTTTTTTTTTAGACGGAGTTTCGCTCTTGTTGCCCAGGCTGGAGTGCAATGGCACAATCTCAGCTCACCACAACCTCTGCCTCCTGGGTTCAAGTGATTCTCCTTCCTCAGCCTCCTAAGTAGCTGGGATTACAGGCACGTGCCATCACAGCTGGCTAATTTTGTGTCTTCAGTAGAGACAGGGTTTCTCCATGTTGGTCAGACTGATCTCAAACTCCCAGCCTCAGGGGATCTGCCCGTCGTGGCCTCCCAAAGTGCTGGGATGACAGGCAGGAGCCACCTCACCTGGCCAGGCATCAGTAATTTTTAACATCTCCAAGGTGATTCTCTCATGCAGTCAGAATGGAGAATCTCTGCAGACAGAATAGTCATTGCTCAAGACACTGAGAGTTTCCAGCCCTGATTGTTTATCAGAGTCACCTGTAATGGGAAGGTGGCGGGGTGAGAGGGAGGGTAGAGGGCAGATGATTTGACTATTTTGGAGCAAAGGTCAAATTCTCAGAGACCTGAAAGGGCAGGCATGTCATGTAAGTGTGTGAAGAGGGCCAGCTGTGAGAGGATAAAGAATGAAGGAACTATGGCATCTTGGAGAATGCATTCTCAATTATTAAAACCGTCCACCTAGCCAAGCCAAATGTGTCAGACCACCGAACTCAGCCAAAGAGGTCATTATTGGTGTTGACTCGTCATGTTGACCCTGGGTTTACTTAAAGCTTAGAAATATATTCTAACAAGTGATTCTGATTATCAGCCAGGATTGAGAACCACTCTTACAGTTTTAGATCCTTTATTTAAAAATATACATTATACTTGCTCTGTAGAGAGCAATAGGCTATCCAAATAGGACTGCAGAGATCTGAACATGATAGTATCTAAGATGGTTTGGCTGTGTCCCCCACCCCAAATCTCATTTCTAACTGTAGCTCCCATAATTCCCACATGTTGTGGGAGGGACCCAGTGGGAGATAACTGAATCCTGAGGGTGGCTTCCCTCACGCTATTCTCACGGTGGTGAATAAGTCTCACAAGAGCTGATGTTTTTTTAAGGGGAAACCCCTTTTGTTTGGCTCTCAATTCTTCTCCTGTCTGTTGCCATGTGAGATGTGACTTGCTCCACCTTGCCTTCTGCCATGATTTTGAGGCCTCCTCAGCCATGTGAAGTCAATTAAACCTCTTTCCTTTATAATTACCCAGTTGTGGGTATGGCTTTATTAACAGCATAAGAATGGCCTAAAACAGTATCCCTACAGAAATCCCAAACTGTTGCCTTCCTAAATAACTTTAAAAGGATGCTTTATTGACCATCTCAGCACTCCTGAAACATTAAAGGGGGACTTGAAAGGCAGGGGGCCGGTCTGGGAACTGGAAGAGTTGCTTCCCTACCAAGCCTGACCATACCCCCTTCAAAACAAACCCCGACACTCCTGCCCCAGCTCTTCTGCCAATTTCTTCTTTTGAGGAGGAGCAAGAAGCATGGGTGGCAAACCTCCTGAGAGTTCAGGAGGCGATGCCAGGCAGGCTGCCTTCCAGTGTGGGGGCCAGGGAGGCCGGGACCCATGCAAAGGAATGACCTCACTCTGCCAGCTTGCTCCTCCCACCCTAAGACCTGGTTAAAAGTAGAGCCATTGTAATACAAACTCTGTAAGGAAATTCAACTGGGTTTCAAGTGAATCAGAACTACTTGGCAACGGATCAGGAATGTATTCAGTTCACAAATGTGAATATTCATTAGCATCTACTGTGGAAAGCCACAGAAGTCCTTGCAGGAAATAGCAAAACTGAGTTAGACCAGAATCCTGCCCTCAAGGGGCATACAGGGTAGCAGGGAAGTTCAGGCAGGGAGAAGTGTGACAAAAGCCTGAAGTTATTTTCCCTCAAAGCCCAGGTGAAGCTTTGATGAGTTTCCAGCAGAGGGAAAGTAACTTCAGGCTGCAAAGGAAAACCCAGCCTCCCGGCTGGTTTCAGGGCTTTTACAGATAGTGGAGAGGGAATGGGTTTTCCAGGAAGAAGGATCCTCACGGAGAAAGGCTTAGAGGATTAGCATTCATCTCTGGAAATCAGGCCTTGCGTAGGAGGAGATAGGACAGAAATCAGAGCTTCGTAGTGGAGAGGGAATGTTAGTGCTAGTTTAATGATACGCCATCATCTCTTACAAACAGAAAAGTTTGTTTCCAAAGAAATCAATATTTGCCAAGTATAATATCAAATCCTGAAAATCTAACACTAAAAATCTCTCTGCATAAATTGAAAATATATATGCCATGTAAAAACGTGTCCATAAATGTGTACAGCAGGACAAGTCACGAGAGCCAAAGAGTGGAAACAACACAGAAGCCCCTCCGCCGATGAATGAATCAATAAGATGTGGTATGTCCATACAATGGAATATTATTTGGCTATAAAAAGTAATGAAGCACTGACACATGCCACAGCATTGGTGGACCCTGAAAACATTATGCCAATTGAAGTAAGCCAGTTACAAAAGATCACATGCTGTAGGATTCATTTATGTGAAATATCCAGAATAGACAAATCCGTAGAGACAGAAAATAGACTAGTAGTTGCTGGGGGCTGGAGAGGAGAAAATAAGGAGAGATTGCTAGTGGGTGCAGGGTGTCTTTTTGCAGTGATGACAATGTTTTGAAATTAGATAGTGATGATGGTTACACTAATAAATACCAAAAATTGTGTATTTACTAAATACCAAAATGTTACAGAATATAAACTACATCTTAATTTTGTTAAATCCCTCTATGTGATGATGATTGAATGACTTTAGGTAAGTTAATTCGCTGAGCCTCTGTAATAATGGAACCCACACTTAAAAGGGCTAGTTTGGGTCGGGCGTGGTGCCTCACACCTGTAATTCCAGCTCTTTGGGAGCCCAAGGCAGTGGATCACCTGAGGTCAGGAGTTCAAGGCCAGCCTGGCCAATGTGGTGAAACCCCATCTCTACTAAAAACACAAAAATAGCCAGGCATGGTAGTGGTGGATGCCTGTAATCCCAGCTACTCGGGAGGCTGAGGCAGGAGAATCACTTGAACCTGGGAGGTGGAGGTTGTAGTGAGCCGAGATGGCACCATTGCACTCCAGCCTGGGAAACTCTGTCTCAAAAAAAATAAGCCTAGTTGTAGGATAAATAAGATAATACAGATAAAACACTGGCATATACTAGATGCACAGTAAATTTTGGCTCTAGATGTAGTGATGGTAGTAATAGTAGTAGTAGTAGCAATAATAATTGCTATTGTAGTAATGGTGGGTGTGATATGTTTTAAATGTAGAAGTAAATAAATGTAGAAGTAAAACAGAGTTTATGGGCTGGAGGCCTCAAGCTCAGAGCTGGGTTTATAGACACACAAAATAGGACAGGACAAACAGTCAAGATCAGAGAAGTGAATGTGTGTGAGCCAAAATTCACTCCAGCACCGTGGGCCTCCATGATGTGTCTCGATATTTTCCTCTCCCTTTTTATGAGCTGCTGTGTCTAATAGCAAGACTGTGCTCCATTTGTTACTTTAACTCCATAAGCCAAGCCACAAATGGTGCAAGTTTCTCCCGTAAATTCCTATCATACTAGCTGGGCAGAGACATGGTACACACAAGCATCACTAGCCTGCCTCACTTTCAATAGCATAGAAATTCATTGCCAGGTCTGGGTCCTGCTCACTCATGCACAGACCTCACTCGCTCTCCCAGCCCCACCCCTCCAATCCCTCCTTACCTGTCTACGTGGCTCACTTTCTCTCAAGGACACACCTACGCTCACATTTTAAATCAGGCCAGATTCAAGATGAATCTTCAGGTGGCAAGACAGAGTATTTCAAGACCATTTTCAGAGCAAACCGTGCTCAGTAAATTGGTTCATGAAGGCAAGAAAGTGTAGGAGAAGTGGAAGGACAAATTGGGTGAGGACGTTTTGAGGAGTACCTTATAAATTCAGGTGGGTACCTCAAGAACATTCTACCTTGATGTATCCATGTCAACATTTAAATTAAGGTCTCTAATTTTGTGTTTTCATTTTGTGCATTACTTTGTAATTTCTTGTGAGCCAAAATAACAGCAAGTGGACTTAATAAGAACATTTTTAGTGGGCCCCAGCCACCTTCATTAAATTTATCCAAAAGCCTTGCAAAACTAAAAGCTGGCTGCAGTCCCACCAGAAATACTAAGAAGATTGCAGGGTAAAGGGGAACCCATGAACTTGCAACTCCAGAGGAGACAAGATGGTAACAAAGCCCCTTGAGAATAAGGTTCACAACAGCTTAGGGATGCCTTTTTTTCTCCTTGTATGTAACACTGTTGCTGAAACAGAAATTTACTAATGACACAGGTCATTAACAATCAATCCCTTAAAATGCTGTGATATTTCAAAACCAGCTAAATTATTATGTTTTGCTATTTAAATATCTGTTCTCAGTATGTTGCTCCATATGTACAGCAATCATGTTTACTTTTTAGCGTGTAAGACATTCCAAAAATAGAATCAGTGTTTTTCTATTTTTAGCTCAGTCTATAAAGTTTAAGAAAATAATCTTCCTTTCAAAACACTCTACACTTGTTTCAAATTCATGGAAAAACCCAGCAGTCATGAGCTTATAAAAGAAAACACTGTAAAAATTTAGAGTCAAAAGATTTTTACATCCACACCCTGTCCTGTAACTCAACATAGACTCTTAGCTTTAAACTCAGACATTTTGTTATAATTTATAGTGGAAACATTAGAAGCATTGCTCTACAGAGCACTAATTTCACCAAGAAATAACTTTTTTTCCCAAACTTTTTTTTCTAAACAGTCTTATTTCTTCATCAAAAATAAGACTGAAAAGAATCAACTCCTATTTCCTGATCAAATCTGTTAGTGATTAAAAATCTGACCCAAACTTCTCTTCCCACTTCTTCCATAGTAAATCAAAATTTTCTATTTTTTATAAGGTGGTTTAGTTTAACTTTGTTTAGAATAATTTCCCACTTCTAAAATAATTTCTCTTTATCTTTTTTTTTTCTTTAAGATGGAGTCTCACTCTGTTACCCAGGCTGGAGTGCAATGGTGTAATCTCGGCTCACTGCAACCTCTGCCTCCCAGGCTCAAGTGATTCTCCTGCCTCAGACTCCCAAGTAGCTGGGATTACAGGCATGTGCCACCGTGCCCAGCTAATTTTTGCATTTTTAGTAGAGACGGGGTTTCACCATGTTGCCCAGGCTGGTCTCAAACTCCTGATCTCAGGTGATCCACCCCCTTCAGCCTCCCAAAGTGCCGAGATTACAGGAGTGAGCCACTGTGCCCGGCCCTCTTTTTCATCTTACTCAAATTCCTGTAAAATTGCTAAATTTTAAACACAATTGAAGCTCTTTGTAAATGTCCTTGCTCTTTTTCAAAGCCTAAATTTATGTGCTTCAGCACTGAATTTTGGATCAGAATTGTACAGCAAGCACCTGGAAGAAAATGGTGCCACAAACCTCTGCACAAATGCACAAAACAATTTGAATTTGTTTCCTTGTTGTAGCTTAAGATTCCTACAAAAACTCTGGCCGGGTGCTGTGACTCACACCTATAATCCCAGCACTTTGGGAGGTCAAGGCGGGTGGATCACGAGGTCAAGAGATCGAGACCATCCTGGTCAACATGGTGAAACCCCGTCTCTACTGAAAATACAAAAATTAGCTGGACATGGTGGCGCGTGCTTGTAGTCCCAGCTAGTCAGGAGGCTGAGGCAGAAGAATTGCTTGAACCCAGGAGGCAGAGGTTGCAGTGAGCCGAGATCGTGCCATTGCACTCCAGCCTGGGTAACAAGAGCAAAACTCCGTCTCAAAAAAAAAAAAAAAAAAAAAAAGATTCCTACAAAAACTCCACCAAGCTACATGTATTTGCATCTCAACAAGAAGAGTGTGCCTAGTAAAACTCAGTGTAATTTTCATGTGCCCCAAGCAAGCTCATTTTCCGGAACATAAGACCCAAGTGCCATGTTCCTAGGCAAATGCCCCTCTGAAAACCCTGAAGATAAAAGGTGTCTCTAGGTTCAATACTTAGCAAAGGAATGCATAGATTCTAAACCACCAACTGCATCTTAGTCTCTATGCACAGCCAGCGAAGGTACATAATTGAAAATGTCCATTGGCCTTGGCAGGAGACGTAGGGCTGAGAAGATATAAGAGGGAAATGGCTTCTCTTTTCGATTTGTATTGGGGTCCCATTCAATTTCTTAAATGCTTCTAAGTAGTGAGGTCTGAGTCATTGCTCTTCTCACCTGGAATTTTTCAAAAGTGACAGGAATTTTGCTGTGGGCAAGGTAAGGATAAATTCACCTTTCAGATGAGGGTCAGGCATCCTCTAAAGCGGTTCCATCAATTTGCACATGGATTTAATGGAGTCTTTCTCTGTGTAAGGCAGCCCAGGCTGTCCCAGTGCTTGCTACTAGCTTCTACCTGCTGGCAATTAGCTATGTGACCTCACACAGTTCATGTGACATAGCTATGAACCTGTTTCCACCTTCTAAATTGTGGGTATTAGGCCCATGATCTCCAAGGTCCCTTCCCAGCTTCCCTCAGTCATGTTGTGAAATATAGATGAAATTAAAGGCCCATGGCCTGGGGCAGTGGCTTACACCTGTAATCGGCACTTTCAGAGGCTGAAGTGGGCAAATCACTTGAGGTCAGGAGTTCAAGATTAACGTGGCCAGCACAGTGAAACCACGTCTCTACTAAAAATACAAAAATTAGCTGGGCACGGTAGCACCTATAATACCAGCTACTCAGGAGGCTGAGGCAGGAGAACTGCTTGAACCCAGGAGGTAGAGGTTGCAGTGAGCCAAGATCGTGCCACTGCACTCCAGTCTGGGCGACAGAGTGATACTCCATCTCGAAGGAATGAATGAATGTCCATGACAGGTCCGCGTCTGGCAGCCTTAGCTCAGGATCAAAGTAGAACTAAATATATCTGCTCACCAATCTTGAGGCCATAATATCACAAGGGCCCTGATGCTCCTGGAACTTCTCCAGGCATCTAGAGTTAGTTCTTGTTCTCAGGGACAAGAATAGCATTTAAAAGAATGGCGACTCAGTCAGGGATCACCTGCTTCCACTCCAAGGTAGCCCTGCTCCAAGATCAAGGGTCAGGAAGGAAGAAAACAATATCTGCTGGTACTTACGGCATGCCAGATGTTTTCATATGTTATCTATCTCACAACCCTAGATGGTAAGATAAACAATAATAGTAATAAAGCATAATGTGTATCGAGTGCTTCCTATCTGCCAGACACTTCTAAAACCAGAAAACCTTCAGACAGCATCCATCATGGACCAGGTATTGTTGTAAGCATTTACAGTGCATGAGGTTGAGAGTATGAATACCTATTTTTGGGTGGGGAAACCGAAGCAGTCACCTGGAAAAGGAGAAAACCAGGATCAGGCCCAGGCACTCTGCCAACTTAACCACTTTACTTCACAGGCCCTAAGTATCTTAAAACCCTGCTGCAAGGTATTATTTATGCTGTTTTGCAGATGAGGAAACTGAGGTTCAGGAAAGTAAAATAATTCGCCCAGTGCTTTACCTAGACACAGTGGAGCAGTGGCTGCATAGGCCACCTGTCAGCATGCCTCCAAGCAGGTGCTAACTGTTACAAACACAGGGCTTCATGCTCTAAGATTTCAGTGAGCTGGCGTGGCCAAGAAAGGTTCTCTAGACAGCCACCATGCTCTGGCATCTTCCTGCCAACAGCAGGCTCTGTCAGGGAAAGAGCTTGGCCTTTTTCTTTTCTGTTTTTTTTTTTTGAAACAGAGTTTTGCTCTTGTTGCCCAGTCTGGAGTGCAATGGCGTGATCTCAGCTCACCACAAACTCTGTCTCCCAGGTTCAACCGATTCTCCTGCCTCAGCCTCCCAAGTAGCTGGGATTACAGGCATGCACCACCACGCCTGGCTAATTTTGTATTTTTCGTAGAGACAGGATTTCTCCATGTTGGTCAGGCTGGTCGCAAACTCCCAAGCTCAGGCCCACCTCGGCCTCCCAAAGTGCTGGGATTACAGGCGTGAGCCACCACACCCGGCTGAGGTTACCCTTTTTCATGAGGCTGGGAGCTGATACTAGCTAGATAAGATACAAATAGACTTGAAATGGCAGCAGATCCTAAAGAACAAATGAATGAACGAGGTAGGAAGGAAGAGAGAAAGGAAGCAAATTCTTGTGGAGTCTGAGGCAGCACGAACCTTCTCAACAGAACAGCCAGGCCAGGGGCCAATAAGAAGATGAGACCTGCAATAAGCAGCCCCCTGCCCCTTGTCCCCATCCAGCCTATGCTGGAGCCAGCATGCCAAACTCCACCTGAACCCAGGACAAAGCAGGAGCTTCACTGCCAGGTCTGGGGAAATCAGGCACATTGGCCCTCTCTGTGAAAAACTGGTCTGGCTAGTGGACAGGAAAATCCTCATCTCTCAGTAAGTAGGAAATTCAGTGGCAGTGGACTTGGCTCTGGCCACAGCCTAATGGGAACCTGAGTCTCCAGTTGGATGTGTCAGTGGATCTAGCACCAGGTTTAGAATCACCTTACATGAAGCACAGCACCCCAACCCTCCTTTCCAACTGTGAGACTGTGGGGCATGCACTGAAGTCTAGGGGACTCCAAGAAAGGGGCACACAGCCTCTCTGTGCCAACAAATGCTGCTTTAACTAATTTCATCAAGTGGTAATTTCACATATCCAGCCCTGGCCCATGTGTGTGCAGAGCACTGAACTTAAGCCATTGCAGTAATTCATTCACCCACTCAATATCGCCTACCAGTCCTTAGGGATGCTACAGTAAGCAAGCCACCTGCCCCTAGAGGGACGTGTTATAGTACAGCAGGCCCATATAGCAAGGAAACAGGAAACAGCATAAGTGGGTGATAAGTGCAGTGAGAAGGAATAGAGAGGGTGCTAGGAAAGCTGACAGAGGAGGCCCTAACCAACATCAGGGACCCTATAGTCAGCCTGGTGTTTTAAGCAGGTACCCAAATGCCAAGTACAAATGAGCCATTAGCAGGGAAAGAGCACAGATAATATTTCTAATCTACAAGAGAGTAGAGTCTGATATTGGATTTTCATTACAGTATTCTTGTTTCTTAGGATCTTAAAAATTATTTTCAAAACATTTATAGCATCATGTGACAGATATCCATGTGGTTACTACACAGTCTTAGCAGCTGTTTCAGATATTTTGTACACAGGTACGTAGATGGATATTTTTTTTGACACGGAATCTCATTCTGTCACCCAGGCTGGAGTGCAGTGGCATGATCTCGCTCACTGCAACCTCCATGTCTCAGGCTCAAGCAATTCTCCTGCCACAGGCTACTCAATGAGTAGCTGGGATTACAGGCATGCACCACCACGCCCAGCTAATTTTTGTATTTTTAGTAGAGACAGGGTTTTACCATGTTGGCCAGTCTGGTCCTGAACTCCTGGCCTCAAGCAATCCACCCACCTGGACGTCTCAAAGTGCTGGGATTACAGCATGGGCCAATGCACCTGTCCCTGCCTGCCTCCATCTCAACTCTTTCTTGCTCCTGTTCTGCCATGTAAGGTGCCTGCTCCTCCTTGGCCTTCCACCATGACTGGAAGCTTTGTGAGGTCTCCCCAGAAGCCCAGCAGATGCCAGTGTTATGCTTCCTGTACAGTCTGCAGAACTGTGAGCCAATTAAACCTCTTTTCTTTATAAATTACCCAGTCTCAGGTTTTACTTTATAGTAATACAAGAATGGCCTAATACAGTACTTTTAGTGAGTCAGTTTAAAATTGATTATAAGCTAATAAATATGCACAGCTTCAACTAAATAATTTTTATGGACTGTAGGAGAGGACCTGGCTTGTATTTTCTTAATGGTTTCATGTCTCACACCAAGGCCATCATATACAAAGAGGTGTCAGAAAAAGAAGAGTTGATATTTTTTGCCAAGGAAATACTTAAACTGACTGTAACGAAGATTTTAAAGCACTCTAGAGAAGCTGTACACTATTTCCCTGGGCTGACCGCAGACACACTTTAAATCAAAGACTATCTCATCATTGGACTTAAATGGCGATTTTTAAAACACTTTTTTTAACCAAGTTTTTATTCAATTCACTTATTTCAGTTTAGAATTTGACTTCTTATCCTCAGAGTAATCCTGAAAAAATTACTAAGAATAAAAAATTATAATTACTAACATAAGTCCACAGGATATTAGAACTGAAAAGATATCATATAGCTAAACCTGTTTATTTACAGCTGATGAAACTGAAGTCTGAGAGGTTAATTATTCATCCAACAAACATTTATTGAGTTTCTACTCTGATATCATTTCGATGCTTGCTATACTAATAACTGTACATACATGTAGCACTAAACATTTAGAAATTTAAACATGTTTAGCGTCTCTATCAACAGCTTTACGAGGTAAAATTTGAGACGTTACTAGCTTGCCCAAGGTCGCGTAGTCACTAAATAGAGGAAGCGGGGTTAGGACCCAGGGAGTCTGACTCCAGTAATACTTCCTGTCTTGCCATGGAATACACCTATGGTGCTTGAGTCCAAAATGCAGAGATACAAATCTTACAGGGAATGAGGTCCTACCATTTACAGAATATGATGTCCTCCTTTACAGACAAATTTTAGTTCTTCCGGTGAAGGGGACAATGGCTGAGCAGGGACTTATGCCCACACCTAATGGAAACTCATCCTTGACCTGAGTGGCTACTGACTCAAGACAAAGATTGCTTAGAGCAGCCCACCATAGCATCAGCTCCAGGGAAAGGGGAAGTACTTGGACGCCACAGTAAACGACACAGAGACGGGCCCTGCCCTCATGGGGCTCACAGTTTAGTGGGGGAGACAGGCAATGTACAAATAACTTCTCAAATATTTTATGCTTTGTCTTGAAATTTTAAACTTAACCAACCTCCAGTTTTAAAATCGCATGGAAGCCAAAAACAAGATGGAGTGCAACAGATCACAAAACCGTAACTCTTCTCTAAGGAACAGTAGGACAGCCTAGGAGGGAGACCTTGCATCTTTTCTGTTGGCCAGTTCTGAGGGCATCCTTTGATTGAGGAGGGATTGAGAAACTTTGGCCTGTCATGGGCTTTGATGGTTCTGAAAGAGCCACATCCAGTTGGCTTTTTGCGGAATAACATATTCAGAGACATAACTGCCACCCCCTTTCAGTAGCAAGAGCAAAACCACTAATATGTGTAATGAATAGCAGCTGCTGGTCTAGGAAACTCACTACGTCCTGGAATTCAGGGACCACAGAGGAACCCCTGAAACCTCTCAGGCGATCTGGATCGACACCAGACATCTGTGACTCTAACACAGCTTTGTACAGAATTCAAGGCGTGGACATAAAAGTGCTTAAGTTATAAGACATGAGAAGCATAAGACGTGGGATTCCATGAATATTACTTAGTCATACAGATATTTTAAGATAATCAAGATAATCAATGTTAGTCCTAGCTGCAAATATGTTCCCTATTTTTTTTTTTTTTTTAGCATTCTACGAAATTCTCACTCTTCTTTTAAGTATCTCCCTTTGCTGCTAGGCCCTCCTTAAGGCTTTCATCTGGCTCACACTAGGCTGGGAAGAAAAGATGTAGGAAGTTCTTGACCTGACCCTGGCCTTTTCTCCTTTATCCGTTGCTATTTCCTGTCTCCTGTTTCTCTACAGAAGTAAATCATGTTGACATATCCCCAAAGAGTAGGGGCCTTAGCATGGAAGGAATACAGAAGCAAAGAACAGCTAAGACAGAATCATATAAAGGGGAATATGACCCACTTTGTATTTATTCATTTATTTTGTTGTTAAACAAAGATTGCTCTGTTAATACAATTATACACAAACTCAAAAGCACTAAGACATTTAAATGTGTTATAGCAAACAGCTGGCAATTCAACATCCAGGGTCAAGAGAATGCTTGAAGGAGACCGCAACAGATGGGCTTCCCATGGTGGAGATGGCATCTTCACCGGTGAAGGGGGCCCAGCTGAAACAGCCTTTCAAGCTCTCTCTCCTCACCAAGAATCATGACAGGGACTCCACTCTAGGGGAGGTGTGCAATCTGCTGCTCTTCAGGCAGGTCAGGACCCTCAAACTCTAGAGGATTGAAGGGAAAGAATTTTTCTATTTCTAAACAGGCATTATCTGAGTCAGGAACAGAGCTTTTTGCTTTAACAGTCTTCTCAGTCACCTTTTGGGCAGAAAACCTTGGCTGTTTTTGTGTGCTGGGTCCATTGGTCTTTACTGATTTTTCTGTAGCTCTTTTGACAGTTCCCAAAGCCTTTCTGGTACCTTTAGGTAAGGCTGGTGGAGCATCGAACGTTTTGCCAAAACATGGTGTTAAAACTTGTCATCTCCCATCTAAGGCTTTGATTGAAGGTTCAGACCCCAGCTTTAGCCTGTCCTTAGCAGCCACACCAGTGCCTGGGTCTCCATTTCCTTATCGACATAGATCAGAGTAGCCATTCTGGATTATCGCTGCTCTCAATAGCCACATTCATCTAAGACCATGGTCTCACTTTATATTTAGATAGAACATTAACTATAGTGGAAATTGGTGTAATATCTAATACACGTGCTTAGCATGTCATCTGGGAGTCAGCATGAACTCATACAAAGAGTACAGGCCTGAGGTCAAACAGACCCGGAATCTCAGGAACACCACTTTCTGTTAGCTGAGAGATTTAGGCAAGTTACCTAACATGCAAGTCCTATTTCCACATCCATAAAATGAAGGTAAAACTCAACTCCTACACATTGTGAGATGATCAAAAACCACTTAGGTAAAGTGCAGAGCAACCAATAAATAAATAGTTTCTGCCTTTATTGTATTTTCTAATTTATAATGTACTTTTGCATACGTGATTTCACTTCTTACTAACCTTTAATAAATGCAAGTCTTCCGTTTTTTACTAAAGCAGCACCCCCAAAGTTCCTCTAAACTGCAAAGTGCCCAAATGTTTCATCCTGATTTATCCCTTTTGCCAGCTCTGATCTACCGGTGGTGTAAATCCAGCAAACAGTGGTGGGGAGAGCCGGGAGGCCCTGTCTGAGCAATGTGACTGCTAGCGATGACTGCTTGGGCAGGAATAGTGGACCGAGGCGAAGACTACATACCTGTGCCAACCCAACCCCAATCTAGTCCAGGCTATTGATTCACAGCAGCAAAGGGTCACTTCTGTTTCTAAGGCCTAGAGATAAGTTGAGGGCAGTTTTGCAGTCAGCCATTTCAATTCAGTGATAGATATCCTTGTCTAATTCATTCTATGAATCTTTGACTCACGGCCATATGTGTGTATGTATTTGAGCCCATATGCAAAAATACACAGTTGAGTCCTGAACGATACAGGACTGAGCTGCATGGATCCGCTTGTTCTCAGATTTTTTCCTGACGCTACCACCTCTGAGACTGCAAGACCAACCCCTCCTCTGCCTCTTCCTCAGCATACTTAACGTGCAGACAATGAGGGTGACGACCTTTATGATGATCTATTTCTACTTAATAAATAATGTTCTCTTCTATAATTTTTCTTAATATTTTCTTTTCTCCAGCTTACTTTATTGTGAGAATACAGGATATAATACATATAACATACAAAATATATGTTAGTCAACCGTGTTATTGGTAAGGTCAACAGAAGACTATTAAGTTTTTTGGGAGTCAAAGGTTACAGGTGGATTTTCTTTCTTTTTTTCTTTCTTTCTTTTTTTTTTTTTGAGATGTAGCCTGTTGCCCAGGGCAGTGGTGCTATCTTGGCTCACAGAAACCTCTGCCTCCTGGATTCAAGCCCTTCTCCTGCCTCAGCCTCCCGACAAACTGGGATTACAGGCTCCCACCATCACACCTGGCTAATTTTTTTATTTGTAATACAGACGGGGTTTCACCATGTTGGCCAGGCTGGTCTTGAATTCCTAACCTCAGATGATCCACCCACCTCAGCCTCCCAAAGTGCTGGGATTACAGGTGTGAACCACTGCACCCAATTTATAGGTGGATTTTTGATTGTGCAGGTGATTGCCACTCCTAAAACTCACATGTTTCAAGGGTCAACTGTACCTGTTTATTTGCATAAGGCCACCTCTAATACAAAGCACTATTCAAAGATATCATTAGAAGTCTTGCTCTTAACCTGAGACAGCTAGCTAGAAAGTAACAGAGCCATGATTTGGACCTGGTGTATCAAACGATTGATGTAACATCTACATGGAGCTTGTAAACTCAAGTGCCACCCAGGGTCAGTCAAGGAATGTAACTATGTGGTGTGCCAGTATAAGGGCAATGGGGAAAAGGGAAGCGGGTGGGGTAGAGTGTGTGTGCCAATATGCAAGCATTCCAATTAAATTGAATTTTTTTTTTTTCAAACACTATGGTAGGCAACTTTTTTTTTTTTTTTTTTTTTTTTTTTTTTTTTTTTAGACAGTCTTGCACTGTTGCCTGGCTGGAGTGCAATGGCACAATCTCGGCTCACTGCAACCTCCACTTCCTGGGTTCAAGTGATTCTCCTGCCTCAGCCTTCCAAATAGCTGGGATTGCAGACACCTGCCACCACGCCTGGCTAATTTTTTTGTATTTTTATCAGAGACGGAGTTTCACTACGTTGGCCAGGCTGGTCTCGAACTCCTGACCTTGTGATCTGCCTGCCTTGGCCTGCCAAAGAGCTGGGATTATGGGTGTGAGTTACTGAGCCCAGCCTGTAGGGAAATTTTAAAACATGTTTGCAGGCCACCTGCCTGCAATCCTGTCTCATTATACCATTAGCAGGAATTACTGTTAAATACCTTCTTTCAACCGTTCTGGCACATTCTTTTTTTATTTTATTTTATTTTATTTTATTATTTTATTTTGAGACGGAGTTTCGCTCTTGTTACCCAGGCTGGAGTGCAATGGCGCGATCTGGGCTCACCGCATCCTCCGCCTCCTGGGTTCAGGCAATTCTCCTGCCTCAGCCTCCTGAGTAGCTGGGATTACAGGCACGCGCCACCACGCCCAGCTAATTTTTTGTATTTTTAGTAGAGACGGGGTTTCACCATGTTGACCAGGATGGTCTCGATCTCTTGACCTCGTGATCCACCCGCCTCAACCTCCCAAAGTGCTGGGATTACAGGCGTGAGCCACCGTGCCCAGCTCGTTTTTTTTATTAATAGCCTTCTAATGGTTCTCTAAATTGGGGCAGAAATAAAGCAAAAGATGTAGCATATGTGTCCTAAAGAAGGGACAAATAAAGACCAATGACATCTAGAGATGTGAAAGCAAATCTAACCCAGGAACGCTTTCTGAAGGAGGTGGCCTTTGAGCTGCGAGAGATGGAATGCTTAGAGAAAAGGAGATCTCCCCAGGCAAAAGAAACAGCAATGAGCAAAACAGAGGGAAGCGTGGCCACGGGGAAATAAACAGACCCATTTTGCTGGAAAATAGAGTACGGTAGCTTGGAATCAGAAGAAAAAGTAGGAAGAATCATCTGAGACTAGATATGGTCAAGGTTCTTGACTGCCAAGCTGAGGAATCTGGTGTTTATTGGGTAGAGACGAAAATGGCCTGCTCGGGGAATCGGTTTTCTAGGAGATGAATCTGCTTTTTGAATTTGCAGACTTTCTTTTTTTTTTTTTTTGAGACAGAGTTTCGCTCTTGTTACCCAGGCTGGAGTGCAATGGCGCGATCTCGGCTCACCGCAACCTCCGCCTCCTGGGTTCAGGCAATTCTCCTGCCTCAGCCTCCTGAGTAGCTGGGATTACAGGCACGCGCCACCATGCCCAGCTAATTTTTTGTATTTTTAGTAGAAACGGGGTTTTACCATGTTGACCAGGATGGTCTCGATCTCTTGACCTCGTGATCCACCCGTCTCGGCCTCCCAAAGTGCTGGGATTACAGGCGTGAGCCACCGCGCCCGGCCTGCAGACTCTTTCTTAATGTGGAGCATACTTTTTTCCTAGACAACTTCAAGTCTGAAAAATGTGTTACTATTCTTAGCATATGTTTTTGAAAGTAAACTTGACCGCCAAAAGTGTATATGAGAAAAGGGGCATAAAAACTTAGAGCAAATCCAGTAACTGTAGCCATCTGTGTTTCTGTTGTTCTAAGTGGAGATCAGCAAAAATACATTTTAAGAAACAAATAAGTATGGTTGAAGCAATATTTTCCAGCAAAGCTTTCCACAAGTGGCTGCTGATAATTTTATCTGGCATTGCTAAGTAAAATACACGACCTACAGGACACCATGACGAACTATCATCTGTTGCATTATAAATGGAAGAATAAAAGGAAGGAAAGACAGAAGGGAGGGAGGAAAATGATATGTAGTTTGTCAGGAAATGTAAATCAAATGTCAGAATTGACCTTTTAAAAAGTAATAATGAACAATAAGAAAAACATCAAACAATTTGTTCTGAACTTTTATGAAAAAGTGGTGTAGGATAAAAATAAATTGGAGTTTGGAGTCAGAAAGACTATTCTGGAATCTCAACTCTCTTCCCTTTCTATATTATTTATTATTTATTTTATTTTATTTTTTTAAGAGATAGGACCTTGCTCTGTTGCCAAGGCTGGAGTGCATTGGTGTGATCATAGCTCACTGAAGCCTCGAACTCCTGGGCTCAGGCAATCCCCCACCTCAATCTCCTGAGTACCTAGAACTAAAGGCATGCACCCCCATGTCCAGCTAATCTTTTCATGTTTTGTAGAGAGGGGTCTTGCTGTGTTGCTCACGCTGTTCTTGAACTCCTCGCCTCAAGAGATCCTCCTGCCTTGGCTTCCCAAAGTGTTAAGATTACAGGCATGAGCCACCATGCCCAGCAATATATTTTCCTGTTGACAGATAAATTCCTTTTCCCTAAAAAAGTAGTGTTATTTATATCTTTAATGATTGTGAAGAATGAAAACATGTATAGTATCATGTATCATATATTTGTCTCTTTCCTTCTTTTGGAGCGGAAGGGTTATGCCTGCCACATTGTGTAACTGTGGCCATGGGTATTATACAAACTCATCAGCGGCTTATGTTCTCCCAGATCATGCAGGGAGTCTAAATGTTTATGTGGTTGGCTTGATCCTTCGTGTAAGGAGATGGAGGCCATGGTACAGATAATCCCAAAGGCCGGATAAGAGTAATCCTTTAAGTTACACCATGGCATACATCAGTGGCTTCTTTGGGGGAATTTGTTTCTACACTTCACTTGTGTGTGTGTGTGTGTGTGTGATGTGTCTTGCTCTGTCGCCCAGGCTGCAGTGCAGTGGCGCCATCTCTGCTCACTGCATCCTCTGCCTCCCGGGTTCAAGCGATTCTCATGCCTCAGGCTCCCAAGTAGCTGGGACTGCAGGCATGCTGCACCATGCCCAGCTAATTTTTAGAAGAGTTAGGGTTTCACTATCTATGTTGGCCAGGCTGGTCTTGAACTCCTGACCTCACGTGGTCTGCCCACCTTGGCCTCCCAAAGTGCTGGGATTACAGGTGTAAGCCACTGTGCCTGGTTACACTCCACTTTTCTTAAGTTAGTACTAACATTAGTTGGCCTCCCTGAGCACACCACGTGAGATCAAGGGGAAAAGACACAGAATGGAAGTACAGGGAAAAGCCATTTGGTCATTTTAAGCACAATGAGGATAATCTACTGGAAGTTTACTCATTTCACATTCAATATATATTGAGTACCTACTTGGGGCCAGGTACTACCTAGTCTGTGGCGATACATCTGTGAGCAAAACAAAACTCCCTGCGCTCAGGAAACTTATATCCTAGTGAAGAAAGAGTCAGACAATGAATGAAATTTTTAAATGGCATAGTGTATTAGAAGTTCATTAAGCTGGGCTCGGTGGCTCATGCCTGTAGTCTCAACACTTTGGGAAGCTGAGGTAGGTGATTGCTTGAGTCCCAAAGTTAGAGACCAGCCTGGGCAACATAGGGAGACCCCCATCTCTACAAGAAACACAAAACTTAGTGGGTTGTCATTCCAGCTACTCAGGAGGCTGAGGTGGGAAGATGGCTTGAACCTGGGAGGCAGAGGTTGCAGTAAGCCCAGATCGTGCCACTGTACTCAGGCCTGAGTGACAGAGAGACATTGTTTCAAAAAAAAAAAAAAAAAAAAAAGTTTATTTAAAGCAGCTTATATGTATTTTGGGGGAAGGTATTTATTTTTTTCTTTTTCTTTTTTTAATAGAGACAAGGTCTCACTATGTTGCCCAGGCTGGTTTCAAACTCCTGGATGCAAGCGATCCTCCCACCTTAGACTCCCAAAGTGCTGGGATTGCAGGCATGAGATACCACAACAAGCCCAGATGATATGTATTATAATCTATATGCAAATACAAAAATGAAAAGCATACACTTTGAGGTAAACCTCTCACACTGCTGATTCTTGGACCACAGGTGCTCATCACAAATAAGGGCAGAACGTTTTGTAAAAATGAGTAGCGGTGGAAACTGTGCATTGTAACACATTGTAATTTATATACAGTTGACCCTCTTTACCCATGGGTTCTGCCTCTGTGGATTCAACCAACCGTGGATTGTAAATACTTGGAAAAAAATAAAGGATGGTTGTGTCTGTACTGAACACGTTCAGACATCTTTTCTTGTCACTATTCCCTAAACAAAACAGTATAATACTATGTATGCAGCATTTACATTGTACTGAGTAGCATAAGTTATCTAGAGATGATTTAAAGTATATGGGAGAGTGTGCACAGGTTATAGGCAAATACTATGTCATTTTATATCAGGGGCTTGAGCATCCATGGATTTTGGTATCCACAGAGGTCATAGAACCAACCCACTTGTCTCCACGCACACTGAGGGACAACTGAATACACATAGAGAGGTATGTATGTGTAGTTCATGGGAATCTCTCGCCAAGTCTGTGTTACCTTTGGGAAAACTGGGGGAGACACATGCTCCAGAAATAAAATGAAGGGGTGATTTCTATTTTTATAGTTTGTTAAATTTATCATACTGTACATGGTTTTTAACTTGTTTATGTTTTGCAACCTTTTTCAAATAAAAATAAAAACTGAGTTAAAGAAAGACGAGACAGTTCTACATGAACTGACAGAAATCGGTTCATGACACATTAGGTGGAAAACCTAGATTACAGAGCTTGGTGTCACCTGACTGTGTATGTGTTAAATACATGGAATTTTTAAAAATTTACTGCTAAGTGAGCCAAGATCGCACCACTGCACTCCAGCCTGGACGACAGAGTGAGACTCTGTCTCAAAATATAAATAAATTAAAAACAAAATAAATCCACTGCTAAGAGTCATACAATGCATAGATTTTTTTTTTTTTTCTCAAGTCAACTGGTCTTAGACAGCTGAGTGAAGGATCCCATCAGAGTTTCAGTGAATCACTCCTCCTCTTCATTGCTCACATATAGTATCACTAAGTAGGGATTTTCGCCTCAGAGCAGACCTTCAATGCAGCCCTTACTCCAAAGCAGCCACTACTGTCCTGAGCCGGTCCTCATCATGTCTTCCTTGAATCACCTTAAAGGTCTCCTCACTGGTCTCAGTCCATTCTTGACATGACTTCCAAGACCCTTCCAAATCTGGCCTCAACTTACCTGGGGCTAATAATGATTCCACCTAATAAGGATTCCCTCATTTCCTCTTCAGTAAAATAACCCTTATTTTGTTCAGGCAATAGACAGAGACCTTCGATCTCAGCTTTAGCTCCATGGAATGCTCAGGAGTTGACACATAGTAGGCAATTTTTTTTTAATGAATGAATGAAGTGTTTAAATTAGTAATGTTAATCCTTTTATCATCCCAAGTTAGTCATCTAAAAGTCAACACGTTCGGTACCATAGGAAAGGTTAAAAACAAAACAAAACAAAACATGTGCCCCAGGTCTGGTCAATGAGATATTAGAAGACATCTGCCCTTCCCTTCCTGCCTGGAACTCACCACAGCAGCCATCTTGGAATCCTGAGGCCACACAACTAAAGGCAGAAGTCCACGTGCTAAGGATTGTGAAGTGGAATGAGACAAAAGCCTATTATTGATGGTCTAGATCCAGCCACCTTGAAACTAATTGCATTCAGACCCTTATTCACTGAAATATCTCTATCTTTATTTTCTAGACCAGACTCTCTTGGGAATCTCCTTACAATGGAAATTCTGATTTTGCAGGGCTGAGGCAGTGCCTGAGAATCTACATGAATAAAGGGCTCCCAGGCGATGTTGTTAAGGATGTCAAAATGAGAAATGAGATATGAGCTACCGTAAATTAGGTGCTCTATTACTTTTAGCTGAACTCATTCTTACTTTCTACTGTCCTTGCCCACATACCAAGCTAACCACAGTAACCATCCAAACTACTCAAAATATGCAAATTGTCTCCCAGGCATGGCTTATGTTTATCCCTCCCTTGAAGGAGCTCTAAGATTTTGTAGAATTTACCACTATTCTACACATCAACCTTAGTCACTTTTCCACTCATCAATCATGTGTGTTTTCCCAGGTATGTTTTCTCCTGTCTCTTATTCAAGTCGTGATTAAACAGTTAAAGTGACATGTTTCATAGACAAAATGATTTTAAAAGACCTCAAACTTAATTGCAAAATGATTGAATTCCCAGGTAGATTTTACATATTATCCTATATAACCGGTTCTGCTTCATTTCAGCAATGTGGGAATTAAAAACTACAGGAACAGGATTCTATTACTAGTAATGACACTCAGATGCCTCTCCTTGATGAAGCTTTCATCGCACATGACATTTTGAAAACGTTTTTAATAAAGTCTGATATTCAGATGTGTCAGTTAAAAACTGAGCTCAGAAACCGACACAACAACAGAAAACCAAACACTGCATTTTCTCACTCGTAGGCAGTGTTGACAGTGAAAACACGTGGACACAGGGAGGGGAATATCACACACTGGGGTGAGTGGGGGTCTAGGGGAGAGACAGTGGGTGTCGGGGAGGGACAGCAGGTGGTCGGGGAGGCTGGAGAGGGAAAACACTGGGAGAAATGCCTGATGTAGGCCGTGGGGGCAGGGACAGAGACTGCGAACCACCATAGCAAGTGTGTACCTAGGCAACAACCCTGCGGGATGTGCACATATACCCCAGAGCTTAAAGTACAATTTAAAAATATATATACAAAATAAAATAATAAAATAAAAACTGAGCTCAGAAGAATTACTCAGGATCACTTCAGATTAAAAACACCATTTCTCTCTTATCCGTCCAAGAAATTCCTACCTGGTTCTAGTTCATTAATTAGTAATATGGTTTTTATACCACACTGTGGTATTCCAAAATTTAGCATTCATGCTTTCAGCCCAAACTTGTCAGAAAAGGCACGAAATTACTGACTCTGAATGCAAAATGTGTCTGCATGGCAGAGAGGGAGAGGAATGAAACTAATGCATGTGGATTCCAGTTACCTGCAGCTGAGACAGTAAACGGTATGTCCAAAAGCACGTCACCAATCGGCACATCTAGCCATGCACAATGATGATCACATGTTGTCAATCAAATGTCTTGATTTAATTTTCGCTGTAAATTAGCACAATTTTTCTGCAGCCCCAATCAACTCAAACCGATCACATAATCTGTGCAAATGACAAAGCCATGTGGAATAATTTTTAAAAACCAGGACTTAAGAGATGGACATTTTATTTTTCCCTTTTTGAAAAGTTTTATTTTTAAGTTCCAGGGTACAGGTGCAGTGTGTGCAGGTTTGTTACATAGGTAAACATGTCCCATGGTGGTTTGCTGCACCTATCAACCCATCACCTAGATATTAGCATGCATTAGCAGATTTTCCCAGTGCTCTCCCTCCCCTCACCCCACCCCCCACACAGGCCCCAGTATGTGTTGTTCCCCTCTCTGTGTCCATGTGTTCTCATTATTCAGCTCCCACTTATAAGTGAGAGCATGTGGTGTTTGGTTTCCTGTTTCTGAGTTAGTTTGCTGAGGATGATGCTTCCAGCTCCATCCACGTCCCTGCAGAGGACATGATCTCGTTTCTTTTTATGGCTGCATGGTATTCCATGGTGTATGTGTACCACATTTTCTTTATCCAGTCTGTCATTGATGGACATTTGGGCTGATTAGGAGATGGAGATTTTAATTTAAATTCCATCAATGATTTAGCACAAGATGATCAACCCTTTCCCCAAGTCATCAGAACTTTAAATCACATGCTGAAAAGTAAAAAAATCTAAAACCTATCCTGTGACTTCCACACTGACTCAGCGAAGATCACAACAAAACTTCAAAGTATGTGTGAAGTCAAAGGATGAATAATCTCAGGGCTACTGGGATGAACTAAAAGCTGTTGGGTTCGTATGACCGCAGGCCTTGCAACAAGCTTCACTTTGCTGACACTGGTGGTTCACTGTTGCCTTCCAGGCGGGGCCTTCTTCCTCACCTTCCCCTCCAGCTCCTGCGAAGGTCCTCTACAGTGATGATGAGCATCGTAATACAGCGAAAGGCTTATACATAGCCTGAGAACTCATAGGTGTCTGTATGTAGATTTGTACAGTCTCGGGGAGGGACAGGGTAAAAGTACATATCCATTATCACCTGAGCGCCATGTCAATATTCTAATAGCTGAAAATCATATCTGAATGATTTCTCCTCTGGGCAAAGACTGTGGCCTCTCTGCAGATCTTCAGTGTTCATTCTCCTGGATAAACACTATAACCATTTCTAGATCCTAAGTTTCTTACTGAACAAACACTCTGACTTCTTTCAAACATTGTTTTGAATGTCCTTTTCAATTTTTTTTTTTTTTTTTTTTAGGCGGAGTCTCACTCTGTCACCAGGCTGGAGTGCAGTGGTGCAATCTGGGCTCGATGCAACCTCCGTCTCCCAGGTTCAAACAATTGTCTGCCTCAGCCTCCCGAGTAGCTGGGATGACAGGTGCATGCCACCACGCCCAGCTAATTTTTGTCTTTTGGTAGAGACGGGGTTTCACCATTGTGGCCAGGCTGGTCTTGAACTACTGACCTCGTGATCCGCCTGCCTCAGTCTCCCAAAGTGCTGAGATTACAGGCATGAGCTACTGCTCCCGGCCCTTTTCAAATATTGAGGATCCACTTTCCTAATCTGGCTGAGTGTCACCCCATCTCCTGTTCCCTAGCTGAGTGTCACAAGGCTCCTTACCCTGCGGCGACCACAGAAGAGAAATCTTGCAAAAGATCTTGGGCGTACTCAAGAATAAAAAAGAGGCTATCATTCTGATGTGTTAATTAATTAGGGTGGTTGGTCCCCAGGATGTAGCTGGAGATAATTCCCCTCCTTCCTTCCTATAATGCAGTTCTTACAGCAGCAATGTTTTGTTTATAGTTTCCGAGGCCATATATTTTTTAACCACTTACGTTTATGAAAAATTTCAAACAAATAGGAAAGTAGAGAGTATATTATAATGAACTCTCAGCTTCCATCACCCAATTTCACCCAGTGTCAACTCAGGGGCCAATCTTGTTTCGGTATCCACACACACTTCTCCTGCCACAGATCACTTTTAAAAACAATTCCTGACATAATATTTCATTCATAAATAGTTCAGTATACAGTAAATAGCCCCCAAAGACAGGAATTCTTTGTGCTTTGTGTTTTTTGAACACAAAGGACAATATATTTTCAAATCATCAAGGCCAAACTGGGGGAAAAATATGTTGTATTGTTCAGCTATTTATATTTCTCACAATAAATAATTAAAAATGGTGAATAGGCAGGGCGTAATGACTCATGCCTGTAATCCCAGCACTTTGGGAGGTCAAGGGGGGTGGATCACCTGAGGTCAGAAGTTCGAGACCAGCCTGGCCAACATGGTGAAGCCCTGTCTCTACCGGAAAAAAAAAAAAATGCTACTTGGGAGGCTGAAGCAGGAGAATCGGTTGAACCTGGAAGGTCGGAGTTGCCAGGGTTGCCAGTGAGCTGATATGGGACCACTACACTCCAGCTTGGGCAACAAGAGTGAAACTCCATCTCAAAAAAAAAAAAAAAAGTGAATACATGTTAAGGTGAATACTGACAGGATGTACACCACCAAGAACAAACTGTAATGTAAACTATGAATTTGGGGTGAAAACAATGTGTCAATGTTGGTTCATCAGTTGTAACAAATGGACCATACTGGTGGGATATGTTGCCTTTGGGTAGACTGTGCATGTCAGGGGCTGGGCGTTGGGGGAGCAGGATATGGGATATATGTGTAGCCTCTTCTCAATTTTGCTGTGAACCTAAAACTGCTCTAAAAAAATTAAGTCTTAAGAATTTTTCAAAAAATCCGTTAACTCAATCCTATTTTTCTTTTTGCAAAGAGGGTATAAAAGATCTTTCCATGAATGAATGAAAAAGTTCACGAACCGTTCACAAGTCTCTATGCTTTATAATAAGAAATTGTCGATTATCAGGCATGCTTCTGTTTTACACACATAAAATCCTCCTAACAACTTTTTGCAGTGGGTTCTGTGACAATACCCATTTTACAGATGGGGAAAATGAGGCACGAAGAGGTAAGGTTATTTGCCATTCAGGTGTAGAACTGTGGCTCAGACTCACGCCACAGCCTCTGATCTCTTCATATGCATATTCTCAGCCTGCTGTAACATCATATTGTCCTGGTTTGTCAATTTGGTTCCCCCAAAAACAGAAACTGAGAGGCATAATTTGGTACAGGGAGTTTGTCTGGTTGAAGATCCCAGCAAGCAAAAATAAAGTGTGTAAATAAAGACATGGGGAATAAAGAAAAGCCAGTAAAGAAGGGTGTGGTAATGAATGGGTTACCTCGGTTTAACTGGGGTTCAACTCCATTGGGAATCTCCTAAGAAATCATGGACAATAGGCATCAGCAAACTACCACCAGCAGGTCAAATCCAACCCACTATTTGTAAATAAAGTTTTATTGGAACACAGCCAAGCCCATTCTTTTAGGATCGCCTATTACTACTTTCATGCTAAAATGGCAGAGTTGAACAGTCGCTACAGGTACGGTATGGCCTACAAAGTTGAAAATATTTACTCTCCGGCCCTGAGAGCAAAACTGTGCTGACCTGTCATGTAGAACATCTGGAAGGAAGAAGAAAAGTTGAGCATGTTTAGGGTTGCCCTGGAGTGATTAGATTCCCGAGCACTGCTAAGGGATTTTTCAGGCAGTCTGAGAAAGCCTCAGGCTGAGAAGCAAAGAGACTGGTGGTTAAAATGAGAAGCTGCCAGTATGTCCCTGTGGGTGAACTTGGAGGCAGGCACCACGGTAGGTGCGAATATCCATGTGCCTCAGAAGCCTCATTTATATGAAGGATCATAACACTTAACACACAGAGTAGTGTAAGAATTATACTGGAAAATATACATCAACCTATTAGGAAATGCTCAATAAAAGTTGCCAATTCCTTTGCAAACAATTTCCCTAAATACAAGTAACTAGGAAGCACGATCACTGATAACTGTAAGTTATCTAAGTCTAAGTTCTTTGCTGCACAGAAAACTGTTTCAAAAGAGTCCCCACATGTTGTATTAAATACAAAATAAACCAGATGGTTTGCAAATAAAGAGCCATCTGCTCAGATGGTATCTGTGCCTGTGATTGATATCTGTCTCTCCCTTTACCAGTTAAAATAACCATCAGTTATTGAAACAAAACTGATTGAGAATGGCAGAATTGTTCAAAATGACCAAAAAATGAAAGCAACCCATGGCCATCAACTGATGATTGGATAAACAAAATGTGGTATGTCCATACAATAGATTATTATCCATCCATAACAAGAAATAAGGTACTGATAATGCAATGCAATGGACCTTGAAAACAGTATACCAAGTGAAAGATGTCAGGCAGAAAAGACCACATATTATATGAGTCTAGTCATATGAAATGTTCAGAGTATGCAAGTCTATGGTGATGAAAACTAGATCTGTGGCTAACTAAGGCTGAAGAAGGAAGGGAGAAAGAGGAAGACGGGAGTGACGGCTGATTGGTACAGGTTTTTTGGGGGAGTTCCAAAAACACTGTGAAATTAAATTGTGATGGTTGCATAATCCTGTGAATATACTAAAACCCACTGAATGGTGTACTTCAAATAGGTAATTTTTTTGAAGGGGTGGACAGAGTCTTGCTCTGTTGTCCAGGCTGGAGTGCAGTGATGCAATCTTGGCTCACTGCAACCCCCACCTCCCGGGGTTCAAGTAATTCTCCTGCCTCAGTCTGTGGAGTAGCTGGGATTACAGGGATGCGCCATCACGCTCAGCTAATTTTTGTATTTTTAACAGAGACAAAGTTTCACCACATTGGCCAGGCTGGTCGCAAACTCCTGGCCTCCAGTGATCCACCCACCTTGGCCTCATAAAGTACTGGAATTTACAGGTCTAAGCCACCACGCTCGGCCTCAGATAGCTGAATTTTATGGTATGTGAATTAATGACTGAGTGAGAAAAGGCAAGTTCCTGGACTTGATACAAGATACCCATGGAATGTTCTTAGTGGGAGCTCTTCCTCCCATCCCCACTGCTCTCCAGTCCCGTTTGCTGCTCTTCTGATATGGTGCCTCTTAGAACCTTCTTTCTGGACCTGCTCGTTCTTCTAGCCCCGCCTCCACACTCTTTTGCCTACCATGGAGTTCAGGTCTTAGAGTCAGACTGCATCCTAGACACACCACCAGCTGACTGTGTAAGTTACCTTGAGTAAGTTACTTCACCTCTTTGGGCTTCAGTTTCCACTCTGTAAACTCGACGTAATCATAGTGCCTACCATTATTATTATTGTTAACTGACACTTACTATGAACTTACTGTCTAGCAGGCCCTGTCCTTTTATTTGGGTGGGGGTACCTTTGTTTTAATACTTTTTTATTTACAATGAACTGTACATAAAGCATCCACTTCTGTTTTGACATATGAACATGTCCATGAAACCAAACCAATTGACCCATTTCCCATCACCCCCAACATTCTCGTGCCAGCTTGTAATCCATCCCTCCCTCTACTTTGTCCCCAAACAACCACTGATCTGTTGTCTCCACTAAACATTAGTTGCATCTTCTTTAGTTTTATAGAAACAGAATTACGTAGCATGGCCTGGACAACATAGTGAGACCCTGCTTCTACAAACACATTGTTTTTAAATTAGCCAAGTGCAGTGGTGCTCACCTGTTGTCCTAGCTACTAGTGAGGTTGGGCAGGAGGATTGCTTGAGCCCCGGAGGTCAAGGACGAAATAAGCTGTGATCGCATGACTTTACTCCAGCCTAGGTGACAGGGTAAGAGACCCTGTCTCTAAAAAACAAAACATAAATAGGCCAGATGTAGTGGCTCATGCCTGTAATCCCAGAACTTTGGGAGGCCGAGGTGCATGGATCACTTGAGGTCAGGAGTTTGAGATCAGCCTGGCCAACATGGTGAAACCCCATTTTTACTAAAAATACCGAAGTTAGCCGGGCATGGTAGCACACACCTGTAGTCCCAGCTATTGGGGAGGCTGAGGCAGGAGAATTGCTTGAACCCGGGAAGCAGAGGTTGCAGTGAGCAGCAATGATGCTACTACACTCCAGCCTGGGCAACAGAGCAAGAATCTGTCTCAAATACATAGATAAATACATAAGTAAATAAACAGAATTATGTAGCACATGCTCTTTGCTTGGGGAGTGCAGGCAGGGGAGGCGCTTGGTTTGCTCAGCATAATGACTTGGAGACCTTCCCTGCCGCTCTGTTCATCAACTGTCCAACCCTTTTTATTGTTGAGTCGCAGGCCATCTACCACCTGTTGCCAGACATGTGGGCTGTTTTCAGCTTCTAGATTGTTTTCCATTTTTGGCTATTACATAAAAGTGGCTAAGAGCCTTAGTGCATAAGACAATGTGAACACACATTTTCCTGTCTCTTGGATAAATACCAAGGAAAGGAGTCCTGAGGCAGTACTGAAATTTGGCACAGCCCAGGAGAAGATATGTCTCATGGCACGTGGGCAGACAGGACAGCTAGCATTGACACTGCCATGACTCTCACTTTCTCATGCTTTCGCCAGACAGCCCCAGTCCCTGCTGCTGCCACCGCAGCTCCCACTTCTCCTCCCTGTGGCTTCACAACCCGGCTTTCCCTTCCCGTAGGTCATGCCCTGGTTCTTTTCCCTGGGCCGTTCCTGACTGTTCAATGCCCAGGTCATGATCTAGCTTCTCTTTGGGAAATGACAAAATTATTCACTTCCTGCTCAGACAAAATAAGGGCATTATTATTATTATTATTGGGACAGAGTTTTGCTCTTATTGCCCAGGATGGAGTGCAATAGTGCCATCACAGCTCACTGCAACCTCTGCCTCCCTGGTTCAAGTGATTCTTCTGCCTCAGCCTCCCTAGTAGCTGGGATTACAGGTACCCACCACCACACTCAGCTAATTTTTTGTATTTTTAGTAGAGATGGGGTTTCACTATGTTGGCCATGCTGGTCTTGAACTCCTGATCTCAGGCAATCCACCCACCTTGGCCTCCCAAAATGTTGGAATTCCAAGAGTGAGCCACTGTGCCTGGCCACAAGGGCATTTTTTTTTAACAGATTCATCGATACTGTTTCTTCCCTTTTAGTGTTAGTTGACATGTAATAATTGCACATATTTATGGAAGACAGTGATATTTCCATACATGTATATGATGTATAATGACCAAATCAAGGTACTTAGCAAATCCATCACCTCAAACATTTATCGTTTCTTTGTGTTGGGAGCATGCAAAGTCCTCTTTCTAGCTTTCTGAAAATCTACAATAAATTATACTTAACCATATTTACCCCACAGTGCTGCAAACACCAGAACTCATTCCTCCTAGCTAGTTGTAATTTTCTTATAGAATAATGGTTTTTCTAACGTTTCTAGTCTCCTGAGGTTTATTTGTATGACGGTCAAGACACCAAGGCAAGAGAAAATTAAATTTAATATGAAAGTTCATTGCACCATTTTTTTAATTCTTTTTTTTTTTTTTTTTTTTTTTTTGCTTTTCTTTTTCTTTTGAGATGGCATTTCACTCTTGTAGCCTAGGCTAGGTGCAGTGGTGCGATCTCAGCTCACTGCAACCCCTGCCTCCCAGGTTCAAGCAATTCTCCCGCCTCAGCCTCCTGCATAGCTGGGACTACAGGCGCCCACCACCATGCCCAGCTAATTTTTTGTATTTAGTAGAGATGGGGTTTCACAATGTTGGCAGGGAAGGTCTCGATCTCCTGAACTTGTGATCTACCTGCCTTGGCCTCTCAAGCTTTCACCAATTTTTAACTGTTGCCACTGCTCCTGGAAACTTCTATTAAAGAGCCAATGTTTCTTTGTATCAACAAAATATTATGGCTTCTGTCATACTCATTGCAGCTTTGCTATAATCACTTTGTAAAATGATAGTTTTAAAGGAAGGCCCTCCTCTGTTATCAGCACTCAGAATGTTCCCATAGTTTCAAAAAAATCACAGCTAACTTCTATTTTGGCTGCAACTTTAAACTGGAATTAACTCACATTTTAAAATTATCAACCCATATTTGTTCATTAGATTCTACCAAAAAGACTTAAAATTTATCCCATTTCATGAATGTAAAACAGAACTGCTACCAGTTTAGATACTAATATAGTATCGATTTCCAGTAGAAAGGCTTTGTATGGGAATCCTGGATGTTATGTCATAATCATACCTGTTCTGCTTACTTCTGTGTAGAAATACTGCAGACAGTTGTTTGGCAAAGAAGAAGCATATAGCATCATCCAAGTAACATTTTTTCCTTGACAAACCTGGGCAAAGCAGGCTGGACTGAAGTGCTGGCTTTTGCTTCTAGGCTTTTTCTGTTTTTTGTTTTTTCAGAGGCAGAGTCTCACTCTGTTATCCAGGCTGAAGTGCAATGGCATGATCTTGGCTCACTGCAACCTTTGCCTCACGGGTTCAAGCGACTTTTCCTGCCTCAGCCTCCCAAGTAGCTGGGACTACAGGTATGCACCAGCACGCTCAGCATATTTTTGTATTTTCAGTGGTGATGGAGTTTCGCCATGTTGGCCATGTTGGTCTCAAACTCCTGACCTCAGGTGATATGCCCGTCTCGGCTTCCCAAAGTGCTGGGATTACAGATGTGAGCCACCATGCCCAGCCTACTTCTAGGCTCTTGAGAGGTCACATTGGATACCAGCCTGAGACCTTATACTTGGACCTATCGTGATGATTTGGGTCAGCCCTGTAACAACCTGAACTGCATTTATGCAACTTCATATAATGCATTATTCTGTTTATAGCTGTACCATATGGTTTGTTGTATATTTCTTACAAAAAGTCCAGTCCAGGGCTGGACTCTAATAAGATTTATAACCATCAGTTCTACTTTCTTAAAATTCAAATCACTTATTTGAGCAACAATTCTGTTCTTTGTGCAAAGCTATCTCCTATCAAAGTGTCTTACATTTGCACTGTTTAACCACTGTGGGGCACCTGGGCACTGTTTCCTGGGGACTAAAAATCACAATCTACCAACACGATGAAGAATATTAACTACTACATACCCAGAACTAGCTTCTCTGGCAATCAGTTGAGGATGGGTTAGTTCTGGAACTTTATTTCTTTAAAATCCCAGAAAAATATTATTTCAGATAATTTTTGTTTTCTTCTTTTACATGTATGTACATATAATTTTTTTCTTTTTGTGAGATGGAACCTTGCTCTGTCACCTAGGCTGGAGTACAGTGGCATCATCTTGGCTCACTGCAACCTTTGCTTCCCAGGTTCAAGTGATTCTCCTGCCTCAGCTTCCTGAATAGCTAGGACTACAAGTGCCTGCCACCACATCTGGCTAATTTTTAGTAGAGATGGGATTTCACCATATTGGCCAGGCTGATCTCAAACTCCCAACCTTGTGATCTGCCCACCTTGGCCTCCCAAAGTGCTGGGATTACTGTCATGAGCCACTATGCCCAGCCCTATAAGTTTTTTTTAGAGATGGGGGTCTCACTATGCTGCCTCAGCTGGATTTGAACTCCTGATCTCAAGCGACCCTTCCATCTAAACCTCCCAAGTAGCTGGGACTATAGGCGTACACAACTGCACCTAGTAATTTTCTTTTTTTTTTTTTAAGAAGAGCAGAACTCTCTATAAGAGACATCCTAAACAGGAGGCTGTCCCTTTGGCAATTTAAATCAATTAGGGCAAAGGTAGAGTGAGTACCTTCCCTCCAATGGAACCCACATTTTGCTAACCCATCATAATGATAGATGTCATTACAGCCCTGATCAATCTCAAGCAAGAAATACCCAGTAATATTTAACCCAACACACACAAGAGACAGTCTGTCTACCGTTTACTGGGCAGGTGGTCCCCTCCTGAGAGTTAGGAACTGCCAGCAACACCACACACAGCCAGGGCTTCAGACCCCAAGCAACCACTTTATTCCCAAGCAAAAAACTTCAGATTACAAGTTTTACATGTAATTTACAAGCACCCTATAGTAGCTAGGAAGTTCAGCTCGGTTCAGTTTATGAAACAATAAAAATTGTTATTGCTTTTATGTAATTATTATTTCTTGATGAAACAATTCTTATTGTTTCATAAACTGCACAGGGCTGGATTTCCTAGCTATTATGGGATGCTTATAATTGACATATAAACTTCATGAAGTTTCTTGAAGAAGTGTGTAAAAACACATTACCAACCAATAACAGTGGTCATTTCTTGGGGTGGAATAGGGATTGGGAAGTAGAGAGTGGATTTAAATTTTATATTTTGTACTCTTCTGAATTGACTGAATTTCTGTCGTAAGAATTCATTATACTTAGACAGTTAGAGTGCTTTTTTAGGCCACCCAGAATTGAATGACTGTCTTATTACGGAGAAATCCTAACACAGAATGGCAGCATGGCCCCCTCTGCTGACAAGGGATAAATATTCACTTTCTCCCGTATTCTGGCAAGTAATGAGCAAGCAATCCACCTTGGTTCAGACGATCAGGCATTCCTGTCTGGGACTCTAAATCTCAAAGGAATAACGTCAAGTCACAGGGTCAGCGAGAGCTGACTCTCACAAGGAGGGCAGTGGTGGCAATGCCAGGGACAGCAGTGTCTGGCAGCAACAGTGCCAGGGTGGTGCCCTTAGCAGGGTATTCCTGTGATGCAACCTTGGCTGTGGTTCTATCTGCCTGACTTCCCTTGATGGCTGTTCATTTTCCAGGCTTGATTCTCTGGCTTTTCGATTCTGTGAACTACCCTATCTATTTCCAATAAATTCTCTTCCTGTCAGGGTCGGTCCTTGGAATCAAAGAACCGTGACCTACAATTTGTTCATTCATTCATTCACTTGCTCATGAGTTCATTCAGTAAAGTATTAGCTGCTTACTGTGTGTTGAGAACTGTTTTAGGCCCAAGGATTCTGCAGTGAACAAAACAGATAAAAATCCCGCCCCCTCAGAAGGTTTTATTCTAGTGTATCTCACTTCTTCCCAGGCCCTGTCCTTCCTTTATCTCTCTCCAGAAGTCTGTTTTACTTTGCGATTTATAGCATCCTCCAGCCCTAATCCAAGCTACTCTTTCTCAGCTCCCCTGATATAAAGGAAGCAAGGACTTTTCTGTGTCTTTCTGACCTTGCTTTTGAGGTCATGTCAAACTCGACTTTTCAACTCTATGAATGGTCTTTCATCATCATTCCATCCAGTAGCCTCTAGACTATTCCACACGCTCTGCTAGTAGTTGGAGATACAGTGTTGACCTCGTCGCTGCTCTCAAGCAGATTCCAGTGCAGCAACGAAGACAACAGACATTTATGTTGCAGTAACCCCCCTTATCCATGGTTTCACCTTCTGTGTTTTAGTGACCTGTAGTATTGTACAGTAAGAGATTTTGAGAGAGGGAGACACTGCATTCACATCACTTTTATCACAATGTATTATTATAATTGTTCTATTTTATTATTATTATTTAGATGAAGTCTCACTCTGTCCCCCAGACTAGAGTACAGTGGCACGATCTCAGCTCACTGCAACCTCCACCTCCCAGGTTCAAGCAATTCTCCTGCCTCAACCTCTTGAGTAGCTGGAACTACAGGCATCCGCCACCATGCCTGGCTAATTTTGTATTTTTATTAGAGACGGGGGTTTCACCATATTGGCCAGGCTGGTCTTGAACTCCTGACCTCATGATCTGCCCACCTCAGCCTCCCAGAGTGCTGAGATTACAGGTGTGAGCCACTGCACGCCCAACCTATTTTATTATTGTTCTTAATCTCTTACTATGCCAAATTTATAAATTAGACTTGATCACTGGTATGTGAGTATAGCAAAAAATGTACTACACATGGTATGCGGTTCGGTACTGTCCTCAGTTTGAGGCATCCACTGGGGTCTTGTAAAATATCTCCCGTGCGTAGGGGAGGACCACTGCAGGTCTAAGATATGATCTGTGCTAGAGTCAAAGAAGGACAGCATGTTTTGTGCATGGGAGCATGTGACAGGAACACCTTACCCAGTTTAGGAAGGGCCAGAGAAGGCCTCCTGGGGGAAACAATGTGTAAGCTGAGAACTGAGGGGTGAGTTAAAGTTAACCAGCTGAAGAAGACATAGAAGACTCTGGTGAGAAGGAATAGCACCGTCATATTCTAGAAGTAAGACAGAACACGGCCCATTAGAGCAGATGGCGGGGGTTCAGGATGGCAGGGCTGGGAAATGGAAGACGCTGGGAGGGTAGGATAATGGTGAAGGTAAGGCTGCAGGGGAAATGGAGAAGCTTACTAGCTTTCCACAGCTTGATTCTCAGACCAATCAGAATCCATGCAAGAGCTTAAACAGAGGAGACAGCAGAAAGGTGGACTGTCAGATCTGTAAATTAGAAAGATCGCTCTAGACACTGGCTGAGTGAATTGGAGAGGGGAAAGAGGGAGGCATGGAAGTTACTGAACAGCCTGCCAAAGTAGTCCAGATGAGAAGTACTGTATCTTGGATCAGCACGGGTAGGACAGATGAAAAGAAGTGGAAACATTTATTGAATACAATCAAGAAGATTTTCTGAGGGATAGCGGGATCTGGGCTGATGAAGGAGAGCAAAAAGTCAAAGATGATTCCCAGGTGTCACTAGCCAGGTAGACAGTGGCTACTGTCTTTTTTTAATCAGAAATAAACAAAATGCTGAAGAGAAAATGACTTCAGCTGGGCATACTCAGTTTGAAAAAGAACTGCCTGATTGACAGCTAGATTTGTGGGTTTGGATTTTGGTGTAGAGATCTGAGCTGGAGGAAGGCATCCAGGATCAAAGCGACAGTCACTGGAGTCGTGGGAGTAGCAAGATGACCCTGGGTAAGCACAATCATGTGGTGAACTGTATTACTGTTACAAATACTCATTGCTCATTTCTGGGGAAGGATTAGATTTTGCCACCCTGTTAATGCCAGGCTTCATCATAAGACTTCTTTTGGTCAATGAAATGTGAGTTGAAATGACATGTGTCACTTCCCTTCTGTGCAGAAGCTCCGAGGCCAACTCAAGGTTCTCCGTGGTCTCTTCTCCCTCTGCTATTTCAGGCAGCAATGTTCCAGAGACAGAGGCCACTCAGTCAGCCGGGGTCACAGAATGAGGATTACGAGGAAGCACGCTGTAACCAACTCACAGTGAACATGTAGCTAAAGCCAAAAACAAATGTTTGCTATTATAAGCCACTGAGATTTGGGGGGTCATTTGTCACTGCAGCAAAACCAAGTCCACTCTGACTGATACAGGTGGGAAGAAAAGTGGGTTTACAACAGAACCCTGAGGAAAAATGACATGGAAGGGTCCCCAGGGACCGCAGAGACGAGAAAGAGAGCCCCTTGTACCTTGGTCTCTCCCTCATAGAAACCCCTGCAGACGCTCTGTGCTGGCCAATTCAGGTTTCCACTCTGAAAAAGTAAACCCTTCTTTCCTTTTTCTGTCTACTCTTCCATCTTTTCTTCTGTCAGACGCTGTATGCGTCAACTCTCAGGCCTGGGGCACAAACAGGACAGATGACGCAGAAGCAACCCACCTTCCCCACCCTTCCAATCTGTCCCTGCCCTGGCCCAGCCTGTGACTTACTCTATTCGCTCCCTCCAGTTTTCAAGCCATATCCTGGCTACATTTCTGGCTAATCTTGTTCTTGGCCTTGACCCCAACCCTGCGGCTGGGTTGTCTGGGGAGGCTGATGTCCACGTGCCCTGGTGCAGCCTCTGGGACGCCCGGCACCTAGACGGTTCGTGCCCACGCTGACTCATCCTGAGCTTCTTGCCTTGCTCCCTGAATGTCTCCCCAGCAGCTGTCAGCCAGTTGACCTTTCCAGATTCTAGTTGGTCTGGCTCCTTTCTCCTCCACATTCCCTCGCCTCAGCCTCAGCATCGGAGCATAACACACTGACTGACTATGGCCAAAGCTTCTCACCTATTAGCTGTCTCCCAGTCAATCCGGAGGGCCACTGCTCACCCAGAACACATGACCTGTGTAGGTGTCTTCATTTATGCGGCACATGCAACACAGGTGCTTCTGCTCACTTTCCACCTGCAACAACAGGCTGCCTGGATCCCCACCTTCCAGCCTCCTGAGATTCCTCTCACAACCGATTAGGAATGAGACTGACGAGCTCTGTTTAAAAGTGTCTGTACTTTCCAAATTAACAAGACTACGCCACTTTCCTTGGCTTAAGCCCAATTCCCAAACCAGAGGGCCGCCAGGCATCCCAGGCGTGGTCCTCCCAGCTTACCCATGGTGATCCCGATCAGTATGGAGGCAAAGACGATGAATCATATCTATCTCTTTTCAAGCTGAATCACAGGCCAACATTTTGTATATGTCGTTCACAATGGTGGCTACTCACAGTTCCTGAAAGCTTATTAGATGGCGGACAACATGCTAATCACCTAGCATGTTACCTATTTTTTTTCCCAGTTTACAAATGGTGAAGCTCAGATTTTAGAAGTTTATATAAAGAAACAGTCAGTACCAGTAGAATTCTAGGTTTGCCTGACTCCAGAGCTTCATTTTTTTATTATTCTACCATATGTGTGTGTGTGTGTGTGTGTAATACGTATGTGTGTGTATATATATAGGTGCGTATACATATAGGTGTGTGTATATATATATATATATATATATACACACACAGGCATGTGTGTACATATAAACGTGTACATGCATTTAAATATGTATTTGTATACATGCATATGAATACGTAAATATGTTGTAAAGGTGTATATGTGTGTGTGTGTGTGTAGATGTATACATGCAGATGCATATGTGTGTGTATATGTGTGTATAGGTATATATACATGTGTTTGGGAGTATATATGCATATGTGTGTAAAACTGAAAGTGTCAAAATTTTATGATCTTAGGTTAGAAAACAGGTAATACATTCAGTTTTAACCAGCTGGTATCACACCTATTATAGTTCAACATTCTAATATATGTTTGTTTGTTTTTTTGAGACGGAGTCTTGCTCTGGCACCCAGGATGGAATGTAGTGGTGCAATCTTGGCTCATTGCAACCTCTGCCTCCCAGGTTCAAGCAATTCTCATGCCTCAGCCTCTCGAGTAGCTGGGATTACAGACACCCGCTGCCACCCCCAGCTAATTTTTGTATTTTTATTAGAGAGAGGGTTTCGCCATGTTGGCCAGGATGGTCTTGAACTCCTGACCTCAAATGATCTCCCACTACAGCCTCCCAAAGTGCTAGGATTAAAGGCGTGAGCCACCGCGCTGAGAAATAGAAGTTCTAAAATGCTTTTCAAGTTATATTTTATGTGGAAGTCGTTTGGGAATGGCTCTGTGAGGAGAGGAAGCCAGGAGCATCGGGTTCTAGTTCCAGCTTTGCCACTGCCCAGCATGTAACTTTTGAGTCAAAGGCTCCTATTTGTAAAATGAAGGATTTTGACTTGATACCTCACCAGGGCCATTCCTGCTCTGAAATGACACAATTCAGAAGAAATAAAATCTCAAATCATACCTCTCTTAGAATAATAACTATATATTTGAAGTGGAATAATCCTCGCACGCAGGGGTATTAGAATGTGCACTTTAAATTTTCTAGTGTCTTTTTCCTTATTTTCTGTAAGCATCAATGAGGAATGAAAATTTTCATATGATCTCCAGTCTAATGAATGCATTAAAAGAGAGCAATTATAAAATGTTAGTGGTAATCCTTAGTTTTCTGCATAAATGAGAAGCTCAGAAATGAATCAAATTGCATAGTCTCTCTACGTTAAGTGGGGTAAATAATGCATCATGAAAAGAATCAGTTTTACAGAATGGATGGAAGCTATTTTTGTAAAGGCCAATAAAGGGGTGCAGTCTGGACACATCCTCTAGAAATGACTGGGAGTTAGGTTTCATAGCTCTCACTGAAGATTCAGACTGTTTATTCTGGCAAAAGCCCACTAATCCCATCTTCAGCTGCTACTGGGGAAAAAACAATGACAGATGAGTTCAAGATTTTCTCAGAAGATTCCAAATTTTTTTTGTCAAAATCCTACCAATCGAAGCTGGTAGGGAAACAGATACAGACTAGAAGGCTTTTAGATCTAATTCATTAACTTAAAATGTATTTCTCAATTCTGCTCAGCTGTTAACATCAGAACAAAGTAAATTAGATTTGAGGCACAAGAAACAGTAAAAATTGCTTCGCATTGAAGGATGAGTTTGCAAGACTTCTTGTTGAATGAATTTGAACAGAAAGGAATAAGAGGAGTGGGAAAAGGCCGGGCGCGGTGGCTCAAGCTTGTAATCCCAGCACTTTGGGAGGCCGAGGCGGGTGGATCACGAGGTCGAGAGATCGAGACCATCCTGGTCAACATGGTGAAACCCCGTCTCTACTAAAAATACAAAAAATTAGCTGGGCATGGTGGCACGTGCCTATAATCCCAGCTACTCAGGAGGCTGAGGCAGGAGAATTGCCTGAACCCAGGAGGCGGAGGTTGCGGTGAGCCGAGATCGCGCCATTGCACTCCAGCCTGGGTAACAAGAGCGAAACTCCGTCAAAAAAAAAAAAAAAAAAAAAAAAGAGGAGTGGGAAAAAGTCAGGGAATGGTGGAGAAAACAGTTCATTCTCAGGAATTTTTTTGAGATAGTTGCAAACAAAATACATGAGTACTAGCCAAGCGTGTTGGCTCACACCTGTAATTCCAGCACTTTGGGAGGCTGAGGCAGGCAGATAGCTTGAGGTCAGGAGTTCAAGACCAGCCTGGCCAACATAGCAAAACCCTGTCTCTACTAGAAATACAAAAATTAGCTAGCTATGGTGGTGCTCCTGTAATCCCTCGGGAGGCTGAGGCAGGAGAATCACTTGAACCTGGGAGGCGGAGGTTGCAGTGAGCAGAGATCCCTCCTCTGCATGCCAGCCTGAGGGACAGAGTGAGACTCCATCTCAAACAACGACAACAACAACAACAACAACAACAACAACCCAAAACATAAGTACCTATTGTGGTAAATGGAATAAAGGAGACATGCAAGAGATAGTAACAACCACCTATTTTTCCATAACCTCAGTATCAAGAAGTCTCCTAATCCATTCTCTCTCCATATGAATGGGAGAGAACATTATTAACAGTATAATTCAGGAAGATTTTCTCTACCTTTGTCATAGTGAGTTTTTATCTTATTTTAAAAATTTATTTATTTATTTATTTTGAGACAGAGTCTCACTCTGTAGCCCAGGCTGGAGTGCAGTGACGCAATCTCGGCTCACTGCAAACTCTACCTCCCAGGTCCTAGTTGAAGCAATTCTTCTGCCTCAGCCTCCTGAGTAGCTGGGATTATAGGCACACACCACCATGCCTGGTTAATTTTTGTATTTTTAGTAGAGACAGGGTTTCACCATGTTGGCCAGGCTAGTCTTGAACTCCTGATCTCGTGATCTACCACCTCGGCCTCCCAAAGGGCTGGGATCAGGCGTGAGCCACTGCCCTGGGCCAAGTTTTAATCTTTTAAATGTCCGTTAATTTTTCATCATCTTTTCATTATTTATCATTTTAAATAAATATGTATTATTTTAATATATGGAAACTATTTCTTTAGAAAAGTGAATACATGCTTAGTATTTATTTCATGCCAAATAAAATCTTCAGATGACTAAGGCAGATTTGCTTAAAAGTGTTACCAGTCCTTCTAGAAAACTGTAACCACAGACCACAGAATTTCAAGGAAAAGTTTAATAACTTAATTAGTTTATCCTAACTTCTTCAACCAATTTACTTTAGGGCCCTTTGTACTGTAAGTGGTGGACGGCAAGATCCTGTCTTTAAAAAAAACAAAAACAAAAACAAAAAGTTGGCCAGACGTGCTGGCTTATACCTGTCATCCCAACACTTTGGGAGGCCAAGGCAGGAGGGTCACTTGAGCCTTGGAGTTTGAGGCTGCAGTGAGCCATGATCACACCACTACACTCCAGCCTGGGCAACAGAGCGAACAGAGCAAGACTCTGTCTCAAAAACTTAAAAAGCAGGCATTCCTAAAGAATATGTCAGTTCTCTTCTTCCCCACTTTGAAATTTAGATACCTGGAGTCATACAGTATGTATCTGCTCCCTTCTGGTTTCCTTTGATCGGCATTATGTTTTTAGAATTCGCTCATGTTTTTACACATTTTAGTTGCTTTTTAGTATCACACTGTATTTAACAATTTATCCATTCTACTGTTGATAGACATTTCGGTTGATTCCAGTTTTGGGCTATTACAAACCATGCTGCTATCAACTTTCCACGCCTTCTGGCGTTAGTGTGCACAAATTCTTAAACATGAACTGGGTCGTGGGGTATGCACGTCTATAGTAGCAAACCACTGTTCAAAGTGTGGCCACAGTTATTTTTCATTCTCTCACTCCTCTGCCTTTTTTGTGTTTTTCCATCTTTCCCTCCTTTTTTTCTTCCCTTTCTTTCTCCCTAAGAGGATTTAGCATCCCCTGACCAAAAGAAAAGTTCCGTTAATATTGTTTAGTTGGCTACCACGGACTTGTTGACAAATTTCATGTTAGGGAGGACTACAGAAGACGTTTCCTTTCTGCATTCCTATACAAGTAAAAATTCTATTCAGCTATTCAAGTTAATATAAGCATAGTTAAATCTTCGCTGATACCATATGCCAAGGACGTTATCTCCTGCACACTAGACAAGTCAGTCTTCCTTTTTCATGTTGACTGCCAGAAAACCTAGAGCCAAATTCACCCATCTGCAGCAAGGAAATAGATCAGGGTTTCTAAAGTGTGGACTTAAAATCACCTGCATCAGGATCGCCTGGGGGCACGGGTTAACAATGTACAGGGTCCCAGGGTGAGGTTAAGGAACTTGCATTTTTAACAAGTACCCCATGGGGAGTACAGTGGCTGCTAAATTTTGAAACCACTGGTAAAAGTTAAAATGCTACACGATCTTGTCTTTTAACTTTTGCATCTTACTTAATATTGGGATCTTATTGCACTTCTTTCCTCTGTCACTCGGGTTTTGATCCAACGTACATTATCATATCTCACGAATACTTATAAATCACTTATGATCATTTCCAATTCAAGAGCTGGACTGGTAGATGAATAGACAGATAAATGCTAGGCTAGATATTTAAAAAGAGAAAGCTGTCCTGGCATCCCTTAACCACAGATACCACTAGCCACTATAAAAGCATCAAAAAGAGATTAAGAAGATACAAATTACTGAACGCAGTTTTGCATTGAACTGTCTTACAGTTTCATCATGACACATTTAGAGCACCAACAAAGAGGGACAATGATCAGCCAGCTCAGACTAGCAGTCCAAAAGGAAATTCTTTGTTTCCTCACCCACAGTTCCTAAGCCAAGCCTAGAGACCTTTCCTTCAAGGAGAATCTACAGCACTGCCGGGAATTCTGCCTGTGGTTCATATGACCTTGGATTTCAAAAAATTGTCCAAAATGTAACGTAAAAAGGGAAATTAAGCAGCCATGATGCATTTTTCAAAGTTATAACGGCATCCATTTCTGCAATAAAAAAGATCAAAATAGTTTACCGCTGGATTTCTTATATTTTAGCGAAATTTCTGGCCACCTATTGAGGAACAGCCAGTCATCATTCCTCTGCCAAAGAGAGCCTGGAAGAAAATTGGCATGGGTCGGCTGTTTATTGTACAGACAAGCTGCAAAATCAAGGTCCAAATTTTCAAAAGTATACCCACTCCAAGGGTTGGCTCCCTTGCAGCGGTGAGTAGGAGAGAAAGTACAATCCAAACAAGCTGTTCAAGAAGCCAAACAGAGCAGTGGATCTTGCCACGGGAATTAAGAAATCATAACAGAGTCAGACTCACCAGTCAGGTGTCAAAGAAAAACTAAGGTTCTATTTACTACGCTTACCTTGACTCTAACATCAACATATCCTATCCAAGAGGGAAAATGCCGACGGTAATTCAGGTATCAAAAGTGTGCAAAACAAAACAACCCCACTCTGTTTTAAAACATTTAAACATCCATATTTGTCACTGTTGGACCTCATCACAATTAGGTTGGTTGAAGCATTCAAGAAGTAACACCATATTATAAAATGCATATCTGAATTTTATCTGATTTCCAGAAGATAATCATATCATTGTCCATGTAATAGCTACCACTTTTAAAGTAGTAGTTCCAACTATATGCCAGGCCCTATTCTAAGCACTTCACACACATTAACTCATTTAATCCTTGCAAAAAGCCAAGATAGTGATACTATTATTAGCTCCATTTTACAGATGGGGAAACTAAGGCAGAGAGAGTCAGTGCTTTTCCCAAAGACCTTAAGCTAGTAGGTAACTCTGGAGTGCGTGCTTTCAATTACATTTGCCATTGTCAATCATTTCAGTTATTGTGAAGGGACAATGGCCTACATTTCAACTTAACAATTTTTAAAATTTGTGTTTTTTAGAAACAGGGTCTCACTGTGCTGCCCAGGATGAAGTGCAGTGGCTATTCATGAGCACACCTTTAGCACACTGCAGCCTCGAACTCCTGGGCTCAAGTGATCCTTCCACGACAGCCTCCTGAGTAGCTGGGATTACAGATGCTTGGCGTGCCAGCTAACCTAACAGTATTTTTGAAAGTGCATTAACCAAACAAAAGCATAAGGATTTGTACTTAAGCCACTCAGCGTCACTCTGCATCACATATTTCCATACAATTACATTTCATTTGCATAATGGTGCAATAACTGTTTCTAACATGCAAAATTCATCCACCACTTCTAAGACAATGTAATTGCTGTTTTGGCTTTTATAAAAACATCACCATGGTAAAGCAAAAACCCAAGCTGCTTACAGCTGGACTCACAGATCTTGGCTCCCCAGACCAAAGAAAATATGAGTTAAATAGCAATAGACAGAAGAGAGAGACTCTTCAGGAGTACGTTAAAAGAGAGAAGACTTGAAACCTAGTAGCCCTAGTAAGTTTAAGAACCAAGACATAAAAAACAAATAGAATTGTAAAATTGTTTTTGTAGAAGGAGAGAACTTTAGCTTCCAATGAGAAAGAATCAGTTAGAAATGGGAAGAGTTTTAAATGGGTAATAGCTTTGTAGCTGATCTCCTCCTGCCTCTATTAGCAGTCTGTGTTAATCTGAATAGCTGCTAATAGTTATAACAGTAACTTTTTTTTTTTTTTTTTTTTGAGACGGAGTTTCGCTCGTTACCCAGGCTGGAGTGCAATGGTGCGATCTCGGCTCACCGCAACCTCCGCCTCCTGAGGCAATTCTCCTGCCTCAGCCTCCTGAGTACCTGGGATTACAGGCACGCACCACCATGCCCAGCTAATTTTTTTTTTTTTTTTGTATTTTTAGTAGAGACGGGGTTTCACTATGTTGACCAGGATGATCTCGATCTCTTGACCTCGTGATCCACCTGCCTCGGCCTCCCAAAGTGCTGGAATTACAGGCTTGAGCCACCGTGCCCGGCCAACAGTAACTTTTTTTTTTCATTTTTTTTCGTTTTTTTCATTTTTGAGACAGAGTCTTGCTCTGCTGTCGAGGCATGATTATGACTCAATGCAACCTGTGCCTCCTGGGTTCAAGTGATTCTCATGTCTCAGCCTCCCAAGTAGCTGGGATTACAGGTGTGTGCCACCGTGCCCAGGTAATGTTTGTATTTCTAGTAGAGATGGGGTTTCAGCATGTTGGCCAGGGTGGTCTTGAACTCCCGGCTTCAAGCAATCCACCTGCCCCGGCCTCCCAAAGTGCTGGGAGACAAAGCTATCTCCAATTAATTCAGCTGAGACCTAGAGGACTTTGTTTAAAGTTCAAGCCTGTGTAACAGAGTTGGTGGCAGTGGCCAAAGAAAAGATAGGACTGATGTCCAGGTCCAAGTAGCCTTTCCATGGGGACTAGGTTTGGACACTAAAAGTTCAAAAGATATGTGTTGATGGCCGGGCGTGGTGGCTCAAGCCTGTAATCCCAGCATATTGGGGAATGGATCCCCTAAGGTCGGGAGTTCGAGACTAGCCTGACCAAAATGAAGAGACCCCTGTCTCCACTAAAAACACGAAATTAGGTGGGTGTGATGGTGCACGCTTGTAATCCCAGCTGCTAGGGAGGCTGAGGCGGGAGAATCGCTTGAACCCGCGAGGCGGAGGTTGCAGTGAGCTGAAATTGTGCCATTGCACTCCAGCCTGGGCAACAAGATCAAAACTCCACCTCGGAATAAAAAAAAAAAGATATGTGTTGAATTGAGGGCTGTATCACCAGGGCTCACCTAGAATTGAGACCACATCACCTCCATCTAGAATAACCACAGCATCTGCACCCCCAGAGGATGTGAAGCCTCAAAAAGGCAGAGCCAGGATCACTAATCACATAGAGTTTTTTTTCTCTGAACAAGGGTGCCTGGACAAAGATGCAGGTGAAGAATGAACTCACCGTGCCTTTGCTGACCAAGCTCTGGAGCAAGGCCACCTCCTTTCAGAGGAAGGAAGGAGCACCTTGTAATGTGTACAGAGGTGCCATATGGCTTGAGCAGCCCTGTAGAGCAATGCTAAGGCATTGAGCAGCCACAGCAATCTGAACTAAAGTGACGGAAGGCAGAGAGTGCCCTGTGGAGTCACAAAGGGAGGGAATCCTTTTCTTGGTGTAAAACCAGTGTAATTTACATAATCTCTGCCTCTGGCATTCGAGTTTAGATAATAATGTTTTCTACTAGAAATGTCTTCCTGTATGCTTTCTACATATGGTAACTTTCTCCCAAAGTACACATGTTCCTTCCAAATAGTTAAAGGTAATGCACACAGATTATGGAGCATTTTCTTCTGGATGATGGATAATCATAGAGCCATCGCAGCAACCATCTGTCAAGTTCTGTAGGATAAATGTCCTTCAAACATAAAGACATAAACCTGCAGTAACTGAATTGAATAATTTAAACCCGTCAAAGGTAGATGGGGAAATGTTTAGAGACAATTTCTTGCTTTTGTTTTACTGAGTACATGGATACCAAATTACTTAGCTCTTTTCTCATTGAGGATAATATATTTTATTAATTTATTTTAAACTTTTTTTTAAAGAATACTCAAATGGCATGATTATAGGGCGGTTTCTGTTTTCTTTGCTATGTGTTACTATCTTTTTCCAAATTGTCTACAATGATTATGTATCATTTTTATAATCAGAAGCAATGTATAATTTTTTTTTTCTTTACTTGTTTTTTGTTGCTTCCACCTACAGACAAGGTTGGTTCAGGTAAGGAAATGAAAGAGGCTGGTAAAATTGGTCACTGGCTTGGCAAGAATAAAACCCAGCAGTGTAAATGGCAGAGACAAGACACCATGTATGACAGGCTGGCCTGGCTCTGCACCATCCATGCAGCATGCTACAAGGTGATCGAACTTTCTCTCAATTCACGGGAGGCTACACTAGGAATGAACATGTGACAGTGTGCCTCGGCATGGAGTCCAGGGCCTGGCATATAGTGTATGCTCCACCTGTGTTCCTTGAGGGCTTGGAGAGATGACTTTATGAGTAGCAGCAGCAAGAACAGCACAGGATGTGTCCTTGGTGTGTTAATTTCTCTGAGTCTCAGTTTCCTCAGTTTTATTTTTATGTATTTATTTATTTAGATGGAGTCTTGCTGTGTCCCCAGTCTGGAGTGCAGTGGCGTCATCTCCACTCACTGCAACCTCCATCTCCCGGGTTCAAGCGATTCCCCTCCCTCAGTCTCCTGAGTAGCTGGGACTACAGGTGCACACCACCACGCGCAGCTGATTTTTTGTATTTTAGTAGAGATCCTCAGCTTTAAGGTAGCATTAGTAATAATATCACATAGAGGTGTTGTGAATAGCACAGAAAATCATGAGCATAAAGCACATGCTTGGTTGACTCAGCAATTCCACTTCTTGGTATATACCCAAAGGAATTGAAAGGGGGGACTCAAACCGATATTTGTACACCCATGTGTACAAATATAGCAGCATATTCACAGTAGCCATAGGCTACAAACAACCCACATGTCCACTGACAGATAGATGGATAAACAAAATGTGGCATATACGTGTGAGGGAATAATACTCAACCTTAAAAAGGAATACAATTCTGATGCTGCTACAACATACGCAAGCTCTAAAAATACTGTATTAAGTGAAACACACCAGACACAGAAGGACAAATACAGGATTCCGGGTATATAAGGTGCCTAGAATCGGCAAATTCATAGAGACAGAAATAAAAGAGATTACCAGAGTCTGGGGGCAGGGAGCAGTGAGGAGTTATTTTTAATGGGTACAGAGTTTCTGGTGGGATAACGAAAAAGTTCTGGAAATGGACAATGTGATGGTTGCATACCACAGTGAATTTGCTCATGCTACTGAACTGCACACCTAAAAACGGTTTAAATGCCGGATTTATGTTATGTATATTTTACCACAACAAAAAAATATTGGGTTAATGGTAGATATTTCTTCTGTCATTATTAATAATAGAAATAATCAGTTCAGGCTGGGTGCAGTGGCCCACACCTATAATTCCAGCACTTTGAGAAGGCGAGGCAGGTGGATTACAAGGTTAGGAGATCAAGACCATCCTGGCCAACATGATGAAACCCCGTCTCTAGCCAGGCATGGTGGCATGTACCTGTAGTCCCAGCTACTTGGGAGGCTGAGGCAGGAGAATCACTTGAACCCAGGAGGTGGAGTTTGCAGTGAGCTGAGATCGTGCCACTACGCTCCAGCCTGAGTGACACAGTGAGACTCCATCTCAAAAAAAAAGAAAGAAAAAGAAATAATCCCCTGAGAGTGTTTGGAAGGGACATGGCAGGGACGGTGGGGGAGGAGATGGCTGGTGTATGGTAATGACACTAGTTAGAACTTAGGGCTGGAGTCCCAGGAGCTGGGGCAGGAACCAGCAAGGTGTGGGGTAACTGAAGAAGCCAAGAATAAGAGGACTGGTCAGAAGCAAATCCTAGAGATTGCAAGGATCCATCCCAGTAAGTCCCAGAGAGACACAGGAGCAAAATGAGGCTAAAAAGGAGATGATGCAGGGTGCACTGGCTCACACCTATAATCCCAGCACTGTGGGAGGCCTCGGTGGGTGGATCATCTGACACCAGGAATTCAAGACCAGCTTGGCCAATGTGGCGAAACCACATCTCTATGAAAATACAAAGATTATCTTGGCGTGGTGGTGTGCACCTGTAGTCCCAGCTACTCAGGAGGCTGAGGCAGGAGAATTACTTGAACCTGGGACGCACAGGTTGCAGTGAGCCAAGATCGCACCATTGCACTCCAGCCTGGGTGACAGAGTGAGACTCTGTCTCAAAAAAAAAAAAAAAAAAAAAAAAAAAAGGTTGGAGGGGCTTTGGGAAGAATAATAGTTAAGGCTCTTATGTTTACAACTGCCACTCATCTCAATGGTATTAAACATACATGGGGACTTCACTGGCTTGTATACTTGAAAAGTTCAGGGGAGAGCTCCATCTCTGGTAAGTTGGATCCGAGCATGCAGAGGATATTAAATAACCTTGCTTGACCCAGCAATCCCATTACTGGGTATATACCCAAAGGATTATAAATCATTCTACCATAAAGACACATGCACACATATGTTTATTGCAGCACTATTCACAATAGCAAAGACTTGGAACCAACTCAAATGCCCATCAATGATAGACTGGATAAAGAAAATGTGGCTCATATACACCATGAAATACTATGCAGCCATAAAAAAGGATGAGTTCATGTCCTTTGCAGGGACATGGATGAAGCTGGAAACAATCATTCTCAGCAAACTAACACAGGAACAGAAAACCAAACGCTGCATGTTCTCACTCATAAGTGGGAGTTGAACAATGAGAACACGTGTACACAGGGAGGGGAACATCACACACCAGGGCCTGTTGAGGGGTGGGGGGTCAGGGGAAGAATAGCATTAGGAATAATACCTAATGTAGATGATGGGTTGATGGGTGCAGCAAACCACCATGGCACGTGTATACCTATGTAACAAAACAGCACTATCTGCACATGTATAGAACTTAAAGTATAAACAAACAAACAAAAAATCTTGCTGCCCCATCTATTAGCTATGCCGCCTCCTTACTGGCTTTATTCACACAGGCAGCAACCTTAGGGTCCCCTGTGAGAGAGACCTTTCCAGGACTGCCTCTGATTTGCTTAGTTTGGATCACAAGCCCACCCACAAACCAATCATGGAGTCCAGGGCAGCAGAATACGCTAATCAGCCATGGGCCATCTCCTGTGGACTATATAGAGATGCTGTTGATAGATTCAGTAGAATGGATGCCAACTGGGCAGAAAGGAGGAATATTCTCTAGCAGGAGATAAAATTCAAAGTGTAGGAAGCTAGATAGAAACAGAAAAAGAACTGGGAGTAAGCAGAGGTCAGGCGTGGGAACAAAGCGGGGGAGTCTCAGGCAAGTAAGGATGACGGTGGAGGGTCTGTGGTCTAGCTTATTGCCTACCAGTAACTAGCACATGAGTCAGGAAGGCTTAAAGACACAGGCTCTTGGTTGGCTACGGGCCAGAGTTCCTGTGTACTGAGTTCTAACAGGGTTGCCTGAGCCTCCCCAGCGTCTCCGTCATGTAATTAGAGTTGTGCAGTGAAAATCAGGAGGTTAGCTTCTAAAGCCAGAACCCCCGTAAATAGTGATGAAATAGGACAAAAGCCGGAGCCTCAGTTTCCTCAATAGGTGGGATTGAATTACAAGGCACCTAGGAATCTGTCTGTCTGGGCCTCCATCCTAAACAATTGTAAATTAGTTATGATACCAAAACAAAAGATGGGTGAGCATATTAAATAAAGTGGTATATGTGAAAATATTTTACAAATTACAAAGAACCATGCAAATTAGCTGTGGTTGTTATTTTTAATGTCAACCCAGACAGGGGAGGTAAAAAGAGGAAAAGAAAAAGTGGAAGTGTACTCTATTTCAGTGTAGAGGTTAAAACAGGGAAAGAGGCTGGGTGTGGTGGCTCACACCTATAATCCCAGGTATGAGGGGATTACGGAGGCCAAGGTGAGAGGATCACTTGAGGAGGCCAAGGTGGGAGGATAGCTTGAGGCCAGGAATTCAGAAGTTTATATGCAGTCTTTGGCCACAGAACGAGAAGCTGTCTCTCTCTCTCTATATATATTTTTTAATTAGCTGGGTGTGGTGGTGCACGCCTGTAGTCTTAACTGCTTGGGAGGCTGAGGCGGGAATATCACCTGAGTCTGGAAGTTCAAGGCTGTCGTGAGCTATGATTGCACCACTTGTAACTCACGGCACTCTAGTCACCAAAAAACAGGAACAGGACAGGCAAAATAAAAATTATAATTATGTATTTTGTATAAAACATATATATGTTTATGGGTTCTTTTTCTGGGTAGGGTTAGAAGTCACAGATGGCTTCTCCATGTTCCTGACACCATCCACTCTTCTCTGAAATGTGGCATGTAGGCCCTATGACTCCACTGCCAAAAGGTCACCGGTGACCACCCACACTGTCAAATCTAGGAGATGTTCGTCAGCCATTACCTTGTTTTTTGTTTTTTTTTTTTTTTTTGGAGACAGAGTTTTGCTCTTGTTGCCCAGGCTAGAGTGCAGTGGCGCAATCTCAGCTCACGGCAACCTTTGCTTCCAGGGTTCAAGCCATTCGCCTGCCTCAGCCTCCCCAGTAGCTGGGATTAAAGGTGCCTGCCACCACACTTTGCTAATTTTTGTATTTTTAGTAGAGATAGGCTTTCAGCATGTTGCCCAGGCTGGTCTTGAACTTCTGACCTCAGGTGATCCACCTGCCTCGGCCTCCCAAAGGGCTGGGATTACAGGCATGAGCCACTGTGCCCGGCCAGCCATTATCTTTACAAAGTTCATTACTGCTCTTGACACTGTTGTCCTTTGTCTCCGTTCTAAAAATTCCCTACTGTCTTGGGACAATGCTGTCCCATGGGCCCCCTCCTACCTTAAAGTTTCTTTTTGGACTCCCTTCCCCTACCCACTTCCTAAAACACTCACATTCCCCAGTGTTCCTTGCTCTGGGGATGTGGTCAACCTCTCTCATAGTTTTGACTCTCATGTATATGTTTCACCTACATGGCTCCAGCCCTACCCACTCCTCTGAGCTTCAGCCCATTGAACGTCCCTCTAATGGCCCCAATACCCCAGTAATCTGTGGTGGAATTCATCGGCCCCTCCCCTCAAAGTCCTTTGACTTCCTATTTTCCATCTCAGGCAGCCACAAAGGCCAGAAACCTACTCATTCATTCTCCCTCCTCTTTTCTGCACTCCCCAGCTCACACTGGCTCTGTGTTTTGTCTCTTCACCTGGTTCTTATTCCTCCTTAAAGATTCAGCTCCAAGGTGGTTTCTCAGACCCGCAGGTGGAGGAGAGCTCACCTAGTGGCCTGCACAGAATTCTACCTCACTACCTCTTATCGGATTACACTGAAGCATCTGTCTATGACTGTCCACCAAACTCACCCCAACCCCATGGCCCACCAGACTCTATGTTCCTCAAGGACATGGGTTCTTTGTTGGGTTTTGTACCCACTAAGTCTAACACACGGGCTGGCACACACACAGTTAATGTTAACTGAACCAAACCAATTCTTGCCAGCTGTGGAGAAGCTAAATAAGAACATTCTGCCTGTGATGAAAGTAATTTAACTTTTAACTTTCAGTACAGATTATTTAATGTGATCACTTAGCACTCAGTGTCAAAAGAGGAGGAAGCTCAGATATCTCAACTATGAAACAGATGATACAGCATATTCTGCATTTATGTTATTTATTTTGAGAAATATGTATCTCTCTTTTAACCAGTGATCACATATGAGTCTTAAATAGGAGTAGTTGTGCTTTTCCAGTAGTTAACTGCTTAGAAACTGTCTGATCAAGTTAAAAATCTATAAACTTAGCCAGGTACGGTGGCTTACCTGTAATCTCAGCACTTTCGGAGGCCCAGGCAGGCAGATCACTTGAGGTCAGGAGTTCAAGAACAGCCTAGCCAACATAGTAAAACCCCCATCTATATTAAAAATACAACAACAACAACAAAAAATAGCTAGGCATGGTGGCACGTGCCTTTACAGGTAATCAGGAGGCTGAGGCAGGGGAATTGCTTGAACCTGAGAGTCAGAGGTTGCAGTGAGCCAAGATCACACCACTGCACTCCAGCCTGGGGACAGAGTGAGACTTCGTCTCAAAATAAAATAAAATCTACAACTTTAAAATTCTTTGGTTATTTCTTCTCTTGAACCTTTCATTTTCAAACTGTACATTTCCAGTTTTTTTTTTAAAGGTGGGGGCATAAGTCTCCAAGCCCCCAGATAGGAATATCATTTTCTTGCACAACTTTTCTCCATGTTGTTGGTATTATAAGGAGAACATCATCTAAAACCTTAAAAGGAAAGTTATCCAACAATCTTCAGCAATTATGTTGAATTATGCTAATTAACATTTTAATAATGTCATACACACTGGAAATGTAACAGGAAATTAAAATTAGTATATGTTATATATAATACACATAATATCCTCATTTATAGTTTACAGGTGAACTGTACACTTGTACATCTGGTTTTAGAGATTGATTAAAAATTGTAAGGCTAGGCTTACAAAGAAAATGCCAGGCCCGGCATGGTGGCTCATGCCTATAATCCCAGCACTTTGGGAAGCCAAGTCAGGCAGGTCACCTGAGGTCAGGAGTTCAAGACCAGACTGACCAATGTGGCAAAACCCCGTCTCTACTAAAAATAGAAAAATCAGCTAGGCATGGTGGTGCATGTCTGTAATCCCAGCTACTCAGGAGGCTAAGACAGGAGAATGGCTTGAACCTGGAAGGTGGAGGTTGCAGTGAGCTGAGATTGTGACATTCCATGTCAAAAAAAAAAAAAAAAGAAAGAAAGAAAATGCTGAAATACACCATGATCACATTTGTTTGTTCACTGTTTAAACCATACATAAGGCCAAAAAGGAAAACCTCAAATTGTATTTAGCAGAATTTTATTTTCTTCATTAAGCACAAAGGCTATGTACAACTTTCCAATATGAAACAATGCTTTTTTTTCTTTCTTTTCTTCATTGTAAAAGTCAGTGGTAGTCACCTCATTAATCATGAGCAGTCTGAGATAACCCATAACATGGTGGACGGAAAAAAGCAAGAACAGATTTTAGGAATCCGAATATTATGAATCAAGCTTTGAGAATGGAAATCACATGGCTAAGGCATTTATTCACTTGCATGTACAATTTGCCTCCAGTTGTCTTTTTAAAGCTGTGAATCCCACTAAAGCATGCTATTATAATTAAAATATAACCTCTGATTTGCAATTTAACATCATGGAAGTAGCACAGGGCAACTATGGGCTCTAAGCCATGCCGGCTCCTCAGGGGATCATTCTCAAAATACCCTGTTTTTTTTTTGGGGGGGGGGATGGGGAGCACTGTATCTATTACTAACTATATCTGTTTAAAAGTAGATGCAATACTTTTATTGCTGAGAAAAGTATGAAAAGGGGAAAAATTGGAGAAATCTAAATGATTATGAACAGGAACTGGCTAAATTATGGTACAGAAGTATACAGTCCAGACAGCAGCAAGGGTTATTCTGTAATTGGAAGGATTTTAAATATTGGATCAAAATTCCTTCTCATGGGGAAAGAGAAGCCCAGCATCCATCCCAAACCCTCTAGGGGTTCTTGGGAGTCCACAGTTTGTCTAGTTCCCTGCCCCAGTGAATCCTGGCTCTCTTCCCTGTCCTGCTTCCCATGGCTCCTCCTTCTCCAGCTCCTCTGGACAGACATACCACACACACCCTTTCTTTGATTTTCAGTAATAGTGTTCACACAACTTCTTTTATGTGGTAAACTGTAATAGGTATTTGGGGATATGAGCCAAAGGAAGCCATAGAGGAGGGTATGAGACACTCAGACACTTTGCCACAACACACAAAACGTAGCAGCAGGCCAGGTGCGGTGCCTCACGCCTGTAATCCCAGCACTTTGGGAGGCCAAGGCAGGTGAATCACTTGAGGTTAGAAGTTCAAGACCAGCCTGGCCAACAGAAACCCTCTATACCAAAAATACAAAAATTAACCAGGTGTGGTAGTGTCCCCCTCTCTTCCTAGCTACTCAAAGGCCGAGGCCGGAAGACCTTTTGAACCTGGAAAGCAGAGGTTACAGTGTGCCAAGACCATGCCACTGCACTCCAGCCTGGGTGACAGAGTGAGACTCCATCTGAACAAAACAAAACAAAAACATAGTAGCAACTAACTAAAACTTAAATATCAGACCTCCCATTGTTAAAAGACTAGTCCTTCCCCCTGTCCACCATCAAATGTAGCAATTTCACTTTGGCCCCTGATTCCTATACTCTTGAGTCCTGACTTTCTCCAAAATCTTGTTGGTTTCTTGTGCCCTTCCTTTCCCCCACTTCATACATGCAATTGCTAAACATGATGCACTTTCATCACCATTAAAAAAGATGTTTAAAGTATACACACAGACGCAGAGATAGCAAGAGAAAAAATGAGAGAGAGACAGAGAGCTGGATTAAAAAAGAAACGGTGGCCGGGCGCGGTGGCTCAAGCCTGTAATCCCAGCACTTTGGGAGGCCGAGACGGGTGGATCATGAGATCAAGAGATCGAGACCATCCTGGTCAACATGGTGAAACCCCGTCTCTACTAAAAATACAAAAAATTAGCTGGGCATGGCGGCGCGTGCCTGTAATCCCAGCTACTCAGGAGGCTGAGGCAGGAGAATTGCCTGAACCCAGGAGGCGGAGGTTGCGGTGAGCCTAGATCGCGCCATTGCACTCCAGCCTGGGTAACAAGAGCAAAGCTCCGTCTCAAAAAAAAAAAAAAAAAAAAAGAAAGAAAGAAACGGTATGGCCAGGAGCAGTGGCTCATGCCTGTAATCCCCACACTGAGAGGCCAAGGCAGGTGTATCACCTAAGGTCAGGAGTTTGAGACCAGCCTGGGCAACATGGCAAAAACCCGTCTCTACTAAAAATACAAAAAATATCTCAGGCATGATGGTGCGCACCTGTAATTCCAACTACTTGGGAGGCTGAGGCAGGAGAATTGCTTGAACCCAGGGGGCAGAAGTTGCAGTGAGCAAAGATCGCACCATTCCACTCCAGCCTGGGTGACAGAGTGAGACTCTGTCTAAAAAAAAATTTTTTTTAAAGGTAGATGGGAAAGGCTATATAAAATGACCTCATACAGAAACATTTGTTTCTATAAATAAGACAGTAAAATGTATAAAGATATACACCAGTCTCTTAATGTTGGTTTTCCTCTAGGAGATGGGATTCAGGGAAAACTTTTACCTCTCATTCTTGCGTATGAATTTCTTTTTTACATTTAACATGCACCCTTGTATAATCTGAAAAGGCGTTTCAGAATAAAAAGATGGATGCAAAGAAAGCGGGCTCCGGTTGCAGCTGAAAGGACTCAATCTCCACAAAAGGAGTTTCTCAGCAGTAAAGGCTGCTCAGTATTTATGACGCCTCTCCCATAGCTGTCACCAGTAAACGCCAAGAAAAATTTGCGTTCATGAAAACCAAAGAAGAGAATGGTCCAGATTTCAAAGACTCAGAGATGATGACCATTACCCAATGAACAAAGACTCTAAGAGAAAGGAGCTCAGGAGGGATGGGGAGAGAGGGATGGCTTCTAAGAACAAAATCCTGGCTGAGCAACAGGAGTCTGTCCTGATGAAGGAGGAAAGGACAAATGAGGAAATAAATTAATATGGGTGTACAGAGGGCGTGATGCTTTATTTTACTTTATTTGGAGATGGAGTCTCGCTCTGTCGCCAAGCTGGAGAGCAGTGGCGCGATCTCAGCTCACTGCAACCTCCGCCTCCTGGGTTCAAGCAATTCTCCTGCCTCAGCCTCCTGAGTAGCTGGGACTATGCCCAGCTGATTTTTGTATTTTTGGTAGAGATGAGGTTTCACCATGTTGGCCAGGATGGTCTCAATCTCTCGACCTCATGATTTGCCCACCTAGGCCTCCCAAAGTGCTGGGATTACAGGCATGAGATCATTGCGCCCAGCTGATGCTTAATTTTATGTGTCAACTTGACTAAGCCATGAGATGTCCATATATCTGATTAAATATTATTTCTGGGGTGTGTCTGTGAAGGTGTTTCCAAAAGAGATTCGCATTGGCAGGCTGAGTAAAGCAACAGCCCTCTCCAGTGTTAATGTGTACATTTCAATTCCTTGAGGGCTGGAATAGAAGAAAAAGACAGAGCAAGCTTAAATTTGCTCTCTACTTGACTGCTTGAGCTGGGACACTGATCTTCCCCTTCCTTTCGTTCTCCTGGCTCTCAGGCATTCAGACTGAACTGGAATCTATGCCTTCAGCTCTCCAGCTCTCAAGCCTTTGAAATACACCACTGGCTCACCTGGGTCTCCAGCTTGCAAATGGCAGATCATTAGACTTCTCTGGAGAATGCTAATACAGGAGCTTCTAGATGATATCAGGTTACAAAAGAATAGAAAGAGTATATCCTCAAGAAAGAATACAAAAAGATGAATTATAAATCATTCTACTATAAAGACACATGCACACGAATGTTCATTGCAGCACTGTTTACAATAGCAAAGACCTAGAACCAACACAAATGCCCATCGATGATAGACTGGACAGGGAAAATGTGGTACATATACACCATGGAATATTATGCAGCCATCAAAAACGATGAGTTCATGTCTTTTGTAGGGACATGGATGAACCTGGAAACCATCATTCTTAGCAAACTGACACAAGAGCAGAAAATCAAACACCGCATGTTCCCACTCATAGATGGGTGTTGAACAATGAGAACCCATGGACACGGGGAGGGGAGCACTACACACTGGGGTCCGTTGGGGGGAAATGGGGGAGGGATGGGGGTGGGGAGGTGGGGACAGATAGCATGGGGAGAAATGACAGATATAGGTGAGGGGAAGGAAGGCAGCAAATCACACTGCCATGTGTGTACCTATGCAACAATCTTGCATGTTCTTCACATGTACCCCAAAATCTAAAATGCAATAAAAAAAAGAAAAGAAGAAAAAGAATACAAAAACATAACATTCATTCATTCATTCATTGATGTAGTATGTACTATGTGCCAGGCACTGTTCCACCTGCCGGGATCTAGAAGTGAAGAAGATAGGCAAGAGCTTTGCTCTCTTGGAGCTTAGGCGGGGGGGTAGATGGTTAACATGGAAGTATTTTATTCTGAGCAAGACAATTCAGATAATGATAATATCTGGGCCAGATAACTTCAGATAATGATGAGTAATATGAAGGCATTAAAACTGGATGAAATGATATTGCTTAGTGTTGGGCTACTTTTAAGTGGATGGCCAGAGGGTGAGGTTTGAGCTGAGTCCATAGAGATCTAAGGAAGCAGCCAGGCTTCCAGGCAGAGGCAACAGTGAATGCAAACATCCCATGTGAATAATGAGGTTGTCATGTTTGAGGAATATAAACACCAGGGTGGCTGGAGTCCAGAGAGCAATGGGAAGAGTGTGGGAGATGAAGTCCACATGTTAGGCCCCAGCAAAGATACAGGACTTTAGTCTAAGTACTGCGGAAGTCACTAGACAGATTTTGAGCAGGGGAATGGCATGATTTGATAGGTTTTTAAAAGATGTCTCTGGATATCTGGTGGAGAGAAGAATCAGGGACAGAAGCCGGGAACAGTTAGGAGCCGCTGCAGTAGTCCAGATGAGATATAATGGCGCCTTGGGCTTGGGCTCAGTAATGGAGCAAATGAAGTGGTGTATTTGCAATGGGCTGAATAATTTGGATGAGGGATAATGGAAAATGAGAAATTGAAGATGACTCCTAGATTTTGGCTGCAACAATAGTCATCACCACTTAAGAGCTGCAGAAGACTGGGAAAGAAATACATTAGGGGGAGCAGAATCAAGGGTTCTATTTTAGCCACATTGTATTTGAGACGTGTAGTTAACAGCCAACTAGAAAAGTCACACTGGCAGTTGGATAGACAAGTGTGGAGCCCACTAAAGAGTTTGAAGTGATAGACAAACAATTGAGAGTTACCTTCAATTAGGTGGTAGTTAACACTGTAAGGTTGGATGAGTTCATCTGGAAAACGTGTCCAGAAAAGAAATGTAGAGGACCAAATTTTCAGGGGGCATAAAAATCAGAATTGAGAAGAAGAGGTAGAAGCAAAGGAGACTGGGTAGAAACTACTGGAAAGTTGAAGGAAAGACAGGGAGGTATGGTTCTCCAAAAGCCAAAAGAGAGAATAAACATACTCTTGCCAAACGAAGAGCCTATTGTATCTCACAAGCTCTAGGTGGCTGGTGATACGACAAGAGTGATTTTAGTGGAATGATGAGGTCAGAAGCCCAGCTGGTAAATTGAAGAGAAAGCAAGGGAGTGCAGGTGAAGGTAGCCACTGTAACTCTTGAAGAAAACAAACAGACAAATAAATTGGGCCAGTAACTGGAGGGAACTGGAATGGGATGTGGGGTCAGGGGACGGTGATATGGGAGATATCTGAATATATTTTTTAGAAGGCTGAGCAAAATCAGATTAGGAATCTCACTTCTATATTATTTTTCTTATCATTCCTCAGGAACCAAGCACATAAGCATCAATAGGATGGAGAATTAGGATCTGTTTGACTTTCTCTTCCACTGGAGACCAACAGACTATAAAAACTCCTTTGGGTATTGAGGGGAAAGTGATCAGAAGACAGCAACATGGACTCAGCAAGAACAAGCCACTTCCTTGTTACACTATGGGTAAGATGCTTTTTGAGTTTTCATCGTGATTACTGCACTAGCCTCCTAACTGGTTTCCCTCATCTGTCTCTCATCCCTCTATTCCATCCTGTACTCCAAATTCTCCAAATAAATTCAGCCATTTCACTTCCCTAATCAGTGCCGCTAAAAGCTTCTATCTTGGTCTGTTTTGGCTGCTATAACAAAATACTCAACTCTAGGTAATCTATAAAGAACAAATTTATTTTTCACAGTTCTGGAGGCTGGGAAGTCTAATATCAAGGCTCAGGTAGGATTGGTGTCTGGTACAATTGAATCTCTTCTAAAATGGAGCCTTGTTGCTGCATTCTCACATTGAAGAGGGAATCAGGGCTTAACACGTTTCATGAAGACTCTTTTAAAAGGTCTTAATAGCATTCATGAGGGAGGAGCCCACATGACCTAATCATCTCTTAAAGACTCACCTCTTAATACTATAACATTGGTCATGAAGTTTCAACACATAAATATTGGAGAAGACACATTCAGACCACAGCAGCAACTTCCTTTCTCAGGGGTCTGTCCAACTCCTTCAGCAAAGCGTACAAAGCACTGTAAAATCTGGCCTTAGCCCTTTCTTCCTAACTCATCTCTGACTGTACAACTTGCAAAACTCTAACCCAGCAGGCCTAGCTACAGTGGGCATCTCCTCATTTCCCATCTGGCCATGGCATGGCACATGCTATATTCTCTGCTTATAACATACACTTAATCCTCGCCCAACCCATTGGCCCAGGAAACTACCAGTAGACCTTTAAAACCCACTTGAATGTCTCATGGAAAATAAATTACTTTTGCCCTGAGTCCTTTCAGAAGAATATCTATGATGAACAGTTAGATATTATAGGGAACAACTTCCCTTCAACATAAAATGAATTTAGGGGCAACTTTACTTGTCTGAAATAGAGAGGAGCATTGTCATGTAGGATGTTCCTTCTACTGGGAAGTGTGGAAATAGAAGATGACCCGTGAAGGTCCTGAGACAAGATCCATCCATGTCCACTGTTCAGTATAGCCTATTTAATTATTAGATGGCTATAATTCTTAGGAAGAGACAAAAATCCGTCTCTACAAATTTCTACTATTCCTAGTTCTGCCCTGTGGAGCAATTCATAGATTGTCTCTTGCTTTTGTACATGCAGATTTTCAAACAATTGCATTTATTACACTAGTCCTCCTCCCAATTGAGACCTCGATCATGTTGGGGTCACCACTTGAGACATTGATCACAACCTGTGGATGTCTGTCTTGCAGACCCTGACTCAGCGATGGATGAATGAAATACACTTTCACGCACTAGAGTACAGTGAATTTGAGTGGGCTAGGGAGGTCGTTAGCTGCTTTCAGAGGGCGATTGCAGCTAACCCATGACAACTCCCTGTTCCTTCTCACATTTATTCGGTATAGGTTTAATAATAGAAGTTCTAGGTCAACATGCTTTTCAATAATTAACATAGTTAAAGGAGTGATTTTACAGATGATAAAAGGTTTTGGTTCCAGGGCCTAGAATAAACACTATTAACAGGTAATTCTTCTTTGACCTCCCCCTGAGACAGGACCAACCAACGCAAAGTTTACATGAGTAAACAGTTAGAGTAGACACAAAGGAATGTGGAGTAAACAGGCTTAGCTGGGAAAGCTTTTATTATCCTAATCTTTTACCCTATGACTTAAAGTTCTAACACAATGAACTGGTTGCCTTCGGCCTGTTCCATTAAAACCTTTTGGCCTTCTAGAAAGTTTAAGACTATAATCTCCTAACTTTCCCTAATATTTCTCTAATATTTTGCCAGCCCCCCCAAGTGAATCCCACTACGCATTCTCTCAAATTTTCTCTTCCTGACTTACAGATGTTTGCTAACTCCTGAAAATATGGCATTCAGAACCTATATTTGACATATAAAACACGATTATACCTCTTCAGGTCACAATCATTTTGTTGTTTGGCTTTGTACTTCAGCACCCAGCAAAGCACATGATCAACACATTGGTAGTATTCCAGCAAATGAATGAATGCCACATCTGCAAAGTTTCAAATACCTACATTACCGGATCTTAAGAAATGACAACTTTCAATGCATGGTCAGAACAAAAGCAGCCAGGAAAGGGTCCCTGCAGGATGGTGAGCCACCAAATGACTCTTAAGAGGCACATCAGCAACCATGCTCAAGTCCACCTCTTTCCTCGGGCTCCCGCATCAGGTTCCCTCCAAGATCTCAACCCCAATCCAGTGTCTTCTGAAGATTTCCCAGGGCCAGGTCAGCCCTGCACTGCACCGTCTCCGGTGGTGGGTTGAGGCTGACAGGCCACAATGAGTAGAGTGGATGCCTGAGTCTCCAAAGGGGGGAAAGATATTCAGAAGAGAGAAAAGGAAGAAACAAGATATTCAGCTACTTCGGTATATCCTAAAATGGTGGTCCACATGGCTCTGATCACTGAAATTTATTTCTAGACTTTAAAAGCAGGCTATAGATTAAAATACGACCTTTATGGAAGAACTCCAAGCAAAATTCTATCATGAACAAATGAAAGGCAGCAAAAAAAAAAAAAAAAAGGGGGAGAACTTGCGGTCACTCTGTGATGAATATTCCTATTCCTTCCTGAAATACTTTCTAGAAAGCTAGTCTAGTCCATGACAAACTGGAAGAGAGAATGCAAGCTACATATACTGTTTAAAATTATCTGGTAGGCACATCTTATTTTTTTAAATTATATTTAAACATTTTTTTATTTTTAAATTTTGTGGGTGTATAGTAGGTATATATATTTATGAGGTACATGAGATATTTTGATGCAGGCATACAATGTGTAACAGTGGCATCAGGATAAATGGGTACTCATCACCTCAAGCATTTATCTTTTGTGTTACAAACAATCCAATTGCACTCTTTTATTTTAAAATGTGCAATTATTATTGACTATAGTCACCCTGTTGTATCAAATACTAAATCTTATTTATTCTTCTAACTATTTTTTTTGTACCATTAACCATTCTCCCTCACTCCAAACCCCCACTGCCCTTCCCAGCCTCTGGTAACTAACATTCCACTCCCATGAGTTCAGTTTTTAGCTCCCATAAATAAGTGAGAACATGCAAAGTTTATCTTTCTGTTAGTAGGCACATTTTTTAAAGGTAAAAATGAAATAAGTAAAATTAATTTTAGTCATGTAATTTATTTAACCCAATATACCCCAAATATTATTTCAACATGTAATCATTATTTTAAAAACTATTGAGATTTTTACATTTTTTTTTCAAATAAAGTCTTTGAAATTCACTGTGTTTTTATACTTACAGCACATCTCATTTCAGATTGGTCACATTTCAAGTGTTCAGTAGCTGCAAATGACTACTGATTACTGTACAGGACAGTAAAGGTCTGAGCTATAAATAAATCTCTTTAAGATACAAGTCAACAGTGCAAGATACTTGCAAAGTCTATTCTTAGGGATGGATTTATTTTAAAAAAAATAATTATCAAACTCAAAGCCTTTGGTAAAAATTTTGAAGCTATATAAAGTAATATGGTTAAAAAAATAAAAAAGACAAAAATTATCTAAGCATTTATCACGAGGTGGATGCTTCTGGAGCCCACAGACTCATTTTTCAAAGTCAAAAATAAATTAGGTAATCAATCTGGTGTTAAGAACCTAAACCTTCCAACAAATACTTGGGAGTTCATGCAGTCCCGGACATTCTTTTTATAGATGAAAAAGAATTCCTGCCAGCCCTTGTGCCCAGCAACCGACTTCTGTCTAGCGTGACAGACGGTCAAGTGCTGATTAGCTGACATGGATACGCTGTTCCGTGCAGCCCTGACTGAGTCATAGCTGCCGCCTGGGACCCCAAATGAAACTTCACATAAGAAATCAGGATGGGATTAAAAGCTCCCAGTGGAAATTTAATATAGATAAAACATCCTCCAAAACATACCTAACAAGACCCCTTCAGAATCATTACCTGCGTAGCGAAAGAGACAAATGTTTGAAAGGTAGAGATTATGACTGAATGCAAAAGAGGGAATAGGTGAGAATATTTGAAAAATAATACCATGTTCCTCAGAATAACCACCCTCAGAATCAACATGCTCTAGCTCAGTGTTGTAATCTTCAATCTTCACTCTAGCAAAGAAAGAAAGTAATGAGCCGGCAAATATAAGAGCCAAGCAAGAGACAGAACTGAAGCCAGGCTCTATTGAAAATCCTGAGATAATGGTGCATATATTAAGTGGCTAACTTAAAATTCCAAGCAGATGGTGAATTATTAAAACAAATTAGTAATGGGTAAAATACAAAGCGACACAAAGCGACACTCAAATACAAAGTTCCCAATTTTTTTTTACATTAAGTAATGAAACTCAGCCCAGGCAACACTGGCTTTTGATATAGGGAAATGGAATTATTACTCCTGCTAGTCACAGGAAAACAGCTTCAGACCGCCTTCTCGTTTAATATGCGAGGTAATATGCAGCCCGGAGAGGCTGGGTGAGGTGGCACTAGGTCCCATGCCATTACTTGGAAAGGCGATGTGCTTACAGGGCCTCGTGCAAGAATACACTGGTTCCTTACAGGAAATTTCAAAAGGAAACATTTATTGGTTTAAAATCAGATCTACAAAGAGTCAAGGAGTCTTAAAATTAATGGTAAGAGAGCCCACACAGTTCAATCTCAGATATGTGTCACCTTCAAGAAATGCAGTTTAGTTGCCAAGAATCATAGAAAAGAAAACCCATTTTGTCAAAGGACATTAAAGGGAATCCAAATACATCTTCTCCAGCAACGCTTAATAAAGTCGACTTCTATATGTCTGTTTCCCACGCAGCCACTCCGCTTCACTCTCCCGCTGCAGCCAGGCCCCATGCTCCGTATCACACTGTCCCCCTCAAACGCAGCCTCTCTCCCAGCAGAAATAAGACTTCCTCTTTGGGAAAGGGAATAATCAGGCTAGCACTTACCAGATTCTTTTAGCAGGATGGAAAAGGGGAAGCCTGCGAGCATTTTCACATTAATGACATCTGTCCCATCACAGTTGTTAAACATCCACACCGTGTTCAGAGTGGACACCAAATCCAGAGGATCAGAATCTTATTAGAGTCGGGAACAGTGCTTGAAGAGCCATGATATATTTTGAGTAGGATAAGAAATGCCAGTTGAAAAACATTTGGTGCCACCAGGCACAAGTGTCTCACATCTGTAATCCCAGCATTTTGGGAGGCCAAAGCAGGCAGATCACTTGAGGTCAGGAGTTTGAGACCAGCCTGGCCAACATAAAGAAACCCCATCTCTACTAAAAATACAAAAACTAGCTGGACATGGTGGCAGGCACCTGTAATTCCAGCTACTCAGAAGGCTGAGAATCTCTTGAACCCAGTAGGTGGAGGTTGCAGTGAGCTGAGATCATACCACTGCCCTCCAGCCTGGGTGACAGAGAGAGACTTTCAAAACAAACCACAACAACAAAAAATTTGGTGCTTATGCCAAAAATACTTCCATGTACACTGTCTCTGACTTACCCTGGGTCCAGCACACACTCTGCCCATTGCCCTGGACTACACACCAGCCTTTACTTCTCTACCTATTACCATCCAAAGAAGCCCCGCCATTTCCCAGCATCAAGTAATGTCAGAAGCCCCAGCCCAACACTTCTGCTCCCTGCTCCTCAGTGCTGGAAAGTCTCTTTAAAGGAAGCAGAGCATTTTCCTCTGTGGATAAATAAAAGGATAAGAATGCAAATACTCTTACGAATGATCTAAAGTGACAGTACGAGGGGCAGATCAGATGTTCTTCTGAGTATAGCTGAAGAACTGGAGAGAAGAACCAAGAGATTCTTTCCTTGGGCTTGACAACGTTTCTAGGTCTGAGTCTTGGCAGACTCTTGATTTCTTTGGGGTGTGATGAGGTGAAGATCTAGTCAGGGTCACTCATTACCATCAGTTTCCAGAGTGGATATGTTCATTGACTTACCATGGACTCAAACTCAGCACTGCATTTTAACCCAGGACCTTATGCCACTGTGTTCACACATTCTGAGCGATGTTCATGAGTGTTAGGAGAAAATGTAACCCATGGTTTCATATGTTTGGGGAAATTAGTCTAAACGAGGTTAAACAGTTTGTCTTGCTACAGGAATTATCAGAGTTTTTAATGCACTAATGTACAATTCGAGGAGAACAGAAAACAGTGTTTCCCTAAGAGAGCAGTTATCAGAGTGTGGTATGCATAACATGAACCAATATTTTCCAAATTGTCAATGCATGAAGGTACAGAATCGTAGCTGCTTAAAAATTTTATTAAAATGCTAGACAGGCTGGGTGTGGTGGCTCACGCCTGTAATCCTAGCATTTTGGTAGGCTGAGATGGGTAGATTACCTGAGGTCAGGAGTTTGAGACGAGGCTGACCAACATGATGAACCCCTGTCTCTACTAAAAATACAAAATTACCCGGGATGGTGGTGCATGCCTGTAATCTCAGCTACTTGGGAGGCTGAGGCAGGAGAATTGTTAGAACTTGGGAGGTGGAGGTTGTAGTGAACTGAGATTGTGCCATTGCACTCCAGCCTGGGCGACAGAGTGAGACTCTGTCTCAAAAAAAAAAAAAAAAAAAAAAAAAGAAGGGATGAGATAATATTGAAGAGGAAGCCTGCAGCAGCCAACCATCCAGATAGTTTTTTGAGGAAAATAATTAATCTTGGCATGCCCTCATTGAAGAAGTCCAACAGTTAATAGCACAAACCAATAGCCAACACCATAGACATCTCTGCTGGTTCAGCTTACATAATCCAGGCTGAAAAATTAACATTGAGCAAACTTGCCACTTGATGGGTGCCAAAACCATTGCTCCCAGATAAGCTGCAGACAACAGCAGAGCTTTCAATGAAATTATTATTATTATTATTATTATTTTTTTGAGACAGAGTCTCGCTCTGTCACCAAGCTGGAGTGTAGTGGTGCAATCTCGGCTCACTGCAACTTCCACCTCCCGGATTCAAGGAATTCTCCTGCCTTAGCCTCCTGAGTAGCTGGGACTGCAGGCACATGGCACCACACCCAGCTAATTTTTGTATTTTTAGTAGAGACGGGGTTTCACCATGTTGGCCAGGATTGTCTTGATCTCTTGACCTCGTGGTCTGCCTGCCTTGGCCTCCCAAAGTGCTGGGACTACAGGCATGAGCCACCACACCCAGAGTCAATGGAAATTTGCAACTAGTGGGATCAAGATCCTGAAGTATGTTTTCAAACAATTGTAATAGTTAATGAAACATGGTTTTACTAGCACAATCCCAAAGATAAGCCAAATTCAAGCAATGGTTACCAACAGCAGAAGTGGTCCAGTCAAAGCAAAAGAGGACTGGTCAAGAGCAAATCGTTGCAGCAGTTTTTTGGGATACCCATGGCATTTTGCTTGTTGACTTTCTGGAGGGCCAGAGAATGAGAACATCATTTATCATGAGTGTGTTATGAGAAAGTTAGCCAAAGCTTCAGCAGAAAAATGCCTGGGAAAGCTTCATCAGAGTCCTTCTCCACCATAGCAATGTTCCTGCTCATTCCTCTCATCAAACAGAAGCAATTTTGCAAGACTTTCCATGGGAAATCATTAGGCATCCACCTTACGGGCCTAATTTGGCTCCTTCTGACTTCTTTTTGCTTCTCCATTTTAAAAAATCTTTAAAGAGCACCAATTATTTTTTAGTTAATAAGACTGCATAAACATGGTTAAATTCCCAGGACCTTCAGTTCTTTAGGGACAAACTCAATGGCTGTTATCATTCTTACAAAAGTGTCTTGAACTTGATAAAGTTTATGTTGAGAAATAAAGCATATATATATGTATATATATATGTATACACACACACACACACACACACACACACACACACACATGAATACATATATTTGTTATTTTTTAATTCCAATTTTCCACAAAACTTTTTGAAGTTCCCTCATACTCTATGGAACATACAATGGAAAACACAATCTCATAGTGTGCTTATAAAATGATTCCTTTACATGCCTCTTCTCCCTAGACATTTCTCAATGAATTAATTAGATGCTGATCAAAGGGTTTCCTCACAAACTGTAGTTCTGGCTTTATGACCCTGGCAATAAACGCATATGTCTTCTCTGGCAAACGCAGTTGATGCTGACCTCATCTGTTTAGAAGAGGCCTTAACCTGGAGAATTATTTCACCCAGCAAACGTTACAGCTAGTCAAGAAAACGGAGGTGAACATGCTCCTACAGCAGGTAATCCGTCGCTATGAGATACAGTGCTAGTGGTGCCCCAAGAACAGAAAATCTATCATGCCGTTAGCACCATGGCCAATGTGATTTACTGTTCTGTTTCCAGCAACGAACTCACCAATAAAGGTTTGTACCTATGTTACAAATTATTCTTTTATAAAATGAACAGAATGACAGCAAGTTATACTCTGAGTAATCACAATTTGTGTTTGCAAAAATGGTATGCAAGCCAAAAATAACCTAAGAACGAATTCACATTTCAACCATGGCTTTTTAGAATATAGAGTTAGTCTAATTCTCTACTTTGGGAAAGCCTGGAAGTCCCAGTCACAGAATTGGGTTATAAATCTCTTTCTCTTCTCAGGCATCTGGATGACTGGCCAGAAGCTTGTGCTCAGATGTCTGTAAAACGTTTTGGGAAAGAGTCAGATGTGTAAAGTGCTGAACAATGATTACATGCAAAAACTCTCCCCAAGGAAACTCAGTCCAAATACTATATAGAGCTGGACTGAGGTACAGGCTGTTCAGTTCTCTCATTTTCTTTCTGGAATTTGTCCAAATAATAGGAACCATGAAGTTATACCTGCAGTTTTTAAAATGTTCCTCAAAGATGACCAGAATCTCCTCTTTGAGAGCTGAAGATACTCATCTAAGTATCCTGTTTCTTTTCACTTAAGACTTGAAATGAAATTAGCATATAATCTGCCTCTAGTAAAATTTTCCTGGATGAAAATGTTTTTATGACTAGAAATGCTCACTAAGTTTCAGGTCCAGTGCTGCGTTGTTTGGTCATTCCAACAACTCTATTGGATAAAGACTGAGATTATCCCCATTTAACAGATAAGAAAACAGACTCAGTTGCCTGAGGCCACCCAGTTTATGGGTGCAGAAGTAGGATTAGAATACAGGAAGTTAGTCCCTCTGAATCTCCCAGCCTGATGCTGTCACGCCCACTTGACATGCATCGACAATAACATGAAATGGTTTATAACACGAGAGTTTGATTCTGTGAGCGAAATCGTGGTTTTGAGCTCCACAGTAGTCTTTCTTTCACAAAGCCTCCTCTACACTTTGGGTGTGTGTTAGGCTCCCTTCTCAGTCCTTCCCTCGTGTCGTCTGCATGGATCACGTGGTCCTATTCCCCACTGACGCTCCTGCCCTCCTACAAGCCTCTGCTGATATCATCTCCAACAGCACCTGCGATCGGAATTCTGAATCAATGACTAGAAGAACCAACAAATGAACAAACAACACGGCCTCTACTTGGTACCAAGAACATTAATTTCTAATTAAGTTTCTTACACCCTGAAGAGTATACAAAATCACCTGATGGAGTCCAGAGAGAAAACTTCAGCATTCCTATTCAGATTTTAAACTTGAAAATATAAGAACCTTTCAAGGTTTCATTGACAGTTAACATGTGGATTGACACTGGCATCCCTGCCCTGTACATGTGGCTGACAGCTTGAATCATATGTGACTTGTCTTCCTTGGCACCCAAAATAACAGCGAGACTCCACAGTCCATGGGGTTATCTGTGGGGCCCTGAGCCCAACTGAGAAGTGGCTATTTGAATTATATTTTCAATTTTATCTAAGCTAATCCTCATAAAATGGACAAGCAGCTTCAAACGAGTCCTGTCCAGAACCACAATTAATGCTAATAACAAAGCAAACACAAATGAACAAGAAAAGAACAGAGCTTTTACCATGTCTCATACATTTTTATAGCCACATCATGAGATAACAAGCTAATCAGATCTGACGTGAGGTTTGCGAAAGAAAAAAACACAAAGAACCCCCGATAGCATCAATACTTAGATGCATATCCACAGTTCTTATCAATGACCTTTGCCTAAGTGAACATTATACCTTGGGAAACTGGCCAGTAGCATTTTCCTGCAGTTTACGAAAAACTGTATTTTTCTTAACAGAGTTACAAATGTGGAGATTTAGAACTTGGCCATTCAAAGTACAACCTGCAAAAGGGCAGCATCAGCATCTCTTGGCAGCCTGTTACAAAGACAGTGTAGGGGTCCACCCCAGACCTACTGAATCAAGATTCACGTTTTAACAAGATCCCCAGGTGACTCACAAGCACATTTCAGTTTGAGAAGCACTGCTTTGGAACATTCATCCAAAATAATGTGCATCTTAACACTTCTGCTCTTATTTATTGGTTTTAAATCTATTTCTCTTGAATTTTTGAACTCAAAAACTGATCATTTCTCATATCTGTTATCAAATGTGCTTCAAAACTATCAACGATCACCATAAACCAAAAATTCAGTGAAGTAATCAATGTATAATTGCAGCATGAATTCCTTATTCATTTCAGTACACTTAAAATAAATTTCTTGGCCCTCAGGCAATTAAAAACTAGCCAGCCACACGTTCATCTTTTGGATTCCCATCTCAACTTACTTTTGTTTGATCGTCGGCTTTGAACACATAGCAGATGCTCTGCCGATGGACGGCGTCTTCCTTAATCAGACAAGCAAAGTAACTTGGGTCATGACTGTTGTGAATCAGTTTGTGAACGTGCTGAGGCTTGCACTCAAAGATGCTGGAACAGATCAGGGGATCCCACTGTTGACTCCTCCCTGGCTCGGGTTCACATCTCAGTCCAGAGGGTGACACACAAAGCCGGACTTGCTTGATTGCAGGTTCCTTCCTGCAGGACTGCCTGCTGAGTCTTCGCACCTCAGCCACAACCCAGGGCAGCATGGGCATGGTGGTCAGGGAATGCACAGGCAGGGAGCCCACCAGCTGCAGGCCAAAGTCCACCGAGACCTCATTAGGAAGCAGATGTTTCCTTGCTGTGAATGTTATTGGTTCCATCTTGGGAAGGGTCTGGGAACTCAGCAAAGCAGTTGCCACTGTTTATCTGTTTTGGACCAAGCAATCTATTTCACGTACTTCATATGCAAAAACCTGGGGGTGAAAACCAGAGGCATTAGAAGTTAATGAAGTCATATCAATAGCTACCTTCAAAGGGTTATTGTTTCAGAACAACTCAAAAGCCTGAAACCCAAATGTAAGAAGAGGTGAATATTGGTTCGAATAAGCTCCTCTGCCTAGAAAGAGCTTTCTCAAAATTGTATTCCATATAAAACCTGGTAATGGCATAACTGTCACACTCATTACAGGTACCAAAGAGGCCACTGGGAAACTACTGTTAAACATAAGCCTCCTGGCCTGGCGCGGTGGCTCATGCCTGTAATCCTAGCATTTTGGGAGGCTGAGGTGGGCGGATCACTTGAGGCCAGGAGTTTGAGACCAGCCTGGCCAACGTGGTGAAATCTTGTCTCTACTAAAAATAAAAAAAATTAGCCAGGTGTGGTGGCACATGCCTGTAATCCCAGCTACCTTGGAGGCTGAGGCAGGAGAATCACTTGAACTCAGGATATGGAAGTTGCAGCGAGCCGAGATGGCACCACTGCACTCCAGCTGGGCAACAGAGGGAAATTCTGTCTCAAAAAAAGAAAAGAAAATAGAGAGGGAAATGCAGTTGAGAGAGTTTGGGTTTGGGTTTGATAGAAGCATTATTATTATTATTATTATTATTATTATTATTATTTAGACAGAGTCTGACTCTGTTGTCTAGACTGGAGTGCAGTGGCACAATCTCAGCTCACTGCAACCTCTGCCTTCCTGGTTCAAACAACTCTCCTGCCTCAGCCTCTCCACTACCTGGGATTACAGGCACCCACCACCAACACCAGGCTAATTTTTTATTTTTTGTAGAGATGGGTTTCACTATGTTGGCCAGGCTGGTCTCAAACTCCTGACCTCAGGTGATCCACCTACCTTGGCCTGATGACATCTTGCTGTCATCAACAGCGGGATGATCAGAATGTGGTGGTTGACACCAAAAGATTAGGTGAGATTGTCCAGAACAGCAGGTGAAAGAAAGGGAAAGGATGAAATCAAACACAGGAAGAAAAGTCTTCGAATTATGTGAAAAGAAACAACCAGAAAGGAAAGATGAGAATCAGAAGAGTTTCAAGAAGGAAGGTGTGGCCAAGGTGGAGAAATTCAGAGAGGATGAGGCAGTCAGGGACTAAATAGCCCCTTTTAATTTTACAATGTTGGGGACCTGGGCAAGCTTAACAGAGTTTCAGCTGATCTCTAGTGAAAACCAGGCCTTACAAATCAGGAACGATGGTCAACAGGAAGTGTAGACAGTCAGTGTAGACCTTCCCTCAGAGGGAAGAGAGAAAAAGACAGCCCCAGCCAAGGGAAGTCTGAAATCAAAGGAAATGTCTTTTTTCTTTTTTTAATTGGAGAGACCTCAGTTATTCTTTAAAAGTACTTACTGAGCCCCTCAGTTATTCTTTTAAAATACTGATTGAACCCCGACTTTGAGTCAGGCACTATGGCAGGACACAAGGGAGAGAGGAGTGAATCAGACAGATGCACGCTCTGGTTTTGCGTATGTTGTCTCATGTTTAATCCTCCTAACGGCCTGATCCGCTAGAGCTCACTATTATGACCTAGGAAGCTGAAACTTGGAGAGCTTGAGTCACTTATCACAGGGAACTTGGGAGCAATTTGCACTTGACTCTAAAGCCCATTCTCTTCACTGCTGCACAAGAATGCATCTTCCACATACACCCTAATGGTGCCCAAGTGTTCTTCTCCCACGGAAGCCTCCTTCCTGAGTTCCAGATCCATATAGGCCATTATATATTTCTATCTGGATAGCTATAGACTTGTAGGCCTGAATTTGGTTATTTTAAAGCTAACTCAGTCTCACCTCCTCCTTCCCAGAATCTCTCTTCCCTCCTATAGACTGTATCTAGGTGAATAGCATCACTATTCACTGAATGGCCAAGGGTCATTCAGATTCCTTCTTCATCCTATTACTACCTCTAACTGATGCCACCATCTCACTGTATTTTCTTACCTGGAGAAAAGGTGGCCCATCCTTCAATCCACCAGTCACCTATTTCCTGGAGTAACTTAACACAAAATGTATCATGTCACGCCCCTGCTAAAAACTCTCTAATAACTGCCCCCATACAATCTGAACTCTTCTACATGGCATATCAGGTCTCTCAGGAATCTGGCTCTGTCTAGAGCTCCAACTTCATATTCTCCCCTAAAATGCCTGCCTTCATGCACCTTTTGGCTCTGAAGATAGAGAACTAGTTACGGTTACTCATATAAAACGTGATTTCTCGTGCCTCCGAGCCACAGTGCATACTGTTCCTCTCTCCCAGAATATAAACCCTGCCACAAACTGCAAAGGATCTGAGATTTGTACCCTACTTGCAAACTAACACGTTACCCTGCCACAAGTTGGCCTGCTGGTAGAAAACACGAGACTCCTGGGTGGAGATGAAGGACAATTTATTACTCGGAGCCGTCACAGTAGCCAGACAGTCAGCATTTGTGTTGGTTCCCTGACCCCCAATTCCCACAGGTCAGGTGACATCTGTATCATGGTGGGTCACAGGAAAAGAAGCTGAGTTTAGGGAGACTGAACTTTTTTATTTGAAGCAGAGTTTTGCCCTCGTTGCCCAGGCTGGAGTGCAATGGTATGATCTTGGCTCACTGCAACCTCCGCTTCCCAGGTTCAAGAGATTCTCCCACCTCAGCCTTGTGAGTAGCTGGAATTACAGGCATGTGCCACACGCCCAACTAATTTTGTAATTTTAGTAGAGTCGGGGTTTCACCATGTTGGTCAGGCTGGTCTTGAACTCCTGACCTCAGGTGATCCACCCGCCTCGGTCTCCCAAAGTGCTGGGATTATAGGCGTGAGCCACTGCACCTGTACAGAGCCTGAATATTTTATAGTGGGAAGCTCAGGAAGCAATCATGTCTGTCCTTTGCTCCAGAGAAGACTCTATTTCTGTCTTCCATGACTGTTTGCTGTAGAGACATGATGGAAAAGGCAGTTCAGAAGGTAGGCACTTAATGCCCTGCTCACAAGATGTGTCGAAACAGAAACGACCCATGGAGCGTCATCTGCCAACAGTCCCGTCCTTGTCTTCTGTTTCCAACTGGTACTTAACACGCAAAGTCCTACCTTCTTTGCGTGTACTACCACTTCTTTTTTCCAAGGTGATTTAGGACATGCATCAGCAGGCTTTTCTGCACTTCGTACCTGATCAGCATATTTCAGAGTTTGAATAGGTGTCCCTCAAGAAGACTGTAAGCTTCTTGAACTCTTCACATTTGGGGTTTCCAAAATCAGTATTCAAATTTTAAGACTTTTCTGAAATGGAACTGAAGTCTATTCTTTTTATTCTATGTTTTTTCTGCTTAATATATATGCATAATCCTAAGAGCAAATTTTTATAATATAATTTGAACATAATTCATAGCTCATTTTTTTATTTCAAATGTTCAAAACTTCAAAAATAAAGCAATACTTTACAGCTCAGATGTTTCATGAGACTGTAGTCCCTGATAGTTCTTTAAAGCACAGCTTCTCTTAATGAAAACAGACTTGAAGTTCATATAATCCCATAAATAATGATCTCTCTTTCTCTTTATTCTCTCTCTCACCTACAGGTGAAAATGACATTAAATGTCTGGATCACCTTCTACTCCTGTAACAGAATCTGTTTCATGCTCTAACTGTTGACAGCTGCTAATCCCAAAACATGTTTAAAGAAGTACTAGAATTATTACAAAAGATAAATCTGAGCTCTACCAATTATTTTAGATGAGGCAGTTATTAATATAGTGGTAACAAGTATAGCAGAATTACTTTCAATTTCCTTCTTAGAGTATAGATGTACACAGGGCAAAACATTACTCAATTCAGTCAATAGTAATCAGTCATTAAATGAGTCCTGCCATTTCATTGATAAAACTATTTGAATGGCTAAAGTTTTTTCTTTTCTTTTTTTCTTTTTTTTTTTCAAGACGAGGTTTCACTGTGTCGGCCAGGATGGTCTTGATCTATTGATCTCGTGATCCACCCACCTTGGCCTCCCAAAGTGCTGGGATTACAGGCGTGAGCCACTGTGCCCAGCCAAGTTTTTGCTTTTCAACCAGCTGTAGCATGTTCTTAGCTTCTCTGTAAAAAATACATTAGATCTTAACATTGTTCACAATCTATCAAATAAGAAGTTCTACCTCCGACATAGCCATAATTATTTATAAGCAATTCAGATTTTGCTAATACAAGATTCAGGGTAACTTCGACCAGGTGAATATCTACATTACTTGTCAATAAAAAGTTCCATAACAGAGATAAACTATGCAAATATATTAGGGGGTTGATGCAAAAGTAACTGCAATTTTTGCCATGAAAAGGAATGGCAAAAACTGCAATTACTTTTCAGCAATTTAATATAAACCATTCAATTATTTTTTAAAGCCATCTTAATCCACATTGTTTGCACTCAACTTCTGACCATCCTTTAAGCCCCAAATAGAACCTTATATTCCAAGGAAGAACTCTCATGTTTCACACCCTCAGCAAGAAATACTGTGATTCCAATGAGCTTCTAGTAATGTTCTTCTTAGTAGAGTTATCTGTGCGCACACCCTATCCCTCTCCGGAGAACCTTTGTATTCTGTACAACTCCTACCTAGCACAGTCTTTAAACATGGTAGCTACCCAAGACACAAAGATGTCCTTTATTAGAACAGTTTCAATAATCTTGTTAATGAGTCCTGCTGTGCTACGTGTCTGCAGCAGTATGCATTTAGAATCATAAAATTTTAAAGCTAACAAGGTCCTTCCAAGCCACTTAGAAATTTCCCTAATATTTGAACTGAGGCAACTGGATTCTGGAAAAGTTAAGTGGCGTGTCCAAATTTAGTGACAGAATTGGGACAATCCAAGTCCCTGGCTCCCATCCAAGTGCTGCAGAGAACCCCAACTTCCTTATGAAAACACTTTCAAGTGTGAAATTGAAAAAGCAAGTTACTCGGCTTCTTCAAATCTCATTTATTCTTATGAGAGAATGGAACAAGATCATCTCCAAGTTTTCTTCCGTCTCTAAAATCTCGTGAATCTTATTTTCATCATGTATAATACCAAATGTCCCCAACATTGTGTGGGGATAGAAAGCTGCTCCCATCTTCCCTTCGAGAACAAAAATGTGAGGGAGGCACATTCGAGAACAAAAATGTGAGGGAGGAAAGGATGGGAATTACTGATCAGGAACTGAGAGAAGCAATGGCAGGTGTTAGTAAGCTGCCTGTTGGGAACCCCCTTTCTTCCCAGCCCCCTCCACTCCTTCCCAGCAAGCCCCAGAGAGCAGGATGGGGACTTTCCAGTAACTAACAACACAACAGCCTCTGCGGTTTCAGCCCTCACCTCCTCAGAATGCTGGTGGGAGGGGGGAGAGAGAGGAGAAAGGATGAATGAAGGGGTGCCAGTGGCCTCTAAGTCTAGGCCTGATTAGGAACCAGCCAATATTGATTAGCAGCTGGGGACTTCAGAATGGGCAGGAAGTCCCCAGGCGGCCACTCACATTGCTCTGTGAATCAATGGTTTAATTTCTCTGTTCTTTACCCCAGGTGGAGTGGGCTTGCAACTGAACAGAATTATATCGCAACCTGAAGTACTCTAATCCCATACAGCAGGATCACTGGCTTGGCCACACTCTTCATCCACTTCCTCCACAGAATTCTGCCCCAATGGGAGCTGTGTTGGTCACCCAGGAATCCCACAGGTAGCAACAATCCTTGGAGCAGAGGCTGTTTCACATTGCATGGAGCTCCTGGAACCAGTGGTTCTAAATGTTTTCATCATCAGGATGCCTTAGCACTAGGGTGTGCCTCTCTAATTTGACATGTAAAGTTATGATGCTTTTGAATGACTTCTTTCTCATATAAATTATTATTATTATTTGAGATGAAATCTTGCTCTGTCGCCCAGGCTGTAGTGCAGTAGCGTGATCTCAGCTCACTGCAACCTCTGCCTCCTCCCCAACCACCCGGATTCAAGCAATTCTTCTGCCTCAGCCTTCCTAGTAGCTGGGATTACAGGTGTGTGCTACCACGCACGGCTAATTTTTGTATTTTTGGTAGAGTCGGGGTTTTGCCATGTTGGCCAGACTGGTCTCCAACTCCTGACCTTGTGATCCACCCGCCTCAGCCTCCCAATGTGCTGAGATTACCGGTGCGAGTCATATAAATTAGAGCCAACTTGAGGCTAGTATTTAGAATGCCACTGTCACTTCTTATACACTTTTCATTGCACAGAAAAAAGGGTAGGAAAATGGGGGAGGGTCCTAGCCAGCCCTCAGAGATTATATATAACTCTCTCATCTGCAGGGTTCCTTTAAGTTATTCTCTTAAAAGTAAAAAAAATCATTATTAACACATTATCTTGGTGTGTTTATTACTGATTTAACTCACAGCAACATTGGATAATAAGGAATATTATCATCGAATAGGGCACAGAGAAGTGAGGTCGCCTGCCGAAGACCATACTGTAAGAAGTGGCAGAATTGGGATTTGAACCCAGGCCCTTTAGCTCCAGAGTTTGCTTGCTCTTAACTACTTTGCTAGAGGAATATCTGTTGACCACCTAGAACTTCATGGACATTTTACATGATCTGTGTGTTCCCAACTCTGAGAAGTAGGTTTTGTCTTCCTCATTTTACCAAAGGGTCCCCTCAGTAATAAATTGTGAAGGCAGGATTTGAATCCTTATCTGTCTTGTCCACAAACTTCTGTTGTTTCCCATAGAACAGTATCTTTAGATGGGAATAACCCTCAAATACCTTTCTAGCGGATTAGCTGGGTTGTTCTATCTAAATTTTGCTTGGCCTCAGCAATCGAAACCTAACATCAAAATTATACTCTAAAAGCATAAAATAAATAAACATAATAATAGCAATAAATAATATTGAGTGCTCACTGTGTACCAGGCACTGTTCTAAGCACTCTGCATGTATAAATTCACTAATTCTGACAAAGAATCCATAGTGCTTACCTACTTTGGAAGTTTAGATTCGCTGATCAAATATAACGTGCTGTTAAATAAATGCATTCTCTTTTTAAGAGAAAAATATCTGTTGCTCGTCTCAAAGAAAACAGGCACACTCAAAAGTAAATGCCTCTTTGTTGGGACTAAAATGTGTTTCCTACATTCTGCATGGCTTCACAAAAACCTACATATCAAGAGTCTTTCCGGTGGCCCAAATATGACAAATCTTTTTCTAAATATCTAGAATCTGAAAAGGGACACATTGCCCCTAAATCTAAGATCCCATCAAATGGAACTTTTGGCTTAGAAATATAAAAAACCTTGAAGATGAAAACCTTCATGGATTTTGTGAATAATCTGGTTTAAAGATATTTTTATTGGACTATGGGGCTGGAAAAAAAAATCATAAAGGAAATTGTAAGGCAACAGTTCTAACTGAAAACCTAAATCCTTTGTCATCACTTCAAGAATACAAACCCCAACACTCCTCAGCTGCTGAATGGACTCAAGGGCGCAATCATGTTTCACTGCAACCTCTGCTTCCCAGGTTCAAGTGGTTCTCCTGCCTCAGCCTCCTAAACAGCTGAGATGACAGGCCCATGCCACCACACCTGGCTAGTTTTTGTGTATCTAAATTTTTGTAGTGGCAGGGTTTTGCCATGTTGGCCAGGCTGGTCTCGAACTCCTGCCCTCAAGTGATCCACCCACCTTGGACTTTTCAAGTGTTGGGATTATAGGCATGAGCCACCATGCCTGGCCATGGACTCAGTCATTTTAATGAGCAGATTTTACTTCTCAAGTTTAATAACCAAGAGATAAAACCAGATGAGAAATACTGAAACTAACGTGGTCATTAAACTTGATAAGGGCAGCACAGTAGACCAGAAAAGGGCAAGACAAATGATCCTGAGGCACCCACACATATGCAGGAAGTCCCCAAATGGGCTGTGATACATTTTCCATTCTCTGGAAATCTGAAAAGGGCAAAAACTGGAGACCTACATACAGAGAAATGCTGTGGAGACAGTAGGAAGGGCTTCAGGGAGCTGCCATTCTGTCAGATGAAATTAGTAGCATGCTCAAAGACAGAATCCTCTGGAGCCCCTTGCTCTCCTCCCTACCAGCTATTCTGCCAGGAAGCTGGTGGCCAACAAAGCAGGCAGCTGTGGTTCCTACTCCAGGCATCAAGACAACTGAAGATGCTGCTGTGAACACAGAAGAGGTAACAGCCATGCTGCTTGGTGCAGCCTCCCCACTCCCCTCTGCTTGCCACTGGTACATTCTAGAAGATCCTAGAAGATCTGGACCGAAAAGGAGGCACTCACCCACATCTGGTTCTGCACGGGGGTACGTGTCATCATGATTGCAGACTTTCTGGTCAGAGCTGCCTTCTAGGGAAGTGGGGGACAGGGATTATCACCAGCTGGATAATGAGGAAGAAAGGCAAACTCTGTTGCTTCAGAGTTGCACATTTCCTCCTAATATCCACTAGTGTTTTGACAAACTATGCCTTATGGGACACCAGGTCAACACTGACATGACGGCCACCCAAGCAGAAATGCTGTCATAGTGAAAAGGGGAATCCCCAGCACTCTCATTGGGATAGATAACAATAGACTATAACAAGGAATCTCATTTGCAAAATGTTCCTTTGAAAATATAATGTAAGAATTTATAACTACACCAATGATTTTTTTTTCCTGTTCTCCTGATTTGCAAATGCCTGGACAAAGCCACATGAAATAAATTATTTTAATGATCACCTGATGATTTTATTTCCTGCTTTGAACCACTTAATCTCTTCCACGTCTCCTTGCACTCAATAGTGTTTTATACTCATGTTCACTTCAGAAAATGTCCCATAAACTTTTTTTTAAGAGATGAGATCTCACTTTGTCACCCAGGATCAAGTAAGGTGGCACAGTCATAACTCACTACAGCCTCAAACTCCTGGGGTCAAGTGATCCTCCTGCCTCAGCCTCTCAAGTGGCTGGGACTACAGGTAAGTGCCACTACCCCTAGCTAATTTTAAAATTTTTTGTAGAGACAGGGGTCTCACTGTTTCTCTTGAACTCTAGGGCTCAAATGATCTTCTTGCCTCAGCCTCCCAAAGTGTGGGGATTATAGGTGTAAGCCACTGCCTCTGGCCCAAACATTTTATATTATACCTTTTAACTCACAGCTGTGGCTACTATCCAATAGCTCATGTTATGTCAACGATTACTTATAGATAAATCTGGAGAAAAAGTGCTTGCTGTGGTCTTATTTTTCTATAGTATGCTAGAAAATAACAAGAAACAGGCAGACTGTGAAACTATGATAGCATCCAATTTCAAATAGCTGTAAAACACCTGTTTGCAAAAGCAGTTAAACCTTTTCTATGCAAACTCTTTCATGCAAAGTCCGTATGCCTTAAGACAGCTCCCGAGAAGGAGCTGATTATGATGTCCACCTCTTTCCCGACCAAGAAAAGCCATCTCAACTCTAGAAAAAGCTCACCTGTTCAGGGATTCCTAACCCATGGGAGTGACAGAACACGAAGAATCAGAAATATAAAAAGTATTTCTCCAAGGTGGATTCCCAGCCTCTGGGAGCAGCTCTCCTTTCATTCTTCCACTCCAACCCCTCCCACAGGCAGCAGACTCCCCAAACAACAAAACTCAGAGGTGGCGGTTCTCCAACTCCTACCAATCCCAGCTTACATCTAGGGAGGACATTCTGCTCTCCTAAACAAGGGTTTTTGACCAGGGCCTCTGCATTCAGCTTAGGTCCAGTGCAAAAAGTTGAGAAGTTTGAACTTGTACAGATAACCGAGTTTCCTGGGTGTGACCCATTTAAACCAGGCCATTTTTAAACGCTCTTTCAAAGTCCGATTTTATGAATAAATAAAATCATCCCATCATAAAGGAAGCAATGAGAAATCTATGAAGTGAAGACATATCCATCAACATGGGGCACCCTGAACATTAAACTGTTTGGTGGAAGGAACAGCCATCACTTTCAATTTCTTTTCTTTTTAAAGCAACTTCCAGAGAACAAGCTATGTTAAATAAAATCAAAACAGGAAAAGCCACATCCAGGTGGATTTCAAATGAAATGACGCCTCTTTGAAAAAAACAAAAACAAAGCCTCAATGCCTGGTGAAGTTTGAGGAGTCTCATCATCACAGAACTATCAGGAAGCGGCTAGAAACAATTGAGCAGGGTTTCAAAATGACTGGTACAGGATGTGTCCGTAGAAAGCAATGTTGCGCGCACTGGCGGAGCTGCCAAAGTTACTACTGCAAAGTACCCTGAACTTTTAAAGGGTGGCTTGGGGTCACTCTGACCACACTCTTCCCAATCTGGTCGCCTTGCAAACACCCTAGCCCTCGAGATATTTGGCGGCAGGGGGGAGGGGAGAGATGCGCGGACCAGTGAGCTGGCGGGGGAAGAAGCCCGCGGAGCTCTCGGGTCGCCGGTAACAGCAAGGTTTCGCTTTCGTCTGGGGAGGAGGAGGGCAAGGAGATGGCAATGAACTTCCTCCCCCGAGAGACCCCGCGGGCGAAGTCAGTAGGAGCGTCCCTGCGCGGCCAGCTGTCTCCCTCTCCGCGGCCAGCCGGGGCAGGGGCGTGCTGGGGGCGGGGGCGGCCACGATGCCCCGGGAGGAGACAGCGGGGTGGCGAGGATGAAGCCCCAGAAGGCGCCTTACCTGTGCCGCGGCGCGCTCAGAGCCCGGGACCCGGCCGAGACTCGCAGGTGCTCTGGTGCATCCTGGGGACGGCTTGGGCGGGCGGGGCGTCCATCGTGCCCTGCTGGCTTCGCTCCTCCAGCCGCCGGAGGCTGGGGAGGGGGCTCCCCTCGGCTCGGCGCGGGTCTCTTCTCCACCCAGCTGAGGATACAGCGGGTCCCGCGGCGGCGGCAGCAACAGGCACTGGCGGACGGTGGCGGCACCAGGAGCAGCAGCCGAAGAGGAGGCGGTGGAGGAGGAAGAGGAGGAAGAGGAGGAGGAGGAGGAGGAGGAGGAGGAGGAGGAGGAGGAGTAGGAGGAGGAGGAGGAAGAGGAGGAGGTGTCTGCGCGCGGCTCTCGTTTCCTCCTCCCCGGCTGGCCGAGCGCTGGAGAGGCGAGGGGAGGACAGGAGCCGGGATCTTCCCACTCGGTCCCCTGGGAGCTGGGAGGGGGACTCGGTGCCCTCCTCCTCCCCACTGCGCCGTGTGACTGTGCCCGGGCAGCGCTGCCCGGACGGGCGAGTCGCACGCGAGCAACAGCTGCTGCACTGCGGGTCCGCCGCGGCCTCCCTCCCCTGCTTGCCACCCCCCGCCCCCCAGCCCTCGGGCCATCCTCTGCCAGTGTCTGTGGGGGGAATGGGGGAGGGGTACTCGGGCTGCCGCCCCATCCAGCCCCCTGCGCAGGATCTGGGCACAGTGTTTCCCTGAGGAGCGGGGGACTCGAGGCCCCGCGCGTGATGCAGGCCCTCGTGGCGGGATGTGCAGTCGCACACCCTGTCCTTGGCGGCCTATTTATAGCAGGTGGCACTGCCCGCCGCTCGCTCGGCCTGAATGGCTCTCAGCAGGTGGCACTGCCCGCCCGTTCTCCCGAAGGAGCCTCGCCTCATCTGCACCCTCCCCTTTTCCCTCCGAAACGGACGTGGTAGAAACTGCACAAAACATGGGGGGCGGGGGCCGAGGGGACGACCAAGCCACCTGGCTGTTCCCCGCCTTGCCCCTTCTCCCCGTCCTTGGATGATGGCAGGGCATGAACTGAGGCACAGATGCCCTATGGGGCGCTGGCAGGCAAGGCAGGAAAATCTGGGACTCTGGGAAACAGCAAAGGCGAAGTGCCCTCCCGGGATTAAACACCAGGAAACTCCATTTCTAACCAATTGAGGGAGTGACGCAGAGCCTGGATTAGGCGCTTTTTCCTGCCCCGCGCGCCCGGCACACGCGCAGGAACACAAACACGCATAGGCACACGCACACCCCGGTGTGCCTGCCCTGATCAGGTTTGGGGATATTCCTGGCGGTGTTGTAGAGTGCAAGGAAAGACGCGATTGGGAAAGGACGAGCTCGCTGCCTAGGACTGGAGGATGGCAGTGTGCAAGAAACAGGCAAAGCTCCCACATCCGTATCCCACCAGGCACAGAGCCTCAACGTCACTGGCAGGGTGGGGAGAGGGATTTGAGAAAAGTAAGAAGCATCACATCCTTTCCAGAGACAAGTCCACAGGGAGGGGAGAGCCGTGTGCTCAGGGGAGGCAGTTCCAGACACCCAGGTGGCATCTTTCTGGATTTTTTTTTTTTTCTTAATGTAGCTGGAGGTGGATTTTAGGGAAGTAGCTGAGAGTTTGAGCTGTACCGCTGGACTTGAACTAAATCCCAGCAGGTGTGGTTTAGGCAAGGTGCTGGACCTCTGGTCTTCGTTCTCTTACCTGTTCATTGGGACCAATACACACCTTACAAGATCTTTGTGAGGACAAAACAGGAAAGTGTATGTAAAGTGGCCCGTGCAGTGACACAGACGTACATGGGCCCTAACTAAAGGCAGCGGCTATTATCAACATTACTACGGCTCAGGAGGCAAATAGAAGGTCAAGGTCCTCATCGTACCAAGAACATTGTCTTCCCTGAAGCCCACTGAGGCTCTTGGAGGCTTTTAGATCAGGGCTCTCTTACGGCATTCCCTGGTTTCTCTGGATGTCACATCCAGGGGAGGTATGTTTAAGCGGACACAAGAGTTGTATTCACAGCTTGACTTAAAACTCGCAATAGTGGTAGCTACTCTTTATAGAGGGGTTAGTCGATTTGGGATGTTGTGCTAGATACTGTCTTTACATATTGTCACTGATTTGCTCAAAAACCCTGCAGGACAAAGATTGTTAAATCCACCTAAGAGGAAAAATGAGAGGTTAGTGGGCTGGGCACGGTGGCTCACTCCTGTAATCCCAGCACTTTGGGAGGCCGAGACAGGCAAATCACGAGGTCAAGAGATCCAGACCATCCTGGCCAACATGGTGAAACCCCATCTCTACTAAAAATACAAAAAATATTAGCTGGGCATGGTGGCGGGCGCCTATAGTCCCAGCTACTGGGGAGGCTGACCCAAAAGAATGGCTTGAACCTGGGAGGCAGAGGTTGCAGTGAGTTCACACCACTGTATTCCAGCCTATTCCAGCCTGGTGACAGAGCGAGACTATGTCTCAAACAAACAAACAAACAAACACACACAAAAAAACGGTTAGGGCCTATAGGAGACTACAGGATTAGTGGGTACTGGAATCGCCAAGATCCAAAACCCTTTAAAATATACTTGCTCTCTGGCCACTGTGTAGCCCTCAGCTCATTCTTTGTCATAGAACAGTTATTTGTGTGTGTAGCCTCAACTCTTTTTTAAAAAATATACAGTCATAAATACTGCAATGAGTAGAATGTTAACTGGGTTATGGAAATTATCCTTTAGGTTACAAGACCAGGTAAACCAGTTAAACCATATAATCACTTGGATCATACCCCAATCGTTTCATGTTTTTACCTTCAACTCTGTTGTGGAGTTTTCTTTCCTTGTCTGCAGTGACGTGCTGTACACATTTACCTCCACAGTGCTAGGATGTCGGGAAAGATACACTATCATTCATTTCATTGACACCCTAAACTGCTTTTTGTATGTAGCCCAACAGAGGAAGGTTGAAACTATTACCTAACATTACTGCGGGGCCCTGCTCCTGGGAAAGGGATCCGGCCAAGGGGAACAGAGAGAATTTGCTGGGCTCTGCTTACAGGACCTCCTGGCCAGAGCCCCTCCCATGCTGCCACTCCATTCCCTTTTCTTCCCTTCCCTGGCTCATCTCCTCCACCCTCCCTTCACCAGTACCCCTAGTCCCAGAGGACAGGAAGGCTTAAGTTCAGGTAGCCAGCCAGGCGGAGTGCCCAACCAGAATGCAGATGTAGGAAGTGGATGGGTGGGGTCCAGGTGCAGGCCTAGGCCTCATATCTTTCAAAGCGTTGACATCCAGCAAGTTCCAGCTCAGAGATTCATAACTTAGTGGCAGATGACCATTTGTCTTGATTCTCACCTGGATTAGGGAGAGGTCATGGCCTTGTGAGCAGCAGCAATTTCTGCATCGCTTTTCCAGCTCCTAGGACAGCTAGCACCCTAAGAATGATAAGGAGGGATTTTACCAGACTTTCAACTTCTGGGAAACAGAACTCCCTCTATAATATGCAATAAGGACTTTTAAACTTCCTTTTTAAAGCTAAGCAGCATTATCTTAGAAATTAGGGTACAGGCCGGGCATGGTGGCTCACACCTGTAATCCCAGCACTTTGGGAGTCTTATGCGGGTGGGTCACCTGAGGGAGGTCAGGAGTTTGAGACCAGCCTGGCCAACATGGTGAAACCCCGTCTCTACTAAAAATACAAAAATTAGCCAGGTGTGGTGGCGGGCACCTGTAATCCCAGCTACTTGGGAGGCTGAGGCAGGAGAATTGCTTGAACCCAGGAGGGAGAGGTTGCAGTGAGCCAAGATTGTGCCACCGCACTCCTACCTGGGCGACAGAGCAAGGTTCCCTCTAAAAAAAAAAAAGAAAAGAAAAAGAAAGAAATTAGGGGTCAGCCTGCCATCAATCTATTTAGGTTTTCTAGCAGTTGCAGAAAAAATAGTAAAGGGGACTTTGAAGCAGCTGATGATAACTGGCATGGCAGGAGGAAAACTGTCAAACAGGGAGGGAAGATCCACACTGGCCCAGTGCAGAGAGCAGAGGTAAGAGCTCACCGCTCAGCTCTTACCTGCAGATACCACTGCTCTAGGAGGGAAGTAGCTCCTTCCTCTTGATATGTGGCCATGTGACACCCCACAGAGCTGATACACACCACGGCAGAAGCGTGGGCCAATGGGGCCTCGGTGATGGCAACAGGGAGCTCTCTCAAAGCCCGCAAAGGTTTTCTGTTGGTCCGTCTTTAAGTCAGCAATAACAAAATTAAGTATAGGTGCCCCTATGATTCTGCTTCAGGCTTCTGATTCTCCTGAGGAGTGTGACCCAGGAGCACAAGGAATGTGGAGCTCTTCACCACCAGGGGCGTTTAGCCGACATCAGTTACTGACCCATTGGCTCAGCGACAGTCAAGCCTGCTGCACTTTTCTTGTCTGGACAACTTCTGCACCTCCTGCTCTTCCCTAAATCCTGCCATGGATCATTTTTTTTAGGGCTTCTCCCATAGACTCTTTCCTAATTTAGCTATTTGTAGCATAATTAATTATTCAATGCCAAAAGCCAGGAACATTAATATCAGCTTTAAGATGGCTGCAGAGCTCTAGAAAATTGTGAACCATCTGTGCTATTAAATCACATGAGAAGCCCAGAGGTTGAAAGAAAACAGAGGCCACTTTACTTTTAAAATGTTAAGGCAACCATATATACATTTAGAATTAAAATCTTTGATTGATGTAGAAGGAAGATCTTTAACAAAATTATTCATCGTTAAATTCATCAGTTAGGTATTTAAATGTTCATATTAGTTAGGAATCCAAACTAATTATTGCTATATTTTTACTTAATTTCAAAATATGCATAATAAGGTAAGAGTTCTTAACTAGTGGGTCCATTTCCAAAAATTGGCATCAATAAAGGCAAAAAGATAAGAAGACTATGCTGGCTAGAAGCCTACGTTAGTTAGGTGGTTCAGTGGGTATATGTTTGTTCCCATTGATTGGTGGTGACTTTCTGGAGCCCTGGGTGGACAAGGCTTGTGAGGTAAGTGCATGTGGGAAAGGGTGCAAGACTGAGAAGCAGCACCTGCCTCAGGCATGGAAGGAGGCAGCGTTGCAGCACCAATGCTGTGTAATTTGCCAACCCTACGAAACCAAGGCATAACGGTTAGAGCTAAAGAGTATGTTGGGGTGGTGGCTCATGCCTATAATCCCAGCACTTTGGGAGGCTGAGGTGGGCTGATCCCTCAAGCCCAGGAGTTGGAGATCAGCCTAGGCAACGTGACAAAGACTCTACAAAAAACTACACACACACACACACACACACACACACACACACACACACGTTAGCTGGGTGTGGTGGTGCACATCTGTAGTCCAAGCTACCCAGGAGGCTGGGGTGGGAGGATGGCTTGAACCCCGGAGGTTGAGGCCACAGCAAGCTGTGATGACACCACTGTACTCCAGTCTAGGTGTCAGAGTGAAACATTGTCTCTAAATAATAATGATAATAATATAGAGTCTGTTAAGTTATGCCCAAATATCTTATTTTTTTTTCTTTCGAGACAGGATCTGGCTCTGTCATCCAGGCTGGAGTGCAGTGGTATCACCATGGCTCACTACAGCCTCAACCACTTGGGCTCAGGCTATCACCTGCCCCAGCCTCCTGAGCAACTGGGACTACAGGCTCATGCCACCACACCCATCTAATTTTTAAATTTTTTTTTGTAGAGACAGGATTTTATCATGTTGCTTAGGCTGATCTCGAGCTCCTAAGCTCAAGAGATCCACCAACATCGGCCTCCCAAAGTGCTGGGATTACAGACGTGAGCCACTGTGCCCAGTTGCCAAATATCTTAATTAACTATAAGAAATATTCTTCACGTCAAGAAAATGAAAGTCAAAGTCAGAGACTATATCACATTGACTTGTCTGCTATACTAGATCCATGAATTTGCTTTCCGAAAGGCATAATAATAATAAAATATAATGATGCAAAAAATGAAATGAGCAGATAGCCAACATAGAATTTAGAGTTTCAGCAATTGAAATAAACAAAAACTTACTGCACGAACAACTCGTGCTTACAACAATAAATCAATGCAGCCCGAGAATGGGCAGACTGTATACTTAAGCCCCAGGGTAGGCTTCTGTGAAGTAGCTCATCTCCTTTTATGGACAAAGCAGATAAAACTCTGGGCACTGGTTCCACTTCCCTTTCCAGCAACCTCTCCTATTTGTCATTGCTCTACACAAGCAACTGCTCCATGCAGCTCTCTGACGATGTCCAGCCTTTACTTAGGGTTTCCCTTTCCACTCAAGCTTGTTCCATGGGTCTGGGCACCAAGCACAAACTTTGGCAAGTGCTAGATGGAACATCATTTTTAAATTATGATATCTAACTTTGTCTAGGGTCAATGAGAACTTTTTATAAATTGTCAGAGCTAGTTATGGATGTCGATGATTTTACCCAGGCTGGGTAAACTGAGTAAGCTCTACCCTGCAGCACCCTCATTTCGTTTTACCCCAAACGCCATTATGCCATTGCTGGTACCTAAAGTGTAATCTCACCTAGAATGCAGGAGCTGCTAACCGGTTTCCCTGATTCAGCCCTCGTCACTCTGTAGTCTGTTCTTAACATAGCAGCCACGTGAATCTGTTAAAATATCATTTGGGCCATGTCACTGCTAGGCTTAGAATCCTCCCATGGCTTTCCAGATTCCCCAGAGTAAAATCAAAGTCCTTATAATGGTTTAGGGTGTCCTATGACATCTTCTCCTCCAACCCCCACACCACTACCTCTGTACCTCATCACCTGCTGCGAGCCCCGACTCCCTCTGCTCCAGCGATACTGGCCTTGCAGTTATGCAGAGCTGCCAGGCACACGGCTGCCCCAGGGCCTTTGCACTTAAGATTTCCTTTGCCAGTAAGACTCTTCCCTCAGATAGTCACAGTGCCTTCTACTTACTTTGCTTTGTTTAAATGTCACCTTCTCCATAAGGCCTTCCTGATCAACTTTTTGTAAACGGAAACCACAGCTACCCACACTCACACCCCTTATCCCTTGTCCCGTTTTATATTTCTCCATAGCACTTACATTCTAATGTACTGTATCAGTTACTTGTATATCTTATTTGTCATCTGTTTCCCTCTCCTGTTTCCATGGGAGATGAGAATTTTGTCTGTTTTTATTTGCTACTGTATCTTCAACTCATAGAATAGAGCCCAACACATAGTGGGCATCCAATGAATATGTGCTGAGTGAATGAATGAATGAAAAAAATAATTTGTATTATATAACATTTGTGAGTTCAATACATATCTTTATATAGAAAGAGAGAAAAACCTAGAAATTCTAATCTAATAGAAGTACTATTAGCTGGGCGCGGTGGCTCACGCCTGAATCCCAGCACTTTGGAAGGCTGAGGTGGGTGGATCACGAGGCCAGGAGTTTGAGACCAGCTGTCCAACACAGTGAAACCCCGTCTCTACTAAAAATACAAAATTTAGCCAGGCATGATGGCACATGCCTGTAGTCCCAGCTACTCAGGAGGCTGAGGCAGGAGAATCGCTTGAATCCAGGAGGTGGAGGTTGCGGCGAGCTGAGATCATGCCACTGCACTCCAGCCTGGGCAACAGAGTGAGACTCCGTCTCAAAAAAAAAAAAAAAAAAAAAAAGGTCTATCTATTAGATTAGAATGCCTAGGATTTCCTCTTGTTGAGAGCTCCCTGTTGACAGCTCATCAGATTTCTCAACAGTCCTAAGAGGTTTGTTAGTACTTCCCCCAGGTGAGCTAAATGTTGAAGCATGTGACTCTTTGTTTAACCATCAACAGAGACTCTAACTTCAGATACACTATAGAAAGACTGCAGAGTCACAGAACAACTGAGAACTCATCAGTAGTCAACATTTGTTAGAAGTTTGGTTGAGAAAAATATGATCTTGGAGACCAGCATGAAAGATATCCAGTTCCATTGGTCCTCTAAAATCAGTTTCTTGTCAGGTCAACCCACGTGAGGATCGATTTGCCTAGAGTGTATCTAGAAAATTTCTTTTATTGAGTTTCACTTTGATGTTATTCCATTGGTCCATATTGGGGAATACATTTTATAAAAATGCCCTATTCAGTCTGAAGATATTATTGAAGGTGTTGATTAACACCTTACACAATGTCCTTTTAAAGAGAATCCAGGAAAAAGTTTCTCTTAGGATTCTACTAAGAAAAAATTTTCTTTCCTTGAGCAACTATTGTATCTCCATCCCTGCACTGACCATCTGGGGTTCATTGCTTGGCAAGCATCCAGGACACTTCGTGTGCTAAGTCAAATGCCCTTTCCAAGCCATTGCCAGTTTGTGCCACTTTTCATACATCTAAGACAAACTACAAATAACAATGTATACTTTCATGAAACTAAACTGAACTTCTCTGTCTCCTGAGATCGTGCTCCTCCTATTCTATAGGTAGTAACAAATAAAGTATTTCTTTTATGAAATTATGGTGAGAACGAATGGTAGGATCCATTCCTTACACTTGTTCTATTTTTGTTCTTTAATGTCCTTATTTGGCAAAAGAACATTATAGCACTCCTTTGTCAATTCCTAATGTCTGGAGAAATGTTACTGGTTCAGAAAATCCAAAGTCTAGAAGCGGTGGTTTCTACCTAATTCCTAGCTTCGTTCTTTCACCCACTACCCTTTCGTTTCGTCCTGTTTTCTTATTCACTTTTAAGAATTTTTTGTTTACAAAAAAAAAAAAAATGAGTACATTGAAGCCATCGTCAATCATTTCTGGCATGTGGCAGAAATATGAGTGAATGAATGAATGAATAAACAGACTTGTACAGGCAAAGAACATACCAACTTGCTTGGTGTGGCTGTTCTCACCATGGCCTGGCATGGCACCTGCATAGGATGTAGTATGTTGTAATTTACAGATCTCATATTACTTAACCCTCTCGGCAGCCCTCTGAGGTAAATCATTTCTCTCTTTCCCTCATCGTACAGGATTAGAGAGTTTGAGTTGTCCTAAGGCAGAAACATTGTGGGGGAGAAATTGGGGTTTTAACCTGGATATTCTGTCAGCGAGCCCAATTCTTTTCTTCTATGCCATATTACTGCCTTTCAAACTGATGTTTTTGAGGGTGATCGTGCTTGGAGGTATTTTGATTTGTGTGTGTCAGGGGGATATAAGGAGAGTCTGGTTATTTCCTTGGCTTTCAGAATAACAGTCCTTATTGCGAGGTGTTCCTAGTCGCGCTGCACTTCAGCTGGGCATCTCTGACCCTTTAACTTCTCGGGAGCATCCGCAGAACCAAGGTTTCCTTGATCAGCATGTAGTGAAGAAATGTGCTCTGGGACAGTCTCTTTTTGCTCACTTTTTCTATTGTATAGTAATCCATATTGTGCAACAGCATTATAACGGGAGCTTGCTTCATTACTTAGAAATTTCCTTTAACATTAAAGATGAGCTAGAGACATTCAGCCTTCTCATTTTCTTGTTGCTAAGTATAAAATGTAGGATGAAGTTCTCCTTTACTCAACAGAGGGTAGGTCCTTGGATTAGAAAGCTTAGAGAAAACACTGAGAGAGAGGTAGAATTTACCAAGATTTCCGAAGTGGCAGGTAGGTACCACAAAGGACTCAGTAGTGTCTTTCAACCAGTGAAGCCCGCGTCCCCAAACTAGCCCTCGTCCCCCCGAGGCCATTTATCCGGCCCCCGCCGCACTTCAGGAAGGGGCACCTCTTTCACTGGTGGTCAGTGAGAGGAGCACAGTATGTGGCGGCCCTCCAACGGTCTGAGGGACAGTGAACTGGCCCCCTGTGTAAAAAGTTTGGGGACGCCTGCAGCGGAGAATTGTGGATGAGCTATTTTTCCATGGCCCTGAACTAGGCGCCGAAGTGATGCAACAAAATAATGAGACACTTTCCTTGTCTCAGCAGCCTTATTCTCTTCTAATTCAGGGTTGACAAACTTACTAAAGGCCCATTTTGTGAATATTTTCGGCTTTGCAGGAGATTCCACCTCTGTACCACCTTTCAAATCTGTTGCAGTGGCTGGATGCGGTGGCTCACACCCGTAATCCCAGCACTTCAGTGGGCCAAGGCAGGCGGATCATGAGGTCAGGAGTTTGAGACCAGCTGGCCAATCTGGTGATACCCCCATGTTTACTAAAAATACAACAATTAGCTGGGCATGGTGGCGTGTGCCTGTAGTCCCAGCTACTCGGTAGGCTGAGGCAGAAGACTCGCTTGAAACCAGGAGGCGGAGGTTGCAGTGAACCGAGATTGTGCCACTGCACTCCAGTCTGGGTGACAGAGCAAGACTCTGTCCACCGCCCCCCACCAAAAAAAAAAAAAAAAAATCTGTTGCAGTGCAAAAGCAGCCACAAACACTATGCACATAAATGAGTATGGCTGCGTTCTAGTGAGTGTGGATGCTGAAATTTGTATGCCATCCATTTTCACATTGTCACGAAATGCTTTAAAAAAATTTTTTTCCAACCATTTAAAAATGTAAAATCCATTCTTAGCTCATGGATTGTACAAAACCAAGCAGCTGGATTTGGCCGACAGGATGCAATTTGCCAACCTTGCTCTAGGGCAAGGATTTTTAACTACTTTTATACTATAGGTCGCCTTGTCTGTGTAATAAAGCCTATGGAACCTTCCTCAGAATGATGTTTGTAAATGCCTAAATTAAAATAAATATATTAATAGCAAAGTTCATATGTTATGATATCATGCTTTTAAAAATATATGTTGATATCTGTATTTCCATATAATTGGTTACCAACTCTATGGAAGGCTGAGCTAGAGATATTCAGCCTTCTTCTCGTTCTCTTCTTGCTAAATATAAAATGTAGGATGAAGTTATCCTTTAAGTAACCAATTACATAACCAATTATATAAAGTTCTCCTTTAAGTAACCAATTATATGGAAATACAGATATCAACATATACTTTAAAAAAGCATAATACTATAATATATAGACTTTATTATTAATGTATCAAATAACAAGGCCTGCCCCCAGGTATAATAACTACCATGATTTTGAGATAGTGATAAAGATATATGCTATTCTGAGATACCTGTTACAACTGAAATGTGACATGAAAATCAATGATTTCTATTGATGACAATGCCATGGGGAGTGATAATTCTATTATGGTTCGTTACCTAAGTTTGTAAAGGCAGGAAAATCTAAACTGCGATTAGGACTGCTAGAAGCAACTTAAAAGGTGTATTTTTATTTTCCATCCAAGTTCACTGATCCCTTGGATTCTCTGCACAGAGCCTTTGATCTTAGGTTAAGTACCCATGAGGAATCAGTGAAAAGACTCCATAAATCTGTGCATAATTCCTCCTTAACGTTCTGGAACCACAAGAGGTTAAAGCCTCTTTAGATTTGAACATTTCTTGAAAGGAAGAACCCATACCTGTCTCACTGACCAGAGTCGGAAGATCTCAGACCACTTCCTGGCTACGTGAACTTGAACAAGTTATCTGACTGATCTCTGGTGTGTCTACGTGTTCTATCTTTAAGGTGATGGGAATAAAAATAATAGCACTTACCTTATGTTGTTATAGGGTTTGTGAGTTAGTAAATGTGAAATACCTGGACTAGAACCTGGCATGCAGTGCAGCACATTGTTATCCTTGCTATTACTTCGTGACGCAATTCTCTCTTGTTCTTTCTTCTCCGGATCCTATCAGCAATTTCACATAGGCTTCTCTTCTCTTCCTCTCTCTGTAGGGAATACAGGAAGCTAACCCAAGAGGATATTTTCTTTCAGGTAAAAAGTCAAATAACTTCAATCTTGGCTGGGTACGGTGGCTCACGCCTGTAATCCTGGCACTTTGGGAGGCTGAGGCGGTGGATCACCTGAGGTCAGGAGTTCGAGGCAAGCCTGGCCAACATGGCAAAACCCTGTCTCTACCGAAAATACAAAATTAGCTGGATGTGGTGGTGCATGCCTGTAGTCCCAGCTACTCGGGAGGCTGAGGCAGGAGAATTGCTCGAACCTGGGAGGCAGAGGTTGCAATGGGCTGAGATTGATTGGGCATTGTACTCCAGCTTGGACAACAGGGGCAGAACTCCATCCAAAACAAACAAACAAACAAACAAAAGATGAAAAACAAACAAACAAAACTTCAATCTTTTGGAAAATGAAGACTTCAGGAATTCAGCGGTTGTGCTGCTGCAGGAACACTATAATGATAGCTTTAAGGAGAAGTTTGGAACATCCTTCCCCTTTAAATGGTGAGCTTTTTGCCAAGGAGGACAGAGAACGCTTACCGAAAGTGAGTAACATTTTAAACTTAAAATTTAACAATGTAAGAAGTCTTTCAAACCCTGTTGTAGGGAGCTAACAGGTACACAGGCGAGCACAGTCAGCATCAGGCAAGTCTGGCAAGAAGCAGCCTGAGCAGGTCTGGAGAAGACTCACAAGTCAAATGGATATAGTGCAGTAAAAAAAAAATAACAAAATGTTTTTTTTTTTTCTTTTCTCGAGTCAGAGTCTTGCTTTGTCGCCCAGGCTGGAGTGCAGTGGCACTATCTCGGCTCACTGCAACCTCAGCCTCCTGGGTTCAAGCAATTCTCCTGCCTCAGCCTCCCAAGTAGCTGGGATTACAGGTACCCGCCACCATGCTTGGCTAATTTTTGTATTCTTAGTAGAGATGGGGTTTCACCATGTTGGCCAGGCTGGTCTCAAACTCTTAACCTCGTGATCCATCCACCTCACCTCCTCAAGTGCAGGTATTACAAGCGTGAGCCACTGCGCCCAGCCAACAAAATGTTTTAAGAAATACAGTTATAACACCAAAGAAGGAGACAGACATCTCTTAGGTGCTTAAACTAGTGTGAACTGGCCAGGCACAGTGGCTCACACGTGTAATCCCAACACTCTGGAAAGCTGGGGCAGGTAGATCTTTTGAGCCCAGGAATTCAAGACCTGCCTGGCCAACATGGTGAAACCCTGTCTTTATATAAAATACAAAAAAAATCAGCCTGATGTGGTGGTGCATGCCTGTAGTCCCAGCTACTTGGGAGGCTCAGGTGAAAGGATGGCTGGGGCCCAGGAGGTCAAGGCTCCAGTGTGCCATGTTAGCACCACTGCACTCCAGCCTGAGTGACACAGTGAGACCCGGTATGAAGAAAAGCTTTTTTTAAAAAAGTGTGAACTAAGAGGAAGAACAAAAAGAAGTAGCTGAAGTGCCGACGGTCTTGGGAATGTATGAGGCCAAGTGTGGCCTTTAGGAGTAGGGGTTTAAGATTCACACCTGACTGGAAACTGGCCCTGGGCTGCTAAAAGGCAGGGAATTGAAACCCACTGTTACTTTTCAATCGAAAATTACCATTGGATTCTCTTTCAAGTGGCCTGTTCTTATTCATGATGTCCCGTTCTATCCCTTAGAGTGGCAGAAACCTGAGAGGGCTGCCTACTTTAGGAAAAAGGGAGCCCGGATTCCCTGATACAGGCCCAGAGAAGCTTGTACTTTGCTTGGGACTCTGGGTAGGGATTAAGGGGGCCAAGCTGGGGAGAGTTCGTGTTCGAAATGAAAACTGCAAGCCTGTGTCACACAGAGGTATAATATGTGATTTATACTCACCAATTAGTGTCGGAATCCTAAGCTAATAAAAGCTATGTAAAAACACCAGTAACTGTGTTAGAAAAGTTATAAATATCTTCTCCCAGATTGTTGATTGTGTTTTAAATGTTTATACTGTCTTGTAATATGGAAGTGTTAAATTCTAATGTGGCTGTGTCTTTCGCTTTATGGTTTGGGTTTTTTGTGTCTTGAAAAATCTTTCTTTACCATAATATTCTAAAGATACAATTTCTTCTAAAACATTTAAAGTTTGTTGTTTATATTTACAATTTAACTGGAATTTATTTATTTATTTATTTTAGCTATAACGCCTCTTGTCACCCAGGCTGGAGTGCAGTGGTATGATTACAGCGCACTGCAGCCTCAGCCTCCCGCGCTCAAGCAATTCTCCTGAGGCACATGCTTCCACACCTGACTGATTTTTTTTTTAACTTTTTGGTAGAGACAAGAGACTATTTTGTCCAGACTGGTCTCGAACTCCTGGGTTCAAGCAATCCTCCCATGTCAGCCTCCTAAAGTGCAGAGATTATAGGCATGACCCACTATGCCTGGCCTTGGGATTTTATTTTTGATGTGGTTTTGGATATGGCTTGAGGCTGGGCTCTAATTTTAGCTTTTACATTTGGATAGTAATTGCCCCAGATTTTCTTATTCGATGATTCTTTTTGCTATAGACCTATGATGCCATGTTCGTCTTACACCATTTTCTTTTCATACATATGCCTATTGATTATTCTTTCCTATTGGTTTACTTGTCAGTTTATTTGCCAATTTTACTTACTATACCTTTATAATACATTTCACTCTTCTTATTGTGAAGAATTTTGAAGGGTTTGAGAATTTATCCTAGTTGCAAGCTAACAAGTTCCCTGGCCATGGATACAATAAAAATATACGAGAGTGGTAAGCCTGAGGCAAATGATTTTACTGCTCAGAGTAGAGCAATTAGTGTAAGCTTCATGCTCACCCCATTTACCCTTGCACCCAAGTCCTATGTGTGACATGGAAGGGCTGAGAGGAGGCTACGCACATCACAGTCAAGAACTCAAGTTTAGGAAGCCCTAGACTTGCTAGCAAGTCTGCTGATTATTTATCCAAGAGGGAGCCATTCTTCATTATCCTGGACATCAAACAAACCTGCCATTGCCCTGGGGGAGGGAACTACTGCTACTTTCCCAAGCTGTTTTCTATACAAGCATCCTTGAAAAATAGTCCAGAAACACACACATACACATACACACACACACACACACACACACACACACACACACACACACACACAAATCTGTCAATGCCTCTGCTCAGAAAATACAAGAGACCAACGGAGAATTATTTCCTTACATTTATTCTTTTTCTGTATTATTTTTCCTGTTTTGACTCTTTACTCTTCTTTAGGAATATGTAGATCAATTTTTATAGTTGTTTGGAGTAGCACTATGTTGCTAAACATAAATTTGTAATTTAAATTCATATACGTAAGTTATTTAAATATGTGTTCTTTACAACCACCTGTAACTAGTAACTTAGAATTAATAACTGTTATCATAGGTGTATAAAGCAATTAACGATTTAAAAAAGACCACAAAACGAAACAAAAAAAGTTTAAAAAGCAAAGAAAACGACAACAGTAACAACAGAAACAAAGTAGAAAAACCCTTGGGACCTTGCAGAAGCAAACACAAAATGGCTTTGTAATAGCATTTCTACAATGTAGGGTGCAGAAAGCTCTCACAAATTAAAAAAAAAAAAAAAAAAAAAAAACTCTGCCAAAGATTAAAAACAATAAAGCTCTCAAACACTAGAAAATAATTTGAGGGACAGCTAACAGACACACCAAATTGCAGAAGTAACATTTCAAGAACTTTTTGAACTTTCTGCCACTTGAATATATTATCTAAGAATAATATTAGGTTATAGAACAAATTGAAAGAATAAAAGAAGTGTTTAAAAATTATTCAAAAACTGAAAGCAAAAACAGGAACCGTAAGAATGGATTTGGGCACTAATAGAAAAGAAAAGGAAGATCTGAAAACAGAGCAAATAGAACATTTAGGAGTTTGTAAAAAGTCAACTGAAATTCAAAACTCCCAAGAAAGGTTAGACAGCAGATTAGAAAGAGCTAGAGAGAGATTAGTAAACTAGAAGACTGCTCTGAGGGAGTTGACAAGAAAGTAGCACAGAGATAAAGAAGTGGAAAACAATAAATGTGTACCTAATAAAACTGCAAAACACCAAAGACCAAAAAAAAAAAAAAAAAAAAAAAGTCTTAAAAGCAATCACAGTGAACAAAAGACACAACTTGACTTATGTGAAGTTCAAGATCAGGCAAATCAGATCTATGGTGTTAGCTGTCAGAACAGTGGTTACTTCTGGTGATTAAGGGGAGGGTTCCAACTGGGAAGAGGCATAGGGTATCCTTCGAGATGCTAAGATTGTTTCATGTTTTTCTGGTTACATGCTGTGTAAATATGTAAAAAGCCACTGAGCTGTACACTCAAAATTTTGTGCACTTTATTATATGTATATTATAGATCAATAAAAATACTTTTTGAAAAAGTAATCAGAAAAAAAAAAGAAAGACTACCTATAAAGGTATGACAGCTAGATTAGCAGCCCACTTTGGTCAGAAACAAAAAAGTCCAGAATGTTATCCAATAGTTACTTCAAAATGCCACAGAAAATAAACATCAACTTAGGCCCTTTACCTAACAGAACCATTATTAGGTGACTAAAGACACTTTCAGACCAAGACTAAAACAACATCAACAGGTTGGTGAATCTACATAAGCATTAACTTTCAAAAATTGTAATTTTAGGCCAGGTGCAATGGCTCATGCCTGTAGTCCCAGCACTTTGGGAGGCCAAGGCAGAAGGACTGCTTGAGCCCAGGAGTTTGAGAAGAGTCTGGGCAACAAAATACAAAAATTAGCCAGATGTGGTGGTTTGCGCATGTCATCCCAGCGACTTGGGAGGCTGAGGTGAGAGGATTGCTTGAGCCTGGGAGATGGAGGCTGCAGTGAGCTGTGATCATGCCATTGCACTCCAGCCTGTGCGACAGAGCAAAACCCTGTCTCAAAAAAAAAATTAAAATTTTGAAGGGTTTTTGGATTACCCTGTGTGCGTGCGCACACACACACAGATGTGAAATGACACATGGCAAGATTATTCTCTGCAGCATTATTTGAAACAGCATAATTGAGAATCATTCTCAATATTCATCAACAAGGGAACTGATTAAATAGATTATATTACATCTATATATTGGAATACTGTTTGGCCATTAAAAATAATGAAATATATTTTGAGTATGATATAGAATAAATGTATTTCTATATGAGTTAGATTTTCTGCATTAACTAACAACTGTAAAATCTCAGTGGGTTATAACAATAAACATGAATTTCATATATACTCCATCTACACTGTAGGAGAAAGTGAATCATAGCAAACATTTAACATGATTTAACATGATTTCACAATTGCTAGGTTAAACAATTAGAGTGGAGAACAGTGTGTACAGTGTCCTACTACTTTGATAAATCAAGCCAAAGTAACTAATCATATAATTGTTTTACATGCAAGATCTCTAGGAGAATACACATGAAACTGGCAAAGACGGTTGCCTTAGTGCATGGGAACTAGAGGGCTGCACTAGGGGTAACACTGGACTTATTTCACTGTTTACCTTTTGCACCTTTTGAACTTTCTGCCATTTGAATATATTATCTAAGAAAAAATTAAATGTCCTGTATTGTTTGGGTGGAGGCCAGAGATAACAACTTTAGATTTGATCCAGCAAGTATAGATGTTAAGATTTTAAGAGTAATCACAAAAAGAATTGGAATTGAGTATACAACTAAAATGCCACAGAAAACAGAGGGGTAAAAAAATTCTCTTGGGCACTTAAAAAAATATATATATAATTTAAAAAATTAAATATATATATAATATATATATATTTAAGTCATTTGTGTTTCTTTTTCTGCAAACTATCTTTGTGTTTCATTTGATCCTTTTTCTATTAGGTTATTACTCTTTTTTGTCATTGATACCTAGGGTCTCTTTTTACATCAGGGAGATAAGCCCTTTGTCACAGACAAAGGGCTTATCAAAAAAAAAAAAGTTGCAAATATTTTTTTCTAGTTGTTGCAGAGGATTTTATTAAATGTAGTTGAATTTTTCAGTCTCTTAAAAAATAACTTGAGTCATAGTTAGAAAGCCTTTCCCACTTCAAGATTATAAAAGAATTATCTAGTATCGTCTTTCAATACTTCCTGTATGACTTTCATTTTTTTCTCCAGCAAACTTTTATATAGTCAGGAACAATAATGAGTACAATCGCATGTGTTTTATGGGGCCTAATGCCTCCTGTGTGTTTTCTCCAGTAGAGAGTAAATTTCTACTGATGATCTTAAATTTTTCCCTAATCACTGATTAGTGTTCTCTATAGTCTAAGGCAACTGAAAAAATAATGGTTTTAACAATGATTTTGAAAAAAAAATTTGATTTTGTTTTCATTACAGTGGAGGAAATTAAAGTTTAGAGATGGTAGGAAACTTGTTCAGTATCACAGAGAAAGTAGTAGTATTGGATCTGAAACTCAGAAGGCTGAAATATTAACTCATATGGGTTGTGATGGGCACACCCTAGAAATATTTCTTTCCAGATTTATTGAGGTATAATTGACAAATTAAATTGTATAAATGCAAGATTCATAATGTGATGTGTTTCATACAAATACACTGTGAAATGATTACCACAATCAAGTCAGTCAACACACTAATCACTGTATCTAGTTACCATTTTGTGTGGTGATAACAGTTAAGATCTACTCTGTTAGCAAATTTCAAGTATACAATACAGTATTGTTAACCATAGCTACCATGTTGAACATTAGATCTGCGGAACTTGTTCATCTTATAAGTGAAAGTGTGCACCCTTTGAACAACATCTTCCCAATCCCTTCATGTCCCAGCTTCTGGTAACCACCATTCTACTCTGCTTCTATGAGTTTGACTCTTTTTAGATTCCACATTTGAGATCATGCAGTATTTGCCTTTCTGTGTCTCTCTTATTTGACTTAGGATAATGTCCTCCAGGTTCATCCATGTTGTCACAAATGGCAGGACTTCCTTCCATTCATTTCATCAGCATTTAGGTTGTTTCCATGTCTTGGCTGCTGTGAACAATGCTACAGTGAACATGGGAATGCATGAGAGTAATTTCATTTTCTTCGAATGCATATCCAGAAGTGGAATTGCTGGATCATATGGTAATTCTATTTATAATTTTTTGAGGAACCTTCATACTGTTTTCCATAATGGCTGTGCCAATTTACATCCCCACCAACAGTGTACAAGGGTTCCCTTCTCTCCACACGCTCGCCAACACTTGTTATCTCTTCTTGTCTTTTTGATAACCACGCTACCACATGTGAGACAATACCTCATTGTGGTTTGGATTTGAGTTTTGCTGATGGTTAGTGACACTGAGCACCATGTCGTATAGCTGTTGGCCATTTGTATGTATCTGGAAAAATGTCTATTCAATTATTTGACTACAAAAAAGAATGAAATTATGTCATTTGCAGCCATATGAATGGAAATGGAGGTCATGTGAAATGAAATAAGCCAGGCACAGAAAGACAAATATCGCATGTATTTCACTCATATTTGGTAGCTTAACAAGTTGATCTTGTAGAGGAGAGCAGAATGAGAGATCCCAGAAGCTGGAAAGGGTGGAGGCAGCAGAGGATGAAAAGATGTTGGTTAACTGTACAGACTTACAGTTAGAGGATAATTTCTAATGTTTGATAGCAGAGCAGGGCAACTATAGTTAAAAACAATGTATTGTATATTTCAAAATAGCTAGAAAAGAAGAAATGTTCCCAGCACATAGAAATGATCAATACTCCAGGTGATAGATACTCTAAATACCCTGACTTGATCATTAAACATTGTATGCTTGTTATAAGATATCATATATACCCCCATAAATATGTACAAATATTATGTATCAATAAAACATTTTAAAAGTCTATTTGTGTGTTTTGCCACTTTAAAGTCTGAGTCTTTTTTGCTATTGAGTTATATGAGTTCCTTATGTATTTTGGATTTTTTGTTGTTGTTGTTGTTGTTTTGTTTTTTGAGACGGAGTTTCTCTCTTGTTACCCAGGCTGGAGTGCAATGGTGCGATCTCGGCTCACCGCAACCTCCGCCTCCTGGGTTCAGGCAATTCTCCTGCCTCAGCCTCCTGAGTAGCTCGGATTACAGGCACGTGCCACCATGCCCAGCTAATTTTTTGTATTTTTAGTAGAGACGGGGTTTCACCATGTTGACCAGGAGGGTCTCGATCTCTTGACCTCGTGATCCACCCGCCTCAGCCTCCCAAAGTGCTGGGATTACAGGATTGAGCCACCACACCCGGCGTATTTTGGATTTTAAATCCTTATCAGATATATGGTTTGCAAATATTAGAAATGATATTGATTATTCTTTTCTTTTACATATTACTGTCAATACCAGGAAACAGCACAGCAAAAAGATACCAGTTTTCTAAAACAGAGCTGCACACACTAAATGGGGAATTATGAAACACAGTTTAGAAATCTAATTTGCTCATTTGTCAAATGATATTAATAATTAGCAATTCATAAATTGTTCTCACATGGATTATCTCATGCCATCCTTTCAACAAAAAGATATTTCAGTTGTTAAAATAGCATTTGTCCTCTCCAAAAATGGAAGGAAAGTGACATATATACTATGTTATTCATAGCAACATTGTCTTAGCAAAAAATTGGACACAAATGTCCATCTTTTAACTAAGGGACTAAAAAGCGTTTGCAGCACACGGTGTGTAGTATGCTACCACTGGTGAGCAAATGCATAACATTTCAACTCCTTCGTCGTTTCCATTTTTCTAAATTCAGGAAATATACATCCAATATTTTTTTCATCACTGTGATAGTCAAGATTCTCCCAAATAAAAGGATACCTTGGCCACAAGTTCAGGGTCTCTTTCATCTACAAGTCTAGTCCATTCAACTTGAAGTACGCTTTGCTAATATTTCAGGTTTTCACTCATTATCTAGCCTCTGGCTTGTGCTGCTAACTGGCATTTCTCAAAGAAGCAGAAGCCTCAAATATTTTTTGTTATTGATGAAGGAGGTGAAACTGAGGATAGAAAATAGATGATAGAGAATAACACTGACCAAACTGTGTAATATCACAGATGTCTTTTGGAATCTTTTTCTTTGTCTTACATTGTGGAATCACTCCAGCCTGTTGCTTGCCACAGAAATGCACAGTCCAGGGCAGACTTCATGGCTATCACACAGTTCAACAGCTTTCTGTGCAATGTCCTTTTACAGAAGATCCTAAATATAAATTTTGTGTTCTGACTAGTCATAGGATGTAGCTCTCAGGTGAGTTCATCCTCAAAAGCAGCACATCATGCCTGTAATCCCAGCACTTTGGGAGGCCAAGGTGGGTGGATCATCTGAGGCTGGGAGTTCGAGACCAACCTACCCAACACGGAGAAACCCTGTCTCTACTAAAAATACAAAAATTAGCCAGCCATGGTGCCGCATGCCTGTAATCCCTGCTACTCAGGAGGCTGAGGAAGGAGAATCACTTGAACCCAGGAGGTAGGTTGTGGTGAGCTGAGCTTGTGCCATTGCACTCCAGCCTCGGCAACAAGAGCAAAACTCCATCTCAAAAAAAAAAAAAAAAAAAAAAAAAAAAATGGCAGCACAAACTCATCATCAGTTAAATCTTTTGCTGTCTTATCAACAAAAGTAATGGCACACCAAAGCATGTGCCATCTGAAGGAAGATTGACCTGTCGCCTATGACCTGTGGTTGCCTCCAACACACAGCTGATCCACTCACCCAAAGTTTTCATCAGATCTCTTCGTGGGTTCTCACAACTTGCTCACATTTCTTCCTTTGTGTGCTGAACTGCAGAACTTGACACAGAAATGTAATTTTGTTCTAGAACAGGTAAATAATCAGTGAAAAGAAATCTCTAAGAGCCTAAGGTGTGACAAATCATTTTCTTCAAACGATTGAAGTCCCACAGAGCTATCTGAGAGCATTAAGTACTCGTTCATCAAGGTTGATGTAAATTACCAAGCCCGTCTGAAATAGCTCATCAGCCCTTTCTGCCCACTTCCAAGGGAGACCTGCCTCCCTCGGTCTGACAGTATTCTGTGTGAGCGACGCTGGACACGTCGGTTCATCTTTTCTTTTAACTGATTCCCATTGCCATTGACCTCATTGCCCTTTCATTATACAGGGAAAAGCAGGAGGAGGGCACACTGGCCACTGATAACTGATCCTTGGGCACTTTGAAAACAACTAGATGGTGGGAGTGCCACCCTCCTCTGCTCCCATCAGGCATTTTTGCAAAAAAAAAAAAAAAAAATCAAACCTGAATCAAATCATGCTTCTTGATCAAGTTGTGCTAGTATACAGGAAATCCAGAGCACCTAGGAACATGTTAAACTCACCATGAGGAGACAACCAGCAAAATCCAAAACGCGGGAAACTCTGAAGGACGAATGATTTGGTAGTTTAGATTAAATTATAAGAAAAAGTAAAAAGAGATGAAGAACATTTAGATTGAAAGAGATTTCAAAGGCCAGTCCATCAAATGCAGTGAGTGGACAATATCTGAACCCTGATTAAAGCAAAGTGTAAGCAAAACATATGAGACAAATGGGGAAATTGGTACACTGACTGAATAATTAATGATATTAAAGAATTGTTAACTTTTTTAGGAGGGACGATGGTAGTATGGCTGTGTTGATGCAGAATTTTTGCTCCCTAGCTCACTACATCTACGTCCTTATCTCACCATCGGGAAGAATTAGGCACACAGACATCGAAGAGAGGAGTAGAATTTATTAAGTGAAGGGAAAGCTCTCAGCAAGAACAGGGGACCTGGGAGTGGTTCTCTTATCTGAAGACAGGAAAGTTCCCCCAAGTATGGCTGAACCTGGGGCTTTTTTGTGGGCTCAGAATAGAGAGTGTGCGCTGATTGGTTTGTGAGTATTCAAAGGTCAAAGTGAAGACACTACTCAAAGGTGGGCACAGCAGTGTAGAAAACCAGGTAAGAAAGGGTAGGTATAAGTAAAATAGGTGACAAATAGGGCTCAATCAGAGGAAAGTTCATCAAACGGGAAGGCAGGTTTTCAATCCAGCCTGAGGATTTACCTGGTACGCTTTCCGGCGTGAAGGTTGGGTTTCATTGGGCGCCTCCCCTCTCTGCTTAAGCATTTGCCTGCCTCTTGCCTCTATCAGTGTGTGTGAACAAGTCCTGATCTTTCGCATATACTGAAATATTTACTGATATAAATACTGAAATACTTACAGAAACAAAGACAGGGCTGGGATTTGTTTCAGATTCATTTCAGGAGGATATAGATGTAACTAGACTGGTCATGAATTGAGTTTTGCTACAGCTGGGTGATGGCTACATGGGTGTCCATTGTACTATCATTTGTATAGGTATGACATTCTCCATAGTAAGTAAGAATAAATTCTCATGATGAGAAAAAGACAAGTGAAAAATCACCAAAGGTCCTGGGCAGGTATTTTGAAGTGTCGGTGTACAGAGTAGATTACAGGGTAGGGAGGTGGGAAAAGCTAATTTGAGGCAGACCGCATTTAAAGCAATTTGAGGACTTTGGAATGGGAAGTCCAAGTAGGGTAATGGTGATACAAGGATGAAGCTTGGCAGAGACGCTTGTCACCCTGCCCTTAGGACAAGGAAAGCCATGAACATAAAAAAGCATTCAGAGTGCAGAGAATCCTTACACCACAGGGAATGAACCAACTAGGAAAAGAAAAAAAAGGAGGCCTGTTGAGCTCATAAATGAGATAATTAGTCCAAGCTCCCACCTACGGTTTACTTGTTTTATTAAACCAAGAAACACCTCTCAGAAACGGAGCTCCATTTCACTCCTGCCACCTAGAGATTTTTTAAAAATTGCCTTTTTCCAGTTAAGGTGAAGTAGTTCAGAACAATGTATTTTAAGGACATAATCGGGCTCTGTCATCTCTGTAACTTGCAACCCTAACTTCCCTTGGGAAGTTGCGCAATGCTATTTTGAAACGGTTTCAAAAGCTATTTAAACCTGGAGCTGGCTCTGGTCTGTGTACCCAACTTTATTCTGCACCGGGTTTGGGCCAAACACTAAAATGGCCTTCCTGGACTCAAGCGGGAGGGGGCTGACAGCTCTGCTTCTCAATGAGAATCCACACAAAAGAGCCAGGTGGAAAAACACCATATTCTCCAATACGTTCTCCGTCCTGATGACCTTGACCCTCAGAATAAGTGTTAGAGGGCCTTGCCTCTCCAGTTTTCTTTCTCCTCCAAGTAATCTGCGCAGTCACTACGCTTTGAGTGCATGGAGAAGTCTATAGAAGAAGTGAGGCTATTTTAAACTTTGCTTGGTATCTGCCTAAGAGTGCACATCTTGCTTTCAATGGTTGAGTAACTCTACACAAATATGCTTGTAGCAAGGATGAAACAAAGGGATGACCCAGGGGAATAATATGTAAATAGCCTCCCAGAGCCATGTGGTTTTAAACACAAAGGTTAGGAATTTGAACTTAGTAGCCTTGAAATAGACAAGCACAGAAGGGGACATGACAGAACTCCTTGCCCATAGTTTAAATTCTTGACTATTTCAATGCAGCATACTATACTGGAATTATCTGTGTCCATGTGCATTCCTCTTGCTAGGATATGTTATAGATCAGGACTCCATGTTTATTGCAGTATCCAGAAAAATGCCTGGCTCCTCACAGGGTTCAACATAACCCACTCAGTAGACATCTACATGAATGCACAAATAGCTCTGAAGATACAGTCTTTTAGGATTTTAGAAAACCTAAATATGACTGAGATGCAGGCCATCCTTTCAAAAGCCTTTTCAAAACAGGACACACATATTTGTTCCATCACTTAAAGCATTTGTTTTTAAAACCACACGGGATTCCAATGCCACCGAAATAGCAATGCTTTCTCTTACTACCATCATGATTGAGGAAAATCAATGAGATATATAAATGAGATGTACTCCCAACGTTTCCCAATGGAAAGACAAACAGCTGCTACTTCACAGACCACAAAGAAGAAAAGTAAAAATAGTTCTTTCCTCCTGCAAGTCTGTCTCCTACACTTAACTTGGGGCCTGTTCTTTCCAAGGCATCAAGAGAAAATGGGCTGCCCCTTCTACACTCCAATCAATAGGCTTCTCCAAATAACTCAGCAATTAGAAGGCACTGGGACAGCTCTCAGTCCTATCACAGCCAGTGACCATGCCTCACGTCGCTGCAAAGCATTTTCCCAGAATCTGCATGCCATGAGCTTCTGTCTTCCTCGTCCCCAGTTTCAGCACACATCCCCTTCAGGCTTCAAGACAAAGCAAGATGGGAACACAAGCCTGTCTTCTTTGGTACAAAGTATTTTTCCCCTGTCTATTGGATCTTAAAAGAGGGTGAGCTGGCCAAGTGTGGTGGCTCACACCTGTAATCCCAGCACTTTGGGAGGCTGAGGTGGGTGGATCACTTGAGGTCAAGAGTTTGAGACCAATCTGACCATCATGGTAAAACCCTGTCTCTACTAAAAATCCAAGAAATTAGCCGGGTGTGGTGGTATATGCCTGTAGTTCAAGCTACTCGGCAGGCTGAGGCAGGAGAATCGTTTGAATCCAGGAGGCAGAGGTACAGTGAGCTGAGATCGTGCCATTGCACTCCAGCTGGGGCTCCAAGAGCGAAACTTGGTTAGAAAAAAAAAAAAGAGGATAATCTAAGAATTATGCCAAAGACAATTGCCAATGATTTATTGTTACTACAATTGCCCTTTACAGATTCCCATATAATGTAGAGATCTGCAGGATGAAATGACATCAGAGACCATTTAGTAAAATATCTTTACTTTTTTTGAGACAGGGTCTCGCTCTGTCACCCAGGCTGGAGTGCAGTCGTGGATCATGGCTCACTGCAGCCTCAGCCTCCTAGGCTCCCAAGTAGCTAGGACCACAGGAACACACCACCATGCTCAGGTAAGTTTTCACTTTTTGTAGATATGAGGTCTCACCATGTTGCCCAGGCTGTTACTGAACTCCTGGGTTCAAGTGATCCTCCTATCTCAGCCTCCCAAAATACTGGAATTATAACTATGAGCCACCACACCCGGCCAATATCTTCATTTTAAAAATGACAAAATTATCACTTGGATGGGAGAACGCCTGGGAATACCAGGTACTGTAGGCTATATAAAATAATAATAATAATAAAATAAAAATTAAAAAAACAACCAAAATTACCACCCAAAGTCTACAAATACAGGTTCACTCTTGGTGGTGTACTTCTAAGGGTTTGGACAAATGTGTAATGACATGTATCTATCACTATGACGTCAGAGTATTTTTATTGCCCTAAAAATCCTCCGTGCTTTGCCTATTCATCCTCCCTCCTAACCCCTGATCTTCTTTCCAGTCTCCATAGTTTGAGAGATAATGACGTGTTTGGGTTCATCAATTATACTAAATGTATCACTCTGGTGGAGGTTTTTGTCATAAGGGAAGCAACATATGTGTGGGGGCAGGGGGGCTTATGGAATTTTTCCGTCCCCTCCTCTCAATTTTCCTTTGAAATGAAAACCACCCTTAAAAACGTCTTTTTAAAACAATGACAAAAATTGAGACTTTGAGAGGTGACTCAGGTCACAGAGCTGGTTCACAATAGGCCAAGATAAAAACCCAGTGACCTTACTGTTGCCAGCGTTATGCACCAGGTGGGCTACCCTACAACCCATAACAGGAAGAAGTTGAGAAATACTTAATGAGCAGCCGTGGTGAGTGATTTCTTAGAAATACAGACGAGACAAATAGAGTTTGGGTGAATCCCCTCTAGGCCCAATGAAACCATCTGTTCATGTGAGTGGCAGAGAAGTGGGATGCATTCTAAAGTCTCCATCTTGGCTTCTGTTTCCACCGTCTCCCCTTGCTTCTCCCACCCCCACTTGCCAGCACCTCCACATTTTTGTCTGTGCTGTGCTCTGTGCTCGGAGGGCTTCTTCTCCTGTCTTCAGCTGCTCCTCATCCCTGAGGATGAAGCATCTCATTCAGCACCTCATCTATGAGGCTTTCTCTGGGCAGCATGAATCCCTCCTTCAGATTTCTGAACACTGAATACTTGTAAAAAAAAACCCTATGATAGAATTTGTAAGTATTGCTGTTACGTATTAGCCCTCCAATTAGACTGAGTTCCATCAGAGCACGATTGGGTCTCAATCAACTTTGTATTTCCAGAAACAAACTCCATGACAGGGTAAAGGGCATGTGTGCCAAAAAATGTAGACAGAACACAGACCTAACATTTCTTTTCTCCACAGTACAGTTTGACACTAGAAAACACTGTAAAATAAACATAAATGTGGCTTCTACCAAGAAGCAGTTTGTAGAGTTTGTACAATGTATTGAATATTACAGATTTACGAGTTCTGGTAGGACACAAGCTACACAGGATTAAAATAGAAAAAACATTTTGTTCTTTAGACAAATGACTATCACATAGTATTACAATTTTTCATTGTTCTGAAACTGTTCATAACTATTTAGGATAACTGTAATAATAGTAATGGCAATCATTTGCTTTAAAAATAGGAAATAATGTAAAATCCATAGAAAGTTTGGTCCTAGTTCATGGGTGAACAACTGGTGTCATTTTGGAAGGCTGTAAGATCACGAATTATGAGAAGACAGAAGGTACAGATTAAATAACAAATCTATTTATTATTAGAAATCTGCTCATAGGAAATCTACCATAATAAAATCTAGTCTTAGATTTTAGACCACACAAGAACAAGAGAAAAAAATCAGGGTCAAGTAAATAGTTATTGCTCACAGGTCTTGCTGCCTCCAACCAAGAATTACATTAAATTGTGCTAATGCAAACAAAAACAAAAACCAGAATACATGACTTTCAAGTTTCAAGTAAACAACTGTTCATGTTTCCAGATTTAAAAAGATAAAATGAATTTCAACACATTAAACAGTGAAGCTGTTTTTTCCTAGCACATGTACAATGTACTAATATGCTACATGCATGAATAGAACTAAAAAATATCTAGGACAAAAAAACCTCTTTTTAAAGCATCTTTTGCTCCACTTCATAGGTTCCTGCAAATCATATTTTCCCCAAAGATGAACACGACATTTGATCTGTTAATTTATTTTACTTTATAAGGAATTGATGGAAACTAAGTGTACATATACCTAAAAAGTGGCTATCCCACATTATGACAGCCCAGAATTTACTAACTGCACAGGTTTTCTGGCTATTTGAAGCACACATAAAAAGAATTACAGAGAGGACATACATTTATGATTTATGCAAATTAAGGCACATCAATTACAATCTTTTTTTTAAATTATTTTTTTAGTTTTAAAATCTTCATTTGAAAAAATTCAAAATATGTCCAAGCTCAACTTTTTAGTAGGAATGTTGGTTTGCTGGGTTTGGCCATCTTTTCTTTTTTTACCTTAAAGATCAAACATGAAACAATGAGGAATGTACGTCTTTGTGAAACATATAAATACTTATAATATTTTGAATCATTTGGCCCTCAAAAATATTGCTTAACAAGTTAAACTCAGCTTAACTGTAGGTAAATGCAAGTATACCCAAGGCTGGAGTATTTAGTCTCCTTTTGGCTGCAGATTATACTTCTGTGGCTGGAAAAAATGTTCTTCAATAGCACTGACCAGTTCATTCAGTTCCTTCTTCAGCTGCTCAGGATCACTGGAAAATAAGAGGGAAAAAAATCAGGGTCAAGGGATTATTCCAAAGCACAGTTTAAATGCTTCCCCTATTGACCCTAATTTCCCCAAGTGACATTAAAATGTAACCTTAAGAGGACTAAATCAGAAAAAACAGAATTCCAGAGGCTTAAGCATGGAACACATCTGTTGACTTAGACAAAACACCCCATGAGACAGCATGCATTATTTTCCCCAAAGATTTTTCCAAGGTTTGAACTATAAACAAAATTATCCTTTGTTCCACTTCTAAGAATTTATAAGCAACACAATTTTTGGCCTCACATCCCAAAAGATCTATATTTGTACCTAAGGGTGTAGAGAAAACTTTCATGATGTCAGTTGCCATTAAATCCTGCTAAACTTTTACAAGCAACATCTCTGTTAACTCCTCAGTCTCCCAGAATACAGACACTCATGTCTGCCCTCAGAAACTACTGGCGACTAAGCTACAACCTTCTATAAGGCCTTCCTAGAATGGACGGCAATGGGGAGCCTCTGGGTAGGTTTGAGGAGTCAAACACCAAGAAATCAGACCCCTGTGGTTTTATCATAATGAATCTACTTCTACAACCAAAGAGTCACAACTAAAGTATAAACAAGAATCTGGGGAGATAGATCCCTCTAAGAAAATCAAGTTTTCAAGGCCGTGGGAAACACTCATTTATATACAAACATTTGAAAGGTAAATAACAGATTTCCAGCATCTTAAGTAGCCTAGTGTGAGTACTGTAAGTACTTAATACTAAAAAGCTGAATTTTAAAAACTAAATCCTTTGTACTTCCCATTACTTCACACTCTTCATACCATCTTTAATACATACAAAGTTTATTTTAATGGAAATCCCTATAATTAGTTAAAATTATGTCAACATTCTAATAGCTAAACAGTACTACTAAAGCAAGCTATTTCATTGTAGACATGAATTCTGGCTCTATACTTACTAGCTGTGTGCCTTTGGGCAAATAGCTTGGCCTCTCTAAGGCGCAGATTCTTCATTTGTAAAATTGGGATAAAGGCTTTACCTTCTCAAGAGAGTTGCTGTACAGATTGTGATAAATTATATAAAGTAATTAGCACCAAACCTGGCCCAAAGACCTCAATAAATGTAGCTATCATTATAATTATTTTTATCCCTACTGGCAATATATAAAGTAATTATGCTTTACTTTATGCTTCATGTGAATTATTTCAGTTTTCTTCTCTTTCTCAGTAAATGTGCTTTGAAGAAAACGGTTCTCAGGAAGGCACAATAAGCTAATAATTTTTTTTTAAGTATAATTAAAACTAAAACTCACTGAATTAACTAATTACTGATTTATTATTAAAGTTCATTTTTTAATCATGATGTGTGAACATTATGATTCATGTATATATTGATATTTTTGATATTGCATTTTTACATGTGAAAAAGAAATCAGTATTACAGTGTAAGATTTCGTGGTATAATAATTCTTAAAACCAAAGTTTTATCTTACTATTCTCCATCCTAATCAATAACTGTTCCATTTGTTAACTTAATGTTTGAGAATAGTACTTAACATCTTTAAAAGCAAGAGGACACATCCTATGACCATTTAAACAAGGGTTAGAAATTTCTGTTTCTGCAAAGTCTAAATTTAGATGGATCTCTTTATTGGAGTGTCTAGGAAAGTATCATGCGTAATTAGGCATTTATTTTTCTCTAATCTGAAAAACTATTTAAGCTAAATGACAACTAAATGCAGTGTTCTTGATTATAGATCAGGAGAAAACAGCTATTTTGCTGACTTTTGGGAATGTTTGGATTTACATGTCAATTTGGCTAGGCTACTGTCTCCAGTTATTCAAACAGTAATGTTGTGATGCTGTGAAGGTATCTTGTAGGTGTGATTAACATCTATAATCAGTCGATTTTAAGGAAAGGAGATTATCCTAGAAAGTGTAGGTGGGCTAGATTCTACCTGAAAAGCATTAGGAGCGCAACTAAGGTGTTCGTGAATAATTCCACCTCTAGACTGCAACTTTTTTTTTTAATTGTATTTTAGGTTTTGGGGTATATGTGAAGAACATGCAAGACTGTTGCATAGGTACACACATGGCAGTGTGATTTGCTGCCTTTCTCCCCATCATCTGTAACTGGCATTTCTCCCCATGCTCTCTCTCCCCAACTTTAACCCATACCTGTGAATTACAGGGTCCCTTTCTGGACAGCCTGCCCTGTGGATTTCAGATTTGCCAAGCCAGCCCCACCATCAATTGTACAAGTTGATTCCTTGCAAAAAATCTCTTAGTAGATACATTCTGTTGGTTCTGTTGGTTCACTGGAACCCTGCCTCGTACCATTATTATTTATTTGCCTTAAGATATTAAGAGAATGTTCTTGTTCTTAAGAGTCACATACTGAAATATTACGAGTGAACTATCATGCGGTCTTATGATGCGTCATGAAGTATCACAGTCTTTCAAATGGTTCAAAAAAACCTCAAATACATAACACATGTAGTGAGAGAGCAAATACTGCAAAATGTTAGCAGTTTCTGAGTCTGGATCGGGGTCAACAAACTGTGGTTCATGTCAAGTAAAACTGGAACACAGCCATGCCCATTCCTTTATGCATATGGCTGCTTTCTTACTACATTAGTAGAGCTGAGTAATGGTGACAGAAACCATATGGTCTGCAAATCCTAAAATATTTACTATCTGGCTCTTTACATAAAAAGTCTGGTTAAGTGAAGGGCATGTGGGTATTCACTGCATTCTTATTCCAACATTTCTGTAGGTTTAAAATTGTTCAAAACAGAAAGTTGGACAAAACTAAAGACATCTCCCCTGACAAAAAAGTATTTTTAAAGCAGTACATACTTAAAAAGGATTTTCCATCTTAGTTGATTAGAAGGTCATGAAATTCTATGAATAACTGAAATCCACGACATAAAAGCACATTAATAATATTTAAGCTTTTCAGGAAAGAAGAAAATCTTAGTCAAGACTTTACTGCTGGCCGGGTGCAGTGGCTCATGCCTGTAATTCCAACACTTTGGGAGGCTGAGGCTGGTGGATCACTTGACGCTAGGATTTTGAGACCAGCCTGGCCAACATGATAAAATGTTGTCTTTACTAAAAAAAAAATACAAAAATATTAGCTGGGTGTAATGTTAGCTACTCAGGAGGCTGAGGCACAAGAATCACTTGAACCCGGGAGGTGGAGGTACAGTGAGCCAAGACTGCACCACTGCGCTCCAGCCTGGGCAACAAAGAGAGACCCTGTCTCAAACAACAACAACAACAACAACAACAACAACAAACTTTATTGCTGCCGTACATTAGGTATGCTGGTGCCTTGCTTAAACCCTCACCACAGATCAATCAACTGACACAGTGCTTAACGTCTCATTTAATAAATGGAAGCAATGTTTCAATAAATAAAATACAAGGACAAATTTTCAAAGGTTTTAAAAATTAATTTATAAGTTAGTATTTGAATTTAAGTCCACTCAGTAAGCCATGTGAAAAATTTTAATACCATAAAGACTTAAACATTTAAAGTGTCATTATTATAAAGGAAAGCTTTCTGAAATATGATATATTTTCATCAGATAATGAAAAGGACAAAGATATAGAAAAAGGAGATCCTTAAGTTGGACTGTCCATCTGTTTTTAAAAGAAGAAAACACTAAATGAGAAAGAATTATGAAGAAATGTTTATGAAAAACTATACGCAACAAAGCAGCAAAGAGCTTATTATCGAATGCACATGAAAACACAATTCTTGTATAATATTACAATAAAATACTGGTAATCCAGAATTCTTAGAAAATGAACTTTTATATGTTCACTTAATAGTTGAGTTTTTACACTTTAAGCATAAAAAGGTTTTGAATGGAAATCCATAGTGAAAAGATATTATGCAGTCCCAAGACTTCTTAAATATGTCTTTATTGAACATCTGACATTTGAGAGCCATAAGCATGACTTTGTTGGACTGGAGCTGTATTCTGGGCTCATTTGGATATAGAATGCTATTTCCCTCATGATAAACATATAGAGTGGTGAGCTTTCTAAGCTCTTGTGTCCATGTTTTATAGTGTTGTTTTGTTTTAACATTTCCTTCCCCTTGTCTAAGGAAAGTTAGTTACAATTCTTTCTCCATTCCTCTAATTTGCTATATTAATGTGCTACTAGCTTGGCAATTTAAGATGCTCAGGAATTTTCATCTTCTTTTATTTGCACAAAATTCAAGTTTGATTCACAAGGCTGGAAAAAATTTTCTATGAGCAAAACTTTGGTTTGTCACACTGTAAGTGTAAAATTACAGAATCAATTTTGAGGACTTCCAAAGCAAAAAAAAAAAAAAAATCATAAAACATCTAATTAATATTATTTTCATTGCTTACATGTTGTAATGATTTTTTGGCTATATTAGATTAAGTAAAATAAATTATTGAAATTAATTTCATCTGTTTCTTTTTACTCTTAAAAGGTGACAAGTAGAAAATCAAAAACTGCATCTGTGGATTGAATTTTAGTGCCATCAGACAGCACTGACTTAATTCATCTTTTACAAAAACATTTCCTGATTTTCAACTGTATTCTGAATAGGGAAGTGCCGGTTAACTACATGCTGGATAGGCATGCAGCATCCCATTTACACACACTAAGGACATGCACTGAGCTTGTTAAGGTGCAAAATGTTAAGTTGTTAGAGACTAACCAACTCAAACTCTTTACCAAATCACAGAAACTTCAACCTGAAGCTACCAGCCCATCAGTGCTTTGGCAGCAAGGACTCTCTCTGATGAGGCACTCTGCGCCCCCTCAGAACCCAGCACCGACCTGTGTACAATGGGTACTCAAAGACATTTCTTGAATGCATGTAGAATGGATTATAATTTATTTTATCAGAGCCATAGGAAGACTGAAATTTGAGAAAAAGAGAAAATCTCACTGGTGCTAGCCACCAATGAAAAGTGTTTAGAAAAAGGCACTTTTATTACTACACTGAAATAAGGATAAAATTTTCCCGAACAAAGAAAGTTAGGACAAAAGTAAGAAAGTAAAAAGTATGCTTTTTCCTGGATGCTCAGACTGGCTGTTAATATCACCGTATTAGTGCAGGTTCCGAAACAGCATTTCTAATTAAACTACATGGAATATTTTACTTATTTGAATAGCACCAGTTAGAAGTCTGGGGAGTAAAAATCTCACCAGCCGCCACCCACGTCATACCTGTTTCCAGGTGGAGCACACAGCTCTGCATAGTACTTGATTTTGGGCTCTGTCCCACTGGTGCGCATGGTGGCCACGCCTCCATTAACAAAACTGAAGGTGATCATTTGGCTGCTTTTACTAGTGGGAAGAACCTAGGAATGAACGCACACATTATAAATTTAAATAGTAACATAGACGATTCTGCCCTAACCAATATCTTCCCTTGATTAAGTAAGAAAATAAAAATAAAATAAAATAAATGCCAAATGAATCTATTGGTTAGAAAAGAAAAACATTTTGGAGGAAATAGAAAATGTACTCTAAAAGAATGAAATACTAAATAACAATAATTTATGAAAATGTGGTATACTACATGGAATACTATTCAGCCTTAAAAGAGAAGGAAATCCTGTCACTGGCAACAATATGGATGAACCTGGAAGACATTATATGTTGAGTGAAATAAGCTAGGCACAGAAAGATAAATACTGCATGATCTCACCTATATGTGGAATCCAAAAAGGTTGAACTCACAGAGGCAGAGAGTAGAGTAGTGGTTACCAGGCTGATGGCGAGGGGGGGGGGGGGGGGGGTAAGGGAGGGGGAGTTTGGGGAGATGCTGGTCAAAGGGCATAAGGTTTCAGTTAGACAGAAGAAAAGTTCGAGAGATCTATTGTACAATATGGTGACTACAGCTAATAATGATGTATTGCATACTTGAAAATTGCTAAGAGAGTAGATTTTAAGTGTTCTCACTACAAATATGTAAGTATGTGAGGTAATACATGCTAATTAACTTGATTTAGCCATCACAATGTATACATTATTTAAAAACATCAGATTGTACATTGTAAATACATAGAATTTTTATTTGTGAATTAACATAACTAAATTCATTTTAAAAAAGAAAATTAAGTAACTTTGTGTATTAGCTTTTACTTCCCTAGTTCTATTGAAGTTATTAAAGTTTTATTAAAACACATCATTTTGCAATAGATTTAAATAGATTAATAATACACTACAAAAAAGAAAAAAACTAGACCATATTTTACTGTTACAAAGTGAATCTTTGCAAAGAAAAGTCCACGAGGAGATTTTTTAAAAAAAATAAAGCTTCCAGACTGAGCACGGTGGCTCAAACCTGCAATCCCAGCATTTTCGGAGGCTGAGGCGGGCAGATCACATGAAGCCAGGAGTTGGAGACCGGCCTGGCCAACATGGTGAAACCCCCTTTCTACTAAAAATATAAAAATTAGCTGGGCATGGTGACAGGCGCCTGTAATCTCAGCTACTCAGGAGGCCGAGGCAGGAGAATCGCTTACTGCAACCTGGGGTTGCAGTAAGCCGAGATTGCACCACTGCACCCCACCCAGCCAGGGCAACAGAGTGGAACTATGTCTCAAAAAAAGAAAGCTTCTGTAAGAAAATAAAGGCCAAACAAATTTATTGATTAGAGAAGAAAAATGGTCTTGAGGAAATGGTATATTTATATTTGATAGGTCCCAAAACTATTAAAATTACAGAGGTACTTTAAATAGCATAAACACATGGGCAAAGAGACAAAGAGGAGCTAGCAGCTGATGGGGCTGCCGACCAATGGTTCAAGTCAGAAAACAGATGGAGGCACAGCACCAACCCGGTGGGACCCAGAGAATGAAATCTGAGTGCCTGCAAAAGGAGTCAGGGATGAGAACTGAGGCAAGGTGCTCTGTAGAATCCTGGCCAGGTTCAAGAACCAGAGGCACCAGGTACTGCAAAAGGCAGGTGTGAGGCAGGGGTGGAAAGCAAGAACAGCATTTGAAAGATGCTCTTAGACCCTCCGGGTTCCCTTCCCTCAGCCCACGTGGTCACAGAACCACTTCTTCTCTATTTCTGCAGGAGACAGTTTAAATTCTCTGGAAATTAAACCAGAAACATTCAGGAGCTGGGGACCGTGGGCAGGGCATGGTGAAAACTGAGGGATCAAGTAAAAGCTCTCAGGCTGACACCCTCAGCTCCGCCCCGTCATGCCTCCAGAGCCTGTGCATCTCATCTTAGAATCTTTGGGTAGGTGATTAAGGTCTCATTAAATCAGATGGGGGATCTCGTTATAAAGTTAAGTTGCTCTCAGTATCCTCTGAGTCAGGCATCCCCAAACTGCAGCCCTCTGAGGCCATTTATCTGGCCCCCCGCCGCACTTCAGGAAGGGGCACCTCTTTCATTGGTGGTCAGTGAGAGGAGCACAGTATGTGGCGGCCCTCCAACGGTCTGAGGGACAGTGAACTGACCACCTGTGTAAAAAGTTAGGGGACACCTGCTCTGAGTAATGTCATTTGATCTGCACATGTACACCGAATTTTCAATCAGCTGTTATGTGCCCAAAAGATAATTAAAGATCATCAGACTTTTGGGGAAAAACATCAAATAAAAGACAAAGTCCGAAACAAACAGAATAAAAAGAACTTGGTAGAGACAAAGAGAATGTAGAAGAAGATCTGTATTTTTTAAAAGCTATAATTAGGTCTATAATCCTTAGAACGGTAAGACATTGTTTACATTAAAAAAAAAATCGGCCTGGGCAACACAGCAAGGTCCTGTCTCTACTAAAACTAAAAAACCTTAGCTAGGCATGGTGGCACACACCTGTAGTCCCAACTACTCAGGAGGCTGAAGCAGGAGGATGGCTTGAGCCCAGGAGATCAAGGTTGCAGTGAGCTATGATCACACCACTGCACTGCACTCCAGCCTGGGCGAAAGAGTGAGACTCCGTCTCATAAATACATACATACACACATACATAAATAAATAAATAAATAAATAAATAACTGAAAATGCAGGGGAGGTGATTATTTTAAAAAATCAAACAATCAGCACCCTTTCTTGATACATAATCAAGAAAACTTCTCAGAACTGAAATAAATGATTCTACAGACCATGTATCCAGAAACATGAATAAAAAGGGACCCACACCACAGCGTATCACTGTGAAATTTCAGAACCTGAAGTTTAGAGAAAAGTTCCTAAAATCTTCCTAGAAGAAAAAACAAACAAAACCAATTGCATGGAAAGGACTGAATAGGTAGAGCATCAATAACCTTACGTGTAGCATATAATAGGCCTCAACTATCTGCTGAAAAAGAAAGGATTGGAGGCTCCACAGCAATGCTGGAAGCCCAACGGTAACACAGCAACGCTTTCAACGCTGCGTCAATGAAGTGTGAGGATAGACTAAGGCATTTTCAGACCTAAATGTCACCAAAAACTTACTTCCTAATTAATTTTTCTCAAAAAGCGAGTAGAGGATGTGATCTAGGAAAATAAATATGGAAAGAGGAGGCCATGAGGTCTAAGAGCAAGGGACTCAACCCTGGAGAAGGACATTCCAAGGATGACAGCTGTGCACCCAACCCAGAAAGCAGCTGGCCCTGTCCAGGTGGAGGAACCAGGAGGGCGGCCACTGGAAATGGACTGGGAAAACCCTACTGAGAGGCATTTAAAGGATTTGGGAGAAACTACTGACAGATACGTAGAAATCCAGGCAAATGGAAGAACAAAGCAACTATTATTACATGAGATAAGGCAGGCGCAGTGGCTCACACCCGTAATCCCAGTATTTGGGAGGCTAATGCAAGAGGATCACTTGAGACCTGCCTGGGAAACATAGGGAGAGACTCATCTCAACAACAACAAAAACACCGGGCATGATGGTATACCCTTGGTCCTAGCTACTCAGGAGGGTGAGGTGGGAGGACCACTTGAGCCTGGGAGGTCAAGGTTAGAGAGAGCTGTGATCGTGCCACTCACTCCAGCCTAAGTGACACAGCAAGACCCTGTCTCAAAAAATAAAATAAAAGTTACAGGGAGTATAATTCTCTATACAAATTAGGGAAACCTAATAAAAATATACTACTTAGTTAGCAGGCAACTGCAGTTACTAGTCATAATAAATGCAGGGAATCTGATTTAACCAAAAGCTGTGGCATAAACATATCGTGATGATGGGGAGAAGGGGAATATTGAATCTAGAAAGTGTAAGAACTAAATTTTTTTTTTTTTTTTGAGACGGAGTCTCACTCTGTCACCAGGCTGGAGTACAGTGGCGAGATCTCAGCTCACTGTAATCTCTGCCTGCCAGGTTCAAACGATTCTCCTGCCTCAGCCTCCTGAGTAGCTGGGACTACAGGCACTCACCACCATGGCCAGCTAATTTTTGTATTTTTCAGTAGAGATGGATTTTCACCATAATGCCCAGGATGGTCTCAATCTCTTGACCTCATGATCTGCCCGCCTCGGCCTCCCAAAGTGCTGGGATTACAGGTGTGAGCCACCACGCCTGACCTCAAGAACGAAATCTTTATCTCCGAAAAAGAAAATGAACAAACTGTAAAAGTAATATGTCAAAACATCACTATATAAGCATGTTATTTACATATCTAGTCTTGGTGGCACAGCAGTGAGGTGGCCCGGGTGGGACCGCCATGTTTTATCATAAGCTTTTTCTTACTATTTATATTTTAAAAATATGTTGTGTGCAGATGAAAACGAAAAATATAAAAAGGCAAATATCAAAGAACATGCCTAACATCTCATAAGGATATTCACTTTTTTTTTTTTTTTTTTTTTTGAGACAGAATCTCACTTTGTCACCCAGGCTGGAGTGCAATGGCGTGATCTTGGCTCCCTGTAACCTCCAACCTCCATCTCCTGGGTTCAAGCAATCCTCAGGCCTCAGCCTCCCTAGTAGCTGGGATTATAGGCACATGTCACCACACCTAGCTAATTTTTGTATTTTTAGTAGACTGGGTTTCACCATGTTGGTCAGGCTGGTCACAAGGTGATCCATCTGCCTCGTCCTCCCAAAGTGCGGAGATTACAGGTGTGAACCACCACGCCCGGCCAGTAATCTAAGGACATTCTTACTTTCTTCCCCCAAGCCCCAGCCATAGTCAGCAACACTCTTCTGCTACCTTTGGGTCTTCTTTTGACTCTATTGAAGAATCTGCATGGTATGAAGAATGCAAACTCAGGCTTTACAGCCAACAGCTCCCATACATTCAGAGAACAGAGTAACTAGAAAGCAAACAATGGTTCTCAAAGTGAGGACCAGTTGCATCAGTACCACCTGGGACCTTGTTAGAAATGCACATTTTTGGCCCCTACCCCAGACCTACTGAATTAGAAAGTCCAGGCGTGGGCTCTAGCACTCTGCTTTCACCAGCCTTCTCGGTTACTGATGCTCCTGCAAGTGCATGAACTCCTGACAGGGAGAAAATGCTGGATCCTGAGTCAGAAAACCCAGATTCTCCCTGGACCACCACCAACTAACCTTTGTGACCATAGACAGGTTCCACACTTCTGAGCGCTTACTGCCTAAGGTACTAAATGACCACACAGGCTTAGATGACTAGTATGATCTCTTTTGGGGGGGGGCGGGGAATGAAGTCTCGCTCTGCTGCTCAGGCTAGAGTGCAGTGGTGCAATATTGGCTCACTGCAAACTCCACCTCCCAGGTTCAAGCAATTCTGCTTCACTCTCCAAAGTAGCTGGGATTATAGGTGCCCACCACCATGCCTGGCTGATTTTTATATTTTTAGCAGAGATGGGGTTTCACCATGTTGGCCAGGCTAGTCTTGAACTCCTCATCTCAAGTGATCCACTTACCTTAGCCTCCCAAAGTGCTGGGATTATAGGTGTGAGCCACTGCACCCAGCCTAGTAGAATCTCTTTTAGCTCTAGCCTGTGGTTTTTAACTTATCACACCCAACTAATTTTTGTATTTTTTAGTAGAGACCAGGTTTTGCCATGTTGGCGAGGCTCATCTTGAACTCCTGACCTCAACTGATCTGCCCACCTCAACTTCCCACAGTGCTGGGATTACAGGCGTGAGCCACCACACCTGGCTTCCATATATTTTTTTTACAGCTTATTTATAATCACGCCTAAGTGCCTAAAATCAGCTTCAATTAATTGTATGATTAAATAATGTATTCAAATTATTTTAAAAGGTAAATAGCAAAGAGGTTAGTTGATAAGAGAAGACATTACTTACAGCTTTTTTATCAGGTTGGCTATCATCATAGCCAGTTGTAAGGTCCCTAATGGCAGAAATTTCAAATCTGCCACAAGCTTTTGGATAATTATGTTTTCCATCGTAGTTTCTGAGATTTTCAAATAATTTCTTAATGGTGTCTTGATCATGGCAGATAAAATAGGAAGCTTTGGTAATATGGTAGCCATACCTATCAAACAAATACAAAGTCATGCAATACGAGGAACAAATAATGTTGCAGGGTGGACACAGGACATGTGCCAACCAGTGTATTCTAAAAGAAATATGGCTGGGCACAGTGGCTCACACCTATAATCCCAGCACTTTGGAAGGCTGAGGTGGGCAGATCACTGAGGTCAGGAGTTGGAGACCAACCTGGCCAACATGGTGAAACCTGGAATCTACTAAAAATTCAAAAATTAGCCAGGTATGGTGGTGTATGCCTGTAATCTCAGCTACTCAGGAGGCTGAGGCAGGAGAATCTCTTAAACCTGGAAGGTGGAGGATGCAGTGAGCTGAGATCACACCACTGCACTCCAGCCTGGGCAACAAGAGTGAGACTCCATCTCAAAAAATGAAAAGAAAAAAAAATGATAAAATAAATGTAATGGCCGTAACTAACTCAAAAGAAACAATTTTTAAAAGACCATTTAAAAAGAGGTCCAGGCTGGGCACTGTGGCTTACGCCTGTGATCTCAGTACTTTGGGAGGCCGAGGTGGGCAGTTTACCTGAGGTCAGGATTCCGAGACCAGCCCGGCCAACATGGTGAAACTCCCATCTCTACTAAAACTACAAAAATTAGCTGGCATGGGCAAGCCTGTAATCGCAGCTTCTCGGGAGTCCGAGGCAGAAGCTGTAGTAAGCCGAGGTCATGCCACTGCTCTCCAGTCTGGGTGATAGACCAAGACTCTGTCTAAAAAAAAAAAAGAGGTCCAACAATCTACCCCGGGGATCACCAAATGACTGCCTGGTCTTCCACCTGCATTTGCGCAGACAGCCACGTCACACCTGTCACTTTCTGTATTGTCTCTGGATGCTTTTGTACCACACGGGCAAGGCAGACTTGAGTAACTGCTACAAAAAGTGAATAGATGTATTATGAAGACATTTAGTCTTTTTTGACATTGGACACTTAAAATCACATTCTTTCTGTTGTCATTTGTTAAGAGTTAATGAAATCAGAAATGGTAATTACTAAGTGGTTAAGTATCAAAAGGAAAAGGTGATCTCTTATTTGGTGTTTTTAATTTTTTTTTTTTTTTTGAGACAGGTTTGCTCTTGTTGCCCAGGCTGGAGTGTAATGGAGTGATCTCGGCTCACTGTAACCTCTGCCTCCCAGGTTCAAGCAGTTCTCCAGCCTCAGCCTCCTGAGTAGCTGGAGTTACAAGGTGCCCACCATCATGCCCAGCTAATTTTTGTATGTTTAATAGAGACATGATTTCACCATGTTGGCCAGGCTGGTCTCGAACTCCTGATCTCAGGTGATCCACACAACTCAGCCTCCCAAAGTGCTGAGATTACAGGTGTGAGCCACTGTGTCTGGCCTTACTTGGTTTTTATAAGAAATAGAATTCATTACCAAAATAAGAGCACTGGAAAGAATATTAGTATCTTATGCATAAGCATATAATAGAACATTTCAAACTATTATTTCAATCCAACAGTCAATAACAACTTACTCTACATAAATGGCCTTTAGTTGCTGAGACAAAGACAAATTCTTGGTTGCTAGAAAGCTAGCCAACTCTGCACTTATGACAGCGGCACTGACTCCATCTTTGTCCAAAACAAAAGGGCAGCACATGTATCCTGCAGAAACACACATTATAAATACGTCTGTACAATACTGTGTAAAACCACATGTGAGTATGAATCCTGGCTATTGCATATTATAGATTGTGCAGTGCTGCGTGTATGCATGTTTCTCATTAACTACCTTATGTTTAAGAATTTAGCCCAGTGCCTAGCACATAGCAAGCCTTCAAGAAGTTTTTGCTAAAGAACCTGCAAGATTTTCCCTTCTGGCCACATGGTGCTTATTCCCTAGTCATGCAACTCCTTCCAGCTCATGAAATTGTTTCTACTTGTCCTAGTCAATACGTATGTCTCTCCTCTGAATCCCAATAGTATTTATTAGTTACATTATTCATTTTGACATGTGGCCTATACTGTCGTGTGTGATTATTTAACTAAATCTATCTAAGCTGCTATAGGATAAGGTCAGTGTCATCTATTTCTTTTAGAGTCACTAAGTAATAGACATGCAATTAATACTTGATAAATGAGTGTAAGCAAATCTTTTTTAAAATAAAAAGCTATAGAAAGACAAGTCTGCCAAATGTGACAATAAAAGAGCAGAACCTGAGCGATGACACTTTGTTCAGTTCATTAAGTCATGTGTGTGTTGGTGTTACAGAGAACATACAAATGAACACAAATAAATCCAATGTATACTTTTTACTAAATTGATAGTTGAAAACGTTTGGTACAATGTGAATTTCAAATTTCCATAGCTGTTCATTTATATTGACAGTTTAGGACAAGGGCTTTTCTGTCAATCTGGCTGGACCGGGGTCATCCTTTTGGGTGACTATCACCTTGATGACAGCAGCAAACCATGCCTTCCTTCCCCTTTCCTCTGGACAGACCTTAGCATAGATCCTCAGAGGAGGATGTACATTAAATACCACAGTGTTTAGGCCTGGATATTAAACGCCACAGTGGGGAAACGTCACAACTCTCAAAATACATGTACCAGCAGCCAAGCATCACATCTCACTGTTTTTAGTCATCTGGCCAAAGGAGTCTGACATGATTGACTTGGTTATTTTCAAGACATTCCTTTTGGCTGTAAATTACCTGAGATGTCAGTTTTGGAGTAGGACACTCCAACATTCAACCTGAGTACTGGAGAAGCAAAATAAACTGTTTCACTGTGCACCTTTTGAATCCCAATCCAAACCTTTTCCTTTTCCTTTTTAACCAATGCCTTCACTTTCACGATCGCTTCTTACCAATAGCTTCTTCAAATGCAAATAAGACAGTTTTCCCCTGGTCTATTAGCTGTTTGGCTCTGTTTCCCATCCACTTAAAGCCAGTTAATGTTTCCTGAAAGGATAATCCAAAACAGAAAGACAGGCCTTAGATCTTCTATGGAGCAGATGAAAGGAAAATGAGCGAGTCCCAGGAACTCCTTACCTCAAAATGAAAACCCTCCTTTAGGGCAATGGCCCGCAAGATTTTGGAGGAGACGGTGCTGGACAACATGTAAACGTCTTTGAGAGCACTGCGATCCCGGTTCTTCTCTTTCCAAGATGTAAAAAGCCACCAGCCCAGGAGGGCCCCCAACTCATTGCCCGAAAACACTCTCCATTCACCACTGAAAGAAAAGAAACAACAACATCGATTCATTTCCATGATCTTAAGGAAGACACTAGAGTACCATGGGGATAGAACAATTCAGCAAACAAAGCCTCTAAGTATTTTCTGCAAGGCTGTTCTTGTTATTCATCATCTTTAAATAACTGAGCAAAAATGTAAGTGCCGTTTTACAAACATCTGAGCAGCTACCATATATATCAGCCAGTTTGCCTGAACTGTCTTCGAAGACTGTGAAATAAGTATGTCAGACATTGACACACAATGCCTCTATATGAATCTTTTGCAAAGCCTTTGGTTTTAAATATAACAGATATGCTGGCAAGATCCCTCATGTATACAGTGAGTGTTGCTATCTCAATTTCTGGACTGGTCAGTGTTGCTGACTCTGAGAGGGGACATCTCAGTACCCCTTCAGATCTAGCTTGGTCCTAAATGGTCAGAACATCAGAGAAAAGTTGTGTGATTTCTGCTCCTTTCGGTAGTCCAGATAGCTAGAAGTAAATCTTACTTAAAAGGACGTATCAACTTAGCTTACCTTTCTCAACAATGATACAGAATTGAACCTGTTTTATCATAATCGAAAACTCTATCCTTTTAACAGCAGCACCCTCCTGCCCCCAAAACATCACGTAGGGTACTTGACACCCAGGATTGCTTGGACCCTGCCTACCTTTCAACTTTAGCTCCCACGTACATACTTCTCCTTTGTACAAACTCTCTGGTTAGACCCGTCTTAAATACTGTGGTGATGCCCCACAGGAATTCCTCTCTGGTCTGTCCAAACTAAATTCAGCATCTGCTTGAAGGTACAGCTCCCTCCCAAACCCCTCAGCAAATACTGAAGCACACAGCAAGCACCAAAGTACTTTACCCTCATCAGACAGTGAGACATTACTTATAATAAAAATCAGTCACAAAATGAGAAGCTCCCAAATAGGATTTTTGATTTGAAATATACACTGGGTTGATTTACTCTGGATTATGCTTGCCAATCAAGTAACCTCTCCCCATTAGAAGACTCCACAGGAGGTTTAGTGAAATGATCATTTGCAAAATAAATGGGATATGTTTCCAAATAGGTACTGTCTCCCCAGGAACATTTTACCAATGAAGAGATCATCCTTTATACTTTCTACAATATAGGTAATCACAGTTAATTTTACCTGTCTTGCTTTTCTGCCACAGCAAGCCTATCAGCATCCGGGTCATTTGCTAACACAATTCTGGCCTTGATTTTGTCAGCCAGAGCAAAAGATAACGTCTGAAAAGGAGTTTGAAAATAAAAGATTATTTATTCAAGAATCGAGCATATGGTAGTCTTTAAAAACATTCAGCTCCTTAAGAACTCAAAGAGATCTTTCCCCTCTTAGATAATACATGACACCAACCAAGACCAGCTCCAGAAGTGAAATTTAGCAAACAAAAGCTAAGAGAAAGGTAAGCTGAGGTGATCCATCCTGATAGGTGAGATTTACTTCTAGCCATCTGGACTGCATTGCTGTGTGATCAGACTCACAAATAAAACAAAACAAACTGAGAGTCCGAATACCCCTGCTACCCTAAACTTTAAAAATGTTACAGGAATCATTCTGTAAGCATACTTCTTCCTATGAGAAAAATGACAAGAAATAAAAATCATAACCTGATAAAACTTTACTCTATTATTGCTTCTTTTTGCATTAAGGAGGCACAGTAAATTAAATTAAATTAAATTAAATTAAATTAACTGAATGTAAAGCACCATTTAGAGTTCAGCTCTCATGTCCTGATCCTAGGGTGTCTACTCTGAAAGATCCTTTAAGAAATTAATGACTAACGGGGCCGGGCATGGTGACTCATGCCTGTAATCCCAGCGCTTTAGGAGGCTGAGGCGGGCAGATCACGAGGTCAAGAGTTCGAGACCAGCATGACCAACATGGGGAAACCGTGTCTCTACTAAAAATACAAAAATTAGTCAGACTTGGTGGTGTGCGCCTGCAGTCCCAGCAACTTGGGAGGCTAAGGCTGGAGAATCACTTGAACCTGGGAGGCAGAGGTTGCAGTGAGCCAAGATTGCACCATTGCACTCCAACCTGGGCAATCAAGACTCCATCTCAAAATGAATAAAGAAAAAAGAAATTAATGACTAACAAGTATGTGTATTTCCTTTTTTTTTTTTTTTTTTTTTTTTTTTGAGACAGAGTCTTGTTCTCTCACCCAGGCTGGAGTGCAGTGGTGGGATCTCAGATCATTGCAACTTGCACCTCCCAGGCTCAAACAACTCTAGTGACAGGTTCCTGAGTAGCTGGGATTACAGGCACTTAGCACCACATCTGCTAATTTTTGTATTTTTTTGTAGAGGTGGGGTTTCAACATGTTGCCCAGGCTGGTCTTTAACTCCTGACCTCATCTGCCCGCCTTGGCCTCCCAAAGTGCTAGGATTACAGGCATGAGCCACTGCAGCCAGCCATATATACATATTTCCAATGTGGAAATTAGTTTTTCTTCAGAACAATGAAAACACATAAAAATGTATGTTACTTGACAGTAACAGTTTTGAATATAAAAGGAGATTTTATAATTTAAAAAAAAATTAGGTTACCAAGACACCTTTCCCCTCTTCAGGATTCGGATATTTCACTGTTGGAAACTCAGGATCCGGGTCTTTCTGTTCAGGAACAGCCTCAGGAGGAACAAGGTCAAAAGCCTTGAAAGCGGACTGCACAAAGTTATGACCCACCCCATGGACAGAGGTGTGCACGAACTTCACCTTTGTCTCCCTGTTCACGCTCCTAGAATCAGACACACAGTGGAATACGATAAAAGGTAGAAATAGGGCTCTCAAAACTGCAAGGTTTGCAAGAATGTACAGGACAACTGAATATCTTTCTAATTCCATTTCAAAGAAACAAAACGTATCCATTCTCTCCCAGATATATATATTCCCTTTCTCAACATACTCAAGTTTTAAATTCTCCTCTGTAGTTATTTTCAGCAAATCTGATTATTTCAGGTTTTGTTTTATGTATCCCATCTAGAGTGGGATACAAAGAAGAACCCCAAGCTCATGTTCCCACACGAGACTCCCTCCCGGCCCAACAGGTGCCCTGTCAGTGCCAGAGCCAGCCCAGGACAGTTCCAGGGCTCTATGCATCCCTGAAGCGACAGGTCCCCAAATGTCCTTTATCAGCTTCAGAAATGATTTTCAAAATGTCCCTTTTAACAAAATGTAATGGGTTATCCCATACATAAAGATAGAAAAAATAAAACTTTTATTTTGGGAGGCCAAGGTGGGCGAATCGCCTGAGGTCTGGAGTTTGAGACCAGCCTGACCAACATGGAGAAACCCTGTCACTACTAAAAATACAAAATAGCCAGGTCTGGTGGCTCAGGCCTGTAATCCCAGCTACTTGGGAGGCTGAGGCAGAAGAATCACTTCAACGTGGGAGGCAGAGGTTGGGTGAGCCAAGATTGCACCACTGCACTCCAGCCTGGGCAACAAGAGCGAAACTCCATCTCAAAAAATAAATAAATAAATAAAAATAAAATAAAACTTTTTGTTTGCCAAGTAACAATCCTGTTTGGTACCATGCCATGACTTAGGTACTTCATACAGACTAACAACAAATATTAAAATTAACAGGAGAAGTTACAGAAAAGTAAAAGACTTTAAAAATTTCCAATGCTCTGATGGCTGGAATCTTAAGTTATTATCCATTTCTTTTGAAAAGGAACAAATGAACAAGGTCTTCTCTAAGAGAGCCATGGTTTAAAACAAGCATACCCTGAAAATAAAATGCATCTGGAAAAATAAATATGTAAGAATAGGGAGGAAAAATCTGGGAAAAAAAACTCTCTTGGATTTTAAAATACGTAATAAACCTATAGTAATTAAAACAGCTTGATACTAGATACAAAAAGGCAGATTAAAGGAACAGGAGAGTGAGTTCAGAAGTTGATCCAATTTGAAATAGAAAATGAACACAGATGAAACAATGCCGAGTGGTTAGCACGCTCTGGAGTCAGACTCTGAATTTAAATCCTGGAGCTCTGCCATTTACAAGCTATGTGACTGTTGGCTATTAACCACTCTTCCTTGTAGTTTTCTCATCTATAACAGGCATGATAATGTATTAAAATTTACTGGCATTACTATAAGGATTAAAATGAAATATGTTGGCTGGGCACAGTGGCTCACCCCTGTAATCCTCGCACTGTGGAAGGCCGAGGCGGGTGGATTGCTTGAACTCAGGAGTACGAGACCAGCCTGGGTAACATGGTAAAACCTCACCTCTACAAAAAAATATAAAAAAATTCGCCGGGCATGGTGGCGTGCACCTGTAGTCCCAGCTACTTGGAAGGCTGAGGCAGGAGCATCCTTTGAACCTGGGAGGTCAAGGCTGCAGTGAGCCAAGATCACGACGCTGCACTCCAGCCTGGGTGACAACTTTGAGACTCTGTCTCAAAAAAAAAAAAAAAATTACATATTAAGGTTCTCCAACAGTTATCTGACACATAATAAGCACTTGAGTAATGTTACAAATTGTTTCATTAAGGTGACCTTTCCAATTAGTCAAAAAAAAAAGAAAAAAAAAGATGGATTCTTCCATTGATGTCAGTAAAACCACAAACTTTCTAGAAAAAAACCTAATCTGCTTTCCTACTTCATACTTCATATAAAATTAAAAATCACTAATGAGATAAAGGATTTAAATATTATAAAACACAAACATGGGAGTTCTAGAGAAAGAACAAGGAAAATGTTTTGTGTTATGTTAATGATTTTGTTACACAGCGTATCTTCCTAAGGATGACATAAAACCCAGAAGCTATAAAATATTAAATTTAATATTTATTTAATATTTTTAATATATTAAATATTTTTATTTAATAAATATTTTATAGTTTCTGGGTTTTATGTCATGGGATTATGAAATATGATAAATATTATAATAAATATTATAAAAGTTTTTAAAGAGTTCAGCAAAAAGTTTCCATAAAAAATTCCAAAGATAACAACAGAAAACAACATTGAAAACAGTTTTCTCTATAAACAAAGATGTTTATAAATATAAAAGGTGAACAAATACATAGAAAAACACAGGTTAATTAAAGAATACAATTAAAAGTAAGCTATTACTTTCAACTAGAAAATCAGGAAAAATGAGAAAATGGATCACAGCACAGGGGGAAACGTGGAGATCACATACCGCCATCATCTACTGCTGATAGTAGGAGCACCAGGTGGTATAATACTTTTGGAAGGCAATTTGCTAAGCACTATCAACTTTGTGAATGCACGTACAATTCTGACGCCAGAAAGTTATCTTATGGATACACATGTGCACACATTCATGTGCGTGTAGACACACACACACACACACACACACTCAGCACACACACGTACTGTGCACAAGGGGGTTGACTCCTTAGCTACTAGGAGTGGAAAAACCAGAAATGCTTCATTCTTCATGAAGTTAAAACAGAGGGGCAGAGGGAAAGTTCACAGATGTGTTTTGTCTGGATTACACACCATTAAAAAATGGTCCAATATAGAGGAATTAGGAGATTTCACACACAAAATCCAAGTTTCCAGTTTTTTGGAAAGAGGAGAACTCATGATTCGGCAACTGAGACCTATATTTGCATGCAGGCAACACTTGGCCACTTGGCTGGCACAGCTACTCCCTGCAGACGGGACTCGTCTTTCACACTCTGCACTGGAGTGGGCACTACCAGCTGATCCAACGAATTCAGTATCAAAGACCACCGACGAGTTCAGTTTCTTTAAATCAGTGGTTTCGGCCACGCACAGTGGCTCATGCCTATAATCCCAGCACTTTGGGAGGCCAAAGCAGGCAGATGACGAGGTCGGGAGTTCGAGACCAGCCTGACCAATATGGTGAAATCCCGTCTCCACTAAAAATACAAAAATCAGCAAGGCACAGTGGCACGTGCCTGTAATCCCAGCTACTTAGGAGGCTGAGGCAGGAGAACTGCTTGAGCCCAGGAGGTAGAAGTTGCAGTGAGCCAAGACCATGACACTGCACTCCAGCCTGGGCAACAGAGCGAGACTTTGTCTCCAAAAAAAGAAAGAAAGAAACCAGTGTTTTCTTGCTAGGGGGACAATCACAGTCAGGAGGGAAGACACTACTGTCACTCTGCTAGACCACTGCCTACCCGACAGTGAGGACTGAGTCTGTGGCATTGAGTTAAATACACAGGTGCAGCCACCTTTAAGACAGAAAGTCAGGACTAATAGGGACTAACATAGAAAGGGGTCCATAACAAGTTAATTGAGGGGAAAAGGGCACAGAACAAACCACACATGCACTATATTCCTATATATGGTTTTGAAGTATATTATACATATATATATGCTTATATATGCAGAAAATTTTTGGAAGGAAAAATACCCGTGTTTAACACTTTTGAGCAAGTTTTTTAAACATACATTATATGTACATACACACATACACACTTACATGTATGAATATGAATATGTATGAATCACATACATGTATGGAGTCTAACAGGTCAGCAAACTATAGCCTATGGGCAAGTCACTCACTTTTTGCACTCCTTCACTGACATTGCACCCCTGACTGCTTTTGTACTAAAAGCAAAATCGACTACTTGAGAAAGAGTCTATGTGGCCTTCAAAGCCAAAAATATTTACTATCTGTCTCTTTAAGAAAAGTCTGCCAATGCCTAATCTCTCTCTCTCTCTCTCTCTCTCTCTCTCTCTCTCTCTCTCTCTCTCTCTTGCGCGCGCGCGCGCACTCACACACACACACACACAAACTAGCTGGGTGCGGTGGCTCACACCTGTAGCCCCAGCTACCTGGGAGGCTGAGGCACAAGAATCGCTTGAACCCAGGAGGCAAATGTTGTAGTGAGCCGTGATGGTGCCACTGCACTCCAGCCTGAGTGACAGAGTGAGACACTGTCTCAAAATAAATAAATAAAATAAAATAAAATCAGATGCAGCTGTAGTACATGAACCAGTTAAAAAGAAAAACTTCATCAAGAGTGATAGAATTTGGCTGAATCATATTAACTTAACTCACTTAAGGTCAGTGGAGACACAATTCGTTTACCTGTGGAAACAGTATTTTTTAAGGTTTTCAAAGTAGTCATTATTGATGGAAGCACTCGGATTGTGAAGAAGTGGACTGCTATCAATTAAAGAATCATCCCAAGCTTGAGGCCATGGTTCTAGATTTTCTTCAATAGCTTGAGAAATCCCTTTATCATGAGGAGAGATGATCTGAGCTCCATTATCCCAATAGACCTAGAGAACCCAGGAACACATTCAGAGGGTTTACAGTGAATGAAAATAAGGCACCTGCTACCTATGGTCCCAAAGGATACAGATAGAGGATTCCTATAGAAGGATGTACACGTGGAGAAGAAAAAGGAAAATACCTTATAACCATTATCCTGCTTTGGATTGTGAGATGCAGTTATCATGATTCCAGCACGAAGTTTCAAATGCGATACTGTGAATGGCTGCAACGGCAGGAAACAAGAACACAGTCTTAAACCAAAAACCACATATCCTTAAAATGTCAATTTTACATTGTTCATGCCAACTGGCTCCCTTTTAATAAACATAATATGTAAATAGCATAATATTTTGAGCCACGCCCCAGCAGTATGCAATTACCCTTAGAACTAACTGGCTGTTCAAAATTCCAGGATGCATTTCCTAATAAGAAAGGTGAGTAGCTTCCTCTGTGCCTTCTCATTCCATCTTCTACTTGGTATAGCTAGAAAATTCTTCAAATACAACGATGGTCTAAGCTGCTGCTCCAGTGCTTTCAAGGCTCGTACTTGAGACAGAAATTTGGGGATTCAGCTTACTCTCTCCAACTGCTTCTCCCTCTCCTCCTCTTTCTCATTTGCTTTAAAGGAAAAAAAAAGTTAAGAAAAACACCGAGGGGCTGGGCATGGTGGCTCATGCCTGTAATCTCACCACTTTGAGAGGCTGAGACAGATGGATCACCTGAGATCAGGAGTTCAAGACCAGCCTGGCAAACGGTGAAACCAAAATAACAAAAACATTAGCCAGGCATGGTGGTGGGCACCTGTAATCTCAGCTACTCGGGAGGCTGAGGCAGGAGAAACTCGTGAACCTGGGAAATGGAAGTTGCAGTGAGCTGAGATTGTGCCACTGCACTCCAGCCCAGGTGACAAGAAGGAAACTCTGTCTCAAAAATAATAATAATAAAAAAAAGTTGGAATGGAGAATGCTCTTGCAGGTTTTACAGGTTGCTCATTTATCTCTCACTCCAGGGTTAAATATTTATATTTCAGCTTAGCTCCCATTTCCATTACTTCCCAAAATGGGAGGAGGGGTTGGATTATTCCCCCTATTGTAGCAAATGACACTGATTATACACAGGCAACCTGAGGTTTAAGTCGTCCGTCCCCTCCACTCTCCCACCAAGAATCACTGCAGTCACTCAACCCCCTGGAAGTTATGTCACATCTCTCAGGTGTCCTGGGCCAAAGAAAAGGGGAGAACGACTCCTCAGTGTGAGCAAAGGATCATGACACACTGGTTCAATTCATGTCTGATAGAACGTTAACAGCTACTAACACTTAGTACAGAAGGCAATTAGGATGCTTCAATACATGGCAATTTTTCCATCCAACAATGAAACTGAACGACATTTAGATGTGAACAGAGTGGCTACCAGGTTATTTATAGCCTAGCGGTGCTACATCTACCTGTCAGTGCACTAGAGCCAGCAAAAACAAAATGATTTCGAACCTCCTCTGGCGATACAGTCTCATTTCTACTAGATGTGAGTAACTGCATCCACATCACATTTTCCAAAAACATACTCTCAGCATCTGGCCCAGCTCTCAAAAGTTTCACCTGCATGCACACGTATGTTTATTGCGGCACTGTTCACAATAGCAAAGACCTGGAACCAACCCAAGTGCCCATCAGTGAAAGACTGAATAAAGAAAATGTGGCACGTATACAGCATAGAATACTATGCAGCCATAAAAAAGGATGAGCTCATGTCCTTTGCAGGGACATGGATGAAGCTAAAAAACATCATTCTCAGCAAATTAACACAAGAACAGAAAACCAAACACTGCATGTTCTCACTCATGAGTGGGAGTTGAACAGTGAGAACACATGAACACAGCGAGGGGACCATCACATACCAGAGTCTGTTGGTGGGTGGGGGGGCTAGGGGAGGGATAGCGTTAGGAGAAATACTAAAGTAGATGATGGGGTGATGGATGCAGCCAACCACCATGACATGCGTATACCTATGTAACAAACCTGCATGTTCTGTACATGTACCCAAGAACTTAAAGTACAATCTTAAAAAATAAAAAAAAAAGTTTTGTCTACATCAAAGCAAAGCGGTCACAGTCCCTACTGTCTTTTTCTTTAGACTGTGCTGCATAAAGGATTTGATAAACGTCTTACTGAAACATGCCAAGCATGCTCTCTGTACTAGCCATGAATAGCATTTAGAATAAAACATTTGTATAAAACAGGAGTGTGCCAGCTTGTCAAAAATACTCATGACAAGACAGGGTTTGAGTGAATTCAGATTTCGACCCAAGAAGTTTCCTAATTGTGATAGCTAAGAAAAAGAACTACAAACCAAATTTTAAAACAAAGAAAAGTCTGGGCACGGTGGCTCACGCCTGTAATCCCAACAATTTGGGAGTCCGAGGCAGGTGGATCACCTGAGGTCAGGAGTTCGAGACCAGCCTAGCCAACAGGAGAAAACCCCACCTCTACTAAAAATGCAAAAATTGGCTGGGCGTGGTGGCAGGCACCTGTAATCCCAACTACTTGGGAGGCTGAGTCAGGAGAAATTGCTTGAACTCAGGAAACGGAGGTTGTAGTGAGCCGAGATCACACCACTGCACTCCAGCCTAGGCAACAGAGCCCTCAAAAAAAAGAAAAAAAATTTTGCTAACTCACTCAAATATCCTTAGAATGCAAGCAAAAGGAAAACTGCACTTAAAAAAAAAAAAAATTCCGAAGAATCAAAAGTTGAATAGTAGAGAAATAGTACTAGGATGTGGTAGAAACATTCCTGCAGAGAAAAGAAAATGCCTCATACGTGCCAAAGAGCTCCTCTGTCATTCAACAGTCCAATTCCTAAAGATGGTAAAATTCAGCCAAGTCCCAACCCCACATGTGACAGGAAATTACGAAAGGAAAGAGCTACTCACCACAAAGGGGGTTGGCGTTATATCAGAAAAGAGGTAGACAGGAATCCCTTGACTGATAAATGTGGTTGCAGCAAGTCGGGCAAACCTGAGAAGGCAGAGTGACAGGGAAGAAAAGGAGAGCTGAGTTACCAGGACTGTGAGTGATGGAAGGAGGAAATGAATGCTGAATGTTACTTAGGGTGAATTCGGCAGCCAGATCAAGGAGAGCATTTATTACGATCTTTACCTCGGCATGGGACAGCAAAGCTGGAGGACTCTCAGGAGTCATCTCATTTCACTCCTTTTTTACAGAAGTGAAACTAAAGGCAAGAAAGGCCAGGCACCTCTCCCCAGGTCCAACAGCCACTTAGTGGCAGAGGCTGGCTGCATCCCAGCCTTTCAGCTCTCCATCTAGCTCAGTGGTTCTCAGCCAGGGCAACTCTGCACCTTCCTCTTCCAGGCATCTGAAATGTCTGGAAACGTTTTTGGTTGTCACACTGGGGAATGGAGAGAGTGGCTCCTGGCAGCTAGTAGGGAGAGGTCAGGGGTGCTGTGAAACACCTTTCAATGCACCCTACAACCACAAGAAATCATCCCACCACTGTGAAGTCACATGTCAACAGTGCAGAGGCTGAGAAATCTCAGCCTAAGCCTGTCACAACCCAGCATACACCATGCAGACTGGAGTTCGATTAGAGATTGCTTTATTTGAAATATAAGACATCCTGGAGTATGCATGTGTATACACACACACACCCACACACACACACACACACACACACACACACACACATATCTTGGTTACAATCAGCCTTTGGAAGAAAACTTAATTCTTTGACATTTGTCTCAACTTCCACAGCAACTTGCTTAGGGCAAGACACAGAAAATGGCATCAAATCTTTCTTCATACTGGTGTAAAACACATTACCACAAAAATAAATGAGCCATTTACTTAAAATGAACAACATTATACCATCACTGGGTTAGACAATCAGATCATTCATCCTCTCCCCAAATACTTCTTGAGCACTAGCTTCATCGAACACTATTCTGAAGGCTGGCTGGGGCACAAAGAAGAGAGCTCCACTCTCTTTATATGTTACAAATGTGCACAAAAAAATGCAATGTGTTCTCTGCATATACTTCACAGTTACTGCTTACGTTCTCCAGTAGATATTTAAAATTGGAAGAATAAACATTTCTTCAGGTGAAATTCAGAAACTGCAGTTGTTTCCAACTCCTTAAGAAGATTCCACTCACTCATTACGAATATTTTACCATGTATTGGTTAAACGTTTACATTATGATCTCTGCTTGTCTTGCACATTGTAGGTGATAGAGAGTAGCTTTGAGTTCCACTCCATCCCATCCCATCAAACTCTGCAACCTGAACCATAAGCTTATATCAGTAACATCCTTCACTTTCAGGAAATGATATGGCTCTAAGGCCAGGGCAAAAAAATCTGTACCTTAATTGATAATGTTAACATATCTCTGAAGTTTGCATCAACCAGAAGCAGGGCAGTCAGCCTAAAATGAAGAAATTTAAGAAGCTCACCAGGCAGATTTAGCCATGTATATGCACTGTGCATGCTCTGAGCGGAGGATCTGACCTGCCCTGGGGTAGCAGAGGAGCATGCTCATGATCTGGTTCTAACTCTACATCCACTAATTGTAAATGACAAGCTGATGACACTGGTTTATACTCCATCATTCTCCTGTGAATGGAGCTCATGTGCATTTGTCCTCCAGAACTATAACTTTTCTCTTGCTTTATTGATAAAAATCATATTTTTTTGAGCTGCAAAGCTGAAAACTAAAGATCTTATGCCATCCTGAGTTCAACCTGGGGCTGATGCCACCTGGTGATTTTCCCCAGCTATGCAACCTTCCTCATGGCCACACATTTGTCCCCATGAGTGCTTCTGTCTTACACTGGAAGCTCCCGATGGGCAAAGACAGGACTCGATAAACCCATCCAGCTCTGTAAAGCTAATGAGACTTTTCATTAATATTCAATATGTGCAAATCTAAGAAACTACTGATACTCTGGAATGATTACAAATTGATCATAACAGAGGAAGTGTTCAAGTAAAAATAGAGGGTTACATAACATGGTTAAGAGCAGGGGTTAGTAACTACAGCGCATTTTGTAAATAAAGTTTTAGTGAACACTGCCATGCCCCTGTGTTTGTGCACTGTCTATGGATGCCTCTCTGCTCCATGGGCGAGTTGAGTAGTAGTGACGGGATTCATGTTATATGCAATGTGTGTGATATCCACGATTTGCCCTTCAGAGAAAAAGTTTGCTGATCCCTGGTACCAATCTCCTTAGGCTTAAATTGTGACTCCTCCTCTCACATTATAATTGCAGGGTAAAGAGATAAAAGTACATACCTTACAAGTTGCTGTGAGGATAGAATGGGTAAATACATAAGTGTCTGATTCATAATCAGCACTCAAATGATTGCTGCTATTACTATTATCATTGTCACCATCAGCATCATATACCTACAGCTACGTAAGAGAGTCCCACTGGTTTAGGAATATTTCAGAAATGCAGCTTGACGTGAGCATTCAAGAGTGGGAAGGGAGTCATGAGGCTTAGGAATAACAGGAAAAAAATTATGTATAACAAGGCAAATGAGAGGGAGAAATACTATTTCCAGTTAAAGAAATTTATTTCATTTAGATAGGTATTACATTCTAAATTGTCTAAATAATTTTATTTCCTCGCCCCAAATGTAAAACCAGAATCTTTAAAAGTTGCCAAGAGAATTTACCCATTGTTTTTATAGTTAAACAATGAGGCTCATGAATATAGTAAAGTCAAGTTATTGAGATGGTGATTAAAATAAAACTGCAAAGTAAATTACGGAAACATTATTTTGTAAAAATGTGTAAATACCTTCTGCTGCTACCCCCACTGGATGGATGGGCTCGGGCGTCAAAACTGATCACGATGCCTTTCTGCTTTAGGTCACTGAACTGCTTTTCCAGGTATCTGCAAAATCCCTACGAACACCCCATAGATTAAAACAGTATTATGTTTTGACATATTTTTATATATACAATATAGAAACATTAGCCAAAAATTACGTTTTCTCAAATTTCATAGGATAACACCATAGCAGGGGAGAAAATCATCTCAGTAAGGAAACAAACTGAACAGGAAGAAAATAAAGAAAGTAATAGCCTTGTTTATTACCCATGTGTTTTTGTATTAGGCACTGTGTTAGTTGTTGGTCACTTAGTAACTATTATCTCTAACCTTGGATCAACTTTGTTAGGAAATTTTTTGTTTCCTTTCCAGAGACAGGGTCTTGCTCTGTTGCTTAGGCTGGAGTGCAATGGCACGATCATTGCAGCACTGGTCACACTGGGGTCACCACCTGAGATGTTGATCACTACTTTCGAGGGGTCTGTCTTACAAACCCTGACTCTGCGACGGATGAATAAAATGCACTCATACACCAAGTCCAGTAAACGAGTGAGCTAGGGAGGTTGTCAGCTGCTATTGCAGCTACCTGACCCCTCACTAGCTATTCCTCCTCGCATTTATTCAGTATAGATTTTATAACAGAGGTTCTAAGTCGACAGGCTTGTGGATAATTGACACGGCTAAAAGAGTGGTTTTGCGAATGATAAAAGCTTTGGTTCTGGGGCCTAGAACAAACACTATTAACAGGTTAATCCCTCTTTGATCTTCCGCTGAGAGGACCTTCTGGCACAAAGTTTACATGAATAAGCAAGCTAGTAAAGACAAAGAAATATGGGGTAAACATACTTAACTGGGGAAGCTTCTTGTGGGAAGTAGAAAAGTTCCTTTTTAAAGTTTCCTTTCTTGTTAAAGAATAAGTTTGCTAATAACTCTGTTAAGCCCTAGCCTATGTAGCTGTTAGACATGCCATGCTTACAGGCATGTAGTACACTCTATGTCCCTGTACTTTAACGAAAAGATCTGTGCCGGACATGCTCTCAGGCACGTACCAGCTCTCCATTGCTTTTACCTGTTTAGAAAGGTTTTAAGTTGTTAGCCAATCAGGTTTTAGTTTAGATTGTGAGGTCTGGCTCCAGCCAACGGAGATCAGACACAGCAGTAAGGATGACCCCAAATGCAAAAGGGATCAATTTGTGTTTTCCTTTATTCTTTGTATTCTCGTGGCAAGATGGCTAGTGAAAGTTCCCTTCCTGCAGTCCAGGAAGTAAAAGTTGGATAGTTATCCTTAATCTTCACCTTACAACCTAATGCTCTAAGGTAAGGACTGTCTGCCTTCAGCCTGTTCTATTATTACAAGTTAATGAAAACCTTTTGTCCTTCTAAAAGATTTGAGACTGTATCTTATAACTTTCCTTAATATTTCCCTTAGTATTTTGTCAATCACCTTGAGTGAATCCTAACATCATAGTTCATTGTAACCTTGAACTCCTGGGCTTAAGCAATCCCCCCACACCTCAACCTCCTGAGTAGCTAACATCTCAGGTGCATGCTACTAGACCCAACTAATTTAAAAAAAAAAATTTATAGAGACAGAGTCTTGCTATTTTGCCCAGGTTGGTCTTGAACTATTGTCAAATGATCTTCCTGTCTTGACCTCCCAAAATGCTGGGATTACAAGTGTGGGCCACTGTACCTGGCCAGAAATCCCACTTTACAGATGGGTAAAATAAGGCTCAGAGAGGCATAGTGACTTGTCCAGTTTCAGATATTAGAGTAGTAGAGCCTGGATTTGTACCCAGCGCTGGTGAGAGGTGGTTCAGTGTACGGCTTAAAAACACACCCTCTAGAAGCAGAATCTGTGAATTTATACTCCATGCTGCCACTACAAGCAAATGACAAGTTCCTTAATGTCTTGGTGCCTTAGTTTCCTCTTCTGTGAAACAGGAATAACCATAGTACCCACCTCATAGGGCTGTTATAAGGAGTAAATGAATGAAAACATGCAAAGTGCTGAGAATTCAATACCAACTAAGTACTATATTAAGTGTTTGCTGTTATAAGCATTTTTTGGTTGTTATTTTCCTTAAAAGCCATACAAAACAAAGAAAACTCTAGTTAATTGGGCAAAAATAATAATTCATTTTATATTATTTACTTCACTTTTGCTAAAGGAAGTCTTATAAATACACATTAACTCTTTTTCTTTTGAAACAGGGTCTCACTCTGTCTCCCATGCTGGAGTGCAATGACATGATCATGGCTCACTACAGCCTCAATCTCTTGGGCTCAAGTAATCCTCTTACCTCAGCCTCCTGAGAAGCTGGGACTACAGGTACATGCCACGATGCCTGGCTAATTAAAAAAAATTTTTTTGTAGAGATGGGATCTTGCCACATTGCCCAGGCTGGTTTCAATCTCGTGGGCTCAGGCAATCCTCCTGCCTTGGCCTCCCAAAGTGCTTGGATTACAGGCATGAGCCACCACGACCAACCCATAACTTTTACTTTAGGTAGAAGGGGATAAATCACAGTCAATGCTAATTTAGAATGCCTTTAGCTTTTCTTTGACAAATACATTGCACTGAGCATATCTTCTGAGGCTGAGTGATGCAAGGAAATAAGGACATGTGTATTGGTTTTGTGGGTTCCCCAGAAGATACCCAGATGCCAAGATTTACAATAGTGACAGTTCCCCTCTTCCTGCTCAACCCTTGAGCTGTGGCCCCAGGGTTCCCTGAAGCAAAGAGCATTCCCATCTCCAGATTCTCTAAAAATCTCTGAGGCCTGCTGAGGATGAAGACCTGAATGAATGGCTAAGGGAAAAGGGAATTCTTACACTAGATGAAAGAGGGGGGTTTTCAGAAATAAAATGTTACTATAAAACAGAGGACGCAAGCTTATTTGTATGACTTCAAAAAGTAGAACTAAGACCAATATGTAAAGTCTACAGAAAGGCAGACTTTGGCTTAAAATAATGAAGCCATCTTTTAATAAGAATGGTCCAAAGATACAATGGCCTCTTTCAGAGGACAGCGAGTTTCCCATCACTGGTATGCTATGGCTAAATAACCTAAGAACACAGAACCCAAAATAGAGCAGAATGTAAATTAATTGGCAGAAGGAAATTATAACCTCTATCAATGAGGCAAACCACATAAAAGTTTCCTCCAGCCTCTGTCCTGTTTCCTCTGACAGTTTTTCAATCACATACATCTGCTTCTTAAACCAAGCAGGCAGATTTTGGGGTACATCAGAATGAGGCTCCACACCCACAGACCAGGAGGAAGGGCACCTACGCTACCATGAAAGTCTGATCAGTGAAAAGTCACCAATATATTTTCCTGTCAGCATTCTGTCAGGGAACACTACCCAAGACTGGGGAAACCTTTGTTATTTGTTCTGGGAATCCTCTTGCCTCTAATTTTGAATCCACTCCTAAGATTTTAAAGATAACACCTGCTGCTTGGAGAATCACTTGAACAGGAGGTGGAGGTTGCAGTGAGCTGAGATCACACCACTGCGCTCCAGCCTGTGTGACCAACTGAGACACCATCTCAAAAAAAAAAAAAATACACCTGCTGCTCAGATAAAACTTTCTTAACTCTTCACATCTCTGTCTCCTATTGTAAGTATCCAGAATAGGCAGAATGAGCACTTCAAAGTGGTGGTTTCATGGAGAAAATTATCCCAAGTGGTGGCTGGCTGAATTACATGATGTTTAGAATACTGATCATCTTGTTTAGCAAAGGAGTTTACCCTCAGCGGAGACCAATTCTTCTAGGAGGAAAATGGGTAAGATAGTCTTTAATGGGAATACATTTCACTATTCTTGGAGACTAGATATAGAAAAATTCAGGGGATAAAACTCTAGGTTAATCTAGAATCCCTTAGAAACCCCTAACAATTAGGCCCAATGGCAAGTGTGATCAACTGGATTGTCCATAGATGGCCCCAGTCATATAACCCATCCCATATGTTCCTCTTACAATGTGACATTAATGTTCCTCCAATGAGAAGTGGGTATCTATGCGCCCTTTCCTTGAATAGGAGACAGCCTTACGGACTCACTTTTAACAAACAGAATATGGTAGAAGTGACACTGTGCATCATAAAAGGTCATAAGAGTCAGTAGAGCTTCCAGCTAGGACATTCTGTGTCTCCCTCTCTGGATACTCCACTGAAAGCTAGCCACCATGTTATAAAGAAGACCAGGCTACATGCAGGGGTTCCGGCCCCAGGTAAGATGCCAGCCAATAGCCAGTAATAATTCCAGGCAAGTGAATGAAGCTGCCTTCAAATGGTTCCAGCCTCCAAACTGGCCCAGGTGGTGCTGACTGGTGCAGAGACAAGCTGTCCCCATTGAATTCTACCAAAGATGCAGATTTGTGAGCAAAATAAATGTGGTTACTGTTTTGAACCATTATATTTTCCATGATTTGTTGTACAGCCGTAGCAACTGGCACAGAAGGCAACCTTATTTAACAGCAGGGTTCCTACGTTATCCATAAACTGAACAGGGTTCCCATACTCACCCCATTCTAAGTCTCTCCTCCAATGTCTCAGGGAGCCCTACCGCTTAATAAGAGTTTCTGACCAGGAGTTCCCATGGAAATCAATTTTTTGTTTTTTGAGAAAGAGTCTTGCTCAGTTGCCCTGGCTAGAGTCCAGTGGCGTGATATCAGCTCACTATAACCTTGCCTCCTGGGTTCAAATGATCCTCCTGCCTCAGCCTCCTGAGTAGCTGGGATTACTTGTGCACAGCACCACACCTGGCTAATTTTTGTGTTTTTGATAGAGACAGGGTGTCACCATGTTGTTCAGGCTGGCCTTGAACTCCTAAGCTCAAGTGGTCCACTTGCCTCAGGCTGGGATTACAGGTGTGAGCCATCGTGCCTGGCCCCATGGTAATTCTATACCCTTAGTTAGATAAGCTTTCCTTATTGGAGTTTCGTTACAACAGCCCAGCTCTGCCTTTTACACTGGGTGTATATGTGAGGCTTATGTAATCACTAGGAGGCGATTTTTTCTAGCCTTTCGTTTCCCAGAATTAAAGTGACATTCATCATTAACAGGTCTAAGTTGAAGAAACAGTGACAAGAATAACCTGTTCTATTTCATTTCCCTCATAAACAGTACTCCCAATACCCAGTGGAAGCTTTTCTGTTTTGTCAAATTGTTAGTCTCCTTCCTAAAAGCTGGGTCTAGACTCTGACAAAAATATTCACAAATTAAGGTAAGGAAATTCAGACTCAATTCATACTAATACAACAAAGGAGAGGCCGGGCGCAGTGGCTCACGCCTGTAATCCCAACTCTTTCATAGGCCAAGGTGGGCAGATCACAAGGTCAAGAGAGCAAGACCATCCTGGCCATCATGGTGAAACCCCGTCTCTACTAAAAATACAAAAATTAGCTGGGCATGGTGGCGCGCACCTGTAATCCCAGCTATTTGGGAGGTTGAGGCAGGAGAATTGCTTGAACTTGGGAGACAGAGGTTGCAGTGAGCCGAGATCGTGCCACTGTATTCCAGCCTGGGCAACAGAGTGAGACTGTCTGAAAACAAAACAAAACAAAACAAACAAAACAAAGGAGAACAGGCTCTTGATAATTCTGGCAGTTAGAAAAGTTTTTTAGCACTTGCCGTGAAATTATGGCAAAAACAACAGGACCTTAAAAGTTGTCAGCTTAGCTGGTGCATTTATACTGGAATGAAAGCGACATTAGAGAATCTGTTTGTTTGAGTCATTCTCATTTCCCCAACGACTGGCACATAGTAGGCACTCAGTAAGTGTATTAAATGAATGAATGGCTATATGATTCCTGAACAAGTGCTATTTCAACCAACTGTGCAAGCCTTACTTTATGGAGCAAGTGGTGGCGACTTCTTGTGTCTAGTCAAGCTGATGAGACACATCCACAATTAAATCAGATCTGTCAAATATAAAATGAGCTAGAGGGATACATTGAGTTACTAAGAATTATAAAAATGTGGTACCTGTGTAGTCTGGATGATGGTCAAGTCATTCATACGAGAAATTCCAGGGCCCATGGGCGCTCGAAGGCCAGCTGTCCCAAACTCCATTCGGGCCCCAAAACATTTTCGTAGTTCTTCTTTATTACCTTCTGCTATTAGTCGTTTCACTGCCTCTAAAGTTAAGGAATTCTGCAGGACAAAAATACAGCCAGACAAATAAGTGAATGAAAAGCAAAAACACCCACAATATCATTCTAACCTATAGGGAAATATATATAGACACACACCTTTCGATTTTCTGATGCTTTTGAAATTTGAAATATGAAGTCAGTCTAACATAAGTGTTCTTTCCTTTCCTGTCAAGTTCAGCACTTTTGGAGAAATGGAAGCCGAGGTTTTAGCCTATGAGTCTAATCCCCAGAATGTAACCTCAGCATACCGCTTGCCAACTCTAGGTGCTTGCGCAGATTAATTTGGTTCTCAAATTCTCAGTTTTCCCATTTGCAAAATGGGAATAATCTAGAACTTCCCTTACACAAATTTTAAGGTTTTAAGGTAGTTTACTTCAAATTAATGTAAAATCTCTTTCTCTACCTGGCACTTAGTTGTGATTAAATGTTCATTTTTCTCTCTAACGTTCTCAAATTTTCCAGAGAGTGACAGATTACACAATTTAAGTCAAAACCTTAGTTTTGCAATGTTTTATAACTTATATCAGGCATTCACATACCTGGTCAAGTCTGAATCTTGTAACAGCTCCAAGAAGCAGGCAAATAACAGAAACCCAATTTTACAGATGGGGAAGGCTCAGAGATTGAGTGACTTTCTTAAATTGCATGATAAACATTAACCTAGTGCCTTTTCTCTAACACTAACTGTTTCAAATAGACACTAACAGGATTCACTTAAGTTCATTATACATTGTCCTGTTTTTTTTGTACAGTAGTTACAGAAAATGTTAAGGTTGGAGGGAAAAAATGACAATCACATTAATTTCACATGAGGCTTTTAAATTATGAATCCAGGAAAACAACAGAGTAAGTACTTTATATTCCTGTTTTACAGTCATTATCCATTTAGATGTGCACTCACACAGGATGTGGCTATGTAAACTTTGGAATACTACTGCAATAAAACCCTGGCTTTCTGGAATTAAGCCCACATTTCCAGATTGTTGCAGATCCAATAGGAATCAAATAAACCTCAACCTTTTTTGGTGAAAAGCAGCAGATACTAATTACAGAACACAGTCTTACCTATCAGATTGTCAGGTGCCCCCAATTAAGGGCTCTGATCGGGTACATAAAAGAGGCTCAATAAATATTCGTAGAGTGAATCAGAAAACATGGGCTTCACTGCCACACCCAATAGCAAATGATTTTCCCTTGTTCATAATGTAGGTCTGGAAAATCTTAATTGGTCTTTGGTATCTACGAAAGACCAAGTAGCCTGAGAGAAACAAATGAGACAGAAAGATAAGAATGAGAAGTCAAGAGGAGAGCAGGATCAGAATCACCTTTGGGAGTGACCAAAGCTGACAGCAGAGAAAAGAACAGGGATGAAGGCATGCTAGAAACACAGAGGGCACCTGCCAGGGTGCCTTGCCAATCGCGGGGTGAAGTCAGACTAGAGGACTACAATGCTTTTAGCTGGTGGGAGGTTCGCTGGAGAGTGAATGAATGGTCTTCTCAGTTACGGCCAGTCTCAAAGCCAAATAAGAAATTAAGGGAGGATAGAACAAGAGGAGTGATAAAAATAAAAAATATAAAAAGGACATCTCTCTACCAAGAGAGGTACAATCTTTCTATACTACAGATGCAACACTGTAGACATTAGGTTGCTTTTTTCTTCGTTTTCAAAGGGAAAGGCGTTATGAACTCCGACTTCAAAAGAATTCTATACTCTGCAAGTTACAAGTTATCAGAAAGGGAAATATTTTTCTTCCCTTAAGAATCACAAAGTTATCTTCCCAGGAGAAGAAAAACTCCCCCAAGGAGTTGCCAATAGCATCCTGGAAATGGGATTTGCTGACATTTTATTAGTAGGAGCCAGAGAATGGTCAACAAAGACCTGGCCCCTACTGACCTTGTAATCTATCTCCTTTGTTCATTCAAGTATTTTAGTGACCTACTATGCGTCCTGCCCTATGCCTATGCCAGGCACTATAAACCAAGGCAGTGAGAGCAGACAGGACTGGCCACATAATTTACAGAGGTCCAGTGCACAATGAAAATAAGTGCTCTCTTGTTCAACCACTAAGATTTTTCAAGACAGGACAGCAGGACATTAAAACAACAGTAGGCTCTTCTAGGTCCGGGAGTCCTGGGCGACGGCAGGGGTCTCCTGCCCCTGAAGACAGACATTAAACAAACCTACAAACAAGTGTTTTTGGAGTTTTTTGTTTTTACCCTTTGCAGCAAGCGCCATAAAGGAAAATCACAGACCGTTCAGTGGGAATATTAGGGAGAAACAATGTACACTTCGAAGCCAATGTGTAAGCAACATTTAAGTTAAATATGAGTCACAAAGGGAGAAACAAGTTCAGCAAAAGAGAGCAGAGAAGGGCATTCCGAGAAAACCGAACAGCAAGCAGAACAGGCAGGAAGGGCGAGACGCAAGTTAGAGAGGAGAGAGGGAGTGATGTCCAGAGCTGGGTTCCCGATTCTTTCTTTGGTCCAGCATCTAAGAAAGGGAATGATGGGAGAGAAATCCGTGCTGTGTCCAAAGGGTTCCTCCTGGGCTGTCAATGTTCCAAGGGCTACTCCTGAAGCCAGGCGGGCCCACCCGGGAAGGCCCACGTTTGTAACCAAGCCCTCGGGATGGAAGGACCGGACTAGAACGCTGCTCTACAAAGGTCCCAGCGGCCAAAGGAGTAGGTGGGACAGAGTGATTCTGGGTCCATGGGCATGCACAGCCGACTACCAAAGGCGAGCCAGCGGTCTGAGTGACAGAAGGCGTGCGCGCCTCAACCACACAGCGTCCCGGGCCTGGCCGCGCTTAGACCACCAGCCTGGCTCGCTCCTCTACTCCGAACTTGCAGTCCGGCCGGCCGGATAGCTGGTTTCGTCCGCGGACAACCTTTCCCGACCTAACTCGGAACGTGCCACTTGCCGGCCAGGCCGAAGGAAGCCTGGCAACGGCCGCGCGCTCCGCCTGGGGCTCCCCGGGGAAGAAGCGGGGCGCCCGGGGAGGGCGGAGCACCCGGCAGCCGGTACTTTTCCGGGCGCTCCCCGCCTGCTGGCGCCCCTCACCTTGTCCCAGCGCAGCCACCGGGCCGTCTCCTGGTCCAGCCGGGCGTCGGCGCCGGGCCCACGGCTTTCTGGAGCCGCCATCGCTGTGCTTGCGCTGCCGCAGCGGAGGGAAAGAGGCGGCGAAGTCACCCTTCCGGCCCGGCCGGCGAGGCGGAGGCGGAGTCGGGGGCTGGGGCGGGGAGAGCCGGGGCGGGGAAGGCGGGGAGGGCGGTGGGGAGGGAGAGCCGGGGCGGGGGAAGGGCGGGGAGGACGGTTGGGGGGACGGGAAGGGAGAGCCGGGGCGGAGCCTGCAGGCCCCTGGGAAAGTGACGCGCTTCGCGGCGGGCACGCCTCCGCGCCGTCTGCGGGTGCGCCACGGCGGGTGGGAGTGAGCGAGGAGGAATTGTGGGGCGGGGTGGGTTGCTGGAACCTGGTACAACTTCTCAGACAGGCTTTGCCTTGTCTCTGCTGCCTCCAGGTCGCAGCCAGCCTTGAGTTCCTGCCGCGCGCCAGGCACTTGTGAGGTGCTGGGAGACCAGGATGAGTGCACCCAGATAGGAGCCTGAAAATTACGTAGAAATTCAGAGGGTCTTGAACAGGTGGAAAAAAATCTTGAAAAAGAAAAACCAAGTGAGAAGACCGGTGGAACATAAGATGGAGACCAAAAACAAAAACACACGTGTATGGACAATTTATTTCAGAGGCGGGGCTGCAGAGCACGGGAGGAAACTATTTTGAGTTAATGGTGCTAGGTCAATGGGATATCCAGGTAGGGAAGAGGAAAAAGGGAACTTGGCACCCTACCTCCCATCACGCACAGCTATGAATTCCAGATCAATTAGAGCTCTAAGTATGAAAGATAACGTGAAACTTACAGAAACTAACATAGGAGCACATCTTCCTGACGCTGGGATCACCAAGCCGTAAAGAAGATGCATACACATAAGCATAAAAACACATGTGCAAGAATATTTCTAGCAGCATTATTTGTAAAAGCCTCAAACTGGAAACAACCCAGATGACCATCAGCAATGCAATGGATAAATACTTGGTAGTATATCCATACCAATTCATATAAATAAATCACGGTACATTAAAACAGCAATGCAAGTGAACTACGGTTATACACAACATCATGAATGAATCTCACAAACATTGAGTGACAGAGTTCAAACACCACCACCCCCAACCCCCAGTACTGGATCAAGCATCTGTAGTCCCAGCTACTTGGTGGTGGGGGAGCTGGAGGGAGTCCTGAGGAGGAAGGATCACCTGAACCCAGGAGCTCAAGGCTGCAGTGGGCTATGATAATGCCATTGCTCTCCATCCTGGGAAACAGAGGGAGAACCTGTTAAAAAACAAACAACCCCCCCCACACACACAAAATAGATAAAATTATAGGGAAAGGAAACAAATCAGTGAGTTTCAAGAGGGGTGGGGAAAGGGTTGACTACCAAGGGCACAAGGGAATTTGAGGCGTGGTGGAACTGTTCCGTATCTTGATTAAGTTTGTGGTTTACATTTATCGAAACTCATAGATACATGAGGATATATTTATGACTGTAGGATACAAAGAGTAAAGTTCACTGTATGTAAGTTATATCTCAATTTTTTTTTTTTTTTTTAATACAGAGTCTTGTTCTGTCGCCCAGGCTGGAGTGCAGTAGCACTATCTCGGCTCAGTGCAATCTTCACTGCCCAGGTTCAAGCAATTTTCCTGTCTCAGCCTCCGGAGTAGCTAGGACTACAGGCGCGTGCCACCATGCCCAGCTAATTTTCGTATGTTAGGACAGATGGGATTTCACCATGTTGGTCAGGCTGGTCACAAACTCCTGATCCCAGGTGATCCACCTGCCTTGGCCTCCCAAAGTTCTGGGATTACAGGGGTGAGACACCGCGCCTGGCCATATCTCAATTTTTTTAAGTTTTAAGATTAAAAACTAAAAAGGCAAAACTAATCTATGGATGTCAGCAGAGGGGTCAGCTTTAGGAAGGAGGAAAAGTGCCTTCTGGGATTCTGGGACTGTTCTGTTTCTTGAACTGGACGATGGTCACACAGGTGTGTTCACTTTGTAATATTCACTAAGCTGCAGTCTTATGAGTTTTGCATTTTCTGTATGTTCTTCAATTTTATTTTTATTATTATTTTTTCGAGACACAGTGTTGCTCTGTCACCCAGGCTGGAGTGCAGTGGTGCAATCTTGGCTCATTGCAACCTCCCCCTCCTGGGTTCAGGAGAGTCTCATGCCTCAATCTCCTGAGTAGCTGGGATTACAGGTGTGGGCCACCATGCCCGGCTTGTTTATTTATTTATTTGTTTATTTGTTTATTTTTGAGACAGAGTCTTGCTCTGTTGCCCATGCTGGAATGCAATGGCGGGATCTCAGCTCACTGTAACCTCCACCTCCTGTCTTCAAGTGATTCTCCTGCCTCAGACTCCTGAGCAGCTGGGATTATAGACATGAGCCACCATGACTAGCCTTTTTTTTTTTTTTTTCTTTTTTTGTATTTTTGGTAGAGACCGGATTTCGCCACGTTGGCCAGGTTGGCCATGAACTCCTGACCTGAAATGATCCGCCCACCTCAGCCTCCCAAAGTGTTGGAATTACGGGCATTTACAGGCATTAGCCACCATGCCTCGCCAATATGTTCTTCAATTTTAAAAAGAAAAAATATATATCCAGGATCTGTGATATCTGTTTAGTGTAATGGGAGAGGCATAATAATCATGTAATCACAGCAGTTAATACATAATTACAAACTGATAAAACGCTGGAAGGAAAGCAGGGAGATGAGGTTGCAGGTAGCAGAGGCCACCTCAGTCGGGAAGCTTGCCTGAGCACTGGAAGCTTAAGAGAGATGTGAGGGCCAGGTGCTGTGGCTCATGCCTGCAATCTCAGCACTTTGGGAGGCCCAGGTGGATGGATCAGGAGCTCAGGAGTTCAAGACCAGCCTGACCAACATGGTAAAACCCCATTTCCACTAAAAATACAAAAATTAGCCAGGCGTGGTGGCAGTCACCTGTAATTTCAGCTACTCGGGAGGCTGAGGCAGATAACTGCCTGAATCTGGGAGGTAGAGGTTGGAGTGAGCCAAGATCGTGCCACTTCACACTCCAGCCTGGGTGACAGAGTGAGATTCTGTCTCAAAAAAAAAAAAAAAAAGGAAGAGAGAGAAAGATGTGAGGGAAAGGTGTAGTTAATGTGAGAGTGTGGTCCTTCTCCTGACTGCAAAGCCTGAGAGACTGGAGCACGGAGAAGAGGAGGACAGGCTGCCTCAGTTTCCCCATATGTTAGGTGGTCTGCAGGTCCACTACACTCAGGGTCTCTCTTTTCTCTGCACCAGATAAACCTTCTCAGTCACACTCTGGAAAAAATTGCAGGACATGGAGGATCAGAGACTCAGGCAGGTCTCACTCACCCTTATTTTCCTCTCAAATGCCAGTTTTCCCAGACAAGTGTGTGCAGCTTCCAGCCTTCTGCTGAGGTAGGAGCGGGGCTGGTGTGTCTCTAAATATCCAGCAGTTCTGGGCCTCAGAGTTCACATCTGTCCTTCCATGATAAGAGATGGTTGCAGCTGAGTCTCTACGATGGTTCAAAACATGTGGGAAGTGGTGTCTAAGGGGGTTATTTTGGCACGTTTTATTATAGGTATTATTTATTATTTTATTAGATATATATTTATAATATAGATAGTATTACAGATTTATAAGATCTTTACCTTTTATTGTAGATATATATTTATTATTTTATTAGAAACTGTAGGCCCAGGGTGACATCCAGTCAGAACTATTTTAACTTCACTTGAGACACCAAGGAGCAGATTTTTCAATATTCCTTTACAGAAACTAGGAAAGGAAGCAAGTTTCCAAGCAGAGAGGAACTTTTAACTAGTAAGTTGCCAAATGGAAAATAAATTCTCAGCTGGGTGTGGTGCTCATGCCTGTAATCCCAGCACTTTGGGAGTCTGAGGCTGCTGGATCACAAGGTCAGGAGTTCGAGACCAGCCTGACCAACATGGTGAAACCCCGTTTCTACTAAAAATACAAAAATTAGCTGGGTGTGGTGGCTTGCACCTGTAATCCCAGCTACTCAGGAGGCTGAGGCAAGAAAATCGCTTGAACCTGGGAAGCAGAGGTTGTGGTGAGCTGAGATCGGGCCACTGCACTCCAGCCTGGGTGACAGAGCAAGACTCTGTCTCAAAATAAATAAATAAATAAATAAATTCTCTTCCCATACTGAGAAGGGCACTAAGCAGCGGATTTTTCAATATTCCTTTATAGATAAGATGCATACACATAAGCATAATAAGACATGTACGAGAATATTTCTAGCAGCATTATTTGTAAAAGCCTCAAATGGAAACACTCCAGATGGCCATCAACAATACAGTGGATAAATACTTGGTAGGAGGTCCATACCAATTCATATAAATAAATCATGGTACATTAAAACAGCCATGCAAGTGAACTACTGTTATACACAATATCATGAATGAATTTTTAGGTACTGCATTGAAAAATAATGCATGCAGTCACACTCAATGCGTGCAGTCACACTCAGTGCACACACTCACACTCAGGGCACGTAGTCACACTCTATTCCTCTCATCTGCTTTTCATGTGAAGCAGGTGGTTGTGTCAGGGACTTTTCTGGGGTCGCCTATAGCAAAGATGCTGACATTGGAGGTTCTGACAGTGATGCTGCAGTGACCCAAAGGTGATAATTTCCTACCTATGACCCCACAGTTATCATTTTACGTCTGTGGAGACCCACTTAGGTTAGCAGATTGAAGAGATGTTCTTAGGGAATAAGTCAGGCCTTCTGTTGTAACTGAGGAAATGAGGGCACCCAAAACAGAAGAGCCGTTTTCCAAGACATACGGCTGGTTAATGACAGAGCCAAGACTCTCACTCCAGGTGTCCTGATAGCCCAGTCAAATGTTCGTTCCCCCTCCCGTTCCCCTCAGCCCGTTTCTACACATATCCATTTCCAAGGAAGCTCTGTGAACTCTGGTAACCTGTTTCCATGTGATACTAGCCTGCTCTTGATGAAAAGCAAATACTAACCATGTTTGATATCGATGATGTTAGGTGATGCTTAAAATAACTTAATTTGTTTGTTCATGCTCCCTTGCTGCCTAGGAACGCATTCACATGAGTGTCCCAATTTTTTTGGAAGCCTTCCCAATGTCCTCAAATACCTTGTCAGCAATTCTATCAGTCCATTTTTATCCAGTCCAGAAAAAGTTCTTCCAAAACTTTTCATTATGGAATGTTTTAAATATTTACTAAAATTGATCCTTATGTAACCGTCACGCAGCTCAACAATGATCAATCCATGGCCAATCTTGTTTCACCCACCCACTTCCCCCTCCTGTGTTAGTTGAAGGAAGATGCCAGATATCATTTCACTTAATATATGTTTTGGCATGTATCTCTGAAACGTAAGGACACTTCAAAATAATCACAAAACCGTTATCTCACCTAAAATTTTACAAATTAAAGTAGTAATTTCTAAATACCATCAAATGTCCCGTTAGTGTTTACATTTCCATGTATCTATTAATTTATATTAATTATAATTTTATCTTAAATCTTAATTTTATAATTTTTTTTTGTGGTCTGCTTGAATCAGGAGCCAAATAATCTTCCCATGACTTCATATGTCTTTGAGGTCTCTTTTTATTTTACGGATTCTGCCTCAATTTCCTTGCAGTTTCTTTGTTGAAGAAACTAGGTTGTCTGTCCTCTAGGGTTTCCCAGTCTCGATTTTGCTGATTGCATCTCTGTTTTTGTTTTTGTTTTTCTTTGAGACAGAATCTTGCTCTGTCACCCAGGCTGGAGGGCAGTCGTGCGATCTCAGCTCACTGCAACCTCCATCTCCCAGGTTCAAGTGATTCTCTTGCCTCAGCCTCCCAAGTAGCTGGGATTACAGGTGCACTCCACCATGCCCGGCTAATCTTTTTGGTATTTCTTTAGTAGAGATGTGGTTTCACCATGTTGGTCAGGCTGGTCTGGAACTCCTGACCTTAAGTGATCTGCACGCTTTGGACTCCCAAAGTGCTGGGATTACAGGCATGAGCCACTGCATTCGGCCAATCTCTGATGTTCTTTAGCAAGTTCCACTCCCTTCTGTCTTTCCTGTAAACCAGGTTTATTATCCTTTCTTTTTATAGTCTCTCCCTCACTGGACTGACTTCCTGGAGGACAGAAATGGTGTCTTATTTATCTTTACCTACCTAGAGCCTAGCACTGTAAATGTCCAATAAATGGATAAAGAAATGAATATAAAGTCATGTGGCTGTTGTTTTTTTCTTCATGTAGGAACAGAGAAAACTCTGTAATCAGGCTGCCTGGGACTAGATCTTGACTCCACCCTTTATTCTCTGGAGACCTTGGGCAAGTCATTTAATCTCTCTTGGCCTTGGTTTTCCTATTTCTAAAATGAAAGTAATAATGCACAGAAAGTGATGTAGGGCTTGAATGAACAAATACATGTGAGATACTTAGCATTGTGCCTGGCATACAGTAAGTGCTCAATAATTGAATAAATAAATAAATATGGCTACTATTATGGAAGTCCTGCTGGCTTTTCTGTATTAGTCAGGATAGGCTAAGCCAAGCTGAAGAAATAAATCAATCACTAAATTTCAATACTGTGAAACCAGGGATTTTTTGCTTCCTCATGTTATATGTCCAGGATGGTCAGTGAATGTTCTGTTCCACAGAAACCAGAAGGCTTCCATCTTGTGGCTCCTGCATCTTAATATGTGGCCTCAGCAGTTACCAAGGAAAGGGAAAAGTGTGGAGGTCGCGTAAGAAGTGATTCTTAAATGCTTTTGCTTGGAAGTGTCACATATTACTGGCACTCAATTTTTATTCACTGGAGTTTGTCACACAAAACCACGCAACTGCAAGTGTGCTGGGAAAGACAGAGTACCCATGTGTTCAGGAAAGGGAAGATAATTGGCTAGGAACGAACCCTTGTGGGCACTACCACACATCCTATGTGGCCGGTATTTAAGTGTTAGGATGGTTGCAGTGATCAGTGGGTTTTGCATATTTCTAAGCAAGTAATTTCAGTTCTTAGTTGAAATTTAGAGCCACTACCTGATAGAACAGTCTGTTTTCCTCCATTCAATAAAGTGATCCTTTTTGATATAAATCAGATCATGTTCTCTTGTGTTTCAGTCCTCTCCTGCTTCATTATGTACTTAGAATAAAATCTATATCTTAAACTTTCTTCTTAATATTTTCCCTAATCTGATTGCCTGCTGTTTTTCTCCCTCACTCACTGTGATCAGCCATGCTGTTTTCTGAGCTGACCCTTAAACATGTCAAGCAAGTGCCAGTCGAAGGCCTATATCAGCATTGCCCTCCCCCAGATATTCTCATAACAAGTGTCCACATTTAATTCAGGCTTTTGCTAAAATACTAGCTCATCAGGAAGATCTCTCTTCTGTAAAGTGCTGGTAAGTTTTTAACAACTGGCTGTCTGGGATAAAAAGCCCTGACTTGCAGTATTTGCCAGTTTCCATGGTGTAACTACATCCACCATGGCCAATTTCAAACAACAATGTGATGTCACTGAACACAGAGGTGGGAAGAGATAGAAGCAGCACACCATTATATAATATCTCTAATACACAGGTATCATAGATGTAAATAACTTAAAGGGCATAGATAATGGTAACAGGCAGTAATCTAAATAGAAGATGCTGAGTTTAAGTACTTATGTTTGTTTTTAATATAATATGCTGACTTTCAAGTTTATATAATTTAATTTTCATAACGGTAGCATCAGATTGTTCTCAAACTGCTGTAAAGAAATACCTGAGATTGGGTAATTTATGATGAAAAGTGGTTTAATTAGCTCATGTCCCACAGGCGCTAAAGGAAGCATGATGCTGGCATCTGCTTGGCTTCTGGGGAGGCCTCAGGAAACTTACAGTGGTGGAAGGTGAAGAGGAAGCCGGCACTTCACAAGGGCTGAGCAGGAGGAAGAGACAGAGCAGGGAAGTGCCACAGACATTTGAACAACCAAATCTCCTGAGAACACACTCACTGTTGTGAGGTCAGTACCAAGGGGGAAACCCATCCTCCTCACCTATGATCCAATTCCCTCCCACCAAGCCTCAACCTCCAACATTGGGGATTACAATTTGGCATGAGATTTGGGAGGGAACAGAGATCCAAACCATATTAATATCTGTGTTTAACATCTGGCTCTCACAATTCCTAAAAATGGAAGAGTGTGCTCTCATGAGCCAGGATGAGCTGTTGCCAGTATACCATTGACTCTTGTTCACGGTACCTAAAATAGATCATCACCACCCTCTTCTCCTACATTGTTTTTCTTCAAAGTGTTTATCACTCCCTGCCATGATGTTATAAAATTGATTTTAAAAATATTGTCTGTCTTTTCTGCTGTTTTTTTTCCTAACTCAGCCTCTAGCACCTAGAACAGTTCTTGGTTTGTAACAGATGTTCAATAAGTATTTGTTGAAGAATCAATCACTTGGCTCCTTTTGTGCATAAAGAAAAACTAAACATAGAAAAAAATAATAAGACACAGGTATGAAACCTACATAAACCTCTTCTCTAAAACAAGTGAACCTTTTTGAATTTAACAAAGAAAAATGTCTCATCACCATTATCTCAGTGTTCAAATTTCAAGGTTGATGAGAGAATGAGTAAATAATGTGCCATTAGACTTTATCAGTGTACACATTACTGGTCATAAACCCAAAGTATACCAACAGCAAACCTTTTTCTTTTTTTGCAGATCATCTGGAGTTTAATGATCTTTCTCAGTGAAAATTTAAAATATCTATTATTTATGCCTATTTTCATTAAATGCATGAAATTGTCTAATTTTTCTCTCATTACTCATTTTAATAATTCTTTGCACTTAAACTACCACTAGGCTTTCTAATCATTAAAAGTTTAACACCAGGGCTGGTCTGTGATCCCTGCCTCCAGCTTCCTCTTCTCTTTTTCCTTCTGGCAGTGCCTGGTTGTTCAGCACCCCTCACCACACCCTGTTCCTAGGTCTCAGGGCAAGAGTCATTCATTCTCATTAGGGAGTTGGTGTTCAGTTAATCACCAATGTGTTCCTTTGCCTGGGGCATTTGAGTGGTTAACAAAGGACGAAGTAGAGAAGCGCCGTCATTGAATTGCTGTGTGCTTTAGTGTCTGCCTTGGTCAGAGAGATGCCCTAACCACATCCTCAGAATGTGTGAGGACAAAGCCACCTAATAGATTTGTGTTTTAAAACTTCAGCACCCTCTAAAGTGCTAGTATACTCATTCCAGCTTGGGACTGAGCCTGACACTTAAAAAGCATCTCTACAAAGAGTTAAATTTAAGAGATTTCACAGGAAGAAAAACTTGAATTTTTGTTTTGTTTTGTTTTGTTTCCTGCGCACCACATAATTCCTGATGTTTCTGAAACATCACTGTTTTGGAAACTGAATATTTAGCCTGTTTGGGCAGCCACTGGGTAAATTGTTGTGCTCCAGATGAAGCTGCCGGATGTATTGTGTTGTTCTTTTTCATTAAAAATTACCTTGATCTACCACTTTCTCACCTCTGTTATTTCTAATTGTACCTGCATTCATATGGAATTTAGTCTGTATTTCCTGGAGTGAATAATATTACATAGGAGACCTAGGTGTACTCCTAAAAGAAATACTGGCCTCAAATAAACTTATGTGTGTCAAAGATAACCCACAAGTCATAACTTACAGTGGATCATACAGACTTACATTCTTAAAGGACCATTGTGTTTGATATGGTTTGAGTAATACTGTAGTCCTGTAATACTCTTGTCATATTGTAATCCCCAGAGTTGGAGTTGAAGCGTGGTGGGAGGTGATTGGATCATAGGGGTGATCTTCCCTTTGGTGCTATTCTCATGACAGTGAGTGAGTTATCACGAGATCTGATTGTTTAAAAGTGTTTAGCAAGGCCAGGCAACAAGAGTGAAACTCTGTCTCAAAATAAATAAATAAATAAATAAAAGGTGTGTAGCACCTCTCCTCTCTCCCTTCTTCCTGCTGTGGTCATGTGAAGACATGCCACCTTCCTCTTCACCTTTCTCTTCACCTTCTACGATGGTTGTAAGTTTCCTGTCCCCAGCCATGCTTCCTGTAGAGCCTGTGGAACTGTGAGCCAATTAAACTTCTTTTTTTTTTTTTTAAATAAATTAATTACTCAATCTTAGGTATTTCCTTACAGCAGTGTGATAATGTGCAAATACAGTGTTTAAGTCAAGAAAAAAGTATTTTAAGCCTGTAAAAACTTTCCCGTGCTAACTGCCATTCAACTTTTCTCTAATCCTGTTTTCTTTCAATGATTTAAGCACTCAATATGTGTGTGTGTGTGTGTGTGTGTGTGTGTGTGTGTGTGTGTGTCTGTCTGTCTGTCTGTCTGTGTGTCTGTATGTCTGTGTGTCTGGTATGATGGTTTCAGATGATTCAGGCATCCTTCCTGTAAGAGGATTGTACATCCACCCTTTGTCTTTTGTAAGGGACAATCAGGGTTCTTATCTCCCTCTTAATGTTAAGAAAACCAAGTGTTTTTCAACAAACTTCAGATACGATGTACATAAAATAATTATAAAGTTTTTACCATTATAATTTTCATATTTTGCTTTACAAAATGTCCTCTGACTAGCACAAAGATAAAGACTTCTGCAGAAAGAACAAAATACTTGAATACTGGTCATTATCACATTCTAACAAGTAGTGTCTTCATTTGACTTGATAAGATCTTATGAAAATGTAGTTTGACAAATACAATTTGCTATAGACTGGCTCATTTTAAAATTGAAGGTTTAGGTAATTACATAGTTGGACATCTAGTTAATTAAAAGTTTTTAATAAGTTTAATCATTCATGTATGTCAAATATCCCATTCCATATCTTTGTGTCTTAATGCTTACTTAAACTTTTTACGTATGTGTTTTAGTCCATTCAGGCAGCTATAACAAAATATAAACTGTAGTAGCTCATAAACAACAAAAATTTACTTCTCACAGTTCTGGGAAGTCCAAAATTAAAGTGCCTGCTGATTCACTGTTTGCTGAGGGCTCAGCCAAGAGTCCAAAGAGGACTCTCTTTGACCTCTTTTATAAAGGCACTAATTCCATCCATGTGGGCTCTACCCCCATGACCCAATCACCTCCCAAAGGCCCCACTTCTAATATCATCATCTTGGTGGTTAGGATTTCAACATATGAATTTGGGAAGACACAAGCATTCAGTCTATAGCAGTATGTATTAGTTTTTAGTTTTAGTAATGGGGAAAAAAATTCCATGTTCAATCATAAAAATATCCTTTAAAATGTTTTTCACAAGAATTTGCTAAAACATTGAACAGTTAATTTTATGTAACATTAATGATGTCTCTAATACACAGATGCAAGAGATATTACAATGAATGAGAAAAGTAGAATTTTTTAAGAGGCTCAGAAAAATAAATTAACGACCCCAAATCACAGAATCAATCTGATGGATAAACATTAAATATTTGTTTTATTTATTTAGGTAAAACTTGGAATGAGGCTCTGCATCATAAATAGCAAGTTGTCCACATACACTGACTTGCACCTCTTCTAAAACCACAGTAAAATGGAGACAAAGGGATCTATTTGGAAAATAAAAATCCACAAGGACCAAGACAATGAGAAGAGGTGGGAAACCACAGCAAATTTTGGAGGATGGAAAATAGTTGGAAGAGTGGGGACGGACAGGGCAGCCTCGAGAGAGCCGAATCTCACGTGGCTGTGGGAAAGCTAAGAGCAGCCAGCTCAAAGATAGACTTCTGCTACCACACACAGACTAGGAACCAGCAGACCCAGCTACTTCTGCAAGTAAAGGTGAAGGTGGGCCAAGACCAGGAAGATTGCCCGAAAATCTGTTTAAGGAGCAGTTAGATCTCTAGACTCCTTGTACTCCATGTCAATGGTGATTGCCCCTTTACTACAAGCACCAGCAGAAGGCTAGATATTTTTTCTCTATTCGCACAGCTGATGTACTTATTCTAATGAAGGAAAGAGGAGCAGAAAGCAGCTCAGGTCAATGGCAGAGTGAGAAGAGAATGAAGAAGTGCAGTACGTCATCAGTGTGTTGACAGAAAGAGGCAAACTTGGCCAGGCGTGGTGGCTCACGCCTGTAATCCCAGCACTTTGGGATGCCAAATGCAGGTGGATCACCTGAGGTCAGGAGTTTGAGACCAGCCTGGCCATCATGGTGAAACCCTGTCTCTACTAAAAATACAAAAATTTACCAGGTGTGGTGGTTGGTACCTGTAGTCCCAGCTACTCGGGAGGCTGAGGCAAGAGAATTGCTTGAACCCAGGAGGCAGAGATTGTAGTGAGCTGAGATTGAGCCACTGTTCTCCAGCCTGGGCAACAGAGCAAGTCTCTGTCTCCCCCCCACAAAAAAAAAAAAAAAGAAAGAAAGAAAAGAAAAAGAAAGGAAAGAATCAAACTAAAAAATCTTTGAAAATATTTATATTGATGTGCAGAATAAATATTTTAGACCATGGCCTGTGATGCAACCTTTAAGAAATCCTGAGAACATGTGCCCAAGATGGTTGGGGTGCACCTTGATTTTATACATTTCAGGGACACATGAGACATCAATCAAAAACACTTAACTTATATACTGGTCCTGTCCAGAAAGGTAGGACGACTTGACGCATGTGGGAAGGCAGGGGCTTCCAGGTTATAGGTCGATTTTAGAAGTTTCTGATTGGCAATTGGTTGAAAGAGATTATGCAGACAAAGCCTGCAGGTAGCAGGATTCAGAGAGAATAAATGGTAAATGTTTCTTTTCAGACTAAGGTCTGTGTGGATGTTAATAGTGGAGGGGTATAATGAGGCCTATCCAGCCCCCACTTCCCATCACAGCCTGAACCAGTCTTTCAGGATAAATTTTAGATTGCCCAGCTGAGGAGGAAGTCCATTCAGATGGTTGGGAGGGGGGCTTAGGATTTTATTTTTGGTTTACAGATATTTAACAATCAGAAGCAGAACAATTCGAAATAAGGCCTGCCCTGTCAAAGGAAGGGCTAAAAGATGGCTTATAAAAATTAGGGTGGGCTTTTAGACTGGTGAACACAACAACATTCCATGAATAGATGGTATTTTATTTTTGTTTATCCCATTTCATTGGGAACAGGACAAAAATGTAAAATCTATGCCTTGCTTATTAAAACTGTCAATAAAAAAGAGTGCCCTACCTTTTAAAAATTATTCTTATTTTTTAAAGGCATTTTTTCCAACTTAATTTTTGGAAAAGGTATAATTTTCACATTCCTACTCAGATGCCAGTGTTTTGGATTTTTTTTCCAGAGGGAATTTATGGAAAAGGAGTTTGCCTTTTTTTCCCTCCAGTACCCTTTTAAACAATAAGGATCCAAGGAAACACCTTAAAGTCTCTTTAAAATTATTGCTTTTCTTTCTCTAAACAGGCAGGTGAGGTGATGGAAAAGAAGAGACCTAGTAAGTAAATTACAGTTTTGTGATTGCCCGTGCTACTGTCACTGCACACCATGAGGGTCAGCCACACTACTGTGACTGTGTGTCTGCAAGAATCAGCCAATGAGACACTATTCTCACATGCTGTGGTAGCATTCACTCAACCTACACCATTGAGGGAGAAAGCTGCACTGAAGACATGAGGAAAACAAGTCAATCCAGTCTAGAGAGCAACATTCAGGGAAAGAGAGTACCAACACCTTCTTAGAAGATGGAAAGATAAAATAACTCCATCGAGGCCACCTTGCCAAGTAGCTCGTTGAACATTCAAAATAGGCTGGGTGTGGTGGCTTACGCCTGTAATCATCCCAGCACTTTGGGAGGCTGAGGTGGGAGGGATCACCTGAGGTCAGGAGTTTGAGACCAGCCTGGCCAATATGGTGAAACCCCATCTCTACTAAAAATACAAAAATTAGCCAGGTGTGGTGGTGCATGCCTGTGATCCCAGCTACTCAGGAGGCTGAGGGAGGAGAATCACTTGAACCCAGGAGGCAGAGGCTGCAGTGAGCCGAGATCATGCCACTGCATTCCATACTCCAGCCTGGGTGACAAAGACTCCATCTCAAAAAAATAAAAAGAAAGAAAGAGGGAAAGAAAGGAAGAAAATCCAAAATAGTACCATTCATCAGTGTCTCAGGTACTGTGGCGGTATCTCCATCACTAACCACAAGGAAACAATGTTCATTCAAACATGTAAATGAACAAAAAGGTGGTGGCTGAGGGGAGTCTCAGCCTCTGCAAGAAGCAGGAGCTGTGTGAGTGAAACGGCAGGAGTGGGTTGGTCAGGTGAGCGGGGTGGGAGTCAGAGTTGTGGCAGACAGTGTTGTAGTGGATCAGGCCTGAAGGCCCACCTGTAAGGGTTGTAAATGTGTATTTACAGTGTGACATCTGAGCATTTCTACTTGAGACAGAATGACTAGAAACTGGTTTGATGATACCTATTTGTTCACTGTAAATTCTCTATAGGAAGGCTCAGAGTTTCATTGTTTCTTCTTATACTCGATGATTTACACAGAAAAGAAATTCCCATAGATGATGCCATGACCTCATCAAAACCTATATGCCATAAGTAATACAAATGGAGGTGCTACAATTTTAAAAAGTGGACGTGTTTTAGTTTGTTATGACACTGCTATAAAGAAATACCTCAGACTAAGTAATTTACAAAGGAAAGAGGTTTAATTGACTCAGTTCTAAATGGCTGGGGAGGCCTCAGGAAACTTACAAGCATGGCTGAAGGCAAAGGGGTAGCAAAGGCACATGTTACATGGTGGCAGACAAGAGAGTGAAGGAGCAAAGGGGGAGTAGTGCTCTATAAAACCATGAGATCTAGTGACAACTCACTCACGATCATAAGAACAGCATGGGGGAAACTGGCCTCATGATCCAGTCGCCTCCCACCACGTCCTGGCCTCAACACATGGGGATCATGGGGATTACAATTGAAGACAAAATGTGGGTGGGAACACAGAACCAAACCATATCAGGGGAAACCGATTCTTGGGGAGTAGAGTTTGTTGCTGCCCAGTGGAGTCAGGGAGGCAGCCTTGGTCTCATTGTTCTTTTTTGCAGCTCAATTCCTTTGGGACAGAAAGTCTTACCTTAGGAAACCTTCCCTCAGGAAGCCTTCTCTCCATCTCCTTGTTTGGAAATGGTTCTTGACTGACCCAGACAGAGAGTTCTGGGTAATAAACCATTTTGAGAATCCGAGTCTTGGATTTCTAGTCTCCTTCTCTTCAGTCCAGGGAGACCAACAGACAAAAGCCTCTCTCCCTATTGACTCTCTCTCCTCTCCACACCTGAAACACAAATGACCATGTTAGAGCATTTTTTAACCTAGAGCAGGGAATCTGCAGACATTTTCTGTAAAGGTCCAAATAGCGTTATAAAAGTTTTGGGCTTCCAAAGATCTGTGCCATAGACAACCTGTAAATGACTAAGTGTGTTTGTGTTCAATAAAACTTCATTCGTGGGTACTGAAATTTAAATTTCACGTAATTTTCACATGTCACAAAACATTCCTTTCTTCCTTTTCCTTTTTTACACCCATTTAAAATGTACTCTTAGCTGTGGGCCATATAAAAACAGGGAGTAGGTTGGGTTTGTCCCGTGGGAGCAATGCTTTGCCTATCTCTGTCTTAAAGAAACTGTTGTGTTATGTGTGCTGCCCGGCTCATGCATAACAGTTCACAGCAGTGTTACCTGTAACAGCAACAAAACAAAAAGCCTACCACTGAAACATAGACAGTAAGTAATAATTTGTGATCTAGTCATAGAATGGAACACGGCATGGTCCCAAAAGTGCATGAACTACAGCTACATGTATCAGTATGATTGGATCTGAAACATCTATCTGAAATAGTGGTCAAGAAAGGAAGTCACAGAAGAATTAATACAGCCTGATACAGTCATAGTAAGGTTAAAGAAGGAAAAATTAAACAATACCTAGGAATAAAGCTATAAAGAGGTGGGCACAGCCTGTAATCCCAGCACTTTGGAAAGCCTGTATTCCCTGCACCTGTAATCCCAGCACTTTGGGAGGCCAGGGCGGGCAGATTGCTTGAGGTCAAGAGTTTGAGAGCAACCTGGCCAATGTGGTGAAACCCTGTTTCCAAAAAAATACAAGAATTAGCCGGGCGTGGTGGCTCACACCTGTAATTCCAGCTACTCGGGAGGCTGAGGAATGAGAATTGCTTGAATCTGGGAGGCAAAGGCTATAGTGAGTTGAGATCACCGAACTCCAGCCCGGATGACAGAGTGAGAGGCCATTTCAAAGCAAACGAAACCCAAAACTATAAAGAAAGGCAAGGGAATTGTAAAGACAAAATTCAGAAAAGTGATTCCCTTAAGGATGAGGAGAGGCGAAGAAGGTTCACTGGGAGAAGCATATAGGAACTTCCAAGTTACTGGAATTTTTCTATTTCCTAAAATTTAATCCTGGGCGTACAGGAGTCCTTTTCGTTCTCATGCTTTAAGCTGCATTATTTATATAAATAATATACACATATATGTATATTTGACTAAAAATTCAACTTAATTTAAAACAGCATTGCTAGTGAAAATGTGATGTCCATATACTGCTTTTATCCCACAGGTTTGTTTATGTATCAGGGGTTTAGCAAATGGATTTTGGTGTTAAAGGAAAGGGTGCCCTCTTCAGGCAATGTGTCTCATGTTGTTACTTAAAAAAAGTACTAGAAACTCATAAATCACAGCACTAAGAGGAGGCATTTTGTTTGGTGTTCTATGTCTATTCTTAACCAGTACAAAGTATTTTATTTTTAGAAAATTGCAGGTAAGGGTTTTTAAATTTCCATCTCATAATGTGACTTAGTTTAGTTTTTTTTTTTTTTTTTTTTTTTTAAAAACCTCTATTTCCTTTTTATCTTAATTTTGATTTCTCTTCATTATGTGAAACTTCTCAGGCTTCTTTCTTGGAAGATTCAAAGTACAACTACAGAAATGCTTATCATGGGATATCTCTTTTGGCCTGTAGTAACAGCAGTGGTGGGGAAGTATTTCGGAATTCTATTTCTTTTCAAAAAGGAAAAATCTACTAAGATCTAAGATTTTATGGGGACTACCATGTTTAGCCTGAATATAGAACATATACTTCCATTTAATGTGTATATTACACAATATGCTATGAAAATAATGTAAGCAAAAATTATGATTTAGTCAACAATTGCTAAAAAAGAAGAGTTGAAGTTATAGCATTAGCAGTTTGGAATTAATAAATATGTATTTTTTGACCAGGCATTACCATTTACTTAAATAAAATGTATTCATTGCCAACTAAGTGGGCACATGTTTATTATTACCATTATTATTCAACCTTAAGCAGAACATAATATTTATTTGCCCATATCACCTTATAGCACCATTTTAAAAATAATCTGTTAAATCAGTTATTTTATTACGTTAGCTTAAAATACTGGCAAAATAGTTTACTTAAGCTATTATTTTCCTTTCCTTTTATGACCATTTTAAGCTTCACTCACATGAAGGGTTTTATCGGCCCTAAAATTATGCTTTGAAACATATTTTTAATAAAATCAAAATGGATTCTCCTTCTTTTTGAAATTTATACTCTCTGTTTTTATTACACATGGGAGAATGAAAAGTGGACAGTGGAAAGAGAATCCTGGGATCTTGTTGCCCCTTTCTGACAGCTGAGTTAACTGTGTTCTAAAGTGGTCACTTGATTCGTTCCAGGTGACACAATTTTAGTAATTGGGACAACTCTTTTCATCAGTTTCAAATGAACTTAGTAGATGGTTTTTGTTTTAATGGAATAGGTTCTTCAGTGGGAGCTTGGCGTGCCTTGTTTTTTGTCACCAGGTGGCTGGGAGGCAGTGTGGTGACGTTGAAAAATGCTTCTGAGTCGTGGAAACGGAGCTGAGACCTGGTTCCTGCCACTTGGTGGCAGCTCGTGGGCAAATTACTAGGGACAGGAATGGAAATAATAATACATTCCCTAACGAGTCAGCATGGGGCTTCAAAGAGATGCACAGTGCTTGGCCCACAGGACATCTTCAGTTACTAGTAGCAGCCATTATTATTAGTTGTATACTTTTATCAATAGAGAATTGCTTGAATATTTAATTAATATTATATTTTATTATCAGCTGTATATTTCTATATATTATTAGCATATATGTTATTAGCAGCATTTTTTTTGGCTTATTTTTCATCTGAAATCCCTGTCCCTAGTTTCTAGTTATATGCTTTAATTCTCCATTATGTTCCCACATCTCTTGCAGAATGACTTTTACTGTGTTTCATTCCTTGGTGCTGTAGTTCTCATTGGTAATAGAAGAGAGGAGTTGAACAAAATAATTTTTAAATCCCTTTAGTCCTAAATTTCCATGTGCTGACCAGTGGGGTTTTTGAAGCCAAAAGTCCCTGCTTCTCAGAGGAAAGTTTTCAGGTCTATATTGGTTGCCTCCAATGATTAATTCCTTTGACTGCACAACGAAAAATATTGGATCAAAAAATCATTGTCAGGAGCTTTAAAAAGTGCTGGTAGTGGGGGTGGGGGATAAATCACTCTTTAATAAATATTGTCAAGCAAGCAGATAACAGTATGGAGAAAAATTAAATTGGATCCATATTTTATATGATACTTTGAACTGCATTTCAGATAGTTCAAAGAATTAAATATTTCATAACAACCTGTTAATGAAAAAAATCTTTTTATGATATCATACCAAATTTAATCCAGCCATGGAGGAGAAAAACATATTAGAAACGTTTTTTTCAGACAGGGTCTTGCTCTGGAGCCCAGGCTGGAGTGCCATGGCACAACCATGGATCACTGCAGCCTCAACCTTCCAGTCTCAAGTGATCCTCCCACCTCAGCTTCCCAAGTAGCTGGGACCACAGGTGGGCTCCACCATACCCAGCTAATTTTTGTGTTTTTTATAGAGAGGGGTCTTGCTATGTTGTCCAGGTTTGTCTCAAACTCCTGAGCTCAAGCCATCCTCCTGCTTTGGCCTTCCAAAGTGCTGGGGTTATAGTTGTGAACCACTGTGCCCAGCCTATTTGAAGCTTTCAGAAGTACAGGTTATGACCAGAGATGCAATGCAAATGATCAAATATGTCAAGTCAAACTAAAATTTCCATACATACAATGTATTAAAATAAATATAAAAAGAAAGAAACGAGATGAAGAAAATAAATTAGACAATGTCCGATTAAAGCGTCATTGTTCAAACATAACAAGCACATGAATGTAAGAATTATAGGTAGACTACATTTAGTAGATGATTACAGGTGATCCAAAACAGGAGATAGTATATTACCTCATGGGAAAAGAGTCTGTGAACCAACAGAAAAAAGGGAATATAAAATAAGGAGGCAAAATTCACAGCAATAATAATGTCCAGTGTAGCAAGGACTACACCATCACCATTGGAAAAGAAAATATTCTTTTCCACTGCAGAGGGGTTACATCTTTCTGGAGAATAAGTTTGCAATATGTAGCTGTCTCTCTAAAAATTCTTTATGCCCTTTAATCCAATAATTCTATTTTGGAAATATATCCTAAAGGAATTAACTAAAAAGAAATGATGCCAGTTATAGCTGCTCCATTTATAGGACAAAAAATAAAAAGAAAGGGAGAGTTTATTCCAACAAAAAGTTGAAATGTGGTCATACATACACTCATTCATGCACGCATGCGCACACACACAAAGTACACATATATTAACTCTCCAGGCAGAAAAAGTGTATGTGGGCTATGTAAATACTTGGTAGTTTTTTAGGGAAAATAACCTTAAGGTGAAAAAGAGAAGCACAAGATACTAGTTACATAATGAGTGTAGCTGCAACGATTCATGCAGTGATTGCTTATTCAGTTGAGTTTATGTCTCATGGTCTCTATTTTGCCTGTGAATTAGAGACAAGCTATTTGTTGTTATGTTGTTTGCTGCAAGTTCTTGGGAATGAGAAGGGCAAGAGATGGTGGAAGTGAGACTTGAGAAGAATGTCTAAGAATTGAAGTGGCTGTTTGGGGGAATGGGATGAGAGGCTAAGGATTCCTGGAAGGACTGTGCCTGAGGTTACAGAGCCTGAACTTCTCAATTGGTTCCAATCTGAAGAGTGTGAATTTTTTTCCCCAACACTGATCCAAAGCCAGGATGTGGGAATAAAGAAGGAGACGGAATCAATAAACAAAGGCTTAAGTTTGCAGACAGGTAAAAAAAATGACCAAGGAGGGAGTGAGTTGAAGTATTATCGGTAGATGTGTCAAGTATTGGTTGAAGTAATAGAAATGACTCATTAACTTAAGCAGAGAATAGCTCATAGGTCAAAGGGAAGTTTGAAGAATGAGCTTAAAAAAACAGATAGGAACCAAGAGGGATCAGACAGCCATGACTGGCATGAGCAGCCAGGACACCCTGCTGGAATGACTGTTGGAGCTGCCCAGGGGCCCTACGGGGTCTGCCTTTTCTGGATGCTGCTGCTGTGAATACTCTCTAACCTCTCCATTTGTCTCTGGTGGTCATGAGTTGAGGCCTCAGGTGGGAGCATCTAATTGGCTGATCCTTGGTCATGGGTTCAGTATTTACTTCCAGAAGGAAGAAGGAAGTATCTGTCCACTTCAGCTCCCATACTGGTGGTGAATCTCCACCTCCCAGCAGAATCTCATTACAGAAATTCTCCGTAATTAGAAAAGGTATAATGAGGTGTGTCTGACTGTTTCATCATGGCTGGAAATCCAGCTTCTCTGGGGTTCCCTTGGCCAACAGTGGGTACACTTAGTTGGTTGGGGTACTTAGAATTTTATTTTTAATTTGCAAGCCAAAATAAGGCTCTAAAGGAAGACTTGAAGCAATGTGGAAGAGTCCCTCTCTCTTTCTCCCTCCCTCTTTGGTAGTTGAGTCTTTTTCGTGGCTTCACCCCCTGCCCAATATCCCATCCCTCCTTCCGGGCATCTTCCACTGGAAAAGCTCCAGCTTTGGGACTCTGATGACACTTCCTCATCCTACTGACCTTCAAGTCCTGGCAATGGTGGCAGCTTCCTATATCTCCAATCTTTGGGAAGTCTCTCAGTTCCCTATTTGGCTTCTCAGTCCTTGTATAAATTTCTTTTATTAGGTTCTCATTGTTTGAAAGACCTTGAGTGTTATCTGTTCTCCTGACGGGATCCTGACTGACATGATACTGACAGCAAAAACTAAACATTGTGGAATTCACTTGATCTTCATCTGAATTCTCAGGTCATCAGATTGAGACAGAGCCTCCCGTCACCTGAGAACAACTGGGGAGTTATAATTGGAAGCAGTGTGTGTCTTGCTGTCTATCAAATCCTTTCTCTTTCCTTTTAGATGCTCAGCTAGACTTGGTTTCCCAGTCATACAGTAGATTCCTGGCTAGTGGAATAGGGGTAGAATTTATGCCTGCAATTTCCAGGCCTGATTCATAAAAATCTCCTTTCTCTCTTTCTTCTTTCTGCTGGCTGGACTTTATTACTCAGGACAACACTGGATGTACATGTTGAAGAGGTCAGAGCCTCTGTCTACCTGGGTCCTAAACTGTTGAACTAGAGCAGACCCTTCCCATATGAGCCACTAACAATTAGACTTGATATGAATGAGAGATAAACATCATGGTAAGTCACTGAGATTTGGGGGTTTCTTTGTTGATGCATCCTATGTTACCTTAACTAACATATGATATGAGAATTTTTTTTTTTATTAGGAAGCATGATGGTTAAGAATGGAGGTAGATGGGGTTAGAATCCCAGCTCTGCCACTTACCAGCTTTATGACTTTGAGCAAGTCACTAAATCTCTCTAAGCCTCAGTTTCTTCTGCTATAAAATAGAAATAATAGTATCATTCCATGGTGACATTGTAAGAAATGAGTAGACATAATTCTGTACATAATATCTATATGCATAATTCCACACATAACTATATTATATTAATACTATAGGTAATTAGCTGAGAATTCAGTAAGTGTTAGGCATTTTTGTTACTATTCAACTAGAAGGTAGATTAGGTCTACTTTCACTGTGTGCTATTTTAAGTAAGTGTTGTGTCATAACGGTAAGGTGCATCATTGTAAGTTGAGGAAAGCACTATTTTTAGATAAATGGAACATCATTATTCAGCCAATCACATGGCCATTGAACTTTCTTCCTGGGGTTGTCATCAGATTTTTCCACAGCCATTGCTGGAAAATAATGTGACTGATTTCATCTTCTTAGGGAACCTTCAGCATGCCATTGAAAGTGTGAATAAAGACAGGATTTTCTAGACCGCAGCCTCACCTGACCTCTCCAGTTAGGACTGACGACTCCGTTCTTGCCCTCATTGTGCACTTGACACTACAGGACATTTGCTTATTGCCCAGCTAGCTTTGTTATGTCACTATACAGGAAACAAATGAAAGAAAGTTTAATGGAGGGACCATGTAGAGGTAAAGGAAAACCAAGAGTGATAGAGCACTTCCAGGCTACACTGTGAGGGGCCACTGTCAGCCCTGGGTCTGGAAAAGGCAGGGACAGAAGGGTTGTTTGTAGCTCTGGGAGCAGGCTGCTTCTCAGTAGTTGTGGCTGCAGGGAAGTGCAGCCATTGTCAAGCCTTAGCAGATCATGGAGGAAGCCCGGGCAATGCTTCACCTTCCTCTCCTGCTGCCCTTCTTCTCCTGCTGTGCTTCCTAGTGACTGAGCCCAACTGAAGCTGGAGGGTGAAGGAGCCCTGTTGATACTATCCAGAAAAGTCAGTTTCCAGGGGCCACTAGGCAAGGTGGCAAAGGGTAGAAAATGGATCTAGAGAGGCAAAGAATATCCCATACTTAGCCCTAAGGAACAGAGATTCTTACTAACAGAGTTCCTTTCTTAATGCTTTTGTATCTTCAGCGTTCAGCAAAGAACACATATAGATGTTAGTAGAATAAATGAATGAATGAGCGAACAAATAAATGGGGAGAACAAAAATGCTTACACTTAAATTTGGAAAAAAAAAAAGTATAATGTTCACATATCCTTCACTTGCCCTGGAGACAAGGAAACTTCCTGCTGGAAATGAGAGTTCTCGCAGACTCCAGGCAATCAGTGCTCTATGAGCCCATTGCATCCCTGGTCTCATCCATCCTTCATCAGGCATTAGCAGTTGCTTTTCCCCACTGGGGTCATTCCTTGCCTATAGCTACTGTGTCTTCCAGTGTAGATCAGCCTTTCCAGGCTACAGTGCTGTTTCTGAAGCTCTTCAAAAAGTCAAAGGGCCTCCACCGATGCCCACGTGCCTGTTGTCTTTTGTCCTAGATGTCCTTGACCTTTTCCTTGATAGCTCTTGAATTGCACTAAAACTTGAATTTCAACATTCAGGCTGATATTCCTTGTTTCTTTACTGCAGGTCCAGCACTATCAACTACTCAAGTTTTGTCAGGCAATGGATGAAAACTGTTTGCTAATAATAAAAAGGAGGGCACATAGAAGTGCAATAGCTATTTCAGAACATTTCAACTCAGGGCATGGCAGTAGCTCTCACCGGTCACACTAGGGGTATACTGTGGAGTCTCTGACACTTCCCTTCTTACATAGTGTACTGTTCTGTATGATATGTTCTTCTCCTTTTTGGCTTAGTAATTTATTTTAGAGATGCATAATGTATAATAAGTAGACAACATCCCAGAGCTGTAGAAATAGGATATGCATTTACCAGCAAAAGGAAAACTTTTTGGAAAGTTATAAACATTCAGAGCAAATGCATAGTAGGCATAGTTTCGTTATGAAACTTCACATTTTTTAAGATACAATGTTTCATATATTTTAAATAATTTATTTTGAGACAAGTCTTTTGTCCTAGGATCAAGTATGCATCTCAGAGGAAAATAGACAGTGGGTATATGGAAAATGTATCTTCTGTGGTTTTGCTGGTTGGCTTAGTTGCTCTATTTGCTCTCAAGACTATTGGGGGAAAATAATAACTAAGAAAACAGAAATTCATTCAAAAGGGTGTGGAGGAAAAAGGAAGGAAAGAAACTTTTTATCTGAAGAATGAGAGCCCCTTTAAATTATCAGGCCCCAAAAGGCACTGAATGAAATAGCAGTCCCATCACTCCCTCTTAAACTAAACCATTATCTTTTGAAGCCACTTGCCATGTGGGCTGTAGACCAGCTGAAGCCATGTTGCCATAAATGCCATCAGCCGGACACTGTAACCCTATATCCTGCAGTCCCACGAGGCGTGGCCAATCGCCAAGCAATCATTCTCTGAAAACCAAGGAGAAATCCTGTCCAACAACTTTACCTCAGACCACTCTGTGTTCCCTTTGCCTTTAAAAACCTGCTTACAACAAAAGCTAACAGAGCACTCCCCAACGCAGCTGGAAAGGGTGTCCCAGCAGCTGTCTTCCCTTTGCTCAAGTAAACTCTTTAAATTATAGTTTGTGTCTCAGCCTCTTCCTTTTAGGTCAACAAGGACATCAACTAATACGTCCAGGTGTGTGCAGCTTTGGTATTCACATAAATAAGATTTTTTAAAGCCTCAATTTTTAGTAACCATCACTAATCATTAAGCCCATTCACATTTTCTAAGTTGAGTGTGTTACTAACGGTCACAGATCAAGTTTCTTTTTGGTCATGACTTAGTCATGTGAAATGTGACCAAGCTTATTTCTAATTTTTATTGTAGGAAAGATTTTGTCATGGAGATGGGATGTTTTTCCTTCAATTCATGATGGCCAAATTAGGACTCTGAGGATGTAAAATCACATGCTCACGTCATCTCAAATAAATAAACATGTTATCTACATTTTATTCATGAATTCACTATTCCTTGGATGCCTTTTTGTTTGTGTCCTATACCTGGTGCTTCAAGATATCATAAAAAGCGAGACATGGTCCCCCGCCCAAAAGGAGCTTTTCCAGTTGGAGGGAAAATAAATGTTTAATAGTTGCATGAACCAAAATGTGAGCACCATCACCAACGTGTGTTTGACTAAGTACCATTTGCGTGGAAGAGAGAAGATACATAAAATTCTGAAGGGAGAGAGCTGACTGAAGACAAATTCAATAAAAACTTCCTTTTTAGAATCAACAGACTCTTTAAGATGAGATTGGTGGGATTGGAAATAACAAGGGTCAGTGGAGGAAATGATGGATACAGGTACCCAGAGGACACGGTTTCTCTGTGAAGCATGGAACTGGACAGACGTAAGCCGGGAGGAAAGAGGTTAATTTCAGCAACACAATGATGGCCATCTAACTGCTATGGGCCCAGTGACCATGTGCATAGATTGGCGTGTCTGTAGTCTTTCCTAGGTTAAGTGCTAAGATTGGGATGGAGAAAGAAACCAAAACTGGATAAATCATTTTACTGTAGAAAGCTTGTTAAGGGATTACTTTCAGATTAAAAAATGTGACATGAAAGAAGGTAGGTAAGAGAATATTCACAAGTGATATCAAACATCTAGCTACTGTCACTGGATTATAAAAATATGTTACTTTATTATGGAAGTGATCACAGGCACTGTTGAAGCCACCTTTGCAAAACTACGACAGTAAGGAAAATCCGACATGGCTCCTCTAATCTTGCTTCTAGCCTCAAAGGTTGGCCGTCTTTGCTCCTGGGTGTGGGCCAAGCTAATTTAGGGAGAAATTTAGTTTATAGTTTAAATGATAATAGCCCTTCCCCAAAACTAAGCTGTTCTTGTAAAACTAATGAAAGATCACCAAGCTAGGAGGATAAGAAGGGTTTGAATTAGAAATGATTACAAGCCATTATTCCTGAGGTCATATGATTTGAAATTTCAATTATTCTTGCAAATATGAATAACATCAGTATTGTAGAAGCTAAGATTGGCTTTTTGAGACGTCCAGATGGCTCCACCTGGACCTGCCAGCCAGTCCCGTCCCACCCCACCCCCACCCCAGGAACTGACTCAGCATAAGACAGTTTCAATTCCCTATGATTTCATCTCCTACCCAACCAATCAGCATGCCTCCTATCCTGCTCCCCTGCCTATCAAACTACATTTTTAAAACCCCTGATCTCCAAGCCTTTGGGGAGATTGATTTGAGTAATAACTCCATCTCCGACATGCTGTGTCCAGCTCTGCCAATTAAACTTTTTCCTTACTGCAATGCTATGGTTTCAATGAGTCAATTTGCGTGTGCAGTAGGTGATTGGGGGGTTACCCTTCCAACAAATAATACAACAAATAAATTAAAAATACATCAGTACAACTAAGAACTAAGCATGAGTTTAAGGGGACTCAAAAGCACTCTTCTTTTCTCTCTCTCTCTAAGTTTTTACTGGTCTTTGAGTTTGACCAGGTGTCTCGACTTCAGCACTACCGGCACTTTGAACAGGACAATCCTTTGATGTTTGAGACTGTCCTGTTCACTGCAGAATGTTTAGGAGCATCCCTGGCCTCTACCCACTAGATGACAGTAGAACCCTCCTCACCCCCAACAGCCCAGTGTGACAACCAAAAATGTCTCCATACATTGCCAAACATCCCCTGGCAGCAGGACACAAAATCACCTCTTGAGAACCATGAGTTTAGACAAATGAATGTATTTTTTAAAAAATAGGTACTGAATGTGTTTAACAAAAGATCATACAAGTGAAGTTGGCACAGAAAGAAAAACATATATATATATATATATATATATATATATATATATACACACACAGAGTGACATTCCCTGTGATTTCATCTCTGACCTAACAAGTCAGCATGCCCCCCACAGCCCTAATCCTCTGTCCACCAAACTATATTTGAAAAAACCCCTAACCTGTGAGCCTTTGGGAAGACTGGTGCTAAGAGAAATCTCTTGTTTCACTCTCTGAAGGTTTGTTGAAAATCCAACTCACAAGAGGAGATTAATAGGAGGAATGGGATTCAAGTCTGTTAATGTGCCCACAGGAAAGAACCAAGGATTACTTCCCGTGTTAGTCCATTTTCACACTGCTGATCAAGATATACCATAGACTGGGCAATTGACAAAAGAAAGAGGTTTATTGGATTTACAGTTCCACATGTCTGGGGAGGCCTCGCAGTCATGAGAGAGGGTAAAAGGCAAGGAGGAGCAAGTCACATCTTACATGGATGGCAGCAAGCAGAGAGCGAGACATTGTGCAGGGAAACTCCCGTTTCTAAAACCACCAGATCTTGTGAGACTTTTTCACTATCACAATAACAGCATGGAAAAGATCCACCCCATAATTCAATTAACTTCCATTGGGTCTCTCCCACAACACATGGGAATTGTGGGAGTTACAATTCAAGATGAGCTTTAGGTGGGGACACAGACAAACCGTATCATTCCACCCCTCGTCCCTCCCAAATCTCACGTCCTCACATTTCAAAACCAATCATGCCTTCCCAATAGTCCCTCGAAGTCTTAACTCATTTCAGCACTAACTCAAAATTTCACAATCCAAAGTCTCATCGGATACAAGGCAAGTCCCTTCTGCCTATGAGCCTGTAAAATCAAAAGCAAGTTAGTTACTTCCTAGATATAATCGGGGTACAGGCATTGGGTAAATATGACTATTCCAAATGAGAGAAACTGGCCCAAACAAAGGACCTACAGGCCCACGCAAGTCCAAAATCCAGCAGGGGGGTCAAATCTTAAAGCTCCAAAATGACTCCTTTGACTCTGTCTCACATCCAGGTCATGCTGCTGCAAGAGGTTGGGTCCCATAGTCTTGGGCAGCTCCACTCCTGTGGCTTTGCATGGTACACCTTGCCTCCCGGCTGTTTTCATGGGCTGGTGTTTGAGTGTCTGTGGCCTTTCCAGGCACATGGTGCAAGCAGTCAGTTCCTCTATCATACTGCAGTCTGCAAGACAGTGGCCCTCTTCTCACAGCCCCACTAGGCAGTGTGCCAGTAGAGACTCTGTGTGTGGGGGCTCTAACCCCACATTTCCCTTCTGCACTGCCCTAGCAGAGTTTCTCCATAACAGCCCTGGCCCCACAGCAAATTTCTGCCTGGACATCCAGGCATTTCCATACATCCTCTGAAATCTAGGTGGATGTTCCCAAACCCCAATCCTTGTCTTCTGTGCACTCGTAGGCTCAACACCACGTGGAAGCTGCCAAGGCTTGGGGCTTGCACCTTCTGAAGCCACAGGCTGAGCTCTACATTGGCCTCTTTTAGCCGTGGCTGTAGCAGCTGGGATACAGGGTACCAAGTTCCTAGGCTGCACACAGCAAGGGGACCCTGGGTCCAGCCCACAAAACCACTTTTTCCTCATAGGCCTCTGGGTTTCTTTCATGGCTGCCATGAAGACCTCTGATATGCCCTGGAGACATTTTCCTCATTGTCTTGGGGATTCATCTTCAGGTCCTTACATGCAAATTTCTGCAGCAGGCTTGAATTTCTTCTCAGAAAATGGGATTTTCTTTTCTATCACATTGTCAGGCTGCAAATTTTCTGAACTTTTATGCTCTGTTTCCCTTTCAAAACTGAATGCCTTTAACAGCACCCAAGTCACATCTTGAATGCTTTGCTGCTTAGACGTTTCTTCTACCAGAAACTCTAAATTATTGCTCTCAAGTTCAAAGTTTCACAAATCTCTAGGGCAGGGGCAAAATGCCACAGGTCTCTTTGCTAACACATAACAAGAGTCACATTTGTTCCAGTTCCTAACAAGTTTCTCATTTAATCTGAGGCCACCTCAGCTTGGATTTCATTGTCCATATCATTATTGGCATTTTGGTCAAAGCCATTCAACAAGTCACTAGAGAATTCCAATCTTTCCCACATTTTCCCGTCTTCTTCTCAACCCTCCAAACTGTTTCAACCTCTGCCTCTTACCCAGTTCCAAAGTCGTTTTCACATTTTCAGATATCTTTTCAGCAGTGCCCTGCTCTACTGGTACCAGTTTACTGTATTAACCCATTTTCAAGCTGCTGATAAAGACATACCTGAGACTGGGCAATTTACAAAAGAAAGAGGTTTATTGGACTTACAGTTCCATGTGCCTAGGGAGGCCCCATGGAACTGTGGGGAAGAAAGTGAAAGGCACATCTCACATGGCAGCAAATAAGAGAAGAGAGAGCTTGTGTAGGGTATCTCCTGTTTTTAATACCATCAGAACTCATGAGACTTATTCACTGTTATGAGAACAGCATGGGAAAGACCCAGCCCATGACTCAATAATCCCCCCTCAGGTCCCTCCCATAACACGTGGGAATTGTAGGGGTTACAATTCAAGATTTGGGTGGGGACACAGACAAACTATATCACCCCCAAATCCCAACAAGGCCCAGATACTTATATAGCCTTATTTCAGAGGCTAGGAGAGAGAGGGGGAATATAGGTAATTCTGTTTAGGGGCAATACATGATTACTAGGGAGAAGGAATGGATGGGAGTGGAGATTAACTTGTAAATGTTTCTCTTTTGAAACAGAATGAGCCTGAGAGACAGTTATTATCTTGTGAAAGAGTGTGTTCAGGTGCAGTTACATTCTTGATCTTCTTTCTCCCCCCACCCCCTGCAAAAGATAATGAAATAACAGGGAGGCGAAGGAAAAACCAAAATTGTTCACCTTGGTAGGTCTGTCCTGTCTTTATGTAGATAGAGAAAAAGTTTCTTCCAGCTTTTGCTGACCTCTAAGGGCCCTTAATTCATTTCTTACACCAGGGAGCCAAATTTTGGGGTGATGTTCCCTGTTCCCTGTACTCTCTCATTCATCAGGAAATACATTCTCAGTTATTCCTAGTAATCTCAATTATTGCTTAGCAGAGAACACATTGATTAGTATTTCTGAAGAAGCCACTGTCTTGAGCTCTCCAAGCCAAGGTTGAGATACTCCTGTCAGCCAACCTCTGCTGGCTGAACCAAGAACTTTCTGAACCCAGCATGGTACAGATTCTCATGTTTTCACCTGGTATATGGCAGATGTACCTTGCAGCAATAATTTAAACATACCCTGAAATGATTTTAGGGTCTAAGAAGAATGTGTGTTTGGAGTTCCAAGCTAAGGAATCCAGGAGTAACCAACCTGGAGACTTCTAAGCTAAGGAATCCAGGAGTGGCCAACCTGGAGACTGAGGGGATTGAGGCCCTTCGTTTTGGGTTAGATGGAGGTCATTAAAAGGAGGGTGCTGACTGAAAATGCTGTGCCTTTCACAAACGCTAGTGCTGCTCCTGTCCAGCCTGCCACCACTGGGCTGCCCTGCATGGAGGTTCCCTTATAAACCCTACGTCTTATTCATTGTCTCCAGGTCTCTTATTTGGCCTCTAGGATATGGTGCCATCCCTATCAGAGTCGATAGGGGTCTAGCTTGACAGCTGGTGAGCATTTCATGGCTGATCAAGCTCAGAGAAGGGTCTTAAATGCAGCTGGTTGATGCAGATGGCCTTTCTCTGGGGTTTATTATGTCATCTCAAAGTAGAGGTGTAAGATATTGGAAGCATGTTCAGTTGAATTAAAATGCCTTTGCAAAAATTATAACTGAGGAAATCATGACAGTGAAAGAGATCAAACCTAGCCAACTCCATCTTGCTTCTAACCTTTAAGCTGTCCTTGTTCATTCCTGGACATAGGCTTAAACTAACCCTGGGAAATAATTTAGTTTATGGTTTGACTCTAAAACAAAGTTAATAATAACCCTTTCCCAAAAAGACCCCTTTCTTGCCTGGGGACCAGTCTGCCTTTGCAGGACTAACAAATTAGCTACAAGATTAGAAATTAGAGATTAGGGGCTATTCAGCCTTTGGCTTCAAGAGTCTGAACCTCCCCAAATTGCCCCTGGAGATAGTACCACTATTGTAAAACCTAAGGTCAGTGCTTGAGATATTCTGCAGACCCTGCACTCAGTGGATCTTCTGACATCACCCAGAGCTGTAATCTGAGTCAACCAATTCTGTGATCCCACCCAGGAACAGAAGACGGCAAGAAAACCTCATTTCAATCCCCACCCTACAATTTCATCTCTATTGTGACCAATCAGCATCCCCACTTCCTGAGCCTCTACTCATCTATTTATCTTTAAAAACTCCAATCCCCAAATGCTCAAGGAGACTAATTTGTGTAGCAATAAAACTTCTCTGGTGTCCCGCACAGCTGGCTCTGTGTGAATTACTCTTTCTCCATTGCAATTCCCCTGGCTTGATAAATCAGCCCTGTCTAGGCAGCTGGCAAGGTGAACCCACTGGCCTGTTACAGAATAAGCCCCACGATAATGGCCCTTCTTGTCTGGAGGGAGCAAGTCCAATTGCTCAGCCTTTGATAGACAGCATGCTCCAATCCAACAGAGTCAACACTGTAATCGATTCTCACTGCTATGCAGAATTAACTTATCAATGGCAGCTGTGCTGTCCTGTTTTCAATCTCCAGGGCTTTAAGCATTGGCATCCTTTTTAGAAATGCTTTATATTTTATGTAGGAGAGTAGAGGATATTTTTATCTGAACCACCTGGCATCAGAATTCTCTTTAGGGAGAGAGCTGACTTCATTGGGAAACAAAAAAAATTGGTAAATATTTGAAATGGTGGAAGAGATGTCTAAGTTACATTTAAGTGGAAAAGGTCATCATGATCACAGATGCTCTGTGGAAAACAAGGAGGTGATTCTGCTTTGCTTTTTGAAGGAGATGGGGAAATGAAAGAGAGAAAAAGGAAGAGCGCATGGAGCAGGCGTCCCCAAACTACGGCCCTGCGGGCCACATGCGGCCCCCTAAGGCCATTTATCTGGCCTGCCGCACTTCAGGAAGGGGCACCTCTTTCATTGGTGGTCAGCGAGAGGAGCACAGTATGTGGTGGCCCTCCAACGGTCTGAGGGACAGTGAACTGGCCCCCTGTGTAAAAAGTTTGGGGATGCCTGGCATAGAGAGAGTAGGTGTATTAGTTCATTTTCATACTGCTGATAAAGACATACCTGAGACTGGGAAATTTACAAAAGAAAGAGGTAAAATTGGATTTATAGTTCCACGCAGCTGGGGAAGCCTCACAATCATGGTGGAATGCAAGGAGGAGCAAGTCACATCTTACATGGATGGCAGCAGGCAAAGAGAGGAGCTTGTGCATGGGACAAGCTCCTTTTAAAACCACTGGATCTGGTGAGATGTATTCACTGTCACAAGTACAGCCCAGGGAAAGACTTTCCCTCATTATTTATGTCCCACCAGGTCCCTCCCACAATGTGTGAGAATTCAAGATGAGATTTGGGTGTGGACATAGCCAAACAATATCATTCTACCCCTGGCTCTTCCCAAATTTCACATACTCACATTACAAAACCAATCGTGCCTTCCCAATAGTCCACCAAAGTCTTAATTCATTTCTAGCATTAATGCAAACATCCACAGTCCAAAGTCTCATTTGAGACAAAGCAAGTCCCCTCCGCCTGTAAGCCTGTAAAATCAAAAGCAGGTTAATTGCTTCCTAGATACAATGTGACTACAAGCATTGGGTAAATACAGCCATTCCAGATGGGACAATTTGGCCAAAACAGAGGGGCTAGAGGCCCAGTGCAAGTCTGAAATCCAGCAGGGCAGTTAAATCTTAAAGCCCCAAAATAATCTCCTTTGACTCCGTGGCTCAAATCCACAAATCACATTCATGTCATGCTTATACAAGAGGTGGGTTCCCATGGTCTTGCACAGCTCCACCTCTGTGGCTTTGCAGGGTACAGCCTCCCTCCCAGCTTCCTTCACAGGCTGGTGTTGTCTGTGGCTTTTCCAGGCACAGGGTGCAAGCTGTCAGTGGACCTTCTATTCTGGAGGATGGTGTTCCTCTTCTCACAGCTGTACTAGGTGATACCCCAGAAGAGACTTGGAGTGGGGGTTCCAATCCCACATTTTCCTTTCACGTTGCCCCAACAGAGGTTCTCCCTGAGAGCCCCGCCCCTGCAGCAAACTGCTGCCTGTACATTCAGGCATTTCCATACATCCTCTGAAATCTAGGTGGAGGTTCCCAAACCCCGTTCTTCTGTGCACTGGATCAACACCATGTGGAAGCTGCCAAGGCTTCAGAGGCTTAAACTCCCTGAAGCCACAACCCAAGCTCTACGTTGGTCCCTTTCAGCAATGGCTGGAGCAGCAGGGATGCAGAGCACCAAGTCCCTAGGCTACACACAGCAGGGGACCCTGCTCCTGGCCCACAGAATCACTTTTTCCTCATAGGCTTCTGGGTCTGTGATAGGAGGGGCTGCCATGAAGACCTCTGACATGCCCTGGAGACATTTTCCCCATGGTGTTGGTGACTAACATTCAGGCCCTCATTACTTATGCAAATTTCTGCAGCAGGCTTGAATTTGTCCTCAGAAAATGGAATTTTCATTTCTATCGCATTGAACTTTTATGCTCTTTTTCCCTTTTGAAACTCGATGCCTTTAACAACACCCAAGTCTCATCTTGAATGCTTTGCTGCTTAGAAATTTCTTCCACCAGATACCTTAAAATCATCTCTCTCAAGTTCAAAGTTCCACAAATCTCTAGGGCAGGGGCAAAATGCCACCAGCCTTGCTAAAACATAACAAGAGTCACCTTAGCTGCAGTTCCCAACAAGTTCCTCATCTCCATTTTAGAACACCTCAGCCTGGACCTTATTGTCTATATTGCTATCAGGCTTTTGGTTAAAACCATTCAACAAATCTCGAGGGAGTCTCAAACTTTCCCACATTTTCCTGTCTTCTTCTGAACCCTTCAAACCGTTCTAACCTCTGCCTGTTACCCAGTTCCAAAGTTGCTTCCACATTTTTGGGTATCTTTTCAGCAACACCCCACTCTACTGGTACCAATTTACTATATTAGTCCATTTTCATACTGCTGATAAAGACATACGTGAGACTGGGCAATTTACAAAAGAAAAGTTTATTGGACCTACAGTTCCATGTGGCTGGGGAAACCTCACAATTGTCATGGAGGGCAAGGAGGAGTGAGTCACCTCTTACATGGATGGCAGCAGGCAAAGAGAGGAGCTTGTGAAGGAAAATTTCCCTTTTTAAAACCATCAGACCTCATGAGACTTATTCACTGTCATGAGAACAGCACAGGAAAGACTTGCCCCCATGATTCAATTGCCTCCCACCAGGATCCTTTCATAACATGTGAGAATTCAAGATAAGATTTGGGTAGGGACACAGCCAAACCATATTAGCAGGGGGACAAGCAAGATGGTGAAAGCTTGTATAATTTTTGCCTTCCCTGGGACCTCCAAAATATCACAACAAAGAGTTCTTTATTTGTTAGGAACATATTAGACTGCAAGTAATAGAATATTAGACTCATGGTCACTTACATAAATGGGAGTTTATTTAAAATCAGAGCTATGTAATGGTTGGCATGGATTCAGTTGTTCAATGGTGCCATTAGGGACCCAGATACTGTCTATATTTCCACTGTATCATCCTTGTTCTGTTGGCTTTTGTGCTCATGTTTGCCACATTATGGTCTTAAGGTAGCTGCTATGGGTTCACATATTGTTCATATTACAAGGCAGGGAGAAGAAAAATGAGGGAAAAGTTACCAACAATGGCCATGTTCTTCTTTAAGAATTAACTAGCCTAAAGATAGTTAAGTCTTTCCCACGTTTCTACTTGCATCATGGGGCCTCCCTGAATACAAGAGTTGAAAGGAAATAATTTAGCTTGTATATCTTCTTTAATAGATGCAGGCAAGGGTGAAGGCACAGTGCTGGATCAGCTAAGCCTATAACATCTGCCATATTTACAGAATTCATAAATGTGGGCTGCATAGCAGCTAGTTTGGGAAATCAAAGAGAGCGATGAGTTTTCCACTGGGAGTTTGTGTGGTGTGAACAGACATAGCTCTTGAGAAAGAAAGAGGTCACAGAGGAGAAGAGGCCAGGGGAACGCAGCCCTTGAGAATGGACAAAATCCAGGTGAGAGCTTTTGGCTTCCACAGACTGTGGAATGGAAGGATGGGGCATGTCATGACACTGAGATTTCATGGTTGATGGCCCGGCTCTGTTGATCTTTAGTTAGTCACTAACTCCTGCTAGCTCTTCCTCTTTTCTAGTCTTCAAATTTGCCACTTTCACATAGTCCTTTCTTTAACATCACTGCTAATGAAGCAGGATATTTCCCTGACCCCTTCGAGGGACTTGTGACAGGGGTGCTTCATTTAATCAGTCTACCACTCTCAACTCCTCATGGGAGGGAGCATGTGATCAAATGAGTATGAGAACTAAAGTAAATGAGAGCTGGAACCAGTCAGCCACTTCAGCACTGGTGGGATCACCCAGACCCAACCCTTGTGGGAGGGATCAGACAGGTGAGCAGGTGCAGGAACTGGCCAGATGTGTTAGCACCAACAGGAGCAAACTCCACTCAGGATCCACTGCAACATCCAGGCAGGGGTGTCTGCAACTCCCAAAGCCCCAGAGGGAGTGTTACAGTGCTCTTTTAACTCTGCCATCTGTGGATGGCTTAAATGTTAACAGCTCAGTGGGCCCTTTTATCTTTTCATGTGAGGTGCCTGCCCTCCACCAGTGAGGGCAAAGAGCCAGTATAACAGCCTTTTGTATCCATGTTTGTGTCTTTCAAGCTCTTATCTGGCATCCAGAAAAAGTGAAGTTGCATGAATGAATTGAAGGATGGTAAATGCAGGGGATTTTATTGTCACTGAAAGTGGATCTCAGCAGGAAGGAGAGCTGGAAAGGGGATGGTGTGGGAAGGTAATCTTCCCCTGAGGTCCAGCTGGCTCTGGCCAGATTCTTGTCTCTAGCCAGACAATGCCATCAAGTTGTCTCTCTGAAATCAAACCACTTCTCTCTAACATCTAGACATAGTTGCTGCCTACTGGCTGGGTCTAGGGTTTTTGTATGCACAGGATAGGCTGGGGTGGGGCCATGGGTAGTTTAGGAAAAGACAACATTCAAGTGGGAGAAAAGGGTTAAAAGTTCTCACTTTGGGCCACAGTTGCAGACTTTTTGGCTTGAGGATGGGGTTTCACTGGGAACCCTCCTGTTTGCCTAGAATTTCTCTGCCCCCATCTCTATCACTAATGTCTCCCTTGCCATTCCTGAAATTTTCATAGATGTCTTGTCTGTCTGCCTTCAGCTTTTCTCCTTCTAGTCCAGCCTCAATTGCTTTTGCCTAGCAACTGCCCTGTACTTAAAAGTCTGCAAAATCACTTTCATGGAGAAAGAGCATAATTAATAAATGGCTGGAAAATGAAATGTCTCGGATGGAGTGAGAAATTAACAACAGAATTAGCCATCATCATGGATGGAGCTGGAAGCCATTATCCTTAGCAAACTAATGAAGGAACAGAAAACCAAATGCCACATGTTCTCACTTATAAGTGGGAGCTAAATTATGAGAACACATGGCTACATAGAGGGGAACAGCACACACTAGGGCCTACTGGAAGGTGGAAGCTGGGAGGAGGGAGAGGATCAGGAAAAATAACTAATGGGTACTAGGCTTAATACCTGGGTGACAAAATAATCCACACAACAAACCGCTCCCCTCATGACACACATTTACCTGTGTAACGAACCTACACGTCCTGCACATGTACCCTTGGACTTAAAAGTTAAAAAAAAAAAGGTAGCTGGGTGCGGTGGCTCAAGCCTGTAATCCCAGCACTTTGGGAGGCCGAGGCGGGTGGATCACGAGGTCAAGAGATCGAGACCATCCTGGTCAACATGGTGAAACTCCGTCTCTACTAAAAATACAAAAAATTAGCTAGGCATGGTGGCACGTGCCTGTAATCCCAGCCACTCAGAAGGCTGAGGCAGGAGAATTGCCTGAACCCAGGAGGCGGAGGTTGCAGTGAGCCGAGATCGCACCATTGCACTCCAGCCTGGGTAACAAGAGCGAAACTCAGTCTAAAAAAAAAAAAAAAAAGTTTAAAAAAAGAGAATTAGTCATTGTAATGTTTGGGTTGTGACATCCTTTGCTCCTGAGAACTCATTACTCAAACACAGGCCCTTCGGCCTCAGGTCCTCAGCATGTAGTTTCTTTGGATCTTCGGGTACCAAAGGGGGCCCATCCAGTAATCTTTGGTGCACATTATTTGTAAAGTTCAAATAGATAAGTTACATTTATCCAAAACGAGCAACAGAAATGTAATGAAATGAAAACAATCTTTGAACAGTAACTATCCACAGAAAATGTGTTTTAGAATATTTCATTGTTATGGAAAAATGGTTAAATATCCTGCTAAGTCAAAAAAGTGGGCTCCAAAACAGCATGTATGACTTGAGTTTTACACACGTGTATGTGTGCGTGCATGCATGCACACACACACAAAGAGAGAGAGAAAGAGAATGAGAGAGGAATTTAACCATAGGTGTATCTTAGGCACCAATTTTAGAATTTAATTCCAGTAAAGTGTGACTCCATTATCTTGTTTAATCCATGCAATCAACACATCTATTAATAGGTATTAAGGTTATAGTTGCTTGATATGAAAATGTAACAGATTAAATACTGCTAGGAAGCAGGACTACTTGGAATTCTCCCTGCCTCCCAGGTTATTTTAAGATATTGCTTTTGTTTCTTTTAGTCTAGTTGAGCAATTCTCAACACTTTTTATGTATAAGAAGCACTCTCCAGGGTTATAAACACAAAATTGTGTATACTGTATCTTATGAGTGATTTAAGGACAGTTCAGCAATAATTTGCAAGTTTCCCCCCTTATTAGCTGATACGGTTTTGCTGTGTTTCCACCCAAATCCCCACTTGAATTGCAGCTCCCATAATTCCCATGTGTTGTGGGAGGGACTTGGTGGGAGATAATTGAATTATGGGGGCAGTTTTCCCCATACTGTTCTTGTCACAGTGAATAAGTTTTGCGAGATCTGATGGTTGTATAAGGGAAAACCCCTTTTGCTTGGCTCTCATTCTCTCTTGCCTGCTGCCATGTAAAACATGCCTTTCACCTTCTGCCATGATTGTAAAACCTCCCTAGCCACATGGAACTGTGAATTCATTAAAACTCTTTTTCTTTCTTTCTTTCTTTTTTTTTTTTTTTGAGATGGAGTTTTGCTCTTGTTGCCCAGTGCAATGGCACGATCTCAGCTCACTGCAACCTCTGCCTCCCAGGTTCAAGCAATTCTCCTGCCTCAGCCTCCCCAGTAGCTGGGGTTACAGGCGTGTGCCACCACACCTGGGTAAATTTGTATTTTTAGTAGAGATGTGGTTTCTCCATGTTGGTCAGGCTGGTCTCAAACTCCTGACCTCAGGTGATCCACCCACTTCAACCTCTCAAAGTGTTGGAATTACAGGTGTGAGCCACTGTGCCAGGCCAAACCTCTTTTTCTTTATAAACTATCCAGCCTCAGGTATGTCTTTATCAGCAGTTTGAAAATGGACTAATACATTAGCTGACTTTGGAATCAAAGCTTCAGTCATATGCTTTCACCATACTTATAAAGAAAAATCCAGATGAATATAATGCATATTAAAAAGTGAAGAGGATTTCTTCTTGGTAATGGAAAGTTTTTAAAAGTAAAAAACTTTTACTTTATTTTTCACTGTATTTTTAACTTTTTCTATAGTGAAGTCCTATTAAATGATAAAAGTTCATGAACAATATTCAATCCACTTGTTCTCCCATGACCTGCTTGGCAGCTGAAGACAGAGCTCATTATCAAAAGCAACCTGGATGATTCTAGCAGTAAGCCCCAACCTGAAACAGCTCCTGGACTTACAGATGTGTTATTTTTCACTGCAAGACAGGAACCATAGGGTGACAGTATTGGGGATGAATTAATCCAGCTGAATTTAGGGATAAACCAACCGACTCACTGGATTACAATGCTAGTTCAGAAACTCCCAGGCCACCTTTCTCCCATCATTCTCTTTGGAATGATCAGTTTTGTGATTTGTACACATATCGCATTTCAAGAGTCTGTACTTTGCTAACACAGTCCTACTTTTAGCTAACTAGATAATATCGTTTCTGCATAAAGGTGAGGATTCTCATTTTTCCAATGTTTAGTTGATTCTTAAGGGAAGAATATTTCATGTAATAGGATAGCTTGGTTTAGATTTATCATGCTGAGCATCTGATAAGACAAATCAGTAACTCTGCCTGTTTGAAAGAATTTAAAAACACAACCAGTTTAGCCACTCCATGTTGTTTGGCCAGTATAGAAACCTGTCTTGTGTTCTTGAATTTTTCAGAACCTCTGCCTACCCGCCTTTAGGGTATAGAGCAAAATGCTCTTTTTCTGGGCTTGTTAAATTCTTTTATCTTGGCACATGTGCTCAGGTACTGTAGGCAATATCTAAAAGGATAAAGAAATATAAACAAAGCATCCTTCCAAAATCTTCATCCAGTAAAGTTTTATTTGATGTTGAGATGTCTGTTTGTCCAGCAGAAACAATGAAGATCGATGGGCCATCCAGTGGCACTCTCTCTCCCCAGGAAATTGCTGTGGTTTTCAGCCCAGCCTCTTTCTTCTCTTTGCCTGTGTCTCCGCTGGGACAGCTTTGAAAGTCTAGAAGCAGCCATAAAAGGGCCCACACGGGAAGTTTCCATCTTGTACCGAAAAAGGAGACAGTAAAAAACAGGTCATTTATTTTTACATGCTCTTTTTCCTTTTTTCCCTCTCCTGCTTATTGTCCCATCAGATACCACGAAATTGTGAAGAGGAGTAAAATCTTGTCACCTAAGATCCACCTAGATGTAAAATAGTAGAGAGATTGTAGTTACCGTTGTTCTCTTTGAAAGCCAACAGGATAATTCACATATGTAGGATGATAGGGTTTGGCTGCATCCCCATCAAAATCTCATCTTGAACTGTAGATTGCATAATGCCCACGTGTTGTGGGAGGGACCCGGTGGGAGGTACTTGAATCATGGGCTGGTTATCTCCATACTGTTCACAAGATAGTGAGTGAGTGAGTTCTCATGAGATCTGATGGTTTTATAAGGGCCTTTCCCCGACTTTGCTCTGTACTTCTCCTTGCTGCTGCCATGGCTTCCCCTTCTGCCATGATTGTAAGTTTCCTGATGCCTCCCCTGCCCTGCGGAATTGTGAGTCAATAAACTTCTTTCCTTTATAAATTACCCGGTTTCGGGTATATTTTTATTAGCAGCATGAGAACAGACTAATACATAAGGGATGTTGTAACCATCAGAGACTATAAATCTGTAGAGATTATATCAGTATACAAGCGTACAAGCAGTAGTGCTTGTTTTTAGTTTTGTTTTATTCCGTTTAGTTCGGCCTGATGAAAAATGATATCACTACATTAGCACAGTGCACAAGCTTTGAGCAAGAGCTTCCTTTTCCCTTGGAGGAGCCATGGGAGATACAACAAAGGAGAAAACAGGTTTATGAACCTAGTGAGATGCTGGACAGCATTCTTTAGGAGATTACAAAAGAAGGTCATGAAAAACAACTATTGCCCCAGACCCACATGCCCTAATGAGGTTTCTATGAGACTTTAATTCAGCCTTAAGCATCCATGGAACATATTTTAAGAAAGGGTAGACTGAAGGTCTATTCAGGGTAGTTTTCTCTTTTCTGGTAGCATCATCAGGCTCATTACATTTCACATATTTTTATTTATTTGTTTGAGACAGTCTTGCTCTGTCACCCAGATTAGAGTGCAGTGGCTTGATCGTGGCTCACTGCAGCCTCTGCCTCCTGGATTCAAACAATTCTCCTGACTCAGCCTCTCAAGTAGCTGAGATTATAGCTGTGTGCCACCACGCCTGTTTAATTTTTGTATTTTTAATAGAGAGAGGGTTTTGCCATGTTGGCCAGGCTGTACTTGAACTCTTGACCTCAGGAAATCTGCCCATCTTGGCTCCCAAAATGCTGGGATTATAGGCATGAGCCACCTCACTCAGCCCAACTTCACATATTTTTAAATGTTAAAAACACTTTTAAATGGAAATCAGTCATGATTTTCTTCACAAACATTTTATTTCACTACAATGCTAGCTTTTCTCCCCATTAAGAATAGAGAGTGTGTTAGTTCATTTTACGTTGCTGTAAAGGAATACCAGAGACTGGGTGACTGGGTGATTCATTTTTAACAAAGAAGTTTATTTGTCTCATGGCTTTGCAGGCTGCAGAAGCATGGCATCTGTATCTGTTTTCCTTCAGGAGAGGCCTCAGGAAGCTTTTACTCATGGAATAAGGTGAAGGGAAAGCAGGTGTGTCACATGGAGAGAGAGAGAGAGAGAGAGAGAGAGAGAGAGAGAGAGAGAGAGAGAGAGACGGGAGGTGCTGCACTCTTTTAGACAACAAGATCTCAACTGAACTTATTACCACTCATTACTTTGGGGAAAGCACTGAGCCATTCATGAGGGATCCACCCTCCTGACCCAACACCTCCCACTAGGCCCCATCTCCATCACTGGGATCACATTTCAACGCGAGATTTGGAGGGAATAGATATCCCAACCATATCAAGAGGGTTATTTTCAGTTGTTGTTATGATCCTGTTCTCTTCTGTCTTGTCAAAGCTTATTAACACTGCTCACTCAGTCTGCAGACAAAACAGTGGACAGGATTGTTGAACGGGTCAGTGAACACCCAAGGTTGAGGCACTTCTGTAGGGCTTGACAACCTGCTGCAATCAACAGCAGTCCAGCCAAGCAACACACATATACCATAGAGCCAAGCATGGTGCTCAGCATAGTGGGAGAAAACAGAGACTAGCGTGGTGTGTATTCTAAGGAGAAAGGGGGAGGTGGAACTAATATTTACTGTGCACTCACTGTATACTTGGCACTGTGCTAGCCATTATAAAAATGCACGAGATGTTACAGGCCACAGCTGCTACCCCTAAAGAGCATGCAAGCTAATTGAGGAGCAAAATGCGTGCGCGCGCGCGCGCGCGCACACACACACACACACACACACACACACATTTACACATGCTACCTTACGTTCTTTTTGGAACAAACCAAGGTGTAAATAACAAAACAATTACTATGACTGCTGCTAATATCTAATACTTAGGGAGTGTTTTCCATGAGCCATATACAATTGTAAATGCTGTATATGTATTAACGCATTTAATCCTCTCATCCTCACTTCCCATAGTTGTAAAATAGATTATTGGCCCCATTATTATTATTATTATTATTATTATTATTCTGCTGCTGCTTCAAATCTCTCTCAGTTCTATTTCTGACTCCTAGGCCCTGTTTTAATGGGCTCACCCGATTAGGCTCACACAAGATAATCTTCCTTTGGAGGAACAATTCTCATTTTATATGTATATAAAAAAATAGGGCCAATAAATTGGCCCTATTATTTTTCCATTTTACAACTATGGGAAGTAAGGAAGAGAGGTAGGCTGGTAAGCAGTAGAGCTGGGATTTCAACCTGAGCAGTCTTGCTGCAGACCCTATTACATTAACCCTATAGACTACGCTGCCTTTGTACATCATGTGTATATGTGAAAAGTAAGTTGTGAAATAAAACTATAATCAGGTAGCCTTTACTTTTTAAATTCTTGCTATTCAGTATCAGGAACTTATTAGGGGTGTGTGTGGGTGTGTGTGTGTGTGTGTGTGTGTGTGTATTTATTTATATTAACATACTGCTCAGAGCCCTCACTGTCCATACACTTAATACTTGCTATTTGAAACTCGTGAACCAATATATCTAGATAATATAAGTATCCCTTGCTACCCAAACTCACTATCTAAACCTTCACCACTCAATCTTAGAAAATGAATAATTTGGAAAGAAGTGATACTTATATAAGAGCCAAATAATTGGAACAAATAATGACTGCAAAAATAGATGGCAGTTGAAGTAAAGTCCTCAAGGACAAATAGATGTTCGTTGGAAGAAGAAGGAGAAGGCCAGAGTAGCTGAGGCACTCAAGGAGGGAATAATAACACGTGTTCACAGCAGGAAGATTCGAGAGCGTGTGTATGGAGAGGGGCTAGAGATGAAGCCAGACAGGGACGCAGGGCTAGATTGTCAGGGCATTGCTTGGGCCTCATGATGAAGACAATGGTGTGTCATTGGGTAATTTTAAGCAGGTAAGTGACATGATCAGATTTGTGAATTTAAAAGATCACTGTGGCTTTGGGGTTTCGAAAGATCTCATGTTAAATGGCTTCTGCATGTTTTAGAATACTGTGCGGAAGGAATGGTATCTGTGCTGCAAGCCACAAAATCCTAATGGTGGGACTTTACTGCTAGGTAGCCATGCTGCTGTGAAAACCCTTAGAAAAGCTATGGGGAGGATGGGGAGAGGGCGCGGTGGCTTACGCCTGTAATCCCAGCACTTTGGGATTTGTTGATAGTTGAGGCAGATGGATCATTTAAGGTCAGGAGTTCGAGGTCATCCTGGCCAACATGGTGAAACCCTGTCTCTATTAAAAATACAGAATTAGCCGGGTGTGGTTGTGCACACCTAGAATCCCAGCTACTCAGGAGGCTAAGGCACCAGAACTACTTGGACTCAGGAAGTGGAGGTTGCAGTGAGCTCTAGTTTGGGTGACAGAGCAAGACTCTCTCACTCTCTCTCTCTCTCACTCTCTTTCTCTCTCTCTCTGTCTCTCTCTCTCTCTCTCTCTTTCTCTCTCTCTCTCTCAAAAAAAAAAAAAGAAGAAGAAGAAGAAGCAGCTACAGGGGACAGTGGAGCTGCCACATGGACACATCACCAAATATACAGAGGATGAAATGTGGCTACTGTTCAGCATTGAATTACTTGTTGATCCTTCCATCTGTACAAAATACATTGGACAGCTACATTTTATTTATAAATGGCATAGATCTTATGTACATTTGTGAAGGGATTTGAATTCCTCAAAACAACCTGGAACTTTGCTGCTTCGAGGCCCACAGAGAGTGTCTTCTGGGGCTTTCAAATCTTCAAATCTCTCGGCTTCAAATCTTGTCTCTGACTCCTAGGCCCTCTTTTAATGGGCTCACCTGATTAGGCCCACACAAGATCATCTTCCTCTGGAGTAACAATTCTCATTTTATGTGTATATAAAAGAATCGACTCGTGCTGTTATGGATGCCAAGAAGTGCGGTGAGAACCAGGGAAGCTGGAGGTGTAATTTATTCTGAATCTGAAACCCTATGGCATCAGGGGTGCTGATGGTATAAGTCATAGTCTGAGTCCAAAAGCTTGAGAACCAGGAGCTTCCATGTCTGAAGGCAGGAGAAGATGGATGTCTCAGCTCAAACAAAAAGAATGAATTCTCCCTTCTTCCTTTTTATACAATTCAAGCCCTCAGTGGACTGGATGATGTCTACCCACTTTGGTGAGGGTGATCTTCTTTACTCAGTCACCAGTTCAAATTCTAATCTCTTCCAGATACATACAGAAATAATGTTTCACCAGTTACCTGGGCATCCCTTAGCCCAGTCAAGTTGATGCAAAATTAACCATCTAACTCCCTTACAAAAATGGGTGTAAATGGAGCTCCTTCAAAAATTAGTTGCTTTTTATTGTGTTGGGGGAGAGATGCTGGCATGGCAGTGACTACTGTCCTGTTTCCTTTTCTTCCAGGATATAGAACCAGACTCAGTTTCCCAGTGTTGCCTCCCGATGTGTGGTCTATTGACTACCCTCCTCCCAAATCCTCCACTCTTGTTTTCTTGTTATCTGTGAAGCTGGAAGTCAGAGGACTTTGATGCCCTAGGTGATGGTGGAGATACAAGACTGAAGGAGCCTGGGTCCTGAGTCATTGCTTGGAAGAGAGCCTTACAGGAGGGCTGCCTGTCCAGGAATACTCACACTGTGCTATTTCACGAGTGGGAAATGAACGCTGGAGTGCTGGGGCTGATTGTCACAGCAGTTAGCCTCCTCTGTAGAACACAGCTGGATTTCACACTCCCTCTGGCTATCAAGCTCATCCACATTTGCTTCCTAATTGATGCTTAGATGAGTATCGTTAATCCTATTTGGTTTTTTTTATGACTTTTTTTAAAGAAAATGCATCCTTCATATTCCATGACTATTAGAACTGCAGACAAAAGATGCAAGAAAAGATGTACTCTACTGGGGCAATAAATAGTATTTGATTTATTTCTTTCGACTACACAAACTTCTGAAGTTTTAGGACAGTAGCTGCATAGATCTTGTAAGAGAAAAATTAATTTATAATTTTTCTCATTATTTGGAATGTTCTCTTGAAATTAGTAAGTTAGAAATCCAATTGATATTCCCTTTGTTAACCTGATATAATTAATTTGTATAAATATTTTCCAGACTAAAGCCCAAGTATATTGAAATTTATATAATAAAAGCCAGGAAATTATATTACTGTTTATCATGTTGGCTCATACACTTTCAAGTTTACCTTTCTTATCTTATTACTTGGGAACAATTATGTCATGGCTTAGAATTTAGCTGTTTCTAGGTACTTACTTTGATTATCAGCAACCCTACTATACGATAGCTTGTTTTGTACACTGAATTTAAAAAGAGTTAATACAATACTTCAAGTATATTTAATAAAATGGCTTGGTATTTCATATGCAAACATGTTTTGGAAACAAGGTAATTATTATTTCATGGACTTTATTAATTGATTGAAATCAAGATAGGCTAACTGAGACCAAACGTATTCATATTTCCATTGGAATAATTATTTGAAAGGTGAAGAAATAAAAACAAATAATGATATAAAACCTGAATAGATCAGAAAAACAGTGTTTGAATTATGATAACTTAGATGTGAAAGAAGAGTGACCAAATGAAGAAAAATGGACATGAGGGAAGTTAAATAAAAGGAGATGTGAGCTGAAAGAAGACGCCCTCAATACGGACGGGCACATTTTGTAAATTCTAGGCCTGGGAAGAAAAAAGAAGAACAAAAGAAAAACTTGACTCAAACTAAAAGAGATAGGAAATGTTTAAACTGAAGAATATTAGTAAGAACAGAAAGGGATGTAGAGTACTAAGTGTTTAAGAAAATGTTAAAAAAAAAAAAAAGCTGCTTTAAAATCCTGTAGTCTTGACTTCACATTCCAGTTTCACTTTCAACTACAGGTTAAGAACTTGGATTCATTCATTACTTTACCAGTCCGACCTCAAGTGTCCCCAGTTGTCAAATGAAAATAGTAAAACCTCGTAAGATGTATGCAAAGCTGTATTTCTCAGGCTTTTGCAGTCTATGGCGTTTTAACAGCATGTCACTCTCCCCCAGGTCAGTTTTCTCTCCTTCCATGGTACCTGAATGGTAGCGGGCTTGCAGTTGCACGCCGCCCTGGGACTGAGTTCTCATCAACGGAATGTGAGCGAACACTACGTGGGCCATTTTGAGCATACTGAGCGACTGCCCATGACACTGGATGTGCCTCCTCTGTGCTTTTTCCCCTTACCTGGCTAGAACCAATGGTGGCCCAAACTCGATCATGCAGATGAGTCGAAGGCCCCACGGGCCTCGGTGACTGTCTGGAACACGGCTTCTAACAACCTTGGATACTCACCTCCCATTGTTAGTTGGGAAAGCAATGAACTTCTAGCTTTTTCAAGATCCAGGTTAATTATTGGACCCATTTTGATATAGTTTGGAGGTTTGTCCCCTCTGAATCTCAGGTTGAAATATAATCCCCAATATTGGAGGTGGGGCCTGGTGGGAGGTGTTGGGGTCATGGGGGCGGATCCCTAATGAATGGCTTAGTGCCAGCCCATTAGTGATGGTGAGTGCCCATTCAGTTCACATGAGATCTGGTTGTTTAAAAGAGTGTGGCCCACGCCTGTAATCCCGGCACTTTGGGAGGCCGAGGCGGGTGGATCACGAGGTCAAGAGATCGAGACCATCCTGGTCAACATGGTGAAACCCCGTCTCTACTAAAAATACAAAAAATTAGCTGGGCATGGTGGCGCATGCCTGTAATCCCAGCTACTCAGGAGGCTGAGGCAGGAGAATTGCCTGAACCCAGGAGGCAGAGGTTGTGGTGAGCCGAGATCGCGTCATTGCACTCCGGCCTGGGTAACGAGAGCGAAACTCCGTCTCAAAAAATAAAGAAGTGTGTGGCCCTCCACCTACCTCCTCTCTTGCTCCCTCTCTGGCCATGTGACATTCTGGCTCATAGTTGCCTTCTGCTATGCTTGAAAGCTTCCTGAGGCCCTCACCAGGAGCAGATGCCAGCACCACACTTCCTGCACAGCCTGCAGAACTGTGAGCCAATTAAACCTCTTTTTTACTTAAGGAATTATCCAGCCTCAGGTATTTCTTTGGACTAGCACACCTTTGTTACAGCATCCTAGTCCTATCCTCACTAGTATGGCTCCCTTCAGACCAACACAAAAGTCTCTTTCCTTCCTCATGATGTATTTCGCCCACTGCTGACCCTTGGAGAGAATCACTTCAGAATCGAATGGTTCACTTCCCAGGAAAAGGAAGTCAGATTTTACTGCATTTGATGCTCTAGAACAATTGACTATTTTTTCCAAATATCAAACAATATTATTTGTTTTTCCATGCAACTTCCCCCTTAAAAAAAATCTGATAACTTCCTGACTGCTTTAAATGATAGTGCATTGATAGGAAACTTGAAGTACAGTTAAGACTGACAGATCGGCTGGGCGCGGTGGCTCAAGCCTGTAATCCCAGCACTTTGGGAGGCCGAGGTGGGTGGATCACGAGGTCAAGAGATCGAGACCATCCTGGTCAACATGGTGAAACTCCATCTCTACTAAAAATACTAAAAATTAGCTGGGCATGGTGGCACGTGCCTGTAATCCCAGCTACTCAGGAGGCTGAGGCAGAATTGCCTGAGCCCAGGAGGCGGAGGTTGCGGTGAGCTGAGATCGCGCCATTGCACTCCAGCCTGGGCAACAAGAGCGAAACTCCGTCTCAAAAAAAAAAAAAAAGACTGACAGATCATGACGCGACTGCCGTCGAAAAGATAGTTTGTTTCTCAAGGTTCCCATGAGAGAGGGCACGCCATAGCATCGGGTGGGGATGGGGCACATAGGGAAGCCTCAGGATCGGCCAGGAGGCAGAGGGAAAGGAAGTAACTGTGGGCAATGCATGGGTAAGGTGGTTGGGGCAGTCCTAGGATGGGATAATTTGAGTAACTTCAGCAAGCTCTGGGGCTTGGGGACTGTCTGTAGTTACCTGATACTTGTTCCTGTAAGGATTAATAGATAATGGAGTGTGACAGCCCCATAAAGGAGATGGTTGGGGTGTGGGCTCTGTTTTGGTTTGTATTTGAAAAACACACTAGGGAGCAAGTTGTTTACTACCTCTAGGAATTGGCTAACCCTGGGAGAAGTTCCTTCAGGGTAAGCAAAACCCAAGACGTCAAAGCATCCAAAATATAGCAAATAAAGGGCATGGTTAATATACTTACCTACTCTCATAATTTTGAAAATCTCTTTGCCTGGAAAATAATAAGCACTCAATAAATGATAAATATCATTTTTATTGCATACCAATTTGGTTTAGAACACAAAAATACAAAAGGCTGCTCCTAGCCTCAGACATTTAAAAATCAAGCTGCACGGGTAATACACAAACACAAAATGTAACGTAAAGAATTGTAAGTACCAAAAGAGCAACACACAAAATGAGAGCGAGGCAAGTTCTGCAGATGCCACGTGATTCTGGGCTTGAGTAGAGTGGAGTTAGGAAGAACTCGGATGGGTCTCTTGAAGAGGACAGATAAGGGAAAAAGGCAGAAGAACATTATACCAGAATGTAGATTCCGGGAGACCATGTCTGGCTTCTTCACCACTGTGACCATTAGCACCTAGCACAGTACGTGGTACAAGATGGGCAGACTGGTAAATAAGGGTTGGATGAAAATGAATTCTGGGCCCGAAGGGACATGGCTGCATGATTGAGGGACTCTAACGAGACCAATTTGAATAATGAAAAAATATGTTTGGAAAAGTAGGTTGTTAATTTGGGTCCTCCGAGAAGTAGATGACAAGATGGGATTAAATATGCAAGGCTTTTATTAAGGGAAGCACTGAGACAAAGCAGGAGCTGGGGATCCAGGCAACAGCCGGGGAGTCATCAGACCGTGAGTGAAGGGGAGAAGGGGAAGGCTGGGCAGACAAGTTCTAGCTGCCGTCTGGGGAGGACCGTCAGGGAGCCCTTGACTCCGAGTTGGCTGTCAGATGTTTGGGAAATTGTCCAAGACCAAGTATCAGAGTCAGAACCAGAACCAGAACCCAAATCTCCTGTATTCCCAGGTCAGCGCTCTTTCCTTTTTTTGGTGAGTAAAGAAAAGCATTTGGAGGGCAAAAGGCTGTCCCTGAATCGAAGAAGAATTTTGGTTTAATCCATTCTGAGTTCAGTGATAAAGCCTAAAACTTACTGGAAAAGTATGTAAAAAGATAACCTGTAAGCCATATGGTTTGCTGGGACTAGGTCCAGGCTGGCACCTAAAAAAAAAAAAAAACAAACACCTGAAGAATGCCAGTGCCAACTTCCTGCTTTATATTTGCAACTCCTCTTTAGCAAGGAGAAGCCATGGAATGTAATGAACAAAGCACTGGACAAGGTCATTGGCCTGATGGCTGACCTCTCTTGGCTCCATCTCCTCATGAATAAAGGGTTTAGACTAAATGTATACAACAGCCCACCCAACTCTTGGCACGAGAATTCTAAGGTATGATACATACAGGAATGAACATCGGGGCTTCGGTAATAGAGGGCAAGAAGGCTCTGACTGTCACAGGTGGGGTGGGCTGGCGCCAGTGATGACTTCCTTTGGAGTTGTGCTGAAGGTATGATGACACCGTTGCTTTTGGTTCAAATACTTTTGATGGACCCAGTTCTGCGATTATGCTCTAGGAGTAAAGTGACAAGTAAGACATGGTATCTGGCATTAAGGAACTCACAGTTTAGTGAGAAGATAGGCTGAGACGTAGCGTGGGATGGGAAAGGAAGAGGGTCTGCGGGGAAGGCCTGTGGAACCACAGAACTCTAAATTGATTTCTTTAAGTACCTAATTCTCAGGGTTATGGGGAAGATTAGAAATGGCATAGATCAGCACTTTGGGAGGCTGAGGTAGGAGGATCACTTGAGCCCAGGAGTGCGAGTCCAGCCTAGGAAACACAGCAAGATCCTCATCGCTACAAAAATAAAAAATAAAAAAATTAGCTGGGTGTGGTGGTGCATCCCTGGAGTTCCAGCTACTCAGGAGGCTAGGGTGGGAGGATGGCTTGAGCCTGGGAGGTCAAGGCCACAGTGAACCATGATCATGCCACTCACTGCACTCCAGCCTGGGCAACACAGTGAGACCTTCTCTAAAAAACAAAAAGAAATAGAGTAGATAAGCAGACCAGAGCAGCATCGGAAACAAAGTGGTATTCACACAAAGGTTTGCTGTCATCACTTGTGATAGTGACTCTCTCCGGGCTGCCCCTTCCCCCAGTCTTCCACTGCTGTAGGCGAAGAGACCCCTTCCTTACCCGGCTCACCAGTGGACTTCCTCTGCTGTGAAACACTCTCTGAAGTGAGGCCAAAAATTGTGGTGCAGAATTTTAAAAAGCTGATGAGAGAAGATGAAAGACATAAAGGAGAAGCTAAGGAGATCTAATGATAGGGGATTTAGAGAGCGGAGGTGAGAGAGGGAGAGGAACAATGTCTCTTGGGGCCAGGGGAGAAGGGAGGAGAGAGCATCTGGAGGGTGGGTGGGAACCCTGAGGCTGCGGAGTGCAGTGGAGAGGACCGGGGAAAAGGGAAAGGGTAGAATTGTATGGCTGGAGACTTGGAATTGGATCTTCCCTCCTTTTTTAAAAAGACAAAGAGTAAAGTTTCCTTTTTGAATGGTTTTGGTGACCTGTGCCTCTTTGATTGTGACATCATACCAAGACGGAGCCACAAGGGTTTGGCATTCTAACAGCTTGTATTCTACACATGCATAATTGAAATGCTTTGTGGTAATAGAGGCATTTACAAAGACCTGGAAGAATTCAAGGGAGAAAGAATTATTTCTCATGAATGGGTCAAGGAGAATAAAACATTTGATGAGCTTGAAGGCTGGCTTTGACTCTTACTGGATGAATGGTCTTGGCAAAATCACTTAAACTCTCTGGGCTTCAGCTTTCTCACCTATAAATGAAAGATTAAAAAATAAATTGTCTTGTAAGATGACATAAGCATCAAATGAGATATCAAATGTATAATATAAGTGAAAGAGAGTTGGGAGTAGGGGTTGTGAAGTTAGAGACATGTGGGTTTCAATCTTGACTCAACGCAACTACAGGCAAGTAATAGGATATTTATAGGAACCAGTGGTCTGCATACAACGTGTTTGCACAATGCCTGGCACAGGGTAAGTTCTCAGGTGTTAGATTCTCTTGGCACATTTTGAAGTTCTATGCAAGTGGCTATTATTATTTTTGTTAGGCTGATGCCTAACAGTACCAAGCTGTAGAGGAAAAATACCAGGGGGTGAAGGGAAGGTACTGTATTATTTCCCTATTGCTGCTGTAGCATAGTACCACAAACAACACAGATACATGTTCTTACAGTTCTAGAGGCCAGAGGTATGAATCACATTTCACTGAGCTAAAGACAAGGTGTTGCACGGCTGACACTTTCTGGAGGCTCTGGTGGTAGGGGTGGAATCTGTTCCCTGGCCTTTTCCTGCTTCTAGAGTCTGACTCCATTCTTTGGTTCACTACCCGCTCCCATCCATCTTCAAAGCCAGCATCAGAGCACCTGCTCTCCTTTGTGACCTCGGCTTTGTCCTTACAACTTCTCTCTCTGACCCAAACTCTACTGCCTCCTCTTATAAGGATGCTTGTGATTACAGTGCATTCACCTGGATACTTCAGGATATTTTCTCCATCTCAAGAACCTTAACCATCTCTGCAAAGTCCTTTTTGCCATATAAGGCAACATCTTCGTGGGGTCTAAGATTTAGGAGGTCTACATCTTTGGGTGGCCATTCTTCAGCCTATCACAGGTACCCAGGGAATGAAAAAAGAAATTTCCAAGAAGGAAAAACTTGAAAATTGGGAAGGCTAATTGCAAATGGTGACTATTGAATAATTAGAAATATAATGAAGGCAATGATGAGACGACAGTGCGATGAACGACCACAGTGCCGTCCCAGTGACCCCAGGTTGGTAAAGGAGTGGGTTTATTTAACTGATTGCCTCCAGCCACCCTCACCTTCTTTGGGGTGTCTCTCAATTCCTACTGTCACCTTTTGTGTCTATCCTTCTGTCCCTTTCCCAGCTTCTTTCCTTCTGTGTTAAGAAGCTATCATGAGACTTTGTCACGAGGCTTTGTGGTCATATAGATCTGATTTTGAAATTCTGGCTCAGTCACTCCTGCACTTCATGACCTTGGTCCAATCACTTAACTCTCTGCACTTGAAGTACCTTATTTATTAGAATAGGTGTAATGACAATTTCCTCAAGGGTTTTTGCAAGATATAATGTGAGATATCTCTTTGAGAAAATACTTGGCTCCAATCAATGCTAGCTTTTCTTTTCTTTCTTGTTCCTGTAGTCCTCCTGCGTTTGGGGTTCAGCAAATCTTTTTTTGAGACCTCCTTTGTGCCGGCCACTATTCCAGGAACCTCCACATACAGTGCCTCATTTATGTCTCCCAACAACCTTACCGGATTTATTTATTTGTGTTATGATGGGGATACTGAGCTCCAGACAGTCAAGGTAACTTACCAAGTCCATGGCACAGGAGGTGGCAGAGCTGTGATTCTGGCCTGACACATCTGACTACATGCTTGGCTGTGACACAGAAACACAGTGTACATTTTATTGCTGAAAGATACATTTCTAATTTCTTGCTACTTATTTTCAAAAGCAGAGCAGTCAGAACATTCATTTCCTTTTTTCTTATAAAGCAACTGCAGTAAACACCTTCTTCTTCTTCTTCTTTTTTTTTTTTAAGAAACAAGGATCTTGTTCTGTCACCCAGGCAGTGTGTGCAATCACAGCTCACTGCAGCCTCAAACTCCTGGACTCAGGCCATCCTCCTGCCTCACCCTCCTGAGTAGCTGGGACTACAGGCATGTCCACGATGCCCAGCTATTTTTTTATTTTATTTTATTATATGTATATATTTTTGAGATAGTCTCACACTGTCACCTAGGCTGGAGTGCAGTGGCATGATCTCGGCTCACTGCAACCTCTGCCTCCTGGGTTCAAATATTTCTTCTGCCTCAGCCTCCCAAGTACCTGGGACAATAGGCGTGCACCACTACACTCAGCTAATTTTTTTTTTTTTTGTATTTTTAGTAGAGACGGGGTTTCACTCTGTTGGACAGAATGGTCTTGTTCTCTTAACCTCATGATCTGCCCACCTTTGCCTCCCAAAGTGCTGGGATTACAGGCATGAGCCACCGCTCCTGGCCAAATTTTTTATTTTTTGTAGAGACAGGATCTCACTATCTTTCCCAGGTCTTGAACTCCTGGCCTCAAGTGATCTTCCCACCTCAGCCTCCTAAAGTGGTGAGCTTACATGCATGAGCTACCACACACAGCCTCAACAAATACTATCTATGGCAGAGCTTTTAACTTTGAATGTGACCCTTGGTTTTGTTCTGGGCATCCACACCCATCCCCTAAAGAACTGCCCAGAGCCTGCTCCACATGGCATGGCAGGCAGTGCAAAATTCGGCTCTTTCCATTCAGAGGTGCTTGGCAGGTGACCAGCCCACGGCTTTGAGCTCATGTTCCTGGTAGTTCATTTCTGCTGGGCTGATAATGTGAAGGGAAGTGAATGACTGAAGGACACAAAAGCTGTAATTAGTAGGAGTGGGAGTAAAACGTATCATGGCCGGTTGTTACCTGCACCAGCACGCACACCAGCAGCTGAGACACACACGAGTGGGCCACCCTGAGTGCTAACCTGTACTAATGAGAGGCGGCAGACAGGGTACTGCCAGGCTCTGCCTCACTTACAGGAGAATAGAGAACAGTGTTCTCTCTGGAGAGCTGCAATCTTGAGAACACAGACTTGGCCAGCAGAAGGTTCTTTAAGCTAATGAGAAAATGGTGCCCCTTCCTGTTGGCAGGCATAGTTTCATGCCAAGGCACAAAGCCTGCCACACAGTGCTCGAGTAGCATTTCAGTCCCCACCAGCCCTGGGCTTTGGCAGCACAGCAGAGGGACAAGAGCCTCGACTCTGGGTTTGAATCACAGCGTACTGACCTCTGCTTCTGTTCTTACAACCTCTGTCTCTGACTCTGCCTCTACTTTACTGACTCTCTTTTATAAGGACACCCCAAAGAAGGTGAGGGTGGCAGGAGACATTTCTTTACCTTTTAGGAGTTGCTGGGACTAGGGTCATACGTCTATGCTGCCGTCTCATCACGGCCTTCATTATGCTTCTGACCAATCCTGCAGAAGTCACCATCTGTAATTAGCCTTCCCAATTTTCACATTGTTCCTTTTTGGAAATTCCTTTTTCCTTCCCTGGATACCTGTGATAGGCTGAATAACGACCACCCAAAGACGTCAACATTCTCACCCTCACAACCTGTGAGGACGCTATCTTTATATGGTAGGAAGGATGGTTAACTTAAGGTTCTTGAGATGGAGGCAATAGCATGACTTCTTCAGGTGGGCCCACTGTACTCACCCAGTGTTTTTATAAGAGAGAGGCAGTGGAGTTAGGGCCAGAGAACCGTTTCCTGCTGTCTGATCTCAGGCAACTGACTTCACTTCCTCTGTGACTTGGGTTCATTATTTATAAATTGGGGTGAATCAATATTCCTATCTAAAAGGTTCTTGTGAGGGCCAGGCACGGTGGCTCATGCCCGTAATCCCAGCATTTTGAGAGACCATGGCGGGCAGAACACTTGAGGTCAGGAGATAGAAACCAGCCTGGCCAACATGGTGAAACCCCATCTCTACTAAAAACAAAAAATACAAAAATTAGCCTGGTGTGGTGGCAGGTGCCTGTAGTCTCACTTAATTGGAAGGCTAAGAGAGGAGAATCACTTGAACCTGGGAGGTGGAGGTTGCAGTGAGCTGAGATAGTGCCACTGCGCTCCAGCCTGAGTGACAGAGCAAGACTGTGTCTTATAGAAGAAACAAAAACAAACAAACAAAAAACAATGACAACAAAAAACAAAGGTTCTTGCGAAGGAGGATGCAACAATTTAACCCACACACAAGCAGAGGTGCCACATGGAGGTGAGTTAATGTTATGCTTACTAGAGCTGCAAATTCAATTACTAGGAGGGAATCGAGTCCTCAGTTCTCTCTTTTCTTCCAGTCCCAGGCCCCAGGCCTCCTTTTACCTAACATTTCCTCTGTGAGTTTAGAAATCTCCTCAGCGGTACCTCATCCTCACTGATTCCCTCATAACAGCAGCAAATTCACCTGGGAACTAAGCTTGCACTGACGCATGCTTCCACACATATTTGCTTAAGAGCTTAATTTGTATTGCTAAGCGTATTTGTTCAGAGAAAAGTTAAGCTGGGGAAACAAAGAAATCTAAAACTATAGTGGTTTTAAAAAGGTAGACATTTTCAATGTATGCCCACCGGTAACTGTTTCGGGACAGATGAGATAGAATTTCCACCCTCAGACTGTCTTTCCAATAAGGTAACCTGTGCATTGCCTAAAGTAGTCACACGCCAGTTATTAGCCATGTACAGAAAATGGGGCTCATTTACATGATCTCTAAACTTCATTTTATTTTATTTTGAAATGGTGTCTCACTCACTCTGTCACTCAGGTGGGAATGCAGTGGTACAATCTTGGCTCACTGCAACCTCAGCCTCCTGGATTCAAGTGTTAGTCCTGCCTCAGCCTCCCTAATAGCTGAGATTACAGGCACAGCACCATGCCCAGCTAATTTTTGTATTTTTAGTAGAGATGGGTCTCACCATGTTGGCCAAGCTGGTCTTTAACTCTCGACTTAAAACGATCCACCCGCCCTGGCCTCACGAAGTGCTGGAATTATAGGCATGAGCCACCACACCTGGCCTTAAACTTAAGATAATATTTAGACACAATCTGGGCTGTAATAAATCTAGAATCTGTGAACAGTTCCATTATATCATACATCCCACATATCCCACTGGCTCCCAGCTCACTTTCCCCCTTCATCGTAATAATCAGTGTATTCTTCTGAGAAATCCACCACTCCAATGCTTTTCTTACAGTGGTTGGATCAAAATGTCTACAGTCAAAAAAGACCCTTTTTATTCTGAGACTTAGTTCAGTAGCTCTCTGCTACAGTTTTCTCTTCTGTATCAGTTAGAGTTGACAATAAATGTTCATTGTGGTAGACGGTGCCAACTAAGAGAATGTCAATAATTGTAATTGTTGATTGTTATTAGCTGTAAATAGAGCTGGCAAAATGAGTTCATTATCCATAGAAATGGCATACATGTTGATTGCACACAAAAAGTGTAATGTGCATAGAAGACAAAGCATAGACATCACATTTAATCAAGTCTTTATTTTACCATCTGCTTAATTTTTCTCTTAAAAATCTCTGCTACATAAACATCTGTGATAGGGGTAGTAGGTGATGCTGCTGTCTGCGTTTCTTAGAACACCTGGAGGCCAGAGTGCCTGCCCTAGTTTCTCAGTGTCGCACTAGCAGCTGCATGATGAAGATGTGAACCCATCACCCCCCTCTGCAGCTGGCACCCCTACCCAGGCACAATGTGACTCCATGTGACCCTGTTCAGGTTGGAGCTATCTTTGGAGACACTGTCCCAGAAATGAATAAAATAATACAGGATGCTACATTGTCCTAGATGTATGAGGAAATTCATATTCACTAACACATCACTCATACATTTATTCATTTATTCAGCAAATGTTGATTGTCTACTTACTCTGTTTTACTCCGTGTATTTTTCAGGATAAAGATTAGGCAACTAGAAGAAAGAAATTTGAAAGAAATTTACAAATACAGTGACTACAATCATAGTCCAGGAAGTCCACGTAGGCAGAGTGCCTTGGCTACATGTGTTCATTCAGGGATCATGTTGCTACTCCATCTCACAGACTATGCCCTCATAATACTTGTGGTTTATATAAGTATTTAAAGGCTGCCTCACTACTCCTTTCCACCTGAGAGGACCTATATTCTCCAGCACATTTTGACAGGATTTACAGTTTGACAAATCAGAAACATGTTAACTTAATAAATGTCATTAAAATGTTCCTATGAAATTTTTTATTGAATATGTTGTCTTTTAGACAGTTTTTTTTTCAGGCTGGGTGCAGTGGCTCATGCCTGTAATCCCAGCACTTTGGGAGACCAAGGTGGGTAGATCATCTGAGCTCAGGAATTTGAAACCAGCCTGGGCAACATGGCCCCTGTCTCTACAAAAAATACAAAAATTAGCCGGTCATGGTGGCATGCACCTGTAGTCCCACCTACTTGGGAGGCTGAGGTAGCAGGATCACTTGATCCTGGGAGGCAGAGATTGTAGTGAGCTGAGATCACATCACTGCAATCCAACCTGGGTGACAGAGTAAGATCCTGCGATCCTGTTTCACAAAAAAAAAAAAAAAAAAAAAAAAAAAAAAAGAAAAGAGAAAAGTTTTTAAATGTTTATACTCAAAAAGCAAGCAATGTAAACAAGTTGTTTGCATTGGAAAGAAAACCTATGGAGACACCAATGGGTATCTAAGCTAATATCCCTCACTGCTGAAACCCCCAGTTTCCTAGAGAAAGGTTTTGAATAGAAGTCCAGACTGCACTGCTCTGCTATCACTGAGCACGGAACATTGATCTCATATATCTTTTTGAAGAATGCTAACCTGGGCTTTACAGTTTGTGACACGCAGTTTGGGGGAGATTCCAACCTCCTTCTACAGACGAGAGAAAATAATCTTGCTAGCTGAGGTCCTAGACTCACTGCCTGAGGTCAGCCGCAAAGGAGTCAGAGAAAGACTGACCAGCCAGAAACCCTGCACTTTTGTCTCTCTCCCTACTTGCCTTGTTACAGGAAGTCAATGTTGCATTAATGGTGTGTGTGTGTGTGTGTGTGTGTGTTCAGAAGCTTTTTTGATAAGCCTATGCTTTGACATCCTAAACCACAGAGTTTGACCTTAGGAAGGGGTTCCGAATAAGAATAAACCAGCCCTCTTCTGTATGGTCAAAGCTATGTCAAGAGCCATGTCAAGAGCCTCTAGAAAGTGGAAAAGCAATTTCTTTCGAACAAAAGAGGTGAATGTGGCACACCCACCCTGTATTAATGAGAATGTGGTCACATGGCCATACTAAGCTGCAAGGGATGCTGGGAAATGTAGTTTCTGGCTGGCAGTCCTGTGCTTAAGTGAAACGAGGGGAAGTAAGAAAAAATAGTGGTGGAGTCATTCCTCGCTATGATGCTCCACAGGAGTTCATTCTCATTTTCCCCCACTCTTTGCCAGAGATGCGTTATATTTTAAAGGTTCCATTAAGCACAACGAGACAATTCAACACAGAAAAGAATCTCATGCCTTTTCTCCCGATCCCTGAAAGAGAAGATTGCGCCATCACTCACAGGGCAAGTGCAATCTTGCCATTAACTTCTTTCTTCCTTAGAGCACTGATTCATTGTTGTCATGAATCAAATATTGTTGCCATGCATTTCAAACACTCTGGCTGGCCTCAGGGGCTGCATATCCTAGCAAATGTTAAAAATGAGCTCACCATCGCATGGTTAGATGTCCAGATACCATAAATTCTGCCACACGTGTAACAAATCCTACACAGCCCCAGATGCCTCTATGCTAAACCAGGAGAGAAGTATTTCAAGGTAATAATTAGGCATATATCCTTGCCTGCTGTGATCAGGGCTTTGTGATTGATGTTTTATGGACATTTTCATCTCTGAAGCTGTGTTTTTAGGCAGTTTCCTGGGATCAACTCCCAAATAAACTATTTGAAGCAACTCTTTGTATTTGACTTTACTCAAGGAGGAACCCAAATTATGATAGTCAGCTTAGATTAATCAAGACTTACTCCCTGCTCTGCTTCCTGGAGCCAGGAAGAAATCTGTGTAACATGTGGCTGCTCAATATTACAGAACATGAGGGCTCTGATAGCAAGAAATAAGCGGAATGATTATGGGATAGGCAACTAGCAGTGGCTACTCTCAAGTGGCTTTAGCCAGCTCTATCTTCATATATCCAAATGAATGGCCAGGTGCAGTGGCTCATGCCTGTAATCCCAACGCTTTGGGAGGCCAAGGAAGGCAGATCACCTGAGGTCAGGAGTTCCAGCCCAGCAGCATGGCAAAACCCTGTCTCTACTAGAAATGCAAAAATTAGCCAGGTGTGTGCCTAAAATACCAGCTACTCAGGAGGCTGAGGCAGGAGAATCGCTTGAACCCAGGAGGCAGAGGTTGCAGTGAGCTGAGATAGTGCCACTGTACTCCAGCCTGGGTGACAGAGTGAGACTCCGTCTCAAAAACAAAACAAAACAAAACAAAAAAATTAATGAATAGTTAGCTATCCCCACACTCTTGAACATGTTTCTTACATTTTACAATTGTCTTAGGATTGCGGCTGTCCTGTCTAGAGGGCTAATGCTGCTGGAATGTTCACTTAGGCTTGCTCTTCTCAGAGTGAATTCAGAGAGCAGGCTCTGAATGGATCCAGTACTCCCATTCACGTGGGGAGCCTTTTGCTTGGCAGCTCTGAGTGTCCTGTGACCAGACTAGCTGGTCCATTGGACCCGTTGAAGTCTGAATGTAGCAGGGTGAGCTGCCAAATGCCCCTGTCCTAGGTCACTATGCTCTCTGGGGAAGTCTCTTGCTCAGTACTTACCATGTTCCATTGTCATCATCTGCTTTTCAGGCGGCTTTTGAGGTCCTGGGGCCACAGGTGCCGTTAATCCTTCTAGGAGCTTTGCTTAATTTGTAATGCTCTTCCCCCTCTGGTTGGCTTCGGCTTCATAGACACATCCTGGCCTGTAGAATGTGTCCAGTGTAGCCAGGATCAGGGTCAAGGTTTGTGAGCAGAACTCGAGCTAAATTTTAAGCCTCACCCTCCTTTGCCCCCTGCAAGGGACCAGGCAATTTTGTGTAGTGCTCAAGCTGTGCAACCACACACAACACCCTTGTCAGGGGCTGTGTTTTCATCTGTGGCTCCCAACTGTATAGCAGAGTGCCTGAACATGACCTTGAGAAATTGGCTTAACCTCTTTGAGTCTTATCTCATTGCCTGTAATATACTGGTTTTAATAAGATATTACCTTATGGGATTTTTATGACAGTAAAATGGTCAGAACATGAAGAACAAGGGCTCTGTGGTCAGACTGCCTTAGGTCCAAATTCTGACTCTATTACATACTAAGGAGTATGGCTTTGGGAAGTTTCCTAAATCCTCTGTACCTCAGTGTTCTCAAATGGGGACATCAGTGTTTACCTCATGGTGTAATTAGGAAGGTTAAATAAGGTAATACATTTAGAATACATATTTTAGAATCTGGCACATATCAACTATTAATTCAGGTTCAGCTGTTTTTCATATACAGCTCCTAGAGTAGTTCCTGATATGCAGTAAGTGATCAAAAGATGGTAATTATCAGGTGATATATTTCATCGAACACAAATGATACATAAATGGATGTGGAATGAACTGAAGTGGATGTCATTCCCGAGAGTAGACGTATCTTTGTCCACATGACTCTTTTTGGTACCTGTCCTGCTCCCTGATCCCATGGGCTCCTGGAGTAACTGTTACACCCCTGCTTCAGGAGTAACCTTGGGACCCACACTAGCTAAACTTAATGTTCCATCTCTGAGCACAACAATTTGCTCAGGAGTCGGCAAGGACCCAAGAGGACCACTTGGAGTCACCTTTGAATAATGACAAGTGTCTGCTGGAGAAGACAGAGCCTCTTTCTCTAGAACTGTGGACAATAGTGCTTAAGGCTCAGGGTGTCACCTAATTGCCAGTGGACAATTTGCCCACCTCGTAGAGAGAGGCTGCGTTACCCACCACTGGAGGAAAAGCAGAGCTGAGCAATGGAGAAGGGTGAGAACACATTAATGTCATTGTTTTAATCTTAGATCTAGCCATACCTGAAGCTATCTCTCCACTTGGACTTTCTAGCCAGATGATCCTTTTATTTCTACTTTTGAGTAAAGTTATTTCAAATTAGCCTTCTTTCATTGGCAATGGAAAGGACCATCTTACTCAAGGGGATGTCTGATAAATAGTAGTAATAATACTTGTAAGAGTAGTTAACATTTGTTGAGGCTTACTAGATGCTAGGGACCCTTTTAAGCGCTTTGCATGTATTAACTCATTTAGACTTTACTGTAACTGTTTCAGGTAGGCATGTTACTCCTGTTTTACAGATAAGAAAACTGAGTTTCACAAAGGTTTCTTGGCTAGTGACTATAGTCAGGATTCAAACATATGTATGTATATGTTTGAAACAAGGTCTCACTCTGTTACCCGTGCTTGTGTGTAGTAGTCTGATTTTGGTTCATTGCAACCTCGACCTCTCAGGTTCAGGTAATCCTCCCTCCTCAGTCTCCTAAGCAGCTGGAACTACAGGCACATACACTACTATGCCCAGCTAATTTTTGTGTCTTTTGTAGAGACGAGGTTTTGCTGTGTTGCCCAGGCTGGTCTTGAACTCCTTGGTTCAAGTGATCCACCTGCCTTGACCTCCCAAAATGCTAGGCTTACAAACATGAGCCACTGCACCTGGTCTAGAATTCAAACTTGTGCATCCAAGGGGGCAATAGACCATCCAAAGTGCTGGCCTTATCATGTTTTTCAAATGTCACTAAAATTGTCTAAAATTGGTTTTGAATTGTATTTTAAACGTATTATTATCAGAACCAGTTTATTTTAGAAAATAAATATTGCCATGCACAATCATACTTTGTGTTTGGCCAAAAGGGCATTCCTGTGTTTGCTTAATTACTTTATTTAGCACGTGTGACCCTCAGTGATATTTAGCTGTTCACACAAATCCGATATGCCCTTAAAACACAAAGGCATATGACCACTGAGAAACAATGTGAAATAGGTTCTCCAGGTGAATCTAAAAGGCAGACTTCCAAGCCTATGTTGTGCAAGGCTTTTGAAGACAGCATTTGGATATATAAATTACAGTATGCAATTTAAAAAATCAATCAGATCACATTATGTTCACACATATTATTTTGTGTTTTACCTACGTATCTGACAAAGGTATCAGGCACTTGCATTAGGGGATCAGATAACTCTAGCTGGTGTCCAGAGGGTCACTCATTTCCTCAGATGACCCTGAGGAAAGCCACTGAAATAACTTGAGAAACATAATGTTGAGATTGAGACTGAAACCATCCATTGATGTGGTTAGTAATTACCAGAACTTTCCATTGAAATGTAATTTTTTTTCATCTTTGCACAAATGGTGGTGTTTTCCCTTTGCAGTTAGAAACCTGTGAGGGAGATAATGCTGCACCATGCTTGTATCCTTGTCTGCAGCAATCTTTCGATGAATGGCTTAGTCCTTAAAGATGGCAACTTTATCCATCTGCATGCTCAATGGCAACTCAAAACAGCTTCATAGCGCTATCTCTAAAATACCTTCAACACGGTTTTTTTTTTTTAACTTCTTATGAATCCTAGGTTACAAGTGTTCGTTTGGCTGTTTGGCTGTTCTTCAAAAACAGCACAAACTTGCCTAATGCTGACAGAGAAGTTCTGCAAATATGTGTCAACACTTCCTGTCAGGGGCAGCTGGAGACACTCAGCTTTGCTATGCAAACCTCCTTTCCTTTCCACTCATACCTGGAGTTTTCAAAATAATTTGCAAAACAGGTAGGATTCCATTGTGTCCTTCTTATATAGAGGGCGTCAACTCTGATTAAACTTCAGAATTATCTGGAAAGTTTTAAAACCATATCCAGGTCCAAATTTAGATCATTGGATCAGAATCTAAAGGGTGAAGTCAAGCTTGAGTATGTTCTAGAAGCCTCCAGGTGATTCTGTTGGGTAGCCTAGGTGGGAACCACAGAAAAATAAACTCCTTCAAGTGGGAAAAGTAACTGTAATATCTCTATTTAACATCAAGGCCCTTTTTACCTTCCTCCAGACTGTTGGTTGCCCAACTTTGCTGCACATGAGAATCACTTGGGGAGTTTTTGAAATTCCTGATGGCCCGGTTGCATCTCCTACCAATTAAATGGCAATGCCTGGGCATGCAAACCCAGCATCAGAATATTTTAAAGATGCCAAATGATTTAAATGTACAGCTACAATTTGGAACCACTGCTCCAAAGACTGTCTTCTGAAGTGACGCTTACAATTTGCTTGAAAGAATTCGAGAACCAAACAGTTCTGCTGCTTATTACCTGTATGATCTCTTAGTCTTCATTTCCTTATTAGAAAGAGAGATAATAATGCTAACTCGTTGTTGTGTTGTCTGGGCTGAAGGAGAATATATTACAGTACATAATAGTACCCATCTTATCCCTTGTATTCGTTTCCTATTGCTGCCGTAAGAAATTACTGCGAGGTTAGTGGCTTACACAACACAAGGTTATTATCTTGTGGTTCTGGAGGCAAAAATTCAAAATGGGTCTCACTGGGCTAAGTGAGGTGTGGCAGGACTGCCTCCCTTTCTGGAGGCTCTAGGGAAGGGTCTGCATTTCTGCCTTTTCCAGCTTCTGGAGGCCACCGCATTCTGCAGTTTAGGGCCCCCTCCCATCTCCAAAGTCAGCATGGCCAGTAGCCTACCTCACATTCCATCACTCTGCCTCCCAGCCTCCCTCTTCTACATTGAAGGACCCTTGGGATTACACCGAGCCCCACCAGGCAATCCAAGAGAACCGTGCTGTTGTAAAATAGCTGACTTGTAGCCTTCATTCTGCTTACTACCTTCATTCCCCTTTGCCATGTGTATTAGTTCATTCTCACATTGCTGTAAAGACATACCTGAGACTGGGTAATTTATAAAGCAAAGAGATTTAATCAACTCACAATTCCATGTGGCTAGGGAGGCCTCAGGAAACTTATAATCACAGTGGAAGGGGAAGGAGATACATCTTACATGGTGGCAGGTGAGAGAGAAAGCGAGCAACAGCAGGGAAAATTGCCTCATAAAACCATCAGATGTCATGAGAACTCACTCACTATCACAAGAGCAGCATGGCGAAAACCACTGCCACCCTCCAGCACTTCCCACCAAGTCTCCCCTAGACACGTGGAAATTAAGGGGATTACAATTAGAGATGAGATTTGGGTGGGAACACATAACCAAATGATAGCACCATGTGAGGTGACATATTCACAGGTCTGGACATTGAGAAGTGGACATCTTTGGGAGGCCATTATTTTGCCTCTCACACCCCCAATGCCTTCTCCCTCTGATGAGGACACAAAATATAATTACAGGTTTATGTCCATTTATGTCTTGTAAATACATGAGAATCTTACTAATGTTTTATTAGCATGAAAACAGCTAAATAATACCTATTGCAGGCATTTCTTTTATTATTTGTCCAACTAATAGTTCCTTCCCTGCCGTCTGGTGAAGTGACAGGCTTAGTTAGGTACCCTTGTATGTGACACGTGATCTTCTGAATAGTCACAGTCAACTGGATCACAGGACCACAGGTAGCCCCTGACCGCTGGGGAGACCATGAATTGCCTTGTGAGCACTTCATTAGAATTTTTCTTAAGAACTTGAGGTAAGGATTGGCTCTAGAGTGCAGCAATAACTAACTACAGTTATCTGTACCTCTTACCTAACTGGTTTTGCTCCAAAAGATTTAATGGCAAAAACCGCAATTACTTTTCCACCAATCTAATAGAATTAGAAGGGGAGGCCGGGCACAGTGGTTCACACCTGTAATCCAAGCACTTTGAAAGGCCAAAGCCAGTGGATCATTTAAGGTCAGGAGTTTGAGACCAGCCTGGCCAACGTGGCAAAACCCCGTCTCTACTAAAAATACAAAACTTAGCTGGGCGTGGTGGCACATGCTTGTAGTCCCAGCTATTCTGGGGACTGAGGCAGGAAAATTGCTTGACCCTGGGAGGTGGAAGTTGCAGTGAGCTGAGATCACACCACTGCCCTCCAGCACTCCAGTCTGGGCAACAAAGCCAGACATTGATTCAAAAAAAAAAAAAAAAAGAAAGAAAGAAAGAATTAGAGCTGGAATTGGCAACATAATAATTCAATGCCATACACAAGTCAGAATTTGAAAGGAGCAGGAACCACCAGAGCACAGAGGAAGCTGGTTTTCAGAGAACTGAAAGAAGCTGAGATGTGAGAAGTTTTAGCCTCCAAAAGAAAGGTGTTCCGGTTTCTTTTCTTTTCTTACCCCCACCCACCCCAGAAAATTCCTGTTCCCATAGCCTTGGCTATCTCTTGGAAAAATGTTTAGAGTAAGACTGAAAACTAGAACTTGTGATGGCAAAGAGAGAGAGCTAAATTATGAGTTCTAAAGGTTTATAAAGTCATCACAGCCTTTTCTTTTCTTTTCTCTTCGTTTTTTGAGAAGGAGTCTTGGTCTGTCTCCCAGGCTGGAGTGCAATGGTGCAGTCTCAGCTCACTGCAGCCTCTGCCTCCTGGGCTCAAGTCATTCTCCTGCCTCAAGTAGCTGGGATTACAGGCCCGCACCATTATCGCCCAGCTAATTTTTGTATTTGTAGTAGAGATGGGGTTTCACAGTGTTGGCCAAGCTGTTTTTGAACTTCTGACCTCAAATGATCTAGCCGCCTTGGCCTCTCAAAGAGTTGGGATTACAGGTATGAGCCATCATGCCCAGCGCATCACAACTTTTTCTTATCCAGGTAACAAGGCAAATGAAAAAGGAAAAATAATCTTAAAAATCTCACCATCCTAATGTTCCCGACCTTCCTTTTTTTTTTTTTTTTGAGATGGAGTCTTGCTCTGTCGCCCAGGCTGGAGTGCAATGGCACAGTCTCAGCTCACTGCAACTTCCACCTCCCAGGTTCAAGCAATTTTCCTGCTTCAGACTCCTGAGTAGTTGGGATTACAGACGCCTGTCACCATGCCAAGCTACGTTTTGTAGTTTTTAGTAGCGATGGGGTTTCACCATGTTGGTTAGGCTGATCTCGACCTCCTGACCTCAGGTGATCTGCCCGCCTCAGCCTCCCAAAGTGCTGGGATTACAGGCATGAGCCACTGCACCCGGCCCCCTACCTTCCATTTTTTGCAAACGACATGGAAAGTTCTATAGGGAAGAAAATGCATTGGTTAGAAAGGTTTTTGACTAAATTAGCAGCAAAACCAGTTAATGACAGCTAAACTCAAAGAGCGTTTAATTTTGCTGAACAAGAAGCCAGGAGGTGGCGCTGGGACTTGTTCTGAGGCTCCACGGTGTCATCAAGGATCCCTGCCTTGTCCGAAGGAGGACATTCTCAGCTATTGGCTCCTATTTTTGTTTTCATTGCCTCATGGTCACAAGGTGGCTGCTATAGCCTTAGGTATTTTGCCCTGACATCAGCTTTCCAAGGTGAAATGAAGAAGCAGGAGTACTACATAAGGATTTATTGCTCTGAGATTCTGTCATTTATCTGAGATGGGGATTTCTCCAGCCAGCTTCTTCCTATATATCTTTGGCCAGAAGAGGCTGACGTGCCAACCTCTAACCCAACACTGTCAAAAGAGAATGGAACAACATGAAGATTTAGACCAAACACGATTAATCGCCTGCTACAGGAGCAGATGCCTCCCTCCCTGAGGCGAATGGATTTCTACTGACTGACGTTCTGTGAGCAGGGAAGAAGTGGGCTGGCTGGTTGCTGGGAGCCAATGAGCTGTCTGCAGCATCAAGCAATGAAATGGCTGCAAGGAGGAAGAAGGGGAGAAACAGGATTTAGGAAACCACAAGCTTCTTGGTTTTGCAAGAAAGGAGCTCTCGCTATGCCTGTCACAACAGCTCTGGGTGAGGCCGCCAGGACCACATCAGAAATACATTTTTCCTACATCCTTAAGGAATCTTCTGGGATCTGGTGGAAGGCCTTGCCTGAGACTCACTCTCAGCTCTTCATCTTCAAATTCTGTTCAGTAAATTCCTGTAGATGGTGACAGCCAGGGCCATTTGGCACCACTAGAGCTTCTGACATCTAAGCACTGAACAGATTTTGGTGTTGCTTTCTCTCTCTCACCTGCCAGTCTCCCCCATGACTACCACCCACTTCAACAATGATTTTTTTAAGTAGTATCAATTTAAATTTTTTGTGTGTGTGACTGTGGCTTTTCTGATGCAGTAAAGCATATATTTGGTCTCTATTTTGCGTGAAACAGCACTGCTTATCTGCTCATCTTCTCATGGGGAGTCTCTAGCTTCTTATGTCGTCACTGAAACTGAAGGTAATATTTTAAAAAATCGTTTATTATTTCAATGCTTGGAGAGTTAATCCAGACCAGCAGAGGGTGATACTCCCAACACACAGCTCTAATCAATGTTGGTAACTAAGCCAGTGTAAGTAAAATAAATAAAATACTGCTGGACACATAGTGAGCCCTATATATTAATCAAATGTTTGATTGGGTTGTTGTTATAGATCTCAAAACTTTTTAAATATAAAGGACGGCACAATTGACACAAAAATATAACCCTGAAGAGAAAGCAGTGGAGAGAAATGCTGACAATTTCTGAGCATCCTCCTTATTCCAGGTGCAGGAAAAGACAATATGCATGCATGTGTTACTGCATTTAATCCTCAGCCAACTCCGCAAGGTTAAGCATTGTTACAGCCACTTGACCAGTGAGGAAACTGAAGCTTGTGAAATGGGAGTGACTTACACAAGATAATAAGTTAGTTAAGTTAGTTAGCAGCCACTAATTCACCTAACTGGGCCATACCTTCCTCAAGAACACATGCGCTCTCTGGTTTTGGACAGATTTATGGGGCAAAATATTTATTATATGGGATAGAAGTGTTACCAGAAAGGAGTCCCTGTCCGGACCCAAAGAGAGGGTTCTTGGACCTCATGCAGGAAAGAATTCAGGCTGAATCCACAAAGTATAGTGAAAGCAAGTTTATTAACAAGTAGAGAAACGAAAGAATGGCTACTCCATAGGCAGAGCAGTGGTGAGGGCTATTTAACTGAGTATACGTATAGTTATTTCTTCATTGTATGCTAAACAAGGGGTGGCTTATTCATGACTTTTCTGAAAAGGGGTGGGGATTTCCCCAGAACTGAGGGTTCCTCCCCATTTTTGACTATATAAGGATGTTGCCATGGCAATTGTAAACTGCCATGGCACTGGTGGGAGTGTCTGTTAGCATGCTCAGGCATTGTAATTAGCACAAAATGAGCCATGGGGATAACCAGAGGGCACCTTCGTTACCATCTTGGTTTTGGTGGGTTTTGGCCCACTTATTTTACCTCATTCTGTTTTATCAGCAGGGTCTTTGTGACCTGTATCTTGCCCTGATCTTCTATCTCATCCTCTAAGAATCCCTAACCAGGCCGGGTACGGTGACTCACGCTTGTAATCCCAGTGCTTTGGGAGGCTGAGGCGAGCAAATCAACTGAGCTCAGGAGTTCCAGACCAGCCTGGCCGACATAGAGGAACCCTATCTCTACTAACAATACAAAAATTAGCCAGGCATGATGGCATGTGCCTCTAGTCCTAGCTACTCAGGAGGCTGAGGCAGGAGTATTGCCTGAACCCAGGAGGCTGAGGTTGCAGTGAGCTGAAATCTTGTCACTACACTCCAACCTGGGTGACAGTGAGACTTGCTTTAAAAAAAAAGAAAAAGATAAAGAAAAAGAAAAAGAAATAAAGAAAAGAATGCCTAACCTCTGGAAATGCAGCCCAGTAGCTCTCAGCCTTGTTTTACCCAGCCCATCTTTATTCGAGATGAAGTCGGTCTGGTTTGAATGCCTCTGACAGAAGCTTTCGATGTTCATGAAAAAGAGCACCAAATCCACTTAAGCTGGATCGTAGTTAATGTCCCTAGAGGCAAGTATGGTGTAGCTTTTGTGGATAACTATTGTTGATTATTTACAGTTTTAGAATTACAAAATAAAAATATTCCTGTCCACAGAGAACTTACGGAGCAGTGAAGAAACAAAAATGCAAACCAATGATGAATATCTAACGTCACCACTACAGTGGTCACAGGTTCTGAGTAGAGTGAAATCATGAAAAAGAAGTCCCTACTCAGAAGGATACTGGAGAATGAGTCATGGAAAGATCCACATAGACAGTGGCTTACAGAGTAACAGAAATTTACCCCGGCAGATAGACTGCTGGGGGAACATTCCAGGCAGAGAGAACAGTCTGTGCAAAGTCAGGGAGGCTCAAGAGAGATCTGGAAATTACAGGTAGTTCAGAATTGCCAGCTTGCGAGATTTAAAAATAAGAGGCAGAAAATGAATCCCTGTAGAAAGGCAAGTGCCAGATCTCTGTTAAAGTGTTTAGCTTTTATTTTTTTAGGATAAAAACAATGATTCTGTAGCAAAGTGAGGCCATCAAATAAGAGATGATATAAAAGGATAGAGGCCCCAAATCAATTAATATTTTAAATATTTATGCCTGCAAAAAAATTGATGATCACCTAAATGTCCACCACTAGAGAACCGGTTATATACATTTTGTACATCCATAAATAAAAACCCATGAGGCTATTTTAAAAGAATGAGGCAGATCTACAGTGGCCAAGATCAGGTTCTCTAGTAAGCAAAACTAGCAGTATTTGGAAGGTACAAGCCCAGGGTAATAAGGGTGAGGCAAAAGGGAAATGAGCCAAGAGAAGGTACAGTGCAGTGTGTTACCATGCAGACCAGGCCAGCAGACACAGAGAGACAATAGCACTGCACTCAGCCAAAGCACAAGTGTCTCTGATGCATCTCAGAGTTGTCCATGTGAGAGAGAAAGGAGGCACTCCTGCTGTGTCCTGTTCCCAATTGGTCAAGTTTCACACTTCCCAGTTATGCTCCTTAGAAGCACAAGGGAGGAGACGATCCAAGACAGCTGGATAGGAACAGCTCTGGAGTGCGGTTCCCAGTGAGAACACAGAGGGTGAGTGATCACCGCATTTCCAAACAAATTTTTACTGCCCACAGACCAGGAGATTCCTGGGCAGAAAAGTGCCACAAGTCTCCAGCATGGCTTTTTCAGCCAGTGCAGTGGGTCTCTGCACAAAAACTCACACAAATCTGGGCTCTGTTTCAATTGGCACCTAGAACACCTGGGAGACAGTCACCTGTTCAACTGAAAAAAAGGGGGCTGGAACAGGGAGCCGGGTGATCTGGCTTGGCTGGTCCTACCCCCACAAAGATAAGCAATCTGAAATGCTCTGGATTGAGAGTTTCACAGCAAGCACAGCTGGACCCAGGATAGTCCAGCTCTGTGGGGGGAAGGGCGTCCACCACGACTGAGGCAGTCCACCACTACTGAGGCAGTCCACTATTACCGAGGCAGTCCACCATTACCAAGGAGTCTGCCATTGAGGCAGTCCGCCGTAACTAAGGCAATACACCATTACAGAGGCAGTCCACCATTAAAGAGACAGTCCACCATTACTGAGGCATTTCTACCTTTACCTCTATAAACAAAACCACAAGGAAAGTCACACAGCAGCTGGGCAGAGCCCATGGCAGCTCAGCAACGCCTCTGCGGGCAGACTGTGATTAGGCTACCTCCTTGCTGAGCAGGGCATCTCTGAAAAAAGGCAGCAGCACATCAGGAACTTATAAATAAAGTCCCACCTTCCCAGGACAGAGCACCTGGAGAAAAAAGGTGGTTATGAGTTCTGCTGCAGCAGACTTAAGTGTACCTGCCCAGCAGCTCTGAACGGAATGAGGAGCTCACAGCTCAGCACTTGAGCTCCTATAAGGGACAGACTGTCTCCTCAAGCAGCTCTCTGACAGCCATATATTCAAAGAGACAACTCATAAAGGAGAACTTAGGCTGACATCTGGTGGTTATCCTTCTGGGACAAAGATAACAGAAGAAGAAACTGGCAGCAATCTTTACTGTTCTTCAGCTGCTGCAGGTGATCCCTAGGCAAGCAGGGTCTGGAGTGGACCTCCAGCAGTCCTACAGAGTCCTGACTGTTAGAAGGAAAACTAAAAAAGAAATAACTTCATCATCAACAAAAAGGATGTCCACTCAGAGACCCCATTTGAAAGTCACCAACTACAAAGACCACAGTTAGATAAATCCACAAAGATGGGAAGAAACCAGTGTAAAAAAGATGAAAACACCCAAACTAGAACACCTTTCCTCCTACAAGGGATCACAACTCCTCACCAGCAAGGGAACAAGGCTGTATGGAGAATGAGTCTGATTAATTAACAGAAATAGGCTTCAGAAAGTGGGTAATAACAAACTTCTCTGAGCTAAAAGAACATGTTCTAACCCAATGCAAAGAAACTAAGAACCTTGAAAAATGTTTGATGAAATGCTAACAAGAATAAATAGCTTAGCAAAGAATATAAGTGAATTGATGGAGCTGAAAAGCACAAAATGAAAACTTTGTGAGGCATACACAAGTTTCAATAGCCGTATAGACCAAGCAGAAGAAAGGATATCAGAGATTGAAGATCAACTCAATGAAATAAAATGAGGTGAGAGTAGAGAAAAAAGAGTAAAAAGAACAAAGCCTCCAAGAAATATGGGTTATGTGAAAAGACCTAATCTGCGTTTGATAGGTTTACCTGAATGTGACAGGGAGAATGAATCCAAGCTGGAAAACATTCTTCAGGATATTATCTGGGATAACTTTCCCAACCTAGCAAGGTAGGCCAATATTCAAGTCCAGGAAATACAGAGAACACCACAAAGATATTCCTCAAGAAGAGCAACCCCAAGGCACATAATTATCAGATTCACCAGGGTTGAAATGAAGGAAAAAATGCTAAGGACAGCCAGAGAGAAAGGTCTGGTTACCAACAAAGCGAAGCCCAGCAGACTCACAGCAGATCTCTCGGCAGAAACCCTACAAGCCAGAAGAGAGTGGGGGCCAATATTCAACATCCTTAAAGAAAAGAACTTTCAACCTAGAATTTCATATCCAGCCAAATTAAGCTTCTTAAGCAAAGGAAAAATAAAATCCTTTATGAACAAGCAATTGCTCAGAGATTTTGTCACCACCAGGCCTGCCTTACAAGAGCTCCTGAAAGAAGCAAATTTTTAATGTTGGTAATAATTTACTGGCAGTAGTAAAGAGGAATTTGACAGAAGCTGGAACTCAACATATGTGTGTGTGTGTGTGTACACATATATGTGTATACATGTGTGTATATATGCACATGTGTATATATACACTTGTATGTGTGTATATGCATACATATGTATACATATATAGTCATATAGACACACACACACACACATATATATATATGTATATATATATATATATATATATATATATATATATATATATATATTTGCATAAGGATATTAGGGTGGATACTGAAGGAAACATGGCAGACCCAGCTCCTGCCCTGCCCTGACAGTGTTTACAATTCAATCATCAAGACAGATCTAGATGAGTGTTAAGGTAAACACACGTGCTACAGAATTCTAATCCAGTCAAGACAACAAGCCTTTGCTATGAGTCCATAGTCCTTAGTGTGGAAGAAGTTATTTTTGTAGGAAAATACCAACAGAGCAGGCTTCAGTTTCTCATTTTTAAATTGTTGAAGTTGAGCTAGAACAGAGACCAGCAAATTTTTTCTGTAAATATTTTAGCTTAGCTTTGCATATTGACTCTGTCATAATGAATCAGCTCTGTTTATTGCAGCACAAAAGCAGCTGTAGATAACACATAAACAAATAAGCATGGTTGTTTTTCAATCAAACTTTACTGGAAGTTTTGGGAGTCTATTGGGAGTCCCAATAGAAACTTGAATTTCATATAATTTTTTTAAAGACATGATCTCACTCTGTTCCCAAAGCTGGAGTGCAGTGGCACAATGTCAGCTTACTGCAGCCTCTACCTCCTGGGCACAAGGGATCCTCCTTTCTCAGCCGCTTAAATAGTTGGGACTACGTGTGTGTCTCCATGCCTGGCTACTTAATTTTTTTTTTTTTTTTGTAGAGACAGAGTCTCACTGTGTCACCCAGTTTGGGCTCAAGCAATCCTCCTTCCTCAGCCTCTCAATGCCCTGGGATTACAGGTGAGAGCTACTATGCCCAGCTTCATATAATTTTTATGTGTCATGAAATATTATTATTCTTTCACCAACCCTTTAGAAATGTAAAATCCATTCTTCGCTTGCAGACTGTACAAAAACAGGCAGAAGACCCTACTTGGGCTATGGGTTATGGTGTGCTCACCCCTAAGAATAATGCTCTCATGTTAAAATTCTATTTGTGTAAAATCTTGACATCCCTCCAACCAATAGTTAGGACCATGATCTAGCTCTACTAGCCTACTAAAGCTTTATAATTGCATATAAACTGTTGCTGACTTTAATTTGCATTTCATTTTAGTTTAAATTTGTGTTTGTTCTTCCTACCTCTGTCATATTTATTCTTGCTGCAACATGTGCTGATTTGCAATGGACTCCTGGACTGAAATGAAGGTCACAAAAGAAGATTTATTTCCTATGTGATTTCTAGTTAATTCATTTCTGGATGTTAGAGCCACTTTTACGAGCCACACACAATGTGCCATATGGAATATCATTGTGTGCTCCCTAGAGCTTCTGTAACTGCCATCTGTCTGTGACTTCCTGTGTGGTTTCTTTGGCAGTAGGGGATTCATCTATCATAAATGCTTCTATACAGCAAGTTTTGAAAATTCAGTCCTAAATAACATCTGCCTCAGAAGTTAGATGTGTATTTTCAAGGCATATGCATTTGAAGCACATTAATAACGATCCCTATGGGTCCACAGTTGAAATTACAAGAGTATAACGTAATCCATCACCAGGGTAACACCTAGATCTCAGCACTGCCAATAGTGCAAATCCCTCCACAAGCAAATCTTTAAAATCTCTCACTTTGAGGACTCTGGTACATTGGTCAAAACCTTGGCATTGTGCCTAAAGTAGTCCTCTGTTCTCAACACCCAGAATTTTCCATCCTTAACAGTAGAAGCTATATTTGTTCATTTTGTTTTTGTGTCTTACTACCTAATACAGCATCTAGTGCTTTGTAGAAGTTCAGTGAATTTGTGTTGACTTGAACTGAAATGTTGAATCATATCTTGCAAGTTTAGAAACTTGCAATGGTCGTATCTCCATGCAATATCAATAACAAGATTTTCACTCAATGTGAAACTGGTTGCAGAAATGACGAATTGCTTGTTATACGCTTTGATGTTGATACACTTTGGCTCTGTGTCTCCACCCAAATCTCATGTCGAATTGTAAGTCCCAGTACTGAAGGAGGGGCCTGATGGGAGATGATTGGATCATGGGGGCGGACTTCTCCCTTGCTGTTCTCATGATAATGAGTGAGCTCTCATGAGATCTGATTGTTTAAATGTGTGTAGCACTTCTACCTTTTCTCTCTCCTGCCAGCCATGTGAAAACGTGCCTATTTCTCCTTTACCATCCACCATGATTGTAAATTTCCTAAGGCCTCCCAGAAGGGATCCTGAGGTTTGAAACTTGTTTCCCTGGGCCTTGGCCTCTGGCTGCAATGGGTCCAGCCACTGCCTGATGTTGAAGCATCATAAGAACTGGTACAGCAGATGATACAGTTTGGATCTGGGTTTCCACCCAAATCTCATGCTGAATTATAATCCCCAATGTTGGAGGTGAGTCCTGGTGGGAGGTGATTGGATTATGAGGGCAGTTTCTCATGGTTTAACACCATTCCCCTTGGTGTTGCTGTGGTAATAGTGAGTGAGTGAGTAATCGTGAAATCTGGTTGTTTGAAAGTGTGTAGCACCTCCCTCCTCTCTCTCTCCCACTGTGCACATATAAGGTGAACCTGCTTCCCCTTCACCTTCTGCCAAGATTGTAAGTTTCCTGAGACCTCCCTAGAAGCCAAGCAGATGCCAGCATTATACTTCCTGTACAATGTAGAATCATGAGCCAGTTAACCCGCTTTTCTTTATAAATTACCCAGCAATGTGAGAATAGACTAATACAACATAGAAAATCCAGTGAGGTTGGTTGGCAACTGGTAGGAGACTGTAGTTCAGGGATTGCCAGATGCAAATTTTCTAAGTTTGTGGTGTCTAAGTGTTCTATGACCTCTGTATTCTAATGTTTATTTCCCTCACAAGGGCTGCATCTATAGGAGATTGAAAAATGACTCTTTTGAATCAGTTTCAACTTACAGATCTGAGAATAAATAGCTCTGTGTCCCTCGTTTGGTAACTTGGCTGCTAAAGGATTTTGTATTTATTTCTCTAAACATAAGATAATTTCTGATTTAGCTACCTCTCATGTGGGGTTATTTTATATATCAAATGATGTAGGAAAAGTACTTCTCAATTCTGGGTGAGGTTCACATGTACATTATTTTGAAAAAAGAAATATATCAAATGCATGTTAATGATTAATGAAAGTATTTAAAATTATTTAAATGGAGTTCATACAGCTATAACTTTAATTAAAAATTGCCTATTAGCAGGTGATATGAATAATGAACATTTCTTCCTCATCAGAGGAAAATTTCTCCCACTGAATTTTTAATAAAACATCCAAACTATGACTATCTCATCTTTCACCTCCAGTTCTTGCTGATTATGATAGCACATTAATATTAGAAAGCATCTCTCTCAAAACCAATTGTTTTTCTTCAGAATCTTGTCATTTCTTTTTTACATCAAATTCAAATATCTACTCTTTCTTCAATGACACCTCTTTCTTCTAAGTATCCTTTAGTGCAGCTGAACAGGGCAGGGAAACACACGTCACCATGTTGATTGGTCTCACTGTGAATGATGCCAACTGACCCCAAGGGAACCCGTTAGTGTGCCTCTGCCCCTCCAGATGACTGTTTGAACCTGCTTCAACAGCTTCTCACTCTAGGCTCAAACTCTGGAACTGGCTTTCTAAATCACTAAGAAATTAGAAACCACCTGAAGAGAACTTGCTTTGTGTCAGCACATCTGTCTGTGCTCATGCATTCTACCTGCTCTCCTATTGCGGCAAAGGATGCCTGTATTCCTTGCCAAAGCCAACCTGCCACTTATCTGCTATTCCCCATCCCTTCTCTCCCACTCAAGAACTTTGTTCTAGAATTCATTTTTCTCTCCTGTGTTGGCAAAAATTCTCCCCAAATCCACTGAGTCCATGTATATGCAAACATACTATTATTTCTCATCTTAAATATGAAAAAGAACCCAGTTATTTGTTGACCCCAGTTCTTCTCCAGGTTCTATCTTATTTTTCTCTTTCTCTCTCTTTTTTTTTTGTAAATTAAATTAAATTAAAATTTATCTTTAGAGATAAAGATGGGGTCTCACTCTATTGCCCAGGATGGAGTCAGTGACATGATCACAGCTCACTGCAGCCTCAAATTCCTGGGTTTAAGCAATCCTCCCTCCTCAGCCTCCCAAGTAGCTGGGACCACAGGTATGTGATACCATTCCTAGCTAATTTTTAATTATTTTAGAGACAGGGTCTTGCCGTGTGGCCCAGGTTAGTCTTGAGCTCTTGTGCTCAAGTCATCCTTCTACTTCAGCCTACTCGGTAGCTGGGATTCCAGACACAAGCCACCATGCTTGGCAACTCTCCTTTCCTGTAAAGCAAAGCTCCGTTAAAGAGGTTTTAGTGTACAGTTGCTGACTCTGAAATCCACTGAAATCAGGCCTCATCCCACCATGCCATCACATCTGCTACTGTCTAGGGCACCAGTGACTTCCGCTTGTGGCCAAATCTGATGGCCAATTCCCAGGCCCATCCTAACATAACCTGTCAGCAGCATTTGATGGTTGTTACTCTCTGCTTCTTAAATCCTAACTCCGCCTGGCTTCTGGGGCACCACCCTCATCCTTCAGCCTTCACCACGCATCCCATATCCTGGTTCATTCCAAGTCACCCACACTGGGCTTCTTGCAGCTCCGGGGGCAAAGCCAGGAATGATCTCATCTCAGGGCTTTTTTCCCAATGCATTTTCCTGGGATGCTTTTCCCTGGGTATCCGTGCAGCTTTTGCCCTCCCTTTCTTCACCTCCTCACCGCTCTACTCCTTCATTTTTCTCCTTAACACATATTATTATCTCATCTACTATATGTTTTACAGATTTATATTTTTATTATCTCCTTCCCCCACTATATCCACAAAGGCAGGAATTTTTGTGTTTTTCATTCACAGTTCTATCCCTATTTCCTAGAATAGTGCCTGGCACATAATAGATGCCTAATAAATATTTGTTAAATAAACCCTTTATTATTTAAAACACTTGGAGAAATATTTTTGTACAGCTGACATTTTATCTAGTATTAATAAATTCATATCTATTTGGATGTTATCAGAATTTAAAGAATAATTAGAGACCAGGTACTATGGCTTATGCCTGTAACCCCCACAGTTTCAGAGGCTGAGGTGGGAGAATTGCTTGAGCCCAGGACTTTGAGATCAACCTGTGCAACATAGCGAGATCCCATCTCTACAAAAAATAATTAAAAAAAAATAGCTTGGTGTGGTGGAGTGCACCTGTAATCTCAGCTACTTGGGAGGCTGAGGCAGGAGAATCACTGGAGCCGAGGTTGAGGCTGCAGGGAGTCATGATCATACCACTGTACTTGAGCACTCTAGCATGGGAGACAGACTGAGACCCTGTCATGTGTATATATATATATATTTATATAAAGAACAATCAGAAGTGCTACAAATGCCCATAGAGTGTATCTATGTGTTTGTTTTAGCTGAGAGCTTAGTTTATGCCAGATATTTTATTTAACTCTTTTAATCCTCATTTTAAAGTATTTAACATACTTTAAAGAAGATATTATTCCCATTTTATAGCAACGGAAATAAGCTTTAGAAAGATGATGTAAATTGCCCAAGGACACCTGCTGGTAGGTAGTAAGGCTGGCATTTGGGCATAGGCCGTCTGAGTGACTGAAACTCCACATTCCACACACTGTTTACATTAGTCATGGCCAGGAATGACCGCTCAGAAATTAGCTGAGCAACTATATTTTTATTATTTATCTTCACATAGTTCAGATGCACATATGCATTGTTCTAAAACAGTCTCAGGCAAATTGAAACTGAGAGTTCAGATTGCTGCTTTATTCTACAGACATCTAAGTTCCTACATATGTGAGACCCTGAGCTGGGCTCCCCATAGGATTTGTAGACAGATGTTAGGGACGTGATGGCATTCTTGCCTTGCCTTTAAAATCCAAACTGTCCTCATCAACCACAGCCCAGTGTAAATATCACATCACCCTCTCTATTAAGCCTAAAGTTATTTCGTTCTCCTCTGAACCGTGAGACCAATTTCTAGCTCTCTTGTTGCTCCTTACAATGATTTGATTTGGTTTATAGGTATGTGTATGCGTCATTTCTGCAATATAGGCTGTAAACCAGTGAGTAGGGACCATGTCACACATCTGTTTCCCCCACAGCAGAGTAGAGGAGCCCAACTTGTGCATAAGGAATGAACCCTGGATTCATGTTGTGACCTCCAGCCTTTCATTCACTCAATAACTATCAAATACCAACCCTGAGACAGGACCTCTCCTAGGTATGGGAAATGTAGCAGTGGACAGGAAAACCAAGTCACTCTCCAATGTAGCCCCACTCTAGTGGGTGAAGATGAACACCAAAAACATACATAATGAGAAATGCTTTGCAGAACTTAAAGAAAGACTTATGAGGGACTGAGTGACTGACTCCTTTGAACTGGATATGGAATAAAGTCCCACCTTGAAGGACATTTAAACATTTTGAGGATAAGAAGGAAGCAACTTCTGCAAGAACTGGAGGCAGAGAGTTCCAGATGGAGAGAACGGCAAGTGATAGACCTAGGATGGCAGTGAGTCTGAAGAGCTCAAGAAATAGAAAGGGGAGGCAGGGCATGGTGGTGTGGGCCTATAGTCCCAGCTACTTGGGAGGCTGAGGTGGGACGATGGCTTGAGCTCAGAGGTTTGAGGTCAGCCTGGGCAACATAGCAAGACCCCATCTCTTAATATAAAAAAACATACAAACAAAAGAAATAAAAAGGGAGCCAATGTGGCTAAAACTAAGTGAGCAAGAGAAAGCAGGAAAGGAGATACATAACAGCTGACAGTTGAGAAGCTACTTCACTTTTCAAAAATACATTAATTCTGGAGAATACCGCATACACCATTACTTGGTAAGAGAGTCATGTCATTTTGAAGACAGGTTCTTCCCTGCTGCATCATAGTTTAGAATCTAATATTATGGTACTTATACAATAGCTAGATGATCTAACAAGCCAAGACCTTGTCAGTAACTACAGCACAAAGGAACATTTTCAGAGACCAGCGTATTTCTGGTATATTTCCGTGTGGCACACTGTGCCAAATGCTGTTCCATGTTGTCACCTCGGATTTCAGTAACCGTAGGGAGTGGTGGCGATCACTGAAATTGACTTATTAATGCATACTTTCCCTTGCAGATTATCTCAGTATGGTTAACTGCTTAGAGGGGGTGCTGTGTTGTCTGCACAGTGCTGATCTGTGAACTATCTGTCACCTATCTGCTGGGATGGAAATTGAGAGGAAACAAGCAGAAACTTTTAAAGCAGTTTTATGGAAATTGCTCCATGGAATCCAAGCGCGTAATCGATGTTAACGGGTGTGGCTTCGGGTTTAAACTTTGTATAGAAGAATGTCCTGGTGACAATAACAGGACACCGTTTTGCGGTACTTGCTCTAATTAAGAGTTCACTGTATTTCCTTCATCAAGAAAGTCTTGCATGCTGAACACTTGTCAGCCGGACCAAACAATGTGCTTAGTGACGTAAGAAATATTGTGAATGATGTGGAGGCTAATGTGTGAAATTCAAAGTTATTTTCTTGATTGTTTTATAATATGAAAGCTGATCACAAACAACTCAATGCATACTGAGATGTGATCGTTAATGAGGGGGAAATTCTGCCAAGAATGTTTAAACTGTGAAATGAACTTTTGGTATTTCTAAAAGATAAAAAACCAGTTTTCCAACTTTTAAAAGACGTTAAAAAAGGACATCCAGATTTTGTTATTGTCTGCTATCTTTACATTTTTAATCAAATTACTACTTCATGCAAGGAAGGGAAGCAACATTGTCTTTTAAAGACAGAAACATAGGAAAGGGCAAAATAGAAGTTAGAAACTTGGAATGACACTGTTTCTATAAGTCATTATGATAATAAAGTAACACTACCAATGAAGTAGGTGATAAACAGGTATTTCACACCCGTGGAAAATTATTACCGGACGATTTATGAATTTATTCGTTCATTTCAAATTTTGTTTTCCACATACACTATAAGAAATTTTTGGATTTATTTCTTTTCTTATCTTTCTTTTTTTTGAGACAAGGTCTTGCTCTGTCACCCAGACTGGGTGTGGTGGTTCACTCACGGATCACTGCAGCCTCCAACTTCTGGGTTCAAGTGATCTTTTCAACTCAGCCTCCTGAATAGCTGGGACCACAGGCGCACGTCACCGTGCCCAGCTAATTTTTTGTATGTTTTGTAGAGACGGGGTTTTGCCACCTTGCCAATGCTGGTCTCAAACTCCTGGGCTCGAGCAATCCACCAGCCTCAGCCTCCCAAAGTGCTGGGATTATAGGCATGATCCACCTCACCCAGTCTAGAATCTATTTCTTTCATGGAAGTTTAGCCAAAAAATTATTAAATACAAAACAATTGTTAAAAGTGATCACTAACGAAAAATTGAAGATAAATTATCTTGCATAATAGTTAATCAATAGCCTGAGCTTGCTAAGATTACTATTTAACATCTCTTTCTATTTATTTCAATGTACCTCTGTGACACTCTTCTCTGCTATGAATGTTAGTAAAACAGTTTTACTAACAAATTTTATATAGAAGCAGTTTAGAATTTTCCTCTGTAAGTAATGCTGTCACCAATCCAAATTATATTAGCTCAATTAACAAGCAAGAAGTAAGCTCATTATTCACGTTAAATATTTTAATATTTAGGCATAGTGCAGTGGCTCATGCCTGTAATCTCAGCACTTTGGGAGGCCAAGGTGGGAGGATCACTTGAGGTTAGAAATTCGAGACCAACACGGCCAACATGATGAAACCCTGTCTCTACTAAAAAAACAAAAATTAGCTGGGTGTGGTGGTGAGTGCCTCTAGTCCCAGCTACTTGGGAGGCTGAGGTAGGAGAATCATTTGACCCTGGAAGGTCGAGGTTGCAGTGAGCTGAGATTGAGCCACTGCACCCCAGCCTGGGTGACAGAATGTCTCAAAAACCAACCAACCAAACAAAAATCTACACAAATATATACACATATATATGTATGTATATGTGTACTTCCCACATATATATACACATGTATGTGTTTTATCTATGTATATGTGTATAATATGTGTATACATATGTTTTAATATTGATATGCATATAGGTGTTTGCTCAAAATGTTCATTTGCATATAGATGTGTAACACGAAAAATGATTATTTTCTTTGTAACTGTTTTGGTTATGATTGCAGAACAAAAATTATGATTGAATAGCAATTTTCCGTATTAAATGGCTGCATGCACACTGCCAATGAACAATGTGCACAATTTTGGTAATTTTTTTTCCTATGCTACGTTTCCTCCAGCGATGTTATTGAACTATGATTTTTCTGCTTCCTCTAATAATAAAAAATAGGTTTTTTATTTTGTAGGCCACTTTACATTTTATTTTTTCTCAGATTTTATTTTTATTGAATTTCTAAAAGTATCTGTGACAAATTGAAACCAAACTAAGCAAACAAACAAAATGCTTATTCCACACCGCATGTTGTTTGAGAAGCACCGACTTGGTGGGCACTCTATGTGTTGTTTTAAATTTAATGAAACACCCTATTTATTAGTTGATTGACCAAAAGCTTTGTTTTTTATTTTTGAACCAAGTCCAGAGGCTTCCAGAGTAAATAAATACTATTTATTTGAAAAGTGTCAATTTAAAAATCAATAAATTTATTTATTTATTTATTTAGACCAGTAGCTAAGCTGGAGTGCAATGGTACAATCACAGCTCACTGCAGGCTTGACCTCCCAGGCTCAGGTGATCCTCCCACCTCAGCCTCCAGAGTAGCTGGGACTATAGGCGTCAGCCACCAAACCTGGCTAATTTTTTATATTTTTAGTAGAGGCAGGGTTTTGCTATGTTGCCCAGGCTGGTTTGGAACTCCTGGACTCAAGCGATCTGCCTGCATTGGCCTTCCAAAGTGCTGGGATTGTCAGCGTCAGCCACTGTGCTTGGCCCCAAAAATATTTTTGTAGTTAATGAGTCAGTACTTAGAAACTACAGAAGAGTGATTTCTCAAACTTGAGATTTAGAAATATTTCCTCTGTGAGTATAGGTTACTTCTGCTTGTTTCTGATCTTCACTTGAATGGAACTGCCGTTTCTTTTTGGAGGATCCAGCTTCTTTCACTGAGCACTGTGGTTGTGAGGGTCTCCAGCTGTGTACACAGCCATTTTTTTTTTTTTTTTCATTACTGCTTGGTATTCCTTCATGTGAATATACTACCATTTATCCACTCTACTGTCAATAAACATCTGGGTTATTTCTTTGGGGGAGTTATTAAAAATAGTGCTACCATAAGCATTCTTGTGTATATTTTTTGGTTGACATAGCATTCATTTCCTATGGGTGTATTCCCAAAAGTGGAGTTTCTGGCTCATTGGATACTTCTGTTTAGCTTTAGTAGATTCTGGCAACGAGTTTTCCAAAACAATGTACCAATTTCCAGTTTTATCAGTAATATATGTGAGAGTCTAGGTGCTCCACTGCCTCTCAAATACTTGGTTTGACAGCTTTTCTAACATTAGCCACACTAGTAGGGATGTGATGGTATCTTACTGTGGTTTTAGCTGCAAATTCCTGGTGATAATGTACACCCACAATGTTCATTACTAGTCTGTAGTGTGCAAAGCACTGAAATTAAAAGTAAGCATTGTTAAGTTCTTATAGCAATTTGGCTAATAAGATTTAGGTCTGTTGACCCATAAGAATCGGGGCTTGCATTATGTATTTTAATTTTTATATGCATATATTTAATATTATATTTTAATTTATATATACATTATTTTAATTTGTCAACAAATTCTTTTTTTTTTTTTTGTACTTTATGAAAGTGTCAGTTTGAGATTGACGGGAAACCAAAAAAGAAAAAGAAATAGTCCCTCATCACAGATAGTTTCAGAAGCACTAAGATAGACCAAGCCACCAGGCAGCAATGCAGATCTAAGGAGAAGGAATGGGCCTAGGCCAGGAAGCAAGAGGGAAAAGATAAAGACTTTAAAAAGGACCTTGTTCACCCTTCAGGTTCGGTAGTTGTTTTGGGGAAGCGGAGAGAAGGGAAGAGCACCATTTGTTGGCCGTGAAGTCCCCCGTCCCTCGTGTGTAAGTACTGGTCAGGGAAAAGAGGGCTTACAATGATAGACCCCAGAAAATCTCAGCTTATATCAGAGAGTCTTGCTCGAAGCTTTGAAGATTCCATGTTCTGATTTCATGCTCAGCACCACTATCTGGTGCTGACTTAGCTTCCCTTGGGGCTCGGCTAACCGCACAGCTGCAACAGAATACCATAGACTGCGTAGCTTATGAACAAGAGGAAGTTATTCCTCATAGTTCTGGAAGCTGGAAGTCCAAGATCAAAGCATCAGCAGATTTGGTGTCTAGTGAGGGCTCATTTCCTGGTTTACAGATGGTTCCTTCTGGCTCTGTCTTCATGAGTGGAAGAGATAATCAAGCCCCCTTGGGCTTCTTTTCCAAAGGCACTAATCATATTCATGAGGGCTCTGCCTTCATGACTTAATAATGACCTAAACATCTCCCCAGAGATCCACCTCTTAATATCATCGCATTGGGGATTATGTTTCAACATAGGAATTTTGGAGGGAAACAGACACACGGTAGTAAATACTGAACACTCGGATGCCTAGGATAGTCATTGCTCCTTGTAAACTGATGTACTGGCACTTTTATTTCAGGCATTCTGAGCCTGCCGGAATCATGAATCTGCTTCTCCGGTTGTTATTGATCAGGGTTGAGGCTGCACGATTGAGATCCACTCTCCAGGCTGTGGTGAAGGACGAAGCATGGCAGCTGTCGTCCTCTTGGGAGGCCACTTCCCTTTTTCCCTGGTGGCAATACTCTGATTTGCTGCAGGTTACGGGAACATTATGTATTTAAAATTCTTACAGTTTCAATGAGCTAATGGCTGTGTCAATGAAAAAAACCTTTAAAAAATGTACCTGCATGTTTAAATAAGTTCAGTTATTGCAATTGGGTGCAAGGAGAGGACCCAAGATGCAAGACCTTCAGATAGAATTTGTCCAATATCTTGGTACCTTCGTTATTCACCAGAGGTAGATGTTGCCCTGCTCCCAATTATTGGAGAGTTATTGCCTAAAAATCATCCCTTTTCCCCTCGAATATAGAGGATTTTCAAAGCTCAAAGGAAGCCAAAATGTTGGTTTTAGTTAATGCTTGGGTGACTCAATATCCTCAAATGCAGGTGAAGTTGTATTGGAGAAAAACTCCTCCTAAGACCCAAATCGAAGGCTCCTAGTGCCTAGATTTAGGGACTCAGCTAAACATGGAGATTACAGGCATGAACCATATGTCCAACCAGAAGCCTATACATTTCTAGTGGGAATTCAAAAGAGGTGTCATAGTAAGCTTGGAGTGCTGTAACAAAGTACCATAAACTAGGTGGCTTGGCAACAACAGAGATTTATTTCTCACAGTTCTGACAGCCAGAAGTACAAGATTGGGAGCCAGCATGGTTGGGTTTCCGTGAAGGCCCTCTTCCAGATTGCAAATGGCTGTCTTACACTTGTGTTCTCACAGGGCAGAAAGAGCTCCAGTTAGCTCCCCGGCCTCTATCTCATTCCTGAGGGCTCTCCCCTCATGATCTAATTACCGCTTAAATCTCCCACCTCCAAATACCATCACATCAGGATTAGAATTTCAACATATGAATACTGGGGAGACATACACATTTAGTTCATTGCAAGAATATAAGCATATATTGAGATGGTGCTTAAAATTAGAAATATTTTCAAGTTTAAGAGCACCTCAGAAAAATGGAGACCGAGAGAAAACAATAAGTTATCAAAGTCACACAAGTAGTTATTGACAGATTTAGAAGTCAAATTTTATATTTTGTTTGAAATTTCTAAATTAGGAATAGACATGCTTGTTATTACTAATAGATACATTATTAAATTGAAGCAACCGGATTTTAAACTGCAAGTGAGAGGAGTAACCTTCAGCATCCTGTCGAGTTATGTATGGAATATCCTAGGAAAACATTGTGGTAATAAGATTTCAGTGGAGGCTAGGTTTCTCATAACTATACAGTACCAACTAAATCCCACTGAATAATTTGGATTTTTCTTCAAATACCCTAGTTTAAAATGCACTGTTTTAAGGATTAATAATTTATGATTTGTGTTTCACAGAGTTATCATAGTGTAGGAAGTAGAAAGAAAAACTCAGTGTAGAAGACATGGGTTCAGGCCAGGTGCAATGGCTCATGTCTGTAATCCCAGCATTTTGGGAGGCTGAGGTGGGTGGTTCACTTGAGTTCAGGAGCTCGAGACCAACTGGCCAACATGGTGAAATGCCATCTTTACAAAAAATACAAAAATTAGCCAGGCATGGTGGTGCACTCCCATGGGCCCAGCTACTCAGGAGGCTGAGGTGGGAGGATCACTTGAGCCAGGAGGTGAAGGCTGCAGTGAGCAGAGATTGCACCACTGCACTCCAGTCTGGGAGATGGAGCCAGACCTTGCCTCAAAAAACAAACAAAAACCACAATTAGATCTCTAAATTTTTTACAAAAAAAGGAAATAAAATACAAAAGAGCTCAGGTGCAGTGGCTCACACCTATAATCCCACCGCTTTGGGAGGCTGAGGTGGGAGGATCACTTGAGGCCAGAAGTTTGAGAAGACCAGCCTGGCCAACATGGCAAGACCATGTCTCTACAAAAAATACAAAAATTAGCCAAGTATGTAGTCCCAGGTACTCTGGAGGCTGAGGCATGAGAATCACCTGAACTCAGAAGGTGAAGGTTCAGTGAACCGAGACCGTGCCACTGCACTCCAGTCTGGATGACAGAGCAAGACTCTGTCTCAAAAAATAAAAGTAAAATAAAATAAATAAAAAAGATGACATGGGTTCAATTTTTGTTGCTGGTACTTACATGCTATGTCACCTGAGGCAAGTGACTCAACATCTCTGAGTCTTGGTCTCCTCATTCCTAAAATGGGAATCTTTCTACAGCTCAGTGTCCTTAGAATGATCCTGAAAGATGTCACCAAGTAGGTGGACAAAGCCATGAGAGATTACCAGAATTCAGTTGGATGTTATTTTAATATCTATGAGTCATATGAACTTAGCATATAAATAAGTAAATGATACCCAGGGCTTTACAACTCAGCAGGGAGGCATTAGAATATTTAAAGACAAAGAAATGAAAGACTTAAAAAGCAATCAGCATGTGTTGCAAACTCTGGGAAGTAGATAGAAGGATTACGTGATATATACACTGAGTTTACCCCAGGGGACCATGTGACTCATCTCCCTCTTGAAGTTGTGAAGTCACTGGTCCAGAAACCTCAAAGAGTTCAGAATGTTAAGAGAGAGAGAGAGAAAGAGAGAGAGAGAGAGAGGAAGAGAGTGTGTGTCCCATATGGATCACCAACAAAAATCCAGTCAGCAGCCCAGTTGGGTCATTTGATAACCTCAAGCAAGCAAAGAAAGCAACTTCAAAAATTACCTGGAGTGGCCGGGCGCGGTGGCTCAAGCCTGTAAACCCAGCACTTTGGGAGGCCAAGGCGGGTGGATCACGAGGTCAAGAGATCGAGACCATCCTGGTCAACATGGCGAAACCCCGGCTCTACTAAAAATACGAAAAATTAGCTGGGCATGGTGGCACGTGCCTGTAATCCCAGCTACTCAGGAGGCTGAGGCAGGAGAATTGCCTGAACCCAGGAGGCGGAGGTTGCGGTGAGCCGAGATCGTGCCATTGCACTCCAGCCTGGGTAGCAAGAGTGAAACTCCGCCTCAAAAAAAAAAAAAAAAAAAAAAAGTTACCTGGAAATTCAACCCTTCTCCCCCTCCAAATTAGGAAGAACAAAAGAGACGCTTCTTAGTGGATAAGCATCACTCAGCTCTGGGCATATTTAGAATTAAGAGGAGAAATGGCCAAGTGAATGAAGTGCTTCATGTTAATATAGTAATGTGGAGAAATCAATACCCATTTGGGAGGAAGGCAAGGACCATTGTTCTTCATCTCTCTCTTGGTTAGAGAGATTTCTCGTGACCCCTGAAAGGGTTAAGAACCTCAGGTCACATTTGAATGAGCATGGATTTAACCTTACCACCATCACTTCCTGTAATACAGCTGTGATCGCTGATAAGCCCATCTCTAAGACCCAGTTTCCTCATCTACATAATACCACACACCTGGTATCATTGTTGTACAGGGCAGAGAGCATGTGTTAAGTGCTGGTATAAAATAAGTGCTTAATAAACAGCAGCTGCCGTTGGTATTGATTGCTGAGCAACGAACCACTCCAAAACTTCGAGGTGTAAAACAAGCTTTTCATTATGCGCATGGATTCTGTGGATCAAGAATTCCAAAATGGCACGGAAGGAGCAACACTTCTCTGTGATGTCTGGGGTCTCAGTTGGTGCAACTTGAATGGCTGAGGGACGGAATATCTGAGGCTAGAGGATCCACTTCCAAATCTGCTTCTTCAGTCACTCATCTGATGCCTGTGTTGGGATGGCTGAAGAACGGGCTCAGCTAGGCCTGTTGACTGGAAAGCTTACTTGCAGGCTCTCCACGTAGCTTGGACTTCTTACAATCTGGCAACCTTAAGGTGTCAAACTACTTACTGACAGCTCACAGCTGCCAGTTAATGTCAAAAGCTACCACGGCAGTTTTAAAACAGGGCCCAGGCTGGGCATGGAGGCTCTTTGGGAACCAGCACTTCGGGAGGCTGAGCGCTTTGGGAGGCTGAAGCAGGAGGACTGTTGAATGCAGGAGTTTTAAACCGGCCCGGGCAACATAGCAAGACCCCATCTCTACAAAAAATTTAAAAATTAGCTGGATATAGTGGCACACACTTATAGTCTCAGCTACTTGGGAGGCTGAGGTGAGAGGATCAGATGAGCCTAGGAGGCTGAGGCTGGAGTGAGCAATGATTGTGTCACTGCACTCCAGCCTGGGCAACAAAATGAGACCCTGTCTCAAAAAAAAAAAAAAGAAAAGAAAAGAAAAAAAAAGAATGACCAAAAACTCTTGACACTCCTTTCATCAAGGAGTCTTTGAAGGAGGGAATGCAAGAAGACTATAAAACCTCTAAAAGTCTGCCATTACTATAGGAATAATGCAGTAGTAAGAAAGGTAATAGAATGAAATGTCAGACTTCTTGAGATGGGCAGTGTGTGAGGTGAGCATTTGAAGATTTTAGGTCTGGGTCCCTAATTATTCTTCATTCATAACGATTCTTGGGTTGGTCTATTTCAACCTCCTTGCTTCCTTCAGCATATCATGCAGCTCCTGTTTCTACCCTTGCTCCATCCAAGACGACCTTTGGCAAGCTCCACTCCTGCCCCGTTTGCTCTCTGAGTTCTGATCTACAAACTTCCTTGGCTGCTGCTTTGACTCCTTCTCTGTCTTCAGTTCAGGCCATGTGTTTTCTTCTGAGGCTTTAATATTGGGAGGTCAGGAAGCGTAGGTAAACTCTAGAGATCTGTGTGTGCATACAGAGCAGGATGATGAAGTACAGATTGCTCAGCATTTGCTATAGTGTTAGCATCAAGTGAAATTGTATATTTGTTGGCTGGGTGTGGTGGTTCACGCCTGTAATCTCAGCACTTTGGGAGGCCGAGGAGGGTGGATCACTTGAGGTCAGGAGTTTGAGACCTGCTTGGCCAACATGGTGAAACTCTGTCTCTACTAAAACTATAAAAATTAGCCAGGTGTGGTGGTGGGTACCTGTAATCCCACCTACTTGGGACGCTGAGGAAGAATTGCTTGAACCTGGTTGCAGTGAGCTGAGATGGTAACACTGCACTCCAGCCTGGGCGACAGAGCAAGACTCTATCTCAAAAAAAAAAAAAAAAGAAAAGAAAAGAAAAGAAAGAAAGAAAGAAAGAGAAAGAAAGAAAGAAAGAAAGAAAGAAAGAAAGAAAGAAAGAAAGAAAGAAAGAAATTGTATATTTGTTTCTTTCTCTTTTTTTTTGAGACGGAGTTTCGCTTTTGTTACCCAGGCTGGAGTGCAATGATGCGATCTCAGCTCACCGAAACCTCCGCCTCCTGGGTTCAGGCAATTCTTCTGCCTCAGCCTCCTGAGTAGCTGGGATTACAGGCACGCGCCACCACGCCCAGCTAATTTTTCGTATTTTTAGTAGAGACGGAGTTTCACCATGTTGACCAGGATGGCCTCAATCTCTTGACCTCGTGATCCACCCGCCTCGGCCTCCCAAAGTGCTGGGATTACAGGCGTGAGCCACCGCGCCTGGCCCGTATATTTGTTTCTTAAAAATATCTTGAAGACACTGATGACTCTGAAAGCAGTGTGCTTTCCTTTATCATGTACACACTCATGTACATTTATATATAATAGTTCTCTTAAGAAGAAATGTCGGGCTGGGCACCATGCTCATACCTATAATCCCAGCACTTTGGGAGGCTGAGGCCAAGGTGGGAGCATTGCTAGAACCCAGGAGTTCAAGACCAGCCTGGACAACATAGGGAGACCCCATCTCTAAAAACATAATAAAAATAAAAAGAAAAAAAGAAAGAGAATGTCATTCACCCCATTGTTTTTCTTCTTTTTGGCAGAAATCGCTTTCTTACCACTAGCTAGTGAGCTAGCTAGGGCATCCCTGCTGTGGTTTATTAAAAGATCCCATAGCTTCAAAGGGTTAAGATTTTCCCCATTGGAGGGGAACATCACACACTGGGGCCTGTTGAGACGTGGGGGGCTAGGGGAGGGATAGCAGGGGTGGGGGTTTGGGGAGCGATAACATTGGAGAAATACCTAATGTAGATGACGGGGGTCGGGGATGGATGCAGTGAATCACGATGGCATGTGTATACCTATGTAATAATCCTGCATGAGCAACACATGTACCCCAGAACTTGAAGTATAATAATAATTTTAAAAAAGATTTCCCCTGTCTGCCTGCTGGATTCAGTGAGGTAGAGGATAATGGGAATGTAGCCAAGGTCACAGACGTTTGACACTGCTGCCTCTGATCATCCTTGCCACTCCTGGCTCTTTTTCAGGTGACTATTTGTTGTTTACCCAAAGAAATCAGGAGACAGCGTGGGTGAGTCTGTGCAAACTCTCAGGACACTTGAGGGCGAACTCAGCCCCCGTGTAACTTAGCACCATGCCAGAGAGACTAATTTGGCTGTCAGGAGCCTCAGATTCAAAAGGAACCTTTTCCCTTAGCTTTGGTTTTTTATGTTCTTTTGCCTTTCAGCTTGTTAAGCACCTGCACTTTGTGCCTTGTTTTTTTTTTTTTTTTTTTTTTTTTTTCACTTTGTAATTTTTATTAGAATTCAAATTGAGCTTCATACAGCTTGTGGACTCCTGGACATGATCTCTCTGTTTAAGGTTGGATTGCTAGGAGTTTCTTCCACATAAATTTTTTACTTTAGGAGTTGTTTGAAATTTCTCTGGAAACCATGCACTGAGTCAGAATGAAAGCATTTGAGAACATTTTCCTAGATTGGCTGTGGCAAGAGAGCTAATACATCCAAGGCGCATGCTTGAAGAACAAAGTTGATTGCTGCTCAGCTAAGTATAGGACTTTGTTCTGAGTGGACAATGCAGGCTGAGGACAAATACGGAATTGCTCGATTTTTAGAAACTGTATGTAGTAGAAATGGAGGCTTGAGAGTCAGTCAAAATAGAGAACAGAGGCCTGCATGGGAGGACACGGAAGGAATAGGCCAGAGAGAGCACAGAGTTGGTGGGGGAGTATGAGTAAGCCTCGCTGGAGGAGCTGTGAGGTTGCCTTTTGTTTAACCTCCCCATAAACCCATAAAATCTATAGTTAGATTTTTAAACAAAATAAACTTTTCTTTCTTTTTATTTTTTATTGTACTTTAGGTCCTGGGGTACATGTGCAGATCTTGCAGGATTCTTGCATAGGTACACACATGTCATGGTGGTTTGCTGTCTCCATCCCCCTGTCACCAACATCAGGCATTTCTCCCAGTGTTATCCCTCCCCAACCTCCCCAACTCCCACTGTCCCTTCCCTGGCCTCCGGCCTCCCAGCATACCCCTGTGTGTGATGTTCCCCTCCCTGTGTCCGTGTGTTCTCATTGTTCAACACCTGCCTATGAGTGAGAACATGTGCTGTTTGGTTTTCTGTTCTTGTGTCAGTTTGCTGAGAATGATGGTTTCCAGATTCATCCATGTCCCTACAAAGAACATGAAGTCATCGTTTTTTACGGCTACATAGTAGTCCATGGTGTATATGTGCCACATTTTCTTTGTCTAGTCTATCACTGATGGGCATTTGGGTTGGTTCCAGGTCTTTGCTATTGTAAACAGTGCTGCAATGAACATAACATGTGCATGTGTTTTTATAATAGAACAATTTACAGTCCTTTGGGTATTTACCCAGTAATGGGATTTTTGGGTCAAGTGGAATCTCTATTTCTAGGTCATTGAGGAATCACCACACTGTCTTCCACAATGGTTGGACTAATTTACACTCCCACCAACTGTGTAAAAGTTAGAGCAGTTTTAGGCTTAAAGAAAAATTGTGAACACAGCACAGGGAGTTCCCATATACATCCGATTTTCCCTATTAGTAACATCTTACAATTAGCCACAGTTAATGAACCAATATTAACACATCATCATCAACCAAAGTCCATACTTCATTTAGATTTCTTAGGGGTGTGTGTGTGTGTGTGTGTGTGTGTGTGTGTGTCCTTTCTTTATTTCAGGATCCAATAATCCAGGACACCACTTTACATTATTTATTTTGAGATGGAGTCTCATTCTGTTGCTCAGGCTGGAGTGCAACGGCACAACTTCAGCTCACTGCAACCTCCACCTTCCAGGTTCATGTGATTCTCGTGCCTCAGCCTCCCAAGTAGCTGGGATTACAGGTGCACGCCACCATGCCTGGCTAATTTTTTGTATTTTTTTTTTTTTTTTTGAGACGGAGTTTCGCTCTTGTTACCCAGGCTGGAGTGCAATGGTGCAATCTTGGCTTACTACAACCTCCGCCTCCTGAGTTCAGGCAATTCTCCTGCCTCAGTCTCCTGAGTAGCTGTGATTACAGGCACGTGCCACCATGCCCAGCTAATTTTTTGTATTTTTAGTAGAGACGGGGTTTCACCATGTTGACCAGGATGGTCTCAATCTCTTGACCTCATAATCCACCTGCCTCGGCCTCCCAAAGTGCTGAGGTTACAGGTGTGAGCCACTGCCTGGCCAATTTTTTGTATTTTAAAGTAGAGACAGTTTCACCATGTTGGCCAGGCTGGTCTTGAGCTCCTGGCCTCAAGTTATCTGCCTGCCTTGGCCTCCCAAAGTGTGAGGATTACAGCCATGAGCCACTGCACCCAGCCCAGAATACCACTTTACATTTAGTTGTCATGTATTCTGGGGATCCTTTTGGCTACAACTTCCCTTCTTTTTGGTGACCTTGACAGTTTTAAGAGTACCAATCAAGTATTTTGTAGAATGTCCCTCAGTTGGGATTTGTCTGATGTTTTTGCATGATTAGACAGGAATTATGGGTTTGGATGAGTATATTACAAAGGTAAAGTGACATTCTCATCACATTTTATGAATGGTATCTACTGTCAACATGACTCATTACTGTTGAAGCTGACTGATTGCTTGTTTGATAGGCTTCTCATTATATGAAAGGTATCTACTGTCAATACGGCTCATTACTATTGAAGTTGACTCTGATCGCTTGTTTGACAGGTTTCTCCACTGTAAAGCAATTTTTTAAACTCCCTTTCCATACTACCCTATTTGAGAGAAAGTCACGATATGCAGTCCACACTTAAGGAATGAGGAGCTAGGTGCCACCTCCTTGAGGGTGGAGTATCGGTATAAATTATCCTGAATCTGCACAGGAGATTTATCTCTTCTCCCCCACTTGTCTATTTATTCAATCATGTATTTATGTCAGTGTGAGCCCAGATATTTATTTTATATTTTTGATAATCCAACATGACTTTATTGTTCAAATTTCTCCAGCTTTGGCTCTTGGGCATTCTTTCATTTGGTTCCTGTGTCCATTTGACTGTGAGCACCCCATAATTGTGTGTGTGTGTTTAGCACTTTCTTAACCTCTGGCACTACAAGGTGCTCCAGGATCATTTTGTATATTTCCTGCCCCTGTTCTGGAATCAGCCATTTTTCCAAGTAGCCCTGAGTTCTTTACTGGAGAGTGCTATTAGAAACCACAATCTGGTTGGTAAATGTTCTCATTGTTACTAGGGTGCCATTGCTTCTAGACCCTTTCAGCTGACAGATAAAGGATATATGTATAGTAACCTGTGTATACACACACATATATAAATATTTCTATATTATATTATATCTGCTATAATTTGAATGTTTGTCCCCTCCAAAACTCATGTTGAAATTTAATTGCTATTGTAACAGAATTAAAAGGTAAAACCATCAAGAGGTGATTAGGCCATGAAGGCTCCACCATCATGGGTGAGACTGGTACCATTATAAAAGAGTGAATTCCATCCCATCTTGCCCTTATTCTTTGCCTTCTCACCTTCCTCCATGTGATGATGCAGCAAGAAGGCCCTTGCAAGATGCCAGCACCTTGATTTTGGACTTCCCAGCCTCCAGAACTGTGAGTCAATAAATGTCTATGCATTATAAATTTCCCAGCCTCAGGTATTCTGTTATAGCAGCATGAAACAAACTAAGACACCGTTTATACCTATATTAAGCTAAACATAATTTATACTTGATCTCTTGAACTTGAACAATTACCACATGGATGGCTGTAGCCTCCTCCCCTGAATTACCTGTAAATTTTCACCATAACCATGAGAAATGATTCATTTCCTAAATTGTGTAATTTCAGTTAAGATGTATAGTGGTATCTGTATTGTTAACCTGTATCTCTGGGAAAATAACTTTTTCAACTAGAGTACACTGCCTATGTACAGTTTCCTTTGCCCTTAGTGTTACAGACTCTTCTCACATCCAAAGTTACTTGTGTCAGCACTTTTCTCCCCCACCCCCTACAGTGAAATTGTTTCACACACTTTTAATATAGTTGGGTGGTTTTGTTGCAATCTGCCTTCCATCTGAGGATCCCCCATCCTCTTAAATGATTCTTTAAAAATTTTCATGCATAAGGTTTACTCTGTGCGGTAAAGTTCTGAGTTTTGACAAATGCGTAGTGTCTTATATCGACCATAACAGTATTATACAGAATAATTTCACTGTCCCAGAAAACCCTTTGCTTCATCTATTCAACCCTCCACTCCCAACTCTTAGAAACCACTGTTCTTTTTATCATAGCTATGGCTTTGCCTTCCAAGTTACATGTCTGGCCAGAAGGTACAAGGGGAGATGTGTCAAAACGCTTAGTGTGGCCTAAAGATGCATAGAGAGAGACACAGTAAGTGCCACTGGAAGTTCAGGGACAGATGGAGCACTGCTGTCGTAATCGTGTTGTGTGTAAAACAGAGTTGAACCCACTTATTCTTGGGTAGTCATTTTATTCCACATTGATTAAAAAAATTGTATTAAATACCTACTATGTGCTAGGTGCTAAGAAGACAAGGAAGAAGAAGCCAGGGTTCCTGCTCTTTTAGAATCAACACTTTAATTTGTAAATGATGAGAAGAAGGTCAAGAAAAGTATTTTGTTTTTTCACCTAATTAAAAATATACCCAACATTTCCTTGAAGCTTTATGACTTATTTTATGCTTAGGACCATGAGAGAGGTTAAGAAACATCTTCTAAAGATAACTATATATGAACAAGAACTCAAGATCGGCTTCTGCATTTTAAAAGTACTGACCTAGAGACATCGGCCGCTGTAAGGCCCAGCCTCCTGACAGTTAGGTCTGGCCTGCCTCTCCTGCCAGGCTGTCCTGAATACCTTCCCGTCTCCTGCCCTCATGACAACTCATCTGCCCTGAAGTCAAGCCACTACTGGGGAGAGCACTTGTGCAGTTCCAGAGCAATCCACGTCAGCTCTAGATTCCACCCAGCAAGGGAAAAAACTCCCCTGAGACCAGTATCTCAACCTCAGAGCACTCCTGACATCTTACAGTCATCCTTGTGCTGTTTTTCCAGTGCAGCTTGAAGCGATACCTGGGAAGAAGAACAGAAAGAAGCAGCTTACTTCAGGGGAAACAAAGGCTTTTGCCAGCAGTCAGCTGAGGACCATGAACCCAAGCTGGCTTTCTAATTCTTTTTTTTTTTTAATTGCATTTTAGGTTTTGGGGTACATGTGAAGAACATGCAAGATTGTTGCATAGGTACACACATGGCAGTGTGATTTTCTGCCTTCCTTCTTCTCACCTGTATCTGTCATTTCTCCCCATGCTATCTCTCCCCACCTCCCCACCCCCCGTCCCTCCCCCATTTCCCCCCAACGGACCCCAGTGTGTAGTGCTTCTCTCCCCGTGTCCATGTGTTCTCACCCGCCTATGAGTGAGAACATGCGGTGTTTGATTTTCTGTTCTTGTGTTAGTTTGCTGAGAATGGAACCAAAAGAGAGCCCGCATAGCCAAGTCAATTCTAAGCAAAAAGAACAAAGCAGGAGGCATCACACTACCGGACTTCAAACTATACCACAAGGCTACAGTAATCAAAACAGCATGGTACTGGTACCAAAACAGAGATATAGACCAATGGAACAGAACAGAGGCCTCAGAGGCAACACAACATATCTACAACCATCCGATCTTTGATAAACCTGAAAAAAACAGCAATGGGGAAAGGACTCCGTGTTTAATAAATGGTGTTGGGAAAACGGGTTAGCCATGTGCAGAAAGCAGAAACTGGACCCCTTCCTGACACCTTACACTAAAATTAACTCCAGAGGGATTAAAGACTTAAACATCAGACCTAACACCATAAAAACCCTAGAAGAAAATCTAGGCAAAACCATTCAGGACATAGGCGTAGGCAAGGACTTCATGACCAAAATGCCAAGAGCATTGGCAACAAAAGCCAAAATAGACAAATGGGACCTAATCAAACTCTAATTCTTTATCTGCAGATTCCCATACCCAGGCCTGCCTGTTGACCTGACAGCAAAGCATAGGTTGTGGCTCTGGCTGGGTAGCTAGTGTTTCACCACAAAGAGAAACTGTTTCACATTTCACTGTGAGCATTCCATTGCCTGGAGCAAGAGAGCTCTCTCTTCAGCATTGTTTGTTCATGGATAAAGACCCCAGTGTGCAGCCCCGTCCACAGGGTCCAGTTTTTAAAAACTGCAATTGCCGGTCCTTGCAGAGATTTGGCTGAACTCCACAAAGGACAGCCCAGGTGGGACTCAAAAATGGATATTTTGTTGAATCATTTGCTGAACATTTCCTTAGAGGAAGAGGTAAGCCATGGTGGATGTTACAATGAAGCAGACAGACACCTTCCCAGCCTCTACACCTTCCTAACATCCCCCAGCACAATCTCTCTTCAGGGCTCATAAGACATGCATCTGGGCCAGGCATGGTGGGTCATGCCTGTAATCCCAGCACTTTGGGAGGCCAAGGCAGGTGGATCACCTGAGGGCAGGAGTTCGAGACCAGCCTGGCCAACATGGTGAAACCCTGTCTCTACTAAAAATACTAAAATTAGCTGGTTGTGGTGGCAGGTGCCTGTAATACCAGATACTTGGGAGGCTGAGGCAGGAGAATCACTTGAACTCAGGAGGCAGAGGTTGCGGTGAGCTGAGATTGTGCAACTGTGCTCCAGCCTGGGCGACAAGACCAAAACTATGGCTCAAAAACACAAAAAAGACATGCATACAAGTGTTGTTTTTCAAGTTGTTCCTTTCACATTGTTTTCTCCAGGGGAGCAGCAGCATAGCCTAGAGGAGAAGAGCATGTGGATTCTGAAGTTTGGCTCAGCTTTTTAACAGCAGTGTGACCTTGACAAATTATGTCACCCTTCTGTGTCTCAGTTTCCTCACCTATAAAATACGGACAATTCTGGCCTCCTGTTGTAAGGTTTGAGGAAGTGTTAAATAAATTTAGTCATGTGAAGTCTTTAGAACACAATTGCAACACAATTACTGCATGTAGTTACTGGTACCTAGTAAGTGCCAAAAAATGTTTATGTTTATTATTATTTAGAATTTACTATGTAACAGGCTAAGTGCTTTCCGTTCATCATGTAATTCAATGGTGACACTTTTGTGAGGTTGAGACTATTATTACTACAAATTTACAGATGGACAAAGAGAGACTGAGGAGGTTAAGCAACTTGCCCGAGGGCACAGGAAGTGGCAGAGCCAAGCAGGTGATTTTAGAATCCTTGCCCTCAACTATATTACCCAAGTAGACATCATCCTTCTTTCAGGGAAACTAAAACTCTTTTATGCGGGCATTCTGTCAGAAAATGTCATTGTGAGGCTTTCACACAGCCCCAACACAACCATCATCTACGTTGGGAACAATTTTAAGACACGACTGATGTTTTGAAGCATTCTGATCTCAGAGAGGTTCAAAGGTGAAAAATAAATATGTATGCATAGTTGGTAAAATTGATAACACAGGATAGTGCTATATAACTTTTCCAGAGTACATTTTGTGAGTCTGGTGTGGAAGTTCTTTACACATTTTAACGTATGTAATCATCATAACACACTTAGGAGAGAAGAACTGTTGTTATCTTTATCTTCTCTATGAGGAAACAGAGGCAAGTGGAACAGAGTCAAAAGTTAAATGATGTGCTTAGGTCACTGAGCCATCAGTAGGTTCAGAATGTGATCCTAACCCGTCTGATTCCAAAGCCCACGCTCTTTGCCGCCACAGCCTTATGGCTTGGCATCGTGGACTTCAAACAAACCGAGATGCAGAGATCCCTGCAGGCAGAGAGAACAACATCAACAAAGTACTAGAGGCCAGAAAAGGATTCATCCCAAAACAAGCATTTCAGTTGACAAAGTGGTAATAGGAGAAAAGTGAAAGGAAGGTTGAGATCCAAATGTCAAGTCAAGGACTCTAGATGGATCTACGGCTTGCAAAGCCTCTGGAATTTTGTTTACGTGTGTGTTTATGCGTGTATGACTGTGCAATACATGTACACATAGCAACACCAGTAACTAAAGCAATATTCTCACAGGGTATGTGGTACATTTCTCAGAGATACAGCTAAGACAATGCTATGAATATTTATATTGATACATTTAATTCAACAAAGATGCCTGTTTGACAGCCAGTGTATTATTTTGAGTATTATTCTCACAGGGAGAAAGGGGGAAAAAATCTTAAATGTTTATTACATTTTCAGCTATCTTTGTATGGAGATATTGTAGGCATGACATTCTATTTAACTTTTTTGTCTTTCCCAAACTCAACATGTATTACTGTCACAATCATTAAACGTGAGGCTGTCCTGACCATTTACCCTTTATCTCGGCAATTACATATTACATCTCATTTGCAATATTTTATAAGGATCTTCAATTACATCATCATTAAGTGACTTACATCTATTGATACAGCATCTTTCCTATGAGAAACTTAGATATCATCTATTTAAACCACATAAGAATCCTTGGAGACAATATTTTTGCCTAACACTAAGAGCTACATAGAACAGAAGATGGAAAGGCTGGTAGTTTTTCATTCTATCTGATAGACTGGAAAACGTGGCTCTGGGGATCAGCAGTGAATCATCCAGGGCTAAGCAGAAAGTACAAAAACTGGGATGAGTCCCAAGAAGGGCCAACTTCTGGTTGAATAAGCAGATGTCTAGATATGGTGTGCAGAATGTCCACATCAGTGTAAAGTGATTACTCGAGACAGCCAATCAACACATACTGACCCCACGTGCAGTATAATGTGTGAACTTTCACAGGGAAATGGTTGAAACAAATGCAAATGGAAGGAGTGGTTCAAAAATATTTTCCTGGCTTCTAATACATGACTACATTTGTTTGTTGAAAAGTTTGTCAGTTTGGCTGGTGCACGGTGGCTCATACCCGTTAACCCAGCACTGTGGGAGGTCTAGGTGGAAGGATCAGGAGGTCAGGAGTTCAAGACCATCCTCACCAACATGGTGAAACCCTGTCTGTACCAAAAATACAAAAATTATCTGGGCGTGGTGGCACATGCCTGTAAACCCAGTTACTCAGGAGGCTGGGACAGGAGAATCAGTTAAACCTGGGAGGCAGAGATTGCAATGAGCCAGATCACACCACCGCACTCCAGCCTGGGCAACAGAGCAAGACTCCGTCTCAAAAACAAACAAACAAAAAATATATCAATGTATTTGAGGTTAGGAGAGTGTAATAAAAGATTCTCATTGTATCTAGGTTGAAATGTATTAATAAATAAGTATCTCCAACAAAGACATTTGTACTGATATTTTAAAATTCCTTATAATCTTGTCATTTCAAAAACAGATGAAACTAGATTTCCATTTATTATATAGAAAGAAAACTAAGAATTATTCACTGAATTCTTGACAATAGTATTTTTTGCTTGATGATAATTATGTTTGTTGTTACTCTCCAAATCCCTGGGAGATTTGTGTTAAACCAGGTTAAATAATTTATATTAGAATGTACTATGGAAAATTAGAGTATAAATGGGTAAAAATAATTTCCACATATTGTTTAAGTTGAGATAATAATATTCAAACAGATTCATCTGGTTCTGAACAGGTCTGCAGTAAACATTAACCTTGTTATTTTTCTTATTTTGTAAAACCTGGAAGTGAGTCACTGCATTTCTACAGTATGAAATGTATAGTGTGATGATAGTGTTTACAGATTTTTGTGGAAGCCTAGTTTTGTGCCTAACCTGAAATAATGCACATTTTAGAGCACACGAGCATATTTTTATTAGTAACCCTGAAAAGTGCCCACAACCAGGCATCGAAGAGAATTGCCATGTGCAAATTTAAATCACATGTCCTTTTTTGACTCAAGTAAAGTACATGCAGTAGGTCAGCGTTTCGCCTCATAATTGACCATCAGTGTGACCTTGCTCCCAAGGGCCTTTCATATCAAATATTACCAATTTTATGGTATAGTTGCAGACACTGGAACCAGGAACTACTACAGCACCAGAGGCACCAAAGGCCTTCTTGGTAATATTTGAATCCTACATTTTTAAGGACTGTGTATTCTTTTTTTTTTTTTTTTTTTGAGACAGAGTCTTCTTTGTCGCTCAGGCTAGAGTGCAGTGGTGGGATCTTGGCTCACTGCAACCTCCGCCTCCTGGGTTCAAGTGATTCTCACTTAGAAACAGTTGAATTCTTAGGCTCGGCTGCCTAAGTAGCTGGGATTATAGGTGCGCGGTATCACACCCGGCTACTTTTTCTATTTTTAGTAGAGATGGGGTTTTACCGTGTTCCTCAGGCTGCTTTCGAATTCCTGACCTTAGGTGATCTGTCTGCCTTGGCCTCCCAAAGTGCTGGGATTACAGGCATGAGCCACCACTCCCAGCCTAAGGCGCATGCATTCTAAGAATCGAATACGAGTGAAACAAGTATCGGCACCTGTTGGGCATTATGCCATACTTAGCATACCTACCCTGTAATAACTTTCACGGATCCATAAGCAGAGTGACATCACTGCTAATCAGGTCTGATATAAGCATGGTAGGGCTGAGCAATGATCCTAATTATGCTCCGACACTAAGGTGAGGAAGCACAATATCTGGCATAGCCCCTTTGTATTCTTATCACTTACCTAAAGATGCCATGTTTTAAATATTAGTATTAGATTGATGAGGGAATGCACTCCTTATTGCATTAGAACCATTCATTCATAATATGAGTCCACATTCCACACACTGAGGCTCTCTTATGACTAGAGTTTCAAATTGTTACTGAAAGTTGGTGACTTACGAGTTTCGAGTCTCAGTTGGGCACAGTGGCTCACTCTTGTAATCCCAGCCGTTTTGAAGGCCGAGGTGGGTGGATCACCTGAAGTCAGGAGTTTGTGACCAACATGGAGAAACCCCGTCTCTACTAAAGATACAACACTTAGGGCTGGGCGTGGTGGCTCAAGCCTGTAATCCCAGCACTTTGGGAGGCCGAGGTGGGTGGATCACGAGGTCGAGAGATGGAGACCATCCTGGTCAACATGGTGAAACCACGTCTCTACTAAAAATACAAAAAATTAGCTGGGCATGGTGGTGCGTGCCTGTAATCCCAGCTACTCAGGAGGCTGAGGCAGGAGAATTGCTTGAACCCAGGAGGCGGAGGTTGCGGTGAGCCGAGATCGCGCCATTGCACTCCAACCTGGGTAACAAGAGCCAAACTCTGTCTCAAAAAAAAAAAAAAAAAAAAAAACAAAAAAAACAGCACTTAGCCAGGTGAGGTGGCGCATGGCACACGCCTGTAATCCCAGCCACTTTGGAGGCTGAGGCAGGAGAATCCTTTGAACCCAGGAGGTGGAGGTTGCCATTGCACTCCAGCCTGGGCAACAAGAGCAAAACTCTGTTTCAAAAGACGAAGAAAACAAAAACAAAAACAAAAACAAAAACAAAAAAACAGTTTTGAGTCTGAAGAATGTGTGCGACCTATACTAAAAATCTCTGACCTTTAATATGAGTCTTTCTCTGAGACATAAAGCTTATTTCCCAGTGAAATTAAATGGCTTCTAACTTTTCAGAGTTGACAAGCAGAAATAACAAGAACAACTTTTTTTGTGGGAGCTACAGAGACCTTCACTCTAAAGGTCTTGCAAGTAATCCTATTATCAGTACATAACCACAATTTCAGATGCACCTGAAACACAAGATGCCTGCTACCTCAGACACTGGCAGCAAAGGCTAATTTTTGCTAGCAGAGTACCCAATGTACTATAATCTTAATCTATGCAAGTAATCTTCAATTTTTTTTTCTAATTTGTTGAAATGGAATCTTGTTGCCCAGGCCGGAGTACAATGGCACGATCTCAGCTCACTGCAATCTCTGCCTTCAGGGTTCAAGTGATTCTCCTGCCTCAGCCTCCCAAGTAGCTGGGATTATAGGTGCCCACCACCGTATTCAAGTAATTTTAACCATTATAACCAACCCCTCCCTACTTTCCTTAAACTATGCTATGCCAGAGCTGTGGAAAAATATTCTTCCTTTATATAATTAGCTTAGTCTTCTCTGACTTTATATCAAGACTATACCTTCTTCTATTCCCAGATATCACCTCTGAAATAGATTTTTAGCTTTTATTTTCCCGTAGACCACTCTCCTATTTTAGACACTAAAGGCTGCTTAGACCCTAAAGGTATGCTCACTGAGCATCCTGATTCTGTGACCATTATAGCAAACAAAGTCAACTGCCAGATTAGGAAGATGGCAGCAGTCCTAAGTCCATCCAGGAGAAGACATGCTTGCCTAGATGAAGAACAGCACAGGGCGTCGTTAGTGGGTATTTTAACTGCCTGGCACTATTTGCATTCTAGCAGAGTCTTGTTTCTCATGGGACACTGCTTTGCTGGATGAACGGCTCCAACGTGAGTTTCGGTGAGGGCGTTTCAGAATACGAACACGTTCACTGCACTGTGGGTTATGAGTCATGAGGTGTGTATCCTCCTCAATTCACCCTCATCTCCAACATAGCATTGGAGAAGGCTAAGATCTGGCTCACAGTGTGATAAAAGGAAAATCATGATTGACTGTGATTGACTGTGTGACCTTGAAATGTCATTCGGTGGTTAATGCATTTATTAATTCAACAAGTATTTGTTGAGCACCTTCATGTGCCAGTCACTAAGCCAGGCATCAGTGATACAATGGTAAGCAGAAACCTACAAAGTCTCTGTCCTCAAAGAGCTTGCTGGCTGTGAGGTTGGTCATTAATCAAGTAACTATACAAGTGAGTGTAAACATTTACCTGTGGTAAGTACTAAGAGCCTTCTCTGGTAGGTGATGATTAAGATGAATCCTGAAGAGAGGATGGAATTTGGCCGGGTGAAGAGAAGGGTAACAGACAATGGCGACTGCATGTTCAAAGGCCCGGTGGTAGGAGAAGGCCAGGTATGACCTGCATGTGGTTGGTGGGGACCATGGTTCAGAATGACACTGGAGAGGTGGGTAGGGGCCAAGTCATGCAGGGCCTTATAGCCATGCTAAGAATTCGTATTTATCTGCAAAGCAATGGGAAATCATCAAAGTGTACTGGGGGATGGGGAGGGTGGTCAAGTGGTCAGATTTGTGTTTTTAATCAGATCATACTGGTGGTAGTGTAGGATAGAGGTAGGTGAGGGGTAAGATGTAAGTATCAGACCAGTCAGACCAGATCATTGCAGTGAGACAGTGAGAAATGAAGGTAGCTTGGACTATGGAGAGGGGTTCAGAGAGGAGAGGGTAGATGCCAGGCATATTTAGGACTCAGGGATGGTTTGAATGTAGGAAATGAGCAAACAGAGTTTTCAAGGATGAATGAAGAAAGACTCTTTGGAGAGATCAAACTTGCCTCCACGTATATTTTGTGTTCTTCTTTTCCGGGCTCTTTGACGTTAGAATTTTTGATAGACTGTTTTTGTCTTGAAAACGTACAGGATGAATTTCCTGGGGAGAATTTGACTAGAGTCAGGGGCAGTTGCTGGTCATGGTGTTGAGGTTACCAGAGCTTTGGTGAGAGTGGTTGACAGGGAAGGATAAATATGTAGATTAAATCTGAACATTCTCTTCAGAAATTGGTGGTTGGCAATCTGTCAATGACCCTCATCCAATTCTCTCTCTAGGAACTGATAAGCTTCCTCTGGTCCATGTGGCCGTGAGTTCCTTTTTGTTGTGAATGGGTGCTTTGCGTCTGAGCTGTGATCAAGAAACTCTTGATCAAACCCAATCCATCTGTGTTTGCGGTTTTCGCTAATCAATGCTGTTTGGAGATTATCTGTCTAGGCATTCCCTGTAAAAAGCACCATCTCAGGTAGTTTGGTTTATTTTCTGAGGAAGGGTAACCCTGGGAAGGCACCAGATTAACAGTTACCACATTGACTGTGATCTATTATTATTTTTTTTAAATCACCTCAGTCCTAGCCCTGGGGTGGTTAAAACAGAACGCTCCATGTTTACTCTTCCTGGGGCCTCTACAGCTAATAGTTCACTTGGGAATAAGCCAGACTTGCTTGAGAGCCTTATCGAACCTGGACCTGAGAAGACAAAGTAAACAGGTTGCTTTCTCCACGTTTCTTCTCCTCCAGTCCTGTGTAACAGCTCACAGAGGTTTTCACTCTCAAAGACTGCAATGGGCCCCACTGAGAAGTGCAAGGGCGACGGGCCCTTTGCTGCGCTTTGGCACTAATTGACTCCCCTTAGTTGTAATGAACAGATGAGTTCATGAAATCAAACATTTACTGCACATTTACTATATGCCAGGCACTGTGCTAAGTGATATACATGCACTGAAACATTTTATTGAGGTATAACAAGCAGTAAGGTATACACATCTTTATAGTCCATTGTAAATCTCAGCGAATTTTTGTATATGTACGTCCTTGATAAACCCCACCCAGATCATGACATAGCACATCTCCAACACCCGATAAGCCTCCCTTATTCCCATTTCCCAGACAATACCCTTATCTCCCCTAAAGAAAACTTTTTTTTCCTCTTTTTTGAGACAGGGTCTTGATCTGTCACCCCGGCTGGAGTGCGGTGGCACAATCATGGCTCACTGCAATCTCGACCTCCTGGGCTCAAGAGATCCCCTGGCCTCAGCCTCCCGAATTGCTGAGGCTACAGGCATATGCCACCATGCCTGTCTAATTTTTGCAAACCACAATTACTTTTGTACCAATCTAACAGCTAGGAATGGAGTTATTATATCACAGGATAGGTGTGGGTTTAGTGTACATTAGTAGACACTCCTAAGCAGGTCTCCAAAGTGGTTTTACCAGTTTACATATTTACCAGCGGTTCCAAGGTAATTCCAGTGGTTCCCCATTATTACCAACGCTTGATATTATCAGTGTTTGATTCTAGTCATTGTGGGGTATGTGTGGTTGTGTCTTGTAGTTTCAATTTTCATTTCCACAATGACTAATAATGTTAAGCACTTTTTAATATACTTATTGGCCATTTGGAAATTCTTTTTGTAGAGAGTCTTTTTGCTCATTTTTTTTTTCTTTTTTAAACTTTCATTTTAGGCTCGGGAGTCCATGTGCAGGTTTGTTATACAGGTAAACCGCATCTCACAGGGGTTCATCATACAGATCATTTCATCCTCCAGGTAATAAACATAGTACTCGATACACAGTTTCTTGATCCTCACCCTCTTCCTGTTCTCCACCCTCAAGTAGACCCTGATCTCTGCTGTTTCCTTCTTTGTGTCCATGTGCACTTCATGTTTAGCTCCCACTTACACATAAGAACATGCCATATTCAGTTCTTTGTTCCTGTGTGAGTTTGCTCAGGCCTCTAGTTCCATTCATGTTGCTGCAAAGGACATTATCTCATTTTTTTAAACGGTTGCATAGCATTCCATGGTGTAATGTAGCACATTGTCTTTAGCCTATCATTGACAAGCCTTCAGATTGATTCCATGTATTTGCTGCTGTGAATAGTGCTGTGATGAATATATTCATGCATGTGTCTTTAAGGTAGAATGATTTATATCCTTTTGGGCATATACCCAATAATTGGATTGCTGGGTCAAATGGTAATTCTGTTTTAAGTTTTTTTTTTTTTTTTTTTTTTGAGACGGAGTTTCGCTCTTGTTTCCCAGGCTGGAGTGCAATGGTGCGATCTTGGCTCACCGCCACCTCCGCCTCCTGGGTTCACGCAATTCTCCTGCCTCAGCCTCCTGTGTAGCTGGGATTACAGGCACACGCCACCATGCCCAGCTAATTTTTAGTATTTTTAGTAGAGACGGGGTTTCACCATGTTGACCAGGATGGTCTCGATCTCTTGACCTTGTGATCCACCCGCCTCGGCCTCCCAAAGTGCTGGGATTACAGGCTTGAGCCACTGCACCTGGCCCTGTTTTAAGTTTTTAAAAATGTTGTCATTTTCTTATTTGTAGGAATGCTAGCTTGCAATGTCAATAATTTATTGATGTATAATGAATTATCCCAAGATTTAGTGGTTGAAAACAACTACAATCACATTTTTTTCTCTCTCATGTTTCTGAGGGTTTATTGAGCTTAGCTGGGCAGCTCTCACTTTGGGTCTCTTATTAGATTGCAGTCAGATAGTGACTGGGATTTACATTTTTTGAAATCTCAGTTATTCCCATGTCTGATACGTGGGATCAAACACCTGGAGGGTAGAAGAGCTGGTGCACCTAAGGAGTCTCTCTGTAATTCAACACAGGCTTGCCCTTGTGGTCTCTCTAGCATTGGGCATCAGGGAAGCTGGGCTTCTTTCATGGTGCCTTAGAGTTCCAAAAGGCACGTATCCCAAGATGTTGATCCAGGTTGAATAAACTTTTATAGTTTAGCCTCAGAAGTCACATAGCATCACTTATACCATTCAATATTAGTCAAGGCAGTCACAAAGAACCTCTTAGTTTTAAGAGAGAAAATATAGACTTTACCTCTTGATGTAGGAATGGAAGCTATTTGGAAGACCACGTGGGACTAGATATATTGTTGTGGCTGCTTTTCAAAAATATGATATACTACAGTATGCCCTCTGGCCACAACCATTCACATGCCTCTCATATGCAAAATATGCTTACCTCTTTCTCAAAGACCCCCCTCAATGTCTCATCTTGTTGTGACAGTATCTCAAGAGCTCATTATCTAAATCTGGTCCAGATGTGGATAAGGCTCCTCAGTACCTCTCCTTGAATACCACTCTCCTCCATCTGAAAACCTGTGAATTAAAATTGTCTGCCCCACACATGTGCAATGAAGGAACAGTCATAGACTGGATGCAATAAGAACTCCTGTTTAAAATGTAGGGAAGTTGGGGATCTACAGTAGTCACTCGTCTGAAATCTAGCTGGGCACATGTAGGGCTCAGTTCTAATTTCCAGGAATGATTCTCCATGGCTTTGGGTTCTGTCCTCTGGGCTCTTTTTCCCTTCTTCTGGATTATCCTTCTAATGAATACAGCAAGTGTTTGCGGCTGAGTAGTTTTCTCAACCTTCTTTTTGTCCAGAAATGTTTGAAAATCCTCAAACTTCTTTTCACTGTGTATTGGTCCATTTTAGTCCAAGCTGTTGCAATTCCTTTAAAAAACAATTAATTTCTTACAGGTTAATTTAGAATCCACTCCATTATGCAAAAACAAAACCAAACAAAACCTCAAAATCTCCAAATTATGTTGAGACAAGCTCTTCTCTATTGTGGGCTTCCTGTAAGTTTGATATAATGCCTAGGTTCCCTATAAAACTGAACTCTTTGTAGGCAAACTAAGATTCAAGAATCCTTATTTCTTAATAGAGAGAATCTAAGAGACATGGTCCTAAGATCTTTCGAGGGCTATTTCTTAGTTTGAAAGGCAAACACTACTATGAAAAACTAGAATGAGGTCCTAAAAAAAGATTTTACTGGCCACCCTCAGTTTCATCTTAAGTCTGTTTTTATGATCATGCCCTGGATTTGATCTCTGCCTGAAGCCATTTCTTAATTTTAGCACTGTTTGCCATCTGGAGAGGGTGGAAATGAGGAGCGATTTTATTTTTGAGCCCAACAAGTCCCAGCTCCTTTATACTTAAGAGTTTATCTTTTCCTTATTTAGTTTCTCCTCTCCTCACCCATTTTACTATATACAGTGAGAAGAAGCCAGGTAGTACCTACAACACTCTGCCTGGAAATGTCCTCAGCTATATTACCTAGCTCATTATTTTCTATTTTCAGTGGAACCACAGGTGACAGTGTTACTTAACTTTCCATCATTCTGTAATAACAGACTCCTTTCCTCCAGCTTTCCAAAATATTTTCCTTGCTTCTTGCAAGTTTTTGCCAACAGCATACTCAAGACCCTTTAGATTTCTCTAACAGGCCCATTCAGCCTCTGCCCAACGCCACATCCCTAAGCCACTGTCACATATATTAGGTCTTGTTATGGCACACCCCACTTCTATGTGCCAGACTCTTCCTGGCTCCTCTTTTTTTTTTTTTTTTTTGAGACAGAGTCTCGCTCTGTTGCCAGGCTGCTTAAAGCTATTCTCTTTCCTCAGCCTCCCAGGTAGCTGGGATTACAGGCAAATGCCACCATGCCCAGCTAATTATTGTATTTTTAGTAGAGATGGGGTTTCACCATGTTAGCCAGGATGGTCTTGATTTCCTGACCTTCTGATCAGCCCGCCTCAGCCTCCCAAAGTGCTGGGTTTACAGGTATGAGCAATTGCACCCAGCTCTTCCTGGTTCTTTATTGCTGAATAACACACTATCCCTCTCCCCATGTTGTAATTTAAAATAATAACATTTATTTTGCTTATACATATGCATTTTGAGTAAGGCTTAATAGAGAAGGCTTTTTTTTTTCTCTCCCATATGGCATCAGCAGGGGTGACTCAACTATGAGCAGAAACAGTTGCTTCCAAGATAACTTCCTCACATGGCTGGAAAGTTGGAGCTCACTGTCAGCTGGGTAGAATAATGGAGGTTGCCGTTCCTATACATATGGACTTCTCCCTATGACTTGTATTTCCTCGTAGTATCATGTTTGGGTTCCAGGGTGAATGTCCCAAGTTGGGTTAAACTGTGGTCTTTTATTATCTAGCCCAAAAAGTCACACAGAATCATGTCTGCCACACTTTGCTAGTCAAAATAGTCACAGAGATCCATCTAGGTTCAAGGGAGGGACATAAACTGTACCTTTTTCAAATGGGGCAGTGGCAAGGTTTGAAATGAGTATATAGGAGAGAAAGTACTATCACAACCATCTTTAGAAAATATGATATGTCAGGCTTTCTTTTCACATGGCTAATTATATTTTACAGTTAATAGAAGTTCTTAATTTTAATGAAGTTCAAATTATTAGTCTTTTCTTTTGCAGTTAGTTCTTTGTGTATGCTGTTTAAGAGAGCTCTGCTGGCCAAGAGCAGTGGCTCATGCCTGTAATCCCAGCACTTTGGGAGGCCAAGGTGGGCAGATCACCTGAGGTCAGGAGTTTGAGACCAATCTAACCAACATGGTGAAACCCCATCTCTACTAAAAATAAAAAAATTAAAAATTAGCCTGTGTGGTGGCATGTGCCTGTAGTCCCAGCTACTCTGGAGGCTGAAGTAGGAGAATCACTTGAACACAGGAGGCAGAGGTTGCAGTGAGCCAAGATCACACCACTGCACTCCAGCCTGGGCAACAGAGTGAGACTTCGTCTCTAAAAAAAAAAAAAAGAAAAGAAAGCTCTGCCTACCTTAAAGTAATATTGTCATATCTAGTCCTCATCATCCTATAAGGTAGGTACTTTTGGTATTATAGGTCACAGTTTTTCTAGAAGAGGAATTTGAAGCACAGAGAAATTAAACATTTGATCAAGGCCTGACTCCAAAGTCTGTGTTTTTGTTTCTCAGTGCACCCTGACTCTCTTGGCTTCTCAATACTTAGAGTGAACCCCAATTCCTATTGGACCTATTCCTAAGAGACCTGGCATCCCTGGGACCATCTCAGAGCCAATTTTCCCTCTGGAAGCCTGGTTGTCCATCTATATTTTCCTTCTACTCCTCTGGAACAAATACCTGAAGAAAAACAAACTCAAGTTCCTAGACGATATTGTAAGAAGCCATAAAAGAGAAGTCATCTTCTTAGATGCAGATGACTTAAATTAGGTACAGACTCAAAGGTTTTTGTTTTGTGATTTTGCTGTTGTTGCTACTGATTTTTGGTCTCCACACAGAAACATAGGGTAAGAAAAAGGGAATGCATGGTTATAGTCTAAATGGCCCTAAAAGTGGGTTCTATTTTTAGTATGGAGTATAAACAGCTACACATTTTAAGCATAACAATTAGCGGGACTGTAAGAGTTTAAAACTACCTGTTCCAGTACTTCACCAGGTTGTTGTGAGGCTAAAATGAGCCAATGGGAAGAAGTCAACTCCAAGGACGAAACTGTAATCATGCTTTTTCACCTTGCCAGGCGGCAGGTCAACAGACAGCATGGCTAACAGAGCCATTCGCTAGCCAGAGCATAGATTAGGAAAACTTTGTGGTCCAAGCAATGTCATCATCCATAAACACCTATATTTTTATCTAAATTGCATTACCAGGGATTTGGAAGTCTGCCAACTTTTTGCAGTTGTTCCCTTCCTCATGTGAACTGCTAGGCAGTTTAAGTTAAATGACTCATTAAAGAAGGGAAGAGGCAACTAACTCAGGACTGTGCTAGTTCATTTTACAGGGTTTTTTTTTTTTTTTTTCTTCTTCTGTTAATAGAGCTAAGCAGTGAGAAATAGAATGGGGTTTTGCAATTCGATTGCCTTATGCCAGTTCAGAAAAATTTCAGTCCTGAATTAGTTATGACATGAGACAAGGCAAATAAGTTATTTCGGCTCCCTGATTAATGAAAAGTGATAACATAATAAAATTATCGTGTTTACTCTCTAGTTGCTAAATGGTGAACTTGAAAAGTTCCTGACATCAAAAGAAAGTGTCGGCTCTAATTAAGTCCAAATTGAAAAGTGGCTTATATTTACTGAGTGCTAACTATGTGCCAGGCACTTTTCTAAGTGCTATACGATATTAGCCCATTTAATTCCCATGACAGTTCCACATGCTAGATATGATTGTTTTCCACATTCTATGAATGTGCTAGATATTATCATTTTCCATATTCTATGATTATGGAAAATGCAGGCCAGAGAGATGTGAGGATCCAGAATTTCAACCAGTGGAGTTGGATGACAGAGCCTGCCCTTGGAATATTATGTTATACCATCTCTCCAAAAAAGATAGGCCCAGATGAGCAGAACCATCCATCCCACCCCAGGCCAGCAAGAAATAATAAATGGTTGTTTAAGCCACTACATTGTGGGGTAGTATGTAACAGTGACTAACTAATACAGATACTATTTTACACTCACTTGATTGGCAAAATTAAGAAGTTTGACAATGCCAAGAGTCAGTGAAGATATAAAACAATGGAAACTCCTAATATGCCAGTAGTGCAAACCGACACAACCACTTAGGAAAATACTTTACCATTCATTACCTTATAAGATCAAAATGCCTCATGGCCTAGCAGTTTTAGTCGTGTGTGTGTGTGTGTGTGTGTGTGTGTGTGTGTGTGTGCGCGTGCATGAGCACATGTATATCTTTAAAAATGCACATTCCAGAATGCAGTTCTGCTGGACTCCTATTGACTTCAGTAGGGATGGTACTAGTTTTAAGAGGCTGAAGAAGAGATACGGAGCCAGTGAACAAGACATAGAGTTTTATGAAACTGACACACTGCCTACTGTGCTAATGAAGCACCTAGACATAGGGTCTTATTAGGAGGAACTTACATATAGGGATGGTCCAGTGGCAGTGTGCTAAACAGAACTGCAACCACTTATAAAAATCATGCAGTTTATGGCTGGGCGCAGTGGCTCACTCCTGTAATCACAGCACCTTGGGAGGCTGAGGTGTGTGGATCACGAGATCAAGAGAACGAGACCATCCTGGCCAAACATGGTGAAACCCCGTCTCTACTAAAAATACAAAAATTAGCTGGACATGGTGGCACGCACCTGTAGTACCAGCTACTTGGGAGGCTGAGGCAGGAGATTGCTTGAACCCGAGAGGTGGAGGTTGCAGTGAGCTGAGTTCACACCACTGCACTCCAGCCTGGTGACAAAGCGAGACTCCATATAAAAAAAAAAAAGAGAAAACATTCAGTTCATATAGCACCTTTACATCCTTCCCCCCGGCAACCTCCACGTGGCAACCCCCACTTCTTCAGCTAAATTATTACTGTCAGGTGCATCTGCCACACAGGGTATGCTTAAGTTATTGCCGTCAGGTGGGCCTACCATACAACTGTTCATAACAACATTGTTTATAAAAGCAAAAAATGCACACAATGCATGTGTATCGTATCATGAAGGACAAAGAATTTGTAGTATTTACGTAAAACGGAATAGCAAAGGTAAATAAACAAAAGAAAAATGTATCGACGTGGATTTGTCTTACGACCATAATGTTGAGTGGAAAAGCAAGTGGCAGAAGAATACAAGCAGTAGGATGCTATCTTCAGAGAGTTCAAAAGGTACAAACCCAGATATATCATTTAGAAAGATGTGTAATGTAGTAAAATTATAACAAAAATATTATCACAAAATTCGGTGTGATGGATACATTGGGAGAGAATGGAGAGACTTCAAAATGTTTGATAGGCTGGATGCAGTGGCTCACGCCTGTAATCCCAGCCCTTTGAGATGCTGAGACAGGAGGAGTGCTTGAGGCCAGGAATTTGAGACCAGCCTGGCCAACACTGACCCTGTCTCTGTTTTCTTTTTTTAAAGTTTGGAAATATTCTGCTCTTTCGGCTGGGTTGGTAGGTACATGTATATTCATTTTGTTATTCTTTGTCTTTTATATGCTACATATCCATTCCAAAGAATCTGTTTATCTGTCTGAAGATCTACTCTTTTGAAATATTTTAAAAAAGTAAATAGAGTTGGAAGCATGTCTCTATTATTATGTCCTCATCACTTCTGTCAAGTATACAGGGCAGACTCCTGTGGATCTTGCTAACTCTCTATTTCTTTGATGTTCTCACCAGAGAAAGATCATTCACAGGCACGTGCTTCGTGTCCTGCTGTGGATTTTTTTCCCCCTCAAAATCAAGTTTCCAAAATCATTTTAAAGCACATGACCTTTTATTGTGACTCGGTATGATGCTTTCTGAGCACATGAGTAGTGAGCTGCTTCCTGTACTGACACTGATGTGGAAAAAATGGGTAATCATTTACTAGCTGGGAGAATGAATGTAAAGAAACAATTGTATCAAACACAGGAGAGCTACAACTCTCCCAAGCATTCAGGTTACTTCCTGAGGTAGGAGAGTCCAACTTTTTCAGAGGTTAGGGTAACTGGCAATCTGTCAACTGGTATCTATCCTAATGCTTGGACTCTACTGGATGATTAGGGTACAAGAGCATATAAGTACATACTCAAGATAATTGAAAACATATGTCCACAGAGAAACTTATACACAAATGTTATTTTGTAACATTTTATAACATTTATAGCAACATTATTCATAAGAGCTAAAATATGGGAAGAGCATAAATGCACATCAACTGATGAGCAGACACACAAAATGTGGTATGTCCATTCAGTCATAAAAATAAATGAAGTACTGATACATGCTACAGCATGGAAGAACCTTGAAAACATTGTGCAGAGTGAAAGAAGTCAGACACAAAAGGCCATACATTGTTTGATTCCATGTATATGAAGTGAATGTCCAGAACAGGCAAACTGGTAGCAACAGAAAGTTGATTAGAGATTTCCAGGTGCTGAAGGGTGGGGGATAATGGGAATAAATGCTAATGAATGCAGACTTTCTTTTAGGGGTGATGGAAATATTCTGGAATCAGATATTAGTGATGGTTGCACAGTTTTGCGAATACACTAAAAACCACTGAACTGTATACTTTAAAGATTTATGGTTTGTGAATTATACTTAAAAGAAAAAGCGAACCTATTCAGTTAAAAGATAAGAGAGTGGTTATGGATGATGGTGTGGCTGAGTGACTGAAAAGAGCAGGAGAGGATTTTGGGGTGTAAAGACATGTTCTATTTCTTGATCTGGGTGCTGGTTACATGGCTGTGTTCATTTTTGAGTTCAAGCTGTGTACATAAGCATGCATTTTTGGATACACATACTGCCATGGGTTCAATTGTGTTGCTCAAAAAGATGTGCTCAAGTCCTAATCCCTAGTGTCTTAGAATGTGATCTTCTTTAGAAACTGGATTATTGCAGATATAATTAATTAAGATTAGATCACACCGGAGTAGGGTGGACCCTTAATTCAATTTGATCTGTTATCTTTAGAAAAAGAGAAGAAGAGACACTGACACACAAAGAATACAGTCAAGTGAAGATGGAGGCAGAGAGAAGTTATGCCACCCAAGCCAAGGAACACCTGGGGCTGCCGGAACCTGGAAGAGGCAAGGAAGTTTCTCCTAGCAGATTCAGAGGGAGCATGACCCTGCCAAGACCGTAACTTTAGACTTTTATCCTCCAGAACGGACATTTCTTTTGTTTTAAGCTGCCCAGTTTGTTTCTTTTGTTTTAAGCTACCCAGTTTTGTTATAGCAACTATAAGAAACTAAAACCGATTTGGGGCTGGGCACGGTGCCTCACACCTGTAATCCCAGCACTTTGGGAGGCCGAGGCAGACAGATCACCTGAGGTTGGGAGTTTGAGATCAGCCTGGCCACCAAGGCAAAACTCTATCTCTACTAAAAAGTACAAAAATTAGCGGGTGGGGTGGCGGTGGGTGCCTGTAATGCCAGCTACTCGGGAGGATGAGGCACGAGAATCACTTGAACCTGGTAGGCTGCAGTTGCAAAGATGCCTGACTGTGCCATTGCACTCCAGCCTGGGCAACAGGAGCAAAACTCTGTCTCCAAAAATAAAATAAAATAAAATAAAATAAAATAAAACAGAACAGATTTTGGTACTGGGAAGTGGAATGCTTTTATAACAAATACATAAAAATGTGGAAGTGGCTTTAAAATTGGGTAATTGGCAGAGGTCTCAAGAATTTTGAATCTTTGATGTGAAGGAAACCTAGATCCACTTAAAGAAATGGTGCGTGGAAATATGAATGTTAAATATGCTTGTGGTAAGACCTTAGAAGGAAATGAACATGTTTTTAGATACCAGAGGAAAGGTGATCCTTCTTATAAAGTAGCAGAAAATGCATCTGAATTGGTTCTGCTGTTGGGTGGAAAGCAGATTTTGTAGGGATGAATTTAGCTGAGGAGAGTTTAGGCTAAGGATATAGAGATGAATGTTCAATGCCTACCTAGAGAAAAAAAATAAGAGGTCAACTCTCATGTAATGAAAAGAGTACCAGACTTGCAGTCAAAAGCCGGGTGCGGTGGCTCATGCCTGCAATCCCAGCACTTTGAGAAGCGGAGGTGGGTGGATCACTTGAGGTCAGGAGTTCGAGACCAGCCTGGCCAATATGGTGAAATCCTGTCTCTACTAAAAATACAAAAATCCTCTGGGCATGGTAGCGGGATGCCTGTAATCCCAGCTACTCAGGAATGAGAATCACCTGAATCCGGGAGGTGAGGGTTGCAGTGAGCCGAGACTGCATGACTGCACTCCAGCCTGAGCGACAGAGCGAGACTCCATTTCAAGAAAAAAAAAAAAAAAAAAAAAAAAAAAGAACTGGGTTCATATCTCACATCCAACAGACCTTGAACAAAAGTACTTTTTCTGATCCTTACTTTTCTCTCCCACAATGAAGATGAAAACTCCTTGCTCCTATGGTGGTTGTGAAGCTGAAATTCATGTATGCATCTGCTAAATATTCATAGAACACCTGTTATGTATAGACCAGGCACTGCAGGTGTAGCAAAGAAGACAACACAGCCCATAGACCTCAACCTCAAGGAATTTCTGGAAGACAGATATTGAATAACAGGTGAGGAGTGTGATTAATGTTATTAAATGGGACATATGGAATGCTGCAGGTCTGTGTGACAGAGGAGAGCATTAGTTAGAAGAAGTGACCCTTCTTTAGGGAGTTGGAAGATGGGTAAATATCATCCTGTTGAAGACAGGGAGGCAGGAGGCAGGGAGAGAATGCAAGATGCTTCTGCGGCCTTGGCTGATGTTGGACAACTCAGCAGTGAAGGAGTTAATGATGGGATCGGAACTAAATGTGAGTTAGGTAGGATCATAGCTCAGAGTTTTTTCCTGCTCAACTTGTGAGTTTCTTCCCAAAAGTGAACCAAAATCCCATTTAACTTCTTTACAGCTGTGAACTAAGAACCACAAAGTAGGCTGCTTTTGCGTTTTTTTCCCCCAGAATGTGGAACACTTAAGAGTACTCTGGGATAATGTGTCTTTCAAATCTCTCTGGTATTCTGAATGTCATATTTTCATTATGTTTGAAACTACTTCACAAAATTTGAATAACATAATTAGTCTTTGTCAAACATAATTTCTTTTTTTTTTTTTTTGAGACGGAGTTTCGCTTTTGTTACCCAGGCTGGAGTGCAATGGCGCGATCTCGGCTCACCGCAACCTCCGCCTCCTGGGTTCAGGCAATTCTCCTGCCTCAGCCTCCTAAGTAGCTGGGATTACAGGCACGCGCCACCACGCCCAGCTAATTTTTTGTATTTTTAGTAGAGACGGGGTTTCACCAGGTTGACCAGGATGGTCTCGATCTCCCGACCTCGTGATCCACCCGCCTCGGCCTCCCAAAGTGCTGGGATTACAGACTTGAGCCACCGCGCCCGGCGTCAAACATAATTTCTTAAGAGTCTTTAGATCCTTTGTGGTAATTAAAATCACTGCAACTTCTATAAAGGCATAAGATGTCTAGGTTGTTGGATATCATTTTTATACTGACATTCATCAAAACCTATCATTAAGCTAAACAATGAGTGGGGAAAAGGTGCTATAGCTAAAAAACTAAAGTTGCAATTGCCATTATTGGAGAGAGTGTAGATTTTGCACTTAAAGCAAAAATACTTTTAAAAATATTAATTGCTGGGCACGGTGGCTCATGCCTGTAATCCCAGCACTTTGGGAGGTCAGGGTGAGTGGATCACCTGAGGTCGGGAGTTTGAGACCATCCTGACAAAATTAGCCATGCGTGGTGATGCATGGCTGTAATCCCAGCTACTCGGGAGGCTGAGGCAGGAGAATCGCTTGAACCCTGGAGGCGGAGGTTGTGGTGAGTCAAGATCAAGCCATTGTACTCTAGCCTGGGCAACAAGTGCGAAACTCCATCTCAAAAAAAAAAAAAAAAAAAAAAAAAAAAAAAAAATATATATATATATATATATATATATATATATATATATATATATTACTTGGTAAACCTCAGGTACAACCAAATTATTTTTTCTTTTTTTATTTTGGAAACAGAGTCTCACTCTGTCACCCAGGCTGGAGTACAGAGGTGCAATCTCAGCTTACTGCAGCCTCAGTTTACTAGGCTCAAGCGATCCTCCCACCTCAGCCTCCTGAGTAGCTGGGACTACAGGTGCTCAACACCACACCTGGCCAACGTTTTGTATTTTTAATAGAAACAGTGTTTCACTGTGTTGTCCCTGCTGGTCTTGAACTCCTGGGCTCAAGTGATCTGCCTGCCCCGGCCTCCTAGAGTGCAGAGATTACAGGCATGAGCCACTGTGCCCAGTCTCAGATATATTCTGCTATTTTCCCTTGTGCTGTCCCATATAGCAGCCACCAGCCGCATGTTCTTTACATTTAGATTTAGATTAATTAAAACTAAATAAAATTTAGCATTCAATTCCTCATTCTCATGAGTCACATTTTAAATGTTCAATAGCCATATGTGGCTGGTGGCTACATATTAGTGCATATAAGGAACATTTTGTCATCACCAAAAGTTCTTTGACACAGAACTGCTTTAGAGGTCCAGCTAGTAGAAAGAGCTAGGATGCACCCTTGCTTAAGTATGGATTGAAATGAGTTTTCCTTTATTCCCATTTCTGTCTAGAGGAGCACTAAGAGTATTTAAAATTGCTTCTAGAAATACATCTTTGAAAATGTAGGTATGCAGTTAATGAAAAAGGCTGTTTCTCTTGGCATTAGTATAAGAATTAATCATTGATATCTGCTCTAAGAGAATGGTTCATGTTTCACAGACATTAAAGTCATGATTTTGGAAACCATTTAATGACATCAGAAAGGGCTAATGCTATAATATTAATTCAAAAAAACTATAGACACAATAAAGTACCAAAATATACTCAAGATGGTAATTTTTTAGCAATTAATTTGTGATTTTTCTATTTTTTCATAATTTTTAAAGGAGTTTGTGTTATTTAGTTAACAGAGGAAAAATTTTTTAAAATGTAGACATTTGAGGTTTGGAGTAGATAGATAAGTAAAATCCAAAACACAAAACGGATCAGTGAGGGCAAGGGCTCCTTTTCTGTTTTAATGGGTAACTGAAAGGTTGGTGGCATTAAAAGCACTTGGGGGGCGGGGCGCCGTGGCCCACGCCTGTAATCCCAGCACTTTGGGAGGCTGAGGCCGGTGGATCACGAGGTCAAGAGATCGAGACCATCCTGGTCAACATGGTGAAACCCCGGCTCTACTAAAAATACAAAAAAATAGCTGGGTATGGTGGCGCGTGCCTGTAATCCTAGCTACTCAGGAGGCTGAGGCAGGAGAATTGCCTGAACCCAGGAGGCGGAGGTTGCGGTGAGCCGAGACCGCACCATTGCACTCCAGCCTGGGTAACAAGAGCGAAACTCCGTCTCAAATCAAACAAACAAACAAACAAACAACAACAACAACAACAAAAAGCACTTGGGGCCAGGCGTGTTGGCTCATGCCTATAATCCCAGAGCTTTAGAGGCCAAGGCAGATGGATCACCTGAGGTCAGGAGTTCCAGACCAGCCTGACTAACATGGTGAAACCCCATCTCTACTAAATAGAAAAAATTAGCCAGGCGTGGTGGTGCATGCCTATAATCCCAGCTACTTGGGAAGCTGAGGCAGAAGAATCCCTTGAACCCAGGATGTGGAGGTGTGTGCTGAGATCATGCCATTGCACTCTAGCCTGGGCAACAAGAGCGAAATTCCGTCTCAAAAAAAAATTTTAAAAAATTTTTTGAAAAAGCGCTTGGCTAGCAGTTTCCGTGAAGGACCTAACTAGTAAGTGTGATTCAGAAAATAAGTCTGTGGACTGGAGCAGTTGAAGAAGGTGATACTAAAGCCAATATCAATATATGAGGCCACCTGCAGACTGCAGTAAGGAGCTAGGTTCAAACATAGAGAAATCAAAATGTCAGGGCATAAAAAGCAAGCTACTTCAAAACCTCACAGCTTTATTGAATTAAAAACCATCAATTTATTTAAAAAGGCATTTTCTGCACTTAATTTTGATTATTTTAAAATTAACTGTCTTAACTTTTTTACAGGTGATTTTGGACAATCTGCTTTTCCACTTTTTCAAGACCTTTCTTAACATTCAGGCAGTGCTTACCTATCATTGTGCCGATGAATCAGCCTGATTGAAATCACAGCAATTTTATAAACGAACTCTAATCTCACACACTCTGCATTTTAGATATATTTTAATGTACATACACATATACAACTGGATTTATATAAAGACAAATGAAACATATTCATATATAAGTACTTAAATGTTAGCTATTGTAATACATCAAACTATGTAATTTTGCTTGATTCTTTTCCTTGACTATATCACATATATGGATGCTTTGTAGCTATCTACTGGGTCTGATAGTCAGTTGAGAATGTTTTTAATTAAAGATGGATTTAAAGGTTAAATTCCTAGTGAAATTAGAATAGGTATGAGGAAGACAGTCGATCGGAGAAGCACATTTCATCTGGTTGAGACCAGCAGCAGTGACTTTCCGGCAGCAGAGCTGGAGAAAGCATAATGTTATGCAGTGGAGAAGTGTGGAGGGGTGAGGGATAGGGGACACTGCTTGAGGGTAGGCAGGGAAAGGACTGGAAGAAAGTGAATTAAACAATACGGGCTAGGCTCGGTGGCTCATGCCTGTAATCCCAGCACTTTGGGAGGCCGAGGTGGATGGATCACGAGGTCAGGAGTTCGAGACCAGCCTGACCAACATGGTAAAACTCTGTCTCTACTAAAAATACAAAAATTATCAGGGGTTTTTGGTGGGCGCCTGTAATCCCAGCTACTTGGGAGGCTGAGGCAAGAGAATTGCTTGAACCTGGAAGGTGGAGGTCGCAGTGAGCCGAGATCATGGCACTGTACTCCAGCCTGGGTGACAGAGTGAGACTCCATCTCAAGAAAACAAAAACACAACAAAAAAATGAAAAAGCACTAAAAGCAAATTGTATCCCTTTTGTAATGTTGCCCAACACCCTGATGATGCAAACGTCTGTCACAATCCTAAAGATCGTCTTGCCTTGGAGCATCTGTTAGGCTGCTTGGAAAGTGCTATAGACCAGACAAAGGGCCCTCACCCTCCATTGTGAGCCTGCCAAGTCATCTTCGGGCATTAAAAGATCAAATAACTTTTAAACGTTTTAGTTTGAATCCCCCAGTGGAGACAGTGTTTGATGCATTTCACAGTATTCTGCATTTTCCCACAATTTAGCTACCAACTGCTTAAGAACGGTCCAGGAACAGATTTCTCCAAGTGGCATTTTCATCTACTATTTTGCTCCTTCGTGGCCAGGACCAAACTACCTATCACCTCAGACAGTCCTCAGCTACAGGAGCAAGAATGAAAATAAACTGCACTAAGTTTGCAGATGTCAATTTTGAATACACAGCTGTGCTGGGAAAATTGGAGTTTATCTTTTCATTATGCTTCCAAGTCAGAAATGAAGTTAAGACTGATTAGAGAAGGAGGCACCATGTGTTCTTTACCAATCTTGGCTTAGATTGCCATTTGAATTCACATGGCTCATGGCAGGACTGTTGAACTTACTCATATCCCAAAGGAAGTCTAAGGCACTATGTCAACACATTGACTGAGGCTGGTCTGAAGGTAGCAGGTTATCTCAATTGGTCACAGTTGGTTATGACTGCACTCCTTGTTTGGCTCGTTCCTCCCTTCTCACTACTGTACTTAACTAGTCTTATAAAAAAAAAAAAGAAAAGAAAGAAAAATGAAAAAGTCCACACATTTACTAAGCGTGCAGTGAGTGCATAGTGTTCAACACCAGGAATGTAATGACAGATATAATCAGCTACAACCTTTGTAGGCTTATGATGTTTCTCCAACCACTAGGCTGACACATTACAGGGATCATCTTACTTTTTATCCCGTGGAAGAAAGAGAAGAGAGGAGAGAGGGTCTAGTCAGTGCACCTGTTCTATATCTTGGTCCCTGCAGTAGGGATGATGACTGGACCTTTTTATTTTTATTTTTATTTACTTTTTGAGATGGAGTTTTGCTCTTCTTGCCCAGGCTGGAGTACAATGGCGCGATCTAGGCTCATCACAACCTCCACCTTCTGGGTTCAAGCGATTCCCCTGCCTCAGCCTCCAAAGTAGCTGGGATTACAGGCATGTGCCACCATGCCTGGCTAATTTTTGTGTTTTTAGTAGAGACAGGGTTTCTCCATGTTGGTCAAGCTGGTCTTGAAATCCTGACCTCAGGTGATCTACCTGCCTCAGCCTCCCAAAGTGCTGGGATTATAAGCATGAGCCATCGTGCCTGGCCGACCGGACCTTTTGAAGGTTGGGGATGCTTTTCCGAGATTCCTACGATCTCTGGCTGGTCTAGACTCTAAGCATCACATTGATGTTGCTCAAAGGTTATATTAACATACAGCTCTGAATTCATACATACATGCCCAGTTCTAATGTAGGGCCCATGGGGCTGGGTTCATGAGCTTTGCAGTCTTAGGCTCTCTCCAATAACCGTCTGAGAACTAGCTTTCTCTTACTAGCCCTCCAAGAACCATTGTGTGGAGGCTGAGTCACCCTGCTACACTGGTTCTGCATTGCTGCTGTAACACATTACCACAACATAGCATCTTAACACAAATGTATGATCTTACAGTTCTGTAGGATAGAAGTCTAAAACGAGTCTCCCTCCACTAAAACCAAAGTATGGCCAGGGTAGTCTCCTGCCTGGAGGTTCTATGAGAAAATCCAATTTATTGCTCTTCCAGTTTGCAGAGATCTTCTACCTTCCTGGGCTCATGGTCCCTTCCCTCTACCTTTGAAGTCAACAGCATTGCAGCTCTGTGTCTTTCTTTCATATTCACACACTCCTTTGACTGACTTTACTGTCCTGCTTCTCACTTTTTTTTTTTTTTTTTTTGAGATGGAGTCTTGCTTTGTCACCAGGCTGGAGGCGTGACTTTGGCTCACCATAACCTCCACCTCCTGGGTTCAAGTGATTCTCATGCCACAGCCTCCTGAGTAGCTGGGATTACAGGCGCTAGCCACCATACCTGGCTAATTTTTGTATTTTTAGTAGAGACGGGGTTTCGCCATTTGGCCAGGATGGTCTCGATCTCCTATGGTCTCTGCCTCCTGACCTTGTGATCTGCCTACCTCAGCCTACCAAAATGCTGGCATGAGCCACTGCTCCTGGCTTTTTTTTTTTTTTTTTTTTTTTTTTTGAGACAGAGTCTTGATTTTTCACCCAGGCTAACATATTCACAGGTTCCAGAGATTAGGACCTGGGCATCTTTGGGTCCATGGTGCTGCCTGCCATGCCAACCCACATGCTTTCCTCCCTCAGCGTCATCTCCTCTCTGAAGCCCATTCCAGAGATTTTTGGAGCAAAGAACATTTCCTGTGGTGCAAGCATGGAAGGGCTTATCTAAGAGGAGGCCTGAAAGGGCAAGCGGTCCTTAGGAGAAAGAAGCTGGAGGAAGCACTGGTTGTCCACAGCCTGCAGAAGATAAGAAGAGCCAGCCAGAGCAGATGTTCCTTCTCTTTAGAGAGAACAGAGGAAGGTAGGTTTCCAGGGAGAGAGGGGCAGTGGGGGTGGGGGAAGGTCTAGAGGTGTCTTCAAAAAACCATGAGAATTCTCAGGAGAAAAAAGTCTCCTTTTGGCCTGGCATGATGGCTCATGCCTGTAATTCGGGAGGCCAAGGCAGGAGGATCACTTGAGGTCAGGTATTCGAGACCAGCCTGGCCAACATGGTGAAAATCCATCTCTACTAAAAATACAAAAATTAGCCAGTTGTGGTGGCAGGCGCCTGTAATCCCAGCTGCTTGGGAGGCTGAGGCACGAGAATTCCTTGAACACGGAAGGTGGAGGCTGCAGTGAGCCAAAATTGTGCCACTGCACTCCAGCCTGGGTGACAAAGAGAGGCTCTGTCAAAAAAAAAAAAAAAAAAAAAAAAAAAAAAGCCAGTACCATTTAACACTGATGAGGGTACCAAAGTAGAACTTTCTTGCTCTTTTTCTTCCTCTTTCCCCTACAACCCAAACCTGTGAAGGTAAAACAAAGTCAAAACCAAAACTGGTTATCGAGATGGTGAATGAAGAGCGGAAAAACCTGGCAGAAAAGGAGAGAAAAAGGCCAATTTCTTCAGGATATAGATGGTGATTTATAGATTTGTTAGGGTGTGCCTGGTGGACTGACACCTGTGTGTTGGGGCCGAGGGAGTAGGATTGGGCAAAGGAGACAGTGAACTGGAATGCAGTTGCAGCAGAGGCCTCGGCCTGTCCGATGAGGGAGTTCTGCAGCTGGGTGGCCCTTCTTAAATTGTCTGACCTTGGAAGAGGGTGCTTAATACTTCCTCACCCCCATTAACTAGTCATTGGACGAGGGCTGCCCCTGGGGAGGAGGCACGACCTGGGCTGAGGCACTTTCTTTTGCTAAGGGCAATTTCCAAAGTTAGGGCCAATCTCTGGAGTCAGGGCCAATCCCAGTAGCTGGGGGATGATTGGGACATCCCTGTGGGTAGTGTACAGTGGCATCCACTACAGTGTCTGCAGGGACACAAGTGGGAGGGAGTAGTGGGGCAGAGAGAGAGAGAGAGAGAGAGAGAGAGAGAGAGAGAGAGAGAGAGAAAGGTTTAAAGTATTACAGGAGACTTGACTTTCAATTAGTGTCCAGAGTAGTTTTATTACCTTACGGATACCAGGAAAATTAAAGGACTTGCTCTAAACTTTATCCAAGAGCAAGGAAAGAAATCTCCCCGTTGAATAAATGTATGGGTCAGTGTCACTAAATAGCTAGCTAGATTAAGTTACTTACATTCTTCAAACCTTAGTTATAATTGCAGCAGTTTCCAGAGAAGCAGCGTCTGGGAAGGTTACCTTTGCATAGGAAAATTCCACAAGGGGTGTGATTATGCAAAGGCAGGCCTAGACCAGGGGTTCTACACTTGTGTATGTGTGTCTGTGTGTGTGTGTGTGTGTGTGTGTGTGTATACACATGCGCCTTGGATCCCTTTGGCAGTCAGTATAGCCTATGGAATCTCATCTCAGAATCATGTTTTCCTATGCATAAAATAAAATATGTGGTATTACAAAGAAAGCCAATCATATTCAAATAATGTCAGCTGGGTGTAGTGGCTCATGCCTCTAATCTCAGCACTTTGGGAGCTTAATGGGGTCAGATTGCTTGAACCCAAGAGTTCAAGACCAGCCTAGGTAATATAATGAGACTCTGTCTCCCAAAAAAAAAAAAAAAAAAAATTAGCTGGGTGTGGTGGTACGAACCTGTAGTCTGACTACTTGCGGGGCTGAAGTGAGAGGATTGCTTGAGCCCAGGAGGTCAAGGCCGATGAGTGATCATAGCATTGCACTCCAGTCTGGGCAACAGGGTGAGACCCTGTTTCAAAAAAATAAAAATAAATATTGTCATTCAACTATTCAAAAAATTGTGAGAGTGATATATGTGCCTTTTACACACATTAAATAACAAGATTTAAGTTTAAAATCCTGTTATGCAATGTGAACTTTTAAATATCAAAGTAATTTTAAAATAATGATAGATATAAGCAGAATTTTGAGATATCTATGTGACTCTAATGTAATATGAAAACATCTGGGATGCCTCTTGGTGCCAGCACAGATACTGGTAATTTTACTCAGGTTGTTGTCTACATTCATAATGGAAATGCCAAACTTCACATTGAAGTTATTGAAAATAACGAGGTGATTTTTTTTTTTCTACTCAATTCTGCAACCCCCCTGAATTCTATTTGCAGACTCCTTGGGAGTCCATGGACTCCAGGTTAAAACTTTTGCAATCTGAAATAGGCTCAGCTGATCCTCTATATCATAATAAATAAGTATGTTCAGCATCCTTTTGGGGAAGGTGAGCCAATGGTGAGGCATTTTTAAGGTCTTAGAATTCTAAGAGAGAGAGGGAGGGAGGAAGAGAGAAAGAGAGAAAGAGAGAGAGAGAAAGAGAGAGAGAGAGAGAAAGAGAGAGAGAGAGAAGAGCAGGGCTGTAGTAAAGAGGTAAGTTAGGACCAGGGATCTATAAATGATATTGGCCAAATTATCAGGAAAAGTCTGTTACACACATCTCCTTTTGGTCAGTATGTTGTAGGGGGAAAGAAGAAGACATTTGTACATATTTGGGGAGGGGCAACAAAGAGAAGTGCAGCCATCCATGTGACGCTAGAGTGGCTACCCCAGAACTACCTCCAGAGAGCAGTTAGGAGCCAGTTGACTATGAATAAACAGCTGGCAGTGTGAGCTGAGTCATGATGACCAAGAGTGCAACCTTCTTCAACCCAAATATGTTAGAGGCAAGTGTCTACTGCCTGAAAGGGAGAAGCTGAATCCTGTATGGACAGGAGCTAGCCAGAGGCTAGACACTGAGGATACTTCTAGCTAAACAGGTGAACGTGAATCTGTTCGCCCAGGGCTGGGGTCGGGGGGCTGTTGAGCAGAGGAGTGTCTACTGTAAGTAAGATGTAGAAGGAGCATTCTACCACGGTTATGGGATAAGATGGGACAGTCACAGGTAGAGATATATTATGGTAGAAAGAATGATAAATATCTCATTAGCAATTTTAAAATTTGGACGACATGTTGATATGGTTTGGCTGTGCCCCCACCCAAATCTCAACTTGAATTGTATCACCCAGAATTCTTACGTGTTGTGGGAGGGACCCAGGGGGAGGTAACTGAATCATGGGAGGGTCTTTCCCGTGATATTCGCATGATAGTGAATCAGTCTCATGAGATCTGATGGGTTTATCAGGGATTTCTGCTTTTGCTTCGTCCTCCTTCTCTCTTGCTGCCGCCATGTAAGAAGTGCTTCTCGCCTACAGCCATGATTGTGAGACCTTCCCTGGCCACAGGGAACTGTAAGTGCAATTAAACCTTTTCCTTTTCTCAATTGCCCAGTCTTGCCTATGTCTTTATCAGCAGGGTGAAAATGGCCTAATACACATATTGAAATGATATTTTGGATATATGGGATTAAATGAAATACATTATTATAACAAATTTCACCCTTTTTTTTTAATGTGGCCACCAGAAAATTTAGAACTACTTATATGGTTGGCATTATATTCCTATTTGTAGAAATAACAGGAAGTTATTTTACCTAGACATAACTCATGCCATTAACTCATGTTATAGTTATAATCTAGCTCAGACTACACGAACACTTTGTAAGCTTTTGTAATCTTCTTCATGTTCTCTCTTTTCTTATTTTCGCTCTGGTTTTGGAGAAATCCTTTAACATAAGAAAGGGCCCATATGCTTTCCTTCTGGTGTCACAGAGGTGGGAACAGTGGGGATGTGATGGTCCATGCTAAACCCAGGGTGGGATGAGAAAATTGTCCCCTATAAAGGGACAGATTTTGTAGCAGCAGGAACTAAGAAGTTATCCAAGTAGACTAACTTGTTGGCAATGCTGAAAGGAAGAAAAGAAGAATTTGTGTTATTAACCTGCGCCTTGGCAACAGAATAGCTCATATGCGATTCTCGAGAGTTCCGAAGACACTGGCAGCAAAGACTAGGTTAAGAAAGGTTCAGCTGTCTCATACCCTCCTTCCCACTATCTGGATCTCACACCTCATAGACTACCAGACCCACCAAATTATCTCAGTAGATCAGTCCTTTCGTGGCCTTACCAGCGTATGCTGAAACTCATCATCTGAACCCCTTATCCTTCAAAACTGCGAAATTTCTTGAAAAGCCTCTAGAATATCAGGCTCCTTCCTGGAAAAGCCCTAACCATGAATCTATCCCCTAAGCTGCCTTCTCCATTTCTACCTCTGAGTTTCCAGGTATGTGCCCAGAGCATCATTCAGTCCTGCAGATTGGCCCTTGGAAAATTCATGGGCTTCAGTCCCAGCTTTACCCTCTGCGATGCACAGCAGTGCACATTGGGCGGCTCTCCCATTCCCTTCAGTAATTGTTCAAATCCTTACTCTCAGGGGCCCTGAGGACTGGTAAAAAGCACCCCTTCCATCAGTTAGTTTATTATGAGATTATGGCTCAACCTGGATAGCTCTGACCTTGGGGTAGGGGGAAGTGGGGGATTTCCAGGGTCCCTGTGGGAAGCTTCCTTGGTTGCACACACATTCTTATACACGTTCTGTGCCCACTTTGTAACAACCTGTCCCCCTCCCCAGTGTTTGGTTTCCATAGTGTCAGTAGCTTGTATATTTCTATGCTATCTGTACCCTCCTGCCACAGGGAAAAAGAAGCAAGGTTGGAGTCTGGTAGACATAAGTCAGACCTCTGAGGGTGGGAGAAATAACCTTGGGGGATGCTCAGCATGTGATTCACACAGAACACAGCCATGCATGGGTATGAGTGTGCCAGTGACAGTGTACAATGTGAACTCTTTTTTCCAAATATATACATGGCCTTATGTATAGTGTGGGCTTACATTCAGAAGTATATTTTCTGCTTTCCATGATTGGATCAGGAGGCCAGAATCTTTGGCCTTCACATTCTGGGATAAGTTAATATATGGGGCCCTTGTGCAGTACAGAACACAGACACCTTTACTGAGGGCCTTGCCATGGTCTCCTCAAAACGCTTGCACCATTCCCATCTATTCCATTGTCAGAGGATGGCTGCCTTAGTTCATTTTTTTTTTTTTTTGAGATGGAGTTTCGCTCTTGTTACCCAGGCTGGAGTGCAATGGCACGATCTCAGCTCACCGCAACCTGCACCTCCTGGGTTCAGGCAATTCTCCTGCCTCAGCCTCCTGAGTAGCTGGGACTACAGGCACACGCCACCATGCCCAGCTAATTTTTTCTATTTTTAGTAGAGATGGGGTTTCACCATGTTGACCAGGATGGTCTCCATCTCTTGACCTCGTGATCCACCTGCCTCGGCCTCCCAAAGTGCTGGGATTACAGGCGTAAGCCACCGCGCCCGGCCGCCTTAGTTCATTTTAGCTTCTATAACAGAATACTGTAGACTGGGTGATATATTGTTTAGAAACAATTTATTTGCCTATTCACCTCACAGTTCTGTAGACTGGGAAATCCGAGAGCATAGCACCAGCATCTGGTGAGGGCCTTCGTGTTGCATTGTCCCAAGGCAGAAGGCAGAAGGTAAGTGAGCACAGGAGACAGAGAGGAAATTGGACAGAATTCCTTGTTTTTATGTGGAACCCACTCCCTCAATAACTAACCCACTCCTGAGATAACAGCCTCAATCTATTATTAAGGTCAGAGCCCTTACAACCTAATCACCTCTTAAAGGTCCCACTTCTTAATATCATCACAATGGCAACTAAATTATACCATAAATTTTGGCTGGTCATAGCAATGGCTTTGCCTCTATTGATGAGAACTTTCTGAACTTTCTGTTTCCCATGGGCAAATCTATACATTGGTGCATTCTCTTGTCTCTCCCTTCCATTTCAGAGCATCAGGTGTTTGTCGTTGAGGTAAACTACTCCTATGCTCTTGATCTTATCAAGTTCCTCTGCATCTTACTACATTAGGTATTCTCCCTGCTCTGATTTCTTCACATATTTCTCTCCCTGTGCTTTCCAGTTGTCCCATCAAATTGATTTCAATCCATAAAAACCTTCTCTTGCCGGGCGCGGTGGCTCAAGCCTGTAATCCCAGCACTTTGGGAGGTCAAGGCAGGTGGATCACGAGGTCAAAAGATCGAGACCATCCTGGTCAACATGGTGAAAGCCCGTCTCTACTAAAAATACAAAACACTAGCTGGGCATGGTGGCGCGTGCCTGTAATCCCAGCTACTCAGGAGGCTGAGGCAGGAGAATTGCCTGAACCCAGGAGGCGGAGGTTGCGGTGAGCTGAGATCGTGCCATTGCACTCCAGCCTGGGTAACGAGTGAAACTCCGTCTCAAAAAAAAAAAAAAAAAAAAAAAAACCTTCTTTTGACTACCAAGGTTCTCCTTACAACATTTTCTCTCTTCTATTTCAGCCAAATTTCTGGAAAGAGAATTCTTTTATTCTTCTTTCTTTTTTTCTTTTCTTTCTTTCTTTTTTTTTTTTTTTTTTTTTGAGACAAAGTCACATTCTGTCACCCAGGCTGGAGTGCAGTGGCATGAGTATGACTCACTGCAGCCTAGACGTCCCTGGGCTCAAGCAATCCTTCCACCTCAGCCTCCTGAGTAGCTGGGAATACAGGTGTACACCACGATGCCCAGCCAATTTTTGTACTTCTTGTAGAGACAGGGTTTTACCATGTTGCCCAGGCTGGTCTCAGACTCCTGGGCTCAAGTGATCCTCCCACCCTGGGCTTCCAGAGTGCTGGGATTACAGGTGTGAGCCACTGTGGTTGGCCCAAGAAAACTATCTACTACTATTTTTACTCTTTACCCACTGCACTCCGGGCTCCATCTCTATCACTCAGCTTAATGTTCTTCCACAGGGGTCTTCAGGTACCTCCACATTGCCTGATTTGCTGGGTAACTTTTTGGTCCTTATTTTACCAAACTCCTTGGTAAATCTGACATTGATGATCACTTCTTTCCCTAGAAAACTCTTGATAGATTCTGCTGGCTTCCATGATACTTTCCTATATAGAACCTAGCAATCAGTGGGAGGACCATGTCCAACATCCTTGTCTAGGATGAACAGTTACACTCAGAGTCCCTGGCTGGGCAGCCTCAGGTTCTTCTGAGTTGAGGGAAGCCAATCTATAGCCAATTTGTGGAGGTCATGCTGTGTGGGGTGTGGGTCGAGGCAGCCATGGGAAGTCTTGGCTTGAGGGCTTCAGGCCTGGCCTTCTTTCTATCTGTGAGAGTGCTTTATCCTTATACTATATTTACTGTTAAAGTTTCTGTTGGTTGTGATCAAAAGGAGGCTTGTCTAAGACAAAACACCATGTACTTCACAGTTTATCCTCTGAAATGTACATTTGTGGGTTTCTCTGGTCCCGAACCACACAGTTTCTTACTGTAATTCTCTCTTGCTTTTTACTGAGAACAACTGTATCAATGTTATATCCACCTGACTTGGAGGCTCTGGTCACAAATGATCTGAATCACTTATTTGCAATTTTTGGGAGACCATGTGCCAATGAAACATAACTCAATGTAGTGATCCAGGTAATTGGACAGAGATTAGGGACACTATTGCTATCGATTCGATTCCTCTGAATTTTACTTCTCTGAAGCTTCCTTTTTTAAAATTTTAGATAGGGTCTTGCTATGTTGTCCAGGCTGGTTTCAGACTCCTGGCCTTAAGCTATCCTCCTGCCTTGGAATTTCAAAGTGCTGGGATTACAGGTTTGAGCCACTGCAACCGACTGAGGCTTCCTAATTTGTGATGGAATATATCTAATTGAACAATGGAAATTATTCTCCTATCCCTTAAAACAATCTATTTTGGTGATAAAATTATTTATGATAATGTATGATAAATTCCTGGGCATTTGAAGCTCCCCATTCTCCTTCTGTCCACTATTGTGCTCAGCTGCCCCCCACGGTTATCGCTGCGCCATCCTCTTTTCCTTATGCATACGTATGATGGTGCAGTGTGTGCCATGCAAATACTTTTACTGTACACACATTTTTATACACTCCTCATCTCTCCATCAAGCCAGTCCTTCAAGACCCAGATCAAGGTGCACCTCTTCCATGAAACCTTGCTCAAGCGCCTCCAGTCACAATCCTTTTGATCTTCTTGGAATTCCTCTAGCGCAGTGGTTATCAACTGGGAGTGATTTTGTCCCCTAGGGTCATTTGGTAATATCTGGAGACATGGTTGGTTGTCACAGCTGGGGTGGGAGCTGCTGGCATTTAGTCAGTCAAGGATTGTAGCTAGACATCCTACAGTGCACACAGCAGTCCCCTGCAGCAAAGAATTATTGGACCAACAGTGTCCATAGTGTTGAGAAACCCTGAAGTAGCCTTACGTAGCATTCCCTATCATTTGATTACTCATGGTATAGAATCTTAGGGCTGGGTGGGAATCTTTAGAAATCATCCTATCATCCCAGATTTTATAGGTTAGAAGACCAACCCAAAAGAACCTGCGGATTGTCACAGAGTGAGTGAATCTTTAGCAGGGCTGTGTCCCCTGGCCCCTGGGCCGTTGGCCATTTCTGTTCACTTATGCAGCTGTTTCCTTTCTCTCAGGTAGGTTTACAACTTTAAAAGCAAAGTTAGAATCTTTCTCTTAAATTTGTAGCGACTCTCCCCTCCATCCCCTCACCCTCAGCCCAGTACTAGGAACACCGCACATATTTGTTGTCACATCTAAGTAGCCCCAGATTGTGTAAAATATTTTATTCCCCTGCAGACTTATTTTTTAAAAAAGAAATGTAAGCTTATGTCCTGGATATAACCTCTCAAAAGGAGAGATGAGTACCTTGAAATCACAGACGAAATCCTACAGAAACCTTCTGCGGAAGCATGTCAGCATTAATTAGAGTAACTACCAGCCAACTGAATCTTATGCATTTAAATGATGGTGATGAAAATACCAGCTTAGCAGTTCAGAGGAAAACAGGAAAGGTTTCTACTAAGGGGAATGATTAACTGAATCCTTACAGAGAGACTGAAAAACAACAACAAAACTCAGAAAGGACATCACATTTTATACATTTGTAAATTTAATCCTATGTATTCTGACTTATAATCCATTCCCATCAATCAATAAATTATTCTCATTGAGGAAAAAATATGTAAGCAATTGTCGAAACAGAGTTCAAAAAAGCTAGATTAAACATGCAATGAAGGAATATGGGAACAAGACTTTAGATTGCAACAGAGGAGCTGGTTGACTAGCGTTCTGCATTTCAGAGGCAGAACAGTGTAAGAGGAGTTGCAAGTGTGGGCCTGAGGGAGCTGATCCTGGATTTGCATCCTGGTGGTGCCAGGGAGTGGCCATGTGACTCAGATAAATGCCCTAATCCCTCAGCTTTGAAGTGAAGATTGTTAACAATGATTCCCTAAATATGAAATCGTTTTGAGGAATTGATGAAAGAATACAAAAAACAGTACTCATCGTAGGATTGGGCTAAATCTAAGGGCTAGATGAGAGTTATCATTATTAATTAATGACAGTTATTAAGAGTTATTAAAGCTCTACTTTTATTTGTAAAAAAAATGAAATATCACTTAGTTTTAAAAATTCCATTTTATTTCCTCGGAGGAAATGTGACATCCCCTTCATAATACGGAATAGAACTTCCATTACACTGGAGTTCTTTTAAAATAAAACGGTGATTTTTTAGATATACATATGTAGAAGCTATTTAAATTGTATGAATACATATTAAGTTGTACAAATTATAAATACAATATTAAGTTGTATGAATACATCCGTAGGGTTAAGGATGTGGAAAGTAATTTAAGCTTCATTTTCTTTCTTCTCTCCTTCTCTTCTTCACTTTTTTCCCTCCCTTCCTCCTACCCTTCCTTCATTCCTTCAACAAGACATACAAATGCATGTATATGGAGTTTGTAAAAGTTAGACATCTATAGAGAGTGTCAAGCAGGTGTTACGGAAAGTTTAGGAAGAGAAATTTCAGAGCCCTCGGTGTCAGGCAGACCACTTAGCCATCTCTCTTCTGTAAAACAAGAGGCCTGGTAGATAATGGGCAAGGTTTAAGTGCTAGATGGTATTTTTTATATTCGAAGAGCCATAATAAGCATACAATTCAAATGTGTTGTTAAAAACAATCCCGTCTTTTTCATAGTAAGTTCAGTCTGTGGGAAAAGAGTGAAATACGATTCAATTTTGAATAGATTTCTTGATTCAAGCATTTTGTTACATTCTAACTTACAAAAGCAGAGCTGGCTTTGTAAGTGTGTGACCTGTGCAGGTCTGTGTGTTTACGAGGGCTCCACAATTGATTCAATGTGTGTTGTTGCCATCTTGAAATTCTCAATGATTTTTGAAAAAAAGGCCCTGCCTTTTCATTTTGCAGTGTGCCCTGCAAATGATGTAGCTGGTTCTGGCTACAACTTTTAATTTATAGTTTAATTTCTAGGTCCAGGATTCTCTCCTTTTTTTTTTTTTTTAATTTAGAAACCCACATGGATCGGTTTCCTCTGCACCCATTCTCAGTGTTTACGTTGATAAAAAACTAGCAAAGGCTGCCTGCTAAGCCTGCCAGACTGCAGGATGCTCTGCCAACTGAACGCAGGGCACACAGTGCCCTCCTTGGGCTTCAAAGGGCAGAGGCTTCATCCTTCAGCCCTGGCCATCTGTACTGTAGTGGTCTGAGCTTCCGTCACTGGCAATTCCCACATCAACGCAATGTTTATAATAGTAGTCTAGCAGACTGCGTGGAAGACTCGGCGAGAGAATAAATAGTCTTCTGAAAACTAGAGGCTATTAGTCACCTCAAGGATGAGACCCATTCTGTAAAAACCTACAGCCCCCACGCGCCCCTCTCCTTGCTTGTGTTGAGTATTTGCTCAAGGCCTGCCCACATTTCCTTCAAGCAAATGCTTGATGGCCCAGTAACAGTAGTCTCTACAGGGCGGTAAAAAGGAACTATTCAGAGTCTCTGAGGCCTATCAATGCTTGTGAAGATGATTCAACTTCAAAAAACACTTCTCACCTCTTAGCATGTACTGTCTGTCCTCCATCCACGTGCTGAGGGCACTGTAGCCAGCAAACACCATGACAATGAAATAATTACAATTGATCATGGTGGCCCAGACATCGTGGGTTTACTCCCTGGCCTCTAATAGTCACCTCATCCACGTGCTGAGGGCACTGTAGCCAGCAAACACAATGACAATGACAATGAAATAATTACAATTGATCATGGCCCAGACATCGTGGGTTTACTCCCTGGCCTCTAACAGTCACCTCGCAGAGCTGATGTGAGGATGTGGAGATAAGAAGTGCCTGGGTAAAGGAAGACCTACTTTGCAGGAGTATGTGCAAGATGCAACAGAGGCACACGATTTTAAAAAAGGCAAGTTGGTCCTGAAAATGCATAGAGGTATTTTCCCCAATAGGAGCAGCTTAAATGCAAACAAAGGAAGAAATTTAAGTGATTTATCTTTTGTACTAAATTTCCAAACAACAACGTGACGTCCGGCACTGAGCATCACTCCCTAGACCTGTAACCGAGGGGAATGCTAGCTGGATAGAGAGGTCAACAGCGAAAAAACAGCATCCTCACTCCAGTGCTGGCCGCTTCTGGCCGTCCAGTGCTTCTCTGGGCGCGCTCCCTCCTTTTCTTCCCACGCCCGCCCAGTCCCAGCGCCAGAGGGAGGCTGCTCTCCGGCGACCCTTCCCTCGCCCCAGGCTCCCGCGTAAGACTGGACGGACTTGGGAAGGAAGCGGGCGTGGCTAGGAGAGGCGGGGCCGTGCCCCGGTGGGCGGGACGCTAGGGCGGGGCTATAGCCTAACTGCGCCGTCGAGGCGGCTGCCGGGTTTGGAGAGGAAGCGGGAGCGGCAGGGAGAGGCGGGGTCAGGCTGAGGAGTGGGCGGGGTCACGGGCGGGGCCATGCATGGGCCTCGTGCCTTCTTAGGCGGAGCCCGGGGCGAGGTAGGGAGAGGCGGGGCCGAGCCGAGTTGGGTGTCCATGGCCTAGTTGCGCCATTGAGGCTGCCGCCGGGTTTGGAAAGGAAGCGGGATTGGCAGGGAGAGGCGCAATCAGATTGAGGTGGGCGGGGCGCCATGAGTGGGCCTCATGCCGGCTTGGGTGGAGCCCGGGGGCTCGCTGGGAGAGGCGGGACCGAGCTGAAGTGGGTGTGGCGTGGGCGGGGAAGGGGGCGGAGCCGCGGCGGGGCGGGGTTCGCCGCTTCCTGGGGCCGAGCCCTGCTACTCGATCCGCCCGCCAGCTCTGGAGCGGCTCACCGGCCCGGGCGCGCGACGCTACGCCCTGGGAGAGGAGGACGAAACAACGCGGCGATGTTTCCGCGGGCACTCCTGGGGTCCGCCGCCCTCGCCGCTGCTGTCTTCGTGGGAGGCGCCGTGAGTTCGCCGCTGGTGGCTCCGGGTGAGTGCCCGGTCGGGCCCGGGGCGCCGGTGCTGAGCCGGGTCCCGGCAGCGCGAAAGGAAGCGAGGGGTCGGGACGGCAGCCCCGCGGCGCCCCGAGGTGCCCGCGTCTTGATACAGCCGCGGGATCCTGGCGCTGAGCAACTGGTTGTCCCGGGGCGGTCCCGGCAGGGCGCGGTGCGTGGCAATGGCTCCTGTCCCTCCCCTCCCGCCTTCCCTCCCCGGGCCTCCTCTGGGGACCTGTGTCCCCCCAGCCCTGAGCTGTGCGGGGCGTAGGCACCAGGCCTTCCTCGGGGGCGCTTTCTCCACGGCCGTGCGCCTCGGAACCCCGCGGACCCCTTTCCTGCCGCCCTTGTCCTCAAAGGCGCCTCGAGCCGAAGATCGTGACACAGAGCACCGGGTGCGCTGTCTGTGCCTCCCTCTCCCTTTAAAATACCTTAAAATATCCTAAAGCCTAGAGGACTATCTCTTTCCCAGTTTCTATTTATTGTAGTCGTTGATGGATTCTTGTAACCGGTCAAGGAGTCCACATTTCTTCCCATATATCCTGGATAAATCCGGCTCGACAAAACGGAAGGCGTGTTGATAAACTTAACATTTTTTCTTCTTTGTGTTGATTCCTGTCATCACGAAAGGAACCTTGTGTGGTCAGGGCAGGAAGCCACCAACAGAGATGCTAAGGTGTCATCAACAGTGAAGCAGCTTTTAATTGAAATCAATCTTAAGAGGAGGTGTAACTTTTATGGAAGTCCTATGTCCACTTTTGCTTTTGTAATTACAGACACTAGGGATTCCTCACCACCGCTTCCCTTCTTAATGGCCACCTAATCACAGCAGTTTTTTTCTTTTTTAAAAAATTTTTTTTTAAAAAAAAACTTACTTGGCCATTTGGGGTTACTACAGCCTGGAGTCTGACGTCAGCAAGCTCTTCCAAGCTTGACCTCAGGGGTGGGTATCTCCTCTTCAGGTCCAAATAATAAGCAACTGGAAGCCTTTTAGTAGTGACTGTCTCCTCCGTAAACATTCATAAACTCTTCCTCCTGAGAACATTTCAGTTGCTTACAACTTTTACACTGACTTAACACTTTGGCCTTTGCTTTTCCATAGAAACCAGAGCAGGTTAGGAAGGGAACGAGATGGATGGTAGGTATCCTGAGTCTTTTTAGCAGGCCCTTATTTCTGTTAGCCATCCACCCTGGATAGATGGCAGCTAGTGACATGTTTTATTGGATGGGACAATTTGTGTGGTTATTTTTCGTTTTTGATCCAGGGTCTCACTCTGTCACCCAGACTGGAGTGCAGTGGCACGATTTCGGCTCACTGCAACCTCCAGCTCTCTGGTTCAAGCGATTCTTCTGCCTCAGCCTCCCGAGCAGCTGGGATTACAGACATGTGCCACCACACCAGGCTAATTTTTGTATTTTTAGTAGAGACAGGATTTTGCCATGTTGGCCAGGCTGGTCTCGAACACCCAACCTCAGGTGATCCTCACACCTTGGCCTCCCAAAGTGGTGGGATTACAGGCATGAGCCACCGTGCCTGGCTGGTTCATTTTGATTTTCATCCTGTGTTTCATTGCTCGGACACACAGGTGCATAGTCAGGTTCCAGCTGATGTGAGGTTGGAGACATTCCTTAGGGTTAGAGTCAGTTGCTCCAGCATTTGGGGAAGAGCTCAATCTGGGAGTAAAATTGTTAAAAATTCAGCACATGATGCATGTAATAAGCCATCAGCAGGAGAAATCCATCCCTATAGTGGGTGTGTGTTTTGTTTGACTTCTGAGCAACACCCAGGTCTCAGGACTGGAATGTGAAAGATGAAAGCTCTCATCTAATTGGATGACAGCCTTTTTTTTTCTTTTTGATGAAAGTTAATGCGGAAGAAGAAACACGTGTCTAAAAAGGAACGGATGCAGAGCACAAATTTGCCAGTGTCTTGAGGCCTGTGTAAAGAGAAGATGTTCTGACCAGCTAACATCTGATCCTGTTGGAACTAAAGATGATGCTAATATTTGTACATGAGCATAGGGAAGTAGAGAGAAAGAAATGGGAAATAATGTTGAGTGCCTGCTGTGCGCTGGGCTTTGGGTTGAGTACTTACATGCATTTTAATTTTTTTGATTTTAAAATTAAAAATTTTTTTTTTTTTTTTTGAGACTGAGTCTCACTCTGTCTCCCAGGCTGGAGTGCAGTGGCATGATCTTGGCTCACTGCAACCTCCACCTCCAAGGTTCAAGTGATTCTCCTGCTTCAGCCTCCCAAGTAGCTGGGATTACAGGCGCCTGCCACCATGCCTGGCTAGTTTTTGTGTTTTTAGTAGAATCAGGGTTTTACCATGTTGGCTATGCTGGTCTCGAACTCCTGACCTCAAGTGATCTGTTCTCCTTGGTTTTTCAAAGTGCTAGGTTTACAGGCGTGGGCCACCGTGCCCAGCCTTCATATGCATTTTTCAACTCATTGCTCATAACCTTACGCACTATTTATTTCCAGTAACACAACGGAGGCAAGAGAGGTTAAACAGTTGGCTGAACATCACATAGGTACTGTGCCAGTCAGCATTCAATCAGAGAAGAAGAACCAGTAGGTGTCTTTGTATGTGTGTACCTTTATATATATCTTTATCTGGGATAATCCAGACTGCTTGATTCCAAAGTTCATTCTCTTTCCACTGTATCCCACTGCTCTGCAGAGAAAAAATAGAATATGAGTCAACCTCAGCAATCTCGCTGAGATTCCAAGATAGAGAGTTTAGAACATCATAAAATTGTAAGCATGTGGTTATTAGAAGTTGTTAAGTAGAGAAAAGAAGGACACAGAGCTTCATGCTGGGCAGTGGAAATGCCTTTTTCACTTCCTTCTTAGTAGAAGAATCTCGTTAAACTTGGCTCTTAGCAGCAGCGTTTGAAACTATATACCACGAGCGCTCAAAGGGATGATTTTCCACATCTTGGCTTATTTATGTCCTTAAGTTCTCTGATTACTCAACCTTTGGGCTTATTAGTTTCTCTCTCAGACAGTGGGCATGATCCTTCAGTAAGGAGTGGGTGGAAGAGGTCCTGGGGCTGATGAGATGAGAAATACATTGTCCTTGGGCTCTGGGCTTCCATCCAGCATTCTGACTCCTTTTTAGATGCTAAAGATAAGCTTTATTAAATTCTGGGTTATCCTGTAGCCAGGTAGCTGCGAAGCTGCACATCCACATAATACATAGTGTTTGGAAAGTTTAGAAAAAGCACACCTTGGAGCTTGGGATTCCATGTCTAAATTTAATTTCAAAAGGAAATGAAAAATTTGAGAAGTCTCTGTCAATTCCCTGCCCTGACCTCCTCCAAAAAAGGAAATGAAATGATTCTCTTTGGAAGTTTGAATAGTTGAATTTGAATGTGAGAGACCAAAGCCCCAAGTAAAGAAACAACAAATTTTATTGTTTCTTTAAAAATAATTCTTTGACCCTAATGTTTAAGTTTAATGACTTATTGGAACAATAGAGAAATGATTTAAAGCTGACAAAAAGAAAAAATTAAATTGTCATTGTATAAACTGTTAGGTTGAGTGGTTCCTAATAATTTAGGACACTTTAGTGGTTGCAAAGATTTGGTGTGCTGGTGAAAGCAGATATATCATTAATTCTGGTGTGCTTTATAAAAATAAATTAGAATTTGGTATTAGTACACTGTAGACACTTTACGCTTTTAGGAAAAATGAATTCAGTGTTTATTATTACCTGTTTTGTGGCAGGCGGTAGTCTAAGGACCCAAATCATTTCATTCTTACAATGAATTTCCTGTCAGTTATATACGCAATTTTATTTCTGTGTTTGTAGATGAGGAAATTGGGCCTTGAAGAAATTGAAAAATCACTCATGTGTAAGTTGGATTTTGGCATTGAGTCCGTTGAGTCAGATCTATTTGATTGTGAAGTCTGTGCTTACTATCACTAAACTATTTTTTTTGAGGAAGAAAATTCTTTTTATTCTAAGATGTTCATAAAGAATCACTAAGTTAACAAGGTCATGGCATGATACGGTAGAAGGAACACCAAGCCTTAAGTCAGGGCCTTAGACTTGAAGTCAAAAATCAGAGGGAGACCCTGACGCTGGGAGTGTGTGGTTCTGTCCACCTCCATTTCCTCACCTGTAAAATGGGCATTGTGCCAGTGCCTGTCTATTTGTCTTACCGACTGCTCTGTTTTACTGAGCTGTTGTCTGTGAAAGGTCTGGGTAAATGGCAGAGTGGCTTATATCTTTTATCCTGTGTATCTTTAAAAAATGATAGCTTTTTTTTCTCTAAAATGTGCATTAGGCTTGATTTATATTATGTCATTTAAACTGTGTAATAAATGTGTACCACATATATTAAACAGTTTTCATTCTGGAGATGGTGATAGCCTTGCAAGGATAGGGACAGTATAATTTAAAAAAAGCCCAGAGTGACACCTCAGATTAAGAGTTTACTACTGTTGCATGGGAGTTAAGTAGTCAAGCTGTCTTTACCCATTTTCCTTTAGTAAAATACAGTGCCTTAGGTATTTTTGGAAAATTTCCCCAAAGATTTAAAGTTTGTGGGAGGAAGGGGCAAGGATCACCCTTGATCCTATTACTCTAAGGCACTGGCCGTTGTTAGCATATTTCATTCTGGTGTTCTCTAAATGCATTTTTAACTTGGATAGGTTGATAATGCAATATAACTTTGTATCGTGACTTTTCACCTTATGTTGCACATAAATGTTTCTCCATTTCCCTACACACTCAAAAAATTGCTGCCTAATGTTCCGTTATATGGATTTGCTATATTTTACTTTACTGTGGACTTATTTGGGAGATTTCGTTTGCTAATTATTATTATTATTATTTTTTGAGACGGAGTTTCGCTCTTGTTACCCAGGATGGAGTGCAATGGCGTGATCTTGGCTCACCGCAACCTCTGCCTCCTGGGTTCAGGCAATTCTCCTGCCTCAGCCTCCTGAGTAGCTGGGATTACAGGCACACGCCACCATGCCCAGCTAATTTTTTGTATTTTTAGTAGATCTCTTGACCTCGTGATCCACCCGCCTCGGCCTCCCAAAGTGCTGGGATTACAGGCTTGAGCCACTGCTCCCGGCCCTGCTAATTATTTTTAGGTGAGTTTTAAAACTCATTGTCTCAGTGAACACATCTGTGCATGAAATTTTGCCTAAATATAAAAGGATTTCCACAGAAAATGGGTTCCTGAAAAGGCAGTTTGAGGGTCAAAGATGTTCACACTTTTGAGGCCATTTGATAACACCAGCGTTGATCTGAAGGTCAGCTCAGGTTACGTTCCACAGCAATAGTATAAAAGACTCCGGGAGGCTGAAGTTGGTGGATCACCTGAGGTCAGGAGTCCGAGACCAGCCTGGACAATCTGGTAAAACCCCTTCTCTACTAAAAAGAATAAAAAATTAGCCAGGTGTGGTGGCATGCGCCTGTGGTCCCAGCTACCCAGGAGGCTGAGGCAGGAGAATTGCTTGAACCCGAGAGGCAGAGGTTGCAGTGAGCCAGGATCACACCTCTGCACTGTAGTCTGGGCCACAGAGTGAGACTCTGTCTCAAAAAACAAAAAGGCTCAATTTCATATTCTTGTTATTTTCCCAGAAAAACATATTGCTAATTTGTTAGGCAAAAATTGGTACTTTGATTGTTTTAATTTGTACATTGTTGATAGCTATCAGATTGATTTTGTTTTCTTCTAGTTTTTGAGCCATTTGCATGTGTGTAATCCTTTATGGACAATTCTGAAACAGGAAAAGCTCTGAAAACATTCTTCTTGTAAGCTTTTGGTATACTCTGTAGGTCGTAAAACTTAGCTTGAACTAATGTGAGGTTTCTTTTTTCTTTTTTTTTTTTTTTTTTTTTGAGATAGATGGAGTCTCTCTTTGTCATCCAGGCTGGAGTACAGTGGCGCGATCTTGACTCACTACAACCTCCGCCTCCCGGGTTCAAGAGATTCTCCTGCCTCAGCCTCCTGACTAGCTGGGATTACAGGCATGCACCACCATGCCTGCCTGATTTTTGTATTTTTAGTAGAGATGGGCTTTCTCCATGTTGGCCAGGCTGATCTTAAACTCTTGACTTCATGTGATCCACCTGCCTAGGCCTCCCAAAGTGCTGGGATTTTAGGTGTGCGCTACTGCGCCTGGCCTAATGTGAGGTTCTATAGTATATATTATTCTTTCTTGACTATTTGTATGTTTTGCTGCAATAATATTAATGAATTTAATTTGAGTGTTACAGGATGTGTGCTAAATGCATTGCACTACCTTCTTAAAATCACAGGGTCTGAACTTAGAAGCACATCTGACCTCCAGGTTTTCAGATAAGGGATTAGGGTCCTCCATTTTCTCTTCTGTAATTCATCTGTTTGTGTCTGTTGGGAGGCAAATATAAATCTGCTCAAAGTAGCAAAATTTCCAATGGAGAAAATAAGTCCTTAAATGAGCGGCACTTCGGAAAAGCAGCACAACTTTGGTATTCTCGTGTAAAATCTAATAAAATAAGGATACCCGAAAAAACTAAGGTTTTGTTTATTTCAAGTGACTTTATTGATGGGTGCCAATTAGAACAGAAACTTGATGGCTAGATGGAGCGTTTGGGCCAAATTTCTCCTCTGCTTTCTTCTGCCAGTTACGAACACAGTTCTCTTTGTAAGAGAAACTGAATCTACCCAAGGGACTTTCTGGAGGATGGATGGGTAGAGGGGTTGGTCATCTTACCCTGAGGATCCTTTTGCCAAAGTTGTTGAACTCAGAGGACCTGGTTTTCCATTCCCACCTGCAATACCCCAAGGCGCCCGGCTTCTTGTCTTTACTCAGTGGCACTGTCCCAGGATCCCAAACAGAGAGAACTCTCCAGCCAGGTACCTCCCATTTACCCTACCAGTCGCCAACCCTACCGTATCCCCCTCTCCCATTGTGTTTGTACACTCTTGTGGATAACTGCATTCCAGCCACTAACAAAAATGCCTGTTGAATAGAGAGAGAAAAAATCTTTAAGTTACTTTCCTTATTGGTATTATAGAGAGAATATGGCTGAACTGCCTCACGGCATTGTTGTGTCAGTTACGTGAGATAAAACTAGCGAGTGCTTGGCACATAGTAAGTGCTGAAAAAGTGTATTATTGTCGCTTACTTGAAACCAAATACTAACCTGTCATAGCTGAAGGCTGAGAAAGTTCCTGTCCAGAAGTTTCCTTTTTGGGCCTCTGCCATTACTTGAGGGGTTTCCTGTCACCTGTTGCTCCTGAGCCCTGGGTGCTGGTGCTGGTTGTGTAAAGGGCAGAGGGGGCTTTGAGGAGGGGGTGGTGGGCAGCGCCGGAAGCTCCAGCGGGGAGGAGTAGGGTCCACTGGGCTTGGCAGAATTCTCTTGGCAAGCAGGGGATTTGTAGGGCAGAGCCATTAGCCACCAAAACTAGACAAAGAAGGAAGGAAAACATTCCCTTTATAAGGTCATATAGTCTGTGTTTTGTCCCTACCCAAATTTCATGTTGAGTGGTAATCCCCAGTATTGGAGGTGGGGCCTGGTGGGAGGGGATTGGATCGGGAGCGGGGGAGGGGAGGGTAGATTTCTCATGAATGGTTTAGCACCATCATAAGAAGTACTGTCCTCACAATAGTGAGTTCCCATGAGATCTGTTTGTTTAGAAGTGTGTGGTACCTCCCCCCGACTCTCTTGCTCCTGCTTTCGCCATGTCATGTGCCTGCCCCTCCTTTGCCTTCTGGCATGATTGGAAGCTTCCTGAGGCCTCCCCAGAAGCAGATGCCACTATACTTCCTGTACAGCCTGCAGAACCCTGAGCTCTTTTTACAAAATTACTCAGTCTCAGCTATTTCTTTTTTGGGAGCACAGGTTCTTGCTGTGTCACTCAGGCTACTGGAGTGCAATGGCTCAATCTCAGCCTCCCAGGTTCAAGTGATTCTCCTGCCTCAGCCTCCTGAGTAGCTGGAATTACAGGCGCCTGCCACCACTCCGAGCAAGCTTTTGTATTTTTTAGTAGAGACGGAGTTTCACCATGTTAGCCAGGCTAGTCTGGAATTCCTGACCTCAGGTGATCCACTCACCTCCGCCTCCCAAAGAGCTGGGATTACAGGTGTGAGCCACCATTCCCGGCCCCAGATATTTCTTTATAACAGTGCAAGAAGGGCCTGATACATAAGAGTAGAACATGACATTTTCTTTTGGAGGAACTCTGGAAGATTCACCAATTGGTTTATTCTTAGCTAGCTGATCCATAGGTGTAGTCACAAAATTGTGACTGTTTTTCTTCGGTATTTGATGTAATTGTCATACTGACATGCTTTGTGAGTATCCAGGGTCTGACTGCTCATTGTTCATCTTCTCATGGCTCTTTGGTGAATGTTTTGATGAAGGAGACTTTTAGGACGAGGAAGCAGAGTCCTGTAGTATTAGGGCTGGAAGGGGCCTTGACTGTGTCCTCTAAGCTTTCATTCAGCAGATGAGGAAACCGAGTTGGCAGAGCCAGGACTTACGTGAGTGTCTTTCCTCGTTCTGGGACACTTCCCATTCTGTTAGGCTGTCTGTGGAAGTGGATCCAGCCTTGCTGCCTATGGCAGGTTTCCTTGGTCTACATTTGCCCTCGATCCTCACGCTCAAAGGTCTGGTTTCCCAGCTCCTAGGATGTGGGATGAGGAAGACTGGGAAGAAGAACTTTGGCTAACTGATTCATGGGAGTGATTGTGTTGTTCTTAGTCATATTTTAGATTCAGAAGGGACTTTGATGGTCACCTTGTAATTAACACCCTCTCTCTGCAGATGGAGAAACTAGCCCAGAAAAGTTCAGTGGCCTGTGGCAGTCAGGAATGGCTGTCTCCCATAGCAGAGGAGTAGACCTTCAGGTTTGGTGAGGGAGGGACCATGTATATGTCTTGTTCACTATTGTAGGCTTGGATCCAAGCACAGGGACTGGAATAGAGTAAATATTTAAATATTTAAATGAAGGAAGGAAGCCAGAGCTAGAACTCAGGTGTTATGACTCTTGGCCCAAGGCTTTTTCTTTATAATAAAATGAAGAGTTACTGTTTTTCAATATTCACTCACAAATTTTAGATGTAAGCCTCCTCACAGCCCTTCTCCTGCACTGGGGAGAGGCCGTGTTGTCTCCCTGCCTCTATGGGCCAAACTGCTCCAAAGGCAGAAAAATCTGGTCATTAAGGAAAAGTGAATGATAACAAACAAGCAATACTACCAAGAATGATAATAACATACAAGCAATATTACTTTATCAGGTGAATATGGTGTGACATTGGTAGCATTTTCAATTCAAAGATTTTCAAAACCCAGATCTTCATGAAACTCTTCCCAAAGACAAAGTAAATTCAGTTGTTTCTACAATCAGTACTTGAAATGCACCTATTAATTGTATATTCAGTTGTTCAGTTGTTTCTACAACCAGTACTTCAGATGCATCTATTAATTTTATATGTATTGTATTCCTGATTTTATAATACTTCATACTATTCAAAGCCAATATTTCATGGCTTCCTTGATTTACTTATTTATCCAACAGATATTAACAAAGTGCCGTACAGTGTGCAAGGCATGGAGAATAAAGTGATGTGAACAAAATAGACTCAGCGCCTGCCTTTATGGAGCTAGTAGGTTATCAGGGAAGACAGTTAATTAAACAAGTGAAATGATGTGTCCTGAGTACCTTGTCAAGGAAAGTATGACACAGGGCCAGAGTACCTAACCTGGGGCTGGGGATGGGACATGCATGGAGAAACTAGACTCCAGTGCAGGTTGGTCATGCTTTCTGGAGGAAACGAAAGTGAAATTTACACTTGCAAAACCGAGGAGTTGGTCAGGTAGAAAGAACTAGTGGTCTCTGAAGAGAGGAGGTAGGATCAAGCAAAGCAACAGCAGTGGTTCCCAAACTTGGGTGTTCGGGATTCTAGCTGGAGGGCTCGTTGAAACAGATCCCTAAGCTCCACCCGAGAGTGGTGAGTCCATAGGACTGGGAAGAGTCTGGAGACTTGCTTTTCCTGTCACATTTCTAGATGCTGGCAGTATCAACTGTGAGCAGCAGAGTGAAGGAGATAAGACTCAGTGGAATCCCCTCCCCTCTTCTTGGGGCTGTACGTATCCTGTCCTCTGCCCATCCTTCTGACTGAGATCAAGGACATCACTGCCAGGAAACATTTCCTAGGTATTCTCACTTCCTTTATTGCCTCATGTGAATATACTGTCCACAAGTCTACGTCTACATGTTGTGTCCTTTCCACGTTATTCAGCTCTCAGTTATACTCAGTTGTTTCCACCATGTTTGTTTTGTCTATCTAGAGCTTCTGGAGCCAGCTGAGCATGTGAGATGTGTACACAATATTTGATTGCCTGATCAAATTTAATTCTTGCAACTACCATGAGGAGCAGGTTGCATATTATTCTCTGTTCTGTGGAGATCAGGAAACTGAGACTTACAGGGAATAACCAAGATGAAGAGAAGGGGAATTTCTTGCTCAAGTTAGAGGAGGGGAAGTCAGCCTGAGGTGTATGTTCATTGTTCTCAGATGCTCTTTGCATTATGTGAAATTTCAGGTATTCTGTGCCAGCATCACTAGAGGGAAAGTTTTATTTAATTTGTTTTTGAACTTTTTCACTATAGGTCCATCTTCTTCAAGAAGATACAAAGGCATCTTATAAATTGAATGTAGATTCTGTTTTTGGCAGGAAATGATTATCTTAGGAATTCTATAGAAATTGTCCACTTGCTTTTAGAGTAAATATTTGGAGGGGGTAATTCAATTTACATGTCATTAGGTTTAGAAATGTTTTTATAAAATTTTGGCGTGAGGGAGACAGTAAGGAAATATCAGTTTTAATTTCCTGAAAAGACACACATTGGACAATTAGCATTCCATTTGCAATCTTTGAGTGGCTAGATGGGTTTAGCTGAGTGGCTGAAGACTTATAAAGAGCCGGTACATAACACAATGACAAGACAGGTAGGGTTAAAAAGGGAAAAGAATTCCATTCTATACCAGTAATCTGCCAAGCCTTCTTTCCCCCTGCATAGGTGTAAACAGAATCTGGTTTTCTCAGCTTCCCGTAAGAGGTGGAAGTTTGAAGAATTCACCAGGCTTTTGTATCACAATATAACTTGGGAATACGAATTTTCAAATGTTCTAACAGTTCTTCATAGCTGGAAGTCCGCAACACAATCATGTGAATTATCCACTTTATAAAAAACAGCAGCCCGGAATTTCCTGGCATGGGTGAAGTGGCAGATGGCTAATGAGCAGGCATTCCTTCATTTTTCTTTGCAAGTTTGTGCTGTATGCTTGTGTGGCCTGAATGCTTTTACTGCTTCCTCTGTTCTTTCCTTCCGCCTTCCCCCTCTATGAAAGACAAAACAGAACAACCACCAAAAGAAAAAGGGAAGCATTGGACATTGTTTAAAGCTATGTGATGGAGCCAAGAAACTGGGTTTTGGAGGTGAAACTCATTTCACGTGTGTGATTGTCAGCCCTGCCCTTGTTAATAGTCATTGCAGATACAACTGTAGATATTCTTTACAGTATGCAGTTAATTTAAAAATGAGGTTTTTCTTATTTGCGATATCCTTAGATGCTGTGTAGGTATGTAAAATGAATAACAAACTTTGTTTTTGTTCTCCACAGACTTGTGATTGAGAAGGGGGAGATAAGCTATGAATACAAATCATTATAGTAAAGTAGAGAATGTGTTTGCTGCAATTAGAGAACTACAGACAAATGCTGTGTGGGATCAAAGGAGGGAGACTTTCCTTCTGATAAGGGGGATGGAAAAGACTTCATTCATAGTCTGAAACTTGGTATTTTCGGTGGAAAAAGGGAGCATATGGAATGCTGTGCCGAGCAAAGGAAACAGCCTGTGTGCAAAGGCATGGAGGTAGGAATAGAGAAGTTAGTGCAGACTGGGTGTGGCAGAGGCTTCTCAGTGGAAGTCACATGAGATGAGGCTGCAGAGGGGAGATCAAGGCTAGGCAACAGAGCTCCTGAAACTAGTGATGGAGGACAGAGGACAAGAAGAGACCCCCAGGCATTGCCATGTGATAGAAGAGCCCCAGAGGCTGAGCTGAAGGGAACAGGGCCCTGCGCTGTCAGCAGGGCAGTTGCGATTGCTGTTCCCATTTCCTCATCTGCAGATATGTAGGTGGAAGGGAGGCAGAGCATGAGCCATCAAACACATAATATAGTCCTTTGTAAGTAACACAAATAGGATCTATGCAGCAGAATAGATTTAATGCAATCCATATGATTTGCAGATAGAAACAATTTTTCAAAGTTAAAGGAGTGCTGAGAAATGAGAATCATGAAGTAAGTGCTAAGTATATAGTTTTGTCCTAGTGTGGTGGCTCACGCCTGTGACCCTAGCACTTTGGGATGTTGAGACAGGAGGATCGCATGAGGCCAGGAGTTCAGGATCAGCCTGAAAACCATAGCAAGACCCTGTCTCCACAAAAATAGACCAAAAAATTAGCTGGGCGTGGTGGCATGTGCCTGTTGTCCCAGCTACTCAGGAGGTTGTGCGGCAGGAGGATCGCTTAAGCCCAAAAATTCAAGGCTGCAGTGAGCTGTGATAGTGCCACTGCACTACAGCCTGGGCTAAAGAGTGAGACCCTGTCTCAAAAAAAAAAAAAAAAAAAAGTATAATGTCTTGATTGCGTGGTGGTGTGAAAGTCAAGAAGTATTCATTAATGGTTAAAACTCGCTAATTATGTATTTTTCTTAAGTCAAATACCCTAAAATTATACAAATAAGCTTCACTATTGAATTCTTGAACTTCTGAGCTCAAGTGATCCTCCCAAAGTGCTAAGATTACAGGCGTGAGCCACCACACCTGGCCCAGACTATTGAACCATTAAACATTTATTTTTTTCGAAGAATGTCGGCATATTTTTATTTTTTGGCCCTATGATGGGTCCTGTCCTTGTTTACTTCTTTTTCCCAGTCTGGAGGGCTATCAGTGTTAAGACAGTCTCTAAACAAATCGTGCATATCAGCACTGGAATGATATGTAAATCCTGCTTGGCTGAGGACTCCATCTCTGTCACTTCTGGTGAGTTTTCTCAGTCCCTTAATTTCTTATGTGATGAAATAGATTTTGGGGGAGGAAAACTAACCAGCTTCAAAGTAATTCAGTATACATCTAATGCCTACATGTTCTGGAAACAGTAGCTGCACAAACTAAGTAGATCTGGTGGATCTTAGTTCCTGGGTAGGTAGGAGGGATAGGAATGGGGAAAACTTGAAGGAGGGAAGGAGAATTCTTTTGCTTGAACCATATGTTGATTGATGTGTTGCCTCCACAAACTTGCGATTGAGAAGGTTGGTCTTTTCTACACTGGTTCAGTGCTGCATCTTCCTATATTAGTGAGTAAAGACTCTTGTTTTTAGTCAGTGTGGTATAATAAAAATGATATATTTGATCTTGTCCCTGATTCCTAGGACTCCTAAAAATAACACTTGGGATTTCTTGAGTGATAGGAACATTTTTTATTATTCACAGTGAGCTCCTTTAGATCATACCTGAGTTTGTGTTAATGAGGTGATCCTTGGACTCTTGGTGGGCCCCCAGATAGCTTTGGGATGGGGGCTAGTTGCTGGAGGAACCAACCATGTGATTACAGGGTTAGAACTTTCGGCTGCACTCCCTGATCTCTGGGACAGGAAAGGGGCTGGAGATTGGGTTCACTCAGCAACAGCCAATAATTTTACCAGTCAAACCTGTGTAATAAAAACTTGGTTACAACTCAGCAGCAAGGAGGCTAGGGGCTTCCGGGTTGGTGACATATGGATGTGTTGGGAGGATGGCATGCCTGGAGAGGACTTGGAAGTTTTGTTTTTCCTCTTGTACCCCAACCATACCTTGCCCTATGCATCTCTACCATTTGGCTGTATCTGAGTTGTTTGCTTCATAATAAAACTGTAATCATAAGTATAGGGATTTTCTGAATTCTGTGAGTCATTGTTACCAGAAAGAGTCCCAGTCTAGACCCCACAAGAGGGTTCTTGGACCTTGTGCAAGGAAGACTTCCGGGAAAGTCCATAGAGGAAAGTGAAACCAAGTTTATTGGAAAGTCAAGGATTGAAAGTCAATAGAGGAAAGTGAAACCAAGTTTATTGGAAAGTCAAGGATAGGTAGAGCAGCCCCCAGGGCTGCTGGTTGGCTATTTTTATGGTTATTTCTTGATTATTTGCTGAACAAAGGGTGGCTTATTCATGAGTTTTCCAGGAAAGGGGTGGGCAATTCTCAAAACTGAGGCTTCCTACTTTTTTTTTTAGGGTAACTTCCCAGTGTTGCCATGGCATATGTAAACTGTCATGGTGCTGATGGGAGTGTTTCTTAGTATGCCAATATATTATAATGAGCATATAATGAACAGTGAGGATGACCAGAGGTCACTTGCATCACCATCTTGATTTTGGTAGGTTTTCACCAGCTTCCTTACCACATCCTTTTATCAGCAAGGTCTTTGTGACTTGTATCTTGTGCTGACCTCCTGTCTCATCCTGTGACTTAGAATGCCTAACCTCCTGGGAATGCAGCTCAGTAGATCTCAGCCTCATTTTACCTAGCCCCTATTCAAGATGGAGTCGCACTGGTTCGAATGCCTTTGCCAAACTTCTTGAGGAAGGGGGTCACGGAAAGCCCCCAATTTGTAGTCCCTAGGCTGAAGTGCAGTTAGCCTGGGGACTCCATTTGTGGCTGGCATCTGAAGTGAGGTCAGTCTTGTGGGACTGAGCATTTGACCTGTGGAGTCTGTACTGATGCCAGGTGGTGTCAGAATTTAATGAATTGTGGAACATCCAGTGGTGTTGGAGAACTGGGTTTTGGAAAAATGGAACAGTCATGTCTTTCCTATTAAGAAAAAACAACTCGTAATATTCAGACATTGTGACTGGAATAATCTCTTTGAAATTGTATAGTTTACTATTTAGATATAGGCTCAAAGATGTTTTTAAAAGATTTATTGGGAAAAAATTATCAGGCTGTTCCTTACTATTTACGTGTTTACATTATGTTTTATAGTGTAATAAAGTAGAAGTTATACTACTATGTGGTTTTCTTTGACTCTTGTTTTCTGTGTTCAGACCAAAGATTTCATTGCACTGTCTCTGCCTACAGTCAGTGGAAATATCTAAAATACCAATATTATGGATTGTAGTTTTAGTAGTCTATTTACTAAGGGATTTCCAGTATCCTGGTTTACCACTATCTATAATATTAATGTTACTCTGACATTACAGTGACAATTTCATACGGTTCAACCTTATAGTAATGATGGCTCCTTATTGACTATTACAGTTAAAAAAAAAAACCTGTTGATTATGATCAGGACATTTTAGAAACTGCAAAAGTAGAAAAAGAGGAAAAAAAAAAAAAAAAACCCCAGAGTTCCAGCAAGAAAACATAAATGTTAATTATACTTTGGAGGTATTTTTTAACAGTTTTCTTTTTTTCTATGCACACTCCTGTCTCTCTCTCTTTTTTTTTTTTTTGATGGAGTCTTGCCCTATCACCAGGCTACAGTACAGTGGCGTGATCTCAGCTCACTGTAACTAGAGTATAGTGGCGTGATCTCAGCTCACTCCACCTCCTGGGTTCAAGTGATTCTCATGTCTCAGCCTCCCAAGTAGCTGGGATTATGGGCATGCTCCGCCACACCCAGCTAATTTTTGTATTTTTCGTAGAGATGGATTTCACCATGTTGGCCAGGATGGTCTTTTTCTCCTGACCTCGTGATCTGCCCGCCACCCAAAGTGCTGGGATTACAGGTGTGAGCCACTTCGCCTGGCCTACCTCTTCACTTTTTAAAAAAACATTTTGTGATTGCACTATGTTTAATTAAAATAAAAGAAAATGTGGGAAATACTAAGACACAAAACACTAAAAAGAAAAGAAAAATGATTTATAATCTTACCACTTTGATAACATTTTAATATCTTTTTGTCCTTATAAAAACTGGGATCATTTTAGCTCTAAACACTGCTTTGTATTTATTTTTTCACTTAACATTTTTCATTCACAATTGAGATAATTTTGGACAAAGTGGGTGATGACAAATCTGATCCCTTCATACAAAGTGTTTCTATTGTTTTAAGAGTCAATAGTAAGTCTAGGATTTCTGAGAAGTAACCAAAAGTTTCATCAAAGTGTTACATGTAGATCAGGGAGCATTTTAATTTTGTTTCTTATAAATGGCAGCAGAATTGCTTTGTAGCAATTAACACTTGATAGCAAAAAAAAAAAAAAAAAAAAAAAAAGAGAAAAATTGGTTTGGAAAGAATGTAACTTTTTTTTTTTTTTTTTTTTTTTGAGGCGGAGTTTCGCTCTTGTTACCCAGGCTGGAGTGCAATGGCGCGATCTCGGCTCACCGCAACCTCCGCCTCCTGGGCTCAGGCAATTCTCCTGCCTCAGCCTCCTGAGTAGCTGGGATTACAGGCATGCGCCACCATGCCCAGATAATTTTTTGTACTTTTAGTAGAGACGGGGTTTCACCATGTTGACCAGGATGGTCTCGATCTCTTGACCTCGTGATCCACCCGCCTCGGCCTCCCAAAGTGCTGGGATTACAGGCTTGAGCCACCGCACCCGGCCAGAATGTAACTTTTAAATGTACCTCTTCCTAATAACTAACTCACTAGGAAAAGCCATTTTGTCATTCTATATTTATTGTTGGGTTAATGATAATAACTAACTAGGAAAAGCCATTTTGTCATTCTAGATTTATTGTTGGGTTTGGTGGATAATGAGTATCTGTAGATTTTCTACCTTAGACTCTAACTTTACTATGTAAACACCGTAGTATCTGTAACAGAGATGAGCTATGGAGAATCCCATCCCATGGAATTTTACTGAATGTTGAAACTGTGAACTCTCGCATTTCAGCAGCAGTGCAGCAGAGTGTGGCGTTCTGGAGCCAGGCTGCCTGGATTAAGGTCACCTTTGATACTTGCTATCTGTGTGACGTGGTGTAGGTTACTTAACCTCTCTGTTCTGTAGTGTTACATCTCTAAATGAGGTTGGAAATAATAGAACCTGCCCCATAGAGTTATTATAAGGATTAAATGAGTTAATATCTAAAAAGTGCTGAAATAGTAACTGTACATGTTATGTATCAATATGTGACTATTATTATTGTTATTTTTTGAGATGGAGTTTTGCTCTTGTTGCCCAGGCTGGAGTGCAGTGGCATGATGTCAGCTCACTGCAACCTCCACCTCCTGGGTTCAAGAGATTCTCCTGCCTCACCTTCTGAGTAGCTGGGATTACAGGCATGTACCACCACGCTCGGCTAGTTTTTTATTTTTTTTTATTTTTTTTATTTTTTTTTATTTTTTGAGACGGAGTTTCGCCCTTGTTACCCAGGCTGGAGTGCAATGGCGCGATCTCGGCTCACCGCAACCTCCGCCTCCTGGGCTCAGGCAATTCTCCTGCCTCAGCCTCCTGAGTAGCTGGGATTACAGACACGTGCCACCATGCCCAGCTAATTTTTTTGCACTTTTAGTAGAGACGGGGTTTCACCATGTTGACCAGGATGGTCTCGATCTCTCGACCTCGTGATCCACCCGCCTCGGCCTCCCAAAGTGCTGGGATTACAGGCTTGAGCCACCGCGCCCGGCTAGTTTTTTATTTTTAGTAGAGATGGGGTTTCTCCATGTTGGTCAAGCTGATCTCGAACTCCTGACCTTGTGATCCGCCCACCTCGGCCTCCCAAAGAGCTGGGATTACAGGTATGAGCCACCACGCCCAGCCAATATGTGACTCTGATTAATAGTATTTTTTTCTTATTAATAGTAGTTTCTTCTTTGTGTCTCATGAATTGTTACTGGTTTTCAGAGTTCTTATTTGGGTTTCATGCTAATGACTTTTACATTCCTTTCTCCTCCTTAACATCGACTTCCCTATGTCTAGGGTTTTCCTGATTATTTCTGTTGAATCTTTCCTTCATTTGCCTTTTCTGAAGTGACCTTTATTTTCTCTCCTACTCCCTCCTTTACTCTGCTCTTTCTCGAACAGCAGTAGCGGGAACGTCACGTTAGGGGACTTCAGCCGGGACAGATCCTTGGAGCTCCACATTTACTCACCTTCCTTTTCCAGTTCCTATGTTCTCAGAAGCCAGCCCATGTGCCTGTCTTGCAGGAACATTGCCCGACTTAACCTGTGACTAATTGGAAAACCCTCTGTTTAGGACTTTCGTAGTTCTTTATTTAGTCATTATCAGCTTCCTTTTCCTGGAAGGAAGAGAAACGCTGGCTCTATGTGGAGATGTGGGTGCCTGACCGGCCTCGTGGTGCCACCTGAGCAGTGTGGTACTGGTCGCTGCTCTATCACCCCCAGGGCTTATCTTTTCTGCACCCCACGTTTAACATTACCCTTCCAGTCCGGCTCATGTGATTCCTTGTCCTTTTCTGGATGCTAGATTTTGTATCCCCAGCTGAGCTGTGAGCTTGGTGAGAATACCAACTGCTATTCTCTTATTACCATGGATAACAATAATCACAGCAATAACGGCTAGCATGTATCAAGTACTTCACTCTGTATTAGGCACTCAGATAAACCCTAATTAATCTCACATAAGGCTCGGGAACTATTATTATTTTATGGATGAGGAAACTAAGGCACAGAGGTACTAACTGACCTTGCGTAGGGCCTCACAGTTCAAACAAATTGAACACAGTGCAGCTAAGAAAAAGTCAGTTTCTGCTGTTGCTTCCATGCTTCCGAGGGAGTAGCCTTACTTCAGAGCTGGGGCCCTGCCTGCCACAGACCTTGGTTCAAATCTTGGCCCAGCCACTCTCCAGATGAGTGACTTCTCTGTTTCTAAGATGGTTTTAATAATAACACCTATCTCAGAGTTGAGGTAAGAAAAGATCACATAAGTAAGAATTCCAGTAAAGGTTAGTTGCTGTTGGCAGCTGGTGGTAAAGCAGTTGAGCATCCTAGAGGCCCTGGATATGGAAATCATAAACCCCCAACACTCCATGGGGCATCAACCATCTCCCTTTCTCCCTCTGCCTGGTTGGGTGCTGGGCCAGTATTCCTTTCTGACACCCTTGCTTTGGGGCAGCTGGCTCAGCTCCGCTCATTTTTTTTTTCTTTCTTTTCCATGTGATTAGTTTGTGTCCTGTTCTGCAGGGTAGGAATGACTTGGCTGGACTCCCAACCCTGGCAGGTGCTAGTTGTGCCCAGAAACTAGGGATCTAGCTCCCCAGGGTTTGGTCTCCTTCACCAGCTCCCTGTCTGTGAGCTCCAGGGAATTCACTGATTCCTAAAGGAGCACCCGCTTGACCCCAACTCTTCCTGTTATTGCTGGAGACAGGCTGAGATGGCGTGTTTCCTCCTACTTGATGGTTTTGTTCTGGCCCTTGCTACTTAGCCTTCCTCCCATAGTTTAAATAGTTTCTAACCTAGTTCTTGCTTGGCCTCTTGCAAGGAATGTACATGAACAGATCTGTTAGGAATCGCAGCCATGTGGAAATTGGGCAGTAGCCTTTGGTGAGGTTGTGTAAGTCGGGATTTAGCGTCCCCCTTATAGATCTGGCAGTTGGGGATGAATTGCAGTCCTGTGAAAATCCAGTCGAGAGCAAGTTCTCCCAGCACATTAGGAATGTGCTGCTCTTTGTAGCCTTCTTCTGAGTCTTTGCAAACTGGAACCTTCTGTGGATTTCAATGAACCCAGGATCATGTTGGTATATTTACATCTTTCAGAAACGACTTACCCAACAAGGCTGTGAAGCTGTGGGGTATATCAGTTGTCTAGCTCTGAAAAAAAATCTACTTGTTTGTAAAAACTGTGGGTATTTGGCAAATGGGGTATAAGTACACTGGACATTCTGTTCTATCAAGTAGGATCTTAACAAAACTGCTTATAAAATTACAGTGAATATGGAGACTTGATTGATTACCCAGGAGACTTTCTGCAATGAGAGAATTTGCTTTCATGTGTCTGCTGGAGCAGATGTTTCAGGCACTCCCACTGTGTTTTAGGAATTGTGTTAGGGATTAGTGGTACAACGGTCTGGGTGTGGAGACTCACGCCTGTAATCACAGTACTTTGGGAGGCCAAGGCAGGCGGATGACGAGGTCAAGAGATTGAGATCATCCTGGCCACATGGTGAAACCCCGTCTCTACTACTCTACAAAATGAGCCAAGCTTAAAATACAAAAATTAGCTGGGTATGGTGGTGCATGCCTGTAGTACCAGCTGTTTGGGAGGCTGAGGCAGGAGAACCACTTGAACCCAGGAGACGGAGATTGCAGTGAGCTGATACTGCACCACAGCACTCCAGCCTGGCAACAGAGCAAGACTGCATCTCAAAAAAAAAAAAAAAAAAAAAAAAAAGAAATACAAAGACAGGACACCTTCACTTCCTCACCTCCACTTGGGAAAAGCGAAAAGAGGTGTATGACTTCAGTCAGGGTTTTGTGGCGAGTTCTGTGTCCTGTTGGCGTTCCTACCTTTGACCATGGTACGTCTGAGTGCTGTGCTGTTGTCGTCATATGGGTGAGGAAAATGTCCTCAGCTTTGGTTCTTCTGCTTGGCTCCTGTCTCTGCCTCCACCCAGTGATGTCATGTAGGCCACTGATTTATTTACAGAATGGTGATACTATCAAGCATCTTACCTAACTTCTTGGGATTAGGGATTTCAAGTAAAAGAATGAATGTGAAAGTGCATTGAAAAGCACGTTATTTGGGTGGGAACTTTTATATCTTATACTATGTGTCCATATCTCATGTGTGTGATTGAAAATTTTCTTTATTCTTCTCCTTTTTAAATATTTCTTTCTATAAGAGGTTTAGATGCTGTGTAATTAACATTGCTGGTACAAATTATGTTTGTGGCAACCATTGAATGATAGTTTGTGAGCAATAATTTGAACACCTACATCTGTCAGTGAGGTGCTTTTCAATAGCTAGAAAAATGTCTTTTACTTTCACCTTTATCATAGTTATAGAGGGAGATGAAGTAGTTATACGTGAGTGATCTTTTGTTTTTGCAGTTAAAATTAATATTGGGCAGTTTTGTGCTATCAAGTTTTTTAGAAAAATGAAGTCAGTACAAGTTTCATTTGCCTGCAGCTGCCTTCAATCTTTTTTTTTTTTTTTTTAATGAAGGTGATTTTTCTTTTTCTTTTTTTTTGAGACAAAGTCTCATTCTATCACCCAGGCTGGAGTGCAGTGGCACAATCTTAGCTCACTGCATCCTCTGCCTCTGGGGTTCAAGGGATTCTCCTGCCTCAGCCTCCCGAATAGCTGAGATTACAGGCTTGTACCACCATGCCCAGCTGATTTTTTTGTATTTTTAGTAGAGACAGGGTTTCACCATGTTAGCCAGGATGGTTTTGATCTGACCTCGTGATCTGCCTGCCTTGGCCTCCCAGAGTGCTGGGATTACAGGTGTGAGCCACTTCACCTGGCCATGAAGATGATTTTTACACCAGAAGAAGACACATGTGGATTCCAGTGTTAATCGTAATAGGGTCATTGGAGAGAGGCCGCTTTTTAGTGTTCAAGGGTTTTGAGTGGTGTGAATGTTGATGTGCAGCCCAGCTGTGTGGTTCATTGGTGATAATTTAACAAAGCCACCTAAAGGCATGTGTCAGTAGATGAAACCACTTACAGACACTGTTAAGCAACACGACTAAGAGTGTGGGCCCTGGGATTGTATTGTCTGGGTTGGATCCTGCCCCCTTGCACACCGACGCTTTTTATTGAACCCGTGCACCTCATTTTCCTCATCTGCAAATGGGAGTAATAAGAGACGCTTCCTTACAGATGCTGGGAGGGTAGAATGGGATTGCCCAGGAAGCCTCCAGAACAGTGCCTGACACCACAAACACCTCGTGAATGCTGCGGTTGACAATTATTTTTATTTTTAAAATTATTTATTTATTTATTTGAGATGGAGTCTCACTCTGCCGTCTAGGCTGGAATGGAGTGGCATGATTTTGGCTCACTGCAACCTCCGCCTCCTGGGTTCAAGCGATTCTCCTGCTTCAGCCACCAGAGTAGCTAGGACTACAGGTGTGTGTCACCACGCCTGGCTAATTTTTTATGTTTTTAGTAGAGATGGGATTTCGCCATGTTAGCCAGGATGGTCTTGATCTCCTGACTTTGTGATCTGCCTGCCTCAGCCTCCCAGAGTGCTGGGATTACAGGTGTGAGCCACCACACCTGGCCTGACAATTATTTTAAAGTAGCAACTCATTTGTTATAACATACCACTTTTCAGAAATAATCAGAAGCAAATGTTAGGTTTCTGAAGCCCTGTTGCTTTAAGGTCACTTCAAACAAATGAGTTCTAAAGAATTTCATTTCCTTCTTGAGTGTACATAGTGTATAATTTTAAAGGTTCAAAAGGGCCATTAGTCAGCGTCTCTCTTCATTTCTGTTGTGCAGCGACCGAGCCTCTTCCCAGGAGATAGACAGTGCTATCAGTAGATAAAGACGTTAGAAAAGTCCCCAAATGGACAGCACCAAAAATAGCAAGAGGAGGAGGGCCAGTGAAAGAGGGAGGGAAGGGTTGGAGCACAGGAAAAGAAGATGGGGAGAGAGTCAGCAGGGAACCCTCCCAGTTTTTGAGCCCTGCGAGAATTGCTTGTCCTCACACTTCTCTCTGAGGACCCCACTGATGTGTGCCACCATCAGCGAGAGTCTGTGGGAATCTCTTCAGTCTTCTTAGAGGCACAGTTGGTGGCTTCCTGGCCTGTGTCCCAAAGTAAAATAACTGGTGAGCTGACCTTGCTCCAGTCCGGGGTGAGGCCTGGAAGAGCCTTCTGTTGTCTCTTGAATGCAAACCATTGTTTGAGATGCTCTGGAAGAGTCCAGAAGTTGAGGTCCTTGGCCTCTCTGGACACCGGGATCCTCGAGTTAATTTCCTCCCAAGACAGAGCTTTGGGTGGGAGGTGGGGAAGATGGGGGGATGGGGGTGGCTGGAGCTGCCCTCTGTGTCGGAGTTCTGTGGCTTTAAGAAATAACTTCAAGTGGTAAACCTGAGACTGTGGAGAAGGCTAGGGACTTTCTCTGACTCTGCAAAGTTATTTTTCTCCCTTCGGTTTAAATTGAAGCCAGGGATGGTAAATATTTAGATTTCATCTTTTTTTTTTTTTTTTTTTTTTTTTAAGATGTTCCTTTATATTGACATCACTCAAGTTTCAGTCCTTTCTTCTGGTAGCGCCTGGGGTTCAGGAATGCTCTGAGTGCCCCGCCTCCTGCCTGTCAAGAGTGTCTGTCCCTTTTTGTCCAGCCAAATTCAGTTATTCTTTTGAGGCTCAGCATAAAGTCCTTTTTCTTTCTGGATCGTCTTTGTTACTTCCCATCTCAACCTCTGTGGTACTTAAGAAGGAAGCCCCAGCTTAAGGATAGGTTATGCCCCAAATATTACTTTTGATTAATGAGATTGTAAGTTGAAATGCATTTTCCCATTAAAAATGATGATTTTCATTACTAATGATAATTTTTCAAGGCACCTTTTAGCCAAATGCATCTGGAAATAAGGCTTCATAGCAGGGCACTGCTGACCTCTGCACTTTTTGGGCTGGTGTTTGGGCTTTCTTCTGTTCCCAGAGTGGTCTTTGCAACCCAGAATCAGACTTCAGCGTTCATGCCTCCTGGTAGCATTTCAGGAATTTTAACAAAATAAAGAGAATTGAGGGACTGTATGCAGCTGAGGTTGGGTGGGGTTTTGTTTCCGTGGGTGGGTGAACTTTGGCCAATGGGTGCCACCTGGGTGTCCCCTTCCTGCCCAGTTGCAGCTGCCTTGTCAAGGAAAGGTGGGGCTGTAGCAGCTGTTTGTCTAGGAATTGATGAGAAGCTGGTAGCTGCCTCAAGTTTCACTACAGAGTTCAGCACTTATTTTTGTACTGATTTTTACAGTGTTCTCCAATTCCGTTTAAGCTCGTTTGTTCTCTTTATAACATATTCTTGAGCTTGGGCAAATGCTGTGTCTTTATGATTGCCACTGTGGGTAGACGGTCTTAGAGACTCTGACTTTAGTCATCTCAGTAACTAAATAGAAATAATATGGGGATGATTTTATTTTGTAGAATTTGCTTTGGTTTCTCTCTTTTTTATTACTGTGGGCAATTGATTTAAACTGTATTTAAAGAATTAACTTGGCTGGGTGTGGTGGCTCATGCCTGTAATCCTAGTACTTTGGGAGGCCCAGGCAGGTAGATTGCCTGAGCTCAGGAGTTCGAGACCAGCCTGGGCAACACGGTGAAACCTCATCTCTACTAAAATACAAAAAGTCAGCCAGGCGTGGCATGTGGTACACGCCTGTAGTCCCAGCTACTCGGGGGGCTAAGGCAGGAGAATTGCTTGAACCTGGAAGGTGGAGGTTGCAGTGAGCTGAGATCATGCCACGGTGCTTCAGCCTGGGTGACAGAGTGATCCTGTCACCAAAGAAAAAAAAAAAAGAATTAAAAAGAGGTTGTTTTAATTCCAGCACTTTGGAAGGCTGAGGTGGACGGATCTCGAGGTCAGGAGATTGAGAGCATCCTGGCTAACGTGGTGAAACCTGTCTCTGCTAAAAATACAAAAAATTAGCTGGGCATGGTGGCATGCGCCTGTAGTCCCAGCTACTTGGGAGGCTGAGACAGGAGAATCACTTGAACTCAGGAGGCGGAGGTTGCAGTGAGCCGAGATCATACCACTTTATTCCAGCCTGGGCCAGGGAGCAAGACACAGTCTCCAAAAAAAAAAAAAAAAAAAAAAAAAAAAAAATAGCAAGAGGAGTCCTCTACTGAAGGAGGACTGAGAGGCAGTGTGTGGACTAGTTACAGATCCTGTCCTCAAATAGGATTTTTGTCCCAGGCTTTTACCAGTGTTTAACCATGTGACCTTGAGCAAGTGCAGTGCTCTCACTGATCTCCTTACTCTTAACATGTGACAGTCAGAAACCCTTGGGGCTGGCGGCCTAAACTCTAAATTATGTGACTCCCCCCAGGGGTCTAATCAAATACATTAATGTTTCTGCAGCCAACTAAGTGGAATGGAGATTGTAAATAGCCTCACATCAGGTCGGTGCAGGATTTGCTATGAGATGAGTTTGTCAGATTTGATGCTGCTGTGAAAGGAGTTATGAAATGATTGGATTTGAGAGCTGTTTGGATTTGGCCTTGTGGGTACCGAGGATGGGCTTGTGTCTTCATCTCCAGCAGGGTCAGCCGAGTGAATTATGTATGAGGCGGCAGAAGGTTGGGGAAGAGTGGAATTTTGAGAACCATGGAGGACATCAGGTCCTGCTTGTAATTTTTCAGGTGAGGAAACTGAGGCCCAGGGAGGTGAAGTGACTACTTGTTTAGTGTCAAAGTGGTAGCTGGTGGCAAAGGTGGATGAAGAAAAACCCCTTTAGAGAAATGAACATTAAGACATTTAGCTATCTTAGTAATCTAGACCGAAAAGTAGACCCTTCTCAGATACTATGAGTTGAATGGTAACCAAAAAAAACAAACAAAAAAAAAACCAAAAAAAACCAACAGTGTGTGTGTGTGTGTGTGTGTGTGTGTGTGTGTGTGTGCTTAAAAGCTATTTTCCAGTTAACCTTGATGTGGGTTATCTACTTATCAGCCAAGTCTTTTTCCCATCAAGAGTTTGTTGGTTCACTTTGCTAGGAAACCCTAGCTTCTGAGAATGCACACCTTTTCCTGGTAAGGAGAGGAAGAATTGCTCTCAGAGCCATTCTGGATCTTGATCTTGGCAGGCACAAAGCTGCTCAGGAGAGGTTACAACAGCAGCCCTGTCTGGAGTCTCTGGTTGTTACCATTGCATTCCCATTATGGTAGCAACCCTCAAGCCATGCCCACTGAGTGTGAAGGATGCCAGTTTCCCCGCCATTCTGTCTCACCTCCTCTGACCATTGGGGTCCGTTGGAAATACAAGCCAAGCATTACTTGGAAACAAGCTAGAAAATTGCTTTTGACTTTTGAGGTTGACTTCCAGCCATCCGTCATGCCTCCTCCTCAGTTCCCTGCTGGCTTTGATCTTTTTCATCTCACGTTTTCTTCTGTAATCTCAACAGGATCTTGGCAAAACACGCATAGCTAGTGGGTCCTCAGAATACAGCGAATTTACCAAAGCTTGCTGGGCCCAGGAAAAAGCCACAGAATTTTGACAAACACTGGCTTTTGTGTTGGACATTTTTTATTTGTGGTGCAGTGCAAGGGAATCACACTTACCAGCTGGAGCCAAGCCCTGCCTGTTTCAGAGACTCTTGCTGTGTACAAAGGATTCTCAAGGTGAAGTGATGGGCTTGATTTTGGAGAGGCAGCAAGGCTCTAGGGACCCCAGGTTACTGCCTGCATAAGATGAGCTGTGATTTGCAAGTCCAGAGGCAGATTAATTGATGATCAAGGGCAAATAGTAGAGTTTTTCGATTGCTCGTCTGGTAAAGCTGCTTTGGAGTCTGGTGGGAGCATTTTCAAAACATATCCTACTTCCTTCTGTGCTAATTGGAATCCATGGTTTTGAAGTTTGAGGAGCCTATATTCTAAACCAAGTTGTGAAATATGAGAGTACAGACCAGCATTTAGCATTTTAACAGAAAAGTGGCCAAATGATGAAATATTGTTGAAAGGAAAAGAATTAAAATGTACTTTAGGCATTGGTAGATGGACAGCACTCTCTCTCACACAAGTCGTGTTTTACATATACCGACACTGAGAGTCAGAGAAAGCGTGTTTGAGCATGCAGGATCCACACTGCCTGGTTTGAAGCCAGGCACTGCTGCTTGGTAGCCGTGCGACTTTGACCTTGTAAGTATGCCTGACCTTTCTGTGCTTCTGTTTCCCCATCTGAAACGTGAGGGTAATACTGGTAACCCTTTCATAGGTTTACTGTGAAGATTCAGTGCTTAGCTTACTATTGGCCCATAAGTGCTTCCTAGTTATGGTGGTGGTGGTTGTTAGTAATGATAGTGCTCTAATAAACTAGTGTGAATGAGACATCATCAATTCTGGGACTGTCTCATCCTAAACTATTCTCTTCCTTGCTCTAGCTCTGTCTGCTTTCCATTTTGATCCAGATTTGTTATTCTGCTTGGCTTCCAGCCTGCATGGCACTCCATGAATGGGCTCATCCAGTTGGAGATTTGGGGTGCACATCTCAGCTGTGTCCTGAATGCCATTGCGCATTATTTTCACCGACATCTCCCTTCAGTCTGTCTGCTGAGCCTACTGTCTGCTGAAGTCCCCTCTTCTGCCCTCGCCATCCTAGTGACCAACAGATGTCATTGCTTCTTCCCTGGCTGTTCCCTAGGCTGGCTTTGTACTCCTGGGCTCAAGCAATCCTCCTACCCAAGCCTCCCCAGTAGTTGGGACTGCAGGTTGCATTTTACCCTGGATTGCCATTACATGTTTTCTTTTTCTTTTTTTTTTTGGTGAGACAGGGTCTTGCTCTGTCACCCAGGTTGACCACCCCACCCTGCCTTCCCCATACAGTGGCACAACCATGGCTTGCTGCAGTCTCCACCTCCTCCTGGCCTCATTTGATCCTTCCAACTCAGCCACCCAAGTAGCTAGGACTACAGGTGCACACAAGCACTCCCAGCTATTTTATTTTGGGGGGATTTCTTTGGGGAGATGAGGTTTCACAAAACCTGTAATCTTGCATTACCCTCCCAAAATGCTGGGATTTCAGGTGTAAGCCACCACACCAGGCCTTGCTTTTTATGTTAAAAGACAACAGAGACACCTGTTCCCTTAACTTTTTTCCACCCACTCTAGAGGAAGGCCTCAGGAAAAAGTGTCTCTTTTTCTATTCCAATATTTAACTCCTCTCCTTCATGTGGAAATCATCTCAAGGCCATTGCTTCAGACTCCCTCTCTGTCTCTGCCTTTTGCTCCTTCCCTTCTACATATAGTTTGGTTTCATGCACTTAAAAAAATAAACTCCAAACATACATTTCTTCCCTTTACCCTGAGGGTGAATTACCCAACCCTCCTTGCTTGCTGGGGCTGGGCTTCTGGAAGGAGCACAGTGACTCCATGTCTCTGTTTCTGAACCCGGGGAATCCAGCTTGCACCTTCCCACCCGGTCCACTGGAAAACTGCTCCAGCACGGCCACCCAAGATCTTCTGTGGATTGTTTTTCTATTTTATTTTCGCCTATTTATTTCATTTCATGTTTGTTTTACTTTAGAATTTTTAAAGAACGTTTACTTGAAGAAACTACAGAGAAACAGGGAGTAAAATCCAACAAGGGGAAGTTAAAAAATCCCAAGCTGCTCCTAAATTAGAAACTGAAGGTTTCCCATGTGTTCTTAGGAATTTCTATGTGGCCTGATTTTTCCGAGTTCTTCTAAAGCCTCTGTCTAAAGATTTCTCTTGGGTTGCATCTTAGTGTTTTCTGTTGCTATAACAGAATACCCAAGACTAGGTAATTTATAAAGAATAGAGGTTTATTTAGCTCACAATTCTGGAGGCTGGGAAGTCCAAGATTGGGTAGCCATATCTGGTAAGGGCCTCCTGCTGCTTGGTGACTTCACTGACATAATGGAAGGAATCACATGGTGAGAGGAAGCAAGAAAAGGCCAAGGAAGCTGAAATCGCTTTGATAACAGTCCACACTCCCAATAACTAACCCCCTCTCATAATAACTAACTCACTTCTGTGAGGACAGCATTAACCCCTTTATGAGCATGGAGTCCCCAAGACCCCAGCATTTCTTAAAGATTCCACTACAGCTCAACACTGTTAAGTTGGGGACCAAATTTCAACGTGTGTTTTCTAGGGGACAGATCATATTCAAACCATAGCAGGTTTGCTTGCTTGCTTGCTCTTTCTTTCTCTTTCTTTCTTTCTTTCTTTCTTTCTTTCTTTCTTTCTTTCTTTCTTTCTTTCTTTCTTTCTCTTTCCTTCCTTCCTTCCTTCTTTCTCTCTCTGTCTCTCTCTCTCTCTCTCTCTCTCTCTCTCTCTCTCTCCCCCCCCCTCCCTCCCCCACCCTTCTCTCTCTGTCTTTTTAAAAATTATGGTGAAAACACTTAAGGTCTACTCTCTGAACAAATTTTTAAGTACACGATACATTATTGTCAGTTCTCTAGAACTTATTCACCTCATGTAACTGAAACTTTATATTTTATACCTGTTGATCAGCAACTATCCATTTCCTCTTGCCCGCCCAGCCCCTGGCAAACACCATTCTACTCTCTGATTTCTATGAGTTTGACTTTTTTAGATGCCTCATATAAACAGAATTGTGTAGTATTTGTCCTTCGGTGTCTGGCTTATTTCATTTAACATAATGTCCTCAGGGTTTACCCATGTTGTTGTATTTGCGAATTTTCTTCTTTATAAAGCTGAATGATATTCCATTTTCATGTGCCGCAATTTCCTTATACCTTTGTCTATTAATGGACATTTTGGTGGTTTCCACATCTGGGCTATTGTAGCTAATGCTGCAGAGAACATGGGAGTGCAGGTATCTCCTCAAGATCCTGATTTCAATTCTTGTTTTGGATATGTACCCAGAAGTGGGATTTCTAGATCATGTGGTAGTTCTGTTTTTAACCTTTTGAGAAGTCTTATTACTATCTACCACAGCACTGGCACCATTTTGCATTTCCTTCGTGTTTTAGTTGCACTGTGTTACAGGATCTGCCCTTTCCTGGAAACTCCTTCCTCTCCGTCCTAGCGCAGAGCCCTGGCTGTTCTTCCTTGGCTTCCGAGTGGAGCGGATCCAGTTGTTCAATGCTGGTTTCCATCTGCATGTCCCCTGCTTACCTCTAGCCCTGCATGTTCAAACACTGAACTCATGATGTTGTCGTCGAGATGCCAAGGGAATTAGTTTGCTAGAGCTGCCTAACAAAGTACCACAGACAGGGTGGCTTCAGTGGCAGAGAAGTCCAAGAGGAACGTGTCTGCAAGGTTGCTTCCTTCCGAGGGCGATGAGAGAATTTGTTTCATGCCTCTCCTGGCTTCTGGTGATTTGCTGGCAATCTTTGGTGTCCCTTGACTCGTAGAGGCATCATCCAGATTTCTGCCTTTTTCTTCACACAGTGCTTTCTGTGTCTGTCTTCACATTTCTCCTTTTCAGAAGGACACCAGTCATATGGGACTAGGGTCTACCCTGATGACTTCATTTTAACTAGACTACCTACAAGAAGATCCTATCTCCAAATATATTCTGATATACTGGGGGTTGGGAGTTCAACATATAAATTTAGGAGGGGGTGACAAAATTCAACCCATAACACCAAGCAAACTTGCTTTTTTTTTCTTCAGATATTTTCCATCACCATGAATGGGACCAATGTCTGCTCTGTTGCTCAAGCAAAAACTTGGGCATCATTCTTATTACATCACTTGCCCTTATATTAATTTGGGCCCACAGAACTGGGAGGCAAAATTTTGAGGTAGGAATTCTTGCCTCCACCAGACCTCAAAAAGGGGTCTGTGACTCTAATGACTGACAGCCTCTGGTCTACGTATTTTTTTTTTTTTTTTTTTAGTATTTGCCATTTTGGTACAAAAGTAGTACATACTAATTTTAGAAAGTTGCAGAAAAATATAAAGATATAATAAAAATTATTGTATTTTAGGACCTAGAATCACTTAATAGTTTGGTTTTGGCTTTATACCTTTATGCATTTTTCTTTTTTCTTTTTCTTTTTAAAGTAGTTGGATCATACTGCAGGTAAGATTTTGAATCCACTTTTGGCACTCAACATTGGATCATAGTGTTTTCTCATATCTTCACAAAAAACTTCATAGATCTTTTAACAGTGCGTATTATGTCATCAAATGAAACACAGTGATTTAGATATGTTCTTATTATCTCATTGCAAACATGCAGGTGCTGCTGTTTTTTGTCTTTTATAAATAATGCAACAACCTTTGCTATTTGGACTCGAAATAATTCATTCGTGATTCAGGCATGATTTAGCTAGGGGCAAAAGAGAAGGAGGGATACAGTGTTTCTCATCAAATTATTAGTGTAAATTGAAGGAAACCTAAACCTACTGAAGTTTATAAGTGTTTTAGACACTATTTAAGAATAGTTACTTTGTTATTTAAAAGCTATCCTTCACTGAATTGTTAAGGTAAATCACAGTATATTCTCCACTCTGCATTTTTCTTTTTAGCTATTCTTTATGATGCACAACAGGGCTGTCCAAGAAAACTTTCTGGGTTGGTGGGAATGTTCTTTATCTGGCCCATCCAGTGTGGTAGCAGTTAGCCACACGTGGGCACTGGGCACTTGAGGTGTGACTAATGTAACTGAGGAACTGAATTTTTAACTTTATTTAAATTCATTTGGCTTAAATTTAAATAGCTACGTGTGGCTAGTGGCTATCTTACTGAATAATGCAGGTCTGTTATGATTATGACTGAAATACAGTGCTCACCTTTTTGTAGACACTCTTCTGAATGCTTTACATATTAATATTGTTTAATCTTCGCAATTATACCATGCAGCAGGCTTCCAGTTACTATTGCTGTATAACAAATAACCCCAAAGCTTAGTGGCTGAAAACAGCACTCATTTCTTTTGTTTAGGGATCTGTCATACAATTCACGCAGTTTTCATCAGAGACACCTCATCTTTGCCCAATGCAGCATCAGTTGGGACTGTGGGATCTACTTTTTTTATGGCTATTGCTGGCTGACAAGTTGATGCCTGCTCTTTTCTCTCCACAGGGAAGCTTAGTCTTCCTCACAGCCTTGTGGCTGAGTTCAGAGAGCAAGTGCCCCAAGAAACAGGAAGTGGAAGTTGTCAGTTTCTTATTGCCTGAGGTTAGAAAGTGATAACGCATCACTGGAGCAAATTCTGTTGGTTAGACAGAGAAGAGTGTAAATGTAAGGCGAGAAGGCACAGACTTCACCCCTCAGTAGAAGCAGTATCAGATAATTTTGGGGCTGTAAACCAAAAAGTATCAGAGACAGGTCTCAATCAGTTTGGAAGTTTATTTTGCCAAGGTTGACGACATGCCCAGAGAAAAGGATCTGAAATCCACAGAAACAATCCGTGATTCATGGCATTTTCCAAAGATGGTTTTAAGGGTTTCAATACTTAAAATGGATTGTCACATTACTGAATCCACCTGTTGCAAGGGAAAAGGAGTGGGCAGGGGAAGTTAATTCTGTCAGTAAATCAGCACTTTACCTAAGATAAGGGGAGCATAGAGTAGCTACCTATGCAGATACTTAACCTTTGATCGGTACCTATCTGCCTAAGAACAAAAGGAAAGGCAGTTTCTTGAGTGATTCAGCTTTCAGCTTAATTTTTTCCTTTTGCCATAGTAAATTGGGGTCCTTTAGATTTTTATTTCACATGACCATCTTTTAAAATTATCACAGATTAGTCATATCCATTTTGACCCTTTTTACAGAGAGGAAACAGTACAGAACAGTTAAAATTACTTGCCTAAGGTGACATGTACGTGGACAATAACATGTCTGTTATTTCTGGCAGGTCTGAGCTTTTAATCTGAGTGCTATATTGCATCTCCCTATAATTCGTATGCTTCACTAATTTAGATTCAAATCTTTGGTTTTTCCATGTCACAATAATTATGAAATTAAGTGAATGATACATGTCTGTAAGTCACAGAGCTCTGTTGTAGATACACAGTATTTGTAAGGGTTTGCCAGATGTGAAATTCACAATGAAGACACCTTCTCAATCCCCTGATTCAGTGGGAGGTGTTTGATTCCAATTCTGAGCCCTTCTGCTTTCATTCTTGTTTCCCATTGTCCTCCTCCCCCAAAAGAATTTATCACCCCCAGATTGAAACAGACAGTGAGTGATTCTGAGTAAACGTCCTCTATCTCAGCATGCTGCTTACTTCACCTATTCTTGCATGGAATATGTGTTATATAAGGGAATCAATAAAGAAAACTTACTGATTTACGACCATACAAGGAGTTAAATAAATGTTTCGGTTTTTACTGAAAATAAGGCATGAGGTTAAACCCTAATTTAGATGGTATATTGCATATAAATAGGGATTTAATTTTTATATTGATTCTCCAGGGAGAAATCAGAGAACACAGGCTTTTTCAAATTCTGGAGGTTGTCTGATAAAATAATGAATGCAACCTCTTACAAACCTAAGAAACCAATCATTTCCTTTCATGTTCAAAGATAATGGATATTTCCATGTGAAAGAGAGGTAGCCCTTTGTTCTACCTCTGGCCTCTGGTTTGAGAATAAAGCTTGTTTGATACTGTTTGCTGCTGTGATGAACTGTGGTCATTTCATACCAGATATTTGTCCCCATTATAATCATTATGATGCAGTTTTCTTCTCTGTCACTGTGTAAACCGGGGACCTCCATGCTGGCGACTCCCTGCCCAGGGCTCGCTTGGCTACCCTGGTATGTCCCAGCTTCCCTGTGTTAACAGCTTGTACCCGCTTCCGGTGGTTCCCAAGCTCTTGTAGTGCACCCAAGAAGAACGAAGATACATGACACTTTGAAGGGTGAGGAGGGCAGAGAAGAATTTTATTGAGTGATGAAAACAGCGTTCAGTGGAGAGGCAACGTGGGGTGTGGGGAAAGGTTCCCCTACCTGATGTTCTTCCTGGGTAGCTGGGTCTGGGGCCTTTTGTGGACTCAGAATGCGGAGTGTGTGCTGACTGGTTTGTGAGGAAAGCCTACCAAATGGGAAGACCAGTCCTCCATCTGGTCCAAGGTTTAGCTTGTAGCTTGGCCTTCAGGCTTTAAACTCTCTTGGGCACTGGGGCGAGGTTTCACCGGGGACCCGCCCCTGTCTGCCTACGCATTTGGCTGCCTCCTGCCACTCTTAATTACAATACGGATTCTTTTCTCACCGGAATTCTCTTGAGAAAGCTTATATTTAAATATCTCTAGCTTTCCAGTTTCTGGGTTTCTTGAGCAGTGTTTGTGAACCTCCCTTGATATAGAAAACCTCATTTTATCCTTTCGGAGTCAGGATATTCCAAATAATGAGGCTTTGTTTCAATTTCCACAATGTTCTTTAGTCTTCATCCACCTGACTCCCCACTTCATTTTGGACTTTTCTCCTCATGTTTCCGTGACATGGCACTTTGCTGATTCTTTTGCTACATGGTGTGTTCTTCCTGGGACCCCGGGCCTCAAGTGATGTGCCTGCCTTGGCCTCCCAAAGTGTTGGGATTACAGCCCTGAGCCACCACACCTGTTCTAAATATTAATAATGGTAGCCAACACATTCATAGTGCTTACTGTGTGACAGGAACATATATAAAGTTAATTTTTAAAATAATTATTAATTAATTAATTTTTTTTTTGAGACGGTCTTGCTCTGTCACCCAGGCTGAAGTGCAGTGGTACACTCTTGGCTCACTGCACCCTCTGCCTCCCAGGCTCAAGTGATCCTCTCACCTCAGCCTCCCAAGTAGCTGGGACTAGAGTTGTGTACCACCATGCCCAGCTAATTTTTGTATTTTCAGTGGAGACAGTGTTTCATCATGTTGCTCGGGCTGGTCTTGAACGCCTGACCTCAAGTGATCTGCCCACCTCAGTCTCCCAAAGTGCTGGGATTACAGGCGTGAGCCACTGCGCCCAGCCCAGTGTGTTCTTCCTGTGATCTGAGTTGGCCACATTGAATAATTGTGTGCTCCAGGCTCACTGCTTTCCGGAGTCCATGTGGCACCCCCGCAGGCTAAGATATCAAGCTTCCTCTCATGTATATACTCGTGATACTCCGACATGTCTAAAGGCAAACTTCTCCTTTTCTTCAAAAGATACCCGCTTCACAACTTCCCTCTTGATGTCATAAAATAAATCCTTACTGTTCTTTTCTATTCTAGTGCCCCGTGTGTTCCTTTCGCTGCATTTCTCACAATCCGTTATGATCTGCCCGTGTTTACCTGTTTAATGGCTATTTCTGATGCCATCCTACAAGCCTGAAGATGGCAGGGGCTGTGTTACGTTATTCATCACTCTATCCAGTTCCCACTTAGTATTGTCACATCCCTGGCACGCATTCAGTGTTTATTGGGATTAGTGAACAAATAAACAAGTGCATTCACTTCATTTTTTTATGTTTGCACCCCAGGCCAAGATCTTGATGCTACCCCTGACTTTTTCCCTCTTTGTACTCTAGATCTGTTAGTTTACTAAATCCTCCTAGAATGTAAGCTGCGTGAGGACAGCAATCTCCGCCTGTTTTGCTCAGTGTGATGCACTTGCATCACAAGTGCCTAGAATGGTGCATGGCATGTGGGTGAATATTTGCTCTGCTGCATACTAGTTTACATGTAATAATTTATTTTATCTCCACAACAGTCCTAGAAGGGGTGGGTAGGTAATACTGGTATTCCCATTTCATAAGAAAGTAAGGCATCGAGATGTTAAGTTCTTGCCCATTGTCACACAGCTGCTAAATGATGGAGCTGGGAATTGAACTTGAGTGTCCCGAGGCCGTGGTCTTAATCACTAAGAACTGTGCTGTAATACCATGTAATGTTTACATGTGGATTCTGTGCTGGACACTTCACTACAACCCTGTATATTCATTCCACAATGAAGAAGAAGCTGGCTTCAAAAGGTTTTTTTTAAAAAATGACGCAGCGTAGGACCCGGTTCATGAGTGGCAGAGTTTGAGCCCAAACCTGGGCGTTTGTGTGCCTGTGCAGCCAGACCCACCAGTCTGCATGGCCTGTGGTCTTGGGAGCAGACCCTGATTTACTGTGAACATTTCCTGAGAGTCATTAGGTTTTTCTTGCCCTGGACAGACATCTAATGCAGCATGCCTGTTTCTTTGTGTAGACAATGGAGGCAGCCGCACACTGCACTCCAGAACAGAGACGACCCCGTCACCCAGCAGCAATACCGGGAATGGACACCCAGAATATATTGCGTATGTGCTTGTCCCTGTGTTCTTTATCATGGGTCTCGTCGGCGTCCTCATTTGCCACCTGCTTAAGAAGAAAGGTTATCGTTGTACAACAGAAGCAGAGCAAGATGTCGAAGAAGAAAAGGTTGAAAAGATAGGTGAGTAACCTGGACTCCTTTTATTGGGGGTGGGGAGACCATTTTTAAATATGAAACCAGTGATAATATACTTTCCATCTCTCTGAGGCAGAATGATTCATGTTAGTAACAGGTGGTGTGGTGTCGTGTAAGTGCAGATTTCGCAATAATCACACCTAGTTTGAAACTTTGACTTCATTACTGAATACCTGCCAGGTAGGGCACCCTTTCTTGCCCTGTGGCCTTAGAAAAGTTATCATGAGACCTGAATCTCTGTTATGTATAATTTCATTTAAATATATTTTTAATGAATTTAATTTTATTCATTTGACATTTTAATTTCAACGAGGAAAATAATCCTCACCTCATGGAGTTTCTGTGACATTTAGAGGAAAGAGGCACTTGATGTTTGGCATATATGGCCACTCAGTAAATATTAATCCTTACTGTTATTATGGAATCAGAGTTGAATAAGAGTATAGGAAAAATTAAAATAGGTCTCACCATGTTTGTGGTGTGACTTTTGCTGGGAGAGTGTTCGATCTTAAATATTTGTGATTGGAATTTATGTTTATTAAGTAAACGATCGTGTGCACAGTGCAGAAAAAAGTATGGCAAGAACTGGCACCTTAGTACTAACCTCAGGCTGTTTCATCTTTTCCTCCTAACATGGAGTCATTAGGTACTGTTCAGAAACACCTGGGAGACGAAGCCCTCTTCTCTCCACTCACGTTAGTTTCCCATCATCTTTTAGGGGTGTTTCCTGACTTGGGCCTTGAGAAGTAGTAGGTGACTCCCCCGATTCCTTTCAGCCCCTCCAAGGGCAGTTTCTGCAGAAAGGTGACATGGAAGTAGGTTGCCCTTCAGGCAAAGCAGGGCTGGCTGGGGGGAGGTTTCTGGCTCCTTGCCAGCTTGCTGGACTGTTGGTTTTTCCCACCCTCACTGACCTTTGAGGCTGAGAAGGAACACAATTTTATGATGAGTCATGTATGAGCCTGTGAGCAAACCAAAGCCAAGTGTTTGTCAACAGAAAGTGGAGCCTCCCCCTCTCCGCCTTCCCAGATGCTCTGTAGGTTGGCTTAGCAGCCAGCTTCTGAGCTCTCTAACCAAAAATGTGTGTTCACGTGGACGAAAGCTGACCTTTGGATGGAGAAGACATTTTCCAGGTAAAGGGGTAGGACATTGCACACCTTGGTGTATTCTCTGGGAAGTGAGGTGGAGCATTTCACCTCTCCCTTGTTCTCCTTGTCTTGTTGAAACCAATTTTGCAGATTGGTTTCAGAGTGGTTTGCTTTTTTTCCCAAGGACCATCACGTACACTCCTGGTACAGAGCCCCCAAAGTAAACTGAGTTTGTGGACAAATAACCAAGCCCTGAATGTAGGTAATTTGGAAGTATATTTCAGAGGACAGGAGAGTCTGATGAACATGGATGAATTATGATCCAATTAAAAAACGAAAAAATTAATATTGGTTGGGTATGGTGGCTCACACCTGTAATCCTAGCACTTTGGAAGGTCGAGGCAAGCAGATCTCAAGATCAGGAGTTCAAGACCAGCCTAACCAGATGGTGAAACCCCATCTCTACTAAAAAAATACAAAAATTAGCTGGTGTGTGGTGGCATGTGCCTGTAATCCCAGCTACTCAGGAGGCTGAGGCAGGAGAATTGCTTGAACTTGGAAGGTGGAGGTTGCATTGAGCCGAGATCATGCCACTGCACTCCAACCTTGGCAACAGCGAGACTATGTGTCAAAAAAAGAAAAAGAAAAGAAAGAAAAAAAGGAAATTAATATTGTAAATGTATATGGTAAGTCTGTAATTAAAATAAAATCCAAGGAGAATTTTTTTTTTTTTTTTTAATGTGCTTTCTTCTTCTTCCCATTTCTCCTAAGGCTTTAAGGGAATGATGAGAGAGAAATAATAATGAGGAACTGGTACAAATGCATTTTCAGATTATTGTCTTGGAAAGTGAGTGGGTATTTGAACTTGAGAAGAGATAGATGGACAGTTACGATACTTTCTCTTTATGCTTGTTATGCCAAGGAGGTCCGGTGTGTAATGCGTTAGGAAGTTCAGGGCCGGAGGGAGAAGGCCTAGATTCGTAGCACCATGGGTGATCACCTGAGGCTTCTGGAAACTGTTCACGGAGGTCTTGGGTTCTAAGACTGATTGACTTGATGCTGGTGACCAGTTGTAACCTGTTCTCCCCGCTTCTTTTCTCTTTCAGAGTTGAATGATAGTATGAATGAAAACAGTGACACTGTCGCGCAAATCGTCCACTACATCATGAAAAATGAAGGTGTGAACATTTTAGTGTTCAAAACAATTCAGTATTTCTATGCTTTATTAAAAACCTGCTTCGAAGAGTCAAGATTTATCTAGATCCTCTTTTTGACCTCACCTAAGCTTTCTAACACCTCAGCTTCCAGCTCTATTGAACCACGCAGGTTTCAGATGAGTGAGTTTTCTAAGCATCAGTTGGTCTTAAGTGTTGCAGAGACCCAGGCCTGGAGCTCTGTCAGCTGATATTCATATCCTGGCCTCACTGTTTACTGGTTTTGTGCGATTTGGGGAAACTACATTGCCTCATTTCATGAGGTACAGTTTCTTCCTGTAAAATGAGGGAAATAATAATATTACCTCAGCCTGGCACAATGGCTCACATCTATAATCCTAGCACTTTGGGAGGCTGAGGTGGGAGGATTACTTGAGGCCAGGAGTTCAAGACCAGCCTGGACAACATAGTGAGACCCCATCTCTTTGAAAAAAGTAAAAAACAAAAAAATTAGCCAGGCATGGTGGCACACACCTGTGTTCCCAGCTATCTGGGAGGCTGAGATGGGAGGATCACCTGAGCTCAGGATTTCAAAGCTGCAATGAGCAGTGATCATACCTGCTGCACTCCAGCCTGGGTAACAGAGCGAGATTCTGTCTAAGAAAAAGTAATAATAATATTTACTTCACAGCATCATTGGGACGTAGCGCACATAGAGTGCTGAGTATAGTGAGCACTCAAATATTGTGTGTTCCTTTTTTGCATGCTTACAAACACTGTGGTAAAATACATGTAGCAGGCTGGGTCTGGTGGTTCCCGCCTGTAATCTCAGCACTTTGGGAGGCCAAGGTGGGCGGATCACAAGGTGAGGAGTTTGAGACCAGCCTGTCCAATACGGTGAAACCCCATCTCTTAAATAAAGTACAAAACTTAGCTGGGCATGGTGGCAGGTGCCCATAGTCCCAGCTACTTGGGAGGCTGAGACAGGAGGATCACTTGAACCCGGAAGGCAGAGGTTGCAGTGAGCCAACATCGCACCACTGCACTCCAGCCTGGGCAACAGAGTGAGACTCCATCTCAAAAACAAAACAAACAAAAGAAACCCAAAAAACCCACAGAACATACAATTTAGTACTGTTACCATTTTATTAAAGTGCACAGTTCAGTGGGATTAAGCACATTTATAGTGTTGTAGATGCATCTCCACTGTCTGGTTCCAGAACATTACATCATCCCAAACTGAAGCTCTGGACACATTAGGCAGCCGTTCCCCACTGCCCTGACCACTGGCAGCTACTGCTGTGCTTCTGTTTGTTCAATGTTACCCTTTCTCTGGTGTTAACACTTTCACAGTTTAACTTTTATGGAATTAAATATTTTGTCTTCCTGAAATGTATTCTAAATTGTCATCTTAAATGGAAGATTAATTTTCTTTTGCTTTTTAATTTTCCCAAGCAATGCATGAATATGTTCTTGGCATGGAACATGTACCCATTCTGGCAGTGCGCAGTGTAAGGCGTGGATGCCCCACTTCCTGCCTCTGTGCCTTTCACCTTCCGGACTGTCTTCCATAGCTGTGGGGAGCTTACAGGTCTTTGGGACCTGGGCTTCTGAGAACTAGAGCAGCTGCTCATTTGTGATGATGGATGAAATGGGTTACTGACAGCCGAATCCGTCGAAATAAGTAAACTGTGAGAACCTTGCCGGGGCTGAAGTTCTCATGTATAGATGTCACAGCACTCATGAGGGTTTGCTACATGCTGGGCCTGTTCTGTGGGCTTTCCAGGGACCCCATGATCCTGGTGTTTTCTTCCCATGTTACAGGCTAACTACAGTAGGAACTTCCCATGTTCCCACTGTGCTTAGCTAAGTTGCCATTGTTGCACCGCTGGCAGTGGCAAAGCTGGAATTGGAACTCAGGTGTTCTGGTTCCATAGTCTGTTCTCTTAACCACTTGCTGTACTGCCTCCGTCTAGGTAGCATGAAAGAGGGTTGGAAAATGTTTGCCTTTCAAAAGGGGCAGTATATAGCTGGGGTCATTTGTAGAACTCCTTAAGTATTATTAACTCAATAAATTCTTAAAAATACTGGCCAGGTGTGGTGGCTCATGCCTGTGATCTCAGCATTCTGGGAGGCTGAGGTGGGAGGATATCACTTGAGGTCAGCAGTTTGAGACCAGCCTGGCCAACATGGTGAAACCCTGTCTCTACTGAAAATACAAAAATTAGCCGGGTATGGTGGCAGGCACCTGTAATCCCAGCAACTTGGGAGGCCGAGGCAGGAGAATCACTAGAACCCGGGAGGCGGAGGCTGCAGTGAGCCGAGATTGCACTGCCACTGCACTCCAGCCTGGCGACAGAGTGAGACTCTGTCTTAAAAAAATAATAAAATAAAATAAAAGTACCAGATAACATAGGCCCTGTTGTCACCCCATTTTATAGATTAGGAAACAGAGACTCAGAGAAGACACTTGTGCAGAGTCACGCAAGCAGGTATGGCAGGATGGTGCCAGCGGTGGGCACTTCTCTTAATTACAGCAGAGGAGGTGTTTGGGGTCCTTGAGGAGGTATATTATATAATTTCCTCACTTCCCACACTTGTGGGCAAAGAGGCCTGTTTTTTTTTTTTTTTTTCCTTTTTAAACAATGTCACTTTCCTTTTGGAAAGTAACCTTTGTGTTTTACTATGCTTAGTACCAGTAGGTACCACCAAGCAGTCAATACCTGAGGTGCCATTTTCCTTCTCTCTCCTCTGCTCCCCACTTCTCTTTTTCTTCTGTCTTCTTCTCAACCCAAGGTCCCCTCTTCTGTCCACGTCTTCATCTGCGTACCTGCGGTTTCTGCAGAGGCCTGTGAAAACCGCTCGTGACTCCGATCCCTTGTGCAGCCCTTGATTCTCTTCCTGGACCCCCAAGATACAGGACCCCCCTAATGTTGCCGCATGTCCTTTCCAGCTGTGTCCTCTTCAGCTTCTAGCCTGCACCCAAACCACAGCCTGGTGATAAGATACAGTCTTGATCTCTTACCAGTTTATAAGCTAGCATGTTTGAGTTTGGCTTGGAGACCGAAATCCTCTTATTTTGTGGACCAAATGCATTTAAAAAATATTTTTGTCTCAGTTATTAACATGACTTTGAACTTAGTACCAATTTGGACTTCCCTGTTGATATTTTCTGTCTTTGGTAAGTTGGAATTAATTACACTTTCTATTTTTAAAAGTGATAAGCATGCCATAACTTTTCCTTTACATTAAGAAAGGAATAAAATTAAGCACAATCTGTCTTTTACCCTTTTCCCACACGTGTTTAGGCTTTCTTTTCCTAGATTCATGCCTCTGTAAACATTTGCAGTCATATGCGAATGGTTTCTGCTTTGCATTTTAAATGTGGTAAATGGGGTGGTATTTGACTTGTACTCATGGTGACATTCTTGTTTATAGTTTAAACACATTATGTCTTTAATGTTGAAAATCAGTTTCAGTTTAGATAAATATCTCTCGAAGGATGATCAGCTGACCTGCTGGGCAAACACACTTTGTTTCTCTCCATCCTCACACAACACTTCTGACAGATGTGTGGGTTTTTTCCATACTCTGCAGTTCTCCAAATCTTCGAACACCAGCTGGGTATCCTACGATTTAATATAGCTCTGACTCTGTCTGCCTAGAGCTAGCGTCAGATCCCGAAAGACTGCTCCTACTTTGGATGGCAGTTGGAAGTTGGGGCTCCAGCACTTTTGACCTATCATCTGTAAATGGCTGGGAGGAGGGATCCATAATCCCCCTCTCCGGTTCGATAATTTCCAAGAATGGCTTACAGAAGAACTCAGGGAAACACCTTATTTTTTGTCTATTTATTTATTTTAAGATAGCGTCTCGCTCTATCGCCCAGGCTGGAGTGCAGTGGCACAATCTCGGCGCACTGCAACCTCTGCCTCCCAGGTTCGAGCAATTCTCCTGCCCCAGCCTCTGGAGTAGCTGGGATTACGTGTGCCCGACACCACGCTTGGCTAATTTCTGTATTTTTAATAGAGATAGGGTTTCACCATGTTGGTCAGGCTTGTCTAGAACTCCTGACCTATGGAGATCTGCCTACCTCAGCCTCCCAAAGGGCTGGGATTACAGGCATGAGCCACTGCGCCCGGCCACGGAAACACTTTATTACATGTGCTGGTTTGTAATAGAGGATGCAGCTCATAAACAGAAAAGATGGATAGCACTGGGGGTGGGGTGCAGAGCCCTCTCTGGGTGCCCTACCCCTCCTGGCACCCGCCTGTGTTCAGCCACATGGAAGCTCATCAAATCTTGTTGTTCAAGAGTTTTTTGTAGAGTTTAATTTCCAGTCCCAGAACCCTGCCCTGTCCTCCCATGCTCTGACTTTCCCAAGGTCCCTGGGTAGGTTCCAACCCTCTAATCGCTTGGTCTTCATGATGACTCGCCCCACCCTGAGACTGTCTAGGGGCCCCATCCAGGGTCACCACATTAGTGTAAACTCAGGTGTGATCTAAAGGTATTCCTTATGAATAACAAAAGACACTCCTGTCAGGAACTTCCAAGGCCTTTAGGAACTCTGTGACAGGAACCCAGGACAATGACCAAATCTATTTCATGTTATACCACACCAGCACACTGACTGTTTTCCTAATCCCAGGGGTTGGATGTACCACAGTGCTAGCGTTTAATTCATCTTTCTAAATAGAGCCGAATGGAATCATGTCTGGGTAGTCATTGGAGTTTTCTTGCATTGTATGGATGTTTGGAAAGCATCTGGGAGTGTGCAGCTGAGTTTCTCTGCTAGGCTTTTAAACTGGCTGCTTAGTAAGAATTGTAGGGAATGCTACAGATATTCCTTAGATGCTTCTGATTAGTGATTAGTATTCCTGATCCCTAGGCAAGAGATCCCTTTGCAAAGTTTTTGCCTTCAGGCTCAATTTATATTTTGGCAGAAAAGAGTCCTTTATAAATGACTGTGAGTGCTTAGTGGATTCTGAAACTTCCTCTGGTGATTATGCAAACACGCTGTGACCCATTATTCAACCTGTGTTCCTTTGGGTGGGGACTTGGACACTGAAAGGTAGGAAGGAGGGTGTCAGGGTTAAAAGCACCTACCTTGGAGTCAGACAGACCAGGATTTGTGTCCAAGCCTGTCACTCTCTAGCCGTGTGACTCTGGTCAGTCAGTTATGATCTTTGGGTCTCAGCCTGCATATTTGTAAAGTGAGGGTGATAATTCTACCTACTGTGAAGGTCGTCAGAAGAGTCCAACCGGTAAGATCTGTAAAGCTTTCAGGCGGTGACTGGCACATCCCCGGCACTTACATTTTGGTGATGGCCATGTTAGTTTTTGCTTGGGAAATAAGCCTTTAGGTGTGAGGAAGACTTTGAAGAGAACAGTGGTGGGAGAGACAGTCAGACATTTTTCTTGCCTGATTTTGACTGTTTCATGCATATTATCAAGCAGGGATTCAGGGGAAAACAGAGAGGTCTTTTCTGGAAAATACCGCCCATTGGAACATCTTCCCTTTTCTGGAGGGAATTTCCTTGCCGAGTGCCTGGCTCCTCCTATTTTGGGGAAAGCCCTGAAAGGAAATGTAGTTGACAGAATGCTGGCTAGTGTGGAGAAAACCACCTGTGGCTTAGTGGCGCTGTGAGTAATATACGAGGAGCTATACCTTCAACAGAACTCAGAGTATTGTTCTTTGATGGTAACTTATAAGCAAATTAAGGCATGTGTTTCAGTCCTAACGGTGGTGTTATATTAGAAAGTCTTCTCGTCACTGGCAACCAAATGTTCCCAAAAGACAGATTACTGAATTCGACTCCCTGGAGGTTAGCTTAGAGACAGGGATGCCTGTGTGTATGTGTGTGTGTGTACCTGCACACTCATGCATGTGTATATGTGTGTCCCACATGCCACAGGGTGGGTGTGAATGATATTTACATAGAAACATAAGTCTATTCCTAGAGGCTCACTCAGCAAACCAAGGGGATGTTTACTAATTATTCCTGAGAGATACAGAGGAGTTACAAGAATTCATGAATAACCGAGAAACACAATGTCTATAACAAGCAAGTTTTAGTAATGATTTTAATATATCTTACCTTCCGGGAATCATTCTGTAACTTGATGTTTCTTTTTAGAGGTGGTCATCATTTTACAGGTGATTGGTTTTTCTCAGGCAGCAATTTTCAACATTTGATTTTAAAAAGTCCACTTCTGAATGTGGTGTTAGTGCTGTCCCTGTTTGAGTACCTTTTGATGTTGTTATCCCTCTTTTTTATGTTTATAGTTTTGAGGTTTGGTGAATGTTGGCAGAGTAAGTATGGGCTGGCAAATGATTATATATAATCAGCCCTCCATATCCATGAGATCTGTATCTGTGGGTTTAACCAATCAAGGATAAAAAATATTAGGAAAGAAATGGATGATTGCATCTTACTGGACATGTGCAGACCTTTTTCTTGTCATTATTCCCCAGACAAAACAGTATAACAACTATTTTCTATTGTATTAGGTATGATAAGTAACCTAAAGATGATCTAAGGTGTATAGGGGAGGGAGAGATGTGTTTTACATCAGGAACCTGAGCATCTGTGGATTTTGGTATCTGCAGGCATCTAGGGAGCATTCCCTCATGGATACTGAGGACAGCTGTATTTTGTATACAACAAAATACAAAATTGTATATGGGATTGTATATCCAAACCTAGTGGCTGAAACAACATCATTTTTCTGATTCCTCCTTTATTAGTCAAAAGGGAAATGAACTGACATTACTGGATTATACTTAAATGTGTTTTACAGAAGGAACTGTCTTTGTTGTGCGGGAGAAGTTACTATGGATCCATTTTCAGTAATGCTTTTGTAATGATAGGAGATCTTGTTTAGATAAAAATTTCTGTTTGGAAATACATTTAGACATCCTCACAGATAGTTGTGAAGGGTAAAGTATTATTCTTGGCAAAAGATTAAGGGTTGTATTAATATTTCTTAAAAGAAAAAACAAAAAACCATGTGTTCTCAAGGGTTGCAGTGGGGCGATGTGTTTCCTAACAAGATAAAAATTGGATTGGGGCCCCCCCCAAAAAAATTCCCACTCTCTTAGATGTAAAGCACAGGTATGTGTATGTACATAACCAAATGTATATCTGCAGTGTTATACTTTAATGGGAAAGTGATTAGGGAAAAATAGTTGAACAAGCCTCTTGGGTAGGGCAGTAACACAAGCCAGGTTGGGAAACGCCGCATTGTAAGCCCTGAACTGTTAACACTTACAGCAGCAGTTGGAAGTAGAATTAATATTCCTCCTCTAGAGAAGTCATTTGCATGTTAAATATTAAAGGTTTGTGTTGCCTTACTTGGTAAATAGTGATTTTTATTTGTTCTTTGGTCTCTAGAGAATTTGTTGTGGTTAGTCATGAGAACAGTGCTTCAGAAATCAATTGAAAAGGTTACGAGCCAGTAATAACATTTGGCCTTGCCAATTCAATAGCCACGAGAAACTTGAACCTTCCCTTCAGTCTTTTGTCCTGGGGAGCTTGACCACTCTACAAGGAGGCAGAAAGCACATGGCGTGTGGGTGTGGGTGTGGGTGTGGGTGTGGGTTGGGGGACTCAAACTTAGACTCAGTTTGCTTTTGTTGACGGCCTGGCCTTCCACCTACAAATCTGGATTTTTTTTTTTTTTTTATAGTCAGCGTGTATTACATAACTTATATGTTGTGATCGATACTTGACATTTTAAGATATCTGGCCAGTCAAGGGCTTATATGATCCTGAAGCTCATCTGGAAAATTAATCTTCTCTCATCCCTGATTCAAGATGGGATAGAATTGATATCATAGGAGTATTCAGAGTTTAGAGCTAATTATTTTGGCACATACAAGTTATTAGACAGTAGATCGCTTATGAAATACATTTCACTATCATATTTTTCAAAGTGTATTTATCAAAATGAGTTAACTGCAATAGAGCAGTAGCATATAAACGTTCCTTTTGTTTGGTGGAGTTGGCGTGGGGGTAGGTTTCTTCTACATTATATTGCTATTGATATGTAGGAAGTAACGCCCGCCCTATAGTAGATCTGCTGTCCTTGCCATCGATTCTCTGTCACTCATACTGAGTTCCTGCAGGGTGCAAGTTATTGACAGATGGTGCCATATTATGCAGTTATGTTGGAGGAGACCCTCCTTTCTCTAGGCCCCCAGGGGAAAGCTCTCCCTTCCCTAGGCCCCTAGGACCTCATCTATGAACTGAAAGAATTGAATCAGATGTGTTCTCAACAGCTTTTCTGGTGTGATTACTCATCGTCTCTGTTCTGTTTTAATTCTTTAATTGTATTTTTATTCCTTAGCAAATGCCGATGTCTTAAAGGCCATGGTAGCGGACAACAGCCTGTATGATCCTGAAAGGTGAGCACGCCTCCCCTCTTTCTTAGTGCGGCATCTTTTCAGTTACTTGCTCAGCTATGGAGCCATGTGATATGCTCTTCTGCTGGAGCAGGTTTTCCAACTTTGGCACTATTGATATTTCGGGCCAGGTAATTCTTTGCTGTGTGCAACTGTCCTGTGTATTGCAGGATGTGTGACGTCGTCCCTGGCCTCCACTCACAAGATGCCAGAGCACCCCCTGCCCCCACCCTGCCAAGGTGTGCCAGCCCATAATGTCTCCATACATTGTCAGTGTCCCATAGTGGGGACAGGCACTCCTGGTTGAGAACTGTTGTGTTAGAGAATAATGATGGGAAATAAGGCATAGAGGTCAAGGGCAAGAACACAGCCTTGGAATTGGGAGATGTGGTTGAGTCCTGCCTGCACCACATATTAACTATCTGTCCTTGGGGAGGTTAACTCATCGCCCTGAGTTTAAGTTCCTTCCTCTGTAAAATGGAGATCACCACAGTACCAGCTTTACAGGGTTGTTATAAAAAATGCAAAATACCTTAAGCATCGAAAGACCTCCACAAACAATGATGATTAAGTGAACAGCCAAGCTGGTTTGCAGCTACGTGGTGCGTTCTGTTTTTGCGTTACTATTTTAGGTTATGGTTGTTGAACAGCGTAGTCCTTCATGATTAATTACAGAGAACTGTATTTCTATATAATAATTGTTTCTCCAATGAGGAGCGTTTATGGGATGTCTGCGGTGTGCTGGGTGCTGCGCTGGAGCTGGACATTCACAGACCCTTGCCGTGGAGAAACACAGTGGGGAGTGGGGATGTGTGTGAGGCCTCGTAGTGGAGAGCACTGTAGGGCAGGTGGAAACTGAAGGCGCTAGGGGGCCCCGGGGGGGCCAATGGGAGTTCAGGAAGTTTCATGGAAGAGGTGTCCTCTGAACCAGGCATGCAAGAGGGTAGAGACAAGAGGCAGGGCTGGCTGTAGGAGGAAGAAGGGCCAGAAGACAAGTCGCTACAGCATGAAAGCCTGGGACTCACCTGTGAAGGGTTTGGTCCAGGGTGGCCAGGCCAAGTGACATGGCAAAGGGGTTGGATCTTTCTCCACGTCGTATGTGGGTTGTGCACGCAGCACATCTTAGATGTTTAATAGGTGTTTGTCAAAATGGCCACGTGAATGTGTGTTTTAGGAAGGTAACTCACAGTGCAAGGAGGTGAGTTTAGGAGAGACATAGAGTCACAGAGACAGAAGAGCTAATGACTTCCCCCATGTTCCGTTCCTGGCCACAGACAGCTGGTGTTCTGACCATCTTAGCTCATGGTGTCTTTGTCTCAGTCTTCTCTGGGCATCCTGTAGTGCCCGTCACTGGGTTTTGTACACAACTGGTATTTGAGAAATGCTTGTTGAATGAGTGTTGTTAAATTCTTGCACTCAGCCTTCTAATATGTGATGCTAATTTAACATTATTTTAATCCAGGCAGGTATTGCTGTGTGCTTTTATTTTAACAATTAGGAAGGCATCCCTAAAGAGTACCAGACTTTTGGCTGTCAGTTATGTTTGAGGCGGTCTCTTCAAACATAGGCTCCTCTTCTTTTTTAAGTGTGCAGGTGGCCAGTTTGCAGCACCGAAAAGGCTGGTTTCTGCTGTCACGGCTTCCTGTGTGTCTCTGGGGCTCTTGCCACAGTTCAGGTATCAGGCTCTGGGCTTTACACCACCGTCACTACTTCTGCCTGCACCAGAGGGCTGATTCCTGCTCTGTTTGGCTCTGTTAGGTTCCAATTCCTCCTTTTCTTTTGAAAGTAGCTCACATTGGCTGGGTGCGATGACTCACATCTGTAATCCCAGCACTTTAGGGGGCTGAGGCAGGCAGATCACCTGAGGACGGGACTTTGAGCCCAGCCTGGCCAATGTGGTGAAACCCCATCTCTACTAAAAATAAAAAAAAATTAGCCAGGCGTGGTGTCGCGTGCCTGTAATCTCAGCTACTCAGGAGGCTGAGGCAGGAGAATTGCTTGGACCTGGGAGGCGGAGGTTGCAGTGAGCCAAGATTGGGCTATTGCACTCCAGCCTGGTCAACAAGAGCAAAACTCTGTATCAAAAAAAAAAAAAAAAAAAGAAAATAGCTCACATCTGGCCTATGTATTTCTGCTTTTGATATATTTGGATGGTCCAGCCAGATTTATTCCAGATTATCAAAGTGGTCTTCACAGTTTCTAAAGCACTGTGCTATACACAAGGTGATTAACTGCACGGTTTCTGGAAGTAAACGTTCGAGGTCTGGATCTCAGATCCAGCACTTATTCTCAGTGTGATCTTGGGCAAGTTACTCCACTTCTCTCTGCCTCAATATCCTCATTGTTAAAATAAAGAAATTATTAATACCTACATAATAAGATTTTATGAAGATTAATTCCATTAATATATACATATCAAATGCTTAGAATACTGTTAGCTATTTTATTATTACTGTCATCAACACCATCAACATCTGTTTTGAACATCACTTTTGATATCTTCGCCTAAAGGCTTTCCTCCTTCGATGTAATAGCCAGATTTGAGCAAATATTTTCTCTTAAGTTATCTGATAATTTGATGGAATTTGAGTTCTTCCCTTTTCCAGGGCATATGTATTTAGCTTAGAGTGACAGGCAGGCACTTTGGTATGTGAGAAAGTCGGATGATTTTATGAGAAAGGAGATCAGTGTTTTAGAAAGAAACTTAATACTTTAAAGCCAGTTGATCTCTGTTAGAAGCAGTGGTTTATTCCCAGCCAATAGTTTCCATTCTAGAAGTCATAAACCATTTTCCCTTTTCCTCTAGAGACAGGGCCTCACTCTGTCACCCAGGCTGGAGTTCAGTGGTACAATCATAGCTCACTGCAACTTTGAACTCCTGGGCTCAAGCAGCCCTCCCGCCACAGCCTCCAGAGTAATGGGAATACAGGCATGCTCCATCATGCCTGGCTAATTTTTTCATTTTTTTTCAGAGATGAGATCTCTCTGTATTGCTTAGGCTGGTCTCAAACTCCTGACCTCAAGCAATCTCGCCACCTTGGCCTCCCAAAATGCTGGGATTATAGATAGGCATGAGCTGTTGTGCCTGGCCATGAATTATATTATTATTGCTTAAGATAAACTCTCATCACACCATCATGAGGGCTGAGTACCTGCCGTCTGAGGTCAGTTCACAAAAATCCATTTGTACAATTGGAAGATGCTTTTTTTTTTTTCTTTCGATTTAAACGTGCTCTGTCATTACAGGGAGAGAGATCGCCTTCGCTGGTGTTTCCTGTAGGTAACCAGTTGCACCTTTTTATTTTCCTCCCCACCTTAGCCCGGTGACTCCCAGCACACCAGGGAGCCCGCCCGTGAGTCCTGGGCCTTTGTCTCCAGGGGGCACCCCAGGGAAGCACGTCTGTGGCCATCATCTGCACACGGTGGGCGGTGTTGTCGAGAGGGACGTGTGTCATCGGTGCAGGCACAAACGGTGGCACTTCATAAAGCCCAGCAGCAAGTCCAGAGAGAGCCGACCGAGGCGCCAAGGCGAGGTCACCGTCCTTTCTGTTGGCAGGTAAGATCCCTTCAGATGCTTTTGGTTTGTGTATGACGTGGGTGCTGTGGTGTGTGGACTTGTGCTTACTTGTCAGACGTAGAATATGTTATCTGTGCCTGGCTCAGGTTATATCTCTGGGCTTTTTGGATGTTTTCTGGTGTGAGTCCTAGGTTTTTCCAACAACAGAAGAATCCTGAAAGACGGGTATTGCTAGATCAGATGGGAAATGTATTAAAATAAGTACCTACCTGTTCTAACAGATAAAGCCCAGATTTTCAACTGTATACGGAAGAGACCTTTATATTTCACTTATGGAATCCAAGGCAAGTATTGAGATATCAATGGGTGGCTCTTCAGGTACTTGACCAGGGTTCCAGACCCCGTTCATCTGTGTGGCTTTGCCAAGTTTGCCAGTCAAAGGAGCAGGTCTGTGGAAGGTTGTTCACGAGGGGTTTTGAAAGAGCTAGGCCTGAGAGTGGCTTGTATCATTTTGGCTCACACTCCACTGGCTAGAACTCGATCACCCAGCCAAGCTCACTTTCAGGGAACTGAGAAATGTCATCTAGCCGTGTGTGAGGAAGGGGAGAAGACGTGGATCTGGTCCACAGCCTTCCAGTCTCTGTCTTGTAAGTTCCCTGTGAATTGCTTTGACTGCTTTATTTTAGTGGGCGGTGCTTTCCTCTGTGTCTTGGCTTTCTTGGTCCTCATGCCTTTCACTTGCGACCCAGATGTGAGGTGGAGGTCTTGCAGTTCAAGTGATGAATCCATCTGCCCCTACCTGAAGCATCTTTGCAGCAGGATGCTTTTGCAGTTCTGCTGTTGGATCCAAGTCCCACGCAGGAACTGCATTGCTGACGTTGCATTTGGAAAGACAGTGGGGAGTGGTGGTAAGGAACACATATGCTGGAATGAGACTAGGTAAGCACTGAGCAAAAGTTGACAGTGCTGCTTACATGATCCTTCTCTCTTCCAACAACACCCTGGGAAGAGTAGCCTGAACTCGTTGCTTCTATCTCCTTTGAGTCCAGGCACCACTACTTACAAACCGTTACGTTGCTCTGTGCCTCAGTTTTCGCCTCTGTAAAGTGAGAAGGACAGTCACATTCACCTCGTAGAGTTACTCTGTAGACTAAATGAGGTGACTCACACAAAGATCTTAAACCAGCTTTGGGTCCTTATGCACTCAAGAAATGTTGGCTGATGTGATTTTTATTTTAATTCAGTTGAGTTTCATCCTGTGTTGCACAAGCATCACGGGGAAGACTGCAGGCTATTTGCCACTTACAGCAAAACAGCACAACTCATGACCACACTGTTTTATTAAGAAGCAGTCATGGGAATTTATGAATGCAAATGCAATGAGAACCTGTAGCTTGTTTGGACAAAGCATGTTTTGTTGGACTTAAAAAAAATGCTGGAATTTTCAACTCAGATTCAACACAGCTGTTTTTTGTTTTGAAACGGAGTCACACTCTGTCACCCAGGCTGGAGTGCAGTGGTGCAATCTTGGCTCACTGTATCCTCTGCCTCCTGGGTTCAAGCGATTGTCGTGCCTCAGCCTCCTGAGTAGCTGGGATTACAGGTACCTGCCACCATGCCTGGCTGATTTTTGTATTTATAGTAGAAATGGGGTTTTACCATGTTGGCCAGGCTAGTCTCAAACTCCTGACCTCAAGTGGTCTGCCTACCTTGGCCTCCCAAGGTGTTGGGATTACAGGTGCGAACCACTGTGCATGGCCAAAAATGCCCCCAGTCCAACTCTGTTTCTTGGATATTGGCTACTAGGAGCACTTAATGATTCCAGGCTGTTTTCCAGCATCTATTACTTGAGAGAGTCTTATACTTTGACAGAATAGATTTGTGTTTACAGTTACCCTGTTCTTTCTTTCACTTCTTCAGAGCCTTCTCCTCAGGGCTGGTGATCTTATTCTGCACACAGAAGGAGAATTTATTTTAGATAGTTTTTAAGGGAAATTAAGACCAGAACTACAAAGAAGCTGTTATGAAAGACTCTAGAAATTTGTTGATGATATACTGGAAAAACTGTTACATTGAATACATCTATTGAATTCTTAATTTTTAATGAAAATCTGTTCTTTAACGTTGTTTAGCTTTTCCTTAATCTGTAATGAAAATTAACCCATTTTTGTTTTTTTAAAAGACAAACTCTCAAACCCTAATACTGATAAAATGTGTTGCTAGGGCTCTTCTGATTTTCTGTATGTGTGTGAGAGTGTGTATGAGAGAGAGAGAGAGATAGAGAGAGAAAGTGTGTGTGTGTGTGTGTGTGTGTGTGTGTGTGTGTGTGTTGAGATAGCACTGCCTGATAGTTGCATATTTTCAGAAGTTCGTCATCTTCTGGTGAACATTCTGGTTACATCAGTCTAATTTGTAAACCAGTTGAGCATTTAAACAGCTTTCTGTGGTTAAAAAAAAACTGATGTAGGCTAGGTGTGGTAGTTCACACCTGTAATTCCAGCACTTTGGGAGACTGAGGTGGATGGATTACTTGAGGTCAGGAGTTCGAGACCAGCCTGACCAACATAGTGAAACCACGTCTCTACTAAAAATACAAAATTAGCTGGGCATGGTGGCGCATGCCTGTCATCCCAGCTTCTTGGGAGGCTGAGGCAGGAAAATCGCTTAAACCTGGGAGGTGGAGGTTGCAGTGAGCCCAGATCACACCACTGCATTCCAGTCTGGGCAACAAGAGTGAAACTCCATCTCAAAAACAAACAAACAAACAAACAAACAAAAAACTGATGTTAAAGCTGAAGTCATTGTCAGAAACCACAACTCTGAGCTATTTAATATTTGAGTTCCTAAGGTATTTTTTGTTTTTGTTTTTTTTTCTTATTGAGACAGGCTGGAGTGCAGTGGCATGATCTTGGCTCACTGTAACCTCTACCTTTTGGGCTCCAGTGATTCTCCTGCTTCAGTCTCTCAAAATAGCTGGGGCTACAGGTGCATACTACCATGCTCGGCTAATTTTTGTAATTTCTGTAGAGATGGAGTTTTGCCATATGCCCAGGCTGGTCTCAAACTCCTGGGCTCAAGCAATCCAGTCACCTCAGCCTTCCAAAGTGCTGCTGGGATTATAGGTGTAGGCCAATACCTGAATTTTTAAATGCCTTTTGCATGCTGTAGAAAATATCCAGCTTAGTCTGTAATATGGTTGAGTAGAAATCAGCTGGAAGGTTGGGCAGGGGCCAGGGGAACGTGCCGGGTAGGAATGAATGTTCCTCCTCATGGATGTGTTGTTTTTCATTTGCGTCCTAACTTTTGGCTGAGTTCATTTGAGATCCTCTGGGTGGATGATTTTTGCTTTATTCCAAATTCTTGTTTATTAGAAAAGCAAACCCATCACCTCTCCCCATTCCTCGCTCAGGTTTAGAGTTACAAAAGTGGAACACAAGTCAAACCAGAAGGAACGGAGGAGCCTGATGTCTGTCAGTGGGGCTGAAGGCGTCAATGGGGAGGTGCCAGCGACACCTGTGAAGAGAGAACGCAGTGGCACCGAGTAGCAGGTGAGCCGTGGTTTTGGTGACACTGGGGGCAGGGTGGCACAGGGTGAGGAGAAGGCACTTAGAGCTTCCCGGTTTCCGTGGAAACATAGGAATGACATTTAACAGGGAAATGGAAGAGCTTTCCTGGACCCATTAAGACTGAGGGGGGATTGAACATGATTACTTATCTGTCCAGAGCTTTTTATAAAGAAGTCACAAACTTGGTGCCTCCAGGGGCTTGGCCTGTGTGATAATGAGGATAGAGGATTACTTGTGAGGCAATGTGGCGTGGTGGGGATTGTGGAAGCTGTAATTCCCATCACCCACCCATAGGGCTTACACGACCACGAGGTAGAAAGCAGCTAGTGTTGCTGCATCTTCTTACTCAAAAAAGTCAAAATCTAGACTTCTAAAATGTAAAATCACTGATTTTAGATGTTGGCAGCTTTTGGTTTGTTTTTGTTTTTTTTTCAAAAAACAGCCATGCAGGCCAAATGACATGTAATCTTGTTACCATTTGCAGGCAAACTGTGACTTGAAAAAGTCTGGAACAAACAAACCCATGCTTTTTCCTTTTATTCTGTTGGAAACCAGTTTTCTTCATGTCACAGTTGTGAAACTTCATCGCAATATTTTCCACCAAATATCTTGAGGCAATTGAAAAGCCACAGTGATTTATTTCTTGATTTGGCAATTTTAGTTTTATAAGACACTGCTTAAAAACAACATCACCACACACCAAAACCTGTGATAAATTGATAGTGGCTTAGCTTTCCTCTTAACTCCTTTATTTCTGTTCCAGCTTGAGTGATATTTATCCTTTCCATGTGTATTATCCCTTGTAAAAGGGCAAGGGTGATGACGTGGGAGGGATTATATGCCCTAAAAGCCCCAAGGAACCATCAGAGCCTGAACATGAAGGCAGAAGGGTTTCCACTTACATAGGGAGGGGAGGGTGGGCCACGAGGGAGAGGTCAGGCGGGTTCCTCGGAGGTACAGGGACACAGCAAAACTGATATGAACCCTGGAGTCAGACTGCCAGGTTCAGGTTCCAGTGTGCCACTCACTAACACTGGGACCTGGGCAAGATACTGCAGCTTTCTGAGCCTCACTGGAAAATGAAAGTGATGCTCCTTGACTCAGGGGCGGGAGGGAGATTTCCATGAAGTTGCAGGTGTGGAGGCAGGGCCTGGCACGTGGAAAGGCTCCATCCAAGCTACTGATTCTTATCATGCGATATTTCATTTTTGGTCAGCGTGGCTGAGTGAAAGAGAGATGTGGCTTTCTGGGTGAAGCTTTTCTGATAATCTGTTGGGCTCAGAGGGTTGAAGGTACTCTGGAAGTAATTTGGAACGACTCTGTGCTCCTAAATTTTCTGAGACACAGGGACTCTGATAGCTTTCTAGTGCTAGTTAGTCCTCACACTTTTGCCTGTGGGGAGATCTGGCGTCTCTTCCCAAGTTTAGGAGCAGAAGAGGGGCCTTCTTAAAGAGAGAAACAGTGCAGAAAAGTCTACCATTGGTTTCTCAGCCAGTTACTGGTGCCCTTGGGGAAGGGAACCAAAAGAAATTTGAGACGAGGAAGAGGAGTAATAACGGCAGCTAACGTTAATTCAATATTCTAGTCTTCCAGGCATGGTACTGATGTGTCTCTCACATGTCATCATTATAAACATCTCCGATGGGGTTAGTACAGTGATTGTAGTTTTTTACAGATGAGGAAACTGATGAATGGGAAAGGTGAGTTACATGTCGAAGGTCATGTAGCTAGAAAGAGGAGCATTCTGATTAAAGTCAGTGAAGGACTTCCCTGTTTGGGAAGAGAAGCATCTGGCTCTTCAAGTCTTAGGTGAGGAAGGCCCAGCCAGCTTAAAAGAGGTTTTGGCTCCAATTTGGATTTCTAGCCAAACAGTTTTACTGCAGTGTTTTGTTTTACTGTAGAACAGACTCAAATATTCAAATACAAATGCATATCCACTTACTTGTTAGGTTTCTTTTTTCTTTCTGTTGTTTCAAGTGGTTGTTACCAGAACCTAGACTTAGTATTCCAAATAGAATGTTATCAAGACTGGGGCAGGATTTCTCTCTCCCTCTTCTGGTTCCTTCTCCCTTTTAAACCCCAAATCTGCTGTGGGGCATGTCCTACCCTGTTCTTCCCACCTTGCTCTGTCGGCCTGAGTTCTTTTTTGTGGCTGGATCTAACTTGCCCTCTTGCCCTCTGCCTGACTTATTTTGGCAGTGCGGTTAAAATGGTGTCTTTTTTTCTACAGAAAATGTGTTTGGGTTTCTCCTTGGAAGAATACGCTTTTGTTCCTCAAAGTTAAATAAATCGAATTGCTTTCAGCCTCCAAATGCCACTGCCTTGTCTTCATTGTCACTTGTCTTTGGCTTTTTAAAAATGATCCTGTCCTAAGCATTCTGTGCCGCATGTTTCTGAAGCCTGCACTCTTTTTTCCATTTGCTGATAGTATCTTGTTGGAAACATTGATTTAGTAAGTTTATGTAACTATATTTTTAATTTTTTTATTTAAAATTAATCAGTTATTTTAATGGACAATGAAAGTTGCACATATTTATCATGCACAGCACGATGTTTTCAAATATGCCTACCCTGCGATGGCTAAATTGAGCTAATTAACATATGCATTGCCACACGTACTCACCTATTTTTTTTTTTTTTGTGGTGAAAAACACTCCAAATCTACTCTCTTAGCAATTTTTAAGAATATAACACTATTATTAACTGTAGTCACCATGTTGCACAATAGATCTCTTGGAATTATTTCTTCCCTCTAACTAAAATTGTGTGTCCTTTGACCAACCCCTCCCCCACCCCTCCTCTAACCACCTTTCTTCTCTCTGCTTCTATGAGTTCAGCTTTTTTAGATTCCACCTGTAAGTGAGATGACGTGGTATTTGTCTTTCTGTGTCTGGTTTATTTCACTCAACATAATGTGCTCCAGGTTCAAACATTTATCTTCAGTGACAGGATTTCCTTCTTTTTTTTCTGGCTGAATGGTATTTCATTGTGTATCTATACTTCATTTCATTCCTTCATCTGTTCGGGGACTCTCAGGAAGAGTCCATATTTTGGCTGTTGAGATAATGCAGCAGTGGACGTTAGCAGTACAGATCTCTCTTTGACATACTGATTTCAGTACCTCTGAATATGTCCTGAGAAGTGGGATTATTGGATCCTGTGGTAGTTCAATTTTTAATTTTTTGTTCTTTTTTTCTGAGACGGAGTCTCATTCTTGCCCAGGCCAGAGTGCAGTGGCACCGTCTCAGCTCACTGCAGCATCTGCCTCCTGGGCTGAGGTGATTCTCCTGCCTCAGTCCCCTGAGTAGCTGGGATTACAGGTGTGAGCCACCACACCTGGCTAAAACTTTTGTATTTTTAGTAGAGACAGGGTTTGACCATGTTGGCCAGGCTGATCTTGAACTCCTGGCCTCCTATAGTGCTGGGATTCCAGGCATGAGCCACTGCGCCAGGCCTATTTTTAATTTTTTTTAGTGACTTCCATGCTGTTTTCCACGATGGCTCTAATAATGTGTCTTCCCACCAACAGTTATGCAAGAGTTTCCTTTCTCCACATCCTCATCAGCACTTTTTTTTGATAATTGTCATTCTAACAGATGTGAGGTATTATCTCATTTTAGTTTTAATTGCTGTTTCCAGGATGATTAGTAATGTAGAGCATTTTTTCATATACCTGTTGGCCATTTGTAGGTCTTCCTTTGAGAAATTTCTATTTAGAATCTTTGCCCATTACAATTTTTAAAAAAATTTTGTTTATCATTATTGACAAAAATTATCTATATTTATTATGTACAGCATGTTGTTTGGAAACATGCATACATTATGGAATGGCTAAATTGAGCTGATTGACATACATATTATCTCACATAGTTATCATTTTTTTGTGGTGAGGATATTTAAAATCTCTCTTAGTTAGCATTTTTCAGGAATACAATACTTTGTTATTAACTATAGCCCCATACTGTGCAATAGATTTATTGACCCTGTTTCTCCTGTCTAACTGAAATTTGGTGTCCTTTGACCAACATCTCCCTTCCTGTTTTGCCCCATTTTTAAATTGAATTATTTGTTCTCTTGCTTTTGAGTTGTGTTTCTTATCTATTTTGGATAGTAACCCTTTATATGGTTTGCAAATATTTTCTCCCATTTTATAAGTTGTCTCTTCAATCTGTTTATTGTTTGCTTTGCTGTAAGCTTTTTAGTTTGATAAAATCTCATTTGTCCATTTTCGTTGCCTGTGCTTTTGGGGTTTTATCAAAAATCATTGCCCAGATCAGTGTAGTGGAACTTTCCTCCTATGTGTTTTTCTAGTAGTATTACCGTTAGCATTTCTCTTATCAAAACAAAAATTCATAATATTAGACATCTCTCTGTATTTTTTTTTTTTTTTTGAGGACATATGGAATTAGCTGTACAATGTTTGCAAAGCATATAAAAATGGATTAATCTCACTAAGCACCTCCGGTCAATTAAGCATTATTCCATTTTATATGTACATGAGAAGTAAAGAACTAGAGTTGACCAGAAAAGAAACAACACAGTCAGTTAAAGTTGTGATTCTAGCCCACAACTGCTCTGAATTTTCCTGAGTTAGAAATGTCAAATGGGTGAATTATTTAATTATCATGTACATAAAAATTGACATAGGTTAAATGTTGTCCTATGAAATTTACTTATATCAGGAATAAAGGCTCAATTATCTCATGTAAGGCAATGGCATTTCCAAGATTTGGAAGCATATCTGTGATAAAAAGGTCAAAAACAGCCATGATCTGTTAGTAAAGTAAGAATTTTATTTTAGCCAATTATTTCAAATGACTCTGTGGTTGCTTCTAATTAATCATGACAAATATGACACAATATGGAGTAATCTGATTTGTCCAGTTCACTGGAGGCTGCCTCAGTGATCTTCGTGGTGAGAAAATCAGTAGACTTTTAAATAATGTTGCATGTTCCATGGCCATGCAAAGTGAACTGCTTTTTCCTCCTAAAACTATGACATGTGTCCCTGTATTTGTTCCTGGCCTAAAAATGGTTTATCTTTATCTTCAACAGAATATTTAGAGGCCTTGATAGACTACATATTTTCCATGCTTAGTTTACCTTATTACTTCCTCACTATTTACATACATCTTTATCACTCTTCTTTTTTTTTTTTTTTTTTTTTTTTGAGGAAGAAAGAGAAAGAGGAAGAGGGAGAGAGGATGGGGGTATTGCTTTATTGCCCGGGCTAGAATGCAGTCTAAATATGGGTATGCCTATAATTGTCCTTAATAATGGAGACATGAAAGAAAATGAGGGAAAAGAATAGCAAACAAGGAGCCAACCAAGATTTCTTTTAAACTTCTAAGTTGATATGATGTGGTACTGATAAGAGTGTATATTTTGTATATTTAAAATGGAGAGTTCTATAAATGTTAATTACATTTACTTGTTCCAGATCTGAGTTCAAGTCCTGAATATCGTTGTTAATTTTCTGTCTCATTGATCTGTCTAATATTAATGTTGAAGTCTCCCACTATTATTATGTGGGAGTCTAAGTCTCTTTATAAGTCTTGTATGTCTGCGTATTCCTGTATTGGGTGCGTATATATTTAGGATCTTTAGCTCTTCTTGTTGTTGCATTGATCCTTTTATCATTATGTATTTTTATTATTCAGACTATTGTGTTGGTTTTTATTTTAGTAATTTATTTTAGTGATTAAAAGCTTGGTTTTAAACTCCTTACTTTTAATTGTGCCACTTAGCTACCAATGGTTTTGGGCAAGTTACTTAATGTTTTCAAGCCCCAGTTTTTTCATCTTTAAAATGAGATTGTTGCTGGACTTACATGATATGATGTATGTGTAGTTCATAAGTCAATCTTTGGCACAGAATGTCTGCTAAACATGCACTACTGCTAACAGTTATCGTGCCTGGCGGTCTTAGTTATTTATTAGGTCATTTCTCAAGCATCAACTTTTGGGACTGTGAATTTCTTTTTACATCTTAAGAACATTACAGCTTTGGACTCTCAGTACATCTCAGAAATAGATAGTATTTGTCAAGTCCCTTAGGAATTTGGGCCATTTTCTTGTTTGCGTTAAGGAGGCCTTAGAAATAACCATTCCCTTCTTCCAAGAGGTGGAGTTAAAATTAGTAACAAGGCGATGGAAAAGTTTTGCTGGCGAGTTCTTTTCATTATACAGATCAGAGGGTGGGATAAATAGAAATGTTGGGCTGCGACGTTTTCGGCCTAAGCATGACCGCTGTGCGGGTGCTCTGCTTTGGAATAAAGTCTCCTCTTTGTCAAGACTGTTTCATGGCTCAAACTCCCTCCTGAGCATCTGTGGCTGGTCGCCAGGTGGCTCTCTTGACCTTTGACCACCTTCGTGTTCTTCTCTAACAGTGAGGAAAGGCTCCTGGGCTCCTTTCTTTGGACTCTGTGACAGGAATTATAGTAGAAGCTACTTGGGGACCCCCCTTGGGAGTTGTGCTGCTTGATTTGCAGTTCTCTGAATTGCTTTTCTTTTATTCACTCTCCAGGAAGCAGGTAATGGTGAGAAACAGCAGGTACTACTAGTTAATTTATGTCTATCTCTCTAGCTTTAATTTTTTCAGGAAAAATACACACACACACACACACACACACACACACACACACACACATATATATATATATATATATATATATATGTTTATTTATTTATTTATTTTCCCCATGAGACAGAGTATTACTCTGTCACCCAGGCTGGAGTGCAGTGGCGTGATTTCTGCTCACTGCAACCTCTGCCTCTGGGTTCAAGCGATTCTCTATCTCAGCCTCCCAAGTAGCTGCGACTACAGGCGTGTGCCACCATGTCTGGCTAACTTTGTATTTTAGCAGAGACAGGGTTTCACCGTGTTAGCCAGGATGGCCTCGAACTCCTGACCTCTTGATCTGTCCGCCTCAGCCTCCCAAAGTGCTGGGATTACAGGCATGAGACACCGCACCTGGCAAAAATGCGTATTTTTTAAAAGCAAAATGATCTCAATTTGATGGGAGCCTTTTAACTTGATTCACTGGTCTTATGGTATAACAGAATATAAAAAGAAACTGCAGCTAAAGTAGGCATGGATTAGGCCACCTGACTTGGTTTTCAGTTGCTGAACACATTTCTCAAAGGTAAAAGCAACGCCACGATGCCTGCCTCGCTCCTGTGTGGAAGAATGAGCCCACCGAGTTCATCTTAAATGTGGAGGTGGAGGGAGGTTAGCATCTGCCCAGGACCTGCTCTCTGAAGACTGGGCAGGTAGAACTGGCTGCAGAGAAAAGCTGAGTGAGGGATGGGACTTTAAAGGCAATTTGAGGAGTTGTAGGAAATAATATCCTATTTTACATATGAAGAGCCAGGCTTAAAGGGACTAATTAATTTTCCCCAAAATCTCAGGGCTAGGTAGTGAGAGGGCTTGTATGGGAAGAAATTTATACTTGGGAACTTACATGCTCAGTGGCTGTGGAGTATGAGGGAGCTTTGCTTTTCTTGGCAGGAAACCAAACCAACTGCCCTTTCTTCACATAGCTCAGTAGCTCACAGAACTGATCATTCCAGCCTTGGGATTGCCTCCTTTGGCCTCCTGTGGGATCATCTGATGAGCAGCTGATGGATTTTAAGGCTCTGCCTGGATCAGGTCCAGGTCTGTGAGCCATTCAGTTTTCTTCCAGGTAGACTAAGGTCATAGACTTGTAGACTTCAGAGCAGCTGTGATTGCTAGCTCAGATCAATGCAGGTACAATTATATCTTTTAAAAGTGTCTCTTGAGCCCTTACCATGTGCCAGGTAGTTTGCTGTGTGTAGGGATGTGGCAGTATGTCAGACAGACAATGAAGGCCATGCTCTTACAGAGCTTCTATCCTAGGTTTTTGTTTTTTTTTTTTTTAAATATAGAGTCTAGCTCTGTTGCCCAGGCTAGAGTGCAGTGGTACGATTCTCGGCTCACTGCAACCTCTGTCTCCTGGGTTCAAGCAATTCTCCTGCCTCAGCCTTCCAAGTAGCTGGGATTACAGGCACATGCCACTATGCCCAGCTAATTTTTGTGTTTTTAGTAGAGATGCGGTTTCACTGTGTTGGCCAGGCTGGTCTTGAACTCCTGATTTTGTGATCTGCCTGCCTTGGCCTCCGAAAGTGCTGGGGTTACAGGCATAAGCCACCACATCTGGCCTATCCTAGTTTTTATAGCAGACTTTTCTCCCCTGCACCTCCCAGTCTCCTTGTTTAGTGTGTGTTGTTACATGTGTTGTTCAAGATCATGCTGAGAGTTCATTATGGAGCTTCCTTTATAGCTCATTTTTGTACTGTCTCCAATGTATTGAATAGTATAGGTGTTTGAAATGAATTTTTTTTAAAAGAACTGAAATAAAAGAAATGCATAGAATAAAATATTTAAACAGCCTAAAAGTTTGCAGGGTGAAAAATAAATCCTAAAAATAAGTCTTTGCTCCATCTGTATCCCCCCAACCCTTTTGCATATATTATCTCTTAAACCTTTTCTCAAGAGGGCACCACTGTGATCAGTGTTCTCTGTGTCCTTTCAGGATTATGCTATGCATATACATGCTTATGCAGTATATCTTTTTATTTTTGGATGGAGCCTAGCTCTGTCGCCCAGGCTGGAGTGCAATGGAGTGATCTTGGCTCACTGCAACCTCCGCCTCCCCGGTTCAAGCAATTCTTCTTCCTCAGCCTCCCAAGTAGCTGGGATTACAGGAGCATGCCACCACAGCCAGCTAATTTTGTATTTTTGGTAGAGTTGGGGCTTCACCATGTTGACCACGCTGGTCTCGAACTCCTGACCTCGTGTGATCTGCCCATCTCAGCCTCCTGCAATATATCTGTGTATATAAAGCCCCTCCTTTTGCCCTTCCACAAATGAGAGCATGGATACTTGTTAGTACCTTGTTTTTATTGAAGTTAATGATTTTTAGGTTCTGTGGTTCCGTGACTGTTGAGTTTTTGTCTTACTCACAGATGACTGAGGAAGAACCAGTTTTTACTCTCCCACATTTAGCCATGAGGAGTGAAAATGGTGGACACAGTTAAGAAGCTATATGCCCTATTTGTCCTCAGTTGTTGGGAATGGCTCTATTACATTTATGGCCATGATCTGGGAGTTTTGAGTGGACCTAAAAACATATTTTGCTGTCATCAACTGTGATGTTTTTTCCAAGTTATTCTTCCATGGTCTTGTTCTGTGCACAGGAGATACCAAAACATATTTATCAGTATTCCCAAAGTTTAGACAATATGGGGGACCAGGGATTTTTGATTCATTTTTGCTTTGAATTGCCACCAAAGCTCTATCTCCTCCTACCACATATCACCCTGGGCAGGGGCCTCCCCCAGCGCCCCTTCCTATGTTGACCAGTTGACCCCACTGAATGAGAGCTTTGCTGTTCTTCCTCCTTATCCCTGTCAGCTGTTTGACATCTGCTGTTTTCACTGAAGAAATTCAGCAGTGTTGGAGGCTGGAGACTTTGGAGGACCCAAGGGGGCTTGAGGGAAGCAGAAAACGAAATGCTTTGAGACATGCTTACCTACAGTTAGAAAGAAAATGGAATTAATGGTTATAACTAGGATTTTAATTTTTCTTAATTCGTGCCTTGAGACCTTGAGTTCTACCAACATTAAATAGCTTAAGTTAAAACAGTGCCTATTTGCTGTAAGTTACAGGACATAGGGTATTTTAGTCACTCCACCAGATAGGTTTTAGAATCAGGCTCCTTGCACTCAAGATCTTGGCTGTCACTTTTTAGCGATCTAGCTTTGGGCAAATTACTCAGTCTATGATGCCCCAGCTTCTCCACCTGTTAAGTGGGGACAATAATAATCATAATAATAATACTTCATAGGGATGTGTTCCTTGGCACTAAATAAGTGCAAAATAGGTTAGGTGTTAAATTACTACATCAGGTGAGCCCCGTTTAAACACTTAGCCAGTACAGTGTTATAATTTATGTTTTTGATATTTCATGATTCTTTCGAAGCTCAGAGAGGCCAGGTTAGACATAACTTATAAAGTAATAGCAGTACTTTTCATTTGATACTCAAGTGGAGGCTTATTGAAGACCAGTTAGTTGAACTCTGTCTACCTCACAAGCCAGTAGAGAGGCAATATCTAACTTGTTCCATTTTTCTTATTAGAAAGAGATGGTAGTATTCAGGGTAATACGGTATTCTGCCTGTAGCTTAGTGTAGACATGAAATCAGAAGTGTGTTGAGAGAGTAGGGAACTGCTGAATTGCATTTAAATAATTTCCAGTTGAATCCTTCTTTTTCCAGGTACAGAATAACTTTTGATGCCATTTACATTCTACTTGGAATAAAGTGCTCTGATTCTACCATCCCAAAGGATGGTGAATCACAAGTGTTCACTTGTTGTCACTTGGGAAATCCATTGTTGCTAAATACATGAGTACATTTAAATTGCTGTGGGAATATAACCCAGTTAAGAACAACCTTCCGACTTCAGTAAGATCCAAATCTAATGTCAGAAGATTCAAAACTGTAAGGAGTGCAAAATTTCTCATTGGTATTTTTCAATAAAGAAGATAATATAATTTGCAGGAGTATGCATTTCTGTCTATGCTACTTTAAAAAAGCGATTTCTATTTTGCATGGAGAAAAACACCTAGAAACATTATTTTTTCCTGAATTGACCCACATACATAGAAAGTTTCTCACTATTCATATGAAAAAATTAAGGTTTTAATTATTTAGCCCGCTCCTCAAATTGGGGGTTGTAATATGCAACTCATGGAAGATGTAGTCGTCGATAAACATAAATAATGCCCAACCTTACTAATAATGAAATAAATCCCAACTGCGATCACTTTTTGCTTCTCTGTTGGCCAAGATGAATGTTAACACTAGCATGACCATATAACTCACATCCAAAATGAGGAGGTAGCTCACACCTGTAATCCCAGTGCTCTGGGAGGCTGAGGTGGGAGGATGGCTTGAGGCCAAGAGTTCAAGACCAGCCTGAGCAACATAGTGAGAGCCTGTCTCTACAAATGAAAAATTAAAAATTAACAGGGCATGTGGCTTACACCTGTAGTCCCAGCTACTTGGGAGGCTGAGGCAGAAGGATTTCTTGAGCTCAGGAGTTGGAGGCATCATGCCACTGCATTCCAACCTGGGTTGACAGAGTAAGACTGTCTCTAAAAGAGAGAGAGAGAGAGAGAGAGAGAGAGAGAGAGAGAGAGATTAGAGTTTACTGAGAATAAAAGGGAACACCGTAAATAATTATTCTGGGAAAACATATACAAACCAATACCTCCCAGGCAAACTGGTTCATGTGTCACCTTGATTAAGTGAGTACGTGGAGATAGACACTGTCACACACCAAAGCAGGGAGGCTACAATGGTCTAGACCTTTGTGGTGGCAATCTGGAACTGTAAAAACTTAAATATGCACTCTTTGACCAAATTATTCCAGTTAATAAACATCATGCATAAATGCAAAGATAATGTTCAAAGTTGTTCACTTCAGCATTATTTATAATACCAAATAACTGGAAGCAACTTTAAATATCCAGCAGTGGGGGATTAAGTCAATGAATTATGCCTTATTCATTTAATAATGGCCTGTAAATGCCAAAGATTGAAGTGGATGCTGGGTGTGATAGCTCACACCTGTAATCCCAGCAGTTTGGGAGGCTGAGGCTGGAGGATTGCTTGAAGCCAGAAGTTTGAGATCAGCCTGGGCAGCATAGCGAGACCCTGTCTCTACTAAAAAATAAAAAAAATTAAAAAATTAGCTGGGCATGATAGCGTGCCCCTGTAGTCCTTGCTACATGAGAGGCTAAAGTGGTGACTTTAACTCCATGACATAAGCCCAGGAGTTCAAGGTTCCAGTAAGCCGTGATTGTGCCACTATACTCCAGCCTGGGCAACTGAGAACCTGTCTCTTAGAAAAAAAAAAAAAAAAGATTGAGGTATCCTTGAAAGACACAGAGCATCTACTGTACATTATTAGATGAAAAAAAGTTTTAAATTATTCTAGTTGTGTTTAAAAATGATATGCAGCATGCCTCTTTTTTTGCGGGGGGGCAAAGCTGATTGTGTAAGCTTCCTCTCTGCACGTACTAAGCTCCCTCAGGGCTTCGGCAGTGTCGTTGGATGGTGTCTTCTTGCCCTTTGCCAAGACTTTGGATGGCACCTTGTACATAGTTGGCCCTCAGTGATTCCTTAATAGGTGTAACAATATGGCATTCATTTTGTTATTAAAAGAACCCTCTGCAAATTTGTTGAATTCTAGTTCCGAACTGCTTTGAAATATGTTTAAAAAATGATTCTGTAATTTTAAAATTTTGTAGTTCAAGTTGAGTTACTGACATTCTTTTTTGTCAGAGTCTCACTCTGTCACCCAGGCTGGAGTGCAGTGGTGCAATCTCGGCTCACTGCACCTCCACTTCCCAGGTTCAAGCAATTCTCCTGCCTCAGCCTCCCAGATAGCTGGGACTACAGGTGTGCCACCACGCCCAGCTAATTTTTGTATCTTTAGTAGAGACGAGGTTTCACCATGTTGGCCACACTGGTCTCAAACTCCTGACCTCAAGTGATCTGCCTGCCTCGGCCTTCCAAAGTGTTGGGATTACAGGCATGAGCCACTGCGCCCGTCCAAGTTACCGAAATTTTTAATTAATATTTCAGTCTTTAAATGACTTTGTCATATTTGTTTTCTCCCCCATTTCTTAGATATACTTTGACTTTGTAGTGTTGTATTTGCAGGGCTTACCCTTTAGAAGCGAATTTAATTCTTGCAGTTTTTAATCAGTTGACAAATGTTAGTACTGGGTCTTACCTTACGACTTAACCCCTCGTATGTGCATTAGAATCAGTGAGGCACCTTACAGGAAAGCAGAGTCCTGGACTGCAACGCCATAGACTTGGATTTAGTAGGTCTCGGGGAGGGGCCCAAGGAATCTGCAGTTTTTAATATGATTAAGCTGATTCTAAAGCAGGCTCTGCTGATCATTCTGAGAAACACTGATTTTAAAAGATTGCATGGATTAACCTAAATTAGCAAGAATCTATTGGGTTTGTTAAATAAACAAGAGCCTTTATTAAAATAAGAAGGTATTATTGTTAATTTATAAAATTTTAACACACAGTTCAGACCAGAGCAAGATTTAAAGGACCAAACACATTGTGCTGTGATCACATTAATCTACGTCTGCCAAGATGCCGACCGCTGCAGGCGGTACCTCTGCAGGACCATGGTGTCACACGCTCAGCAACCATAACCTGCCAGCGTGGAACCACAGAATGGTCAGTAGAGCCTGGAACAAGTTTCTAACTAAGAAGTGTGAGCCTTAAAGGATCATGGATTATTGGTGAACAATCACTTAAACGGAGCTGCAGGACTTCAGTGTTAATAGTGCTGTCATAATCTTAACTCTTTCTATAAACGACGTTCTCTATTTTATTTAAAAGTGTTCAAGAAAATTATTAATCCAACTATGTGGTTCCATAGCCTTCTCTTACAATGACATCAGAAATCAGTGTTGTGTAGGCGTACCTTTTTTTTTTTTTTTTTTTTTTTTTGAGAAGGAGTCTTGCTCCGTGGCCCAGGCTAGAGTGCAGCAGCGTGATCTCGGCTCACGGCAATCTCCACCTCCGGGGTTCAAGCAATTCTCCTGCCTCAGCCTCCCAAGGAGCTGGGACTACAGGCATGTGCCACCACACCCAGCTAATTTGGGGTATTTTCGTAGAGACAGGGTTTCACCGTGTTGCCCAGGCTGGTCTCGAACTCCTGAGCTGAGGCACTCTACCCGCCTTGGCCTCCCAAAGTGCTGGGATTACAGGTGTGAGCCACCGCGCCCGGCCTGGAGGTGTACTTTTGATTTTCCCAGAGACTAGACCCCCTTTAAATTATAGGTTTTTCACATCATTTAACTGTTTATGCAACCACAATGATTTCCCCTGAGAGAGACCCTGACAACGTTTCTAGTTTCTGCATTTCCTTTCTGTTGCCCGCCACACAGGTGGGGAGCAGAGAAGCAAGGGTACCAGAAGATGATCTCAGTGATGCTGTGGTGTCTCCGAGGTGACCAGATAGCCGTACAGCCTGGAGGTAGCTTTGTGGTCTTCCAAGTCTGGCTGCCTGGGATGGATTTCTTATTTTCTCATTACTAATTGTGTGGCACTGGGCAAATGATTGAACCTGGAAGCCTCAGTCTCCTCCTATGAAAATGGAAATCATCATTGATTCATGGAGTCATTGGAAATATTGAGTTAATGAACCCAGAGTGTGTAGCATGGCAGCACCTGGCACGGAGAAAGTGCTCTGCAGATGCCAGTACTATTATTATTAATCAGATAGACTTTTCCTTCCTTAACAGCCTACGCTTTGAGATTTTAAGTGTTTTCTGTTCATTAAGCTGCTTAGCCTCCTAGTTTCTTTTAACATGTTTCTAATTTTTAAAGGGATCAGTTTCTTTTTTTCTAGAGAATCCTTTTTAACAAGGCATAGGTATTCATGTATATATCCTAATCACAGACATATGGCAACTTCGGTGGAACCATAACATAATGATAGGATTATGGCTTTATCGTTATAAGATTATGTCATAAGCAATAACTCTAAAGAAAAAGACAAGCTCTTTGTTCCAGATAAATCTTCTGGGTGCGTTCTTAATTTTTATCCATCAGTCTTGTTTTATAAGCAACATGGTTGCACTTTGGGATTTCTGAATTGTGTTTTCCATGTAATGGAACTTTGCTTAATTTTTTCCAGCTTGAGCACTCACTTGTGTAAACTGTAATCACCAAATTTCTCCCCCCAAAGAGAGAGAGGTCAGGCTGGCTCCATGTGCTGTGGTTCCACGTGATGGCAACAGTGGGTGGCTGGGTGTTTCTTTCCTCTCCCACCCCCTCCTGTTAGCCTTTCCGGTGTATCTGCGCCCACCCACACAGGGTTTCTGACCTCTGCTGGACAATACGGAAGGCACCTGATAACATTTTTATCATTGTCCGGGCTTAAAGAAGTACCTGGAAGGTCATAGTGTTGCACCAGCAACATGCTGCCTTCTAATAAATGTGTGTTTTTAAGGAGAGACCAGAACTGCAAGTGTTTTAATAGATTAACTTTCCCTTTTCTGCTTAGTTTGTGGTATTAGCAGCAAGGACTTTAAGCAGCAATTTTTATTTTTTACTTCCTCTCTCAAAGATATTGCAGGCAGCGCAGTTTTTATCAGCTGCAAAGGGCAGCTGTTGAAGGAAGCTAATGTGATTGTTTAGAGCAGAGAACTGGATGACGGTAATGAGCAGAAGAGTTAACCTTTTGGAGCATACTGACTGCTTTTCCTTGTAGTAAGCATTGTGCATATGATCATCTCATGTCAAACCCCAGTAACCTACGAGAGAATGCTACAGAGACAGCCACGGTTCCACAGCTAGCAGTAGGGGTCTGGATTTGACTCTAGGCCCCTCCTTCTTAGCCAAGCCTGTATTCTTGCTTGCCCAGTTCTTAAAGCTGGTGAAGTCTGTGCAAAACACTAAAAATGAAGAGTTCTTCTAGGTTGGAATGAAAACTGTTACTGTGATGAAACATTACTTTCTAGGCCTGACATCCCTCGCCTTTGACTTTGTTATTTTCCTTAATGCAAAAATGTCTAGTTCTAAGGGAGCACATGAAGAAGAGACATAAAAATAATGGAATACCACACGTTTTCTAGATAATGCCCTAGTTTAAGGTGTTGCTTAGAAAATTCCCTCTCATTTTTTACTTTTTTTTTTCAGGGCCTTTTTTTTTCCCCTTTGAGACGGAGTTTCACTCTTGTTGCCCAGGCTGGAGTGCAATGGTGTGATCTCAGTTCACTGCAACCTCTGCCTCCCAGGTTCAAGCAATTCTCCTGCCTCAGCCTCCCGAGTAGCTGGGATTACAGGCATGTGCCACCATGCCTGGCTGATTTTGTATTTTTAGTAGAGACAGGGTTTCTCCATGCTGGTCAGGCTGGTCTCGAACTCCCAACCTCTGGTGATCCGCGTACCTCGGCCTCTCAAAGTTCTGGGATTACAGGCATGAGCCACCGTGCCCAAGGGCCATTTCTATATTTCTCCACCTCTGGCCTTTCTACCTTTTTTTCCTCCAATGCTAGAATGTTTATATGAATTAATTTCTACCTGAAAGAAGTTCCAGACTTCGTTCAGTTTTACAGTAAAAAGCTGCAGTTCTTAGACAGTTTTGGCAATTCAGTGCAGGATATTACTTATGTCATTATAATTAAAAACTCGATCCATGCTGTTTTATGGGACAGTGTTTCATTTCCTGTTTAGCTAAGGGGATAGAGATCCTTTACTCATCACCTCATTTGGGCAATAAATCTCCCCTCCCTCTCTTTCTTTCTGTATCTCTCATTCTTCCTCTCGGGCTCTATCTCTGTTCTCTTATAACCACTGAATATTATGGATGACAGAATGACAGAAGAGGGTAACATGAATAATAATAAGGCACATATCTTGAAGGACGAACTGTAAAATAAGTAAACAATGTGTTGTTCAAGACACTTCTACCAACTTCATGCTATTTCTTCATATTTCTGCAAGCTGGGTCTATCTCTGGTTTTGTTTAGAATTTATAGGGTACACACGATTTTGGCAGATTCGGGAGAACGCTTTGTTCCTTTACCTTGTGTAGGTTCACCTGCGTGGTGTGTATACGTCAGCATACTTAGGGAGCTCTATAATTTTAGTCTTGTCCCAAGTTATCCCAGTCTGTAAAACAGGAAAGTAAAAAGTCATAGGGCTGGCTGGGCACAGTGAGTCACACCTGTAATCCCAGCACTTTGGGAGGCCAAGTGGGCAGATCACGAGGTCAGGTGTTTGAAACCAGCCTGGCCAATGTGGTGAAACCTCATCTCTACTTAAAAATATGAAAATTAGCCGGGTGTGGTGGTGTGCGCCTGTAATCCCAGCTACTTGGGAGGCTGAGGCAGGAGAATCGCTTGAACCTGGGAGACGGAGGTTGCAGTGAGTTGAGATTGTGCCACTGCATTCCAGCCTGGGCGACAGAGCTAGACTCTGTCTCAAAAAAGAAACTCACAGATCTGTTCATTAAATGAGGCAGTTATAAAAAGCCATTTGGAAAGTCGGGAGCTGTTTTGCAAGTATGGGGCTTTGTTTGTAATGTAAGTGTAGACAGTGACAAGGGCCAGTTGTTAGAATGACTTAAAAATACAATCCAGAACACTGAAAGTACAATGAAGAGCTAAGATGGAATGTTTAGTCATTGTGTTCTTACTTGAAATCCCAACTGAGCTGTCTTGGATGGTCAGTAGAAACCTCTAGTCCTTGGTGGGGCTTTAGAAAGACACCTATGGAAGGCCATTCTTGCATTGCTGTAAAGAAATACCTGAGGCTGGGTAATTTATAAAGAAAAGAAGTTGAGTTAGCCTGCAGTTCCGCAAGCTGTGTGAGCATGGCACTGACATTGCTTGGCTTCTGGGGAGGCCTTGGAACTTTTACGCATGGCGGAAGGTGGAGGTGGGCAGGCACATCACTTGGGGAAAGCAGAAGCAAGCGAGAGAGAGCGGGAGGGGCGCACACGCTTCAGCAGCCAGATCTTGCCAGAACTCTTGGAATTAATTATATTTTTACTTAAATTTCTTTAGACTGAATCTAGAAAAAAAAAAGTGTATAATGGTGGAAGGAATGGGTTGGGATGGGTAAGAATAGATTATAACTCTTCTGTGTTTTAAAATATGCAGGCAGATTAATATGTGATATGATGTTTACCTTTGGTTAAAGATCTACTTTTTGTGTTTTCTCTTGCAGCAGTGACTTGACTTGGAGAGCTCTAAGAGACTGAAAACTTTCAAGATCTAAAGTTGCCTAGGGAATATTTTTACATATTTTATACAATTTCTATCATGGAGTCAGCAGGCACGTGGATCAAACCTAAAAGAGAAAATTACTGCTGTGCTGTATACAGAATTTAGTTTGCTTTGAAACAAGTTTTGGTTTAAAGAGTCTGCTGAAAAATGTATTATACTTCTGAGGAAGGAAAGAGCTGTTTGTATCTTCTCAGCCACTCCCAGCCTCTATCCTGCCCAGCCCCAATCCCAGGCCTTGGTGTACACACTGTAGTTTTTCTATTATGATCAGTATGTAAAGTGATACTATTCATGTACAGTCTGAGCTTATGATTGGTGTGTGTATGTATGTGTGTGTGTGTGTTTGTGTGTGTACACATGTGTGCGTGTGAGTGTGTGTTTCTCTTTTTCCAGTTCCCACATCCTATTTTGACACTGGTTGTAAGAAGATCTTCATACATACAGGTTAGCTGTTACAAAAGATAAAAGATGAATCTTCAGTGGTAAAAGCTCAGTGGAAATCATCTAGTCCGCCCCTGAGGAGTTGATTCCCCAAGACACCATGGAGTCAGATGGGACCAGATGCTAGACTTGGGATTCCTTGGCCACGAATTCAGCATTCCCTCCTGCCACCACCATGCCACTCCTACGTGACTTACAAATTTTGAGAAGGTTTTCATATCTTTTTTTTTTTTTTTTTAACTTTCCCTGAGTGATTCTTGGTTAATCCATTGAATAAAGGAGAAAATGGTTTTGGACACAAATTTGTTTGGACAACCCAAGACGAAAACAAAAGAATCCTGTTTCTCATGCGTGATGGGCCTGCACCTACCTCTGGCATGTTCTTCGTGTGTGTCCTGTTTTCCATCTTGTAACTAAGGCTCATTATTTAAAACACTCTTAGCAGTTACTTTCCCTTTAGGCCTGGCCAACTTTTCTTCTTTTTTTCTTTTAACTGTACATTTTACAAAACACCTGAAAGGACCCAGAGACATAAATAGCACACAATTTTATGGTAGGTCTGGGTGAGCGGTGGAGGAGGCCGGTTACGAGGGCTCCAAGACCTGCCTCCATGTCAATGTTGAGGGCGCCTTGAGCACTTCTTTTATTTCACACAGAAAAAGCACATCTTTCGTTTGCCTCCCGAAAGATGATTTCTAAAAATATACTTCAAAGTATTTACTGTACATAGTCTTATATGATTCTATTTCCAGCATCAAACTAAAAGTTTCTACCTTTTAAGTGAATGGGAAATTCAGTTTCATGCGATTTTTTACTGACAACTAATAGATGCCGTGTATATACATTCATATACACAGTGGACCTGAGAAAGTCAGTCTGGAAATAAACTTCACTGAGATCCAGAAATTAGCAATATAGTACTTTTAGGGGTATATATTACTGTAAATATATGTGCAGTCTAGGCTAATAGTTTTAATTAAAAACAAATAAGAAGTATACTTTTTTTTTTCTTTAAAAATATGGCCTCAAAATGGTGGGGGATAAAATGTAAGAAATTCTTCAGCTTTAATTATTTTCCCATCTGATTCAAGTCAGAGCACTTTCTTTTTAATAGCAATACAACCGGCAAGAGAATACTCAAAAATATTTAAAATTGTATTTATACCGAGTACGTTTTAAATATTTTCTAATACTTGAGCAGTTTTTGTCTGGCAGGCTTCCAAATATGCCAAAAGTTAGGCATTCAATATTTTCAACACATAAGCTTTTTACTGGTTTATACTGTACTATCTGATGAGAATCCCTAAGTGTTCCCAAAGCAACTGATGTTTACAGGTCTTGTGTGTGTTCTCCTTCTTTGTAAGAATGGGGGAATCCACAACAGACTTACTCTAGAAAACACTAATGATGGACAATTTTTTGGTGTTGTTAATGAGTTGGCTACTACCTTGATGTAAAATTTTGTAAAGGAAATTTTTCACCATTTGGAGTGTCCAGTGTATTTTTAACTGTCTGGTTTGTACTTTTATGACTTTTGTACTACCAAAGCAGAGTTAAAAATAAAAATGTTAAACGCAGCACGTTGTCTTGTGAGCGATCCAGTTGTTGGTGCCTGGTACACTGGATGTACAGTCGTGGGAGTGTAATTATTGAGCTTAATTTTTTACAGTGCTGAATTTCTTGTGTCTTGCAATATCACATGATCATTTGACTGACTTTCCTCCTGGGATTTCCCCTCCTGGAGTACCCTTTCCCCTAACACAGGCATACCTTGGAGATACTGTGAGTTCAGCCCCGGACCACTGCAATAAAGAAAATGTTGCAATCAAGCCAGTCACATGACCCTTTTGGTTTCCCATTGCATATAAAAAAGTTATGTTTGTACTAGGTGAAGTATATGCAATAATATTCTGTCTAAGAAATGTACCTACCTTAAAGTACTTTATTATGAAAAAAATACTAATGATAATCTGAGCCTTCAGCAAGTCATAATCTTTTTGCTGCTGGAGGATCTTGTCTCATTGTTGATGGCTGCTGACCAGGGTGGTGGTTACTGATGTTGGGGTGGCTGTGGTAATTTCTTATAATAACATAGTGATAAAGTTTGCTGCACTGATTGCCTCTACATTTCATGAAAGTTTTCTCTGTAGCATGCAGTACTGTGTGATAGTATTTTACCATAGTAGAACTTTCAAAATTGGAGTCCAAAATCATCTCAAACTCTGATGCTGCTTTATCAAATAAGTTGATGCATTATCATATTCTAAGTCATTTGTTGTCGTTTCAACAGTGTTCATAGCATCTTCACCAGGAGTAGATTCCATCTCAGGAAACCACTTTCTTTCTCTGTTAAGAAGCAATTCCTCATCTATTCAAGTTTTATCATGAGATGGCAGCAGTTCAGTTCAATCCTCAGGCTCACTTCTGATTCTAGTTCTGTTGGCTGTTTCCACCATATCTGCAGTGACTTCCTCCCCTGAAGTCTTGAACCCCTCTAAGTCATCCATGAGAGTTGGAATCAACTTCCATACTCCTGTTAATGTCGCTATTTTTACCTCTTCCCATGAATCCAAAATGTTCTTAATGGCATCTCGAATGGTGAACTCCTTCCAGAAAATCTCAATTGACTTTGTTCAGGTCCATCAGAGGAATCACTGTCTACAGCAGCTCTAGCCTTATGAAACGCCTTTCTTAAGTAATTAGACTTGAAAGTAGGAATTAATCTATGTAATTGAGTAATGATATAGCTGCAGAATGGATGTCGTGTTAGCAGGCATGAAAACATTTATCTCTGTACATCTCCAAAAGAGCTCTTGGGTAGCTGACCAGGTCCTTGTCAATGAATTATTATTTTGAACAGAATCTTTTTGTCTAAGCAGTAGGTCTCAACAGTGGGCTTTGAATGTTCAGTAAGCCATGCCGTAACCAGATGTGCTGTTATTGGGCTGTTTACAGCTGAATCAGTATAGCGTAATTCTTAAGGGCCTTAGGATTTTCAAAATGGTAAATGAGCACTGGTTTCAACGTTGTTGGCTACATCAGCCCCTAAAAAGAGAGCCTGTGCTTTGAGGTGTTGAAGCCAGGCATTGACTTCTGTCTAACCATGAAACTCCTGGATGTCATCTCCTTCTAAATCTGGTTTTTCATTTAGCCACCTTCATCGATGCTCTTAGCTAGATTTTCTGGATTACTTACTGCAGTTTCTAAATTAGCACTTGCTGCTTCGCTTTCTACTTCTATATAATGGCAATGGTTTCTTAATCCTCATGAACTGGCCGGGTGCAGTGGCTCACGCCTATAATCCCAGCACTTTGGGAGGTTGAGGCAGGTGAATTGCTTGAGGTCAGGAGTTTGAGACCAACCTGGCCAACATGGTGAAATTCCATCTCTACTAAGAATACAAAAATTCGCCGGGCATGGTGGCACTGGCCTGTAGTCCTAGCTACTCAGGAGGCCGAGGCAGAAGGATCACTTGAATCTGGGAGACAGAGATTGCAGTGAGCCGAGATCATGCCACTGTACTCCAGCCTGGGCCACAGAGCTAGACTCTGTCTCAAAACAAAAAAAAAATTTTTTCCATGAACTAGCCTTTGCTAGCTTTCAACTTTTTTTTTTTTTTTTTCCTGCATTTTCCTTACTTCTTTCAGTCTTTATAGAATTGAAGAGTTAGGAGTTTGCTCTGTATTAGGCTCTGGCTTAAGGGAATGTTGTGGCTGGTTTGATCTTTCATTAAACCACGATAAACCACTGAATCTGTCTCCATATCAGCAATAAGGCTGTTGTACTTTCTTATCATTCGTGTATTCACTAGAATAGCATTTTAAATTTTCTTCAAAACTTGCTTTGCATTCACAACTTAGCTATTTGGTACAAGAGGCCCAGTTTTCGGCCTGTCTCAGCTTTTGATATGCCTTCCTCAGTAAGCTTCATCATTTCTAGCTTTTGATTGAAGGTGAGGTGTGTGTGACCCTTCCTTTTACTTGAGCAGTGAGAAGCCATTGTAGGGTTACTAACTGGCTTAATTTTAATACTGTGTCTCAGGGAATAGGGAGGCCTGAGGATGGGGAGAGAGACAGGGGAACGGCTGGTTGGGAGAGCAGTTGAACACACATAGCATTTACAGATTAAGTTCATTGTTTCATGTGAGCACGGTTCCTGTCATCCCGAAACAATTACAACAGTAACATTAGAAATCACTGATCACAGAACACCATAATAGATAAAATAATAAAACTTTTGAAATATTTCAAGAATTATCCTTATGTGACCCAGGGCCACAAGTAAGCACATGCTGTTGGAAAAGTGCTGATGGCTGGGTGCGGTGGCTCACACCTGTGATTTCAGCACTTTGGGAGGCCGAGGCAGGCGGATCATGAGGTCAGGAGATGGAGACCATCCTGACCACCATGGTAAAACCTTGTCTTTACTAAAATACACACAACAAATTAGCTAGGCCTGGTGGCACACACCTGTAGTCCCAGCTACTCGGGAGGCTGAGGCAGAATTGCCTGAACCCAGGAGGCAGAGGTTGCAGTTAGCCACGATCACACCACTGCACTCCAGCCTGGGCAACAGAGTGAGACTCCATCTCAAAAAATAAAAATAAAAAAAAAGAGAAAAAAGTCAATCTGCTCTACTTGCAATGTTACCACAAGCCTACAGTTTGTTAAAAAACCAAACAAAAACAAAGCAAGAAAATCCTGCAATATCTGCAAAGCACACTACAGCAGAGAGCAATAAAATGAGGTATGCTTGTCACTACCTTTTAAATTTGAAGTTAATTTTGGACTTACAGGAGAGTCGCAAAAGCAGTCGAGTTGATGTAAACCCTTCCCTCCTTTTCCCCATCATCTTAACCATAAAAAAGTGACCAGAGCTAAAAACGTTAACAGTGGTACAGTACCACTCACTCAACTACGACGTTCTTCGCATTTCGTGTTGGCAGCATGATGCTGCGTGTCACCAGTGATGTCAGCCTTCGCCATTGCCCAGGGTGGTGTCTGCCAGTTCCATTTTGGTAAAGTTACTATTTTCCCCTAGTAATTAATAAATATTAGAGGGGAGATACTTAGAGATTAGGCAAATATCCCATTTCTGCTTAAACTTTCACACTTTAATTTTGCCACCTGTATGAGTTTTTAGGGGTAACATAACAAATTACCAAAACCTGGATGGCCCAAAACACAGAAATGTATTCTTTCAGAGTCTGGAAGTCCAGAGCCTGAAGTCAATGTGTCTGCAGGGTTGATTCCTTCTGATATCTCTGGGGTGTAATCTGGCCCATGCCTCCTTCCTCGCTCTTGGTAGTGGCTGGCAATTCTGGGCATTCTGTGCCTTTTTCCCTGTGTGAGGTGAGTCTTCTCCTCTTAGAAGGACACCAGGCAGTGGGTTTAGGGTCCACTGTAATCCAGTATGACTCCATCTTAACTTGATTACATTTGCAGAGAACCCATTTCCCAATAAGGTCACATCCACAGGTCCCAGAAGTTAGGACTTCAACATCAACAGGTCCTGTGGGGGACATCATTCAATCCACCACACCAGCCACTGGTGGATCTTGGCTGCAGTGGCTGTCTGTGGTAGGAGCTGTTTCAGGTTGGTGCCCATATACTTTGATGTGGCTTCATCCTTTTCTTTACTTTTCTCCTTCCCTCTACCTATTACACACCCACTCTTTCTCTCTTTCTCGCTTTCTCTTTTTCTTTCTCTTTCCTTCCTTCCTTCTTTCCTTCCCTCTTTCTAATCTCAACTCACTGTGACCTCCGCCTCCCAGGCTCAAGCAATTCTTCTGCCTCAGCTTCCTCAGTAGCTGGGATTACAGGCATGTGCCACCACACCTGGCTAATCTTTGTATTTTTAGTACAGACAGGGTTTCACCATGTTGGCCAGGCTGGTTTCGAACCTCTGGCCTCAAGTGATCCACCCACCTTGGCCTCTCAGAGTGCTGGGATTACAGGTCCTTTCTTATTTGAAAGCCCTTTATTACTTTCTGGTACCACAAGATGCTCCAGGTTCATCCTTTCTTGCATTTTCCTCGCCTGAGCCCTGAAATCAACCATAACCCAAGGAACCCTGGTTCCTTTTATTGGACCGTGATGTTTAAAAATAAGGAGCACTAGGTGTACTCATTGATGCTGGGATGTCACAGCTACCAGGCACCCTGTCCACACATCACATACACACATCTTTATGCATTTTTGTATCTATCTGTAAAACAAAAGCACATGTCCGCACTGGGACCTCTGCCTCCCTCCGGTCTTGCTCTGTAGTACTTGTTCTAACCTTCCTGCTTTCCTTATTTCTAACTTTCTTCCTCTACAGTAAGGAAATCTGGCTCTTATTATCTATGATGTTTTTACATGTTTAATCAACCCTAGCATACATTTAAGTAGTTTGAAAATACATTACAGGGAGAAACACATTTGCCAACTGAAGTACAGAGTGTGTGTGTGTGTGTGTGTGTGTGTTTCTTGTTTTACCATATTCAGCGAAAACTGTATTTGCCAAAGCTACTTAGGTCGGCTCCTTTGTTACCCACCCCTTTCTGCGTGGTAATGTGACTCATTTGTAACACAGAGTCATTTGTCACCGTCTGCATCCCATCTCTCCTTCATATCCTGGTTGAATTTTCTAAAATGTATATACAGCAAACTTCACTATGTGTGGTGCCTCATAGGATTTTGATCTGGAGTGTGTGTGTGTGTGTGTGTGTGTGCGTCCTTAAAAACAGGATGACCAATAACAGCTATGCTGAGAAAGCAGAAAGGTCATTTGTGACCAAGTCACAACATCAGAACCAGAAACTCGGCTGGGCGGGGTGGCTCAGGCCTGTAACCCAGCACTTTGCAAGGCCGAGGCAGGTGGATCACCTGAGGTTGGGAGTTTGAGACCAGCCTGACAAACATGGAGGAACCCCATCTCTACTAAAAAAACAAAATTAGCCCACCCTGGTGGTGCATGCCTGTAATCCCAGCTACTCAGGAGGCTGAGGCAGGAGAATTGCTTGAACTGGGAGGTGGAGGTTGCAGTGAGTCAGGATTGTGCCAATTGTACTCCAGATGAAACTCCATCACAAAAAAAAAAAAAAAAAAAAAGAAGAAGAAAAGAACTAGAAACTCAGAATGTGTGCACTAGGATGGATGTTAGGAATTCCCCAACTGCCTATTTTATAGTTGAAAGGGGTCACCTGGGGTGATGGGGTTTGTTTTTTATTAACTGGCCTTTCTGATATCCCCTCTAGTACGTGTGTAATGCAGAATAGGGACATTTGGTCACTAGTTGGCTTTCATGTCTTTCTCGGCTCATTAGGGGAGTAGTGGGCAGCTGGCAATGTGGCACATATGCCCCTTCTGTTGCCTGGGATGACAGATGCTAGTCTTGCCACGCTGGCCCTGAACAATTGGGTCAGCAATCTTCCCGCCCTGGCAGCTCCTGGGAGAATTTGCCAGGGGGCCTGTCCATGGCCGTGAACGCTCCTGCACGTCTTTCTCAAATCTGTCTTGACATCCAGGCTTCTTCCACCCCAGTCTGCTATAGTGAAAAGGTGGGAAACCCTTCCTGCGTCTCACTCGGGACAGTGGAGTTGGGGGCTTGGAAATGGGGCTCCAACTCTACTGTGCATGTGTGTATGTGTAGTATCACTGAGGGCTTCTTGTGTGGTCAAAGAGGAGTATGTTTTATATCTGAGGTTTGACTTGCCAGTTCGTAGATCCTCTGACCCTTTTGTCTGGGAGTGTATACATATTGGTTCTATCCAAGGATTCCCTTCTCTCCTCATCTTCCCAGGAACATGCTGCAGGACTTCTCACATCTCCCCAGGGGTCCCTCCCTGTAGCTCTAAACACCTGAAGAACACCTGGGACCTTTTTGTCTTGGCCATTTGGTGGCTTGGCCGGGTGGGTGCAGCTGCCCACGCGGTTCAGCTGGTGTCAGCCCTGCCGCTCCTTGCGCAGAGCTGGCCCTTCGCCCCCCTCTGCTGGCGGAATAGGAGAGCTGCACAGCCGTTGGGGGTTGATGCTGTGTCTTCCCTCGTGCCCTCGTGTGCAGAAAGTGCTTGTGATTTTTTGCTGAATGAATAAATAAACAAAAGCCCACCTTTAAAAATGAAAGACTACCATTAGCTATTTTATGAGAGTAAAGGTTCAAGTCTAGTTTTTTTTTTTTTTTTTCTAATCATTTTCTGACGCTGCCGGTGCGTCTTTATTTTTTTCTCATCAGAAGCTTCAGTTTCTTCCCTGGGAGCTTGCGTCCCTGCAAGTGTTACCTGGATACCGGTGAGAATGATTCGGTTCCGTTTTGGAGAGAATCCCGTGCCCTGATGCTGTCGCGGCAGCGGTGTGACTATGGGGAGTGGTGTGGTCTCAGAGAAGTAGGCATGACCTTGCTGTTGCGTTTGAGCCCCAGCTCTGCCACTCGCCACTGTGTGCTATTGAGAAAATTATCTTTCTGAGCCTCGATGCCGTCTGTAAAATGACCTGTCTCACAGGAGTTTTAAGGATCAGATAAATGCCTACAAATTCACTGTCTTCACATCCATCCCTACTGAGGGCACGACAGCTCTAAGTGGCGTGTTCGGTAACTTGGTGAAGGGTCTATGTGCGTCCGGCCCCAAAAGCTGATCAGTGTGGCTGCAAATGATCCAGCACACACAGCTTTGTTCCATAGCCTTGTGGGAGAGCCACAGAGTAAAAGAAGGTCCAAGTTTTGAAGAGGCAGAAGTGAAGGGATAGAAGAAAGACCAAGGACGATGAGGCAGTGTGTGCCATGGGTGGCCGGGACGCCATCAGCCCAGTACACTCCCTCCTGGGAGTGATGCATGACGCCCTTCTCCTCTGGGGAACTCCTTGACCCTCCCCCTCCTTTTCTTTTTTCTTGAGACAGAGTCTCCCTTTGTCACCCAGGCTGGAGTGCAACGGTGCCATCTCAGCTCACTGCAACCTCTGCCTCCTGGGTTCAAGTGATTCTCTAGCCTCAGCCTCCCGAGTAGCTGGGATTACAGGTGCACACCACCACACCCAGCTAATTTTTGTATTTTTCGTGGAGAGGGGGTTTCACTATGTTAGCCAGGCTGGTCTCGAACTCCTGACCTCAGGTAGTTCACCTTAGCCTCCCAAAGTGTTGGGATTACAGGCATGAGCCACCGCACCTGGCCTCCTTGCCCCTCTTTGAAAACTAGACTGCTCTGCAGCTGGACATACCCGGGTGGGCACATAGAGCACACCTGGCCAAATAGAGCCCCTCCCTGGGATGTTTGATAACTTGGTGAAGGGTCTATGTGCGTCCATTCCCCCATGGCTGATCAGAGCGACCGTGAATGGCCCAGCACGCACAACTTTGAGTCGAGCTGAGCTGGCAAGTTTCTTGCTGCGGAACTGAGTCACAGAGTTCCATAGCCTCACGGGAGAGCCCATGAGGGTTCCCATGCCTAAAGCTGCAGCTTTAGCCACCAGAGCAGTAAATCATTTTCTCCAGCAAACTGGGGCTGGAAGAAATGGTTTATTGCTCTAGTGGCTAAAGCTGTAGGCTAAGGGGGCTGGTGGAGACCAGGTTCCTGCTGTGCAGTCTTCTTTCTGGTGTGAGGAAAGGGAGGGAATACTGGTTGCTTTTCTGTTTTTTTTTTTTTTTTGAGACAGAATCTCACTCTCTCACCTAGGCTTGAATGCAGTGGCGTGATCATGGCTCACCAGAGCCTCGACCTCCTGAGCAGTCCTCCCACTGAGCCTCCCAAGTAGCTGGGACTGCAGGTGTGGGCCATCATACTCAGCTACTTTTTTTATTATTATTATTATCTTTCGGAGAGACAGGGTTTTTCCACATTAACCAGGCTGGTCTTGAACTCCTGAGCTCAAGCAATCTACCTACCTCAGCCTCCCAAATTGCTGGGACTACAGGCGTGGGCCATTGTGCCCAGCCTGGTTGCTTTCAAGCCCCAGATTCAGTTGTCCCCAAGGCCTAGTTGGCCTTCTGAACTTCACTAACATTTCAAGGAAATTATTTTGTTATCTTGTTTGGGTTTCCGTCATTTGCAGCCAACCAACCAAACCAACAAAAAGAACTCATGACTAATGCAGTTATTTGCAGAAAAGTAGATATAGGAGGGGTTGGAGAGCCACATGGAAGGCAAGGCTCCGGCATCCAGCCCTGCGGCTGAGACTTCCTGGAGCTGCTTTGAATCCATCGTCAGAAGCCCTGGCCATGGTGCGGTCTCTGATGTGAAATGCCTCCTGTAGACAAACCCTCTTCCCTTTATTGCCTCAGGAGAGTCTCCAATCACCATCTTTCCTGGATTGGCACAGAGCTCATTCTTACAGCTCCCAATCAGAGCACAGATTTGGCATTCAGATGCCTTTGACCACCTGTGATCTTAAACTCTTTGGACCCAGTTGTCCAACTATAGACTGGAGATAACAGGTGCCTTTTCGGGTGGCTGTGAGGATAGTGTGAGCTCAGACTTGTAGTGCACTCAGTAGAGGGCCAGCATAGTCGTGCTCACTCAGTGGTCTCTGAGATGAAGTGGAACAATCTATTGGCTGCATAAATGCCAAGTTCCAACCCTCCGTAGTGGAATAAATGATGGGGTTTTTGCCATTTGAGGGTTAGTTTTTGATGTTTCTGCTACAGTCACATGGTTTAACATTTGAAGGTGGGTTGGGGAAGGAACCAGGTACAAGACGTAACTGCAGCTGCAAAGCCTCTGGGGCCTGAGGTTCTCCTGATGCCAGGTCAACTGCCTTATTGGAGAGAACGACTTTCTTGCCTTGACTAATGTTGAATGGACCCAGATCTACCAGCCAGGGAGCATGGTCTCTTCCTGTTTGTTCAGGCTGAAATTTTATCTTGCCACTTTTATGACAAGATGTGCATGTAGTATAGACATCTCAGTGAGTTTAAAAGTAACTCAATTTATTTTCATTCCCAAGTTAATCTAGCTGAGAAATTATAGCCAAAATACTCTTGAAATCATAACATTATACCCAAATTGCAAAATGTATGGGTTTAATTATTACAGATGAATATCTTAGTGTTGACCAACTCAAACAAAAACTACACACACACACACACACACACACACACACACACACACCATACTAAATAAAAACCAAGCCAGACACAACCTCTCCAAAATAACCAATCAACCTTCCCAAACTTTCCATGGTTTCTGTTTTGTATTAAAAATGCATTTTATTTTATAAAAACTTATTGGGGCAAGAGGAAAGATAAAAGAAAGGGTCAATTTTAATGCTATAAATATTCATTTCAAATGCAACATGACTTAAAATTGAAAGGATAAATTCCCGTGTGTTCTGCAATTGTTAAATTATGAAAATAATGAGAATAAAAATACAATAAAATTGAAGTGCCCTCAAGATGCATTTTTGCCTTTAGATGATTATTAATGATGTAGGTAGAACAGAACTTACCCCATTTAGAAATTAGTATTATTAGAAGTGATTCAGACAGGTTTGGTGGGTAGCAACGAAGATCTAGTTATTTAAAAAAAGCATTGAGTGTTACTCATGAAAGTGGTCCAACGACCTTCACTGGGCAATAAAATTACATCTAACTTTTTTTTTCAGCTCATTGCAACCTCTGCCCCTGGGTTCAAGCAATTCTCCTGCCTCAGCCTCCAGAGTAGCTGGGATTACAGGTGCCCGCCACCAAGCCTGGCTAATTTAGATATTTTTAGTAGAGATGGGGTTTTGCCATGTTGGCCAGGCTGGTCTTGAGCTCCTGACCTCAAGTGATGCACTGGCCTTGGCCTCCCAAAGTGCTGGGATTACAGACATGAGCCACCGTGCCCAGCCAAAATTACATCTAACATTTATTGTTTACTTCGTGCTGGGTATGTGCTAAGCAGTTTGTATCACATTTAAATCTCATAATGGTCCAGAGAGAGGCATGGCCGTCACGCCCACTATACAGATGATGAAACCGAGGAAAGGACTCTTAAGCAATGTAGGGGCTGTCCATGGGTGGGGACCTATGGCCCCTGGATCTGCCTCATCCTTTGTAGGGAAAGGAACCATGGTCCCATGATTGCTATAAAAGTACCATTGACAGTAGACATTCTCAGAGATTTTACAGATGAAGCTGAAGCTGTCCTCATAGGGTTAACGAGAATTCTGGATTAAGCATTAATCAGGCTGTACTTTGGCCCACTTCCTTGTAAGCAAAAGTCCTGCCGTAGCGCTAGATCCTAACCATCTGCATCCCCATTGTTCCACAGATAGGATTTCTGACATTAGACTCACAGAGCTTTTGTTAGAATTGCTTAAGGTGTTTTACAGACCCCAAATTCCAGTGAATGCGCTGACAGCCAACCAGTCTGAAGACCACCCACAGACAAGTGGGATCAGCATGAGAATACACTCTTCATCTCCCTGACCCCTGACTTCTTCCTTTCCCGTTCCGTTCTGTGGCTTCACCCTGTACTCTTTGACCAATCAACTATCCCCTGACTTCATCCTGCACTTTTTGACCAGTCAACTATCAACACACTTTGGCTCACTCCAAACTTTTAAAATCCCTAGCCCAAAACTCCTCAGGGAGACAGATTCAAGGTTTCCTTCCGTCTCCTTGTTCAGTGGCCCTCCCATTAAACGTCTTGCTCTGCTGCAGCCCCGCGTCTCAGCTACTGACTTGCTGCAGATTGGAAACAGACCCATTATGGTTCCAAGGCCTTGACTAACTTTTCTATTCTTTATTAAAATCTTCCTTAGAACCAGAACAAAACCCCCTTTTATTCCCAATTGACAATACATAAAAGTTTACATATACAACACTGCGTTGTCTCACATTGTGATTCAGCCCTTATTTTTGTCTAATGGCAATGTGGATGTTGCCACAGAGAGGTGTAATACGTCATCTTTAAAAGCACTGGTTTGTACTTCAATCTGGGTTCGGCTGAGATTCTGTCCTGTCTGGCGGTGTGACTCTGGATGAATGATTTCGCTGTTTGAGTCTCCATTTTCCCATGTGTGAAATGGGGACAGTCCTACCTACGACTCATAGCATCATGGTAGACTTAAGCAGGATGATTCACGCGCAGGACTTAGAACAAGCCTGGCTGTACTTAGTGCTTAAACTTAGCAGTATTTAAAAAGTTAAGCTATATTTATATCTATAAAAATACTAATAAACAACACAATACCAAAACCCATGACTTGATGGCTCCTAGAAGTGACTGGATACCATTTCTACATTAATATTTGGCAAACTATTTTGAAGTAGTGTCTTTGCAGATTTTTTCTCTATACCTTTTTTTCCTATAAACTTTTTCTTTTTTTTTTTTTTTGAGACAGAGTTGCACTCGTTTCCCAGGCTGGAGTGCAGTGGCACAATCGCGACTCACTGGAAACTCTGCCTCTCGGATTCAAGCAATTCTCCTGCCTCAGCCTCTCAAGTAGCTGGGATTACAGGCACGCACCAGCGGCCCTAGCTAATTTTTGTATTTTTAGAAGAGACTGGTTTTTGCCATGTTGGTCTGACTGTTCTTGAACTCCTGACCTCAAGTGATCCGTCCACCTTTGCTTCCCAAAGTGCTGGGATTACAGGCTTGAGCCACCAAGCCCAGCCCCTATAAACTTTTAATTAAAAATCCGCAACAGTCTTTGATGGTTTGTCACCCAGCTTATGTCTTATGCCATGAAAACCTTAGAGCCTAGATCTTGTGTCTTCAGAAATTAGTAATTTAAGGCTTTTGTTTCCTTTCTAAGCATCAACATCTAAACAGAGAGAGCAGCACAGACCAAGGACCTCTGTGGCCTGTGAAATCTTCCTGATTTATGTAAATTCTGAGTGTTGAGTGCATTTGCAAGTGGGCTTGTATTATAAATGCATGGTTCACACTCATGTGTATGCTCTACGTGCTTTCGAAAATACTAGCCCAGTTTTGTCTATTTACAGAGAGCTTTTATACATACCAGTTCATTTGATCTTCTAAACAAGGTTTCCAAAGTAGGCTTCACATACCCCAGTGGTGTGAAAAAAATATTAATGCTCTAACTGATATGTAATTGTTACCTCATCTTAGTATTGCTAAATACTATAAGGCATATATTAGTAGAAAATAGTATGTTTGTAAAAGTGCTTATGTTAAGGGTGTGTGCAGTATTTTTTATTGATAACTGGTGCAAGATAAAAATAAAGGTGTGGCAATCCCTGTTAGTCTTAAGTGTTTCTCTTAGTGCAGAGAATTACTCACACCAACGATGTAGATGCCAGGGCTCCACTCAAGACCTAATAAGTCTGAATCCCATAGAGGTAGGTCCAGAAACCTGCCTTTTCAACAAGCACGCCACATGCCTCAGGGGCACACTGAAATTTGAGAATGTGTGCTTTCAACTCTTAGATATAGGAATAATCCCCATTTCACAGATGAGAAAAGTGAGGCTCAGAAATGTTAAGAAACTTAAACTCAAGGTCACATAGCGAACATGAGGCACAGCCAGATTTCACCCCAGGTTTATTAGGATTCAAGAGGCACCTGTGTGGAAACTACCAGGCACATGCCATGTGGGCAGGGCCTCTGAAGACCTGGAGGTCACGATGCCTGGCTGCAGGTGTTTCTGAAGAGTCAATCCTGGATTCACATTTTTTTTCCTCATCACTAGGAGCCAAGAGAACAATGAGATCTCGGTGTTATTACACAAATATACATCCTTTTTTTCTTCTCCTCCAGGATATTTTATTTTTTGAGATGGAGTCTTGCACTGTTGCCCAGGCTAGAGTGCAAAGGCACGATCTCAGCTCATTGTAACCTCCACCTCCTGGGTTCAAGTGATTCTCCCGCCTCAGCCTCCCTAGTTGCTGGGATAACAGGCACCTGCCACCATGCCCAGCTAATTTTTGTAATTTTAGTAGAGACAGGGTTTCTCCATGCTGGCCAGGCTGGTCTGGAGCTTCTGACCTCAGATGATCTACCAGCCTCAACCTCCCAAAGTGCTGGGATTACAGGCGTGAGCCACTGTGCCCAGCCTCTCCTCCAGGATTTTAGAGATTGAGTTCAAAATGATTGAAAAATGAGGTCAGCCAAGCTCCCTGTTGCTTGGCCCCAGACACTGGTTTTCTTAAACTTTTTGTCTCAGTTTGGGATTACTGTCCACAGGGTAATGTGGATTCATTCTGGAGATCAAACCTTTAGCAGCTGTCCAAATTTGGCTCTGTCCACTTTTCCGTACACCACCATACAAGCCTCATTATTCAAATACAGCAGCATAGACTGAGAGTGAAGGGCCTGAATAACGAAGACAATTCCTAATGTCTCAAATTCCCATGGATTTGTGCTCCCACATCCTTTCTGTCACAATCCATAATTAGCATTCAGAAATCCTGGCCCGCTGCATGATGTTCCCCCAACCAGACTGGGAAAAGATTTTATTATTTCAGTCAACAAAAATGTATTGAGCCCTGCCTTTGGGCCGTACCCTATCTTAGGTCTCAGGCCAAAGGCATTCACTTAGTATAGTCATTTCACTTGAAAAAAATTGCTAATAGTGGACTCCAAGTGACTAAATCTACAGGTAAGCATCATCTACGACCAACATGTTGACTTGCATAAAATGTTTCTTAAAGTGGCTGGGAGTGCTTTGGAAGTCAGCAGACCACTTAGGTGTGGTTTCTGTAACCTGAGACGAGTAACTTAGAAATTTAGGAAATAGATAAATGAACTACTTACTGTTCTATTACTTAACAGGGAAAGCATTTACCATGAAAAACAGATGTCAGCTTGTCTGTGTTTGTCACCAACTCCAAAACAGAGGATTTAAAAATGCATGAGGTTTAGAGGGAAGAAAATGAAACAAAATGAGAAAGCAACAATTTCTACATTTTCATCATAAAGACTGGCTGTGTGAAAAGGAGTGCCCTTGATGGAGTCAAGTCCAAGTCCAGGAAAGGAGGCTCCACCCTGTGTTGCAGTCGTGACTGTGTTCTACCTGCCGCATGGCTGCACACAGATGACCAGACCAGGGAAGTCAGGAGATCTTTGCTCTTGTTCTTGCATTTAGTGTCTCATTTGTTCTTTCTAAGGCCTCCCACTTGAAGGTACAGATGAGAGAGGTAGGAAGAGAGCAGAGAATCAGAGAGACAGGGCGGGGCAGAGGGAGGAAAATGACGCACGCCGGCACTGACTGAGCGTGGACAAATAGGTATGTGCTATGTAAGAAACCCAGAATTCTCTTCATTCTTTTGGGTATCTGGTTTTTCCAGTTATAACTATTCACTACATCTGCTTTGGTAACCAGGAAAAAAATTTAATTTCATACTTATATGATAGTTCGTTTTCCCCAGTAATCTGCCAGGTACGGTGGCTCACGCCTGTAATCTCAGCACTCTGGGAGGCTGAGGTGGGTGGATCACGTGAGATCAGGAGTTCGAGACCAGCCTGACCAACATGGAGAAACCCTGTCGCTACTAAAAATACAAAATTAGCTGGGCTTGGTGGTGCATGCCTGTAATCCCAGTTACTCAGGAGGCTGAGGCAGGAGAATTGCTCGAGCCGGGGAGGCACAGGTTGTGGTGAGCTGAGATTGCACCATTGCACTCCAGCCTGGGCAACAAGAGTGAAACTCCATCTGAAAAAATAAAAAAAGTTAAATCTAACTTCTTAGGCTCAAGAAACCTATGTGTAACATATACATAAAATAATCTTAATTCAAAATCGGGATTTAACATGGTAAGTATCCACCTGATGCAATTGCCTAAGGTTCACGGAGAGCTGTGAAGTCAGCGCCTAATCACAGTTAGTGCCTTCCAATCAGAGTGCACCTGTGCTTTCAAAGTGTCCACAACGTTTGAAAAGTTTGGCTTTTTTCAACCTCACTTTTCTGACAAGAGTGGCACTAAGCTGCAGAAAGAAGACACTACGCACATCAGCGTGCTCAGGCAGCTCGCAGTTAGACAACCCGGTAGATCAGGCTAAAAGCTGGACTTCCTATTCAACCTAAGGATTTTTTAGTTTCCTCTGATTTCCTTTGGGGGAGCCTGGATATTGGAGTGAAGATGAAAGGGTCCAGAATTACTTTGAAAGAAGTCTTGATATTATGAGCCCTCTGTAGACTTTTTTGAAGCAGTTATTCATAAAAAAGAATCTTTAAAACTAGAGAGCTGTCAGTTACGGTGAACTCTGCAGCTGTTCTAAAACGTAAAATTATTCACATATGTAAATGCAAAAGTGTGTGTCTGGGTAAGAGAAAGAGACTTGTCTGCCCCGCTACCTTCCCCTGCCCGTTCCTTGTCGGAATTTTCTTCTTTCATCAGGTTTGGAGCTATCAAAGGCATGTTGTGGTAGCTGTCCAGTCCTCCCTTCCCTGGACCAAAGGTAGAGGCCCCTTTGGTGTCACACTGAATGTACAATCTTCCAATCTTTTGCAAACCAGCTGTGTCCCAGGCTTTTGAGACCTGCAGTGGCAGAGACTGTAAACTGACCACCTCAAAACTCACTGTTCATTTCCCCTTCTCAGTAACTGCATCCTGAGTTTATTTGGCAAGGCCATGCATACCACTAGAAAGACACCTTTCCTAGTCTGTCCTGGAGCTAGATGTGGCCAAATGACCAGATTTTGACCAAAGAGGTAGATGTGGAAGGGATGAATTATACTTCTGTGCGGCCCTTAACAGAGAGGGAGTGGGGTGTTTGGCCCTATATTCTTTTTCCAACACAGAATGCAAATGCAATGACTGAAGCCACAGCAGCCATTTTGGACTACAAAGTGACCGTGAGGAGGCCAAAATGATTGAAGCAGCGTGGGTCACCGACACCGGGTCATTCACGCATACACCCTGGATCACCACCTGCAGATTTCTTTTACATAAAAGGTAAATAAACCTCTACGTGTAGGAAACACTCATCCTATGTAACTGAACATGATCCCAATTGATACACTTAGGAAATTATTGAAGGAACCAGGATTTTGAAATATTAAGTATTTGGTGTAGTACGTACAAAAGCAGGCACACCTCCAATGCAATTAACAATGCCAATTAAGGGCTCTGAGTGACCCTGTATATAGAGGTCAGTTGTGATGGCTTGTCATTATAATACCAAACAAACCGCGGGTAACGTATGTTCAGTAAGAATTTGTACGGGTGCCATCCTTAAAGGCACTGGAAGGCCAAGAAATCATGTTTTATATCAAATCATTACCAAAATGCAAAAATGACATTATAAACACTTCCCAGTATTAGCGTTTTCAGTTGTAAGGATGTAAAAATTTTTCTTAAAGGAACTGTTTTCAACTAGTAAGACATCACCTTTGAGTGCCTAATGTACCAAGCACTGTGCTAAACACTTACATCATCTCATTTAATCTTTACAAGCACATATGATTATCATTCTCACTTCACAGGTGGGCAAAGAAAAGGGATACGTAACATGCCCAAGGCCACAAAGCAAAACTGGAAATCAAACGAAATTCAGTTGGATTTCAATTCTGTGTTACAAAACAGCAAACTAAAGCATCTTTCATGCTTTTTATTTTCTAGATAGTTTTGAGCATCCTGAATGCCTTGAAATTCTCCATTGAATTGTATCAGAATGGTTGTCCTTGTTTCTAGGAATCAGAAGGCTGAAATCGAGAAAGGCCTTGTTTGCCTTTAAGTTAAGATCAGGACATTTAGTTACAGCATCAAGTTTAACTCAAGGGAGAGAAAGCCCAAGCCCCCTTCCTTGTATAATTTTGTAGTCTAGTTTTTTTTTTTTTTTTTTTTTTTTTTTTAAAGAGATGAAGTCTCACTAAGTTGCCCAGGTTGGTCTCGAATTCCTGGCCTCGGCAATCCTCTCACCTCAGCCTTCCAAAGTGCTGGGATTACAGACGTGAGCCACCGTGCTTAGCTTAGCTCTTCCCATTGGAAGTAACACCCAGGGTCACTGACAGTCTGAGAAAATTAGAACCACCTTTGAGTTAAGACAGAAAGACACATATGTTGTTACATTTTAATTAGAATCAGACATTGAATGGCATAAAAACATTCCATATATGGCTTTGCTGTTCTGAAAGTCATGAACTTAAAATCCAAATATAAGACAAGCAGTTTTAAGACTTCTTTTGGCCAGCCTCCCCAATCCCAAAGGAGATTTAAAAGAAATAATGTAAAAAAGTTAAGGTCAAGGTGTTTTAAAATCACATCTCAGCTAATGACTAACCCTTGGTTTCCGGGGGATTTCTGCTCTACTGTGAAAACTGCTGAGCTTAACCCACTGTTGAACAACTGGTTAGTTATTAGTTCCCTGGTGATTGTCCCTCTAGTTAAGCCATGCTCTGGGGACACAGGAGGCACTTTAAGTGGGGTAGTTACCTTTTCCGGGTTGGGTACAATGTTTGGCTCTCAAAAACAAGGAAACAATTTACAATCAAAAGGAATGCTCTGTGATTGTGTGGGATCAAAGGTTGAGATCTTAGCGTATTCTCATAAACATCTGTACCAGGTGCTCAGAGACGTTTGAGGGTTGTCAAGCAGGCTGTTCCATTTCTGCATTTTCTGTGGATATGGGCACAGTGACCCACAGCTCACCTACACAGAGTGAACCTCCAGATACGTGACAAGCAGTGTGGGTCAGAGGCTGGCAATCAGAACAGATGCCGGATGTAAACAACTGGTAAGGCTGCACTGGCGGATGCTGGCGTGATCACCTGCTCTGCCTCTGGGGAGCAAATGCATCCACATGCTCAGCATGACACTGCTTACCCGCCTGCGCAAATCCCCTTCCCTAATCAGCCTCATCCAAATCTTCTCCTGCGGTAGCAGCTTCTAAAGCCGCCAGGGCCTCTGCCACCGCTGCATCCACGTCCACAATCTCCCTGTCCCCATCTCCGTTGGAGCCATGCGCATCCTCCTGCCTATTTCCCGAGTCAACCACAGGTATGACATGAGCGGGACCCTCCACACTAAAGCAGATGTTTAGAACTTCTGTTTCCACATCCTTATTCAATGAGTTCCAGCTTCTCCTCACAGAGAAGGGTGTACTCAAACCATGCTCCCCTACTGTGGGCTGAATTCCCTCTAGGGACTCCTCCTCAGTATGGTTCTTGGAAACACAGTCCTTTTCACTATGATCAACGTTGCCTCCAGCTGGGCCCCAATGCTGAGGGTAATCTGGGGCTGGTATCTGGAAGACACGCTCTTCTTGTACGTCCAAGGCACAACTTTCCACATCAGAAGGAGCTCTGGAGCCTCTGTTTGTCATGACCTGGGTCTCTTCTGAGGCCAGCAACACACAGTCCTGTTTCTGAGTGCCCCCTCCTTCCGGGAAGGGTTGAGTTGGGGGAATAGTATTTGTAGTGCTGGCCCAGGAGCCCCTGTCATCCTGGGAGGGACTGGGATTCCCAGTGGGCTGTGGGGTGGCAGCAGGGCCAACGCCATTGACACCGCAGGCATGGTGGTCCCCTCCAGCGTCCCCCTGTGGGAGCGGACCTTGGTGAGGCCAGCAGGGCTCCCGTAGATCAGCTGTCCTGCTGCTGCTATCAGTCTTCTTTGAGCCCTGTCTCTGAGGGTCATTTTTCTGTGCCAGGACTTCACCGCCCCATTTGCCTTTTAATTTAACAGTGTCATCTTCATCCAGCTTGCAGCTGTTGACTTCATTGACATAGCCAGGAGAGGGCACTTGAACTGGATCAAAGAGATAGCTGCAGGGAAGACAGTGAAAAGCAGTCAGGTCTGCTCCATCATTAATGCTTCCGACCACAGACCTTGCTTCTCTCTACGATTCCTGCTGATTTAATTTCTGTGATTAGTTACTCTTTTCAACCTAGATAAGTGTGTCTAAATCAAATAGATACGGTTGGTATAAAAATGTTTGATGGCTCCTGCCTGTAATCTCAGCGATTTGGGTGGCCAAGGTGGGTGGATCACTTAAAGTCAGGAGTTCGAGACCAGCCTGACCAACACGGTGAAATCCCGTCTCCACTAAAAATACAAAAATTAGCTGGATGTGGCGACAGGTACCTGTAATCCCAGCTACTTGGGAGGCTGAGGTAGGAGAATCACTTGAACCTGGGAGGTGGACGCTGCAGTGAGCTGAAATCGTGCCACTGAACGCCAGCCAGGGTGACAGAGTGAGACCATCTTTAAAAAAAAAAAAAAAAAAAAAAAAAAGCTGCTTCCAGAAATACATCTTAAGAAAGAAGAGAGCCAAAAGGAGGAAGGAGGGGTAGGGCATAAAGTAAAATACAAAGTGGTTCATAGAATTTTAAAATAAAAAATAATAAGTAAAACAAATGTCCACTAATAGGGCCATAAGGAGTACATCTTCTCGGTGGAATATTATGCCATCATTAAAATGATAAATATGAAGCCTGAAGTCACAGGAATGATACTTATAATACATTTTTTTTGAATAAGGACTAACATAACATTTTGATTACAGTAGAATAAAGCTTATGTATGTACGGGTCTAGAATAGAGCTACAATTAAAAAGGCAGTTTATTTGTTAAGGAAGCAAAGTCACCAGTGACATTTTTCCCTTTCATCTTAGAAGTTCATGTTCATGTCACTCACAATTTTATGAAATGCAATGTGGACAGAATTAAAAGCACATATGTGATTGGGGTGATTTATTTTCAGTGATGCCATTTCAGGCAGAAGCCCAGACCAAATTCAGCCTCAGAAAACGATGGTGTTCCCAACATGTTTTGAGAAGTGAGCAAAAAAAAGTTAACAAAATCTAGGGCACATGTTCTTTTAAACGGTATTATAACAGTTCCAACTCTTAATGTGTTGGCAGTGTTGACTGTGCCTCAAACTGGATAAATGCACTACTCAGTGCATTTCCGTGCATGGTCTCTAAAAGTGACTGCATGCTCATCACAACTTCCTCCACTTAGAAGTAATATTTCTCTTGCTTTACCTTTGTATTATTTTACAGCACCTGCACCCCATCTGGATTGCTTTCTGTTACCACCTGAAAAGAAAGTGTAAAAGGTAGAGAACACAGTGAGTGATATTTTAGTAGGAATTAAGTTTGCCTTTTTTTTTTTTTTTTCCCCTAGAGACTCAAAATGTATTAATAGAGTCACACATTTTGGCAGAAGGGTGACTACCACAAGGTTCAGAGAGGGCGCTGGTTATCGGGAACACCCCATCTCCATCAGCAGGTCAGAGTCTTCAGATGTTCACTGACATCTGCCTCTGTGTCAGACCTGTCTCCCAAACCTGGAGTTACGTGTTTCATCCCATTTGATAGCTGAGGAGCAGAAGGTAGAAGGACGCTACGTAGGCAAAGACCTTCTGCCGTTTTCTAATCTGTTACCTTCTGCAAAGGACACAGGCACCTGGCCAGGGCACAGCCCGCTGTGTGGCAGCAGCAGGAGCAGGAGGAGATTTTGAGCGGACTCCGTGCCAGGGCATCTGCTCCTCGAGGGTTAAAGGATGCTGGAATAAGATGGCGCATCGATTATGTCCCATGATTCAGACCCTGAGAAGTGTGATAGCCTGAGTCGTCGCACAAGCTTCTACCACCCTAAGTTGATCCTGTGTTGCATTTCCTGCTGCTGGGCCAATCTCAGCTGTGAGTTGTGGACCCTGTGCTCTTGCAGCTCAAAGACATGCCCCCAGCTGGGCACAGTGGCTCACACCTGTAATCCCAGAACTTTGGGAGGCTGAGGTGGGCAGATCACAAGTTCAGGAGATGGAGACCATCCTGGCCAACATGGTGAAACCACGTCTCTAATAAAAATACAAAAATTAGTAGGGTGTGGTGGCATGCTTCTGTAATCCCAGCTACTCAGGAGGCTGAGGCAGAATTGCTTGAACCCAGGAGGTAGAGGTTGCAGTGAGCCAAGATCGTGCCACTGTACTCCAGCCTGGGCAAAGAGTGAGACTCTGTCAAAAAAAAAAAAAAAAGAAAAGAAGTAAAGAAAGAAAGAAGAGAGAGAGAGAGAGAGAGAGAGAGAGAGAGGGGAAGGGAGAGACATGCCCCTTTGGGCTTCCTAGCAGAAGATGGACTCATTTCCCACCTGCCCACTGTCCCCTGACCCCTCCCCATCTCCCCATGCTGGGCTTTTCCTGATCATTTCCCTTGGAACAAAATCTTCTTTTCATAAGACTGACCATGTTGGCCTCTTCTTTCCTCAGAACATCCTAAAAGTGGTTGTGGAAGCATCTCTAAATCATTCTTCATTTCTAATATCTACAGCCTTTATTTTTTTTATTATTATTATTTGTCGAGACACAGTCTTACTCTGTCGCTCCGGCTGGAGTGCAGTGGCCCAATCTCGGCTCACTGCAACCTCCGTCTCCCGGATTTAAGCGGTTCTCCTGCCTCAGCCTCCCAAGTAGCTGGGATTACAGGTGGGTACCACGGTGCCTGGCTAATCTTTGTATTTTTAGTGGAGACAGGTTTTTGCCATGTTGGCCAGGCTGGTCTCAAACTCCTGACCTCAAGTGATTTGCCTGCCTTGGTCTCCCAAAGTTCTGGGATTACAGGCATGAGCCACTGCGCCCGGCCTACAGCCTTTAAAAAATGAGGCAAAGCAGAATCTGCATCCCCAGTCCCTCTGTCTCCATGAAACACATGCACTAGAAAGAGAGATCATTCATCACTGGCTGTGTTGCAGTCTCCCCTGTGGTCCCTCCTTCCTTCTTTCAATCATGGATGAATTCCCAGGGATGCTGCTTCATAAGCTTTTGCTCACAGTGAACAAGATTGGTGCTTTTTAAGAAGTTTAGAATGGCTGGTCAGTTAAAAGGGACTAGATTTACATTAAAAAAATAAAATCCACAAATAACTCCCTATGGTAGGCTGAAAAATGGCCCCCAAAAGATATCCACATCCTAATCCCTAGAACCTGTAAATAATATCTTATATGCCACCCCAGGCTCCAAATTAAAAGTGTTTGCGGAGGTGATTAAGTGTAGGGTTTTGAGATGGTACAGTTTGCCTGGTTTATCTGGGTGATAAACTAAACTCTAAATAAAATTAAATAAGTGCTTATGAGAGGGAGGTGGAAGGACATTTGATCACAGACAGAAGAGGAAGAGGCAATGTGACCAAACAGGCAGAGACTGGAGCAAGGAAGTCACAAACCAGGGAGCACTGGCGGCCCCCTATCCCTCCCTCTGAGCTGGAAGAGGCAAGGACCAGATTCACCCCTGGAGCCTCTGGAAAGAGTATGGCCCTGGTGACACCTTGATCCTTGATGCTTACCCCTCTATCAAGCCCACTGATACCAATTTCAGACTTCTCATCTCTAGAACTGGGAGACAATAAACTTCCATTGTTTTAAACCCTTGAGTTTGTAGTAATTTGCTGCAGCAGCACAGAAAACTAGTAACATCCCCAAATCATTTCATGCTTGAGGACCAAATTCGCTGTCCTTCCAGCTCTTCCTGGGAGGACCTGTGGAACGTGGAAGAGTCCCTTGGGCCAGCCCTGCATCTCCTGCCACCCTTTCTTTCCTTACCATGCTTCAGTTTGCTTCCTAGCATGTGTCACCATGGGACATTCTGTCATCGGTTTATTTGTTCGTGACCCATCTTTTCCACCCTTCTTCAAGTCTAACCCTCAGCACTTAAGATAGCAGCTGGTACACAGTAGGCAGTCAAATGTGGAATAAATGAACGATTTAACAGCTATATAATAAAAATGAAAGCACTACTGGCGAACCTTGTGTCTGTCTGAAATCAGTCAAAACATTTCCAGTTTGTGCCAGCCATGTCACCCAGGTGTTACGATGATGGGCTTAGGAGACAGAAAACCCTCATACTATGGGACTTTGGGCCTCAGCCACTTGATCTGTAAATGGGCATAATGGTATTCCTATCATATGGTGGTGCTGGGGGTTATATGAGCAAATATTCATAATAAGCATAGACCAGGGGTGTCTTACCTACCCCTGATTGGATATAGCATATTAAAGCACAAACCCCCTGCACTCCCCCCCAAAAAAGATGGAGGTCTAGTACACAAGAAAGATGTAATCTAGTTGCCAGGACCTATGCATAAAAACAAGAGTATTAACAATATAAAGTAGTACGTGTTTCTGGAATAAGGGCCAAATGGTATATTTCTATCAACTCTGACACCAGTTGAAAGACAGAAACCCCGACAGAGACTCAGCAAGAAAAAATTTCAGGCCAATATCCATGATGAACATAGATGGAAAAATCTTCAATAAAATACTGGCAAGCTGACTACAACAGCACATTAAAACGCTTATCCACCATGATCAAGTAGGCGTCATTCCAGGGATGCAAGGCTGGTTCAACATATGCAAGTCCATAAATATAATTCACCACATAAACAGAACCAAAGACGAAACCACATGATTATCTCAAATGATGCAGAGAAGGCCTTTGACAAAATTCGACAGCGCTTTGTGCTAAAAATCCTCAATAAACTAGGTATTGATGGAACGTATCTCAAAATAATAAAAGCTATTTACGACAAACCAAGAGCCAATATCATACTGAATGGGCAAAAACTGGAAGCATTTCCTTTGAAATCTGGCACTAGACAAGGAGGCCCTCTCTCACCACTCCTATTCAATATAGTACTGGAAGTTCTAGCCAGAGCAGTCAGGGAAGAAAAAGAAATAAAGCATATTGAGTTAGGAAAAGAAGTCAAACTGTCTCTATTTGCAGATGACATGATTGTATATCTAGAGGACCCCATCGTCTCAGCCCAAAATCTCCTGAAACTGATAAGCAACTTCAGCAAAGTCTCAGGATACAAAATCAATGTGCAAAAATCACAAGCATTCCTATACACCAGTAACAGACTTAAGGAGAGCCAAATCAAGAACGAACTGCCATTCACAATTGCTACAAAGAGAATAAAATACCTGGAATACAACTAACAAGGAACGTAAAGGACCTCTTCAAGGAGAACTATAAACCACTGCTCAACGAGATAAGAGAGGACACAAACAGATGGAGAAACATTCCATGTTCATGGTTAGGAAGAATCAATATTGTGAAAATGGCCATACTGCCCAAAGTAATTTACAGATTCAACGCTATTGCCATCAAGCTACCAATGACCTTCTTCACAGAACTGGAAAAAAACACCTTAAACTTCATATGGAATCAAAAGAGAGCCCGCATAGCCAAGTCAATTCTAAGCAAAAAGAACAAAGTGGGAGACAGCACACTACTGGACTTCAAACCATATTACAAGGCTACAGTAATGAAAACAGCATGGTACTGATACCAAAACAGAGATATAGACCAATGGAACAGAACAGAGGCCTCAGAGGCAACACAACACATCTACAACCATCCGATCTTTGACAAACCTGACAAAAACAAGCAATGGGGAAAGGATTCCCTGTTTAATAAATGGTGTTGGGAAAACTGGCTAGCCATGTGCAGAAGGCAGAAACTGAACCCCTTCCTCACACCTTACACTAAAATTAACTCCAGATGGATTAAAGACTTAAACATCAGACCTAACACCATAAAAACCCTAGAAGAAAATCTAGGCAAAACCATTCAGGACATAGGCATAGGCAAAGACTTCATGACTAAAACACCAAAAGCATTGGCAACAAAAGCCAAAATAGACAAATGGGACCTAATCAAACTCCACAGCTTCTGCACAGCAAAAGAAACAGTACTTAGAGTGAATCAGCAATGAACAGAATGGGAAAAAATTTTTGCAGTTTACCTGACAAAGGGCTGATATCCAGAATTTACAAAGAACTAAAACAGACTTATAAGAAAAAAACAAACAAGCCCATTCAAAAGTGGGCAAAAGATATGAACAGACACTTTACAAAAGAAGACATACACGAGGCCAACAAACATGAAAAAATGCTCATCATCACTGGTCATTAGAGAAATGCAAATCAAAACCACATTGAGATACCATCTCACACCAGTTAGAATGGCCACGATTAAAAAAATCTGGAGACAACAGATGCTGGAGAGGATGTGGAGAAACAGGAACACTTTTACACTGTTGGTGGGAGTGCAAATTAGTTCAACCATTGTGGAAGACAGTGTGGCAATTCCTCAAGGACCTAGAAATAGAAATTCCATTTGACCCAGCAATCCCATTACTGGGTATGTATCCAAAGGATTATAAATCGTTCTACTATAAGGACACATGCACATGAATGTTCATTGCAGCACTGTTTACAAGAGCAAAGACCTAGAACCAACCCAAATGCCCATCGATGATAACTGGACAGGGAAAATGTGGCACATATACACCATGGAATATTATGCAGCCATCAAAAATGATGAGTTCGTGTCCTTTGTAGGGACATGGATGAACCCAGAAACCATCATTCTCAGCAAACTGACACAAGAGCAGAAAATCAAACACCGTATGTTCTCACTCATAGGTGTTGAACAATGAGAACACATGGACACAGGGAGGGAAGCACTACACACTGGGGTCTGTTAGGGGGAAATAGGGGAGGGACAGCAGGGGGTAGGGATTTGGGGAGAGATAGCATGGGGAGAAATGCCAGATATAGGTGAAGGGGAGGAAGGCAGGAAGTCACACTGCCATGTGTGTACCTATGCAACAATCCTGCATGTTCTTCACATATACCCCGAAACCTAAAATGCGATAAAAACAAAAACAAACAAAAAAACAGATGTGAACACCAAGATACAGTTGACCCTTGAGCATGGATTTGAACTGTGCAGGTTCACTTATAAGTGGATTTTTTTTCTAAAAAAAAAAAAAAAAAGAAAAAAAGAAAAAGTTGGTATTGTTATATCCTGGAAAAGAGGTATTAAAAGAGTTGTGATTAAAAAAAAAAGATAGAAACCCCAATTACAACAACAGTTTCATAGAGAAAAATCACTCCCTCTATGGAACTATGTACACATGTGTAACATTTTACCTTTCAGGATACTCTTAAATCACCCCATTTCTAAAGCCCAGGATTTCGTCCCCAGCCTCTACTCCTCCTTTACTATCATTTTCTGCTGGTAATTCATAGATCAGGTAGAAAATAGGACAGGAGAGAGGCAGCACAAGCACCTCCTCCCTCTCCCTACCTCAATACGTCTCCTCTCCCTTCCCCTCCTGACCCTCCCCCTCCACAATCCGCTCTGAAATCCTGATGCTTTTCATGCCTGCAATAGTTTGTTTATCTTGGACTCTTTAAAAGCAAACAAACCAACAAACAACAACTAGTCAGGAGGATAGGTAGTAGGAAACAAAAGAAGCCAAAGAAAAGGAGAAAAGGGCTTAGAAGTGTTGGAGAAACAAGGAAGGCAGACTGGATTAAAATAATGTAACCGAAGCCATCATAAAACATTACTCATTGAAAAATCTCAGGCCAACTTTATGATGGTGAATTCAGGAGGCGTACAAGGGCAAGGCGAAAGAAAGGAGGAGAGAAAGACGGGAGGAAAGGAAGGAGGGGGGAAAGACAAGGCAGGCAAGAAAGGGAGGAAAAGCAGGCGGGCACATCCAGAGTGACACAGAGGCTGACCAAGATTGATCCCGGGGCACCTGGATCCCGCCCTCTGCTGCTACGGCCAAGACCACAGGAGCAGGCTGCGCTGAATGAAGTGACTGCTGAGATTTAACAGCCCCACTCTAAAGCTACCCCTTCCCTGTTCCTTAAAGAAGTCCACATCATTCGTGGCTTTTACGCTCCCCTCCTTCCCCGGGAAAACCACAGGATCCATCCTGTCCTTGCAAGCTGTGCAATGACAAAGGACGCTGTGGGGATCTCCTCGTTCAGAATCAGGTTTGCAGTTTGGTTCCTCCCCGGTGGACCTCCCATTAGGGCACACCACAAGGCTTTCCTACGGACCGGGTCCCATACCTGAGGGCCATGCTTCTGCGCCTCTCCGGAGCTTGGCAGGGACAGCTTCTTCCTGGTCGGAGGTTCAGACCTCTCTCACCTCGCCCTGGGTTTCCCTTCCCCAGCAACATTCCTTCTCTAGATCAGACGGACAGGGCTCTAATGTCCAAGGTTGTGTGACTGCTGACGAAGAGGGTGGGGACGAATATACTTACACCCAACCTCTGCATGCCTGTGTCTACGATTATTCTTCCTTATATGATGTGTCATATCAAATTTAATTCATTTCTTTTTTCATAGGTCACTCCCACTTCTACATCTTGCTTTTAGCAAGGACTTCTCCTTGAACTCCCGACCTCAGGCGATCCGCCCGCCTTGGCCTCCAAAGTGCTTGGATTACAGGCGTGAGCCACCATGCCCGGCCCTAGCAAGGACTTCTCCTAAGTCCAGGCGCAACAAAGACGTCGTCCAGGTCTGCCAGGCGATACACGGCAATGAGAAGCAATACACTCTTTGGACGTAAGAGTGGGTTCCAAAGGAACAGTCTATCAGCTCTCTTCCTTGCATCCCTTTTGGCGACAGCTAGCTTAAAGGTAAGAATTCAGTTGTTGGGTGCCCTTTATTACTGAACAAAATCAAAATTTGCTTTCTCTTTGGTGTATAAAAAAGCAACAGGCAAGCAAAGGGCAAATCCTTCACAACCACTGCTTGGTTTACACAGGGGAAAAATGAACACCATTAGGATGGCTGTGTCCCCTCATTGCTGCTGCAGCCCTGTGGAATCGGACTCTGTCTGGTATTTGAAGGCCATGCTAATGCCATGTCAGTCATGGGTGAAGCCTCCTTGCTAGGAGGGTAGCAATGGAAGTGGGGGAAGGGGGAAGTCTGGGGGAGCCCAGAAGTTTTCTAACCAGGCAGAGAAATTGACTGAGTATTCAATAGGAAGTCAAAGGCATATGGCATAGACTCAATCCATCTGGAAAGAGCTGCCTTTAAATAGTGACGGCGTTGAAGAATGACAGGGACATTTCAAAAGTACACAGGAATCCACTTGTAGAAGTTTTACTGTCCAAATGTGGAACAACTAGAGTATTAAAATAATTACTAATATATAGCATTATAGCCCATGAATAGAACAAGGACTTACGAGTCCACACTAAGATACATAAAGGGAAAGGGAATGCACTACCGTACAAGTAGAAAACCAGCTAACAGACATATGAGAAGTACTGGAACCAGAAAAATCACCATTGGATAGCCATTCATCATAATAATTGATGTCAGTAAGAAGTATCAATGGACGGTAGGACTAGTGGATGAAACTGTGAGGAGGACAGGATATTTAGTCTCAACGTAACTTCCCTCCTACACGATTAAGGATGAAATAGTATCCTTACATTAGAGAAACCTTTCATACGGCACCTTAACCAAGTAATCAAAAGTAATAGTGCCAAAATGAGATTAATCAATAGCATGTGGCTCCTGACAGGATGCACTGAGAACACAACCTCACCTCTGTGATTTCCTGACAAAAGAGCACACTCTGAGTTGAACCATGAGGGATATTCTGCAAAACAACTGGCCTGGACTCTTAAAACAATGTAATGTTACGAAAAAGCAAAGAAAGACAGAACTATTCCAAATTCTTGGAGATTTAAGAGACACGGCAACTGATGCTCTCTGCATGTCCTTCTTGCTAAAAGGTCACTATTGGCATAATCGGTGAAATCGGAATAAGATCTGTAGAGTAAGTAATGGTATTACATTGATGTTAATTACCTGCTTTTGAACATTGTACTGGGATGATAGATGAGAATGATTCTGGAGAGGGGTGGAACAAGATGCCCAAACAGAAGCCTCCGCTGATCTTCCCTTCATCAGAGCCAAATTTAACAAGTTTGGAACACCAAATTTAGCAACTATCATCTACACAAACAAGCACCGTATTTATAAGAACCAAAAATCAGATACGCAGTCACAGTGCCTGGTTTTAACTTCATATTGCTGAAAGAGGCACTAAAGAGGGTAGGAAAGACAATCTTGAACTGCTGATGCCAATTCCTTGGCAGTGGCTGCTGCATGATGTGGAGAGAGAATCCGTGTGTCTGTTTGGGGGAGGGAGAGTGCAGTGATTGTGGGACTCGGTGCTGCCCTATCACAGCAGAAAGCAAAACCAGGCTGAAGTCAGCAGAGCCACGACCCCCCTGCCTATGCACACACAGAGGGAGCAGCTGGACCAGCTCTAGCCAGAGGGGAATTATACATTCCAGTGGTTGGAACTTGAGTTTTGACAAGCTTGCTACCATGAGCTAAAGTGCTCTGCAATCCTAATGAACTGGAAGATAGTCTAGGCCATAAGAACTGCAGTTCCTAATCAAGACATCAGTGCTGTGCTGGGGCCAGAGCCAGGGGACCTGGGAGAGGCGGGGCGCCTGATCTACTGAGACACCAGAGTGGCTACGGGTGAACCTGTGCCATGTGTTCCAAAAACTCAGGCAGCACAGCTCACAGCAATGAAAGTGACTCCTTCCTTGTACTTGAGGAGAAGAGAGGGAAGAGTAAAGAGGCCTTTGTCTTGCATGTGGGATACCAGCCCAGTCACATTAGGATGGGGCACCAGGCAGAGTCATGAGGCCCCCATTCCAGGTCCTAGCTCCTAGATGACATTTATAGACACACCCTGAGCCAGAAGGGACTGCACTGCCTTGAAAGGAAGAACCAAGTCCTGGCAAGCTCCATCATCTGCTGAGTAGAGAGCCCTTGGGCCCTGAATAACCAGCAGCGATACCTGGGTAGTATGCTGTGGGCCTCGGGTGAGACGCTGAGATGCGCTGGCTTCCGTGAGACCCAGCACGTTCCTAGCCATGGTGGCTGTGGGGAGAGCTTCTACTTGAGAAGAGCAGAGGGAAGAGTAAAGTGGACTTTGTCTTGCACCTTAGGTACCGGTGGGGAAGAACACCAAGCGGGTTCTTGGGGTCCCTAATTCTAGGCCTTGGCTATTGAGTGGCATTTCTGGACTTGCACTTGACCACAGGGGAGCCCACTGCCCTGAAGGATGTGCCCTAGGCCTGGCAGCATTTACCACGAGCTGCCTGAGGACCCCCTTGGGCCTTAAGTGAACGTCGGCAGTAGCCTGGCAGTGCTTCCTGTGGGCCTGTGGTAGTAATGGCGATAGGGAGAGGATCCTTTGCTCGGGAAAAGGGGAGGGAAGAATGGAAATGACCTTGTCTTACGGTTTGAGTGACAGCTCAGCCCCAGTAGAATGGAGCGCCAGGTAGATCTCTCTGGTTTTCGCCTTCAGTCTCTAGCTCCCGCCTTGAACCATAACAGATTCATGGTTATGAGAAGGAACTGTTTCCCTCTGTTTAACCCAATTACTTACTGCCCTGAAGGGAAGGATGCTGCCTGACTGGCTTCAGAACTTGTTGACTGTAGAGCCTTAGGGCCTTGAGCAAAGGTAGGAGGTAGCTAGGTAGCAGTTACAGCGGGCCTTGGGTAGGACCCAGGGCTGTGCTATAATTTTATTTGTAGCTATTATAAATGTGATTTCTTTTTGAATTGTTTGCTCTTAACACATAGAAATGCTAGATTTTTGTATGTTGATTTTGTATCCTGTGACTTTACTTAATTTGCTTATTAGTTCTAATAGTTCTTTGGTGGAGTCTTTAGATTTTCCCATATATAAGGTCATATCATCTGCAGACAACATGGTGAAACCTCGTCTCTACTAAAAATACAAAAAATTTGCAAGGCGGGAGGATCACTTGAGGTCAATAGTTCAAGACCAGTCTGGCCAACACAGTGAAGCTCTGTTTCTACTAAAAAATACAAAAATTAGCTGGGCATGGTGGCAGGCTCTCATAATCCCAGCTACTCAGGAGGCTGAGGCAGGAGAATTGTTTGAACCCTGGAGGTGGAGGTTGCAGTGAGCCAAGATTGTGCCACTGTACTCTACCCTAGGTGACAGAGTGAAACTCCATCTCAAAAAAAAACAAAAAAGATATTCTGTATAAATTCGAGCATGGAAAAAGATCTTGGAAGGCAGCTCATCAAAAGTCTACCAAGTTTTCTGAATTTACACATCCTGTATATGTACTGAAGACCACATACCGTCCCCGTCCTAGGATGAGAACTCTGGAGGCAGATACAAGGTATAGTTCCTGTCCTCAGACTGTTGCTGATCTTAGAGAAGGACTCACAGTCCAGAACTTTGGGGCTTGTCAGCCGTCTGCCCTTCCTACTACACATGAGCTCCTCACAGGCAATGCTTCATCCAGCCAGCATCCAGCTTGCATGGAGCACTTCATTCTTACTACTCAAATGCAGGAATGCCTGGTGAATGACAGGTGGGAATGAAGGTGTGGGGGTATGAGATATCACAAACGATTTGAATAGAGGGTCTATACTCCTTTCCACAATCAAATCTCATACCATCCAGTGGTCCAAACTACAAGCCGGATGCAGGAACTTGGAGAGATGGGAGAGACTGTCGTTCTTCCTTCCCAGCTTGGGAAAACAGCAAACCTCCATTACGTAATTCCAAGGGTCAAGGATGTCCTGCTCCAAGGGTTCTATTCAACAACTTCTAATGTGGCTGCTGGGAAGTGGTTGCATTTATAGAGGGTGGAGTATTTGGAAGGGAGATGTAATAGAATGGCACATGTAAATTCAACTTCATCTTCTGCTAATGTTTAAAAAACATGGCCTGAGATTTCATGTAACCTGGTCAGAAGGCGAAGCAGACAAATATTTAGTGAGCCACTACTAGGGGCTGAGGTCCTGACCCAAGAGAAATCAGTGAAAACAACTACCAGGAGCTGTGCCACCTTTATAGAAGAAACTAGAGACTGCTCGTCCAACTTTATAGACAGTACTGAATCTATAGTTGAAAAACGACCAGAAGATAAATTCTTTGACTGCTCCATCTATTTTTTTTTTCCAGCATAACCATTTCCTAGTTTTCTGGGCAGTCTTTGAAAACTCAAGGGACAAATTTTTCTGATTTGTTTCCTTTTTTTCTACTGAGGCTACGCTTCTGCTATTTTGGAGAACTTGGAAGATTATATGCAGACCTTTGTTATCAGCATCCTGAAATAGTCCATTTCATGCATTCTCAATAGCCAGTGAGCCGGTGTGCTAGGACAGCCCTTTTCAGGGGAAAAAAACCTATAAACACATCCCTGCATACAAACATCCTGTCAAGCCCGGTGCCTGGCCTCAGTGTGGTTTTTTGTTGTTGTTGTCATTACAACATAGTGATAATGTCACTCCTTTCTTCCTCCTGTGGTCTTTACAATAGCATATCACAGTCATTTTCACGAGTCTGAAAAACATTTCACATGGCCCTTTCCTCTATTCAAGATCTGATACTATTTATTTTTCCCTATGTAGTAGTGAGCCTACTGTCCTTATGACAGGTGTGTGATGACTGCTCAGCTGTGTGCAGCATCACTGACCTCACAATGGCTTCACTGGGCTTTGGTGTACACCAGGCACTGTGCTAGGTTCTGGGGATACGGCGGAAATCAGGTGCTCCCTGGGAGAGCTTAGAGTCGTATTGTGTATGTGTGTGTGTGTGTAAGTATGAGACAGAGAGAGAGAGAGAGAGAGAGAGAGAGAGAGAGAGAGAGAGAGATATCGATTGATCCTGGTGAAGCAGGATGGCATTTAGATGAACATTTGGGAAGATTCATCACACCATCCCAGCAGTTCAGCAGAGTGGTTAGGTGAGTGACTTAATGATCAGAGTGGTCAGCAATTCCACCCCCACCACTTAACTAGCTTGCTGACTTCTAGGCAAGTTTCTTCCCCTCTGTGAGTTTCAGTGGCCTAATCCAGAAAATGTGAATGATCATAGTTACAGTGTATGAGGATTGTTTTGAATATTAAATGAGATAAGGATGCATAGTGCTTGCTGTAGTGTCTGGCATGTGGCCAGTACTTAATAATTACAATAAGCTGTTAACCGCTGAGTGTCTACTATGTGCCCAGGACTGTTCTGGGGACTTTCACCTTTCACGTATTAATACGTTTCAACTTTACCACAACCCTTTAAGGTGGAACCATTGCCCAAGGTTATAAAAGTTGAATTATTATTAATGAAGGTATTATTGCTGTTGTTTTTATTATTATAATTTTCCTGGCATCCATACTAGTAGGTTTTTTTTTTTCTTAGAGTCCGCTGGATTACAAAAGAAGCAGTTTCTGCTCCAGATTCTCTAGATTTAGGCTGAATTTTATAGGTGCAGTTGCATCAATTCACCAGTAGGTGGCAGAATATAGCAGTTATTTTTACTCCAATCTCAAGAGAAGAAGGACATGGTACAAGGCCTCAGGACCAGGCACAGTGGCTCATGCCTGTAATCCCAGCATTTTGGGAGGTTAAGGCTGATGGATCGCTTCAGGTCAGGAGTTTTAGAGCAGCCTGGCCAACATGGTGGAATCCTATCTCTACTAAAAATACAAATATTAGCTGGGTGTGGTGGTGCACCTGTAGTCCCAACTACTTGGGAGGCTAAGGCAGGAGAATTGCTTGAACCTGGGAGGCAGAAGTTGCAGTGGGCCAAGATTGTGCCACTGCACTCCAGTCCGTGTGACAGGGCAAGACTCCATCTCAAAATAATAAAAATAATAGAAAGCTTCAGAAACAAGAATTATGGGCTAGGCATGGTGGCTCACGCCTGTAATCCCAGCACTTTGGGAGGCGGAGGTGGGAGGGTCATTTGAGGTCGGGAACTGGAGACCAGCCTGGCCAACATGGTGAAACCCCGTCTTTACGAAAAATATAAAAATTAGCCAGGGGTGGTGACGTGCGCCTGTAATCCCAGTTACTCAGGAGGCTGAGGCTGGAGAACTGCTTGAACATGAGAGATGGAGGTAGCAGTGAGCTGAGATCAGGCCACTGCACTCCAGTCTGGGTGATGGAGTAAGACTGTGTCTCAAAAAGCAAAAAACAAAAAGAAACAAGAATTATGGCCCAAACAGTGCAGGTACTTTGCTATGTGGCAAGGTTAGAGAGTAGGTGATATGGTATTTTAGATGGTTACCGTATTAGTCAGAGTTCTCCAGAGGGCCAGAACTAATAGGACAGACATATATGTAGAGGGTAGTTTATTAGGTATTAACTCATCACAAGGTCCCACAATAGGCTGTCTGCAAGCTGGGGAGCAAGGAGAGCCAGTCCAAGCCCCAAAATGGAAGAACTTGGAATCCAGTGTTCGGCGGCAGGAAGCATCCAGCATGGGAGAAAGATGTAGGCTGGGAGGCTAGGCCCGTCGCACCTTTTCACGCTTTTCTGCCTGCTTTATAGTTGGTGGCAGCTGATTAGATGGCGCCCACCCAGATTAAGGGTGGGTCTGCCTTCCCCAGCCCACTGACTCAAATCTAAATCTCCTTTGGCAACACCCAAACAGACACACCCAGGATCGATACTTTGCATCCTTTAAGCCAATCAAGTTGACACTCAATAGTAACCATCACATTTGCTGTCGTCTTTAAGCTTGATGAAAACATGGCTTCCTCTAGTACTGGCTGGATATGGGGTTTATTCTGGTCTGGCCAAGCAATGGTGGGGTCAAAAGGCTCCTGAAATTCTACAGAGGCCTCTTCACACAATGACCGCACATTAGAACTCTATCTGGGTTGGTCTCTGCCCACTGTACCTGTGGACAGTAATTCTGTGGATGAGCCTGGGGGAGGAAGGTGTCCGTGGAGCCCACAGGGTCTAGGTCCTTCCCCTGGGTTAGACCTGAGGCCGCTCCTCCCCCATGGCTGACCTTGGGCTTCTCCCAGACCCAGAGCTGCTCGTGGTGTGAGCCAGTCTCTGAGCTCCTCCTTCTACATGAGGGTACATGGCCATGAGCTGATAGGGAAAAGTAAGCCACAAAATATATATGGCCTAATGTGAAGGTTTTGCAGGGGAGAAACCCATTATTTGTTATTTAAAATTAACTCAGAATATCATGGGGGGAAAGGTAACATTTGTGTGAATGACTAGAATGAAATGGAAGGCACACAGAGATGTCAAGATCTGCCAGTAGTTTGTGGTCATCCTCTCCACGCTCCGAAGGCTCTCACATTTCTCCTGTACCCTGGTGGGGACAGTTTAAGGAAAAAGTTTGAGAAGCTATGTCCCTATTCTCTGGACTGAAGATTCCCGGCAGTAGGGGTCCTGTCTGGAGCAGACAAGATGCGGTTCATTAATGAATAAAGACGTGTGTGTGTGTGTGCGCGCGCGTGCGCGCGTATGTGTGCGTGTGTGCGTGCATGTGTGCGTGTGTGGGGTGTGTGTGCATGTATGTGTGCGCGTGTGTGCATGTGTGCGTGTGTGTGCGTGTGTGCGCGCATGTGCGTGCATGTGGGGGGTGTGTGTGTGCGTGTGTGTGTGTGTGTGTGTGTGTGTTTGTGTGTATGTGGTGGAATCCTACAGACTGACAGGAGCACAGACAGCTCGTGTTTCTAACAAGCTCAGCATCAGCAATCATTACTAAGGCATCTGCATAAAAACGTCAGACACCCCTGGCATCAGCACACAGTTACTTTCATTTCTATGACTGCACTACCAGAAGTACTGGTCAGGGTCCTATGAGGATCATATGACTTAAACATGTGACAGGCCTGGTCACGTGTGTCCAGCAAGTAGAAGGTTCTTAGGAAATGTTGGCTGCTTGCATGTTCATGGTAATTATGAGAATATTCATTTTCTTTTTTTTTTTTTTTTTTGAGACAGAGTCTCACTCTTGTCACCCAGGCTGGAGTGCAGTGGTGCAATCTTGGCTCACTGCAACCTCCGCCTCCTGAGTTCAAATGATTCTCCTGCATCAGCCTCCTGAATAGCTAGAATTACAGTCACGTGCCACCATGCCTGGCTAATTTTTTGTATTTTTAGTAGAGATGGAGTTTCACCTCATCTGGTCTCGACCTCCTGACCTCAGGTGATCGACCTGCCTCGTCCTCCCAAAGTGCTGGAATTACAGGTGTGAGCCACTGCATCTGGCTGAGAATGTTCTTTAACCATTGTGTGCTAGTTCCTTTTAGACACTGTGTAGAAATGGGGAACGTTTTGACCAAATCTTCTCTGGAACCACATGAGAACTGGGGTGTGTCCCCATCACAGAATATGTCTCTCATTTTGCTAAGTAGCCTTATCTGGGAGACGGCAGATGTCTGGAAGAAACCTGAAGCATTTGGACAAAGTTAAGTTCTAAAAATGACGTGGAAGTCTTAGAGGTGGCCATGTGGAGGGGAGTTTATGTAACATAGTCTTGTAAGGCTACAAATAGCTTTAAAAGGAAGCACAGCTCAGGGCCACCTGCTTGGAATAAACTACTTCAGGGCAATTCCCAGAATCTTACAGTACCTGCTGTGGACTGAATTGTGTCTTCCCCTAAATTCACGTGTTGAAACCCTCACTCAATGTGAGTGTACTTAGAGATAGGGCTTTCCAGGGGTAATGAAGGTTAGATGAGGTTATCAGGGTGGGATCCTAACCTAAGAGGATTGGTGGCCTTATGAGAAGAGGAGACAGAGCACTCCCTCCTGAGCAACCTTGGAAGATTAGCAAAGGCTTGGGAGCGAAGGTGAATGATGCTGGTGGGTCCAGAGCACACCGAGGAGAGGCCGTGTGAGGACACAATGAGACGGTGGCATCTGAAAGCCGGAAAGAGCCCTCCTAGGAATTAGATTTGCTGACACCCTGGTCTTGGACCTCCTGGCCTCCAGAAATCGGAGAGAATGAATTTCTTTTGTTTAAGCCATCCAGCCTAGATCATTTTGTTATGGTAGCTTTAGAAGACAGATTTAGGGCCCCAATTTGAAAGAATCTTAGAAGTCATACCACGCAACTATTTTATTTTATGAATGTGCTTCCGGATTCAAGACTGGAAGCAAGAACTGGTCGTAAGACAGGAAGAACCCCACAATTCGTCCCTGCTTGTAGATGAACCTATGTGCGCAGAGTTGGAACCCAATGCTCCTTTAAAGTATGGTATAGGACTAAGTTTTGCACTTGGAAAGACTGAGCAGTCTGGAGGCCTTAAACACCCCCCTAGAAGGGGTAAGACACTCTGCTAATTACTAAGACACCAAGAGGTAGAAGACCTCTGCTATTTGTTAAATGACTCGCCAACCATTCAGGCAACAGATATTTCCTGAGCACTTATTATGTGCCAAGTACTGAACTTGATTCCAGGGATGTAGAAAGAAACTGTCCAGGAAAGGAGACAGGTATATAGATACATGACTAATACAGTGTCCTAAGTACTAGATTCAAATATGTCATATCATATTCTATATAGGACAAGCTCTGGAGTAATGGTAGGAAGATTAGGAAAGGCTAATCTGTGGGCAAAGGTGGGCAGACAGTGGTTCTGGTAGATTTCTGGAGCACATTCCAGGAGAACCACGTGCACGCCCACTGCCCTGTTCTAAAACACCATCTCTTTCGTACCTGGATTACTGACTGCAACATTGTCTCACTGTCGCCTATACCTGCTAGTGTCTCCGTCGAATATATTTGCCACAAAAGAGTCATGATCTTTTTAGACCGTGAATCTGGATCATTATCACTTCCCCTGCCTAAAACTTTTCAGAGGTTTCTCATGCTGTCAGGATGTTTAGTAGCATGTAATAAGATAAAATATCAAAAGTACATAGTCCTTCTTCCGTACCTGCTGTCCATCGATATGCTTACGTATACACTTGGTTCTCATTATTTGTGGATCCTGCATCTGTGACTTCACGGACTTACTAACGTTAAGTTGTAACCCCCAAATCAATACTCATGGTGCATGTGTGGCCATTCCTAGAGTGTTCAGAGTGGCAAAACATTCTGAGTCATTAGATGCTTACATTTCTAGCTGAGCTCAAACAAGATGACACTGTATCATAGTGTAAACGGGTGTCTTCTCGTGGCCCCACTGTTTGCATTTTGTGTTTTTTGTTGGTGATGTCACTGTTAAAAATGGTGCTGACGTGTTGTCTAGTGGTCCTAGACGCAAGAAAGCTGTGATGTGCCTTACGGAGAAAATGTGTGTGTTAGATACACTTCGTTCAGAAATGAGTCATAGTGCTGTTAGCCTTGAGCTCAATGTTAATGACTTAACAATACCTATGTGAATAAAGTGCTTTTACAACCGAAACACACAGAAAACAAGGTTACATATTGGTCAGCGGGTAAAAATATTATGACCAGAGGCTTGTAGGAACCTAACCTCGTATTTCCCCTGAGAGCAATGGGGCAGTTTTCACTAACTCATTGTTTGAAGTGACTTTATAGAACATAACTACAGTGAATTACGATTATTGGCTATAGTAACTCACTTAAAATGAATAAGAGCCTCATATAATAATAGACCAAGTCTTTTCTATCACACACACAGCTTTCTGATGCATCGTCCCCTCTTTCTTTCTCTGGCCACACTGGCCTTCTTTCAAGTCTTTAAAATTTATGTTTTGTTCTTGATCTCAAGGACCTTGTCATCGACTATTTCCTTTGCCTTCTCGCCCCACCCCATCTAAACCAGCCAGTTTAAACCCCTGTTTTTCCACTTCATGTCACCTTTCACTTTACATTCTTAGTGCAACTTATGGTTCTATCTAATTCATTTTTTGGTGTCTTTCCTGCCTTCTCAACTATTGAACCCATGAGGGTGCAGCCTGCGAGCCACCTGCAAATCTCAACTCTGCTTGTTTGCTCTTAGGCAGAGGAGGATGAGCATATGAGGAAGACTGGGGAGGATGCTCAGAGAGGGAGGACGGAGTTGGGCTTTATTATCAAGAAGCAGGTGGGGAGAGACTCTTCCATCAAAGAGTGTCAGTTGCCTCAGAGATAAAGAAAGGATGGAACGGTGCACCTGGATTTCACCTCCAGGAGGTTGGGGTGAGAAATGCAGGCAGGTTGTAGAGCGGTGGAGGTGCATGCTGGGGTGCGGCAGGCTGAGGAATGCATGGGGCATATGAAAGGGAGGAGAGAGAACTCTCAGGGAGCTTGGCTGGGCTGGAGAAGGTGAAGGCAATAGTCACAGTGGACAAGGATATGGGTTACAGGATGGTTCTGTAGAGGGTGAAAGATAAATGCATTTTATAAGCCAAGAAGGAGAAAGATAGTTGAAAGAAGTTGAGAATAATAGAAAGCATGGAGGAAAATCTAGGATTGAGTCAAGAACACTAGTGAAGGGATGTACCTTAGAAAGACGTAGAGATCCACACTTTTCCCTTGGAGCCTAGAGGGAAAGAGGCAAGGGGGATTTTAAGTGGAGCCATTTCTAGATGCAGGATGGGAAGCTGGAGGACTGTAAGCTGAGCGTCTTGATGCGGGAGGCAAGTTGCCTGCTGGAAGGGCTAGAAGTGAAAGTTCCAAGTGACAAGGTTTGGAATGGTGTGTGGTGGAGAGGAAGCGCAACCACTGAAAGACAGCCGAGCAGTGCTGAGGGCTGGTCTCAGCTGGCCACCGAAAATCGGAATGATGCCAATACGCGTAGTTCCGGCATTCTTTCCCCCTCTCGGCAGTGCCCAGCAATCCAGGTGAAGGCCCATAGAACACGGGTTGCTACTCTGGTCCCAGGTTGAGGTATAAGGCAACAGGGCTTGGGTCTTGAGAGTGCCGAAAAGCATGGCTGAGGCCATGGACCTGGGGCCGGCACTTGATGGGCAGGGCTGCGTGGCCAAGAGGTTGGCTAAGGAAGAAGGAAGAGTCCTGCAGGGTGAGGATCCCAATGAGGTTGGGGGGTGGGGGCGGGTAAAAAGCAAGACCAGTGACCTGGCATCCTTGAGCATGAGGAGTTTGGAGCCACGAGAGATGGTGGTACTGGCCCATTAGGGTCTACAATGAATGACACAATTCAGGCAAGAGGAAATGTAGTGGAAGTGAGGATGACAAGAGCACAGAAAGTCTGAAAGGCTTTGCGCCCATGGTACTGAATGATCTGGGGCAGCTGCAGAGTCCCCACATGAGGGCAACAGTAGGGAAAAGGACAGAGTAGGCCAATGACAGGAACCTCAAAGGAAGATAAGGTTTGCAGATAGGAGGCAGCTTGATCATCTAGAATCTGGAAAGGGGAGCCGGAATAATGCATGCACTACTTTCAGGAGACAGAGTTGGGGGCGGGGATTAGGCTGGTTCCATTGGAGTAAAATACATAGAAGATTATATTGCAAGTTCGGCTAAAGATGGAAATGGTACAGGGCTTGGGGAAGAGACTCAGAGAGAAATAAAGAGAAGGAAGGTCTGTATTCACAGAACCTGGGTCCTAAACAGGAGAGCATACTGGCATCATCTGGAGGGCTAGTCATTATCCCAGTCTCTGATTTAGTGGGTCTTGGACGGGGCCTGAAAAACTGAATTTCTATTGCGTTCCCAGGTGAGGCTGGTGCCATAAGTCTTGGGACCACACACAGAGAACCACTGTGCTGAGGCATGGACATTACTGGAGAAGCTCGAAATTGCCTGGGGCCAGGGGATAGATTAACTGGAAATCTTTCAGTGTGGAGAATTGGTTGAACCATGCATTATCACATATACCTTAGAATCGTATCTCCGAAAAACAAACATAAAAAGGAAACAATTCTACTCAAACCTGAGTAAGCCAGAGAGAAAGAGACTTTGAGGACTGCTCTGTCTACTGGCTTTAAGGTTTTAGGTAACAAAAACTGTAGCAGAAGACTGAATGATAGAAAATTTAATGGTAAGTGGAGATAATAGGATTTTCCCACCAAAGCATGGAAAGATAAAATAGCTTACCTGTTGTGCAGATTGTCTGTTATGTTTCTCTAGAAGTTTAACTTCTCGTCCTGCAACAACAAAAAAGTTGAAAATTGAGATCTGTAGGTCGCCTCCTTTTTACAGCCACATAATATCATAAGTGTGACAGCAGGAAGCGTTTCCTAAGGGCCATTGGGCAATAATGTGGGGAAAGAGTTCCTGGCTTGGAACAACTTGCCCAGGAAGGCAAACGGTTTGACATTTATCAGCCTGAGGTTTACAGTCCAGCTCCTGACACTCAGCAATCAATTCACAGTTAACCACAATTTCAGTCTATAAAATAATATTGTAGTGAGATTTAAATGGCACAACATATAAAGTGTTGATCACACACTGGAAGTGTTGGAGTTGTCCAATAACCCAAAGCTATCTACTATGGTCTGAATGTTTGTGCCCCTGCAAATTCATATGTTGAAACCAATCCCCAGTGTGATAGTATTAGGAGGTGTGATGGTATTAGGAGATGGAGCCAGCCATGCAAAGAAAAGCTCTCATTAAACCACTGGGCTATTAAAAAACCTGAAGTGGTTCTGTATTGCCTACTGAATCTTAAATGTCCTCAGCTATGCATTCAAGGCCTCCTACAATATGACATGCATGGCCTTCCTAGTTTATCTGGGAAACTCTGGCTGCTTTCTATTTCCAGCCAAATTAGACTTTTCACTATTCTTTAATGCCAATGCTTCTATGCCTTTGCATATATTGCACATATTATTTCCCCCAGTTGGTATAGCTCTTTACCAATCAATACTTTACAAAATTCTATTCATCCTTTGAAACTCAGTTCATATACCACTTTTACCAGGAAGCCTTAAAAAAATTAAAAAATAAAGGTAATTACTCTATTTAAAATATTTCTAAAGGATCTTTAAGCTCTTTGTATTAGTCCATTTTCATACTGCTATGAAGAAATACCTGAGACTGGGTAATTTATAAAGAAAAAGAGGTTTAATGGACTCACAGTTCCACATGGCTGGGGAGGTCTCACCATCATGGTGGATGGTGAAGGAGAAGCAAAGGCACATCTTACATGGTGGCAGGCAAGAGAGCATGTGCAGGGGAACTGTGCTTTATAAAACCATCAGATCCCCGAGACTTATTCACTATCATGAGAACACCACAGGAAAAACCTGCCCCTATGATTCAATTACCTCCCACTGGGTCCCCCTCACAACATGTAGGGATTATGGTAGCTACAATTCAAAATGAGATTTGGTTGGGGACATAGCCAAACCATATCACTCTATCAAGGTGGACAGTTCTGACCACTTTCTGCCTTGGATTAGAGTACATTTATTTATACAATGTTCCCTCCATCAGACTATAAACCCTCAGTAGAGAAATGGTTTCATCAGTATTTATCTGTACATTGTATCTCCTGACACAGAGACTTGCATGTAGCTGGTACCTTGTACGTTTTAAAAAAATTTGACTTAAAAATATCATTGGCAATTTAAAGGTGCCTAATACCAATGTATAATATTAGAACACCACAATGTTCACATTTTATCATTTTGAAGAGGTATATATATATTCATTTATTTTTTAATATATCTGGAATTGGAATGTATCTCACAATCATTGGCACATCATGGTTACATTGGCAGCATTATTTTCTATCTTTGTGTTACATAAGATAATGGTACATGTTACAATCAATGACATCTAATATTTAATAAAACATAGCATTTAATCCTATGTTATAGTTCATTTCAGCAATATATTATGTAAAAACCTTATAAACAATACCCTATATTGAACAGATGTCTACTCTGTGCACAGTTACTCAAAGAAGTCACTCTAAGATGAAACTAACATGATCTAGGGATGAAGTAAGAATTTTATGAGTTCCAAGAACTATAAAGATCAGGTATCAAAATAGCAATAACCATGGAATCAGATGCATCAAAGAAGTTCTAATTTTTCCCAGAATGACTTTTTGAAATAATATATCTTTTCAAAAATAAATATTGTTTGGGTATACTGCTGGTACCTGGAAAACATATGTTTCCACATATGGAAACAAGTATAAATAATTCATTTGTTAAGCAAGCTAGCACTGGCATGACACTGGCTTGTACACAGGGAAGACCTGGTGCCTGGTACAGCCAATCAGCACTAAGCACTGTGGGAGCTTGGGAGAAGTAGTAACCCCACTGCAGCAAAGCTGCCAAGAAAGGCTTTATTGAAAAATGAGGCCATGAGAGATGGGTAGAAATTAGTTAGGCAGAGAGGACAGCTTTAGCAAAAGCAAAAAAGTAGAAAAGAACAGGACTTGTATGAAAGACAATGGAGAGAACTATGTTGGATTTTGGGGTCACAAGATGGATATGACGTATGTGGCCAGGTTACTGGGGCCCTTGAAAGTAGGTCCAGAAGACCAAATATGACATGATTGGCAAACCTAAGTAGGTTCTGAAGTGGTAAATGACAGGATGAAAGCAATATATTAGAAGGCATGACCTACCAGTTGTAAGCAGAGAAAATAGAAAGGGTTGGGTACAGAAAGACTTGCTAAGAGTTTACCCTTTGAATTTAATGATGAGATAAAAAGAGCCTGGTATGTGGTGGCATCAAAGGGAATCCAGAGGAAGGAGCAAATTTGGAAGTGATTTTTTTCAAGATTTTTTGGATTTTTGAGTTAGATTAATTTCTACTGCCCTGGGTTTCTCTTAGCACATTGGTTTATACGTTTTTTTACACATAGTATCATACAGAAGTTACATAGCCTCACTAGCTCATTCCTTGTGCATAAAATGACAATGATAGTAGTACCTTTTTCAGACAGTAGTCAGGTTTAAGTGAAATAACACAGTATGGTATGGAGCACACTAGTTGGTACAAAGTACAATTTCTTTTTCTTTGGTGGGGGTTAGAGTCTCACTTTGTTGCCCAGGAGGGAGTGCAGTGGTGTGATCTTGGCTCATCACAACCTCCGCCTCCTGGGTTCAAGCTATTCTCCTGCCTCAGCCTCTCAAGTAGCTGAGACTGCAGGTGTGTGCCACCATGACCAGCTAATTTTTGTATTTTTTTCCTTTGTCTTTTTTTCCTTTTTGCTCTGCTTTGTCCACGTTGAAATTTTTTGTATTTTTTTCAGTAGAGATGCGGTTTCACTGTGTTGGCCAGGCTGGTCTTGAACTCCTGACCTTCTGATCTGCCTGCCTTGACCTCCCAAAGTGCTGGGATTACAAGCATGAGCCACTGTGCCTGGCACAAAGTACAATTTCAACAGTGTTGGCTGTTTCTTGATTCATCACTGCTATCGTCATTATCCCCCTCTTCCTCACCACCTATTAGTTTTCAGTTTTTCTCTTGCCACTACAGTGGAAGTTCCTTGAGTCTAAGGATCTATCTCATTATCTCTATTTCTTCAAAAAGAAATGCAAAGTAGGAGTTTTGTAAATATGGACCACATTTTGAGGGAAAAAATTCCAGATTTCCATGGAAGAAGGAATTTGTATGACAAAAGAAGGAATTATTAGAATTATTCTTATTTTTGGAGGCTGAGAGAACAGAAGAATGGTGGCATGAATGGGGCAGTTGGCAGGAGGACAAGGTGTAGTGTTTCACAGATCCTGAAGTCAGCAGTTAATCTACTGGGCTGAAATGATGGACGGGAAGATGACAACAGAAAGGTGGTGGACAGGACGAATGCATCCAACTTCCTTCCATTGAAACACAGGCAGAAACCCAAAGGGAGAGCAACAGAGGAGGTAAAAACAGAAAGTGAAGTCACTGACCTCATAAATCAGCAACCTGACAAAGAGTTGACTCAATTTAGATGGTAGAATCATTAAGTTCCCAAGGAAAGTGAGAGTGAATTATGGAGGACTGAAATAAGAATAATTTGGAAGGTGTTTAAGAAGTTAGTTTACTAAATTCCTTCCTGTACTCCTTGGGTGGTTTCTGCTTTCCACCTCAACCAGAGAACACAGGTTGAGTGTCAGGAAAGGGTGAAACAGGGTTTTGGGACTGGAAACAACAGTAGAGGACACACAGTGGAGGGCAGGGGTTGCATACCAAAAACCGGGGATTCAGTGACCCTGAGAACAGAGAAACAGAGAATGTTGGGGTATGTGGTGGCATCAAAGGGAATCCAGAGGAAGGAGCAAATTTGCAGCCTGTTCCCCTCCTTGGTTCCATGGGAATGCCTGGAGGCCACCCTCTAGTTGTCCTGCAGACATCCAACAAAAGTCTCTACCATAAAGATAGAGATCAAAAGCAAGCAACCAATCAACAAAACGCACTTGGAGGAAACAGAGAAAGAAGAAAACCCAAAACAACAAACAGACAAAAAGCCAACCCCCAAACCAGACCCCAAATCATGGACAATAACATCTTGAACATGTTACTTGCACCCCAAAACAGAAAGCTATGCATTTTTTTAAAAAAAATAGAGAATAGGCTGGGCGTGGTGGCCCATACCTGTAATCCCAGCACTTTGGGAGGGTGAGATGGGCAGATCACGAGGTCAGGAGATCGAGACCATCCTGGCTAACATAGTGAAACCCTGTTTCTGCTAAAAATAACAAAAAATGGCTGGGTGTGTTGGCACGTGCCTGTAATCCCAGCTACTCGAGAGGCTGAGGCAGGAAAATCACTTGAATGAAGGAGTTGGAGGTTGCGGTGAGCCAAGATTGTGCCATTGCACTCCAGCCTGGTGATAGAGCAAGACTCCATTTCAAAAAAAAAAAAAAAAAAAAAAAAAAAAAAAAATCAGAGAACAAAAAAAAAGCTCCTTGAAATGGAAACAAAACAGCAAAAATAAACAGTTCAATAGAGAATCTAGAAGAAAAAGGTGAGGAAATCTTACACAAATTAGCAAAAGAGATAAGTCATTTAAAATAGAATTAAAAAGATAAAAGATAAATTAGAAGACTAATCCAGGAGGTCCAGTATCCAAATAATAAGAGTTCCAGGAAAAGAAAACAAACAAAAGGAAAGGAATTCATCACAAAATAATTTGAGAAAATTTTAAATAATTGAAGAACACGAGTTTCTAGATTGAAAGGACTCACTAACTGCCCAATGCAATGGTTAAAAATAGAATCAAAACCAAGATACATCACTGATATTTCAGAAGTAGGATAAAAGTAAAGATCCAGTAGCCCTCCAGAAAAAAACCAATAAACAATGACACACAAAGAGCAAGGCATCAGCATGATTTCAGGCTCCTTAAACACACATACACGCAAATAATTCTACATCTGGCCAATCTACCAAGTGAGTGGGCAGGATAAAGACATTATCAGATATGAAAGGTCTCAAAATGTTTATCATCCCTCCATCTTTTCTCAGGCTATCAGAAGCTACTTTAAGATGTAAAAAAGCAAGTGAGGGAGTAAACCAAGAAGGACTGAGGAAGGATAGCGGAAATAGGGCATTAAACACAGAAGAGAGGCAAATGTATTACCAAGGATGGTGGTGATGGGAGATCCCAGAATGCCTCCAGATAACACAAGAGAGGGCACAGCTTGTTCAGACTGGAGAAGCTAAGAAGGCTCTGGCAGCCTTCTTTTAAGAGATGAAATGGACAAAATAACTGAAGTGTCCCAAAGAGAAAGATTTAAACAACATGGAAATAATTTGGAGTTGAATCAGTGGTAGGTATACAAAACAGTAAATGAGAAACAAGCCCTTTGCTACCTTTAGAAAAATGTTGTACAGGAAAGGAAATATAATGGTAATCACCTCCCTGATTTAGCTTTCAAGAGTATTTACATAGTTATAAAATTCATCTAACCTAAATTAAAGGCGGGGGGTTCAGTGGAGAATGGTAGCATTCCTTATGTATGGTGGGGCTAGAGGTGGTAGCTTCTTCCACTGTGGAAGATGATGCTTATTACTGGGAACAAAACCCATCAGAGAAATAGTAATAGAAGTGTGTAGTTAGAGAGAAAGAGGCAAATAACAAAGCAATCACTTAAAAGAGCCATTTCCTTTGAGAAAAGAAAAAATGTGAGCAGACTAGGCTTGACCTGGAGATTTGAGGACCAACCTAGTCATAAGAGAAAGTCATGAGGAAGAGTGAATTAGATGATAAAGCAGTTGTGATCTTCCTTCTGAATGAGCCAGCTCACATCCATTTATTTAACTTACATTAATTATTAAACATCTAATGCTGCAGCCCAGACCACAAGCTAGTAGGGATCACAGCCTAGAGGAGTAAGAAATCAAGCTTATAACTTAGTGGGGTGGGTGCACATAAACAATTATAATGCAGTAATATAATAGAGATTATAAGTAAAACACTATGAAAATGGGGTGAGGGTGGGGTCCTACAGTCACTCTTTCTGAATATCCTAAAGCTGCACAGTCAAAATGGTAAATATAAAACAACGTGGCTACTTAAATTACTTAAAATTAAATATACTAAAAGTTCAGCTCCTTGGTTGCACTAACGAGCCACACTTCAAGGGCTCAAAAGCCACATGTGGCTAGTGGCTACTGTATCGTACACTACAGACACAGAACATGTTCCTCATCACAGAAAGTTCTGTTGGATAGTGCTGTTCTACACATTCTTAAATGGCGTTTTTTACAGCATATTCAAGTACAACGTTGAACCCCTGCAGGATAACGTTCTGTGGTCTGTTAGCAAATAGATTCTTGCTTGACATTTATCCAGGTAAGTTATCTGTACATGGAATGAAATTTTTACTTTGTAGGATGTTAGTTTTCAAGGGGAGCCACCCCTGAACTAGGAGGGGGTACTTCTTTTCTTTCCTTTTCCTTCTACTTCCCTCTCTCTGTCTCTCTCTCTCTCTCTTTGATGGAGGCTTGCTCTGTCACCAGGCTGGAGTGCAGTGACATGATCTTGGCACACTGCAACCTCTGCCTCTCAGGTTCAAGCAGTTCTCCTGCCTCAGCCTCCTGAGTAGCTGGGACTACAGGCACACACCATCACACCCAGCGAATTTTTGTATTTTTAGTAGAGATGGGGTTTCATCATGTTGGCCAGGATGGTCTCCATCTCCTGACCTCGTAATCCACCCGCCTTGGCCTCCCAAAGTGCTGGATTACAGGTGTGAGCCACCATGCCTGGCCAGGAGAGGGTATTTCTTCTCTTAATACTGTTTGACTAACCACAGATGTTGGGAACAAATGCTGCTGGTGACCAAAAGTCGGTGAGTCTTTGGAAAGGCACTTTTGCATAGTGCTGCAGGGTAAAGGCACCTGATGGCAATAATTTAAGTATGCCCTGAGAATGACCCTGTATGACAGATGCACCTGAGTGTGTGTTCTGAGCTAGGGAATCTAGGAGTGACCAACTCGGAGATTCCTTCCTTATCTATGATAAACATCTGAGACCCCACCTGTGTCATGGAAGATGTGCTGTACAGGGGATTGAGGTCCTGAGTTTTGGGTTAAATGAAGGTTGCCAGGAGGAGGTTATTGGGGGTGAGGGTAAGTTGAATACTGTGTAGGGTGTATGCAGTTTGCAAATTGCCTAGTCCACTGCCACTGGGCGCTGTGATTACGTATGTTGTCCAGCCTGAGGCCACTGGACTCTCTTCTCCGAATGCAGACCCCAAATAAACCCCGTATCTCATTTGCTGGCTCTAGATCAGGCGTCCCCAAACTACAGCCCGCAGGCCGCATGTGTCCCCCTGAGGCCATTTATCTGGCCCCCCGCTGCACTTCAGGAAGGGGCACCTCTTTCATTGGTGGTCAGTGAGAGGAGCACAGTATGTGGTGGCCCTCCAACGGTCTGAGGGACAGTGAACTGGCCCCCTGTGTAAAAAGTTTGGGGACGCCTGCTCTAGATGTCTTCTTCAGCCTCTTGAACGTGGTGCCTTCCCTACTGAGGTTAATAGGAGTTCAGCACAAGTGGAAAAGAGGGGTGAGCTCTGGAGCCAGAAACGCCTGAATTTGAATCGGCTCCACTACTTACCAGCTGTGTGGCCTTGAGAAAATCTCTCAACTTCTCCATTCCTTCATGTGAGGTGTACACACAATGCACGAATCACGATAAGCTGGTGTCAGAAGCGCAAAAATGGCAGCAGCCATGCGGCTGTTGTGAATCTGCAGCACTCGCTGAGCTGGCTGGCAGAGGGGAGCCCCTAAGAGAGGCTAGCAGAGGGTGGGGAGGGCAGACTCTCCTTCCCACTCATTTCTGCTCATCACCACTCTGTTAAAGGGTCTATCATTGCCTCAAAACTTAAGTACCTCTAAGAGGAAGACTTTCTGTGCAAAGGGAAAAAGAAGCAGCGAAAAGGGCACCAGCATTTGCTGAAAGCCAGGACACGTCAGACCCACCTGTGGGTACTTTACATTGTTCTCTTAAGTTCTCCCAACAAGGCGAGGGAGGAGTTAAGGCCTGGGAGGAAGGCAGCTGGTGGGGAAGGTTTGTGGGTGGTGGAAAAGGAAGCATGGTGGAGAGAAATCCACTAGGATGGGCTGGGGTTAGGTGGGGAGGGGCCGTGAATGCCATGCCCAGTGCCTGACTCTGTGAGATTGGCAGTTCATGATAATCACTGCTGGGAACATGCTGAACTCACTGCTGGGGCAAGAATAGAGCCAGTCTGGGTGGGACTCAGACAGCTTGGGACTTCTCTGCAGACAGTTGTTTTTTACTTAAGAGTCTACTCCACTGAGTGGATGGGCTATTTGTGTTGCCTTCTTTAACTTCCATGAAAGGAAAAAAAAAAAAGTTTTTTTCCAAGTGGAGTTAAATTCTAAATATAATAAGCCTGAGTTGGCTCTAACACTGGTTGCAAGAATTAACTTCTTGTAATCTGTAAAGGCAGTCAGGTTTGTTTTCCATTTCTCTTTGATGGGTTTGCCCCACCCCCACCTCTACATGGGGCCAATATCTGAATAGAAAGCAAAGAGCTCAAGCTGGGCTCCTTTTTCTGAACAAGCTTTGCAAGCTTTGCAACATCTTCCTTGGATATAATTCAGCTGGGGGCCTTCCCTGTATCCCAAGAGGAATTCCTGCGTCCTCACACAGGGGCTCTTTGTTGTCTGAGGTTATGAGAAGTTAACCACTACTTTGCACAAGGAAATATCTTTTCATTGTGTGAAGTAACGATCAAAGAGGAATGTAATTTAAACCAAGGAAACAAAACCGTGATTTATATCTAGAATTCTACAGAAAAAAGAAAAATCCTAGTTACTTCACTAAATCTGCAGGACAATCTGCAGGACAGAATGTAAGATTCACTCGTTTATCAATTAATGTTAAAGTTTAGTCCTTGTTTATGCCAAATTCTAAGTATTTTTTAAAGTACAAAAACTTCCTTTCTGCACTCACTCTGCTCAGATCTGATCTTTTCCAAATGCTTCAAGATCTTCGTTCATTAAAAATGTTGCATATATTTGCATATACATAATGTGATTTATATACAATACACATTAAAACATAATTATGCACACATACACAAATACATATAAGCACACAAAACGTGGAAAACAACTAGAAAAAAGGTCAACCATAATCAGAGCAACTGAACCTTGTGTTATGTGTTCAATTTTTTTCTGGGGTTTATGTCCATCTACATGTAAATTCTATAAATTATACAAGCAATTTCATGTCCTACTTCTTTTTCTTGTGTGGTTATTAATTTTTATTTTTTGACATGTAGTAACAGTAAGGTGTAGTATATTATAAAATATCTACAAGAGAGGCTTTTGAATATTCTCATGATAAAGAAATGATAAATGCATGAGGTGATGCATATGTTAAATACCCTGTTTTGATCATTATATAACATGTCCCCTTGTTTTTCACTTAGCATCACGTCTCTGGCCTTTTCCATGACAGTACATAATGTTCATAATAATTAAATTCTTGCAAATTATTCCAAGAATGACTGTCATGCCAAACCCCTATCGATTCCAGTGAGGATGGCAGTAGGTCTGGGAGGTTGAAGAAGAGACCTGGAGCCAGTGAATGCAGTGACACAGGGTTTAATTTTATTTTGAGACAGAATCTCGCTCTGTCACCCAGGCTGGAGTGCAGTGGCGCAATCTCAGCTCACTGCAACCTCTGCTTCCGGGATTCAAGCCATTCTCCCGCCTCAGCCTCCCAAGTAGCTGGGATTACAGGTGCGCACCACTGTGTCCAGCTATTCATGGATTTTTAGTACAGATTGGGTTTTGCCATGTCAGCCAGGCTGCTCTCAAACTCCTGACCTGAGGTGATTTACCCACCTCGGCCTCCCAAAGTGCTGGGATTACAGGCGTGAGCCACTGCGCTCGGCCAACAGCATGACCACAGCCACCCAGGAGAAGCATGTCGTTTACGTGGCATTTTCAGTTACCATCCTCCCTTTAACAGTTTCCACTAGAAACCTTCATTTAAGTCAGAACAAAGGGCCTCAATCCCATGTATGGTCTGTTTTTCACAATCTGGGCTGGAGGCTCAGATGTTCCTTGTAGATAAGCAATGAATCTCTGGGTTGGCCACTTCCAGATTCCTTAGCTTGGAACTCCAAACACACATTCAGGTGCCATTGCTATGCTGTCCACCCTACAGCAGCCCTTGACAGTTAATTAACCATTCTTCTCTAGAGCTTAACATTTTAGAACATTTTTGGTAAAATCACCCGCCTTGCAGCTTCCAAGTTCAGTGTCTGCAGTGCTGACTGTAACAGGACGTGACTTTAATGTATGAGATGATTTTGATTTATCTTTCCATTTTTTCTATTTTTCTGATGTGAAGTAAAGGTGACCTATGAGACCTGGCAGTTAGAAAGAAACCAGCCAGGAGATTAAGTTCCTCCATCACAAACCAGGAACTGCTAATCTGCAAGGCATCACTGCTATCAAATTCATACCTCCACGGAAAGTGCAAGGAAAATCTGTCCAGCAATGACCTGTCCCAGGCAGAAACCCTCGTTTTCCAAACAGTTAAATACCCCACCTTATTGACTCTGGGGAATCATAGGTAAATTCTCAACTCCTATTAAGTTCATCATTTTCTCTCTCTTTGCAGCACAAGCTCTCCCCAGGTAGAGATGGCAAGGTGTGTCTCTTTTAGCATTGGGAGCCCAAGAATGATGACTGACAGTCATTCTGTGAACCTGCAGGTACCCCAAATGCCCTTTGGATTTTATCTTTTCTAGTTATGAAGTCTTTCTTCTGTCTTCATTTTCTCACACATGTGGCAGAAGAGATTTGTCTCAGATGTCTTGCACGTACGTGTTTATTTGCCAAGGGCAGGTGAGGGGTGGAATGGGGCAGAACGCAGGGCCAAGTCACTGCAGCTGTGATGCTATCAGTTTCACATGTGCAGGAGGGCTCAGCGAGGTTACAACCACAAGACTCTTCACTGGGCCCAGGCCCAGTTGCTACAGTCAACACATTTCAAAACCAAGATTTGAGGCTCTGGTTCTGATACATGAATTTGTGTGTGTGTGTGTGTGTGTGTGTGTGTGTGTTTGTGTGTGTGTGTGTGTGTGTGAGAGAGAGAGACAGAGAGAGAGAGAGAGGGTTGTGGTGGTAATGATGATGGTCATGAAGCTGGAGGTGGTGGTGATAGTGGAAGCAGTGGTGGTGGTGATGATGGTGAAGATGGTGATGGTATCGGATACTTGACCATTCACTATGTGTTTGATACTTGACGCTCAGTATCTTGTTTTCTTCCTAGCAACTCTGTGAAATAAGAATTCCAGTGTCCTAGCTTCATTTTACGATATGAAAATTGGTTTAGCAAGCCTAATTAACTTGCATAAGGTTACGCGACTAGCCTGTGTTGGAGAAAGAATTCAAAGTTTAAGCTTCTTCATTATTACATATCACGAAGTCTTCAGTATGGCGGATGCATGCAAGAAAGCCTATCACTGCAGAGGTAGGCAGGGAATATGAGACACAGGAGGTTGATTAACTCGGGCTCCCTGTCAATGAGAGGACTCAAATGTAGACTCCTGACACTGTCTCCAAATACATGCCACACTGACAGGATGGGAGAAAGGTAATGTTCATTAGATATCTTAAACCTCAGCCTCATGTTTTCTATAACAAATCACTTGCTGTCCCTTACGTTATTTTTACACTAGGAAAATTCTACCACCTTTAAGCATGTGTGTAATATTGCAAATTTGTACACGTAAGCATTTTAAATAATCTTCAATTTTGATAATGCTGCTTTGTCATTATTTTACTATTTTAACATACTGAGAGCCTCAAACACAAGCCCAAAGAGTTATCCAGGCCTCTTTTCAACCTCTGAGACACTGTGCTGATATTCTAGTTGTTTTAGGAAAGCCAGATTCTATGTACACCATACACATAATGCTAAAGGAAGTATTAGGGACAGATTTCTGCACAATTATTTAAGGGAAATTCTGGAGGGCAGAATGTACCTGTGTAGACATTGCACTCTTTGTGATTCCTTAAGTATCTACATCTTATGAGCCTTAAGAACAATCTTATTTGGGAGGCTGGGGCGGGTGGATCACAAGGTCAAGAGATCAAGACCATCCTGGTCAACATGGTGAAACCCCATCTCTACTGAAAATACAAAAATTAGCTGGGCATAGTGGTGTGCACATAGCCCCAGCTACTCAGGAGGCTGAAGCAGGAGAATTGCTTGAACTTGGGAGGTGGAAGTTGCAGTGAGCCATGATTGCACCACTGCTCTCCAGCCTGGTGAAAGACAGCAAGCCTCTGTCTCAAAACAAAAACAAAAACAAAAACAAAAACAAAAACAAAAACAAAAACAAAAACAAAAAAACCCACAATCTTATGGGTTATATATGTTATATTGGCACAGGACAAGCAATCTATTACTGGGAAGATGTGATTATGATGCCATTGGTCCTCCAGCTTCGGGGCCTGTCCTTTCTCATGGCAGGCAAGGGCCCTGCTGCTGGAAGTCCTTCACTCAGCCCCAAAGCTGGCCAGCCATGCCGCAAGTGACTAAGACTACATGTAATACCAGAAAGAACCCAAACTGTCAATTAAGTTGCCCTACCTAAATCTTTCCCATTCTACATGAGGTTTGTCAAGTGTTTTGATACCCTGGTTAAGCTATCAGTTTTAGCAGAGAGCAACAGAGAGAACAAATAAATGGCCATTGAACAGCCATGAATAGAGGTTAAAGTTAGAATTCCAGCATTGTAGGGTGGGAAGGCCCTAAGAAAATATTAATCTAGCCAACATGTATTACATATTATCAATAAAGCCCTGAGAAGCTCAGTGCCTGCCAGTATGACTTTTTGCTAAACCACACTGCTCTTGTAGCGATCTGGAGTGGGAGTTGGGCCATACTGTTTGTAAATAAAGTTTTGTTGGAACACAACTAGGCCCATTCATTTATGCATTGTCTGGGCTGCTTTTGAGCTATGCAGCAGAGTTGAGTAGTTGCAGCAGATACCGTAACTGGCCAAGTCCAAAATATTTACCATCTGGTCCCCTACATAAAAAGTTTGCTGACTCCAGCTCTACAGGATAAAGAAAGTACCTGATGAGGAACGTAGGCATGGCAGCAGTCACATGTGTGAACTTGGAAGTGGACCTGTGCTTCTGACCTGTCAAGAGGCACCTGAGCCAGCTTGAAAGCAGATTTTCCATGCCCCAGTCCAGCCTGGAGATCACTGTTAGCCCTGATAGCTTGACTGAGAGACTTTGAACCAGAAGCACCCTGTTATCCTGCATCCGGATTCCTGGCCTACGGAAACTGTCATATAAAAAAAAAGTTTGTTGTTTTAAGCTGCTAAATTTTGGGGTAATTTGTTAAACAGCAATAGATACCTAACACAATTGCCTCTCTTTAGCTGGACTTGCCCTTTCAAGGTGAGTGAAATTCTACCTTATGGGTCAAAGTCCTAATAGGATCTGGTGTGTGGAAGCTTTTGGTTCCCTGTGCCCCAATCCCAAATGGAACCGTCAAAGTGCTGTGCTAAGTGCTTACTCACAGCCTATTCCCTGGCCCGATGGCCAGTCATGTAGTTGTCTGTTTTGTACTCAGGTCACACTCAGTTTTGTAACCACAGAATCTGATTCAGTGCCTACTGATAATAATGGAAGAATAGTCATAAATATTTATTGAGCGCTTATCATGTGCCAAGCACTTTATGTGCATGATCTCAATTAATCCTCACAATCAATTAGGAGGCACTATTTTGAAGCCCACTTAATAGAGGAGGAAGCAAGGTTAAAGAGGTTAAGGAACTTGCCTTATATCCTCTAGCTAGCAACTAGTAGAGCCAAGATTTAAACTTATGCTCTACTGCCTGGGGCCCAAAGGCCCAGGGAACATGGCTCCAGTCCCAGCACTGCCATGCTGAACTGTGGACCCAGCAACATTGCTCACGAGATGGATGAGGATGCCAATTTCCTCATCCATAAAGTGTTGGTGATAATGCCCCTTTCCAATCTCTAAGGGTTACTGCGAGGAAAAGCACAGGTAATGAAATAGTGATTTTTAGTTCTCTGCAAACAGGGAATCAAAATGGGGTGATTTACTGATCTTCTCACCAGACACCTCTTTGGTGGTAGGAGACCTGAATGATCAGAAATCCAGGTAGAGGTGGACTCTGGAACCTGCCTACTTAATCCCCTTTCCCACTTCCTGCTCCTACCTGTCTGGCTTTTGGCATCACTGTGGTCGCTGCTCTATCTGTAAATGCCCCCCCCAAACAAATAGTGACCATTGGGATAACAAGGTGTGGATATGGAGAAAAAATATTCACATATATCTAGTTTTGAAACAGGGTCTCACTCTGTCACCCAGTTAGCAGTGGAGTGGTTGGACCATAGCTCACTGTAACCCTGAACACCTTGCTTTAAAGCTATCCTCCTGCCTTGGCTTACCAAAGCACTGGGACTACAGGTGTGAGCCTCCATGCCCAGCCCTCAGTTCTTTTAGAAACAGGTCATACTTCACACTTGGGGAGTTTTTACTGGCAGTGAGCATGCACGGTCGTTGGAAAGCCCTCCTCATAGCATCCAGTTGACTCTGCCTTCTCACGCAGTCTTGGCCTCTTCCAGAAAGTACCCTGGATGCCTCTAGCTAGATTAGTTGTCCCAGTTCTGAAATCTCATGGCACCCTCTTGCACCTTTTAGACATGAGTTGGAATTTTTCACGTTTGAATCCTCAGTATGTAGAAGAGTACCTAGTATATGATAGGATTTGATCAATTCTAGTTGAATAAAGGAAATAATTTTCACCCATTTCTAGGCTGCTCTATGCTAGATGTTGTTATGGTCTGAACACTTGTCTCCCCCCACCCCCCCGGCCCAAATCCACATGTTGAAACATAAACCTGAGTGTGGAAGTGTTAAGAGGTGAGGTCTTTAAGAGCTGGTTACATCACAAGGCCTCTGACCTCATGAATGGGATTCGTGTCCTTTTAAAAGAGGTTGAAGGGAGCTGTCTTCCCCTTCCACCTTGTGAGGAGGCAGTCACAAGGCACCACCTATGGGTCAGAACAAGCCCTTACCAGACACCAAATCTGTGGTGCTTTGATCTTGGACATCCCAGCCTCCAGAACTATGTGAAATAAATTTCTAATATTTATAAATTGGCCAGTCTAAGGTATTTTGTTATAGCAACCCGAAAGGACGAAGACAATTGTAAATTCCCTAAGGAAGCTATCATGCTTAACCCATTATCAAGCACATAGTGGGTACTCAATAATCAGCTAACTGACCCTAAATACATGGCTTCATACTATTAGGTTCAAGACAGCCTGGTCAGATTAAAGGAAGAAGAGTCCAAGGAGTGACTTTAAGGCCTCTAGTCAAGGCCCTAGCTGTGGCCAAGCCAGAATGAATTTGCACAACTTTCCCGGACATGGGTTCTTGGGACTCAAATTCCTGGGCTTCATGATGTTAAAATATTATGGTTCATCTTTTAGGAAAAGTATTAGCTTTCTATTCTGATCAATGCCAGTGACCTTGGATTTGAATTGTATATTACTTGGACTGGTGATTTTCAAAAAGAAAAAAAAAAAGATGATTATTCCTGTATGGATCACCTATTTCATCTTGCTTCTTAAATGCCACTGAAAAACCCAAACAGAAAAACGAATTGCTTTTCCCCTAAGCAACAGAAAAATTCCAGGAAGCCAGAAACTTTGATCAGGGTTTTCTTTCAGCATCATTTACAATGAACTAGGTGAAATGGACATCCTAAGAAAATAAAGAACCTGGCATATTTTGAATCCAAAATCAGAAAAAAATTCTGCCTGATAATCACAAGGAAAATGTGCACTGTAAGCGTTTCCGGCCATTATTTGGCAATCTACTTAATTCCCTAAGGGAAACAAAAACTTTGCGGACACAGATTTGTCTTCCATTAGATGACTGTTCAAATTTGAGTCGAATATAACTTGCCCAGGTATTATTTTTATCCCTTCCACTTAGGCCCTCCAACTTCCACAAATGGAAATCAATTTTCCAGAAAATGTTGGAAGGATCTTTAGTTGTTTTTCATTCATTCATTCATTCATTCTTTTTCTATTAACAAATATTAGATATCTATAAGACTCATGTAGGAAGGAGGGCAGTTCTTGGAATTTTGCGGGTCAAAGAATGTTTGCTTATTTATAAGCGAAACTCAACAGAACAGCCCCACCTTCTGCAATGTGGAATGTAACACGGAAACACAGTTTGTGGAAACAATCCAAAACCAATTAAAGTAGGTTTAAGTAACTGAGCATATAAAGACATGCGTGACAAGGGTATTTCTAGAGAGTGGTACAGGGTAGAAGTAAAAGAACACCAGAAACTGATAAGCTGTTAACCCCCTTTAATTCACTCAACTAAATAAATACGAGACCAGCTTAAATTCCTAATTTTCAATTGCTAATGTTTTCTTAGCTGGATATACTAATGTGTAAAGTGCATTAACTTACTGTTCTTTGGGGAAAATGTCCTACTGCTTAAGTCAAAGATAGTTGGAAATGGATTCTATTGTTTTTATAATTAAACGTATTTTATTAATTTTTAAATTTGTTTTATTTTTCTATAAGTTATTGGGGTACAGGTGGTATTTGTTTACATGAGTAAGTTCTTCAGTGACAATCTGTGAGATTTTGGGGCACCCATCACGCAAGCAGTGTACACTGCACCATATTTGTAGTCTTTTCTCCCTTGCCCCTCTCCCACTCTTTTCCCTGAGTCCCTAAATCCAGGAGATGGATTCTATAATCTTCGTTAGCAAAACATGGTACGTATACACACCACAGAAATGCATGACATTTCACAGAAGCTTATCTTCAACTTGCTTTTGTATAGTTTGAAGACTTCTTGACGATATTAACTCCTGCTTGTGGACAAATAGGAAAACTTCAATATTAAAAGCAGTCAGCATACTTTTAGCTTCTCCTTTTAAACAACAGGATTAAAAGCTATATACCCATTTCAACTATGTTCAAAATGGTGCCTTTATTTTGGGGAAGGCATGATTTCTACTCTGGTTCTGGCAGGTACAAAGTTTGCAGACAGGTTATACCTTACAGCTAGTGGTTTGGCAAATGTTTAACAACTGGTTCTACAGGAAAGAATGCCTACTGTAAATATAGGATGTGTATTACATAGTTTACAAATAATAATAAAGTTTTTAAAAAATAATAAAGTCCATTTAGATGATTGATTTCACAGAATGCTTTCAGTGAGTTTTGCCAGACTCTTCTATCCAGAGTCAACCTATAGTTTCAAGGCATGAGCAGGTTTAATTCCACACAAATGTTGGTTCATACTTTTGTTTAACCATTTAGAAGAAAGTGAAAAAACGAACATATGTTTTAGAATTTCACTCATTTGTTAATGACATGAGCAAATTCTTTGCTGAATCAGATAATAGTTTTTGAATATTGGAAGAAAAATTTTTTCCTATGTAGACTTAATACATTTTAATTTGCATTAACAATTTCTTCACTTTTAATTGTAGACGAGCAACAAAATGATAAATCAAGCGTTGATTTATTGTATTTGCTGATTTCTACAGTGTAAATGCTCCTGCCATGGCTAATTTCAAGCTAGCAATGTGAAGTCAGTGAACATAAAGTTGGAAAGAATGTATGGTAGCACCTCATTACATAGTATTTCCACCACACAGAGAGAATAGATGTCAATTACCTCAAAAGCACAGACAACAGTAAAATATTTAGGAAGTGATGAGCTTTGAGTATTTATTTACTTTGCTCTCAATATAATTTATTTAATTATACTTTAATGTATTTTAATTTTTAGTATTATAAAAATCTCAAAAAATTTCTGAAATTCCAAAATCCTGCAGTGAGTCCTGGCTGGCTCTGACAAAAGCTCTCTGGATTCTGAGCTTGAAGGGCAAATGCATTTCCCAGACAATTTTCTCTCAGCCGTCCACCACTAACTTCCAATTAACAGTGACCCTAAGGCCCAAGTTCCCCTGCTGTGAGTTAATCAGTCCAAAGGTATGGGATGTCTGGTGTGAAGTTTCCGGTAGCGTATTAACATTGAGTAAAAAGCATGTGGGAAAAATGACTGTAGCATAGTCATGTGACTTTGAGGACTCCTCAGTTTCCTTAGCTGTAGAAGGGGAAGAACACAGTGCTGAGGGCTACTATAAGGATTATAGACAATGCATGTAAAGTTCCTAGGATAATGCCTCAGACAAGGTGGATGCTCAAAAACTCAATGTTTATTATTAAGACAGTAACAGATCACTGTAAAAGATTTCATTTCTGGACACATATATGTTGGTGAGGTGAGCTACTTCCTTTCCCCTAACAGAACAGTTTCCTTTCCTTTTTCCTCTTTCCCCTTTCCCTTTTCCTTTCTTTCTTTCTTTCTTTTTTTTTTTTTTTTTTTTTTTGAGACAGAGTCTTGTTCTGTCACCCAGGCTGGAGTGCAGTGGCACCATCTCAGCTCACTGCACCCTTCACCTCCCAGGATTCAAATGATTCTCCTGCCTCAGCCTCCCGAGTAGCTGAGATTCCAGGCACCCACCACCACAGCCAGCTAATTTTTTGCATTTTTAGTAGAGACAGGGTTTCACCATGTTGGCCAGGCTGGTCTTGAACTCCTGACCTCAAGTGAACCACTTGCCTAGGCCTCCTAAAGTGCTGGGATTACAGGCGTGAGCCATCTCCCCTGGCCTGAGAAATATTTTTTAAATGTGACTGACAGATGAGCAGGTTTGAAAAAAGCCCAATTGCAATCATTCTTCTTTGAGTATTACCTGGCTCCCAAGCATTTTTTGTTTGTTTCTTTTTGAGACAGGGTCTCACTCTGTCACCCAGGCTGGAGGGCAGTGGTGTGATCTCAGCTCAATGCAACCTCTGTCTTCTGGGTTCAAGTGATTCTCCTGCCTCAGCCTCCCGAGTAGCTGGGACTACAGGCATTCACTATCACGCCTGCCTCATTTTCGTATTTTTTTGGTAGAGATGGGGTTTCACCATGTTGACCAGACTGGTCACGGACACCTGACCTCAAGTGATCCGTCTGCCTTGGCCTCCCTAAGTGCTGGGACTACAGGCATGAGCCACGGCACCTGGCCAGCATTGCTACTTTCATCTCTGCTTGAAAAAACCAATAATAAAAGTAAAGATAATTTTATAATAGAAGACACCCAACGGGTAAATTCCAACAGTACATGTTTTATGTAGGAATCACGGGTTGTCTATTAGGTGCTAGAAGTTAGGAAGACTCAGACACCTTCTGTATAATTAGCATGGGTAACAGATGCATCCTGTTTAGATGGAAGATAAAATGTTTTAAAGAGTTTTTAGAATGCTTATCATTACTTTTGGGATTCCAGGCCTTTTTCTATCCGTTACCTACCCCACTCCTTTTTAAAAAGCAGACATTTGAAGAACAAAGCAAAACAATGCAAATACGAAAAGGCTTCCGTTATTTTTTAATATGTAAAATAGAGATAAGAATCTCTCTCTTACAGGTTTGTTGTCTTTAATGAATGAAAAGATTTAGTCAGGGAACGTGTCTAGCATATGGCCTGGGGTGAACACCTAATGACAGCGTTTGTACGTAGCACGTTACATTCTTCCATTTCTAAAAAATTAACTCAAGGTTGGGGAGGGGGTGGCTGCAGACAGAAACACTGATGAAGGAATCAGCGTCCCCTGTCTTCTACAGAAGCAGGTATCAGGCTGAAGTAATTCAATCTTTTCCCCTCCGGAATATAGTACGTTCTTCCAAGAAGAACAGCCCACTTGTGGTAGTCATTAACCAGATCAAATCTTGAGGAAGTAAGAGATTCTAAGTCCCCAATTATCCTTTTATATATATTTATTCTTTATTTTGGATTCTAGGGACACCAAGGATTAATCGATAAGCCATAGACAATTTCATCAAATCCTGAGTTGCAAGAACAGATGGGATAATAGAGCCACTGGGAATTAGCCTAACCTTAAAACAGGAGATATTTATAGCATCAACAGTACATAATCATATGATTGGGGAGAAATACAAAGGAAGAAATACATATGAGTCTTAAAGCTAGAAATATTACAAGATTTACTGGCTTATAAATTAAAGTACCTGGATATAGGATAAATTTATTTATTCAATGTATTATTGAAGATAATTCAGTATGTTTCTAGGGAAATAGCAGAATTTAGCCTAGAAATATTTTAAGGCATGAGGACTTTAGGTAATTTATTGTTAAATTTTGCATATCCATTTAGAGATTTGAGTTCTAGCTGCTGTGTCATGATGCTTTATGAAACTTAATGCTAGATTTCTGGCTGGAAAATATTCTAAATTGAGATAAAAGCACAAATATGATAAACCACGTATTGTTAAGTTGTCAAAGTTAAAATCTCTAACCATGAATATTGAACCAGATTACCTAAGTTGAATTTTTTTTTTTAAGTAATAATATGTGGATGGACTTGTGTATATGTACCAAGCTTAAGCTGGAACAAAAAGAGGGAATTTTTTTCTCTGATGGTGGAGTTTACATAATGTACAGTAGGACTAGAACTGTTCATGAGAACAGTTCCTTAAACTATAGTATTTTTAAATTGAAATACTGCTATACTATTGAATGTGAAATTGGAATGAATGGAAATTACATTTATTGGATCAGTCTTTGTACTTTACCCCTTGAATTCTTGCTACCCCAGACTGTAGTGGGATGATTCCTGCCGAGGAAAAGAATACATCAATCAATATGGGCGTCCTCCTCTCTCTGGGCAATTGCAAAATAACTGGCTTACAAATTTTTTTTTTTTTAATTTTTAAGAAATAAACCAGTGCTAGGCCTTTGTCCTCATCGGACGTCCACTGACGCTCTTCTGTTAGTTCCTGCTTTCTTTCCCCAAAGAAGTGCCCCAAAGCTTGCCATCCCAAGGCTAAAATCCTCACAGCATCTTAGAACTTCACACAGTTATGCAATAGTTAAAAGCAAACCTGAAAACATAGCCCTGGGCATTCTTGGGTGAGATGTGGCTGCAGGTTGGCTGTGTGGCTCACCACTATTGCTTAATAAAATCAAACAGTGAGCACTAGATGTTGTGACTGCACATTAAATACCAGGAGCTGTATACCTTTCCTTGCTGAGGATGTGAATGACAACACAAAATCCCTGAGTCAGAGCTCTTCACAGTCCAATATTACAATGCTTTTCAACCATGAGTATTCAAGCAGTACTCAGAATAAAAACAAACCCAGTGCTAACTTCCTGTTCCTGGAGTTGGTGCTTGAAATAATTAAATTGAATAGAGATTGACAAACTGAATTTAAAAAATTCTGAAATGAAGCCAGATACCACCACTGATATTTGTAAGGTCATACCACAAAGACACATTCTGAGAAAGGCATTAGGTGATGTTGTTGTGTGAACATCACAGAGTGTACTACCCAAATCTAGATGGTGGAGCCTACCACATGCCTAGACTACCTGGTCTAGCCTATTGTCCCTAGGCTATACATCTGTATGGTGTGGTACTGTACTGAATACTGTAGGCCATTGTAACACAAAAGTATTTATGTATCTAAACATAAATGGAAAAAAGGTACAGTAAATATACAGTATAAAAGTTAAGAGATGGTTCACCTAGATAAGGACATTTCCCATGAATGGAGCTTACAGGACTGAAGTTGCTCTGGGTGAGGGAGTGGTGAGTGAAGGTGAAGCCTAGGCCATTACTGGACACTACCGTAGACTTTATAAATGCTGTACACTTAGACTACACTGTACAATGAAACTATACTCAATTTATTTTAAAATATTTTTCTTTCTTCAATAGCAACTTAACCTTAGCTCACTGTAACTTTTTTGGTTAACAAACTTTTTAATTATTAAAACTTTTTGACTTTTGTAGTAACACTTGGCTTAAAACCCAAATACATTGTGCGACTGTAGAAAGTGATTTTCTTTCTTTATAGCCTTCTTCTATATGCTTTTTTCATTTTTTAATTAAAAAATTTTAATTAAAAAAAACTTTTTGTTAAAAGGTAAGACATAAACACACACATCAGCTTAGGACTGCACAGGGCCAGGATCATCAGTATCACTGTCTCCCACCTCCACATCTTGTCCCATTGCAAGGTTTTCAGGTTCAGTAATGTGCACGGAGCAGTCATCTTCTATGATAACAATGTCTTTCTCTGCAATACCTTCTGAAAAACCTGCCCGAGGCTGGTTTACAATCAACTTTTTTTTTTAATAAGTAGAAGATATACTCTTTCAAATAATGATAAAAAGTATAGCATAGTAAATAAATAAGCCTGTAACATAGTCATTTATGATCATTGTCAAGTACGTACTGTACATGATTGTATGTGCTATACTTTTATAGGACCAGAAGTGCAACAGGCATGCTTACAACAGCGTCATTACAAACACGTGAGTAATGTGTTGTGCTACGATGTCATTAGGCAGTAGTAATTTCTCAGCTCCAGTATAATTTTATGAGACCCCTGTCATATAACCAGCCCATAGCTGGCTGAAACATCATTATGTGGTGCATGATTGTTTATTATAATTCATACTTTATGCTTATCCTGATGAAGTTTAACAATTATTAGAACAAAAGCTGTGAATTGATATTAGAAAACCTATACAAAATATACCATTTCCATCACTCAGTGAAAACCTAAATTTCAAGTCAGGCAGGCAATTTTTTAAGGTTTTTAGTCCATTGAGGTACTTTAGAATCTCAAAGCAACTGTGGAATCCTAAGGACCAAGTATTTGTAAGATATTGCTATAAATTTTAATAATTAAAAATGATTGATTCTAGATCTATATGTATCTAGCGAAGTGCTAGCTATTGCAGAAGAATAAACAAGTATATAACTCACTATTTCCAAGAATTTCATAATCTGATGAAGAAGCCAAATCCAACAATAGAAGCAATCTGATAACTAAAGCACAAAATGACATGGTGCTGAAGTCCAGTGCAATAGTAATTCAGTCTTCAGCTCAGCTCCCACTACATCTAGTGTCTGGGCTAAAGATTTGCTTGTCGCCTTTGCTTTGCCACCTGTAATTTACTACATCATAAACAGTGTGATACAAATGTAGGTTTTTGTTTATTAAACCCTAGGGATAGTAAGAAATGTACACTTCAGAAATGAACAACTAGTATCTAATCAGGAAGGTCAAACATAGTACTGGTTAATAGATGCAACTCCACTGTTCATTGATTAAGATATGAATTGATGAATCACAGAAATGAATTTTCATTGTGAAATTAATGGCTTATTGATCAGAAAAATAAATTCTAAAACTAGACACTACTTATGAGATTCAAGGTATAAGTAGGCTTCCCTGAACCTGTATGAACAGGGAACAGTCATCGAGTGAAGCCTGTTGTCTGCATCCTTTGCTGTGCTGCCTGAGGCTGGACTGGTCCTGTGTCCTGCTGGTGGATTATATGATTTCTGGTGCCTGATGCTGACTTTAAGGGTAATAAAATCCTATTGTGGAATATGGTTAAGCTGATTGCAGTATCTTTTCTGCAGAGTGGTGGTAGAAGAACCTAAAATAATAAAGACTTGAGACATCATGAATGTTTACAGAACAGATTGATGGATTGCTTTGGGCCTCCTTGCTCATAAATGCAGTTTAAAAGTATGAGTGGCCGGGCTCGGTGGCTCAAGCCTGTAATTCCAGCACTTTGGGAGGCCGAGGTGGGCGGATCACAACATCAGGAGATCGAGACCATCCTGGCCAACATGGTGAAACCTCGTCTCTACTAAAAAATACAAAAATTAACTGGGCGTGGTGGCGTGCGCCTGTAGTCCCAGCTACTTGGGAGGCTGAGGCGGAAGAATTGCTTGAACCCAGGAGGCGGAGGTTAAAGTGAGCTGAGATTGTGCCACTGCACTCCAGCCTGGCGCCTGGTGACACAATGAGACTCTGTCTCAAAAAAAAAAAAAAAAAAAAAAAGTATGTGTGCAGAGAATTTAGTCTGAAACTTGCTTTCATTAATATCCTGGCAGGGACTATGTTGGAGAGTGGCTAATTCTCACCCACCTCAAGCTTCCCTATAGCTACTGTTATCTACACTTGATCTAATTTAGTTTGATTTTTAAATGTTATAAAGATCTATTTTGAAGTTAAGTGCAATTTTGGCCCTTACACATTGGCTATGCGGCTGACCGTAAATACTTTAGGTTTAATTTTTCCGCTTTAAATGAGGATAAGGATACCCACTTACCGGGTTGCTTTAAAAATGAAAAATAATAGCCCAGGTATCCACTCCTTCACTGTTGGTTTCCTCCTCTGCATCACTGTCCCATTGCTATCCCTTTCCGATCCCAGAGGAAACATACACGTTTGCAGAGTTGATAAAGAACTGCTTTCTCTCTACTCTTCAATTTTAGTTTCTTTGGACTGCACAAATTTTGGAATTGTCAATTCAGTGCCTATAGTAACTCCGTCTTAAATCTGGACACCCTGAATCATCAGAGAATCTGAAGTCCTTTGGTTTTCCCTTCCCTCCCGCTTTTCTAGTGCCCAGGATCCTTCCAGAACCCACTGTGTGCGTCGCCCGTCTTCAGCTCTCCACGAGTGATTACTGCTCTGGCCTTTCTCAATGTCACCTGTTATTTGCTTTAAATACACTTGGGATGAGGGTGTCTATTTAACCTATACTTCATTTTAAGAGCCCCATCTTTACGAAGCAGTACAGAATAAGAAACGATCACAGGGCGGGGCGCAGTGGTTTATGCCTGTAATCCCAGCACTTTCAAAGGGCTGAGGCCCATCTCTACTAAAAATACAAAAAATTAGCTGGCTTGGTGGTGGGCACCTGTAATCCCAGCTACTCGGGAGGCTGAGGCAGGAGAATCTCTTGAACCTGGGAGGCAGACGTTGCAGTGAGTTGAGATAGCACCATTTCACTCCAGCCTGGGCAACAAGAGCAAGACTCCATCTCAAAAAAAAAAAAAAAAAAAAAAAAAAAAAAGAAGCTATCACAGAGAGGTTATTAGGTGCTCCAATTGGGCCCCAGTGATCCCTGCCCTCTGGTATCAGATCCCTGTTTAACCCCTTCCCATAGTGAATCAGGGCTGGGGTGACCCTGTCTGTGTGGGAAGAATAGAATATGGCAGAAAGATGGAGAGAGATTGTCAAGGCAGGTTAGGAAAAGGCATTGCAGCTTCTGGTAACGGTCTCTTCCATTGCACCCTCTAGGGGAAGCCAGCTGCCATGCTGTGGAGGTGCATGAGGAGCCCTGTGGTGAGGCCCTGGTGAGGGGGGAGCCAACTGGAGTCACCTCGGAAGTACATCCTCAGCCCCAGTCAAGCCTCCAGGACTAAGGCCACAGTCTAATCTGACTGCAACCTCGCTAGAGGCTCCAAGCCTCTAAGGCCCCACCAGGCCACTCCCAAATTCCTGATCCATATAAACTATCAATGCTGATAAATGTTTACTATTGTTTTAAATCACTGAGTTTTGGGGTAACTTATGATACAGCAGTAGATAACTAATACACTGAGAATGCCATTCCTGTTCTTAAATGGCCCTGTGATAGAGATAACATAACACAAAGTGTTTAAAAGAAAGAACTCACTTTATACTTCAGTTGTTACTCTTGGACACTTTCTCTTCTTGAAATGTAAATACCAATTTAACTATGAAAGAAATGCTGTGGACAGGTTTGTATCTCTCCAATTCATATGTTGAAGCCCTGACCCCCAGTGAAATGGTATTAGGAGCTGGAGCCTTTGAGAGGATTAGGTCATGAGAGAGAAGTCCCTGTGATGAATTAATGCCCTTATGAAAAGAAGAGGAGACACAGGATCATTACTGCTCTCTCTGCTTGTATGCACTGCCAAGGAAGGCCACGTGCGGACGTAACTGGGAAGCTGGCCTGCACCCCGATCTTGGATTTCCAGTCACCAGAACTGTGAGAAATGAATGTTTCTGGCAATTGCCATAGCTGACTGAAAAAACTAAGACAAGAATGTTATATATTTGTGTATATAACATACCTGCTGTGTAATTTCTAATTACTTACAGAGAAAAAAACAGACAGGGTATAACCCTCCCTCTGGTTTATATGAAAACCGACTGGCAAACTGGAGGTGGAGCAAGATGGAAGGAAAGAAGCACCACCCATCATTCCCCCCCGCCCAGGACACCAATTTAATAACGAATACAGAAAATTAATCCAGAAAAAAAACACCTTTATAAGAACCAAAAATCAGTGAACCCTCATAGTACCTGGTTTTAACTTCTATTGCTGAAAGAGGCACTGAAGAGACGGACAAAATAAAAAATAATAAAAAAAAAAAGGCCTGAATCACCACCACCACCCTTCTCTCACCCCCTACAGCAATGGCAGTGTGGTGCAGAGAGAGTCTCTGAGCACTGGGGAAGGGAGAACACAGCAACTGTAAGTCACTGAACTCAGTGCTGTCATGTGAGAGCAGAAAAAAAACAGAACCCAAATCAGCTGATAGTTTTGCCAATGGAGCGAGCATTTAAACCAACCCTAGCCAGAGGGGAATTACTGACCGCTGTGGTCAGAGCTTGAGTTCCATAAACCTTGCCACTGAAGGCCAAAGTGCTCTGTGTCTCCCAGTAAACTTGAAAGGCAGGCTAGGACATAAGGACTGCAGTTCTCAGGCAAGTCCTAATGCTGAACTAGAGACGGAGGACTCGGGGGACACTTGACATACTGCGACAACAGCTGGGGTGGCTAAGGGAGTGCTGGCACCATCCCTCCCGTAACTCCAGGCTGTATAACTCCTGGCTCCAAAACAGACCCTTTCCTTCTGCTTGAGGAGAGGAGAGAGAAGCGTGGAAAGGACTTAGTCTTGCACCTTGGATACCAGCTCAGCCACAGCAGGATAGAGCAGCTGTCAGAGTCCTGAGGCTCCCATTCCAGGTCCTTGCTCCCTGATGACATTTCTAGGGACACCCCGGGCCAGAAGCAAACCTGTTGCCTTGAAGGAAAGGACCCACCCCATCCTGGCAGCATTTATCACCTGCTAACTGAAGAGCCCCTGGCCCCTGAATAATTAGTAGTGATACCCAGTTACTACGTTGAGGGCCTTGGGTGAGCCTCAGACTTGCCTGCTTCATGTACCGGAATGGACATAGAGGGTAGAGGACTTAGGAGGCTTTTGGGGTCCCTGATTCCAGGACTTGACTCTGGATGGCATTTCTGAACCTGCCCTGGGCCATACAGAAGTCCACTTTCCTGAATGGTGAGTTCCAGGCCAGGTAACGTTCACCACAAGCTGCCTTATGTCAGCCAGTAGTGCTCCATCCTTATGGGTAGGATTAGTGCTGTTAAAAAAATCTAACTTCCATTTTACAACAAAGGTCACAGAGACTCTGAGAGATTAAATTGGCTTCTTATGCTCACCATTAGCTTGTCAGTAGTAACAGCTAATTTCAAAATTAAGTCTAATGCCAAAGCCTGCTTTACTTAGCTGCACCCAGGTGCTGAAAGAAGTCAATGTAAATTTTGACTTTCCAGCCTCCCAAACCATAAGCCAATGAATTTCTGTTCATTATAAATTACACAGCCTTAGGGTGTTCTGTTACAGTAGCACAAAATAAAGACAGAAACATTCTGTTCACTAGGATGTGTTGACTTGTTGACTTTAGCTGCTCAATATACTTTTTTTTTTTAAGATGGAGTTTCACTCTTGTTGCCCAGGCTGGAGTTTAGTGGTGCAATCTCAGCTCACCACAACCTCTGCTTCCCGGGTTCAAGCAATTCTCCTGCCTCAGTCTCCCAAGTAGCGATTACAGGCATGCACCGGCATGCACCACCATACCCAGCTAATTTTGTATTTTTAGTAGAGATGGGGTTTCTTCATGTTGGTCAGGCTGGTCTCAAACTCTTGATCTCAGGTGTCTTGCCCACCTTGGCCTCCCAAAGTGCTAGGATTACAGGCATGAGCCACTGCGCTCAGCCAAGAAGTCATACTACTGGAGAAGATCAGCTTCACTAAATAGAGGACAGGAAGGAAGAAAAGAAGAGCAGGCCATCAAACAACCAGGAAACAAATAAGAAAATGGGAAAAGTAAGTCCTTACTTATCAATAATATTGAATATTAATCAACTAAACTCTCCAATCAAAAGACACTGGCTGGCTGAATGGAAAAAACCAAAACCAAGATCCAATGATCTGTTGCCTACAAGAAGTACACTTCTCTTATAGAGACACATTAACTGAAAATAAAGGAATGGCAAAAGATATTCCGTATTAATGGAAATCCAAAAATAGCCAGAGTAGCTATACTTACAGCAGACAAAATAGATCTCAAGAAAAAAATGATAAGAAGAGACAAGGAAGGTCATTATGTAATGATAAAGCAGTTGATTCAGCAAGAGGAGACAATAATTATAAATATATATGTACCCAGAAATGAAGTATCCAGATATATAAAGCAAATATTATTAGAGCTAAAGAGAGGAATATACTCCAATACAATAATAACTGGAGACTTCAACCACCCACTTTTGGCATTGGACAGAACTTCCACATAGAAAATCAATTAAAAAAAATTAGACTTTATCTGCACTATAGACCGAATAGAATCAATAGATAGTTACAGAACAGATCATTGAATGGCTGCAGAATATACATTCTTTTCCTTAGTACAAGGATTATACTCAAGGATAAACCATATGTTAGGTGACAAAACAGGTCTTAAAACATTCTAAATAATGGAAATAATATCAAGCATCTTCTCTGACCACAATGACATAAAAATAGAAATCTGTAATAAAAGGACTTTTGGAAACTATACAAACATACGGAAATTCAATGATATGTTCCTGAATGACCAGCGTTTCAATGAAGTGATTCACAGAAGAAAATTGACAAAAGCCAAAATAGACAAATGGTATCTAAGTAAACTTAAGGGTTTCTGCACAGCAAAAGAAACAATCATTAGAGTGAGCTGACAACCAACAGAATGGGAAAATTTTTTTGCAATTTACCCATCTGACAAAGGGCTAATATCCAGAATCTACAAAGAACTAAAGCAGATTTACAAGAAAAAAACACACAGCACCATCAAAAAGTGAGAGAAAGGTATGAACAGACACTTTCCAAAAGAAGACATTTATGTGGCCAACAAACATATGAAAAAATGGTTATCATCACTGGTCATTAGAGAAATGCAAATCAAAATCATATTGAGATATCATCTAACACCGGTTAGAAGGGCATTCATTAAAAAATCTGGAGACAAAAGATGCTGGAGAGGATGTGGAGAAAAAGGAACACTTTTACACTGTTGGTGGGAGTGTAAATTAGTTCAACCATTGTGGAAGAAATAGAAATTCCTTTTGACCCAGCATATATACCCAAAGAATTATAAATCATTCTACTATAAAGACACATGCACATGTATGTTCATTGAAGCACTGTTTACAATAGCAAAGACGTAGAACCAACCCAAATGCCCATCAATGATAGACTGGACAAAGAAGATGTGGCACATAAACACCATGGAATACTATGCAGCCACAAAAAATGACAAGTTCATGTCCTTTGTAGGGATATGGATGAATCTGGAAATCATCATTCTCAGCAAAATGACACAAGAACAGAAAACCAAACACTGTATGTTCTCACTCATAGGTGGGTGTTGAACAATGGGAACACATGGGCACAGGGAGGGGAACATCACACACTGGGGTAGTTTGGGGGGTAGGAGGCTAGGGGAGGGATGGGGGCACAGGAAGTCTGGAGAGGGAAAACAGTGGGAGAAATGCCTGAAGTAGGCGATGAGGGTATGGAGACTGCAAACCACCATGGCATGTGTGTACCTATGCAACAACCCTGTGGGATGTGCACATATACCCCAGAGCTTAAAGTACAATTAAAAAAAAGAAAAAAAGAAAATTGAAAAATTTCTTAAAACAAATGATAATAGAAAGACAACAGACCAAAACCTATGGGACAGAATGAAAGCAATACTGTGAGGAAAGTTTATAGCTATGAGTGCCTATGTCAACAAAAAAGAAAAACATCAAATAATTAACTTAATAATGTATCTTAAAGAACTAGAGGAGCAAGAGGAAACCACGCCCAAAATTAGTAGAATAAGAAAGATCAGGGTAGAAATAAATGAAATTGAAATGGAGAAACATTCCATGTTCATGGTTAGGAAGAATCAACATTGTGAAAATGGCCATACTGCCCAAAGTAATTTACAGATTCAACGCTATTCCCATCAAGCTACCAATGACCTTCTTCACAGAACTGGAAAAAAACACCTTAAACTTCATATGGAACCAAAAGAGAGCCCGCATAGCCAAGTCAACTCTAAGCAAAAAGAACAAAGCAGGAGGCATCACACTACCGGACTTCAAACTATACTACAAGGCTACAGTAATCAAAACAGCATGGTACTGGTACCGAAACAGAGATATAGACCAATGGAACAGAACAGAAGCCTCACAGGAAAAACAACATACCCACAACCATCTTATCTTCGACAAACCTGACAAAAACAAGCAATGGGGAAAGGACTCCCTGTTTAATAAATGGTGTTGGGAAAACTGGCTAGCCATGTGCAGAAAGCAGAAACAGGACCCCTTCCTGACAACTTACACCAAAATTAACTCCAGATGGATTAAAGACTTAAACATCAGACCTAACACCATAAAAACCCTAGAAGAAAACCTAGGCAAAACCATTCAGGACATAGGTGTAGGCAAGGACTTCATGACCAAAACGCCAAAAGCAATGGCAACAAAAGCCAAAATAGACAAATGGACCTAATCAAACTCCACAGCTTCTGCACGGCAAAAGAAACAGTCAGTAGAGTGAATCGACAACCAACAGAATGGGAAAAAATTTTTGCAGTTTACCTGACAAAGGGCTGATATCCAGAATTTACAAAGAACTAAAGCAGATCTACAAGAAAAAAAACAAACAAGCCCATTCAAAAATGGGCAAAGGACATGAACAGGTACTTTACAAAAGAAGACATACAGGAGGCCAACAAACATATGAAAAAATGCTCATCATCACTGGTCATCAGAGAAATGCAAATCAAAACCACATTGAGATACCATCTCACACCAGTTAGAATGGCGATCATTAAAAAATCGGGAAACAACAGATGCTGGAGAGGATGTGGAGAAATAGGAACACTTCTACACTGTTGGTGGGAATGTAAATTAGTTCAACCATTGTGGAAGACAGTGTGGCGATTCCTCAAGGACCTAAAAATAGAAATCCCATTTGACCCAGCAATCCCATTACTGGGTATATATCCAAAGGATTATAAATCATTCTACTACAAGGACACGTGCACACGAATGTTCATTGCAGCACTGTTTACAATAGCAAAGACCTGGAACCAACCCAACTGCCCAACGATGATAGACTGGATAGGGAAAATGTGGTACATATACACCATGGAATATTACGCAGCCATCAAAAAGGATGAGTTCACGTCCTTTGTAGGGACATGGATGAACCTGGAAACCATCATTCTCAGCAAACTGACACAAGAGCAGAAAATCAAACACCGTATATTCTCACTCATAGGCGGGTGCTGAACAGTGAGAACACAAGGACACAGGGAGAGGAGCACTACACACTGGGGTCCGTTGGGGGGAAATGGGGGAGGGGCGGGGGGTGGGGAAGTGGGAAGAGATAGCATGGGGAGAAATGACAGATACAGGTGAGGGGACGGAAGGCAGCAAACCACACTGCCATGTGTGTACCTATGCAACAATCTTGCATGTTCATCACATGTACCCCGAAACCTAAAATGCAATAAAATAAAATAAAATTAAATTAAAAAAAAAAAAAAAGAAATTGAAATAAAAAAATACAAAAGATAAAACGAAAAGTTGATCTTTGAAAAGTTAAACAAAATTGACAAACCTTTAGCCAGACTAAGAAAAGTAGGGAGATGACCCAAACAAATAAAATTAAAGATGAAAAAGGAGACATTACAACTATTACTACAGAAATTCAAAGGATTATTAGTGGCTACTATGAGCAACTATGTGCCAATCAATTAAAAAAATCTAGAAGAGAATGGATAAATTTCTAGAATCATACAATCTACCAATATTAAAACATGAAGAAATCCAAAACCTGAACAGACCAATAACAATTACCAATCCTACTCAAAGTATTCCAAAAAATAGTGGAGGAAGAAATACTTCTGATACGGTTTGGCTGTGTTCCCACCCAAATTTCATCTTGAATTACCACGTGTTGTGGAAGGGACCCAGTAGGAGGTATGAATCATGGGGGCAGGTCTTTCCCATGCTGTTCTCATGATAGTGAATAAGTCTCATGAGATCCGATGGTAATATAAGGGGGAGTTTCCTTGAGCAAGCTCTCTCTTTGCCTCCCACCATCCATGTAAGACATGACTTGCTCCTCCTTGCCTTCCACCATGATTGTGAGACCTCCCCAACCATGTGGAACTATAAGACTGATTAAACCTCTTTCTTTTGTAAATTGTCCAGTCTCGGGTATGTCCTTATCAGTAGCAAGAAAATGGACTAATACAACTTCTGAACTCATTCTACTAGGCCAGTATTGTTCTGATATCAAAACCAGATAAAGACACATCAAAAACAAACAACAACAACAACAACAACAACAACAACAACAAAAAGACAGGCCCATATTACTGATGAATACTGGTGCAAAAATCCTCAAAAAAATACTAGCAAATCATATTCAACAACACATTAAAAATATCATTCATCATGACCAAGTGTGATTTATCCCAGTGATGCAAGGATGGTTTAAAATGTGCAAATTAATCAATATTTTACACCATACAAACAAAATAAAGGACACAAGCCATATAATCATTTCAACTGGTGCTGAAAAAGCATTTGATAACATTCAACCTCCCTTAATGATGAAAACCCTTAAAAAACGATATAGAAGGAATGAACCTCAGCACAATAAAAGCCATATACAATAGACCTACAGCTAGTATCATACTAAATGGGGAAAAACTAAAAGCCTTTCCTCTAAGATCCATAGCATGTCAAGGATGCCCACTTTCACCACTATTATTCAACATAGTACTGGAAGTTCCAGCCAGAGAAATCAGACAAGATAAAGAAAAAAAGGGCATCCAAATTTGAATGGAAGAAGTCAAATTATCCTTGTTTGAAGATGATATGATTTTATGTTTGGAAAAATTTAAAGACTCAACCAAAAACTATTAGATCTGGTAAATTCAGTCAAGTTACAGGATACAAAATTGACATAAAAAAACTCAGTAGCATTTCTATGTGCCAACCGTGAACAATCTGAAAAAGAAAATAAGAAAGTAATCCCGTTTACAATAGTTACAAATAAAATAAAATGCCTAGGAATTAACCAAAGAAGTGAAAGATCTCTACAATAAAAACTATAAAACATTGGTAAAAGAAATGAAAAAGCACACAAAATAGAAAGATATTCGATGTTCATGGATCGAACTATTCAATATTGTTAAAATGTCCATATTACCCAATGCAATCTGCAGATTCAATGCAATTCGTATCAAAATACCTATGATATTCTTCACAGAAATGGAAAAACAAAAACAAAAACAAAAACAAAAACAAAAACAAAAACAAAAACAAAAACATCTAAAAGTTATATGGGACCTAAAGAGATCTAAAATAGCCAAGACCCAAAAAGAACAAAACTGGAGGAATCATGTTACCTAACTTCAAATTATGCTATAGAGCTATAGTAATCAAAACAGCATAATAGTGACATAGAATGAGACACACAGACTAATGGATCAGAATAGAGAACCTGGAAATAAATCCACGCATCTATAGTGAACTCATTTTTTATAAAGTTGTCAAGACTATGCCCTGGAGAAAGAACAGTCTCTTCAATAAATGGTACTTGGAACACTGAACAGCCATATGCAAAAAAATAAATAAATAAATAAATAAAACTAGACTCCTATCTCTTGCCATACATGAAATCAAATCAAAATGGATCAAAGCCTTAAATCTAAGACCTCCAACTGTGAAATTACTATAAGAAAACATTGGGGAAATTCTCCAGGAAATTGGACTGGGCAAAGATCTGCTGAGTAATACCCTAGAAGCACAGGCAAATGGCAAAAATGGACAAATGGGATCACATTAAGTTTGCCAGTATTTGCATTTGGTTTGCCAGTATTTTATTGAAGATTTTTGCATTAATGTTCATCATGGATATTGGCCTGGTTTCCTTTTCTAGTTGAGTCTCTGCCTGGTTTTGGTATCAGGATGATGTTGGTCTCATAAAATGAGTTAGGGAGGATTCCCTCCTTTTGTATTGTTTGGAATAGTTTCAGAAGGAATGGAACCAGCTCCTTTTTTTTATGTCTGGTGGAATTCAGCTGTAAACCCGTCTGGACCTGGACTGACTTTTTTTTGGTTGGTAGGCTATTAATTGCTGCCTCAACTTCAGCCCTTATTACTGGTCTATTCAAGGTTTCAACTTCTTCCTGGTTTAGTCTTGGAAGAGTGCAAATGTCCAGGAATTTATCCATTTCTTCCCAGTTTACTGGTTTGTCCCCCTCTCACCCCTCCTATTCAATATAGTATTGGAAGTTCTAGCCAGAGCCATCAGGAAAGAAAAAGAAATAAAGGAAATATAGGAAAGGAGGAAGTCAAATTGTCTCTATTTGCAGAAGACATGATTGTATATTTAGAAGACCCCATGATCTCAGCCCCAAATCTCCTTAAACTGATAAGCAACTTCAGCAAATTCTCAAAATACAAAATCAATGTGCAGAAATCACAAGCATTCCTATACACCAATAACAGACAAACAGAGCCAAATCAAAAGCGAACTCCAATTCACAATTGCTACCAAGAGAATAAAATACCTAGGAATACAACTAACAAAGGATATAAAGGACCTCTTCAAGGAGAACTACAATCCACTGCTCAAAGAAATAAAAGAGGACACAAACAGATGGAAAAACATTCCATGCTAATGGTTGGGAAGAATCAATATCATGAAAATGTCAATACTGCCCAAAGTAATTTATAGATTCAATGCTATCCCCATCAAGCTACCAATGACCTTCTTCACAGAACTGGAAAAAACCACTTCAAACTTCATATGGAACCAAAAAAGAGCCCACATAGCCAAAACAATCCTAAGCAAAAAGAACAAAGCTGGAAGCATCATGCTGCCTAACTTCAAACTATACTACAAGGCCACAATAATCAAAACATCATGGTACTGGTACCAAAACAGAGATATAGACCAATGGAACAGAACAGAGGCCTTGGAGGCAACACCACACATCTACAATAATCTAATCTTTGACAAACCTAACAAAAATAAGCAATGGGGAAAGGATTCCCTGTTTAATAAATGGTGTTGGGAAAACTGGCTAGCCATGTGCAGAAAGCAGAAACTGGAACCCTTCCTGACACCTTACACTAAAATTAGCCCTAGATGGATTAAAGATCTAAACATAAGACCTAACACTATAAAAACCCTAGAAGAAAACCTAGGTAAAACCATTCAGGACACAGGTATAGGCAAAGACTTCATGACTAAAACACCAAAAGCAATATCAACAAAAGCCAAAACAGACAAATGGGATCTAATTAAACTTTAGATCTTCTGTACAGCAAAAGAAACAATTATTAGAGTGAACTGGCAACCAACAGAATGGGAAAAAATTTTTGCGGTCTACCCATCCGACAAAAGTCTAATATCCAGAATCTACAAAGAACTAAAACAGATTTACAAGAAAAAAAAAAAAAAAGAAACCCATTCAAAAGTGGGCAAAGGATATAAACAGAAACTTTACAAAAGAAGACATATATGAGGCCAACAAACATATGAAAAAATGCTCACCATCGTTGGTCATTAGAGAAATGCAAATCAAAACCACATTGAGATACCATCTCATGCCAGTTAGAATGATGATCATTAAAAAATCAGGAGACAACAGATGCTGGAGAGAATGTGGAGAAATAGGAACACTTTTATACTGTTGGTGGGAGTATAAATTAGTTCAACCATTGTGGAAGACAGTGTGGCAATTCCTCAATAACCTAGAAATAGAAATACCATCTGACCCGGCAATCCTATTACTGGGTGTATAGCCAAAGGATTATAAATTGTTCTATTATAAAGACACATGCACACGTACATTCACTGTGGCACTGTTGACAATAGCAAAGACCTGGAACCAACCCAGATGTCCATCAGCAATGGACTGGATAAAGAAAATGTGGTACACATACACCATGGACTACTATGCAGCCATAAAAAATGATGAGTTCATGTCCTTTGCAGAGACATGGATGAATCTGGAAACCATCATTCTCAGCAAACTGACACAAGAACAGAAAACCAACACCACATGTTCTCGCTCATAGGCGGATGTTGAACAATGAGAACACATGGACACAGGGAGGGGAGCATCACACATTGCAGTCAGTTGCAGGGGGCTACGGGAGGGACAACAGGGGGTGGGGAGGGTGGGGAGGGATAATGTGGGGAGAAATACCAGATATAGATGATGTGGGGGAGGAAGGCAACAAACCACCTTGCTATGTATGTACCTATGCAACAATCCTGCAAGATCTGCACATGTACTCCAGAACCTAAAGTACAAAAAAAAAAAAAAAATGCTTTTGCACAGCAAAGGAAACAGTTAACAAAGTGAAGAGAAAACCCACAGAATAGGAAAACGTATTTGCAAACTACCCTATCTGTCAAGGGATTAATAACCAGAAACTATATGGAGCTGAAACAACTCTACAGGAAAAAAAAAAAAATCTAGGAATTTGATTAAAAAGTAGGCAAAAAATTTCAAACATTTCTAAAAAGAATACATACAGATAAATGGGAACTGGGTATATGAAAACGTGCTCAACCTCACTGATCATCTGAGAAATGCAAATCAAAAACACGATTTCTTTTCATTGAGAATTGATGTCATCCAAAAGAGAGGCAGCAACAAATACTGGTGAGCAGGTGGTGTTCAGTACACTGTTGGGAGGAATGTAAACTAGTACAACCACTATGAGGAACAGTTTGGAAGTTCTTCAAAAAACTAAAAATAGGGGGTGTGTGGTGCTCCTGGAATCTGAGGATACCCTGGCAGACGGTGTGGCGGCAGTGCTGGCTTGAGATGGCTGACTAGGGGCAGTCAGGCGGAATAGCTGTCACTCAGGAACTGGGATGACTGGCACACTCCTAACACAGAGCTTCAGAGAGAAGGCACTGAGAGTGGATGGAAGGAAGACACTGAAGCTGGGCTGAAGTGGGAGGAAGCTGGGAGTTCTGCCCAGGGTAACAAGTCACTGTGACTCATTCCTGGCTTCCAGTGACTCTGGGGGAATGATTGAGTTGAACTGGCAAGGAGCAACCTGCTCTCACAATGGACCTCTAGAATCCTGGCAGGAGGAGACCCCTCAGCTGTCACAGATACTCCAGTTGGCAGGGAAAGCTGCTAAGAGAAATGGTAGGGGCAGCACACCAGCTATGCAGAGTCCAGTGTTTGATGTGGGAGCATCTGTAGTGGAGTATCGCCAGGGATGCCCATCCCCCAGGCTTGACTTACTCCCATAGGAAACTTTAGCCCTAGGGAAACTGTTGGACCTGAACTCTTTAGGGTAGTCTTGCCCATCAGACAGGGCCTGTCTGACCTGAACAATCTTTGGTGTCCTCGACCCTCTTAGGGCCCACCCTGGCCATGACTGCTTGCAATGCAGTCCTGGGTGCCCTAGGGTGCCACATCATAGCTTCTGTGTTGATGGACCATGCCTGACTGGTAGAGAGCTCCAGTGAGGCAGCCCCCATGACCACACACAATCCTGCCCACTCCCTCCCACAACTGCAGCATCTCCCTGGCCCATGGCCCCTTTCACATTGCTTTGTCAGCACGTGTATATGTGTATACCTTTCTTGCCTGGCAGTGCCCATGTACACATGCACCCTCTGTTGCTGGCAGGAGTACACTCTGTCACCCCTCTCCTGCTATACTGCCATTTCAGTTAGAGCCTTCGTGAGCAGAGAGCCTGCTGCCATCCCCACCCCCACCAGCACCCTGTGTCTGCACCAACACTGCCACCAGAATGAAACTAGACATGGAGAATAGTGGACCCTTCCCCATTCTGAGGGGCCACAGAGGGCGCACACACATCTGCATCCACCAGCACCCCACCTATGTGCTAACACTATCACCAGCACAATTTTGTATACAGTTGCCAAATGAGGGGGCCTCCACTTCCTAAGCCGTGCTGCCTCTGTCACTGCTGTGAAGGCAGTCACCCTGGCACCCAGTTGTACCCTGCCATAACCAACAGGCATGCACCTTGCTGCACTGTTGCTGCTCCTGCTTTTGGCATGTGTGAATGAGGATGGATCCTGCTGCCATCACCCTATAAAAGGCTTTGGCTGGTACCACCCATCAGAGTGTAGTGACTAGTGGTCCAGGAGCATCTTGGCTCGCTCAGTCCAGTGGTTTCCTAATGTTGAGGAGCCAGAGAACAAAGTTGAGTTCTGGTACAAGTCCCTTAGAGCATGCAGTCCAGGAGATAGGAGCATGCTAAAAACTTCTAGAAATGAAGCCAATTGACTAAAACTACCGTATACCACAGTCAAACACTCAAGGCCATCAAAAACAGCAACCTGTGTGGTTGCTTTACAGCAGGAGTCCCCAACACCCAGGCCATAACCAAAGACTGAAGGAACACTGGCCCGCAAAGATGAGAAAGAACCAGTACAAGAACTCTGACAACTCAAAACACCAGAGTGCCATCTATCCTCCAAATGACCACATTCCTCTCCAGCAAGGATTCTGACCTGGGCTGAGATGGCTGAAATGACAGAAACAGAATTAAGGATATGGATAAGAATGAAGATCATTGAGATGTAGGAGTACACTGAAACCTTTTTCAGACAAGCAAGTGCTGAGGGAATTTGTTACCACTAGCCCTGCCTTTCAAGAACTTCTGAAGGAAGTACTAAATACATAAAGGAAAGACCATTAACAGCTACTACAAAAACACACTTAAGTACACAGATCAGTGACACCATAAAGCAGCCACCCCCAACCTTTTTGGCACAAAGAACTCTTTGTGTGGAATACAATTTTTCCACAACTGGGGGTGAGGGATGGTTTTGGGATAAAACTGTTCCACTTCACATTATCAGGCATCAGATTCTCATAAGGAGAACACAACCTAGATCCTTCACATGTGTAGTTCACAATAAGGTTCACACTCTTATAAGAATCAAATGCCACTGCTGATCTGCAGAAGGTGGAGTTCAGGTGGTAATGCTTTCTTGCCTGCTCACCACTGACTTCTTGCTCTGTGCCCCAGTTCCTGACAGGCCACAGACCAGTACCCATCCATGGTATGGGGGTTGGGGACCCCTGCTGTAAAGCAACCACACAAACAAGGCGCATAATAACCAGCTGACATGATGACAGGATCAAATCCTCACATATCAGTACTAACCTTGAATGTAAATGGGGTAAATGCCCCAATTAAAAGGCACAGAGTGGCAAGCTGGAAAAGGAAGCAAGACCCACTGGTGTACTGTCTTCAAGCAACCCATCTGATATGGAACAACTCTCATAGGCTCAAAATAAAGGGATGGAGAAAAATCTAATGAAAAACAGAATAAGGGATTGCAATCCTAATTTTAGACAAAACTGACTTTAAAACAATAAAGATTAAAAAAAAGACAAAGAAGGGCATTATAAAATGGTAAAGAGTTTAATTCAACAAGAAATTATCCTAAATATATAGACAACCAACAAAGGAGAACACAGATTCATAAAGCAAGTTCTTAAGGACAATCAAATAGACTTAAGATTCCCACACAATGATACTGGGAGATTTCAACACCCCACTGACAGTATTAGATAGACCACTGAGGCAGAAAATTGACAAAGATAATTCAGGACCTGAACTCAGCACTGGATCAAATAGGCCTGATAAATATCTACAAAACTCTCTACCCCAAAACAACAGAATATACATTCTTCTCATTGCCACATGGCACATACTGTAAAATCAATCACACAATTGGACATGAAACACCCTTCACCAAGTGAAAAAATAACTGAAATCATAACAACTACTCTCTTAGACCGTAACACAATAAAATTAAAGATTAAGGCTGAGAAATTCACTCAAAATCATACAATTACATGGAAATTGAGTAACCTGCTCCTGAATGACTTTTGGGTAAGCAATGAAACTAAGGCAGAAATCAAAAAGCTCTTTGAAACTAATGAGAACAAAGACACAACGTACCAGAATCTCTGGCACACAGCTAAGGCAGTGTTAAGAGGGAAATTTATAGCCCTAAACACCTATATCAAAAAGTTAAAAAGACCTCAGTTTAACAACTTAACATCACAATTGAAAGAACCAGAGAACCAGGAGCAAAGTAAGCTAGCAGAAGAAAAGAAATAACCAAAACCAGAGCTGAACTGAAGAAGACTGAGACGTGAAAAACCATTCAAAGTATCAATGAATCTGGAAGTTTTTTTTAAACAGTAATAAAATACATAGACCACTAGCTAGACTAAAAATGAAAAAAAAAAAAAAAAAGACAGAAGAACTCAAATAGACATAAATAGAAATGACAATGGGATATTACCACTGACCACACAGAAATACAAATAACCATCAGACAATATTATGAACACCTCTATGTACATGAACTAGAACATCTAAAAGAAATTGATAAATTCCTGGACACATAAACCCTCAAGACTGAACCAGGAAGAAATTGAATCCCTTAACAGGCCAATAATGAGCTCCAAAATTGAATCAGTAATATATAGCCTACCAATGAGAAAAAGCCCAGGACCAGACAAATTAATAGTTAAATTTTACCAGATATACAAAAAAGAGCTGGCAGCATTCCTACTGAAACTATTCCAGAGGGACGCCTTCCTAACTCATTCTATAAGGCCAGCATCATCCTGTGACCAAAAGCTGGCAGAGGCTCAACAAAAAACTTCAGGCCAATATATCTGTGGCGAACACTGGTGTAAAAATCCTCAACAAAATATTGGCAAACCAAATCCAGCAGCATATCAAAAAGCTTATCCATTATGATCAAGCAGGCTTTATCCCTGGGATGCAAGGTTGGTTCAACATACGCAATTCAATAAATGTGATTCATCACATAAACAGAACTAAAGACAAAAACCACATGATCATCTCAAAAGAGGCTGAAATGACTTTGATTAAATTCAACATCCTTCATTTAAAAAACTCTCAATAAAGTAGGCATTGGAGGAACATACCTCAAAATAAAGAGAGCCATCTGTGACAAATCAACCAACATCATACCGAATGGGCAAAAGCTGGAAGCATTCTCCTTGAAATCCAGCACAAGACAAGGATATCTCTCTCACTACTCCTATTCAACATAATATTAGAAGTCCTGGCCAGAACAATCAGGCAAGAGAGAAATAAAGAGCATCTAAATAGGAAGAAACAAAGTCAAACTATCCCTTTTTGCAAACGGCATGCTTCTTTATCTAGAAAACTCCCCAGTCTCAGTCCAAAAGCTCCTTAAGCTGATAAATAAGTTTAGCAAAATCTCAGAATACAAAATCAACATGTGTTAGCTGCAAAAAATAATATTTAGAAATATACCTAACAAAGGAGTCAAAAGACCTTTACAAGGAGAACTACAAAACACTGCTGAAAAAAAAAATCATAGACAACACAAACAAATGGAAACATCTCCCATGATCATGGATGGGTAGAATCAATATGATGAAGATGACCATACTGTCAAAAGCACTCTACAAATTCAATGCAATATGCATCAAAATACCACCATCATTCTTCACAGAGTTAGAAAAAACAATTCTAAAATTCGTATGGAACCGAAAATGAGCCCATACAGCCAAAGCAAAACCAAGCAAAAAGAACAAATCTGGAGGCATCACACTACTTGATTTCAAATTATACTATAAGGCCATAGTCACCAAAACAGCATGATACTAGTATAATAATAGGCACATAGACCCATAGAACAGGATAGAGAACCCAGAAATAAACCCAAATATTTACAGCCAATTGATCTTTGACAAGGCAAACAAAAACATAAAGTAGGGAAACCTACTTTTCAAAACATGGTGCTGGGGTAACTGGCTGTCCACATGTGGGAGAATAAAACTGGATCCTCCTCACTCACCTTGTATAAAAATCAACTCAAGATGGATGAAGGACTTAAACCTAAGACCTGAAACTACAAAAATTCTAGAAGATAACATTGGAAAAACCCTTCCAGACATTGGCTTAGGCAAGGATTTCATGACCAAAAAGTCAAAAGCAAATGCAATAACAACAAAGATAAAGCTAAATAGCTGTGGCCTAATGAAACTAAAGAGCTTTTGCATGGTAAAAGGAACAGTCAGCAGAGTAAACAGACAAAAAATCTTCACGATCTATACATCTGAAAAGGACTAATATCCAGAATCTACAACAAACTCAAACAAATCAGTAAGAAAAAACAAACAATCCCATCAAAAAGTGGGTTAAGGACATGAATAATTCTCAAAAGAAGATATACAAATGACCAATAAACATATGAAAAAAGTCTCAATATCATTAATGATCAAGGAAATGCAAATAAAAAACTGCAATGTGATACCACCTTACTCCTGCAAGAATGGTTGTAATAAAAAAATAAAAAAGCAGTAGATGTTGGCATGGATGCAGTGATCAGGGAATACTTCTACACTGCTGGGGGGAATATATACTAGTGCGGCCACTATACAAAACAGTGTGGATTCCTTAAAGAACTAAAAGTAGAACTATCATTTGATCCAGCAATCCCACTACTGGGCATCTACCCATAGGAGAATAAGTCATTATTTGAAAAAGATACTTCCACATGCACATTTACAGCAGCACAATTTACAATCACAAAATTCTGGAACCAACCCAAATGCCTATCAAAGAGTAGGTAAAGAAACTGTGGTTTGTGTGTGTGTATATATATACACACACACACGCACACACACACACACATATATATATATACACATACATACATACATGATGGAACACTACTCTGCCACAAAAAGGAATAAATTAATAGCATTTGTGATGATCTGGATGAGATTGGAGACTATTATTCTAAGTGAAGTAACTCAAGAATGAAAAACCAAACATCGCATGTTCTCACTGACATGTGGGAGCTAAGCTATGAGGATGCGAAGGCATAGGAATGATCCAATGGACTTTGGGGACTTGGGGGTAAACGTGGGAAGAGGACGTGGGATAGAAGATAACATTTATGGTGCAGTGTATACTGCTCGGGTGATGGGTGTACCAGGATATCACAAATCACCACTAAAGAACTTACTCATGTAACCAAATACCAGCTGTACCCCAATAACTTGTGGAAAAATAACATAAATAATAAGACAAACAAAAATCACTAGCATTCCTATACACCAACAACCATCAAGCCAAGTGCCAAATCAGAAATGAAATCCCATTCGCAACCACCACAAAAAGAATAAAATATGGAATACAGATCATCAGGGAGGTAAAAGATCCCTGCAATGAGAACTATAAAAAGCTGCCCAGATAAATCAGAGATGACACAAACAAATGGAAAAACATTCCATGCTCATGAATAGAAAGAACCAATATTGTTAAAATAGCCATATTGCCCAAAGAAATTTATAGATTCAATGCTATTACTGTCAAACTACCAATGACGTTCTTCACAGAACTAGAAAAAACTATTTTAAAATTCATGTGGAACCAAAAAAGAGCCCGAATGGCCAAGGCAATCCTATGCAAAAAGAACAAAGCTGGAGGCATCATGCTACCCAACTTCAAACTCTACTACAGGATTACAATAACCCAAACAGCATAGTACTGAAACAAATGCAGACACACAGAACAGTGGAACAAAATACATATCCCAGAAATAAGGCCACCCACCTACAACCATATGATCTTTGATAAAAACATGCAATGGGGAAAGGACTCCCTAGTCAATGTATGGTGCTGGGAAAACTGGCTAGCCATATGTAGAAAATCCCTTAGGCCACGTACAAAAATCAACACAAGCTGGATCAAAGACTTAAATGTAAAACCCAAAACTATAAAAACCCTAGAAGACAACCTAGGCAATACCATTTGGGACAGAGGAACAGGCAAAGATTTTATAACAAAGATGCCAAAGTAATCACAATAAAAGCAACGGTAGACATTAAATGAGATCTCATTAAACAAAAAGGCTTCTGTACAGCTAAAGAAACTATCAGCAGAGTAAGCAGACAACCTGTAGAATGCTTTTCTATAGGTTATAGACTCTATAGAACACCAGGTAGAATTTTTTTTTTTTTGCTAACTATGCATCTGACAAAGGTCTAACATTCAGCATCTATAAGGAACTTAAATCTACAATAAAAAAGTAGATAACTCTATTAAAAAGTTGGCAGAGGACACGAACAGACACTTTTCAAAAGAAGACATACGTGCAATCAAACAAACATATGAAAACAGCCCAATGTTGCTGATCATTAGAGAAATGCAAATCAAAACCACAATGAGATATCATCTTGCACCAGTCAGAAAGGCTGCTATTAAAAAGTCAAAAAATAGCAGGTGCTGGTGAGGTTGTGGAGAAAAGGGAACACTTATACACTGTTGACCAGTGTGGGAATTAGTTCAGCCATTGTGGGAAACAGTGTGGCAATTCTTCAAAGACCTAAAAACAGAACTACCATTCAACTCAGCAATCCCATTATTGGGTATAAATCCAAAGGAATATAAATTGTTCTATCATAAAGACACATGCACACATACGTTCACTGCAGCACTGTTCACAATAGCAAAGACATGGAATCAACCTAAATGCCATCAATGGCAGACTGAATAAAGAAAATGTGGTACATATACACCATGGAATATTATGTAAGTGTAAAAAAATATGTTTTTTGCAGGAACACAGAGCTGGGCCATTATCCTTAGCAAACTAACACAGGAACAGAAAACCAAATATTGCATGTTATCGCTTATAAGTGGTAAATCATAAGAACACATGGATACACAGAGAGCAAAAACAGACATGGGGGCCTATTGGAGGGTGCAGGGTGGAAGGAAGGATCAGGAAAAATAACTAACAGGTACCAGGCTTAAGATCTGGGTGACAAAATAATCTGTATAACAACCCCCATGACACAACTTTACCTATATAACAGACCTGTACATTAACTTAAAATAAAAGTTAAACAAACAAACCTAAAAATAGAGCTACCACACAGTCCAGCAATCCCACTGCTAATTATATAACCCAAAGAAAGTAAATTAGGATATCACAGAGATATCTAAATTCCCCTGTTTATTGCAGCACTATTTACAATAGCTATGATTTATCCATTCATCTGTTGATGGAAACTTAAGAAGCAACCTAAGTTTCCATCAACAGATGAATGGATAAAGAAAATGTGGTACATAAACATACTGGAATACTATTCAGCCAGAAAAGAATGAGATCCTGTCATTTGCAACAACAGGAATGGAACTGGAGATCATTATGTTAAGTGAAATAAGCCAGGCACAATAAGAAAGATAAACTTAAAATGTTCTCACCTATATGTGGGAGCTGAAAATCTAAACAACAGTAGTCATGGACACAGAGAGTAGAAGATGGTTACCAGAGGCTGGGAAGGGTAGTGGGGCTGTGGAGGGTGGGAAGGTGGGGGTGATAATGGTTAATGGGTATGAAAAAATAGTTAAAAAGAATAAGACCTAGTATTCACTTTCCTGATATTATTGGTAGTTTCAAGGATAGTTTCTTTCATTGGTAAAAATTCCTAAGCCATGTTATAAGTGAAATGTAGTCTTCTATTTAATCATTCATGCCATAATATCTGCTTCTCATTAGAGTGGCAGGGAGAGGATTACAAATCCTTTATCACCTGCTGTGATTCCACGGATAAAGCAGATACCAATAAATTGTTGCAGAGCAAACCTAACATGATCATAAAACGAATATGCTATGAAGTGGGAATTGAGAAAAAATTATGTTCACAAATGAATTAGCTTTTTTATGATAAATAATTTTTAAAAATATTATTAAGTCCTGTAGATGACTACTAATTAGAACAGAAAATTAGATGTTATTGGACATCTGTGTAGAAATGTTGTTAAATACCATCTTTATTTATTTTTGTTTTTGTTTTTTTGTTTGTTTGTTTTGAGATGGAGTTTTGCTCTTGTTACCCAGGCTGGAGTGCAATGGTGCAATCTTGGCTCACCGCAACCTCCGCCTTCTGGGTTCAAGCAATTCTCCGGTCTCAGCCCCCTGAGTAGGTAGGACTACAGGCATGTGCCATCATGCCCAGCTAATTTTTGTATTTTTAGTAGAGATGGGGTTTCACCATGTTGACCAGGATGGTCTCGACCTCTTGGCCTCATGATCCACCCGCCTTGGCCTCCCAGAGTGCTGGGATTATAGGTGTGAGCCACTGTGCCCAGCCTACCATCTTTATTTAAATGTGTATTGGTGGAACAACAGGTAAAGATAGTGGATTGAACATACAATCAAGTTTGGCCTCTTCCTGAATCTTATTAAAAGTAGAATAATTACAGATATAATGTATATACATGTATACACATCAATACAAATACATATGTAGACATATATACATAGATCTCTAAACACATATACATACATACACACATATCAATAACTAGGAGGGATGACAGTAACAGCATTTTGGAAGCTAGAAAGTAGGTAGATGAGTGGTCACTCAGTGAACCTGAGAAAGCTGAACCAGGGTTGATAGTGGCACCAATTTACAGTGGAGGGTCCTCAAAAGCCTCTAGGTTTTGTGGCAGCAGCAGGTACCTCAGGCAGAGGGAGAGGCTGAGGCCACAATGAGGAGTGGCTGAACTGCATTTAAGAAGCAGCTGACATGCTTCGTCTTCCCTTACTGTAGTCACCTGGGCGAGTACACTTGTTCCACCTCAGCAGAGGTCTGGAAGTTTATCCTTTGGTGAGGGCCAAACCAGATGGTCTCAGAATTGGGAGATGTACCAGGCATATCCAAGGTGGGATACTATATAAGATAGGTGGATTAAGTAAATATGCATGCAGCCTAGGGATATTACCCTAGTCTCCTTCCCACCTTCATCCTTCAACTCCTGGCAGCAAGGTTCTTACCCTCCAGCCAAGTGTATGGAAGAGCTTTGTTATAGGATCCAGCCAACCATGCAGAAGTACCTGAAGACACTGATATTGGAAGCTCCCTAACAACTGACTCAGCCAGATCATTCCAATGAGATCACCGTCAATGAGGCTGAGCGCCTTCCCTGACTGGATCTCATGCTCCTGTCTCAGAAGGTATTCAGAACTTCAGTTTTATTCCCCTGCTCTTACATACGAGCAGAAAACCAACAATTATCAGATAGCTGGGGAAAGCCAAAACCAATCTGAACAGACCAGAAACTATGGAAGAAAACAAAAATTTAAAGATTATTGTTAAAAAATTCAGTAGTGGCACGTGCCTGTAATCCCAGCTACTTGGGAGGCTGAGGTAGGAGAATCGCTTGAACTTGGGAGGCAGAGGTTGCAGTGAGCAGAGATAGTGCCACTATACTCCAGCCTGGGAGATAGAGCAAGACTCCATCTAAAGGAAAAAAAATGTACAAAGGTAAAAATATAGACCCGTGTCCATATTTGCTTCATAAAGCAAGAAAACAATGCTGCTACAAAAGGGCAATAAGAGAATAAAAAAGGACCTCTTAGAAAGGAAAAACATGACAGCATTATATACAAACCCCATCAAAGGAATGTAAATTAAAATGGAAGAAATCAGAGTAAAAAAACAAAGAAATGGATAAGAGAAAGAATAAAGGCAGATAATCAAAGAATTCTAGACTAGATAGTGAAATAAAACAAATTAAACACCCACAGAAGAAAATATCAACAAAATGATTCAATAAATTTCCCCCAAACTGGAGGGTAAATTTTCTAGATTCAAAGGACCACCTATTGCCCAGCAGATAAAAATAAACTCACACAAAGGAATATCATTGTGAAATTTTATAACATAGGATAAGATACCTGATAAGAATTGATAAGATACCTGATAGGAAACTGCTGGACTCACTGAACATCTTGAAAGAATGTTGAGAACTGGCAAATATTTCAGTATTAAATGAAAGGTAAGTATATTTAAAAAATGCACACAAAAAACAGATAAAAACATACCAACAAGTAAAAAAAAATTATCAACTCCAGGGATATTGTTTTCCTACAAAAATATAGCTGAGCATATGCCCCATTTCTGAATATCACATACAGTCATAATAATGTGAATAATGTTAATGGAATATTTTTCTAATCAAAATTGAGATATATCATGAGAATGGGAATTAACTGTCTGTGGTGTGGACAGAGAGAATAAAAAGCTAAGCCATCATCTTCCATAGGGGAAAGTCAATGTACAATGCCTTAAGGAAAAAAATCAGGAGGAACACTTGACATTAAGGTATCAAGAAGTAAATATCAGGCAAAGAGTGGAAAGTGGTTACTTTGAGGAAGGTGGATTGGAAGTAGGCTGGCTGCTGAGGACTGCTCTTTTCTTTAAGAAAACTCAGGGGAGTCTGCCAAGATGGCCAAACAGTAACAGCTCTGGAGCACCGTTCCCAGCGAGAGCGACGCAGAAGGCGTGTATCTCTGCATTTCCAGCCACAGATCTGAGCGGCTGTTCCAGCCAGTGCCTTCGGTTTTCAGCACAAATCCTGGTGGCCACTTTGGCTGGCACTTGGACCGCCTGTGAGACAGAGTCTCCCACTCCCCTGAAATAAGGGGAGCTGAAGGAAGGGAGCCAAGTGATCTGGCTCAGTGGTTCCCACCCCCACAGAGACAAGCAAACTGAAACCCTTTGCCTTGAGAGTTTCACAGCCAGCACAGCAGTTTGAGCTTGACCGGGGATGGTCAAGCTCCACGGAGGGAAGAGTGTCCGCCATTGCTGAGGTCCCAGGTTTATCTCAATGGGTTGGTTGGATAGTGAGTCTATAGGCCAAGGAGGAAAACTGAGGCAGGATGGGGAGCTGCCTCACCCAGGAAGTGCAACAGGCTGGAGGACCCCCTTCCTGCCCAACGGAGGCCATCGGGGACTTTTTCAGCCACTCCAGCACTCCAGTTCAGATCCTATGCTTCTCCTATGGTCTTTACAGCCTACAGACCAGGAGATTTCTGCTGGGCTGACAAGTACCGTGGGTTTCCAGCACAGATCTGAGTGGCTGTTCCAGCCAGTGCCATGGGTTTTCAGCACAAATCCTGTTGGCCACTTTGGCTGGCACCTGGGCCGCCTGTGAGACAGAGTCTCCCACTCCCCTGAAATAAGGGGAGCTGAAGGAAGGGAGCCAAGTGATCTGGCTCGGCAGTTCCCACCCCCACAAAGAACAGCAAACTGAAACCCTTTGCCTTGAGAGTTTCACAGCCAGCACAGCAGTTTGAGCTTGACTGGGGATGGTCAAGCTCCATGGAGGGAAGAGTGTCCACCATTGCTGAGGCAGTTCTAACCTTACCTGTGTAAACAAAAGTTTACACAGCACCTGCAGGGAGCCCAAGACAGCTCAGCAGTGCCTCTGCAGGCAGACTGTGACTAGACTCCCTCCTTGCTGGGCAGGGCATCTCTGAAAAAAGGCAGCAGCACATCAGGTAGTTATAAATAAAACCCCTCCTTCCTGGGACAGAGCACCCGGGAAAAGGAGCGGTTGTGATTCCGCTGCAGCAGACTTAAACATCCTGCCCAGCAGCTCTAAAAGGAGCAACAGAGCTCCCAGCACAGCACTTGAGTTCTGATAAGGGACAGATTGCCTCCTCAAGCAGCTCTCTGAGCCCTGTATATCCAAAAAGACAACTCATACAGGAGAGCTCTGGCTGACATCTGGCAGGTACCCTTCTGGGATGAAGCTACCAGAGGAAAGAACAGGCAGCAATTCTTGCTGTTCTGCAGCTCCTGCAGCCGATTCCCAGGCAAGCAAGGTCTGGAGTGGACCTCCAGCAGTCCTGCAGCAAAGAAGCCTGATTGTTAGAAGGAAAACTAAAAACACAGAAAGAAATAGCTTCAACATCAACAGAAAGGGCATCCACTCAGAGACCTCATCCAAAAGTCACCAACTTCAAAGAGCAAAGGTAGACAAATCCACAAAGATGGGAAGAAAGCAGTGCAAAAGGGATGAAATCACCAAAAACCAGAATGCCTCTCCTCCTCCAAGGTATCACACCTCCTCATCAGGAAGGGAACAAAACTGGATGGAGACTGAGTTTGACGAATTGAAAGACTGCTTCAGAAGGTAGGTAATAAACTTCTCTGAGCTAAAGGAACATGTTCTAACCCAATGCAAAGAAACTAAGAACTCTGAGAAAAGGTTAGATGAAATGCTAACTAGAATAACCAGCTTAGAGAAGAACATAAACGACTTAATGGAACTGAAAAATACAGCATGAGAACTTCGCAAAGTGTACACAAGTTTCAACAGCTGGATTGATCAAGCAGAAGAAAGGATATCAGAGATTGAAGATCAACTCAATGAAATAAAACAAGAAGGCAAGATTAGAGAAAAAAGAGTGAAAAGTAATGAACAAAGCCTCCAAGAAATATGGGATTATGTGAAAAGACCTACCTAATCTATGTTTGATCGGTGTACCTGAATGTGACAGGGAGAATGAATCCAAACTGGAAAACACTTTTTAGGATATTTTCCAGGTAAACTTCCCCAACCTAGCAAGTCAGGCCAATGCTCAAACCCAGGAAATACAGAGAACACCACAAAGATATTCCTCAAGAAGAGCAACCCCAAGGCACATAATCGTAGTTTCACGAGGGTTGAAATGAAGGAAAAAATGCTAAGGGCAGCCACAGAGAAAGGACGGGTCACCCACAAAGGGAAGTCCATCAGACACAGTGGATCTCTCAGCAGAAACCCTACAAGCCAGAATAGAGTGGAGGCCGATATTCAACATCCTTAAAGGAAAAAACTTTCAACCCAGAATTTCATATTGAGCCAAACTAAGCTTCATAAGTGAAGGAGAAATAAAATCTTTTATGAACAAGCAATTGCTCAGAGATTTCATCACTACCAGGCCCTCTTTACAAGAGCTCCTGAAGGAAGCACTAAGCATGGAAAGGAACAACCAGTATCAGCCACTCCAAAAATGTACCAAATGGTAAAGACCATTGACACAATGAAGAAACTGCATGAACTCATGGGCAAAACAACCAGCTAGCATCAAAATGGCAGGATCAAATTCACACATAACATATTAACCTTAAATGTAAATGGGCTAAATGCCCCAATCAAAAGACACAGACTGACAAATTGAGGAAAAAGTCAAGACCCAGCAGTGTGCTGTATTCAGGAGACCCCTCTCACGTGCAAAGACACACATAGACTCAAAATAAAGGGATGGAGGAAGATTTACCAAGCAGATGGAGAGCCAAAAAAAGCAGGGGTTGCAATCCTAGTCTCTGACAAAACAGACTTTAAAACAAGAAAGATCAAAAGAGACAAGGGCATTACATAATGGTAAAAGGATCAATGTAACAAGAAGAGCTAACTATCCTAAATATCTACTCCCCCAATACAGGAGACCCAGATACATAAAGCAAGTTGGTAACAACCTAAAAAGAGACTGAGACTCCTACACAATAATAGTGGGAGACTTTAACACTCCACTGCCAATACTAGACAGATCAACGAGACAGAAAATTAACAAGGATATCCAGGACTTGAACACAGACCTGGACCAACTGGACCTAACAGACATCTACAGAACTCTCCATGCCAAATCCACAGAATATACATTCTTCTCAGCACGACATCGTACTTAGTCTAAAATTGACCACATAATTGGAAGTAAATCACTCCTCAGCAAATGCAAAAGAATGTAAATCATAACAAACAGTCTCTCAGACCACAGTGCAATCAAATTAGAATTCAGTATTAGGAAACTCACTCAAAACTGCACAACTACATGGCAACTGAACAACCTCCTCCTGAATGACTACTGGATAAATAATGAAATGAAGGCAGAAATAAAGATGTTCTTCGAAACCAGTGAGAACAAAGATACAATATACCAGAATCTCTGGGGCATACTTAAAGCAGTGTCTAGAGGAAAATTTGTAGCACTAAATGCCCAATGAGAAGTGAGAAAAGATCTAAAATTGACACCCTATCATCTCAATTAAAAAACTAAAGGAGCAAGATCAAACAAACTCAAAAGCTAGCAGAAGACAAGAAATGAGTAAGATTAGAGTAGAACTGAAGGAGATAGACAAAACAACAACAACAACAACAAAACAAAACAAAACAAACAAACAAACAAACAAAAAACCCTTCAAAAATCAATAAATCCAGGAGCTGGTTTTTTGAAAAGATCAGTAAAATAGATAGACTGCTAACCAGACTGCTAACCAAACTAACAAAAAAAAAAAAAAAAAAAAAAAAAAAAAAAAAAAAAAAAGAGAGAGAGAGAGAGAAGAATCAAATAGATGCAATAAAAATGATAAAGGGGATATCACTATTGATTTCACAGAAATACAAACTACCATCAATATTACTACAATTACCTTTATGCATATAAACCAGTAAATCTAGAAGAAATGAATAAATTCCTGGCCACTTACACCCTCCCAAGACTAAACCAGGAAGAAACTGAATCCTGAATAGACCAATAACAAGGTCTGAAGGTGAGGCAGCAATTAATAGCCTACCAACCAAAAAATGTCCAGGTCCAGATGAGTTCACAGCCGATTTCTACCAGATGTAGAAAGAGGAGATGGTACCAATCCTTCGGAAACTATTTCAAACATACAAAAAGAGTGAATCCTCCTTAATTCATTTTATGAGAGCAACATCATCCTGATACCAAATCCTGGCAGAGACACAACTTAAAAAGAAAATTACAGGCCAATATCCATGATGAACATTGATGCAAAAATCTTTAATAAAATACTGGCAAATCTATTGGAATAGCACATCAAAAAGTTTATCCATCACAATCAAGTAGTCTTACACTGGGGATACAAGGCTTGTTCAAGATATTCAAGTCTATAAATGTAATCCATCACATAAACGCAACCAAAGACAAAAACCACATGATTATCTCAACAGATGCAGAAAAGACCCTCAACAAAACTCAATAGTCCATTATGCTAAAAACTGTCAATAAACCAGGTATCGATGGAATATATCTCAAAATAATAAAAGCTATTTATGACAAACCCATCGTCAATAACATACTGAATGGGCAAAAACTGGAAGCATTTCCTTTGAAAACTGGCACTAGATAAAGGTGTCGTCTCTCACCATTCCTATTCAACATAGTATTGGAAGTTTTAGCCAGAACAATCAGGCAACAAAAAGAAATAAAGCGTATTGAGTTAGGAAAAGAAGTCAAATTGTCTCTATTTGCAGACGACATGATTGTATATTTAGAAGACCCCATCATCTCAGCCGAAAATCTCCTTAAGATGATAAGCAACTTCAGCATAGTCTCGGGATGCAAAATCAATGTGCAAAAATCACAACCATTCCTATACACCAGTAACAGACTAACAGAAAGCCAAATCATGAGTGAACTTCCATTCACAATTGCCACAAAGAGAATAAAATACCTAGGAATGCAACTAACAAAGCACATGAAGGACATCTTCAAGGAGAACTACAAACCACTGCTCAAGGAAATAAGGGAGGATGCAAACAGATGGAAAAACATTCCATGCTCATCGTTAGGAAGAAACAATATTGTGAAAATGGCCACACTGCCTAAAGTAATAATTTATAGATTCAATGCTATCCCCATCAAGCTACCATTGACCTTCTTCACTAACTGGAAAAAAACACCTTAAACTTCATATGGAACTAAAAAAGAGCCCACATAGCCAAGGCAATTCGAAGCAAAAAGAACAAAGCTGGAGGCATCATGCTACCTGACTTCAAACTATACTACAAGGCTACAGTAATCAAAACAGCATGGTACTGGTATCAAAACAGAGATGTAGACCAATGGAACACAACAGAGGCCTCGGAAGTAATGCCACACATCTACAACTATCTGATCTTTGACAAACCTGACAAAAACAAGTAATGGGGAAAGGATACGCTGTTTAATAAATGGTATCAGGAAAATTGGTTAGTTATGTGCAGAAAGTTGAAACTGGATCCCTTCCTTACACCTTATACAAAAATTAACTCCAGATGAATTAAAGACTTAAACATAAAACCTAAAACCATAAAAACCCTAGAAGAAAACCTAGGCAATACCATTCAGCTCCTAGGCATAGGCAAGGACTTCATGACTAAAACACCAAAAGCAGTGGCAACAAAAGCCAAACAGACAAATGGGATCCAATTAAATTTAAGAGCTTCTGTACAGCAAAAGAAACAATCATTAGAGTGAACTGGCAACCAATAGAATGGGAATAAATGTTTGCAAGCTACCCATCTGACAAAGGGCTATCATCCAGAATCTACAAAGAACTAAAACAAGTTTACAAGAAAAAAACAACCCCATCAAAAAGTGGGCAAAGGATATAGACACTTTCTTTTTTTTTTTTTGAGATGGGGTTTCGCTCTTGTTACCCAGGCTGGAGTGCAATGGCACGATCTCGGCTCACCGCAACCTCCGCCTCCTGGGTTCAAGCAATTCTCCTGCCTCAGCCTCCCTAGTAGCTGGGACTACAGGCGTGCGCCACCATGCCCAGCTAATTTTTGTATTTTTAGTAGAGACGGGGTTTCACCATGTTGACCAGGATGGTCTCGATCTCTTGACCTCGTGATCCACCTGCCTCGGCCTCCCAAAGTGCTGGGATTACAGGCTTGAGCCACCGCGCCCGGCCTAAACAGACACTTTCAAAAGAAGATATTTATGCGGCCGATAAACATATGAAAAAATATCAAAACCACATTGTGATACTATCTCATGCCAGTTAGAATGGTGGTCATTAAAAAATCTGGAGACAACAGATGCCAGAGAGGCTGTGGAGAAACAGGAATGCTTTTACACTGTTGGTGGGAGTGTAAATTAGTTCAACTGCTGTGGAAGACAGCGTGGCAGTTCCTCAAGGACCTAGGAATAGAAATACCATTTGACCCAGCAATCCCATTACTGGGTATATACCCAAAGGATTATAAATTATTCTATTATAAAGACACATAGCAAAGATCTGAAACCAACCCAAATGTCCATCAATGATAGACTAGATAAAGAAAACATGGCACATATACACCATGGAATACTGTGCAGCCATAAACAAGGATGAGTTCATGTCCTTTGCAGGGACATGGATGAATCTGGAAATGATCATTCTCAGCAAACTGACACAAGAACAGAAAACCAAACACCACATGTTCTCACTTATGGGGGGAGATGAACAATGAGAACACATGGACACAGGGAGGGGAGCATCACACACTGGGTTCTGTGTGAGGGTGGGAGCTAGGAGTGGAATAGCAGGGAATGGGGAGATTGGGGAGGAATAACATAGGGAGAAATACCTAATGTAGGTGATGAGGGAGGATGGAGGCAGCAAACCATGGCATGTATATACCTATGTAACAATCCTTCAAGATCTGCACATGTACCCCCAACTTAAAGTATAAAATAAATAAATTTGTTCTTTGAATCTATTTTTAGAGAAGGTTTGATTACCTTCTCTAACACAATTTTCAGCACTGTATACTCAGTTTTCAGAGCTCTCATGCATGTTAATCCATAATTCCCATAACCATATGGAATAGTTATTAATATCCCCCAATTTATAAATGAGGAACCACAGGAATATAGAGATTATGTGACTTACACGAAGTCGGAAAGTTAGTAACAGGAGTTTTATTTATTTTATACACACACACACACACACACACACACACACACACACACATATATGTATATGAAACCTTATGAAATCTGCAGGCTCTGTATATTCTAGTATATAACTTCGATACAATTTAAAAAAGGATTTAAAGCGTACTAGTATAAATAGAGCTAAAAGGTGAAGACTTTATCAAAATAGAATCTATGTGATTTTGGCAAATAATTTTGGGGGTACTCCCCTTCCTTTTTAATAAATAGAATTGGACTAGATAATCTCTAACATCCCTTGAACTCCATATGTTTGTTTCTTGTATTTCTTTGTGCATCTGTCTGTACTTTTGAACACACACACACACACAAAGCTGGTAAATGGGAATAGAATCCCCTGATTATTTTGATCATTAAAATTTGATAAGTATTATACACACACATGTAAAAACACAATCTAATCCCATCAAATGAAGGTGGCAAAAGCATCTCCTGATTTTTCAAGAAACAACGGAGGCTGCATTTCTGTCTTCCTCTGTCCAGGTGAGAGGAGAAGCAGGGAAAGACCGAAGTACCCTGATGTTTAGACTCTGGCCTGTGATGTACGGTGATGCTGACCTAAGAGTTAATATTTACCCGTCTCCATGAGTTAAGCTCTGCTTGAGAACTTGGCAGGGGACAAAGAAAGGAAACTTCTACACGTGCAGGTAAAGGTTTGCATTAAAGTCAACGCTAATCCTGGTAGCATGGGCCAAGTCACTCCTACATGTTTCTAGTACATGAAAAAGAAGAACATGAGTCTTTTAACAATACCAATATGAAAGTAGGGGAAGGGGCTCTACATTTAAGAGAAAAATGAATATTTCTGGGTTTAAAACTCCTGCTACTAACTTTCCGACTTTGTGTAAGTCACATAATCTCTATAGTACTGTGGTTCCTCATTTATAAATTGTGGCATACTGATACTTATTCCATATGGTTATGAGAATTATGCATTAACATACATGAGAGCACTGAAAACTGAGTATACAGTGCTGAAAATTGTGCTTTGATTACCTTCTCTAAAAAGAGATTCGAAGAACATAATTTTATTCACAGGAATCTTAAGACTGATTCATGACACTCTTTTTTTCTATCCTCTTTTGCTTTTATTTTTTTAAAGTTACGTAATCTAGAGTTAAGAATGATAGAAGATTTAAGAGGAGACAATTTCCCATGACAAATTTGGTTCACTCAGTCTCAGAAGGTCAAAGAACATATTATGCATTGGCTCTAGCAATCCCGTTTGGGACAATCTCAGGTTACATTCATTTGCACTAACATTTTGGATCTGACACTAAAGCTTCCTTTTGCTTGCCAGATTTATCTGTGCTGGAAAAACTCTGCTAGTGCCAAGTCGAGAAGTCTAACTGTTGGTTTAAGGAAACATTTATTTTTTGTCATCTCAGGTCTTCAATAACACCTGGCACATAGTGAAGATGCTTGATACATGCTTTTTGCCTTAAAACAGAAAAATACATTTGTGAGCTCCTTGCATAAGTTGCAGAACCATGCCTCAGAGTCACCCATAATTCTCTCACCCAAAAATGTAGTCTTATTTTTCTAATTTTTGTGTTTGTGCGAAAACTTTTATAATTAAATGACTATATGAAGTGGAATGTTATATTATTTTATGTGTAATTTACATTTAAAAAATTAATGAAGAAGACTATCATCCTAGGAATGTGCTATTTTAGGGTGATAAGCTATCTATGCCTAAAATCTCCCCAAAAGCTAGGGCAAAAAATCAGAGACATAACAAAGATATAGAGAAAATCTTTCTCTCCTTTCCCCAAAATGAGATCACAGTATACCTAAGAATTTAGTGTATGAAAAATTGTATAACTTCTTATATATGACTTTTATTTATTTCATTGTGGTAAGGACACTTAACAGGACATCTACAATTCTTAAATTTTAAGTGCACAATACAGTATTGTTAACCACAGACACCACGTTATATAGCATATTGCTAGAACTTGTTCATCTTGCATAACTGAAACTTTATACCCATTGAACAGCAAACCTCATTTACTCCCTAAGCCCCGGCAACCTTCCAGGACCTCTGTGTATACCAAAACCCATGCATACTCCATTCTCACAGATGGCCTGAGGAACCACACTTAGGAAAAGTTGGCTTCTGGTATATATGTGGGTTTCACATCCATGAACACTGTATTTTTTAATGGGTTGGTTGAAAAAAATCCACTTATAAGTGGGCTTGTGCAGTTTGAACCTGTGTTGTTCAAGGGTTAACTGTCGGAGGAAGGGAGGTTTACAATGGAAGAGTCAAGCTGTTTGGTTACATTGATAGGAGATGGAAGAAAAGGGAGAGGTTGAAGACAGAGGGAAGGGGTGAGATAATCACTTGAAGAAGGTCTATCAGCAGGCCAGAGGGTATAGCACAGGATTGGTGAGCCTGGGAGAGGAGATAGGTGAGGAGTAAGGTAGGCTGATGCTAGTGTCTTCATCCAAGTTTCCCAGGTGCTCTGGCAGGAGAGTTCCCACACTGACTTAGAGTCAGACAGTGGAATGCAAGAAGAGAAAGGTAGAAGGAAGTAAAGCAGAGGTTGTACCCTGGCTACTTGTGCTGCTTCTGTTGGCAAGCCTGTGTAGACCCACAGGTTTTTGTTAGCAGTGTTCTAATACCCAAGTGCTTTGTGGATGTCAAGAGGCAGAATACAGGGCATTTGGGGGTTTTTGTTGTTGTCTACATGGATTTATCATGCACAGCATAACTGTGGGGCCACCAGCTACCATGTGTCAAGCTGGAATTACCTACAGTGGTCCAAATCCTGATTCTCCCATGAATCTATATGCCAATGTGTCTTAATATACTGGTTGGAAAACTAGGCTTTTAGGAAATACACTGCCTTTAAGCATACAGAAAATAAAGAAATTTAGGACCTAAAACTTAACTATTGTCTTGTTTTGCTAGTGTTATTTGAAAAAAAATTCTTGACTTGAATGGATTTGGAAACTTCTCTTTTAAGAAAATTTAAGCCCAATATGCCTGGATATGAAGGCTATGGAGCAAACGTATGACCTAGCAGTTTTCCACTCCCAGGTATTTACACAAAAGTGCACATAAAGACTGGTACAGTAGTCTTGATAGTAGCTTTATTCACAGTAGCCCCAAACTAGAAATAACCCAAATGTCCAACAATAGTAAAAAAACATTGTGGTGTAGTATACAATGAAATACTACTGAGCAATAAAAAAGAATGAGGCATAAAATATTCTACTACTGAGCAATAAAAAAGAAAAAGAAACATGCAACATCCATGAAACACAAAAACAGGCTGAGTAAAAGAAGCCTTATACAAAAGAGAACATATATATTTATGTAATCAGACAAATGTGTGATACAAATGTATGATTCATGTATATGGAGTTTTGAACAGGCAAAAGTAATCTATGGTGATTTTAGAAAATTAGAATAGTGACTGACTCCATGGGGCTGGGGACAAGGATTGACTGGAAACAGCCAGAGGGTTTATGTGGGTAATGATAATGTTCTCTATATATCTTGAAGGAAATTTGGGTTATACATTCAAAACTCACTAAATTACTTAAATTTGCATATTTCACTGTATGCAAATTATACCAGGGTAGGGTGAAGAAGGAAAAGAAGATAACCATAAAAAAATAAACTTATAGTTAATGCGATGCATATTGAAGTGTTAGGAGTGAAATGAACTGACTCTGCAACTTGCTCTGAAATGCAGTTAGATAAAAAGTGGATAGAGGGATGGTTAGATGGTTACGTATGTGATCAGGCAACTATGAGAAATGTTAGTTGTAGATTCCAGGTGGTGAGTGTGGTACATGTACAATTCTTTCAACTTTTCTGTAGCTTGAAAACGTTCATACTGAAAAAAGAGTGTGTGTGGGTCAATCTCTTTTTGCCTTTTTGAAGTATTTCCTTAACCTTTGGGCAAAGAAATCTCCTTCAGAACTAGCAAAACATTTCATGTGGTTCTTGGCCTATTTTAATAAATGGATCCGAAAATGTCACTCATACCATCTCCACCCCAGTAATAACCACCATCAATCACTCCCACCATTAGACACCACTTTTTTTGGACCACAGTGGTGATTCCTTTATACATGTTATCTTTGTGTAGAGAAATTAGCAGCCTTCCTTATGGTTTGACAAAAAGCTCTAGCCTGAGTCACGTTTTCAGAACTTCCAGACAGCCAGGAATGAGAACAAACAGATGTCTAAGAGGAAGATAACGTATTTGACAGTATTTTTAGCAGAATGTATTATTCAAATATATTATGAAGGTATGGGACAATGCACATGTGTGTGCAGGTGTATGTTTTGGGGACAGTGGGCTGAAGCAAGAAAAAGGAATGTATGTACTAGAAAGAGGGTAAACACTAAAAGTCACAAAAAGGAACAGTAATTTTAATCTGATTTCTATATGGAAAGAAACCTTGGCCCATCCCCCTTTTTTCTCTTTCTAGTATCATATGGTGATGCCATATGATACTATCACCTTCAAAAGCGGTGACAATGGTGCCAGGTTTGGCAATTCCAGTTCTTTTGTGGCTTTCTTTTCTTAATAAACCTTTTACGAAGGCTCAGTATTTGAAAGGTTGGGCTATTTCTTGTTTGGTCTAAGCGTTTCTTGCTTGGCAGAATGATTAAATGTCACTGAATGTCAATAAGTAAGTGGTTTCAGTGAAGCTTTTTGAAACATATTTCCCTAAAGGCTGCTTGGTGGCATGCCTGGGATTGATGTGGTTTTGTATGAAACTAGGAAGTAAACAATGTCATTACCAGGCTGCTTAGTCCCCATGGCTTCAACACCCTACACCCCAACCAATCTCAAGAATAGCATGGGGAAACTGCCCCCATGATGCACTTACCTCCCATTGAGTCCCTCCCATGACACATGGGGATTATGGGAACTAAATTGAAGATGAGATTTGGGTGGGGACACAGCCAAATCATATCATTCTTCCCCTGGCCCCTCCAAAATCACATGTCCTCACATTTCAAAACACAATCATGCCCTTCCAACAGTCCCTCAAAGTCTTAACTCATCCCACCGGCAGCAACAGCCTGAGCTGTACATTGGTCCCTTTTAGCCATGGCTAGAACTGAAGCAGCTGAGATGCAGGGCACCAAGTCCTGAGGCTGCACAGAGCAGGGAAGCCTGGGCCAGGTCCACAGAAACCATTTTCCCTCCTATGCCGCCAGGACTGTGATGGAAGGGGCTGCCATGAAGGTCTCTGACATACCCTGGAGACATTTCTCTCATTGTCTTGGTGATTAACATTTGGCTCCTCGTTATTTATGCAAATTTCTGCAGCTGGCTTGAATTTCTCTCCAGAAAATGGAGTTTTCTTTTCTCTTGAATCACCAGGCTGCAAATTTTCCAAACTTTTATGCTCTGCTTTCTCTTGAACACTTTGCTGCTTAGAATTTTCTTCTGCCAGAGACTCTAAATCATCTCTCTCAAGTTCAAAGTTCCACAGGTCTCTAGGGCAGGGGCAAAATGCCACCAGTCTCTTTGCAGAGCAAGAGTGACCTTTACTCTAGTTCCCAACAAGTTCTTTATCTCCAGCTTAAACCACCTCAGCCTGGACTTTATTATCCATATTACGATCAGTGTTTTGGACAAACATTCAACAAGTCTCTAGGAAGTTCCAAACTTTCACACATTTTCTATCTTCTCCTGAGCCCTCCAAACTGTTCGAACCTCTGCCTGTTACCTAGTTCCAAAGTTGCTCGCACATTTTTGAGTCTCTTTACAGTAGTACCCCACTACCCCATATCAATTTGCTGTATTAGTCTATTCTCGCACTGCTAATAAAGACATACCAAAGATGGGTAATGTATAAATAAAAAGAGGTTTAATGGAGTCACAGTACAGCTTGGCTGGGGAAGCCTCAGGAAACTTAAAATCATGGCAGAAAAGGAAGCAAACAGTTCCTTCTTCACATGACAGAAGGAAGGAGAAGAATGAGAGCCAAATGAAGGTGGAAACGCCTATAAAACCATCAGATATCATGAGAACCTACTCATTATCATGAGAATAGCATGAGGGAAACAGACCCCTTGATTAAATTATTTGCCACTGGGTCCTTTCCATGACATGTGGGGATTATTGGGTGGGGACACAGCCAAACCATATCACAGCCCTAATCTGCAGTTCCTTAGAAAGTAACTGTATTTGAGGATAAAGCCTTTAAAGAGGAAATGAAAGTAAAACAAGGCTATTAGGGTAGGTCTTAATCAATCTGGTATCTTTATAAAAAGAGACAATTAAGACATGCAGACAACACACAGTCTGAGGGATAACCATGTGAAGAGTCAGCAAAAGGGTGGCCATCTGCAAGCCAAGGAAAGAGGCCTCAGGAGAAACAGAACCTGCTGATATCTTGATCTTGGAATTCTAACCTTTTAAACTGTGAGAAAATAAATTTCTGTTGCCTAAGTCACCCAGTTCGTAATGTTTTATTCCAGCAGCCCTAATGGACGAACAGAGGGTTTCAAATAAAAATTTGAAATTGTTTCAAATAAAAAAGCCCATCTTAGGTAAACTCAGTTGTCTGATGTGTTTCAAGGAAGTCAGTAACTGTTGCTAGAAAAAGAAAAGGGTAATAATCTAGGTTCAAATAATTTGGGGGAAATGCTGGATTAGATAGCTAGCCAGTTTACTCTGCTATAGGACTTCTCAGAGCCTTTAATGTGCTGATGTGCATATTATTAGCATGATTTATATGACCCGGTGTCATTCTTGACACCTCTGGCAGAGCAGGAGCATAGCAATCTTGGACAAGCCTTCATTCTAAAGTTCACCTTTATAAAAATGTCTAAATCCATAGATGATCAGCCTAATGGCTAAGGTCAGCATGACCATAAACCACAAATAACATCTCCAACGAGAAACTTTCCAAACTTCTCCCTGACCAGAGACATGCTAACCCCGAGATACAGCCCCCTCTGGGCCAGAAAGATGTCTGTCCAAGATAACCTTTCTCTACTCAGAGAGGTTCCAACCCCACCATAAACTTCTCCATGCATATAAACATTCCAAGAAGCCCCCCACCCTAAAACCAATATATACTCTTAGTCTGTAAGAGAAAGTGCTCCTGACTGTGATTGTCCAGGAGCGCCTCTTAGGTTTTAACTGAAGAAAACCTGTCTTTAACTGCCAGCTGCATTTCGTGTTTCTTTCCTTCTTTAACTCTTACAACTTCCCTTTACTCTTACTTTTCATTTCGAATCCACTGCCAATTTCTGATGACTTTCTCTTCTAAATATTTCTTGAATTCATTCAGTTCTATCCGAATCCCCACTGAAACTCAGACTATTAACAACATTATCTAACACTTTTACTTTATAAATATTTCATGAATTAATTCACTTCTTTCTATTGCAATGCTATAAGTATGTGGACCAAATTGCATATGTCTCTTGCTCAGTCCACTGCAACACCTTTCTGACTGGCCTGCCTACTGGATGCTTTCCCGTCAGTTCTCCATAGCACAGATGAAGTAATCTTTTCTAAGTACAGGTCTGATTATGCCAGCTTCTTGTTTTTAAAGATATTTTAGTAGATTCCCTTTGCCTCCAGGATGAGAAAAAATTCCTACCCATTCCTTCAAGCTCATCTTGAACTATCTTCCTCTTTGGGTTCCAAATTCACAGGTCTTCTTGTGATCAGTCTCACACTGCGTTGCTGCTGCCTGCCACCAAGCCCTTGCTCATGCTGTCTCCTCCCTGGTTAGCTCCCACTGCCTTTCTCAGAGAAACCTCCCTTTACTTTCCTTATTGGACCAAATCTTTCTGCTACTGATTTCTATTATACTTGTGACTACTGAAAATTTACATTTGTGTGATTATTTGGCTAATTCCTGAATCTAACTCTTTTAGACTAAAACCTCCAAGTCTGTAGAACACTCATTAATTTGTTTAGGGAGGGTATATCTGAAACACAATGTGAAAAATTTTAATTAAAAAAAATAAAATGAGCAAGATCAAAGAAAAAAGGTTTTAGGTCCTTAGGAACATGTAGTTATTTGTTATAAATTAGCATCCTTTGAAATAAAGAACCCATCTAAGAAGCTGAATATAGAAGAGATTAACATTGCATCTAAGTTCTGGAGATAAAATTAATTTTTTTTAAACTTTTGATTTTGAAAATTTTCAGACCTACAGAAGACTTGAAAGACTAGTATCATGAATAGTCACATCCTGTTAGTCAGCCTGTTTAATGTTTTGACTGTGCTGTGAAAATGCTACTCTGTAGGTATGACCTTTTCTGCTTCGCTCTAGACAGTGTAATTCTGATTGTACCTTCAGAAAGCTATTAGACTAAGTAATTAGACTACTAATGCCCATCCTGCAGGAAGAAAGGCTAGCTATGCCTATTGGCAAATAATTCATCAAGATATATTTAAGACTTGACCTTAAATAAGGTACTGTGGGGGATGACAAGATGTTTATGGGACAGACTTAAAAAAATTTATAGCCATTTGAGAAAATAAGACACCTTCACATGAAAAAATAACCAGTGATAAAAAAGTGACAAATATTGAGAGACGGGGATGCAGAAAGTGCCCAGAGAATTAACGGGATGAGATTTCTCTTAGTTATGTGTCTTTGTAGAAACAGATTCCTTATGGACAACAGTACGTCTTGTTATGAATTAAATTCCTTGACCAAAAGACCAACTCAGGAAAAATTTTTTAAAAGGCACATTATAAATAAGCATTTCCCCTGTGAACAAACAGAAGTGCAAAGAGTCTCTTTATCTGAGTTATATTTACAATTATTTTAGATCCTTGCTTGAAGGACAATCTAAAACAATGGGAAGTATTTGTTCCTTTAAGGGCCAACCTCTGTTTGGCGGACTTCAGCCAAATAATTAATCCATTTTTTTTTTCTAACAAAGAATAGGCTACTATATTCACTTGTCACATCAAGTCAGATCTACATTAAGAGCCTTGGGAGAGTATGATTCCCAGTGAACTGGCTCCAGGCCTGGAGATCCGGGCAGCATTTCCCTTATCAGCCATTATTTTCAGAGGGCTGTGTCTAGGTTAGGGAAGTTGGAACTAGATAAATCATAAAGAAGAACACAACCTGACCCAAAGGTAATAATACAGGAAGAAAAACATTGTGTAAATTGTGGGGCAGGGTAGGGGAGATCACTAATGACATAACAAAGTAAGTGGGGGGTGTTTTTAAAATAAAAAAAAAATTACTACATTTGGGCATTCTTCAACCTATGCAAGACTGGAAACCACTTTTGGAAAGATGAGCTCTTCAGGTCCAAGTGATCATTTTAGAGATGATTTTGTAAAGATGCAGTTTCCATATGTCCTTGGTGTAAGAACTGAGTTCTCTAAAACCTAAGTTCTAAAATCAGATTTTCCAACCTGGAAAGGAGCCAGGGAGGGAGACTGCTCTCAGATCACAGGATTTTTATGTTTTTAATTTATGCTTTGAACTCATATTTTTCTGAGTTTTTCCTAATCTGTGCATATTAATTTTAGAATTAGGAAAAAAACCCCTAATTATTAAATAAAGTCCAGGGTTGAAGTTTCTTGTTTTAACCCATAGGAAAACTGCTGCTGTAGGCAAGGTAAATTCTCAAACAAAAGCTATTGGGAAGTCAAAGCCTAGAGATTGGTTGGCATATCTGTGACGGGGTAATTGACAGATGTCTGTTGATCTCTTGTCTAAAAACTTTTAAGTTTAGAAGGTTATTGAAATTTCTTAGAGGCCTGTCACTTTATTATTATTTTTAACAGCTATATTGAGATAGAATTCATATGCCTCCTAGTTCACCCATTTAAATAAAGTATTTCAATTTTTTTTTGCACATTCAGAGTGGTGCCACCATTACCACAATAAATTTTAGCACATTTTTATCACCACCAAAAGATATTCCATAGCCATCAACCTTAGCCGTCATTTTCCAATCCCCTTGTTCTTCCCAGCCCTAGGCAATCACCAGTCTACTTTCTGTCTCTGTACTTGTCTAATCTGGACCTTGCATATAAATGGAATCATACAATATGCAGCCTTTTTGCCTGGTTTCTTTCCCTTAGAATGATATTTCCAAGGTTTGTCCCTATTGTAGCATGTTATCAGTACTCTCTTTCTTTTTACAGCTGAACAATAGTCGACTCTATGGATGTATCATGTATTATTGATCTATTCATCAGTCAGTAGACTTTAGGTTGTTTCTACTTTTGGGATATTATGATAATGCTGCCATAAACATTTGTGTACAAGTCTCTGCATGACACAAACATATGTTTTTTTTCCACTAGATATGTACCTAGGTGTAGAATTGATGAATACTGTAATTCTATGTTTAAACTTCTAAGGAATTGCCAGGCTGTTTCCCAACATAGATGCACCATGTTACATTCCCAGCAGTAGTGTATGAAGGTTGCAGTTTCTCCACTTCCTTGCCAACACTTGTTATTGCCCATCTGCTTGATTACAGCCATCCCAGTGGGTAGCTGTCATGAAGTGGTACACCTGCTGTGGTACCTGCTGTAGGCAAGGTAATTTTCAAAAACTCATTATTTTTAACATGTTTTGTTAAAAACCGTTTTTAATACAGAAGATACGGAAGCCATAGAGGTTAACATACAAAATATCTTCACATGTATATACGGATTTGATTCCTAGCTTCTAAACCAACAACGATCCTATTGATGCGGCAGCAAAATGATTATTCCCGTTTTATAGACAAAGAAATGGAGGCTCACAGATGTTAAGAAGTTCCAGGTGTGAGATTTGAACACAGGGGTTCTAAAAGCATATGCTTTTAACCACGATGTTAGCCTGTTTCAACAGCTACTAGGTGCCTGCATAAACATGAGTCGATCAGATGGGAGAATGAAGACATCTGAAATTTATGGATTTGAAGCATCTAGTAATGATTATGAAGATGCTGAAGGGATATGGCTTCAGATTACAGCAACAGGCAAGATGTTATCTGTTAACAGATTAAAGAACAGAGAAGTGATTTCTGTGATCATAGAGAAATTTAAAGGAAGAGCTGAGATTAAACAGTCCCACATCTGCTTTACTGCTTTGCGTAAATTATTGTTTTTATCCTTCCATTTGGAAAATGAGAACATTAGTGATGATAAATAGAACCAAACCATGTGCTAAATGTATTTACCTTTTGGTCCTTACACTTGCAAGAACAAGACCAGTTTGTCTTGAATAACTGATCATATTCTCCCAATGGAACCAGATACATTATTTTAGATTTTGTGATTTTAGCAAAATCACAATAGAATCAGATATATTATTTTAGTTTTTGTGATAAAATAATGTATTTTAAAATAAAATAATAATTTTAAAGAATGTATTTCAAAATACATTAATATATTTAAATATTTTTAAATAAAATACATTTTAAAATTAATTTAGAAGACATTTTATTTTTAAATACTTTATTTTTAATACTTAATACTTTATTTTAAATACTTTTATTTTTAATGTATTTTAAGATAAAATACATTATTTTATTAATTTCTTTCCTTTCTTTTCTTCCTTGTAGTTGAAGAAGAATTATTTCACAAAAGTAAAAATTATTTTGAATTTTTGCCACAACAAAAAGCAATTCTGGGAATTCAAATTTCTTATGCCCTAGTTAAACATTATTACTCAAAAGCTACTGCTCACGAGAACCCCTTTCTAGAAATCTATTCTGTAATACTGCATATATAATTCTTACATCTTTATCCAGGATATTTCCAATTTTCAAATATGCATGTGACCTAATTAAACAAAATAGCTCAAGAGAACTGATATTCTAAATAACTAATTCATAAATGTTGCTAAAAGTGGTATAATTTTATAATTTCCTGAAGAGAAACTAGACAAAATTCCTGTAATGTTACAAAACTTAAAAGAAACAAGCTAAAGTGCAACAGAGTTAATTCATAAATGAGACATATAGACTAGAATACTCATTATTTCAAAATGTTTATTTTGAGCAAAGGATCATTATCTCAATCTCTAGCTTGTACTTGGCAGCCTGTATTTAAAGGGTTTATTCTCCACGGTGAACGGGTGGGGTGGATGTAGTTAAGATAGCAGTTCCAGTTTTACCACTCTTGTTAATTTTGAGCTGGGGTTGAAGTGCTCTGCAGAAAAAAGGAGCATTGTTTCTATGAACTGTATAGAGGGGAGGGAAGGAGGAAATGTTAGAAGAATGATTTCTCAATTTTATTTCTTAAAAGGCACTCTTGTGGTTGCATTTCCTCCAAACCCAATCTTTTGTGTTCAGTTTGATGAAAATGTATCCTTCTTGGTCTACTAGTATCTGGAAAACTCAAGAAGGCTTTTTCCTAAACCATAAGTAGGTCAAGCAAGAAAGTTAGCAGAGCTAAGTCTGCTGATGTACCTTCCATAACTGACAGTATTCATCTTTGAAATGATTAAGCCTTGATATTTTGATTGAAAATGTGAAATCTTTTATAAGGAAATGAAAAAAATCTACTAATTTGTAATAAACACTAAATTCCGAGTTTCTACATATATGCCACTTGCTCTTTATAGTTATATCAGTAATACCACTGCATAGAAACTTCAGTCAGAATAAATATAAGTTAATGTGAAAGTAGCTATTCTGAGGGGAGGTGATACCAATGAAGAGGTTCTGGAGTCACATAGACCTTCACTAAGTACCATCTCTGTCACTTCCTAGCTCTGTCATTCTGAATGACTTGCTTAACCTCTCTGAGCCCAACCCTTTGCACACAAACCACGTAAAGTACCTGGTACATAGTAGGTGCTCAATGAATGTTACCTATTCCTACACTTTGACAAACCATTAGCCAATACCAAAGTGATAATGAAATCTTCCTTTTCCACTCAGCCTAAAGCAGGTATTCATGTCATTCTTTGTTTTATTTGGGCTTCATATTTATCAACTGAGTTTTTGAGTACCTAATGTTGCCAAGTAATAGGCACTGAGGAGTCAAAGAGAGGCAATCTTGAAAGGTGTCTGAGTCTGTTTTGTGCTGCTATAGCAGAATATCTGAGACTGGGTAATTTATAAATAATAGAGATTTATTTATTATAGTTCTAGAGATTGGAAAGTCCAAGGTCAAAGGGACTTTTATTTTATATGAGGGCCTTCTTGCTGCAACATCACATGGCAGAGTGTAGAAGGGCAAGAGAGAACTCATGAGAAAGAAAGAAGGGAAGGGGGCCAGAGCTCTTCCTATTACTCCCAAGGTAATGGCATCAATCCATTCATGACGGCAGGGCACTCATGACCTAATTGCCTCTTTAGGATTCCACCTTTCAAAACTGTTGCATTGGGGATGACATTTTAAACACATGAACTTTGGGGACACATTCAAACCATAGCAATGTCCAAGCCAGTCTTTGCCCTAGAGAGGAAAGAGCATTTGATGATGTCATCCTCTGAGACAACAGCAGGAATGAGAGCACATCAGTGGGTTTGGAGGTGGAGCATGGATAGAATGCATTTCAGCTGAGTTTGATGGGGTCTGGGGATATGCAAGCAGATATGCCTTACAGGAAGTAGTTTTTTAATGGATTTGTAGCTGTGTAGGAGGGCAGGGCTGGAGAAAGGCATTTGGGTATTGTGTATGTGTGAGCTATGAGTGGTACACACATTCCGATACTGCCAGATGTTGGCGAGGGAGCCTAGAAGACTGGGAAGCACTGTGGGCTGAGAAAGGAGACCAGGGACCTGCTACTGCTCAGAAGCGGGAGACAGCAATGAAGTTTTCTGGGTGTCCCCTACAACCTCAGAAACATTATTTGCAGGTAACTGGGTTTTAAACATTAATATTTATTAAAATAAAAAATCCAAAAACGCTTTTTTCTTGTGTTGAGATCAACTATAAATCTTATACTTTATTTAAAATTCTCCAAACTCTGTCAATCTTCTTAAGAGTGATTTTTTAACTTGGTTAAACTAACAGACATTAAACTTTTCAATATGGCATTAAACACAGAAAAATTACCTTAACATTTCAACTTAAAAATACAAAGTGTAGGTCAGGCACGGTGGCTCACGCCTGTAATCCCAGCACTTTGGGAGGCCGAGGCGGGTGAATCACGAGGTTAAGAGATCGAGACCATCCTGGCCAACTTGGCGAAACCCGGTCTCTACTAAAAAAATACAAAGATTAGCTAGGCGTGGTGGTGCATGCCTGTAGTCCCAGCTACTTGGGAGGCTGAGGCAGGAGAATTGCTTGAACCTGGGAGTTGGAGGTTACAGTGAGCCAAGATCATGCCACTGCACTCCAGCCTGGTGCCTGGCGACAAAACAAGACTCTGTCTCAAAAAAAAAAAAAAAAAAAAAAAAAAAAAAAATACAAAGTATAAATCAATCACCCAATGGCATGTTAGAAATCACAAAGCTAATTATATTAACACATTATCTTAAATATAATGAATATCTAAAATATCAAAGACTTTTCCCCAAACTTATCTAAAAGTATAATTATTTTGGGTTTTATTTAGTCCATCATATTTACACTTTAAGTTTTCCCATAGTTAGAACACATTTGTTTTCCCATAAAATTTGGGGTTACCTTTTTAGTGCATTTTCACTTGCACTGGGATTAGGATCTAATTTTCTCTGTGTATATTTGCACTAACGGAGACTCTATACCTTACAAAGGGTTCAGTCTTCTCATCTAAGTGCCTAAGATTTAAATTACTTGTTATCTAATTCTCAAGTCATCTTTGATTCTGTAACCTTCCACAGATTACCTTGCCAGTTGACCTGAATCAATGAATCTAGTTACCATTTAATCCTTCTCAAATTACTTTGTCTACTCTTTCTTGCAGACATAACTCATAGATAGTATAGAACATGCAATTGAATTCTACATCATGAAAACCTCAGGGTCAAACTTGATAATAGGTGGTAGAAAAATAGGGACTGGTCATAGAAGTAGGAGAAGAATCAGGAGTAAGAAATGTAATAGCATAATAGTATCAAAGGAAAGGGAGAATTTCAAAAAGGAAGACATCATCAAGAAAAATACTTCGTAAGGTAGCAAGGACGTTTATATCTTAAAGGGGTGAAATATGACCATTAGAATTGATCAGTGATGTTTTCATGTCACGACGTGAAGTAAAACCAAATAGCACTATGTTGAATGAACTAGAAGTAGTGAATTGGGAACTGCAGTTAAAGGTAGCTATTACTCAAGAACTCTTTAGGACATTTTATTTTATATTATTTTTATTTTAAAATAAGGGAAACACAGAGAGATGGGACAGTAGCCAACAGGCTCAAAGGAAGACATATTTATCTTGTAAGAAATACATTTTTTTCAATGTCCTCAGCACCACTTTTTTTTTTTTTTTTTTTTTATTAGAGTTTATAGATTCAGGACAAAGGCAGAATTAATTGGTGAAGCAATATCCCAGAGGATGGAAGATAAAAATTAAGTCCACATGAAAAAGTTGGCCTTGAACAGGAAAAGGAACACCTTATCCTCTGAGAATAGAGAGAATGAGGAAAGGATTGATGTAGAGGTATATACATTTGTGGACATGGCTGGCGCAGGAGGCTGAAGTCGCTCAAGCGTAATTGCATGAATCTCCAAGTCCTAGCCAATGCCTGGCAGGGGCGCACGCAGTACGTAGCTTCCCAGTTTCCAGGAACTGACAGAATCTGGGCTAAGGTGATGACAGCTTAAAAGGGGGCCATTGGAGAGCTTCCCCATAAGGTAGCCATTCATATTAATCACAGATCAAAGAAGATAAGAAATCCTAGGATCCTACTATCCAACTCAGATTTCTCACTTAAAGAAAATGAGGCCAGGCTGGGCGCGGTGGCTCATGCCTGTAATCCTAGCACTTTGGGAGGCTGAGGTAGCTGGATCACCTGAGGTCAGGCGTTCAAGACCAGCCTGGCCATCATGGTGAAATCCCATCTTTAAAAAAGAAAAAAGAAAAAAAGAAAAAGAAAATAAGGCCAGAGGTTAAGCCAGGCTCAATGGCAGTTGCTAGCATTTCTTAAGCTAGAAACCAGGTTTCTTGCCCCCAGAATGAAGTCTTCCTTTATTTTTTGAAATTAAATATATATAGCCAATTTTCTCCACCTTTTTCCCTGGCCAACTTTTCTTTATTCTTCTACTTTTAGCACTTCACTTTCTCTGAAAAGCCTTCCTTGCCTTTTCCCTCCCCTTTCCCATTTAAATTGGATCTCTTTAAGGATATTATATACTCCTTGATTATTCCTTTATTGTTCCGTAATTTACATTCTATTTTAATTTAAGGATTATTTAATGTTCCTCTTTCCCAGGAGATGTTATAGGGGTTCTGTTCACTTCTGTACCCTGATCATCCCAGAGTATAATGCCTAGCTTGTAGTCAGTACTCAATAAAATTATATTTATATATATTATGTTTGTTATAGAATATTTACATACTGTTAAAGGAAAATATGCAGGGGGTCAAAAGTCTGAGGCTGTCTCTGGGCTTTGAATTCCTATATAACAACCTGTAACCTAATTTAGTATATAAACAAACAAAAACTTAGGAGACTATTTTTGTAACAAATAGCTAAGTTTCAGACAATCACAGGCAGCCAAGTAATCAGACCATACTCAACTATAGCAAATACATAGCTGTAACCAATCAAATTATTTCTGTATTTTACTTTCAAGTTTAGCCAATGTAAGCTCACTGCTCACTGTGAGGCAGAACTTGGAATCTCTTTTGGTTCTGAGTGCTACCCAATTCATGAATGGTTCTTTGATCAAATAACGTCTGTGAAATTTAATGTTTTTCTTTTAGAAACATCAGGTTCATGGTGTGGGGGTATAGTGTGTTCAATAATTTTATTTGCAAATTAAAGTTCTCCATTTGTGAAAAATATGCTGTGGGCTTTCAGGAAGTCTGACACACTTTCTCTCTAGTATATGGGAGATGTTTAGTATATATTTGTTGAGTGAATAATACTTTCTGAACTATTGAAATTTTAATTTACGGAAGAAAACCACACATAGCCACTCAAAATAATTTAAAGATACTTTCTAAATCTTAAAAAAAACCCTCTTTACATAGGCAAAATAAGATTGTTCAAACAATGTAATTTAGAATAAATATTAGGGTTCACCAAAACTTTGAAAATAACTGGCTTACAATGAAAATACTGAACATATAACGAAGGTAGCTCCTGTGATAGATAATACGTAACTAGAGAACCCAATGCTTAATTCCTAAAGTTTCACACTTTTGAAGTGTCTGAGACATCTTCTTTTAAATCTGACTTCCCGATATAAAATGAACTCACCAATTTTTGGTGCAGAAAATTCATGCATTTGCAAGTTTATTAAGAAAAGGCATCACCAATGCAATGCCTACAACCTTTTCACAGGGAAGGTAATTTGCAAACACATGCATGAAGATTAGTACCATACAGTAGGCAAATATTTTTCCATGTTCCACCCAAAGCAAACAAATGAAAATCGAAACTTGAAGGACAATTATAAAATACCTTTAAATTTAAAGACACAGGATCTTTTTATCCTTTGACTCCACCTGTACTTTTATCAGAAACACACATTTCTTAATCAGTCCCAGCTGGGAATTTCCAGCAGGCAAACAGTCTGAGTTGATTGTGACGTAATTAATTTGTAAAATTTCTTTACTCTCAAGACTTTAAGAATCAAAAAACAAATGGCTAGAAAGTACAAATTTGTTGGTTGTGGATATTAAAAAACATAAACAAGTTTCCCTGCACTAGCTCTTAATTATACCTACAGATACTTACATTCTCACTTTCATGGCAGTTTTAACAGCCACTAGAAGTTATTATCCCTATTATCAAAATGTCCCAATGTTTATGCATACAAACTCTATCTCCCAAAGTGTCATAGTATTGGCATAAAAATGCATTGCCTTATCCATTTGAAAGAGAACATGATCAACATTCTTGTGGCAAAGCAGATAATGGATCTATGCACAGATATGGAAGGGCCAAGTTACAGAGTACACCAATCCTTGAGTTTCAGGGCATACTGACTCAAATAGCTCATCCTGTTGTCCATCCAACATATTTTGCATTTTACTAGAAAATTCAGTAACTATGTCATGCCAATAATACTGTAAGTCTGACAGATTATTGTTTGGGCATAGCTGAATGAAATGAGAAACATAAAATTTTGCAGGTACTTCTGAGGGTGCACATACACAGTCCGGGTCTGGGTTATATAGAGATGATACCGACTCTTTTAATAACCCTCCAGGACACGACAATCTTGTCATCTTGGAATTTTCTATGTGTCGTCTTGTAATTTTCTGACTCTAAAATCCACTGGCTTGTGGGTTCAGTCACGTTCCTTCGTGTTCTACTTACAGTGAGGATCTCCTGGCTGCTCTTCTGTGTTTTCTCTCTCTGACTACTGCACAGTCTCTATGTGAAGTTGGTATTCAAGCTTATTGATAAATAAATTTCTGCATTTGCAAAAAGAACAAGGTAAGCTTACTGAAAGGTAGGCTTATAGCTGAGGAGAAAATAATTAGTACTTTACATTTCTCCTGATATCATTACAGTCATTTATTGCTCAATAATGGGAATACGTTCCAAGAAATGTGTTGCTAGGTGATCTTGCTGTTGTGCAAACATCAGAATGTACTTACACAAACCTAGATGATAGCGCTAACTACACAGCTAGGTTAGATGCTATAGCCTGTTGCTCTTAGGCTACAAATCTGTACAGCATGTGACTATACTATCAAATACTGTAGGTAATTGTAAACATACCTAAACATAGCAAAAATACAGTAAAAACACACTACTATCATCTTAAGGGACCAACATCATATATAAGGTATACAACCCAAATGTTATTATAAGGCACATGACTGTATATCAAAATCCTAGTTTAATACAGTTTAAAGGAATATCACAGTTATAAGACTTAACTTTTATTTCTCAAATTTTAAGATAAAACATATAAATGCATTACATAGATAGTTATATATTTAAGGCATTGTGAACCCACACAAAATTAAGTATAGGAAAAGAAAACTGGTTTGAAAGACTTTAGAACTGGATCTTATGCAAACGTGTGTGTGTGTGTGTGTGTGTGTGTGTGTGTGTGTGTTTGTATACAGAGCCAACATCAAGCAGATGGTAACATAAAGAATGGAAATGTTTAGGATATGGAAAATGTTCAGTTGAAATAAATTAATAAAACACTAGAAACAAACACACCAAATTTGCAAAATGGGAGGCAGAGAGCAGAATAGTTTCCTAGAGACAGCAGCTCATTTAGGTGATAAACACCAGATGCCAAGTGGAGCTCAGCAGAGACAGAAGTGTCATGATTAGCTTCAGGGGAGGAGAAGAAAAGGATGAGGCTCCAGAGGTCAGAGAGACTAACACAGCCCTTCGGGGGCTGGGGCAACTCCCTAATTGCCCCTGGGGAGCTACAAGGCAAGGGACAAAGTAGCCATCATTTCTCATTTCGGTTAAGGGAGGAGGTTTATATCAGTGACCAGTGATTCATAAGCCTCCCTCTGGTTGAACCCCACAACATGAGAGGTTGACAATGTGAAACGCTGCTCTGGGGCCATCATCAGCCAGGGTTGGCTGTGTCTCTGTGAGATATGAGACAGTCCCTGAGACACACTCTGTGAAAAGGGCCTATGACAGCTGTAGGGTGAGGAAGTTTTGCATACAGTTGTGGGAAATCACTGACATTATCAACAGATTAAAGTATGCCTTAACAGCCAGGCCATTTCCTTCCAGACGTTCAGGATATTGGTATTTCATTGCAAGTGAGAAAGTACCCACTGGCGCACCCTCAATCCAAAGTCCATTTCCCCAGCATAACCAATTAGGCAACTAACTTATTCCCACTGTGTGTGTGAAAGACAGAGAGAGAACATGAGCGAGCTCCTGAGGGCGCTAAGTGCAAGCCACAAATAGGAGTCTTTCTTTTCCCCGAATTTTAGTGTTGCCTCAGATCTGAAATCTAAGAGAAGTCTGTCAACTGTTGTAACGCATGCTTTACAACGCATGAACGTGATACTGGATGCTTGCTCTCTGAGTTCAAGGAAAAATTGACTGGAGGAGAAAGACAAATTTATTTACAAGGCATTCCAAGTAAAGCCAAATTATTCACAGATACAGTGAGTGCTAGAGGAGACTCTGCTGTAGGATAAAGAATTCTAGAAGACAAGTCTGTGCATCCCTGGGTTCTAGTCTTGGCCTTGCTCTTAATTTAGGGTTATGTGACTTTGGCCACACTGTTAGTCTTTCTAGACCTCAGTTTCCTCACGTGTGAATGAGGATGTTGAACTAAATGATCTCTAAAGCCTTTTGGCTCGTTAGAGCCCAGAAGATATTCAGAAGAGGGGCAGTCATTTTAGGACAGAGGATCAGAAGAGTCCACGATGGAAGCAGGGCAGTCTGCTCTTCTGCAAAGTCTGCTTTCCCTGATTACAAAAGCAAATACGAGAGTTGCAAAATATCCAGAGTACAGAAATGTCAAATATACTTTGTAAATGCCCCTGGAATCTTCACTGTTATTTGTTTAAAATTTATTCTTCCAGCTATTTTCTGTTAAGTGCTAATTATAATTACTATTGTTAAAATGAAACACTAAGTGCATTTTTCTTCAACAAATTTTTAAAAACTTAAGACTATATCCTGGATTTTTCTGTCATCTCATTACATATACATCTCATTTTTAAAATCAGTGCAGAATACTGCACTGTAGCTACATACTGTACTTCCTTTTTTTGAGATGGACTCTCAGTCGGTCACTCAGGCTGGAGGGCAATGACATGATCTCGGCTCACTGAAGCCTCTGCCTCTGGGTTCAAGTGATTCTCCTGCCTCAGCCTCCTGAGTAGCTGAGATTACAGGTGCCCACCACCACACCTGGCTACTTTTTGTATTTTTAGTAGAGACAGGGTTTCACCATGTTGGCCAGGCTGGTCTTGAACTCCTGACTTCAGGGGATCCACCTGCCTTGGCTTCCCAGAGTGCTAGGATTACAGGCATGAGTCACCGTGCCTAGCTTACATATTGTATATATTGATGATATATAAATTTTTTAAATCACAAACAATACTGCAAGAAAACCTGTATACTCAAGCCCTAATATCCAATCTTGACACCTTTTCCCTCACTTCCCATTTCCTATCCATTACCAGGTGCTGATGATCTCACTGACTATCCTAGAAACCCAGCCACTTCTCACTATCTCATTGCCTCTACTTGATTTGAGTGGACAGTCAACATCTTCTGCAATAGTCCCTTCACTTAATCCCCTGTCTCCCAGTCTTGCATTCTTACTTCTTATACTGCAGTCAGGGATACAAATCTTACTACTCCTCAGTTAAAAACCTTCAATGGCTTTTCACTATTCTTTTTTTTTTCTATTTTATTTATTTATTTATTTATTTTATTGTACTTTAGGTTCCAGGATACATGTGAAGAACATGCAGGATTGTTGCATAGGTATATACATAGCAATGTGGTTTGCTGCCTCCATCCCCATCCCCTATATCTGGCATTTCTCCCCATGTTATCCCTCCCCAACTCCCTACCCCCCACTGTCCCTCCCCTAGTTCCCCCCAACAGACCCCAGTGTGTGATGCTCCCCTCCCTGTGTCCATATGTTCTCATTGTTCCATACCCACCTATGAGTGAGAACATGTGGTGTTTGATTTTCTGTTCTTGTGTCAGTTTGCTGAGAATGATGGTTTCTAGGTTCATCCATGTCCCTACAAAGGACACAAACTCATCATTTTTTATGGCTGCATAGTATTCCATGGTGTGTATGTGCCACATTTTCCCTGTCCAGTCTATCATCGATGGACATTTGGGTTGGTTCCAGGTCTTTGCTATTGTAAACAGTGCTGCAGTGAACATACGTGTGCATGTATCTTTATAATAGAATGATTTATAATCCTTTGGATATATACCCAGTAATGGGATTGCTGGGTCAAACAGAATTTCTATTTCTGGGTTCTTGAGGAATCGCCACACTGTCTTCCACAATGGTTGAACTAACTTACACTCCCAGCAACAGTGTAAAAGTGTTCCTATTTCTCCACATCCTCTCCAGCATCTGTTGTCTCCAGATTTTTAAATGATCGCCATTCTAACTGGTGTGAGATGATATCTCAATGTGGTTTTGATTTGCATTTCTCTAATGACCAGTGATAATGGGCTTCTCACTATTCTTAAGATGAAGACCACCAACTATAAGGTTGTACTGTCCACAAATTGCTTATGTCAGCATAGACAGTTTGGAATTTATGAGTGTGTTTTTAATCTGTGCTTTAGGATGTAGATTAAATGAGTTGCCCAACAGGAATATAAAATATATTCAGAAATGGTTAGTAAGAACGTCATCAGAAGGTAGATGGCTTGTACAGGTATGCTAGCTTCATTCTTTCCACTCAACATAAAGAACTTAATGAATCTGCAAAATGGATATTAGAAGCAATTTTTCTTGGTGAGATCAGTTTTGTATGAGTGTGACTGGCTAGAAAAGTGTAGTGAGAGACATTCCCACTTGTGCATCAACATGATAGATTACAGCTAGCCAGTGACTTGTACCCCTCCTAATGTTCCTAGTGCTTGTTTCTGAGAAACGGCTCATGCAGTGGCTGGTTCAAAGGATTCTTGCTGCTTAAATTAAGCTCTTAGGTGACCTCAACTCTTCTTCTAGAAGAGTGTCACATTTGTCTCTCATGAACTTTCCATGAAGATACCATTGGAGAAGCCAAAAGAATAGGAGAGACTTCACCCAGCTTACGGGATGTGATATATGATTGTTTTCATTCCTGCTTATTAATCAAACTTAGACTGTGAGGGTGAATTGAACCTGGGACCCAATGTTGAGGCTGTGAGGATGGACCCTTTATCCTCACCCACCTCCAAATACTGGAGGTTTCAACATTCACTCAGGGGGACCAGGTAGATATGAAGGACCAGGTTAGCTGAGGTTGTTTTTCACCATGTGGCCTGCAAGACCTGCAGGACCGAGCTGTGGTCTGCTCCTCCTGGTATTCTTTGTGCTCACAACATTTCTCAGAACACCATCCTCCGGGGCCATATCAGCACACCCTTCACTCTCCCCTCTCTGGGGCTCCCTTTGTCAGGTGAGAGTCCACTCAGTCTGTGGATCCTAGCTGGATATCCCTTCCTCAGGGAAGCTGTCCACACCAGCATGAATATGGCATTGATGCCTGTCTCCCAGCAAGAGTACGTCCAGGTCCATTTGATTCACCTTTGTTTCCCCACCATCTAGCACAGTGCTTGGCCTCCACAGATACTTGTTCAATAACAGAGCATTTAGATTTTATTCTACACATTAATAGAAAAAAAAAAAGGTTTTTGTGGCACTAGGTTCACTAATTGGAATGGGCCCTCCAGTATAAGAACATTTTACAATATTTTTTTTTTTCTCAAAACTTCAGTTCACAAAATGAAGAATGGAGAATATACTAAATATGAAAAGTGAGGCCAAGGCCTTCTCTTTTAAATACTATACATGCCAACTTTGTTATTTTGAAAACTCTTCATGGAATTGAGAATCCACAAAAGGTCATGTTCTTGAGCTCTAATTTCTCCATATTTTATAGCTTTCTTTAGTCTCCCTACTTATAGCATGATCATTTCAGCATGTAAGTAAGTTCTGCTTTCTCTACGAATTCCCATGTTGCTTCCTTTCCTCAAATTAAGTCCTTGGCATCCTCTCTGCCTCACACTAATACAAACATGGAATTGATTATATGTTTTTTACATGTTTGAGGTATTTTAGAAACATTTAAAACTATTCCTGGGCAGATATTTAAATAGACAATTTTATAATGAGAAAATTTCCATCTCTAGTTAGAAATTCAGGGGAAATCCCAAGTATTTAAGCCTGAAAGTTTCCTGCTGTTTCATGTGGCTTTTATCTAAGGTCAAGATGGGGGCAGCTGGGAGAAGCTGTGTGTAGCTTGAGTCCCTCCCTCATTCTTTCCATCCTGTACCTCCCATCCTGCTCTAGTTCAGATTTATTTTACATTTGAGAAAATGGGAAGCCAGAGAGGCTGAGACTCAGATTATTTAAATATTGACTGAGGGTGGACTGTGTTAGGTAGATGCACATTAGAGGAAGTAGTTAGCATCCCAGTTTTAGAGATGAGGAAACTGAAATCCAGGAAGATTAAGTAAAATTCGTGAGGTCCCACAACAAATGGCAGAGCCAAGATTCAAACCTGAGGAGAGTCCAGCCCTCATTACAATCTCTTCTGGGGCATCCAGGCCTGCCTCCAAGTGGCCCACAGCTTCTCCTCCTTTGAGACTCACTCAAGAAGTACGGTGGACCAAATGCTTAGTGATGGAAGAAAATACAATCCCCACACCCAGTTTCTTTCCAAAGGGCTCATGTAAACTGAATAGAGGCTAAGCACCTGCAGTGGTGAGTAGAGATTTAATGGGAACAAATGTGCATATGGTGCTGTCACCTGTGTTCGGGAGGATGAATCTGATGATTTCTGACTTGCAGGCATGGGTGTACTTGTGCCTCGCCTAGTCATACCTGCCATTACGGGACCTGCAATGTGTTCCAGCGTGAATTCCTGTTAGCTTGTCTTGCTTGCTTGTTTAGTTAACACTTAAAGGATGATTACCTGTCAAAGGTTGCCATTTCAGTAATTTTATTCTCTAAAGCTGGTTCTTTTTTTTTTTTTCTTTTTTGGTTACATAAAAGTAACACTCCTTTTGCCCCATTAAATCTTTGAATCCAGGCAAATTCAAAGACAGAGGGTATGAAGAAAACAACTTGCTAGCTGTCTTCACACCAGTGAGCTGTGACTTCTCTATCTGCCTTTGTTTTCAGGCTCACCTCCCCAGTGCCACAACTTAGCCCTGTGCTGCAGCACCAGGAAATACCTGTGTTTTATCTTCAAGCAGAGAAAGTGTGGCATCAGCATTCAACAGTAGGACCTGAACTCTTTTCACAGCAGGGGGATCAGGTTTGGTGAGGCCTCTGCTTGGGCTGCAGTGCATCTCTGCAGTTTTTACTATGTCCACCCCTAAAACTCTTGGCTTCCTTTGCCAAAGCCAAATCCTGACAAGCATCATAAAACTTGTCCCGTCAAGTTTAAAAGAGAATGTAGATAAATTGTAGACCCAATCTTGATGGTCCAGCCAATTAACTCTGTTTTATGATTCTCTTTGGAAATGACTGTAGCATTAAATGCATTTGTCACATGCCACGTAGCCAGCAAACCCAGGATTTAAACCCAGGTAATGGCAGCTTTAAAATGTGAGATCTTTCAGCTTCCCCACACTGCTCACTAGTGGCTGGGAGATACTGCCACAGGGAAAGGAACTGCTTTGAAGTAGTTTAGTGAAAAAGCACAGGTCAGGAGGGTTAGAGACATGGGACCCAGCCCTATGACTACCTCCAACTTATGGGGTATTTTTGAAGAGGTCCCTTTCTCTCTCTAGTCCTTGATTTTCTTATCCATACAATGAGGGGTCTGGACCACTAAAGGCCCCTTCCAGGACATGATTCTGTCATCTACGGACATTTTTAAAGCCTCAGCTTAGTTGCTTAAGAAACAGGCTTAAAAATTAAATGGAAAAAATTTCAAAATCTTTTCATTATTCAAAGAATCAAAGGAAAGAACTGCAAAATTGTTCAGATCATTTGAAATTTGAAGTGTGGTATGTTGCCATTGGGATCAACACATGGATTCAATGAAATAAGAAAATCAGGTAGGGAGGAAATCAGTTTTTAATGAGGCATTTTCAATTTTCCATGAAATAATTACTTCAAAGCCACCAATATAAACTTTGAAGCATCTTTCTGAGTTTGGCACAGTGTATATGAAAAAAGTTAAAACAAAGTTAACCAAAGACTGATCAGTTTGATAATCTCCTCCAAAGACCATATGAAAAACCTGTGAAGTGCTTTAGTTGGACAGATACAGGATTGTTCTTAGAGCCAGCAGACCTGGGTTCAAATTTTGGTTGAGTCACATCTTCAAGTCTGTGTCCTTAATTGCAAAATCATCATTGAAATCTTACCTATATAGACGTCACAGGGTAGTTGGGAAGGCCTAATAAACAGAACCACATGAAGAACTATTTCATTACAAATAATTGCCTGCCAAAATAATGTCCCCACTATTTACATGGGTGTACAGATTTGGAATTTTAGCATTTGAATTACCTCTTAGCAAAAGTTGAAAAACTGCTATAATTAAAATGAACAGGGGAAGCTGCCTTCAAACAAACAAATAAGCAACGAAACTACAATCACCAAAAAGTATCCTTTTTCAGTAGCAAATAATTGCAAAAATAACATCCAAACCTGAAGGTTGGGAGGCAGAGTTCAGAACTTGACAGTCCAGAATCATCTTCACATTCGCTCTTTTTTCCCTTAGAAAATCTGGCATTGAGTTCCACGGAAGGTGCTTTGAAATGCCTCCCAGATTGCATCCTTCTTTTCTATTTCCTCCACTGTCACCTGGGTCTGAGCTCTCTTTGAAGCACAGCTAAATGACAGCAAAGCCTCACAACCAGGGTCACTGCTGCCAAGCCAGCCTCAGTACTGCCTGACTGACCTTTCTAAAAAGCAGACTTCATTAGGATCCACAGCGATTCCATCAGTCTCACATGACTTCCTTCTATTGCCAAAAATGCACCCCTATTCTAGTCCATCAATCCCTCCACTTGCTCTCACACCTGTGGCATTGATTCCAGCCTCAGGGCCCAAGCTTTTGCTGTTCTCCCGGCCTAGAAAGTTTCTCCACCCTCATATGAAGGACCTCTTAAAGGAGAACTGCAAATCACTGCTTAAGGAAATAAGAGAGGACACAAACAAATAGAAAAAAATTCCATCCTCATAGATAGAATCAATATCATGAAAATAGCCATACTGCCAAAAGTAATTTATAGATTCAATGCTATTCCCATCAAACTACCATTGACATTCTTCACAAAATTAGAAAAAAACTAAAATTTATATGAAACCAAAAAAGGCCCATATAGCCAAGACAATCCTAAGCATAAAGAACAAAGTTGGACACATCATGCTACCTGACTTCAAACTACACTACAAGGCTACAGTAACCAAAACAGTATGGTACTGATACCAAAACAGATATAGAGACCTCAGAAATAAGACCACATATCTGCAATCATCTGATCTTCAACAAACCTGACAAAAACAAGCAATGGGAAGGGGATTACCTATTTAATAAATGGTGCTGAGAAAGCTGGCTAGCCATATGCAGAAAACTGAAACTGGACCCCTTCCTCACACCTTATACATAAATTAACTCAAGATGGATTAAAGACTTAAATGTAAAACCCAAAACCATAGAAACCCCAGAAGAGAATCTAGGGAATACCATTCAGGACATAGGCATGGGAAAAGATTTTATGGTGAAATCATCAAAAACAATTGCAAAAAAAGGCAAAATAGACAAATGGGATCTAATTAAACTAAAGAGCTTCTGTACATCAAAAGAAACTATCATCAGAGCAAAGAAGCAACCTACAGAATGGAAGAAAATTTTTGGAATCTACCCACCTGACAAAGGTCTAATATCTAGAATTCATAAGGAACTTAAATATACAAGAAAAAAACAACTCCATCAAAAAGTTGGCAAAGGACAAGAACTTCTCAAAAGAAAAGATTTATGTGACCAACAAACATATGAAAAAAAATCTCATCATCACTGAGCATTAGAGAAATGCAAATCAAAACCACAAAAAGATACCATCTTACACCAGTCAGAATGGCAATTATTGAAAAGTCAAGAAACAATAGATGCTGGTGAGGCTGTAGAGAAACAGAAACACATTTACACTGTTCATAGGAATATAAACTAGTTCAACCATTGTGGAAGACAGTGTGATGATTCCTCAAGGATCTAGAACCACAAATACCATTCAACCCAGCAATTTCATTATTGGGTATATACCCAAAGGAATATAAATTATTCTATTACAAAGATACATGCATGTGTATGTTTATTGCAGCACTATTCACAATAGCAAAGACATGAAATCAACCCAAATGCCCATCAATGACAGAATGGATAAAGAAAATGTGGTATATAATATACCACAGAATACTATACAGCCATATAAAAGGAGTGTGACCATGTCCTCTGTAGGGACATGGATAAAGCTGGAAGTCATCATCCTCAGCAAACTAACACAGGAGCAGAAAACCAAATACCACATGTTCTCACTCTTAAGTGGGAGCTGAACAATGGGAACACATGGTCACAGGGAAAAAGGAACAACACACACCAGGGCGTGTAGAAAGGGTAGGAGGAGGGAGAGCATCAGGATAAACAGCTAATGCATGCAGAGCTTAATACCTAGGTGATGGGTTGACAGGTGCAGCAAACCACTATGGCACACATTTACCCACCTAAAAAAGCGGCACATTCTGCCCATGTATCCTGAAACTTAAAATTAAATTAAAAAAAAAAAAATGGAAAAAAAAAAGAAAGCAAGCTCTTCCACCATCCTTCACCTATCTCATGCAAGTCATTTCCCCAAACTCCCTTTAGTGCAGAGCTCAGCCTTTACGGTGCTTATGAAATCATCTGGGAGATCCTGTTAAAATACAAGTTCTGATTCAGTAGCCTGGAGGTGAAGTCACAACACTGCATTTCCAACAAGCTCCCAGGTGGTTATGATGCTGCTGGTCCATGGACCCCACTTTGAGTAGCAAAGCTTACTGGCTTGGTGGAAAAAAATAGAAGGGTAGTAGTTTTTTGAGACACATGGACATAGGTTTAAATGTCATCTTGATTAGGTTTTATCTGTGTGACTTAGGGCAAAAAACTTCCCTTGTATGGGAATATTACTTATTTTATATAAATGATGTGAGAATCTTTTGAGATATTAACAGATACTATTTTCAAATAGGGCTTTCTCCAGTCTCTCCAAACTCATCACTTCATCCTCTATTAGGCTTCTCTGATTATCCAATCTTATTTCTCTTTACTTGGAATCTTATTGCTTAACTAACATGTGTACACATGCAATCATATATAAATGAGACCATATGTTCCTTGAGGGCATAATCATGTTTGATATTATTTCTCTTAGCATATAAATCCAGAAGAAGTTTTACTAAAGTTAGTTTTTTTTTCCATGCAAAACTCTGAGCTCTACGATACTTAGTAATACCATCACCCTTCACTGCAGCAAAACGCAGAGAGGCAGGGCTCCATCATGGTTCTGGGCAAAGCCTTTGGAGTTAGACACACCCAAGTCCCAGTGTTGGATTTATCATTCACCATCTGTCGTGCCTAATCCAGACTAGCATAGCTCGTTCTCAGTTTCTTCACTCGTAAAACAGGACTTCTGCCTTAATCGTTGGTGCTATTGTGAGAATTAAGTTAGACAAGTTATGTAAGGTGCAAGGTGTATATGATAAATTGTGAAAAAGGCCGTGATTCTCCATCCCTCTCTGAATTCATGCCATTTTCTAATGTAACTCTGCAGCCCCTCCCAATAGAAAGTCGGGTCTATCTCTCCACCCCTTGAATCTGAGCTGGCTTCTTGAGCTGCTTTTGAAATAGACCGGAGTAGAAGTAAGTTGGGTCACTTGAACCTAGGCCTTGCTTCCATTCTCTCTTGCAACCAAGTTGAGCCAACATGTGATGAACCCAGGCTAGCCTGCTAAATCATGAAAGACAGGAGGCTCAGCTGCTCCCCACATGACATGGCTGATGGTCCACCAATACTGAGAAGCAGAGCTGCCTTAGTGACCACAGACGCATGAAGGAGCCTGGAAAAGACAGTAATTTGCCCAGCCAAGCCCACCCAAACTGCTTATCTACAGAAGCCCAAGCTCAATAAACGGTGGTTATTTTAAGCCATTATGTTTGTGGTGATTTGTTATGCAGCAATAGAAAACTGATACTGAATCTATAAGTAATTTCTCAATAAGCAGTGGCTACATTTTGGAAAATATTATTATTATTATTATTATTATTTTGAGACGGAGTTTCGCTGTTGTTACCCAGGCTGGAGTGCAATGGCACGATCTCGGCTCACTGCAACCTCCGCCTCCTGGGTTCAAGCAATTCTCCTGCCTCAGCCTCCCAAGTAGCTGGGACTACAGGTGTGCACAACCATGCCCAGCCAATTTTTTTTTTTTTTTGTATTTTTAGTAGAGACAAGGTTTCACCTTGTTGACCAGGATGGTCTCGATCTCTTGACCTTGTGATCCACCCACCTCGGCCTCCCAAAATGCTGGGATTATAGGCGTGAGCCACCACGCCTTGCCCCGGAAAATATTATACTTAACAGAGAATGAGATTTTCATAGTACTAACATTTGTGCTTTTTAGTCAGAAGTGGGAAGATGACTAAACCAGGAATTGGGACTCCGAGATTCTGGTTCCAGCAGCTTTTCCAATGGGCAGCTATATGACTTTGGACAAATCATTTAACCTCTTTGAGACTGTTTCATCATCTGTAAATTAAAGTGGTTAGATCAAGTAACTTTTAAAGTGATTTTCTGGCTCTAAAAAAGATCAAGAGTCCTTTTTACCAAATGGCAGTACTTATTCCTTTCTAACACAGTTTTGAACATGATTTAACGTTTTTCTTGTAGACTTAGGGTTTAATCACAGACCACCTTTACTGTATTGTCTTTGCTGCCTAGCAGTTGGCTGTAACCACATTTTATACTTATCCTAAGAGCTGTACCTTGAAACTATAAAGTGGATCTCCTTGCTATGGACCAGGAACCCAGGTATCCAAGCTCATCAGGAATCAGAAATGAAATGCCAAATAAGTTCTAGTAAGAATCTTAATTATGTTGCTCTTACCAACAATATGAAGGTAAAACTGGACTTCTTTTATGCAATTCCAGGTTACAATAAATATTCCGGAGGCCTAAGGTTGTTGGCAATCTGGCCAAATAAAAGGGACACTATTTTACAGCTATACAGAATCAAATCTTTGTATTTATTTATTAATAACCAAGATATATATGATACTCAGTTATCAAACGAGGGAAAAGAATTAACACCAAAATCAAATTTTAAAACTCCTGTGTGTAGACATCTACTCTGCAACTAGTGATGAAGCAAATTAATAAATTTAGAATATATTCAAGTACACATTGTATTAAAAAGCTATGCATGTGGCAATGAGTCAATAACCAAGATGACTTCTGTTGTCACACAGGCATTATGTATAGCCTCTCTCATGTCACGAATACTCTTGCAAATATAATACAATCCTCTCTGTGATATATAGTAGGCCACGTTGTGGTCAACTGAAAACAATAAAAAAGAAAGGCTACTCTACTGTCCAGTTCCACTAGTGTTAAACAGTCAAATGTCAGGGTGTTTTAACTTCCAGAAGGAGTTAAGCTAAATCATAGAATGCGTATATGATGGCAACAGTTTACCTTAGCTTTGACTTCAGATCTATATAGTTAAGTCGGTAGAAAGAAGCACTAGGTTGTTGAAAATGTGAAATGTAATTGGCCAGCTATTTACTAGAAACTTTTTTTTCTGTGATTAAAAACCATGAGAAGCCCTAGAGAACTAGAATCCACATGAAGAACATTGAACTGAAATGTGGCTTACATTTATCTAACTGGAGAAAATCTATTTTGAAATGACATGTAAATTGACGTCAGAGATTTCAAGTCACCTAACGGGTTCTTACAGTTAAAATCTTAAATACCGATGCTTCCTTAAATATCTTTTGAATCAACTCACTTCTTTCTCTCTTCTAACGTGGATTTTTGCTGCAGCTGCCTTTGGTCTCGCTTGTCCCTTTTCTGTTTCATTCTCACGGCAGCCTGCATGAACTTGCTAAAATAGACATCTGCTCCGCTTAATGTCCTTCAACTGTTTCTCCCAAGATCTTCAGAGATTAGGATCTCGGAAGACAAGATCTCCCAAGATCTTCAGAGATTAGGATCTCTGAAGACAAGGACTGTGTCCTCAGAACCTCATTGGCTGTCTGGTGTCTCTGGATCTACACACATGATGTCTCTAAGGCCAGGTCAGGGTTTCATTTACTTTTGGAGAGCCACCTGCACACTGAACAAAACTGGATTCGCCACTTGTGATGAAGTCTGGATACAAGATGCCTTTTGTCATTTGTTCATATTCATAGTAGCTCAGGGACATCTTTCTACAATGCCTGACAGCACTGAGCCAGCATTTTGAGTCTTAATGTTCTGCTTCAGGATACATATTCATTGGTTTGGTGTTTTAAGTATGCTTTAGGAAAAGATTATTTGATAATCTATAGTCCTGAAGATTTTAACTAGCCTCTGCGGGACTATGATATTCTCAGGCAAAAACAGCGCAAGTAGATGAACGATTTCATTTTCAGTTTATTCTCTCTCTCTCTCTCTTTTTTGAGATGGAGTCTTGCTCCATCACCAGGTGGGAATGTGGTGGTGGAAGCTCGGCTCACTGCAACCATCGCTTCTCAGGTTCAAGCCATTCTCCTGCCTCAGCCTCCCAAGTACAGTAGCTGGGACTACAGGCGCGTGCCACCACGCCCAGCTAATTTTTGTATTTTTAGTAGAAATGGGGTTTCACCATGTTGGCCAGGATGGTCTCGATCTCCTGATCCTGGGATCTGCCCACCTAGGCCTACCAAAGTGCTGGGATTACAGGCATTCACCACTGCACCTGGCCTACAGTTTATTCTCTTAAACAGCAGAGTAAAGAATGAGCCATCCTGTGTCTCTACAACTAGAGACACAGGATGGCTCATTGGTTCAGAGCAGGCACTCTAGAAAGGCCACAAAAGACTTACATATCTGACCTGCACATAGGTGAAGACTCCGTCTGCTTCTCCTAGGATGACCCCTTTGACTTTTCCCAACTCTTCTTTTCTACACACCTAGAAAGTCTCTCTGTAAGCATGTAATCTGTCTAATGACCAAAAAGAACAACCAGAAAGAAAATCTGTCTAATGACCAAGAAAAAAAAGCAGGACATAGGTAATTAGTTACTATTTAACCAAGACTCTAAAAGATCCCAAGATTCAGGGTTATCAGAAAAATTGTGTAACTAGAGGAATGTGAAACACAGTCTAGGGAGAGGAAACCCAGCTACCTGGAGGCAGCTATTCAATTATTTGGAAACTGAAGTGTATTCCAAGAAACACAGTGAATGGGCTTCCGGGCACCAAGAGCAGGCTGTTCTAGGAGGAGAGGGGCCAGTCCTACCTTTGCCCTGCCCTATCTGTGCCCTGCCCATAGGCTGCAACTGGATTCTGGCTGGAGCTTAACCAGGTTGTGTGTCCAGGCTCAGAGAGGGTCTGGGTGGGAAGTCAAGGGAGTCATTCCACGTTTAGGATAATAGAACATGTTGCTTTGCAAGTTTTTGTCTTCAATCACAGATATGCAAAAAGCTCTTTGAAGCACAGCAAAGATTTCTACCCTCTTTAGAGAATTGGCCCTATTTCTCTTTAGGTATCATTATATATCTAAATCCCTGGAGCCATTGAGGACCAGGATCACACGTGCTGAATAAATGATGGAGCAGGATCAGAGGATGGACACAGAGTGGGCTGAGAAGAGAAGTAAGCACACTTTCTCTTGCTGTCTCAGCATCTGTTCCTCAGTGACTGAGGCACTCTTCACACTTTAAGGAAATACAAATAATTCTGGAACTTAACTTTACCTTTAAGCTTCAAATTGTTTCAGTTATGTATCTTGTTTCAATTATCTGCCTCCTGACAGTGTTTCCCAGCTGCGACCAGTAAGGTGGTCTCTGGCCTTTAACGTATGTCTTATCCTTCTTCAAATAGTATTAACTGAAGGATTAAATGGGGTGGGGAGGGGTAGGCAACAAATACAGACTCTATTAATGTTTAAAAGCAGTAACCCTTTTCCATTTCTTTCTCATTCAACTCTCAAAGGCTTCTTATCTTTTCTCCAGGTATTAGTCCTCACAAGAGATTGCTTGATTGCAACCACCAAGGACACCCACAAACCTGGGCTAGATGGATCATCAGTAATATTTCCCATGAATAGTGACAGTAAGAAAATAAACCTCTATTCTTCAATGATTTGAACCACCTCTGGCACACAGAATTCCTCTAAATTCACAGGGCAAATATCTATCATGGGGCAGATATCTCTGCCACCATGGGAAAGTAACATAAAATGTACTAAGTCATCAGAGGGAGGTTTTTTTTTTTTTTTTTTTAAGGTCAATTGCCGTGCTGGGGTAAAAAGCATTGATTTTTGCCTTTTATCACTGGAAAATTATTCAGCGGTGCTTTGTGAAAATCTCGCCTCATCAGGCTGCCAACGTCAATGCAACCCAAGTAATCAACCTGGGAGATGCTTGCCTAATTATTAAATATTTAGCAAACAGTTTGTGACTATTTAACTGTTTGCACCTGGCACCCTCTTTTTCACTACGTGCGGCCTCCTGGCACCATGACCTCTTCCCCCACCCCCACCCACTGCCCAGGCCGCCAGCACCCCTGGGGGGGCAAATCCTGAGATCCAAGGACATTGCAAAGAAACAGCAGAGGTCACATTCCATTTCCTTTTTATTTAAAAAAAAAAAAAAGCTTAAATATGGGGGAGGGAGAGCTAAGGGAAAATCTCTTGCAGTTTTTCAAGTTCGCATGCACTGTTGAAAGTTCATTAATTAGGGATTTAAAAGCAAAAATGTTTCACACAACCAATTAGACGCCAAGCTTTGCAAACGCCTTGGTGTTTAGTTTTGGGAATCTGTAAAAGTCCGCCTCCTCCTACCCAAGTTTTGCCCCTTTTACAGCCCCTTTGTTGAGTTACGAGACTCTTCCCGAAGTCATCAAACTCCGAACTGCGTCTCTCTATTCTCTAATTTTTTTTTTTTTTTTTTCAGGGCAAAAGCAAATCAAGAAATTAAAATTAAAAGTAGGCACCACGGAGAGAAGCGGGGGAAAGCGCGCCCTAAAGCCAAGTTCCTCAGGACTCGAACCCTCCTCGCGCGCGCGGGACGGGGGACGGTCCCTACCTGGGGCCGGACGGCTGCGGCGGCGGCGGCGGGGTCGCGGCACCCATGGCTTCGCCGGCCTCAGGCGGCCGCGCCGGGAAACGCAAGCAGCTCCGCGCTGCCCGGAGCCCGCCGAGCTCGCAGCGGCCGCCCCGGCGCGGCCATTGGGCCCGCGTGTCACGTGGCCCGGGCCGCGGGCGAGCCTCCCCGACACGCGTAACCCTTTACCTGCGCGCCTGGAGGACGCGGCGGGGTCAGGGCTCGAACCCCTGGAGTCCGACGTTCGACGTCTCCGGGGCCGGGGCTGTCCCGGGCGCGCGGAAGCAGAAAAATCCAAGCGCTTGTTGACCTCGGAGCGCGAACGACCGTGCCAGCCCACCGCCATCCCGGGACACTCCGCGGTGCCTGCTTCAGTGCTGAGCTGGAGAGAAGGGAGCGTCCTCGGATCCGGGACTGGCCGAGGGGATAGACAAATGCACCCTCTGGCAAATAGATGTGTACTCCCCAACCCTGCGAACACGCGTTTTTCGGTTCCCTCCTCATTTCTGGCGCTCGCCGCCTAGAGCAGCTGTGAGCCTCCTCGCCAGCCCTGCCGGAGGTCCATGGACCAAGAAACAGCCGGGGCGCCACCACCACGATAGCAGCCAGGGGAGTGGTACACGCTCGCCTGCACCCTAAGGGCCGCAGTGGGAGTTCAGTGAACTCATGGTTCCCGGTCCCCTCCTCACCCACTCCCCCACCCTCCCTTTCTTTTCCTGAGGTCTTAGGACCTTGATCACAACACCGCATCCAATCTCCTGAGCTCCACATTCGTAGCTGTTACAATCCATATTCCTAAGAGGATGGAGCACGGGTTGCTTTACCCTAGAACTCTGCTTAAGGACTGGACATTGTTTTCACCTGTGCTCCAAAGCAAAGGCTGGGCTTGCCAAAACACAAAAAAATAAATAAAAAATGTGTTAAGCAACTGCGCCACCTAGCTTACCCTCTTCTCTCATCCAGCGAGAGAATAAAACAGGATACTGGAGAGACAGCTGGACAGAGTATTTATTATCTAAGGATGAACATTGTGTCCTTGGGTTTTCAGTGTATCTACTTTAACGATTCCAGCCGCATTCACGTGACATTTGCCAGGCTTTTGAAAATTTGAAGACTCCATTTTTTGAATCCTTCTAATTTTGCAGCGCTGGGATCGCACGCTGTAAAGTGGTAGATTGCTGCCGGAAGTTGTATGTGGTTTTACATCCTTTGTCCCAATGAACGGCATTCATGTCCAATAAAGCCGACACTTAATTGGTGTCTACAGGATATTGAAACATTTATCAGGTTGGTTATCTGTCCAAAAAGGCGTTGGTATTTGTCTTGGGTATTTATTTATTATTTGAGACAGGGTCTGACTATTGCGCAGGCTGGAGGGCAGCGGTGCCATCTCGGCTTACTGCAACCTCCTCCCCTGGAGATCAAGGGGTCCTTCCACCTCAGCCTCTGGAATGCCTGGGACTACAGGCACATACCCACCAGCCCATCATGCTCAGTTAATTTTTTTTTTTTTTTTTTTTTTTTTTTTTGTGGAGACTAGGATGGGAGTGGGATCTCCCTAATTTGCCCAGGCTGGTCTTAAACTCCTGAGCTCAAGCGATCCGCCCTCCTCAGCCTCCCAAAATGTGACTGCAAGCTGAACCACCGTGCCCAGCCTGTCTTGGGTTTTAAAGTTTACCGTTCCTAGACTAATAGCATTGGCATAATCTGAGAGAATGTAGTAAAAATTCAAATTCTTAGGCCCCACCCCAGACGTATTGATTCAGAAATAGTTGGGGAGAGAGGGTGAAGAAATCTGTTTTAGCAAGTGGTACCCGCTCCAGTGTGAGAACCACTGCTCTGAATATACACAAGTAGCTGGAGAAGTTCCCCTCCTTTATTAAATAGTGAGGGTTGGCATTCTATAAAATCAGAGGTGCTGCTTTTATTTGTATCCCTAAATTACCAGTATTATGTAATTTGTCATGTCGATACCCTGAAACTGACCCCTCCGTGTGTCCATACAAAGTGTAATCTGTACTTCCCGCAGCTCCCTTGGAATGCCAAATTGAGATCTGAGGGGGCTCTTGCAAAGCATATGGAAACAAAACCTATGGTTTCTTGATGCATGGCAGGATGAAAACACCATGATTAATTTCATTTTTTTTAGGTGTGCTCATGTTTTTATTGGTACGTAGATTGTTCCCGGCCAATGAGTTATGAAAGATAGAAAAGCTAATTTATTTGAGTGGATTTATCAACATGGTTCCAAATTTGTCAAATAGTTGTAAAAAAGAAACAACATTAAAAAAATTATGGTATCAGTTTATGTTATAACCAAAAACCTCCCCACACCATATTAGGCATTGTAGTAAGGGCACCTGAGAAAGAAATAACTGAGTGGGTTCTTTTTATCTCAGATTTCTCCATGCGAAAGGCTGCATATTTCTAATGGGCTAGATAGATATCTTACCTGTAAACTCTCTAGGTGCAAGTTTGTTTTATGATTTTCCTCATTTTCATCCCTGTTTGCTTTACATTTGTAATTCTATCTACTCAATTTCAATTGGAACTGGAATTATTTGAGTTTTCTCTCCCCTTCATCAACTACCTCTATCCATTAAGCCCTGCAATTAATCTTGAGTTGCCCCTACTCTAAGGAGTCTCACTGTCCCTCTTCTAAGATCAGGTTCTAACAGTTTCTTAGATCGTTGACATGTCTTTACCGGTCTCCCAGCTTCTGGTCTCTTCCATCTGAAAACTATCTGACAAAGAAACTGCCCTTCCTCCACACTTTTTTCCCAGCTTCCTGTTGAGACCAGCCCAATTTTCCAACAAGCCAAATGCCAATAGCGCTGAAGCTTGGGAAGCTTACACCTGCTGCCTGTTGACCAATTCCTCTTCCTCAACCCTCCCTAATTTCTGTTTTCCTGTAGGAGCTTACAGTGAGATGCTAGACACCTGCTGCCCATTAATCAGCTCCTCTTCCTTGCTCCACCTGTTTTCTTCCCCCACATAAACCCTAACTTTAGCCAGGGGAGATTCAGATTTGAGTCTTGTCTCCTGTCCCTCTGGCTAATATAATCCATAATAAAGCCTTCTTCCTTGACAATACTCATTGCCTTAGTGATTGGCTTTCTGTGTAGCAAGCAACAGGACCTACCTAGCCTGAGCCCTTGGCTTTGGTAGCACTACTGACTACTGAATAAAGTCTAAAATCCCATCAGCATTTGAAGTCGGCTGAAATATGCTTCAACTCCTCGTATTTGCTCATGCAGCTTCCTTTACCTGAAATGTTTTCTGATACTGACAGCTATATCCTAATTATTCTTCTAGCTTCAGCTATACGTCCTCTGGGCCAACCTTTTTGATACTCAGGTTGAATTAATTGCTCCTCTGTAGTGTATCCTCAGCACCTAGCTTTTACTCTTAACGAAATTTGAAATCAGTCTCATCTGGTTTAGCTGTGTCTGTTTTAGACTGTAGGGCAGGCATCCCCAAATTACGGCCCGCGGGCTGCATGCGGCCCCCTGAGACCATTTATCCGGCCCCCCACCGCACTTCAGGAAGGGGCACCTCTTTCATTGGTGGTCAGTGAGAGGAGCACAGTATGTGGCGGCCCTCCAACGGTCTGAGGGACAGTGAACTGGCCCCCTGTGTAAAAAGTTTGGGGACGCCTGCTGTAGGGTTTTGTGTGGCAGGAGTCATGCATGACTTTTGAAATCATTCCAGGGAATAATGCCTCGGGCATAGCAAACACACAGTATTTGTTGTGTTCTTGACTCTAGGAAAGATATTTAAACAAACTCTATTTATTTGAAATGCTTTTTTGCAAATATTTATTACTTTTTCCACATTTTATTTGAGAACTGAAAGGAGAAGGGTTTAACCGTTTCAACCTAAAGGATATTACCCTTTGTGAGTAATGGAATCATGTTCAGTGGTGGTAAATTGCACGTTAGTCTCAGCCACATGATGCAGGCGATAAACCAGAATAATTTCTTATTTTCTTAAAACCTTAAGGTTTTTCTGAGACCAATTATTTCATGACAACCAGACACAAGATTTCCTCTAATTATTTCCTATGCATTATCACCAAAGCTCACCAATACTGCTCTGTTTCTGTTTTCTAAAAATATTTTTTGGTACATGTGTGGAGTCGCAGATTCAAGAGACAAGAGATGGAAGACAGGGCATGTGGGAAGGCTCGCCTTGGTCCTGTTCTTTCACCAAAGGGAATTTATGAGCGAGACGACTCCTCAGTCATCATCCTTCTCCTCCTTCCTACACGTTGCCCCTGCACTTACACTCAGATTTGTTCCTACCTGTTTTCCTGTTAAAACCTAAATCCTAGAAGGCATGAGCTATTTTATTTACCTTTGTGATTCCGGCAAAATGTGTGACCAAATAAATATTTGATGAATGAATGCATCAACTCTTTCTGGATACTTGAAAAACCTGAGCGACCTCCAGTGATCTTCAGAGCCTAGCCCGTCTCCCACCTGCAAGTTGGAAAGTATCTTATAGGTCATTATCGATCACTACGTGCCTACTGGATACTAAATGCTCTATTTTGATGGACTTTGAGTTAAGGAAAAAGACATTGAGAGTGCACTGAAGTGTGGTTCGGCTATTTTCCCTGGACCCCTGTTTCTAGGTTTTCTTACCTATAAATTTAGAATACTAACAGGACCTACTTCACAGGGCTGTTGTGAAGACTAAATGACTAAGTACATACGAAGCTCCAGGTACAGTGCGTGGTTTAACATAAACAGTAAACATGAACAATTATTAGTATTACTGAAGGCCTCTAATCACATCTGCCAAAAATGGGGGAGAAAAACAAACAGCATGCCAATCTAAGTAGTTTATCTTTTATTCATACAAATAATACATACACAAGACTGTATATTGTTTGAAGACTGAAATAATTTTCTAGTGTAACAACTCTGTAACAAAATTTAACTAAATGTAACATTTATGAAAATATAAATCTCTGATTGGGTAATTCTTCCCAACAATACAAAGTTTACATAAAAACATTCAATATGAGCTATCAGTTGCAAACAAGTTAGGAAAAATCATTCAAGTCACTTGTATACTCTATTGGCTTTTACGAGGAACGTTCACATACTACATTTAATCCATCTGGGCATTTAATTCTTAGAAATGTGTGGCATGAAGGTTCAACTGATAATGACAGGAATGGGAATGTGTTGCCTAAAGAGCTCAAAAGCACAGACTCATATAATCAATTCCAGGTGCTCTGTATATGTGAGTAGCCTTCTCTGGGCTACCACCTCCCTGGCTAGTAGCTAAACCAGAAGTAACATACTAAAAAAAGTCTTTCACTATGGAGCTGGGTATTTTTATCTGAATCACATCTTTGAATGCTTACAATGTTAAACTGCTTACCAAAGGGAAATATCATTGACTTGGGTTCTCTGTCGGTTAGATCAGTTTATTTTTCCCATTAGCATCAATAATCACGATGTTGCTGAAGTTTTTATTACACTGCTTCCCAGTGTCCCTATGAGGGCTATGGCAGAAACTATCACTACCTTTTTTTTGCACGTCACAAAAACAACACACTGATGAGGTTAAAGAGCTGTCTAGGAATACACAATGAGTTTATGGCAGAGCAGCCCCTAAAGCAAATCAGTTCCTTGTTCATTATTCTAGTAAAGTGTTATGTCTCCACTTTCTAAGAAAACTAAACTAAAGCAAAACTGCGAATACCTTTTGAAAAGTTATCCAAGGACGTGCCATGAGGAGGATATGGAAGAAAGAACTATCACCTTCACCTTTTGAGATGTCATGTTTTCTTTTAAACAGGTGAAGTAGTTTAAAACAATATTTAATATCATTTCACAGCTGTGAAATGGATAAGACTATAAAAGGCTCCGAAGAGTCCTCAATCAGGAAGAGTAACAGATAAAGAAGCATACAGACGGTGTGGAGAAGTTAGAAAGTGATTACAAACAAGGACAATAAAGAACCTTTGGACACCCTTAAGGTTTATGGAATATTTTAGCACAAAGACAGGCATATTCAGTTTGTCCCAGAGTATTTGGTCATCTATCTGCATCTTACACAGAAAAGAGAAGGAATGTGAGTAAGGCAAATGTCATCAGTATCTCAGAGATGGCATGTTGAGAAAGCTTGCTTTCTATTAAGACCGACTGCCAGAATTTAGGGAATAATTTATGCCTCCTTACAACTGACCAAATAGTACAGACTTTTGTTAGTACAACGATAGAAATGGACAGGTATTTTGACCAGATTTGTAATGCCCTTCCTGTAATTCTTCTTTACACCCAGCGCAAATATGCATTTCAAAAAGATGTGAAAAGATTGTTGTTTCTTAGTAAATGTGTTCTTTTGCAACCCAGGAAAGAAACAGTTTAAAAATCTTGTACTCTGTTATGCAGAAACCTTTGCATGCAACTGTTGCAACTGTATTTTAATAAAGACTGACTGTCCTTGTTCAGTAGCCCTATGATAGTGGTAGTTAGTTCTTGCCCCAGTCCAATCCACACGGTCACATTTCAGGTCAGATCTCTTGGGAAACTGGGAATACACTTAGGTATTTTTGTTACATGATTTTGCACCTTTAGACCATTCACTGCAGACTAGGTGTACACAGTTGTCAGGACTGTAAAATGTAAAGAGATTAAGGCTGTGTTTACTTATCACACAATCATTCGAAGTCAAGCAGCTCTTTGTCTTCATGATTTCAACTGACCTTTGTAGAACTAATTCTTGTTCCAATGATCTGTATATAATTCTAGGCTCTCTCATCTTAACCAATGGGATGAATTATGCTGCCTCACCACACAGCTAATTTAAAAACTTTTAGACTCTACCTTTCAGATGAAGTAACCTTTTAAACACTACTACTAGAAACTCTGACATTCCTGGATACGCTTTGAGAAAAAGACTGCACCCCAAACCAGCCTCCCGCTTGTCCAGTTCATGAACATCTTAATAAAACACTGGGAATTCCAGTGTTGCTCCTGTCTTTTAAGAAATGAATACTTTATCATTTGGGGCACACTGCTTTTTTCTTCTGTACGTAAATCATATATGTCTGCTTAGCAGGAAAACATTTTGTCAGTTATCAGGGGCATAGCTGTGACCCCTGGCTTCTAGGGCCGAGCACACTCGCTCATAACAAGAGTTGTGTTTCTTGGTGGGTGTTGCTTCATTGGACTCAGTAGAGTCGCTAACTGTGATGGGGCTGTCTCTTGCAAAGACCTCAGTGGATTCTCTCCATAAGCAATCCACAGATATTTTAAAACAGTAACTGTTACACTTTGGCCTGGAGGTGTGTGTTGCGTTATTGAAAATCTGTCTGCTATTTGAAGTGGCAATTTTAATTTTCAGCGCAGCATCGACGCGGTCTACTACCGTGTATATCCCTATACTCCCATCATCAAATCCCACGATGATGTTCAGGTGCCTCTGAGAGAGTGCAAGGAAAGTTGGTGTTTTGTAAAGGGAACAAGCACCGATAATTTTGCCATCTGCCAGTCTCATTACAATTAAACTGAATATCGCACCATTTTCATCCTCCTCCTCCCCATTTCGGAAACAAATGTATACCAGGTAGCGACCATCTCGAGACAACCTCTGCCGCCAGATGATCCCAGAGGCGTGAACCACCCGCAATTTACCACTGTGTAAATCTAGCACGTTGATGTTTTCATCTCCCCTGGATATAATGCCTAGCTTTCCATTGGGAGAAATTTCAAAATCCTCCAGATTTTTCAGAAAGTTGTTTGGAAGTTGCACGCGCCGACAGATCACTTCATCCGTCAGACTCCAGATGTTCACAGTCTCAGCCGATGTGATAAACACAATGATGTCAGGACAGTCAGGGATTAATTTAAAATTCACGATGGTGGTCCCATCTTCACAGCAAAATTTCTTGGTGATACTTCCTGTCCAAAGACTGACTGCCAACACCTTGCTTTTAGTCATTCCCACCACGAAGGTATTTGCGGAGGTAATAAAGGCATTCTGCAAAGTGGTCAGAATGTTGCAGACCCTGTGGCCTGTGGCGAGCCGCCAAACTCTGGAGGCATTTTCCTCACAGAGCGAGACCACAAACTGGTCATTGTGTGTAATCAGCAGCTGAGATATTCTCTGCCCATTAATTCGAAAAAGGTTTTCACCACTGTTGGTGTGCCAGACATACTGGCTGCTTTTGTCATCTGATGTCACCATTATATCTCCAGTGGATGTTAACACACAGTGTTCAACTATTCCTTCATGCTTGAATATTGCTTCGATGAAGCCACTGCTGAAGTTCCACTTATGAACACAATCGGATCCATCCAGGGAGTAAATGATTTCCCCTCTAGCAGGCAACAACAAACTTTGGATGGGTTTTCCAGTCTTATCTATGTTGGACATAGCTGTGATTATATCTATGTCCCAAATGGAAAGAACACCGCTGGTTGATAAAGACAGTAGCATATTGTGGTGACTGGATTTCACTAACTTAACAATGGAACCTGAGATTTCCTGCAAGCTTGCCATACACTGTCCTGTGTCCCGCCTCCAAAAAAACACAGCGGAGGTATTTTCCATGGTTGCGATGATGCAGTCTCCATTTTTAGACAGCACGGCAGATATAAAGCGATCGTTGTGCTTGGCTCTGAACTTTTCAGCTACCTTCCACAGACCAGTATCTAAGAGCTCAATGCTGAGGGCTTTACAGATCAGAACTGCACTTTGGTCTTCTGAAAGTTCAATGCTGACCACCTCGCTGTCTTCTCTTCGGCAATCAAAGTCATCAGTCAGCTGAGGGCTGGAGATGTCCTCAGTATTCCAAACAGAAAGACTTCCTTCACTGTCTACCATGACCATTTCTTGAGCTGTGTCCAAGATAAGAAGAAACTTCACAAATCCACCTGAAAATTCTGATGTCACTGTACATAACTTTTCTCCACTCCCTAAATGAAATATGGTGGTTGTGTTCAGGTATTGGCCGCAGAAAGCATACAGACCATCCAGAGAGCACTGGACGCATGTCACTTCGTACCAGCAGTGGAACTGGTAAAGTGGCCATCCGTACAGCAGATCGATGACAGTGACATCTTTGCTGGCTTCGAGCCATGCAAGGGCATGGTTGGCGGACAGCGTAAAACCATTGATGTAGGTGGCGCTGCTTCCATGCTTGGTCCCCTTGATTTCTACTTCGGACAGGAGACAAGAATTGACATTGTCATAAATCAACAAGGTGTTATTGGTTGTAGCCACCACAAGGTACTTTTCGTCACTGGTGAGTTTCATGCCCAGGATGACAGACTGGGCTGTGGTGATTTGTCTGAGTAGCTGCCGAGTCTCTACATCCCAGGTGCTGATGGAACCATTTTCTAAAGCTGTGAGGACAGTACTAGGGTTACAGGTGGGCAGGATCTCTGTGACATGCAGGTGACTGGATGATAAGGGGAGACGCTCTGGGCTGTATGTCACATCCATGGATGAATGCAGTGGTACAATGGAGCAATATTTGGGCCCGTCTTTGTCACACTCTAAAAGAAGATGTCTAAGTTTGGGCAGGGAGCTTACAACAGGCAGCAGTCTTTGCTGAAGCTCTGCGGAAAGGGAGCCAGGAAATGCAATGACCTTGTTTTTGATGCTGCGGAGGGTGCTGGCCAGGAACTTCAGCTCCTTCTCTTGCGAGTAGTTGTAAGCCAGCTCAATGTCTGAAAGCACTTTATCAAACTGGCCAATTTTGATCATGGTATAAAGCCAGCTGAAGTTCATGATGATGCCATAAAGCAGGTCATCGGTTTTTCCACACCTTGTCAAGTGGTGCAAAAGCTCAGACATTTTCCGATGATTGACGAAAAAGATGTCAGGTTCCAGCGGATTACACTGGAAAACCCAGGGCTGGTCTGGAGCCTGCCTGTCAAAGGAAGCCTGTTCCATGAAGTGCTTTTCTTCCTCCAGCAAGCTTCTGCTCTCCAAGTCAAGGCAGCCATTCAAGTAGGCGTCCTCGAGGCAGAACGTTTTCCTCCTGCCCCCTGACCAGACTCCCAGGAAGTAATCTGCTAGGATGGTGTGCATTTCACGCAGGTCATTGTCATCCTGCAGATATAGCTTCTGGGCTATGAGCTGCAGGTGTCTGTTGGCCCAGACCAGGAGCGTGACATTTTTCACGTGTCTTTCTATTAAGTATCCACTGAGACCCTCCTTGAGCCTTGCAATATACAAATAAGGTACTCTCAGAGGATTGCTGGGTCTGGTGTTTTCATTGAGCTCACTCATTACACTGTTGTCTAGGGCTAACACATCCTCCAGTTCCATTTCACTCAGACCCATTTTGGCCATGGTGATGTAACCAAGAGCCCTAGAGACCAGTTTCTGACCACACTTCTTCTCCAAGGACCAGAATAACTGCTCTATACTTTCATGAACGGTAACAGAGAGGGAGGATTCATCGACGTCTTTGTGAGATCTCCAATGTCTCACCTCCCTGAAGGTCAGGTTCACAAACATTGGCAGTGTGCACTTGGAGAATGCATTGTTCACATAAATCTGCTGGCCTGATGTGACCTTCCTCTTGACGCGCAGCAGCTGGTGTTTGAGAACCTGGCTGCACATCTTCTTGTCTCGGGGAATCAGCTCAATATAGTTGTCTTCTTCATGGATAAGGCACCTTAGTTTTTGCAGGATCCCGTGTTTGTTGGGCAGTGTGGAAAGAACTATCCGGACAAAGCGGGGCAGGTGAGCTGGGAGCCACCAGAGCTTCCTGGCATCATCGTTCTCTGAGAGCTGCTCTAGCGAATCAAATATTATGACTAGAGGTCTCTGCAGTGAAGACTCATTCAGAAGATTTATAAATAAGTCACAGAGGTCATGGATCTTCTTAGGGTAGCTTTGAACCAGACACCGGTAGTTAACTGCCAATTGTTCACAAACACTTAGAAGGAGAGTCCTAAGGTCAGAACTCATGTCTGTTGTTCCTAGAAATCTCACGATGACTACTGGGTCGGATTCTGGTCCTGTGTCCTCATGTAGCCAGCCATAAGCCTGAAACACAAAAGTGGAGTTTAGAATGGTAATGAGTATTCACATGGTCATATGTGATAACGTTGCCTCTCTCCAGAGCTCAGAATCTGGTCATCCCTATCATGCAGAAAATAGCCTAGGACCAAAAATTGGAAAAACCTTTTGAGAAGGCCAAAGAACTGCCACAAAACTTGTGCACTAAAATCTACAGGCGAGATCCTCAGGATTACCCTTACCGAATGTACTAAGGTAGTATTTTTCACTCATAAGGCAATATTTAGCTTGTATTCTGAAAGATACAAGGTGTTTCATGAATTATAAATCTAAATATCTAGTATGGTCAACTTTGTATCACTGAATGAATACCCATTTCCTGGTGCAGCTGTTGGCACACAGTAGGTCCTTAGTAAGTGTTTAATGAATGGATTAAGTAATGATTTATATATTATATTAAGTTAAATATAATGCCATATATGGCTGACCAAATTTCCAATTAATTAGAAAGCAATAAAAGCATTCAATACTGAAATTACAGTTAACATAATCTTTTATGATTTAGAGATAATTTTATGGTGTTATAGGGTCATACTATTATTTATCTGTTACAAAATCCACATAATGGTGGTTAAAAGAGCATTGTTAAACGTGCTTTGTAACAGATAGTTGATTTTATATACATGCAGCCATCAATCCTCACATAATCTCTCTGAAGGGCAGATGAGATTATAGTGTCATTTAATATGAGAGGAAACTGAGGCACAAGCTGGATAAATGATTGCTCAGAGTTAAATAGTCACCAAGAGACAAAGCTGGAGTAGAAGTCATACCCGACCTTTCATTGTTTCATTTCTTAAAAAACACTGTGGAGTTAAAGGATAAAATAAGTGAAGAGTCTACTAAGTTGAATCTTTCCGTTTTCAAAGGTCAGAATAAAAAGAAATATGCCCAAGGCATAAAATACTCCAATGAGTATTTTTAGGAAAATAAAGTCTTTCAGTTATCCTTGGAATTTACCAAGGATATGCCTTAGATAAGGAAGAGTGATTTTACACATTAGGAGGTAAGTTTGTGAACTTTGGTTCCTCAAGAGAGATAGTTCAGGTTAAGGCATGAATGAGATTAGAAAGATTTATGGATGTCAGTTTTAAAAGGAGCTATTAAGGAAAATTAACATTTGGTTGCTGTTGTTTAGCCTCAACCTTTGAAGCTGATTTCAAGGAAGATAATCTTGTCCTTGGACAACCATCCTTTGGTGGTAAATCTGAAAACACTGTTTCTACAATGATTGCTTATGATAACGACATGCATCCTCCTCCCTCCTCTGAGTCACATGATGCTGAACATGTGATGTCTATAGAGACCAGCCCTATCATCACAAGTTCATGCTCATGAAAATGTTGGGTGACACATGAGATAAAAATGAGATATCTCTCTGCATCCTCAAAGGAACATGAGGTCACAGGAGAGTACAGGTTGTTGTTGATGGTGAGTCAGACATTCTCCGGGAGAAGGTAAGTGAAACACAGGCAGGAGACCTGAAAAGAGGCACATTTCTTGGGGGACCTGACTCCTGGATAGTCAATAAACAAACTCAAGCTATTGGACAAAATATCTAGAAGAGCAAGAGCTCAGAAAGCCATTTCTTAAACTGATCAACTCTAGACAGTTACCACGCTCTCTGCCCTGGGACTGCTTATCTGTGCAGGGAATCAGCACATCCCACAAAAGTCCTGACCTCTTGTGCTAGAGCACGTGGAGATGCATCCCATGAACCTTTGACTTAGTCAAAATGAACGATATTTGTTCCCTCCACCGCCCTTTTGCTTCTTTCCTCCACAAGGAAAAGGGCCCTAGGGTGAGTGCAAAATGGCTTATGTGAAGGTTCACTCCTTTGGTTTCAGTTCTCATGTGCCCCTTGTGGTATTACTATCTTGCTTACTTGGAATAATTCTAAAGTTTGAAGATACACATACAAATTAGTGTTCAAAGGCACACAAACACATGCGCACACAATTTATTCAGATACAATGTGGACCCTAAATGCAAGCCTGCTACTTCATCTGGTGCTTAATTAAAGAAAGAGCTGGATCTTCTAACACAAGCAGAAAACCCAGCTGGGCTTGACATATTGAGGAAGAGCAAATTAGACTTCCTATGGACTTTTCGAAGGTAAGTGGAATATACCTGATTTTGTCTATGGGTTTACTTTGGAACATAATTCTCACAAATGGTGCAATGTAACTGTCTCTATTCTTGCCCTCAAGAGGACCAATTTGAGATTATGTAGCACATGCCAGGTTATGAGAATATTCATGAAGTTAAAGAAAGTTGTCTTCTTAAGAGAGTAAACATGGGAAGAACAACACAAAGCTTCAGAAATAACACCAGAATAAATAAACCACCACATTTTGACAGTAAGGGTAGAGGAGGTTAAACAAGTGGAATGAATTTCATCCTGTTTAGGCTGAAGAGCCAACTCTGCAGATACCACATTCCAAAGTGAGATTCCAGACCGCTGCGCAGAACTTGAAAGGGAGGTTCTGAAAACTAGTTTTGCTACTATTAGTGGATTACCCACCTCTAGCCTGAAAAAGGAGACTGGAGAAGCAGAGAAAAACGGTGGGAATCAGGGTGCTGTGGGTTGTATCTCTCACCACACCCTCCCTAAAAGGAGATTAGAGAGATGCCTGTCCTTCACTTCTAGCCAAGTTGAAGGGAGTTTAGCGGACCACTTATAGAATGCCCCTACAGCTTGTGGATGCAGGCCCTGGTACTTGGTGACATCTGGGAACCATGAAGGCTGAGTGACTAACGTTGACTAGCTGCTGTGATGGAGAAGTGAGACAGAGCTGCAGGGCTGGGACTGGACTGGAGATCTAGAGTTCCTTAGGGCAAAGCAATACCTAAGTGTTTCTCATGTATTACATGTGGACGGCAGGCTAGAGTGAGCTAACAAGGGTTTCTGTTTGTTTTTCCCAAGTCCTATCTAATGAGTGTGCTGGGCTGTAGAGAGGAAGCGCATTGCTGGATGTCTAGGAGCTGAGGAAGTAACCAGCTAAAAAATAGATGCATTCCCTTGTGTCAATGCAACTGTAGGTAGGAGATGCTCAAGGAAGACAGGGCAGAGGTACAGGAGGGGAAGGACCTCCAAGAAGCCATGAAAAGACCTCCAAAGAGATGGGAGGCAGCTTTCAACACGTGCTAAGATCAGGGAGTTCACAGCCCAGTTCAGAACAGTACTGGTTATATAAAAACTTTCTGGCCACCTTACCTGTCCTATATGCCCTACACTGTAACTTTACAGGAATCATAAATGTCATTGGGATTAGGAAAGGAGAGAAAGAAGAGCCATGTGGAAAAATAAAGAAGATCCCCATTTCCCATTGTATGTGCCTTGTTTATGAGAGGCCCCAGATGGGGAAGAAAAATGTAGACTGATATTTTCATTTTTACCTTACAGTGGTCATACTAATGACTGAACTGAGACTGATTTAGCAGACAGAAGAGACCAGAGGGGCTTGTCTTTGTCTGAAAGGGATGAGAACAGTTATTGAGACTGGCCTAGGTTTTCATCCAAATGGGGTCAGGGATAGGAACTAGCCCACAACATGAGTCTGAACAGAGAAAAATTGAATTTGCTTTCCAGTTGTACTCCACGAGTTTTGCTCTCTTAATATAACTGTTATACCCGCAAAAAGAAAAGCAATGAAGTATTCACTACTAAAAGACCAACTATAATTCACATAGTAAACACAGAAAGTAGAAATAAATTTGATTAATTTACCATTTTCCAAAAGTAAAAATTTTTACAAATATCCATGGGAAAGAATAAGCTTTTACCTTCTTTGCTACTTCAGCAAGCAGAAGGGTCTTTCCAGTGCATGGTCCACCATATATAATAAGAGGGTTGATGTGCCCGGTTTTGCTTGGAAGAATGTAGTTATGCACTATGTTGAGAGATTCACATTTGTACTCATAAAATGAGGCGTATGTTTTACATAATGAAGAATGTTGAAGGATTTCATCATAGAGTGTATCAGTTTCAGTGTCAAAATTCTGCTGTACTGTTGCCTGAATTATGTCAATCATGTCCTCATAAAATTGTTTGCCAAGTCCTTCGATGTAATGATTTTCTATTTCTTGGGAGTAGCCTAGTTTCATGTCACAATGAGTAACAGATGTGTACACTCTCAGATTAGATGATGCAACAATAGTAGGAATAAATTCATCCCTGAGTTTTATCAGCTTCTCTTGGGCTTCTGGGTCCCGAATAATCCTTGGTTCTGTTCCAGTTATATCCATGTATTTTCCCATCTCCGGGATTTTCACAAACCGCTCAATGTTAGCAATTTTCCTAATGTAGCAAACACACTTCTTTAGAAATGCTGGAGTTTGTTTTCCCAGAGCAAAGTCAAACTCATCCTCTATAGCTGAAAAAAAGTATAACAAGGAATTTATTGCTTAGAACAAGCAACACAACCACATTCTTAGTAGTCAATACTTAGTTATTAATGTTAGATTATTTTGCTTATGGTTTGTAGCAGAGTAATCTTTAGAATAATTTCTTGATTTCTTGTCTTTTTCTAACCAGCCAGCAACCCAGAAGAATAGGTTTTATATAAAATTATCTAAATTTCTCCCCAAGTTTAGGAAGAGGCTGGATACGAGCACAATAAAGAAAGCATATCAAATTTATAGTAGATATTTCTAATATCTATTATTTTCAATTGCTGCTCAGTTTCCCTCTCAGAATTCAGAGGTTCTAAGAGGGACTCATTTGGGCCAGGGAAGAAGGAAAAGGAGGAGGCTGAAGGATGTAGCTAGTTAACTCGTCCTTGTCAGCGTGTTCTTGACAAAGTGACTTCACCATTTTGTTTGAGGTGTATTGAGTCCTAATAGATATGATCAAATATCAATCCAAAGCACTTTTAAGGCAAAATGTACTCATATTCTGATGACTGATCGATTTGGGTGATCTATGTCACTGTTATGATGTCCATCAGAACAAGTACAGAAAAGTGACTTACTAACTTCCTCTAACATATACCATATTATGGCTTACAATACATATGCTTGGACACAAGTAAATATACATTATAAATCACCTGAGTCCCCATAAGAAAATTTTAAACTGGATCAGTAGTAATGAAAACATCATTGTGCAGAGAAAAATTAAAAATATGTGAAATAAACAAATGGAAATGAATTATAAAGAAAGTAGTCTTAAAATTGGCTGACCTTCTTTCTTCCTGCTTTTCCATCCCTTTCCTTCATCTAATTCCTCTTCATTGAACACCTTATGTATTCTAGGCATGCTGACAGTTGCTTAGTATACAATGATGAGAGGAAACAGAACATTGAGAAAAATAATCCATTAAGGAGCCCTATAAATGAAATGTTTGTCTCCTAGAAATTTGTATATTGAAACCTAATTCCAGGTGTGACAGTATTAGGAGGTGGGGTGTTTGGGTGATGAGGTCATGAGGGCAGAGCCTTTATGACTGAAAGTCATGTTCATATAAAACGTCTCAGAGAGTTTCCTTGCCTCTCCCTCCTTACGAGGACACAGCAAGATGACAGCCATTTGTGAGCGGGAAGTTGATCCTAACCAGACATGGAATCTGCAGGTGCTTTAATCTCAGATTGTGAATTTCTATCAGGGAGGTTCTGAATACACAGGGCTGGTCTGGCCATAAATTGAAAAAAATTATATGCTGGCCATAACCCCACTGTTAAGCAAAATCTAGAATATATGTACATATATTCTATAATGTAACTATTAAGAGTGAGAATTTTATTTAAAAATGGTGCCTTTAAGTGGAACTCTTGTGATAATATTTTTTCAGTAATGAGAGCCTTTCAAAGGAAATTTTCAAAAATGAAAAAGATATGTTCATAGCTGCCAGTGTCTAGTAAGCTGTGTCATGAGCATCAATACATTTTACAAAGCATTTTAATTGAGCAAGCTGGTTAAGGAAGCCAGTTAATGGAGCTTATAAACATATGTCTACTCTACTTTTTAAGAAAGCGTAAGAACTTGTTATAATGTAGATAAGGGAGGATGCCAGAAATCTAGACATCGTGAGCTACTACAGAAAGCAGCCTCAGGCTCATCTCTTTTCTAATCATCTGCGTAAAATGCTAGCAGTCTGGATTATCAGCTTGCTACATTCTGAGAGTACCATGAAGAGAAAGGAAGTGGTCAAACTGTAGTATCTATATATAATGCGTTATAATCAGAGATATGCCCTGCCACCTTTGACTCCCAGAAAACAACTCAACTATAACTTGACATTGTTATCACATTTATGGAAAGAGTGTATCAAGCAGAAGTGTTGATCATAAAGGGAGCAAAAAAAGAAATAAAAATAAACCAATTCGGCAGAGCCCATCTAACCTTGGCTCAGCAAGGGCAAATGCTGTACACAGAATGCCTGGTATGGTATAGACTTAAATATCCCTGAATAAATGAGAGCTGTGATACAAAGACAACTCTACAGAGTTATTGTTAGAGGACAAGTGCATGCTTTGCCTCTAAAAATTACTTTTTAGGGGACTTTTATTGATTTTAGGGGACTTATTGATTTTAGGGGACTACGGTTTTAGGGGACTTTTATTCATAATTTCTGATGCCTATCTATAAATATCATAAACTTTAGAATTTTAGGACATTATTAGAATATCACATATTTTCTGTTTTTGCACGCTCCTTAATGTCCTGAAATTTAACCAGTGACAGCACCCAATGAAGGTAATGGTAGAAACAGATTTCCAGTTCTGATAACTATCATCCATGAGTTACCATCCATGAGGAAATTTTCAACCCAAATGAGAAAGATCATTCATGAGAAACTAACTTCTTTAAGATTCCCAAGGCCCTGAGTTTTGATGTTCTCAGAAGGGCACCATTTTAGAGTCTAATTTATTTCTCTTCCTCTCCTGTTGTTTAAAAAGGGGAAAAAATTACATTAAAACATAAATAGTACACCTTTAACAGGTTCTATCCAGTATTCTTATTTCAAGATTTCTAAAAATATAATATAACAATACCCAGTTGAAAGAGTTGGCAAGTCAGCAATTTTGATTATGCAGACAGGATCCTAAAAGGAGTTTGAAATGCAAAACAAATCAAATTGTCATGAGGATGTAAATCTTTAGGAGATCCCTAAGCAGAAAACAGTCCACTTGCAGCGGCTCACATGAAATTCCTGATCGTCACCTGGCTATCCATGTGGACACAATTCTTCACTATGGGGACAGCTAGGGCAAGTGTTTGCTACTGAAATAACGAACACATGAGTTGTGTGATTGCAAATAAGAGGATGCCTTCCCCAAACTGGTGTCTTTTGCATAAATCATAGGAAAGCTTCACTGGTACTTTTTTTCTAAAACAGCTCTTGATGGAATAGGGATGTTCTGTCTTTGATAAAGATGAAGAGCCAGAGCCTCAAAGACAGAGCTAAAGCTTCCAAAGAAACAAGGATAAACCCGAATCTATATATTCTAAATATAGTACTTATACCTGACAATTTTGGTATTTTCAGGAAGACTTTAAACAAGACCTAATTTTTAAAAACAGCTTCTTTCTGGAATTTGTCAAAATGGTTTGTAACTTTTCTGAGGTTCACACATGTGTATCCAGGAAGAATGATTATCAAGTGCCTTTCAGGTTTTCACAAATGCTTTGCCACACCGTTCCAAAACCCATCTGGAAATGCAGCTATTACAGTTTTTCCTTCCATAAATTATTACTATCAACTTTCAAAATAAATGCTACCCATCTGACTACTTTTACCTAGTTGTGTTTGTTCCCTGGAAAGTATGACTGATGGATTTCTTCAGTTCTGTAGTTTTCTGAGCAACTTCTAATGATAAAGCTTTCTTTCCATGGTGAGAAAGGCCAACAGCTGAGCCTCTGTGCACAGAATACCTGGTAAGTATACACTGAAATATACCTGAATAACTGGGTAGGTTTTTATTTTAATGTTAAATTTGAGCCTACCAGATAGCTGGGGAGGTCTTTATTTTAATGTTAAATTAGATTCTACCAAATCCCTTGCACCACACCCTCAGATGGCTTCCTGTGTCACACAGAATAAAACATAAGGTTCTTATGATGGCCTGTGCTCAACTTCTATACTCATCTCTCCCTCCTTGTAAAAGTTAAAAGAACAACAACAACAACAAAACAAAAACAAAAACAACAATAAAAAAGCAAAGCTACTGTTTCTTTTTCCTGCTCCTGGAATGAGCTAAGCACGTTCCTTTCTCAGAGGTCTTGAACCTGTTGCTCCCTCTGCTGGGAATTCTCTACCTTAGATACATACGGCACTGTCAGCTCTGATTTTCTTCTGTGATTCAGGTCAAAAGTCATCTTCTTTTTGCCCACCTGATCTACATCTGGACCCCCACATCCTTTATCACTCACTGTTATACTATGACTGTGCTTCGTTTTAGTCATAATACTTATCAATCACTTTTGATATGATCTTGTTCATTTATTTGATTACTTGGCTATCCTTTATTAGTATTTTCCTCCCTCTAAAAAAATAAGTTGCAGGAGACCTGAGACCTTGCCTTTTTACTAAGCATTGTCTCCCCATTGCTTGGCAAATAGGAACCCAACAGGTCCATTAATATTTGCTGAATAAGCAGGTGAATGATGAATGAACAGCTCAATTGAGAAATAATGGCAGAATCTGGTCAATTCTATCCAGTGTCACTTCTGGCTTCTTTTAAAATCACATTTTCTAGAGAAGGTTTCAAGTTAAGGAAAGGCTTTTCTATGAATTAAAGCAAAAGAACATTTGCTTCCCCAGAACATGGGAACATTTAGAAAAATTAAATTTCACCCGGCAGTAAATGAGATCAAATTTGCAGAGCATTAAAGGGAAGCAGTAGATGTACATATTATTTATCTATTTCTTATTTTACTGAAGGTGTGGGAAAATTACCTGAGAACAGGTACCTCCTAGCCTGGCCGTGTTTCATTTTACCCTTCTCTTGCAACAGCTTTACAGCAGCCTTAAATATCTTCTTGATCTCATCTGATATCTCTTGCCATGTCTTCTCATTTTCAGCATTGGCAGAAGGCTGCATCTACAGAAATGTAAAAGGGAGAAATTAGTGTTACAATCATCAAAGAAAAATTGTATTTAAGAACAAGAAAATTTCGATTCGAAGGCCTACTATGTGCCAATATTATGATAAGTGCTTTATAGACAATGTCTAGTTTAATACCCCCAATAACCGTGAAACTTAGAAATTATTTCCATGTTGCATGTGAACTTGACCAAGTTACACAAGGGTGTGATCCAAATAGGGTGTGTTTGTTGGGCTTTCTTTTATACCATGCTTTTCGCTTTTGAGTTTTGATACAAATGCCGTAAGAAAACAATCTCTCTGGCGTCCTCCAAAGGGAAGAGAAAGTTAAAGGGGAGGTTGTTTTAGCTTCATTTGTTTTGATGATCCACTAAGAGATAAAATGGGAGGACTGCCTAGCAAGAAAATAACATTTATATAATCTTTACGATAATCTTACTCATACATTCACTTATTCAATAATAATTTATGCAGAAATATCATGTGGGGTTTTAGGAATAATCTAAATTTCCCTAGTGGATCATAAAAATAAATGAAGAAACAATTACAGCAAATTAAATAGTAACATATGAGAAAATCCCCCAGATCATATTATAAACTGGTTTCTTGAGGTATCTGGTTCTTTGCTATCTATATTTACTCCTAGCATCTTCAACTGGGAAATGGTTTGGGTTTACCCCAGTATTCTCAGTCAGAGAAACAATATTGTTACAGATAATTACTTTCAATAATACACGTGAGGGCAAAGAAGAAAAATCAAGGATTCCGATACGATTCGTGTTGCACAGACAAAATGCATTACGTTGGAAACCAGAACAACAAATACACAGATCATGAAATGGAGAACCGTGGGTAACTCATGCTTGTCCTCTTGGAACTGCCTGGTATGGATTAAATCAAGGACATTCTCTTTGGCAGAGGGTTGGATGTCTATGCCTTCTTGCAGTCTCCCTAAATATTCTATGCAATGAGCAGGTCCACCCTTTCCCTCTTCCTCTTTCATTTGCTTTTAAGAAACATATCATAGATAATAAACCTGGGAGCCAAGTTGGAAAGTAGATAATAATGTTTCCATCATGCTCAGGCATGATTCAGCCTTACTCCATCACTCTCCATAAGATGCAAGAATATAAATGAAGTGTTTAAAATGTTAAAGAAAAACTAAGAACTTAAAATTTTAAAAGAGACTATAAATAATAGGTAGACTTTACAAAGGCTTCCTTCCCCAGGAAACATACACACACACAAACTTTTCACAAAATAAAAAATACAACTGCCAAATTTGAAAACTCAATGTATGGACAGAACAAACACAGCTGAAGAAGAAACTGGTGAACTGGAAAAATGATCTGAAGTTATCTTCTGGAAAGCAGCACAGAGATAAGAAAATTGATCATGTGAATTGATCATTTTCTTCTTCAGATTCACATATACTATTTCGAGTAATTATTTGTAAGAATATTGTTTCTCTGGGTAGGAATATTGGGGTAAACCTAAATGATCATGTGAAATGATCAATTTTCATCAATTATGTGAAAGAGAATTAGAAACCGTGGAGAGCAGACTGAGACGGCCGAATATACATGTAATTAAGGAGCACAAGGACAGAACAGAGGGAACAGGGGAAAGACATTGTTTGATGAGATGATGACTGAGAAGTTTCTAGAATTAAGAGACTATATGAATTCACAGATACAGGAAACATGACATATACCCATCAGAATAAATAGATGCATTATAGAAAAGTGGGCAAAACAATAATATTTTCAGATTAGTAAACAAAGGGAGTTCCACTAATGGTACTTTAATCAATTAGTATTAAGAATTAATACATATTTCATTAAATTATTGTTTAATACCAATATTAAATCAATTAATATCACTAGTAAACCTTCATTGATGGGACTTACAAATGATATACTTCAGGAGAAGGAAAATTAGCCTAGAAGGAAAGTCAGAGATGCTAAATGGAAAGGTGAGTGACAATTGATGGTTTCTTAGCTTTGAATTTAGCAAATTATTAAAGGTGCACAATGTGATGTTTTGATATAGGTATACACTGTGAAATGATTACCACAATCGAGCTAACCAACAAATCCAGTACCTCACATAATTACCTTTGTAAGGTAAGAACACTAGAGATCTACTGGCTGGTAAGAACACTAGAGATCTACTCTCCCAGCCAATTTCAGGTTTATAATTAACTATAGTCACCATGAAAGTTTGTGCCCTTTGACCAACATCTCTCCATTTCCTCTAAATTCCAGACCTTTGTAACCACAGTTTTACTCTCTGTCACCATGAGCTCAACATTTTTAGATTGCACATATAAGTGTGATCATACAGTATTTGTCTTTCTGGGGCTGGCTTAGTTCACTTAGCATAATGTCCTTCCGGTTCATCCACGTTGCTGCAAATGGTAGGATTGCTCTCCTTTAAAAAGAGTGAATAGTATCACAATGTGTATGTATATAAATGTTCCTTAACCTCCTTCTACATTTTCTTTATCTTTTCATTTGCTGACAGACACTTAGACTGTTTCCATATCTTGGCTATTGTGAATGGTTGTGCACTGAACCTGGGATTGCAGATATCTCTTCAAGATAGTGATTTTATTGCCTTTGGATATATACCCAGAAGTGGGTCGTCCTATTTTTAATTTTTTGAGAAACTGCTCTTCTGTTTCCCACAGAGGCTGTCCCAGTGCACAGTCCCACCACCAGTGGACCAGGGTTCCTTTTTCCTCACATCCTCTTTAACACCTATTATCTTTTGACTTTTTGATGGCCATCCTAACAGGTGTAAAGTGAAGTGGTATTGTGGTTTTCATTTGTGTTTCCCTGAGGATCAGTGTGGATTTAGTTGTTAAAAGGAAACTTGGAGTCCAGGGCAGAGTAATTTTCTGTCTACTCTGCATTTTCTGTGCAGAATCACCCCTGGATGACGTAAATGGCTGAAAGTAAAGGACAGATCCACAGGCTGGAGGGAAAGGCAGCTTACTGCATTTCTATTGCTTCTCAGCATTTCTGACTTGGGTCTGAGGTAATAGGCTGCCGGCACCGAGTTCTCATCTCGACAGTACCACTCCTCCAGCAACTTGGTCTCCAGCTTTGCCTCTATGGCGGCATCCAAAATCATCTCAAACTCTGAGGCTTCAACTTCTCCAGGGATTCGGATATTCCCATATTTTTCACCTAATAGTCCCTGTGTATCAACAAGAAAGTTCAGTTTAGTGTATCACCAAGAAAGTTCATTTCAGCATTCACATCACATGGTCACTGAATAAATATCAATCAATAGATAACAAGATACATTGCTCCATCAGTTTTCTGTTTTGATCACAGTGGATAGTTGATTTCCTAAGTAAAATTAGATCAATTATATTACAACAAATTATTCACAGGCTGAGAAATGAGACTGCATATCACATCAGATGAATTCAAAATAAAGAATTTTTGCAGCCCATTTACTTTCTCAAAGTTTACATAATACAACAAAAGCTAATCTGCTCTGAGATTTTTTTGTTCATATCAAAGAAAAATGACATGCTAAACCTTAAAAATGTTAAACATGCAAAGCCTCAAACCAAAGAGCTGCTCTGTCAGGAACTGACAGCATAATTCTAAGCTTCAGATTCACATGCCTACAATAAAAAGAAGTATGATATCACTGAATGTGACACTACTAGTAACCCCACTGGTAACTAAAAAACAAACAAACAAACAAACAAACAAACAAAAAACCAAATTCAAAGTGTAAACAAGAGAGAATTTTTTTTCTCTATTAAACTGGTGAAAGAAACCTCTCACAGGAAAACAATGAACAAATATGTACTCAGCCTATGTCAAGGTGTGAGAAATAACCATAGAGTGCTGATGGGCATGTAAAATGATCCAGCATTTAAGGCCTAATCAGGCAATATGTATCAAGATCCCCAAAAATCTATCTAACTTTTTACTTGGGATTTTTTTCTTCTGGGAATTTGCCTTTAGAAAATAATTAAGGATACAAATAAAGACTTTAAAAAAAAGTTTGTGCTGAATTGGTTTTCTTGAAAGAATTGTGTAATAACCTAAATGTTCATTCAAAGGATGTACTACATTGTATCATACAACTATATTGACTTAGAGATATGTTTACAAAGATATATTAAGTGAAAAGGGTAAGTTACAAACTGGTATAGATAAGATGATTCCAGGCTGGGTGCAGTGACTCTTGCCAGTAATCCCAGCACTTTAGGAGGCTGAGGTGGGTGGGTCACTTGAGGCCAGGAGCTCAGGACCAGCCTGTCCAACATGATGAAAACCTGTCTCTACCAAGAAATCCAAAAATTAGCTGGGCATGGTGGCATGTGCCTGTAATGTCAGCTTGGGAGGCTTAGGCACAAGAATCCCTTGAACCTGGAGGTGGAGGTTTCAGTGAGCCAAGACTGCACTACTGTACTCCAGCTTGGGCAATAGAATGAGACGTTATCTCAAAAAAGAGAGATGATTCCAGTGTTTTTATATTACCATATAGAGAGAATATTACATACATATGTTAGAGAGACTATCGTGTATATATCTATACACAAACATACATGAAAAACATTTTATAAAAATACAAAGCAAGGTTATTATTAATGGCTATCTTTGGATGGTTTTAAATTTACATAGATCATTTAATAAGTTTATTGCTTTTTTATTAAAAACTTTTTTTTGGTATACATATATAATATTTTGTAGTGAGAAAAATAGCAGGTATTTAAATATTTTAAATGCAGTGGTGCAGGCCAGGCATGGTGGCTCACACTTGAGATCCCAGCATTTGGGGAAGCTAAGGCTGGCAGATCACCTGAGGTCAGGAGTTTGAGATCAGCCTGGCCAACATGGTGAAACCCCTTCTCTACTAAAAATACAAAAATTAGCCGGGCGTGGTGGCATGTGCCTGTAATCCCAGCTACTGGGGAGGCTGAGGCAGGAGAATTGCTTCAACCTGGGAGGCAGAGGTTGCGTTGAGCTGAGATCGTGCTATTGCACTCCACACTAGGCAAAACAACGAGACTCCATCTTAAGAAAAAAATTAGTGGTGCCACCTATTTGCTTTGTGCAGCAACCCTTTCATGGTTGCTGAGAGAGCTTAAGCCAGTGGTTGGTACAGTGTGGTCCTGGAACCAGCAGGATCTGCATCACCCGGGAACATGCAAATTCTCAAGCCCTGTCTCAGATCTACTGAAAAATAAACTCTGGTTACAGGGTGAGCTATCTATGTTTTAGCAAGTCTTCTAGGTGGCTGAACTTCTGGTTTAAGCTAAGAAAACTATTAGCTTATATAGCACTTAGTATTTCAATTAATCTTCATCTTATCTAGTAGAAATAAGGAGGGAACACAAAGGGCCTCTTATATAAGCCTACATTAACCAAAGCAATGTGTCTACTTTATTATATCCATGAGATGCTTTCTGTTCGATCTGGGGACATTTTTGTTCCTTCCTCTCGTTGATTAGCATTTTAGCATAAACTTTAAGCTGTGTTTATCCACCGGAAGGTGAACTGCAGGTTTGGCTTCCCTAGGCGGTACTTCTGACTACTTCGACTGCCTATTCAGTATTCACCATGCTCTTTTCATCTGAAACAGGCAGCTGAGAGAATAAGAAAAGTCCCTTGTAGATCTGTGTCCACATAATTTATGACCTAAACTCTGGAACTCAATGATAAGCTCTCTGAGGGAGAGGCCAGAGCTGTTTATTCCTGGCTCACAGAAAGGATTAAAATACATAGTTGTTGACTAAATGAATGAAACAAGACAGATGAAGAAATCATTAAAGTTTGTTCTGCTCTTCTCTGAAGCTTCTTTTTCAGTCAGAATAGTTCAATTCTCAGTAGGGAGAGTAACAGTTTGGGAAGGTACCAGTTTTGTGAGCAATACTCATTTCAGTCGCATTCCTTATGCAATACTAAGCAGGTATAGTATAAATGTATCTCTGGTTGGGCCATGTCATCTCTCTCTCCTTAGCACATAAGCCATCTCATATAACTGGTTTACTGAAGGTGACTGTGGATAACTGAATTCACTGCCTCAAGCTCAAGCCTCCTCAGTATTAGCCTCAACAACCAGAAAGGAAGTAGATCTAACTTGGCTGTTCTTTTTGGTTGCAAAAGCCCCTCTGGAAGGGGCTAGAATGCAGGGATGCCATATTACTGGTATCCATCATTTCAGCGTGGTATATGAGGGTTCTACAGAGGGTGTGCTATTATTCCCAACCCACTGTATTAGCCTGAAGGCCAATTAAGAGCAATTCTACTTTAATCTGCATTCGGCCATTCTTAATAACATATTCATATAACAAAAACGACATACCTCTAGTGGTTTCCCAACTTCTAATGATTTCCTCTTCTAAAATCTCTTATGCTAAACAAATAGACATGACCTTTCATTTTACTACACATACAGAGGAACACTATCTTTTTTAGGGTAACCAACCTAGTGATTATCCCATTACCTTGACTAATTCTGAATAAGGATAGCCAGCACTCTTAGTTGGGGCTGTATGCCACTAAGAATGAGGTTTTAATGCTGGGATGAATCACACGGATGAAGTAGGAAATAAGAATGTCTAAGCCAGGGGTCCCCAAACTATGGCCCGCGGGCCGCATGTGGCCCCCTGAGGCCATTTATCCGGCCCTCGCCGCACTTCAGGAAGGGGCACCTCTTTCACTGGTGGTCAGTGACAGGAGCACAGGATGTGGCCGTGCCGCAAAGCACAGCATCGCTCATGTACGGTACAACTTCCAGTGATGCGGGATGCATGCATCATGGCTCCTGAAGTGCATCATATGACGCACATCTGGTCTGTGGCTGCAGCGCCCCACATCACCGGAAGCAGTGTGAAATAACAGCAGAAGTAGGAAGAAAGGCAAAGCACTATAACCATTACTACACAGTACAATGGCCCTCATACTCCCCCAAATGTACAACAACATAATGGCCCCTATAACCTCTCTTTGCCCAAAAGTCTCCCCCCACATTACTACACACCGTGTTCCCCCTATTATAAGACCCTGTCTTATATTAATTTTACCCCCAAAATACGGGGGCTGTCTTATTTTTAGGAGGTGTCTTATAATAGGGGAAACATGCAGCAGTGGGCTTCCCACAGAAGAGGCCCACCGCTGCTGCAGATGTCCAGGACGCTGTATACACAGTGTCACAGGCTGATCACCGCCATCCCTGTATACAGCACTGGAGGCAGTGCTGGGCCTGTGACACTGTATACCACTGTCTGGGATAGTGGAGGCAGCAGCGCTGGCTGTGAGGGGTGTCACACGTTGCATAGTCCAGCCCTCCAATGGTCTGAGGGACAGTGAACTGGCCCCTGGTGTAAATTAGGGACCCCTGGACTAAGCAGTAGGCATTGGTGGAGTCCAAAAACATATACAGATGGAGTTTGGTCATTAGTGGAGGACCAGGAAGACAGGCAGCATGTTAAACATGAGATTTAGTAATTGACAACACTCCATCTAGTAGCCAGTGAGGTCTTGGAATATCAAGGACTCAGCTGCTACAATCCAAGGCAAGACCAGGTCGGTTTCAGGCATGAAGCAGGGAAAAGGACAAAATAGAGAGTACAGAAACAGGATCTCGTCCCAGGACAGCACCACCATGATTGCACAGCAATGTACTGCTGGTTCTTCAACTTCTTTCTGCTCTAAACAAGGCTGGTCCTAGAGACTAGGGTACAGTCAAATCTATGGATTGGTTTCTAAAATGTGCTCCACAGATCATCTACATCTGGATCACCCAGGATACTTACTAGAAAGTAGGTTGCTGGGTTCATTCTCAGATGGAAAGAATACTGTGAGTGAAGATTCACAGGAACCTGCACGTTAAAATGAGGTTCCAAAGGAATTCAGAATTTGAGAGCCATTGCTGTGGGCAGTGTATATGTGGTCTCATGAGGAATGGTTAGCAAGTACTGAGGGCACAGGGCCTGGACCACAGTGGATCATTGCAAAAATTGAGGGCTATTTAAAAATAATCATTCTTTTCAGTTGAGCACCTGGCACCAAATACTGCAATTATTTAATCAATATAGTAAGGCAATATGTTCCTTAAAGATTACTAAAAAAGAAAAAAAGTCCTCATCCTGTTCAAATAACATATATTGAGTGCCTATGATATATAAAGTGGTAATACAGGACCTCAGAAAGGTAATACTGTGCTACAGGCTTAACGTTACGTATTGGATTGTTCTCCCTTAGTCTTTTCCTTCTCTCTATTGATTCTTCCTTTAGGTGGAATGCTCATAAATCATGAATCAGTTAATTTTTAGGAGTCTGAGCCAGGATTCCACCTCAGTCTTATCTTGCTATTTGAGAAACAGCAAAAGTGAATTTTGCTGCCACATTTTTCAGTAAGACATTTTTGGTTTTGTGTGTATGTATATGTACGTGTGTGTGTGTGTGTGTGTGTGTGTGTGTGTGTGTGTGTGTGTGTTTACAGTTCTAAAATAACACAAAAATATTTACAAATAAGGCAATACACAGATATTTGACCAGGAACCAGAGAATCAATTTAGACAGAGGGGCAGTCCAATTAGTTGCAAAGTCCAGCTCATATGGCCAATGGACCAGAGCAGGGGTGGCGGTGGGAGACTAAGTTCAAGAGGCTAGCAGCTAAACTCTAGGCAGCAAGATGGATTCTACTGTTTTGTTTCCTAATTAGACTATTCCTTAGCTCTGCAGCCATGGGGAGTACCCGTGAATGACTTTAGGGCAGGCACAGCAGCTATGATCAAGAAGGCATCCTTCTCTGTTCACTGGCAATAGAGTATTCATTCCAGCCACTGAAGAAGAAACATTTTCCACATCCTTCTGACCTAGTTCTCAAGAAGCTTGCTTTTTGCTTAGTTAAACCAGCTTTGCCAGTTTTTAGGGAAAAAAATTGGTGCAGAGATGAGAGACTACATTCAATTTTGCATTGAGATCAATTTTTATGTTACACTATTGATTCATCTGCCTATGACCCTAGACAGAAGAAATGCATATGACTGAAATAATTTTGTACTTTTTATTTAATTGTTTAAATATTCTGTCAATACACATGTGAACATAAACATATTCCCATATGTTTTTGCCTATCTGTGGCAATCTATAATCATCTCTCTCCTACTCACCTTACCAAATGTGGAAATACATTTAAATCAGCCCATTCTTAAACACTGAAGACACATAGTATCAGCTAGGCAGAAAGCAACAATCCAACACTCAAATATAATCTGGGGAGTTAAGTCCAAAGGGCTGAAAAGTCTAAGAAAAATTTCTGACTTTTAACTGTAGTTTCTGCATGTATAATACTAGAATTACAAACACTTCTTGATGTTTTGGAACTGCATAGAGGTAGTGGTTGTACAACACTGTAAATGTAGTAAATGTCACTGAATTGTCCACTTTAAAATGGTTAATTTTAGGTTGTGTGAATTTCACCACAATTAAAAAATACTTTCTGAACCATTGAGCTCTTTAGAACTATGAACTTACATGTAAAAAGACTCTCTACTTTTTCAAATCTCCTTTTCCTTCTTTATATGCTGATATAGCTACCTAAGCCACTGCTTTCAAAAGCTTAGAGTTAACATTTTCCCTCAATTGATTTTTTTCTTTTCCATTGGGCAAATATTGATTACTTTCCACTCTGCTCTTCATGTGCAGTTAGCTCTGCCTGGGCTTGCAACTGAGAATCTTTGGGGTCTGAGTCTATGGCATGCAGTCTGCATCGTACCCAACAGAACAGAGGGGTAAGTATTCTTGAAGGTACTGATGAACTCAGTGTGTCCTTGACTTTATTCTGTGGTGGGATGTCAGGAAAGACAGCGGAGGGTAGACTGTTTGGGGCTATGGATACCATGCTTTCTTGGGCATGAGGCAGCTGCTCCCTGGACTGCTGTTTGTGAGCCATTGCTCATGGGAGAGCTGTAAAGGAAAAGAGATCTCCACTCATCCTCCTCCACAAACTGGTGCTGTAACAAGCTGAAGCACATACTCTTTAAATGCCCTATTCTCCCAATCTAATCACCAGAGCAAGGGAGGTGGGTCTATTTCTCTCTTTCTATAAGCTTCTACTTGTTAAAATTTTATGATTTTATGCATAATTTTCCCTTACATATGATCTCATTTAACACTCAAGAATCTGTGAAGTAGGGAGAGACACCAAGCCTCCCAGACCTCAGCAAGCTTGCTGAGATCATGTTTCCCAGAAGACAGGGTAGTGCCAGCATTTTAAAACAGAAATTTAAATACAATAACCCCATTCTTTCTACTTTGTCAAGTTATTTTGCTACTTCCCCTTCTGAGAGGATCTTAGAGTAGCTCATTTGATTGTGATAGTTCTTACAGTCTGTACACCTGGCAGGGCTACCGTGTGTGGATGTGCAGGCATCCAGTTGTGTACTGCACAACTCCAGGTAGCACTGTGGTCAGTGTTATATGCATATGCTATATGCCTTAGGTGTTGGTATTCTTTCTACTTGGTTCATTCCTTTGGGTGGGAGAATGGTGGTTGTGATGCATTCCCTGGAGCTCATGGCCAATGTTAAGAACTCTACTGTAGAGTGAGACCACCTAAACCCTGCCAAAGAGCCAGCTGCATCTTATTCACAACTTAACATTATTTACTCAATGATTTGTAAGTCAAGAAGCACCTATACATCTATTTAAATTTGTAATACAAACACAACATAATTTATTTAGAAGTAAATCACAATGCAGTTACTCGAACTTTAAGTTTTTCATGTCACAAGTAGAGGAGGAAATGGTGAAATGGGGATGTGATGGTTAATTCTATGTGTCTACATGACTGTACCACAGGATGCCCAGATACTTGACTAAACGTTATTTCTGGTTGGGTACGTAATGTTGTTTCTGGATGAGATGAGCACTTGAATTGGTAGACTGAGTAAAGCAGATGGCCCTCCCAAATGTGGGTATGTACCATTCAATGCATTGAGGGCCTGAAGAGAACAAAAAGACAGAGTAAAGGAGAATTTGTTCTCTCTGCCTGACTACTGAGCTGAGACATTGATCTCCTGCTCTTGGACTGGGACTTATAACATTAGCACTCTTTTTTCTTCAGCCTTTGCACTTGGACTGGAATTTATACCACCAGCCTCCCCAGGTCTCCAGCTTGCAGATGGCGGATCATGGGGCTTGCCAGACTCCATAATTGCATGAGCCAATGACTTATCATAAATCACCTATATATAGTTGATTGATTTTGTTTCTCTGGAGAACTCTACAGGAGGAGATGGGGAAATGATAATAAATTGCAAAAGAGTAATGACAAGTGACTAAAACATTCCCTGTTAAAATAATGCCCACATTAAAGATAATCTAGATAAGGTCTTTAAGAAAGTTCGTATTTTTGGCACCAACAGACATGAGGGTAATATTTTTGGAAAACTGCTCATTTTTCAATTATTACAGATACATGCTTGTATGCAGCCTTGCCAAGAATGAATGTTAGCAGATATATCTAGCACATTAAGTATTCTTCATTCAAAAACATTCAATTATCTGGATATTCATGATGGTGCTGATGGTCGATAAAATTTGATATTCATTGGCATCTCTTTATGGGTAAAAAAAAAAATTCCCACATTATGTATACAGTGAGCCTGTGTTTCACATACCACAAATAGGAGTCTCTGAAATAGGATATATTGACAAAGGGATACACTCAGGGGTACAAATACTTAATCTAATCTGCAGATAAAGAAAGAATATCTTGAGGTTAGTAGAAGACAAGGCATTAGGAGTGACCTAAGTAGATTGTTTTGTCTCTCTGAGTTTCAGCTTTCATATTTGTTAACAGAGATAAAACTCTTCCTTATCTGGCCACCTATCTTCCGTGGTGTGTGACGAGAATCAAACAGGTACTGAAGGTAAAAGCACTCTGAAACATAAAGCACTTGGCAATAATATAAAGCATCGCTATATAAACATAGTTTATAGAGCAACACGTATACATGGCATACTAATACATATATACGCAGAATAGAAACAAATGCTAAGAGGTACAGCTGGGTAGATAGAGGAATGAAGTGCTTCTTGATAGAAAAGACAAATAGAGGCTAGAAGGGAGGAAAAAATGCCCAGGTAGTTGCTTACAGGTGGTATGAAGGTAAGAAAATGTGTGGTCAGATAAGGACAAACGTATCAATGCTGCAGGGGTGGAGAAAAAGAGCTTGAAAAGAATTATGCTGGGTTAACTGCGCTAGCTAGCTGGAACCACAGCAACAGATGTACAGTCACCTTTACGGGGAACACAGGCAGTACTGTAAGGGTAGGTGGCAACCCACATGTAAAACAGAAGTTTACAAAAATGAAGCTGTTTGTATTATAATCGGCGTGTTAATAGCTATGTTTGCAAGAATTGAGTTACTTAAATTCAGTTTCTTTATAAAGGAAGCCAGCATTGCTATGGACTAGCTTGTGTCTCCTGAAAATTCATATGTTGAAGCCCTAACTACTCATGTGACTGTATTGAAGATGGGGCTTTTAAAGGGGTGATTAAGGTTCAATGAGGTCATAAGAATAGAACCCTAAACTGATAGAGCTTGTGCCCTGATAGGAAGAGAGACGCCAGAGCTCTCTCTGCCAAGTGAGGACACAGAAGATGGAGCCTATTCTAGGCTTCAAGACAGCCCTCCCTGGAACCTGACCATGCTGGCAGCCTCGTCTTAAACTTCCAGTTTCCAGACTGTGAAAAAAATTTTTCCGTTGTTTAATGTACACAGTCTACAGTATTTTGTCCTTGTGGCTTGAACTAACTGATACAAGCATAAAGATTAACAAAGTGAACGAGATTTTGTCAACAAAAGACCTGCTGTGTTTGGCAGTGATTGTAAAATGAGGCAGTCAAGTCAAAGATTAGGTAATTTACCAGTTTCATCTAACAGATAGCAGAACAACTAAACTGATGCTTCAGTTAACTTTCTTGGAGACCTAACAATTCCCCGTTTTCTCAGAATCACATTATAGCTTTACTTCTTTCTTGAAACTGACATTCGTGCTTTAATTATAGTTATTAAATATACACACTTAAACTCACTGTTGAACTCCTTGTATTAATAATAATTCTGCTACTTTTTATTTGTTGCAAGATGCTTTTGCGTGTAACAAAGTGTCATTACTTGGAAAACAGTGAACAGAACCATTATTCTTTAGAAATATTGGAACAAAGGGAGCAGCCGTAAGGGTGAAAGCGCTGCATAACAGAGCCACATGAATGGAGTCATTTCAGAGCTTACAGTGAACTTACATTAGTTCCAATAACCCTAACCCTGGCAGTTGCCTTACAAAATTGAGAACTGTCAAATGTGTAAGGATTACTGGAATTCTAAAATGCTAGAGAAAGAATTCATTGGGAAAGTGAATACAAAGGGAGCCAAGGGTAGTTCAGGGAGTTTCACACATATTAAAAGTGAGATGTCTGTGCTATTGAAGTGGTGCTGTCCATGAAGAATTAGAGATGTGGATCTGCGGGCCCAAAGATAAAGCTGGCTGGAAGAGTAGTCCTGGAAGTTATCGAGGACTCATTCAATAAATACTTGGTGAGTATTTAACTTAACTTTCAGGGTGATAAACTGTTTCTGTGTCCTCAAGACTGTCCTAGTTTGAACACTCAAAGTCCCAGGAACCGCCCTCATCTCAAATAAGCCTGGGCAGTTGGTCATGCTAAGACAGTCATGGTCCCTGCTCCTTTTGTGCCTTTTTTTCTAGGAGAACAGTCAGATATCTGTATGGATTAGATAGTTTGAGGGGCAATTACAGAGCAGAAAGAGGGTGGAGCTGAGGGCCACCAACCTTGAGTGTGGCCACAGAAGCAAAGGGTGGAAGAGTGCAAAAGTATCACTGAAGTCAACAGAGAAAAGAATATTCTTCAAAACGTTTATACAGAGCTGTTATAGAGCAATGGAAGAATGGACAAAGGACATGAACAGGTAATTCATACATGCAAAAAGACAAATGCAAGTATGAGAAATAATAACGCTCACCCTATTAACAATCAGAATTGCAAATGAAAGCACGAATGTGGTAGATCTTTTTGCTTATCGAACTGACAGAGGAAAATAACAAGCACACCTAGTGGTTTCTAGGCAACTAGGAAATAGGCACTCTCAGACACAGAGTGCCAATAAAAATGAGTATAACATTTTGAGGATGTAGTTTGGCAGTAGACATAAAATTTCCCTTTTAGAAAGTCATCCTATTTGCAGAAAGATTTGTGTGCAAAGAAGCTCAACAATTTTTAGCTCATATCTTAACCTTATTCTATAAGAGATGTTTGATTTACCAGTGTTAATATAAACAAGAAAACTGAGAGTAAAATTTCCCACCAAGATGATGAATTCACATAATGTGTGGGGCGTAAGTCTGCTCGAAGTTTTCATCTTTCTATTTCTGAGAAACTACAAAACTGAGAAACAAAGAATAAACAACCCAGTTGACAGCTCAATGTTTTGTCACATTTTCAAGTGTTTTTTAAAAAAATTAAAAAATTATTTTTTAGGGAACAGTTTTAGACTTAAAGAAAAATTGAGTGGATAGTACGGTCAAAACTGAATGGAGAGTACACCCGAGTTTTCCCAAGTTTTAGCATCTTACATTTGTATGGCTTATTTACTGTAATTAATGAACCGATATTGGTACATTTTGATGAACTAAAGCCCACAGTTTATTCAGAATTCCCTAATTTATACTTAATATCTTTTTCCTGTTTCAGGATTCCCTCCAGGGTACCGTATTATACTTATTTTTGATTTATTCTGGGCTCCCTTTGGCTGTGACATTTTCTCAAGCTCTATGTTTTTGATGACCTTGACCATCGTAGAGAACAGCAGTCACCTATTTTCTGGGATACACCACTCTTGGAATTTACCTGACATTTTTCTCATTATTAGACCGGAATTATGGATTTTTGGGAGCAAGATCACAGAATTTAAGTGCCATTTTCACGATATCAACGGTACTTACTATCAACATAGTTTGTGAGTATTGACACTGACCTGGCTAAGACAGTGTTTGTTGGTTTCTCCACTGTACAGTTATTCCTCTCCCCTCATTTTCATCTTGTACTCATTAGAAGAAAATCATTATGTGTAGTCCACATTTAAGGGGTGAGAGGCTCCCCTCTTTTAGAGGAGAGTATCTACATTACATAATATACTTAATTTATTCTGCACAGATGTCTCTTCTTCCTCATTTATTAATTTATTCAATAATTTATATTAGTATGGACTTATAGATATTTATTTATATTTGGGGTTATAATCCAATACTACTTTATTTTGTTGCTGAAGTTTTTCCAGCTTTGGCCATTGGGAGAGCTTTCCTTGGGTTCCTGGGCCCTTTGACTTGCCACCCCTCCATCTTTTTTTAAAGAACTCCTTACTTCTTGGTATTACAAGATGCTCTAGTGGTCCCAGAATAATCCATTTCTCTAAGGAGTCCTTATTCCTTTTATTAGAGAATGTTATTAGAAACCAAGAACAGGGTGCTAGATGTTGTGCTGCTACTGTGCTGTCATTTCTTTTAGGTCCTTTCTATTGACGGAGCAAAGAATTACATGTGTGTATACCAACCTGTGTATATACATGTATCCACAAATATTTCTATCTCTGTTCTATATGAAGTTGTTAATCTTAATCTATATTAAGTTAAGCATGAGTTCTCCATAAGCAAGTATCTCTAACTTTGACTCATTACCATGGATCATTCTAGCCTCCTCCTGCTGCTGATCTGTACATTTGACCCTAACAGTGAGAAACCTGAATCCCACTGTCTGCCAATTACTTAATTGGTCAATTCCAAGATACACATATAGCACTGTGAGAATTGTTAGGGTTAGTCTCCTCCTTCTGGGAAATGATCTAAACAACAAGAGCACAGTATTTATGTACAGTTCCTTTTGCCTTCAGGCCTCCAGAGTCCCTTATTTCCAATAAATCTTTTTTTAAAAAAGAAATAAAACATAACATAAAGTTGAATTCCCTTTTGACCTGCAAATCTAGGTGGATTCCCCTCCTCCTCCACAAGATGCAACTATTATTATACACTTGTTATATACCCCATTAGTCTATTAGCAAATTCCACACACACAAATATACCTCCATATGTTTTTTATTTTAAAATTTATATACATTATATGAGACATATTCTGTATTTTTAAAATTCATTTTTTTTGCAATGGCTCTATGTTAAGTTTAGATCCAAGCTACTCTTTTGTATAAATCTGATATTCTATCCCAAGAACGTTGCACGTTTTCTCCATCAGTATATTACTGATGAATATTTAGATTCTCTTTTTTGCTTTTGTAAATATTGCCATACTAATGATGCCATCATCAAGCCAGCAATTTTTTTTGTTTTCTTTTATAAAATAATTTTTAAGGGAAATATATTCTAAATTTTATTTATTTTTATTTCAATAGGTTTTTGAGGAACAGGTGGTATTGGTTACATGAATAAGTTCTTTAGTGGTGATTTCTGAGATTTCTGCACTCATCACCTGAGCAGTATACACTGTACCCAATATGTGGACTTTGATCCTTCACCACCACCCCCAACTTTTTTTCTGAGTCTCCAAAGTCCATTGTATCATTCTTATGCCTTTGCATCCTCATAGGTTAGTTCCCGCTTATGAGTTAGAACACATGATGCTTGGTTTTCCATTCCTGAGTTACTTCACTTACAATAACGATCTCCAATTCCATGCAGGTTTCTGTGAATCCCATTATTTCATTCCTTTTATGGCTCTGTAGTATTCAATTATATCTATTTATTTATCTTACATTTTCTTTATCCACTTGTTGGTTGATGGGCATGTGGCCTGGTTCCATATTTTTGCAATTGTAAATTGTGCTGCTATAAACATGTGTGTGCAAGTATCTTTTTTTGTGTAATGACTTCTTTTCTTCTGGGTACATACCCAAGAGTGGCATTGCTGGATCAAACAGTGGATCTACTTTTAGTTCCTTAGGAAATCTCCACACTGTTTTCCATAGTGGTTGTACTAGTTTACATTCCCACCAGCAGTGTAAAAGTGTTCCCTTTTCACCATATCCACACCAACGTCTATTATTTTTTGATTACGGCCATTCTTAAAGCTGGCAAATATTAATCGTATCAGTGGAAATTACACCAATTTATATTTACACATTTTGTGTACATATATAAAGGTATGTAAATATTTTTATTTAAAAAATACAACAAATATATTAAATAAGTTCCATGCCTAGACCTGATTTCTCACTCCGTACTTAAAAGCCTAGACTCCAGTCCTGTTTTGGCACCTGTGGATCCTAGTTCTTGCAGCTGCTGTCCGGCTGGCTTGGTCCTTACCCTGCCTGAATACACTGCACAACACCTGGCCCACAACAGGCTCTAACTTCTCCTGCTGCCTTGTGGGGGTCAGCCCCAGTCGGTGTGTCTAAGGGTTCTTTCAAGGCCGCCGGTGTGTGCAGATACTGCTGAGCCTTCCAGCCATGCTTGGAAAACCTTACAAAAAAGCTGAGTTGCCCATGCATCCTGCTGATCCACGGTTCCAAGGGAAGTTTCTTCTTTTTATCTGAGGACACAGCAGAGAGGCCTGGGAGGAAGTTTGGCCTGTGCACCACGGGCCTGAGAAATTGATGGAGGGAAAGCTGGCTCAGTAACTGTTGTTTACATGGTGACACCAGCATCATTAATGAGTATCCATTATTAAGGCCTGGGCTGATGAAGTGTTCCCTTCAGTATGTGCCTAATCCTTCACTAGACTGTCACATTTATATGTTCTGGATATTGAGTGTCTTTTGCCTGTTTTAAAGCAATGATTCATCTACCTGGCATCACCAGCTCCTCCACATGAGAAGGGAGAATATGAACTAATTCTAGACCATTAACTCATTTGATCTTTATAAACACATTGTGATGTACTACCTCCACTTTAAAGCCAAGAGAGCTGAGAATGAGAGAGGTCAAGTAACTTGTCTAGGAATCTGAACCCAGGTCTCTTCTAACTTTAGAGTCTATGCTATTTCTCCTATACCATGCTTTCTTCAGGGAGATTTTCAAATAGCCCGTTTATCCCTTAAGATACCTTAAAAACTTTTAAAAACAAATTTCAGTTGAAAAAAGTGCCTAAATTGCCTTTTATACTTTCATTTCATCCCAATATATGTCTTAAATAAAATAAATTGAATGTAGTTTAATTTTTTTTTTTTATAGAGAAGTATTGATAATGGTTCAGAGCAGAAGCTCTCTGCTCTGTGAACTTAGACAAGTTACTTAACCCCTCTATGCTCTGGTGTGCTCCCTTGTCTGTAAGATATATAATCCAATAATGCCAATTTCAGTGGATTTCCATGTAATGGTAACTGACACATAAATGTACTATAAAGGCTAACACTTACTACTGATGAATTAATCAATAATCCATCACTGTATAATGTGTTGATCCAATTATTTATTATACTTTTTTGGTTCTCCAAGTGTCAGACTATAAGATGTGATTTTTCCTGCTGTTACTGTACCTGCTTCCAGCAGTCTTCCTTTACTAGATCAAATGTGGAATCAGAAGTGTACATTAAATAAGTCTGATTGATATTCAGCAGGGTGAGCTTCATGGCTTTAGTAGAATCTTGTTACAGCGACTTCTGGAGCATAAAGGTAATTTATCTGTTTATTTCTGGGTGCTGGGTTTTTATTATTTGCTGGTCTGGCTGAGGCCCCTTAAATGCTGATCTCTAGATGAAGAGGGTGTACTTCTCTGTAATGTGAAGAAGTCTAGCATAGGTAGTAGTCATTTTTTTTTTTAAAAAAAAAGCTTATTGTGAAAACTTTCACACATACGCAAAAGTACAGGTAACAGTATAACAAGCCGCTAGATACGATCATCCAGTTTCACCAACTATCAACATTTTGATAATCATGTTTCAGAGTCCTATCATTTGGTCACAAAAATTCCTTCATCATGAATTTTTAAAAGTTTTAATGTAATCCTCACGATATTATTACACTCAGCAGAATTAAGGGTAATATTTTAATTTAAACTCCACACTTGGTCTACATTTAGATTGTCCCAGTTGCTTCAGAATTTCTTTTTGCAGCTGCCTTGAATTAAGAACCAGATGAAGTCCATTTATTGCCGTAAGGTTGGAGGCTGCTGGAAGGCATTTTATTCTATAATATCCCTACTCCCTCTCATGTCACTGATTGGTTGGATAAGCAGGTTGTTTGTCCTGTTAACCAGTGGCTTTCAAAGTGTGGCCCCTGGATCCGTGGCATCAGTATCTCCTGGGAACCTGCCAGAAGTTCACGTCCTTTGTAGGGACATGGATGAACCCGGAAACCATCATTCTCAGCAAACTGACACAAGAGCAGAAAATCAAACACCGCATATTCTCACTCATAGGCGGGTGTTGAACAATGAGATCATATGGACACAGGGAGGGGAGCACTACACACTGGGGTCCGTTGGGGGGAAATGGAGGAGGGGCGGGGGGGGTGGGGAGGTGGGAAGAGAGAGCATGGGGAGAAATGACAGATACAGGTGAGGGGACGGAAGGCAGCAAACCACACTGCCATGTGTGTACCTATGCAACAATCTTGCATGTTCATCACATGTACCCTAAAACCTAAAATGCAATAAAAAAAAAATGCAAATTCTCTTCTCAAGCCCCATCCAGTCCCATAGAAGCACAAACTTTGCGAGCAGTGCCCAGGATATTTCTTTTTAATAAGCCCTCCAAAATCTCTTGCTTGAGTATTAATGTTGAATATCACACAAAACAAGCCCTCCAAAATCTCCTGCTTGGATACTAATGTTGTTGAATATCTCACAATGTAGATTTAGCTGGGTGCCACTCCTCCTGTTGGAATTTGCCTTCTTCAGTTAGCTAACCTATAAGGTGGCAGTTAGATTTAGAGCCTTCATTATGTTCAGGTTCATTTCTTCTTTTAAGTTCTGGGATACATGTGGAGAATGTGTAGGTTTGTTACATAGGTATACACGTACCATGGTGGTTTGCTGCACCTATCAACCCATCATCTAGGTTATAAGCCCCACATGCATCAGGTATTTGTCCTAATGCTATCCCTACCTTTGCCTCCCACCCCTGACAGGCCCTGGTGTATGATGTTCCCTTCCCTGTGTCCATGTGTTCTCATTGTTCAACTCCCACTTATGAGTGAGAATACGCGGTGTTTGGTTTTCTCTTCCTGTGTTAGTTTGCTGAGAATGATGGCTTCCAGCTTCATCCAGGTCCCCACAAAGAACATGAACTCCTGTTTTTATGGCTGCATAGTATTCCATAGTGTATATGTGCCACAATTTCTTTATCCAGTCTATCATTCATGGGCATCTGGGTTGATTCCAAGTCTGCTATTGTAAATGTTGCTGCAATAAACATACATGTACATGTGTCTTTAGAGTGGAATGATTTATAATCCTTTGGGTGTATACCCAGTAATGGAATTGCTCGGTCAAATGGTGTTTCTGGTTCTAGATCCTTTTTTTAAGAAAACAATTCTTCACAGATGGTGCTGTCCTTCCCACTGTATCAATTATGAGGCACGTAAGATCCGTGTGACTCACTGTTAGAAACGCTGAGACAGACCAGTGCTTGGGATGTGTAGGTCTGATGCCTGTTCCACCATCCACTGATGACTGCCGTCTAGATCCATTCTTTCCTTTGGGATTGCAAGACAATTACGTTCTAATATCATTTATTCTGCATTTATTAATCATTTTCTATTTTTTTTTTTTTTTGCAGCTGCTGCTGTTGCTTATGTTGGGACTATAACAACCTCCATGCTCACAGTTAAAAGTGGCATGACTTAATGTGACTTCTTGTTTATAAATTTAAAAAAATCTTTGGAGAATTTTTTCATAATCCTTATGATAAACCCCGAACAGTTTAGAAGCCACTCATTTAATTAGTGAAGAAATCATAATTTCAATTCTGGGTTCTGGTTCTAAATCAACTGCTGTTTACCTGTGTGCCTATGCTAAGCCAAACTGCCTGCTCAACAAAGATCTGTTAACTACCTCCAAGTCCCTTGGTCCCTTTTGCTCTACAATGACTATATTTTCCCATATTCCTACCTACCTGACAAGGATGTTAAAATGTTCCAAGACAACATATGTCAGAGTACTTTGGGGGAAATTATAAAAATGTGTCCCTTAGACCTGACTCTTTATGAAGTAGAACAATGTTTTTCTCAAACATTTTTTGACTGAGACCTACAGCATAGAACACATTTTATATTAAGACTCTGTTCAAACAAACACATGTTAGAAATGAAAAGTCTCAGTTGTCACCCCAGACCTATAGCATCAGAAATTTTGGAAGTGGATCCAGTAATCTTTTTTTTTTGCCAAATGATTGTTAACTATATTACATGCAATTCACCTTGATGTTTTCTATCCGATTCCATTCCACTAAAGACTGCTGATGGCAACCTACTAGACAGAATGACTTCTTGATCTACTATTAGAATGCAATCCGCATTTTAAAAGTGTATAATCCTACAAAGAAAACCTTTTCTCTTAAATAGTTCTGTGGCCCTCTACATAGGATTGCTTCATTCTTATAATTTGTTCCCCTGCAGGCAAGTGCCCTTGATCTCACACACAATTACCTATAACATTAAGGTGGAGCTGTCATAAAGGTATAAAATGGGTTCTCAGAAGTGGGTGACATTGATTTGAACTACAGGAAAATCTTTACACTGAGGATACTCATTTATTTGTTCATTGATTCATTATTTCAGGGAAGAAGGAGGTATGATAAATTGAGGACAAGATTATTGGCTGATGTGGTTTGGATCTGTGTCCCCACACAAATCTCATATTCAGTTGGTAATCTCCAGTACTGGAGATGGGGCCTGGTGGGAGGTGACTGGATCAGAAAGGCACTTTCTCATGAATGGTTTTGCACTATCCCCTTTGGTGCCGTTGCCATCATAGTAAGTTCTCACCAGATCTGGTTGTTTAAATGTGTGTAGCACCTTCCCCTCTCTCTCTCTTGCTACTGTTCCACCTTGTAAGATGTCTTGCTCCTCCTTCACCTTCCGCCATGATTGTGAGTTCCCTGAGGCCTCCCCAGAAGAGGAGTGGATGCTGCCATGCTTCCTGTACAGCCTGTGGAACCACGAGCCAAATAACCTCTTTTCTTCATAATTTATCCAGTCTCAGATATTTCTTTATAGCTGTGTGAGAACCGACTAATACACTGCCCTTCCTGAGGTTATAGGCTGAATCAGAAAGAAAGGAGGGATACGGGACGGGCAAGCAGTGGTGAAAGAACGAAGGACATGGTAGTGTCTATAAAAGCTCACAGACTTCAGAGAAGATGAAACTAATCAGAAGGTTGACTATGGATGGATAAGAAAGCAAAACTTGAACTGGCTTCTGCTGGATAGAAAGGATTTCATGGGGCATATTGGGATGAGGGTGGGAAAGGACCTTCTAGATGGGATATGCAGCTAAGCACATGCTCATAGTTATTAATTGGGAGGGGTGCTTTTCAGAGACAATTAGAAGTCTGGCAATAATAATAACAGAGCTTCCATTTTATAATCAATAGTCATATCACTTACTGAGCACTTCCTATGACATTATAAGTTAGATACTGTTATTCCCAAGGTTGAGAAAGTCTTATTGGTCATACAGCAAGTATATGGCAAAATGGAGATCTAAGCTCAGGTCTGCATAACTTTGAAGCTCAGAATCTTGTCCATTATTCTTGATAGCGCAACTGGGATGAAGCTCACGTTAAGAGCCAGCATGTAATGGTACGTAATGGTATTTAAGGGATGAGTGGCTCAAGTGGGGACTGGCTGAAGAATACGGACCTGATTCCACAGGTCTCTCATTCCTATAATCTTGATGAACTATGAGACACCAATTGCTTTGAAAAGGAAGTAATAAAGTTTGTCAATGAAAATTTAATCAGCGCTACTGTCAGTAACATTCTTACGAGCTTTCATTTTAATGTACATTCCTGAATTGGACCTAAAAGAGGTTCAAATCCCACAAATTGCACATGACTTGAAGTCTATCTCTTTTATGCCATAGACAATAAAAATAGTTAAGTCTGACCACAGAAATGCTTCACAAATGTGAACCCCATGGTTGCAGTGTATGTATTGGAGAAATAAGTAGAGTTGCTGCCCTCTGCTATCATAGATTATGCATTTTAGCTTTGTCCTAGAGTGGGTTTGAGCTTTAAATGAGGTCTAATGATGCTTCCTGCAAGTGAGCAGGAGAGAGAGAAATTCAGGCCAAACTCATCCTTTTTGTCAGGAACCCACTCCTCAGAAATCATCTCCACTGGGGAAACTGGATCTGACTTCTAGGAGTTTGTTTCCCACTGTACTAGGCGCACCAATGTTCTTATAGTTGGGTAGTTTGCCTGTGGCCCCTAGATCTTTGCATATGTGGCTTCTTTAATTATTTTGGCCCCTTCATGTCCACTTGAGCTAAATTAGGTATTCAAAACCCTATTACAACACTCTCTTTTATTGTTCCCTTGACCCATATCACCAGATAAAAATGACCTTTTTAAAATTTGTTTTCTTGTTTATCATGTTTCTTTCATAAGCTATCAGAATGAAGGGTCCTTGTCTGTCTTGCTCATCACTGTATTCTCATGCCTAGTCCAGTGCCTGGTACATAACAAGGGCACAATAAACATTTGTTAGAAGAAGAGAGGGCAGCTCGTGGGTGTGGCATGCTGTGGGCTTAGAAATCTTCCTCATACTTTTTCTTCCAGTAGACTTTGTTCTTGGTGACTCCACAGAAAAATTAGGAAGAAGTGAGCTGCCTAACTCTCTGTCTCTCTCAGGGAATTAATTACTTGGGTTGGGACCCCTTAGTCCTCAAGAAATCCTTGAAGCATTCAACGTACAGTTGTCTATGCTATGAAAAATGGTGTATTAAACACGAAACTCACAGATTTTGCATAACAAAAACAGACAAAAGACAATAGTGAGGGTTAAAATAACAAAATCCTAGACTTAGTAGAAACTTTAGGGAGAATGTAGTTTCCTCATTTCAAAGATGAGGAAATTGAGTCTTCCCAAAGGGTTAGATGACATTACAGAACCAGTGCAGCTGGGTTTGTGAAGAGCCAGGCCTAGATCTCATTAGCACTTCTAATCCCAGCCTGATCTTTCTACTTTACATACATAAATGCCTTCTTCATATAAGAAATTCAAAATAAGAATTCAACTCACCAATAGATAAAAATTCTAGATATGGGGTAAGTACATTACATTTAAATATTATTACAGAAGACAATGTCTGATGAAAATGAACCAACATCCTTTTCTTCCCTATGATACCTCTGTGATTATCCATTTGGTTAACAGCATACAATCTAATTCAGTGCTTCAACATCTAATTTTCATAAATCACCATGTTTGTGGCTGGGAAAGATAAAGAAAAAGAAAAGGACACTGTTCCTGATCTCGGACACACACAATTAACCACAACCGAAGGCAGTGCTATAATGAAAGTGTAAAATAGGTACTATTCTAGTGGGTTTTGTGCTGTATAAAAGAATATCTGAGACTGGGCAGTTTATAAAGAAAATAAACTTATTTCTTACAGTTCGGGAGGCTGAGAAGTTCAAGGACATGACAGCAGCATCTCCTCAGCACCTGGTGGGGTCCTTCTTGCTGTGTCATAACATGGCATAAGGGCAGGTTAGCACACAGGACAGAGAGAGAAACTGAGGCTGAACTCATCCTTTTTATTGGGAATCTATTCCTGAAATAACCAATCCACTCCCAAGGCAATGGTGCTATTTATGATTGATGACTTAATCACCTCTTAAAAGTTTCACTTCTTGGTATCATCACAATGTCAATTAAATTGCAGCATGAATTTTATTCGCTGGTACACAGAAGTGGGTATCATTGATTTGCACTGGAACAGAGAGGAAGATTTCTCATTGAGGATAATTTCAACAAGAGGAGAAAAGGCACTGAAGATGGGGAAACAGCAAAGGCAGAAGTTGAGAGGTTTGAGGATGGGCCTGGATGTTCAAAGAACCAGAAAGGTGTGCAGAAGATACTTGTTCCAGAAAAGAAAGTAGAAGGCCTCAAGGTGGATGGTAGAAGACCTTCAGGCTTATACTAAAAAAAAATTTTTTATAATTCTTTTTGGATACCACTGAATTTTTGTGTAGGGGACTAACATAATCACACATATCTTTTAATGAAATAATCCTGGCATAAAATTCTGAGACGAAAGCAGCTGCAGCTGAAGGGATCAATGAGGGGCCCAGGTGAGAAAAGATGAGATTCTGAACCTGGGAAGTACCCAAAGCAATGGAATAAGAGTCACAGATGGAAGACAATGTGTGAGTCTGTAAACCATCACAGATGGAAGACAATGTGTGAGTCTGTAAACCACACAGGACAGGGAGGAATCAAAAGTACAAGAGACGAAGAGTTAACTGGCAGAGAAGATCCTGGGGCAGTGAACATCAAGGTGGTACCTCTGGAGAGCAGTTTTTCTTGTTAAGCCAGTTGGCAAACTGGGCCAAATGGAGGTAGGAGATCTCAGGTGGAGATGAGTAGGCACCCCCAGGGGGCTCATGGAGGTTGTCGTTTTTTTCAATAAGTGGGAAATAAGATCTCTGGCCAAAAAGGAGAGAGAACACAGATAAGTTTAGGGCCTGGATAAGTAAAAAATGGTTATACAAAATTGACATTATAAGCTGTTCCAGGAGACATGGCCCTTAATTTAATAAGTAGTTTATTGACACTTATATTACCTATATCTGTTTTTAAAAACAAGTGTTATGATCACTTGTTCTGTTTGTGCCTTGTACAAAATGACTATACAATTTCAATAGCACAGGTAACTGAAGAATCCTTAATAATCCTGCTTGCCAAATGCTATGGCTTGGATATGGTTTGGCCCTGCCATGACTTGCATTGAAATCTGATACCTACTGTTGGAAGTAGAAACTAGTGGGAGGTGTTTGGGTCACAAGGACAGACCCCTCATGAATGGTTTGGTGCTGTCCTTCTGGTAAAGCTCTAGGAATTCCCTCAAGAGTTCCCTTGAGAGCTGGTTGTTAAAAAGAGCCTGGCACTGTCCCCCTCTTTTGCTTTCTTTCTCAAGATGTGACCTGCCTTCACCTGCTCCCCTTCTGCCATGAGTGAAAGCTTCCTGAGGTCCTCATCAGAAACAGATGTTGACACCAAGCTTCTTGCACAGCCTGCAGAACCATAAGCCAAATAAACTTCTTTTCTTTATAAATTACCCTGTCTAAGGTATTCCTTTATTGCAACACAAATGGATTAAGATATCAAGTAAAGTCTGTCTGTTTCCGTCAAATTTTATGTGTAACTGTGAGAACCCCAACTAAAACAATGTAACTGTTGTTCTTTAAGGAAAGACCATGTGGCTTTTCCAATTCTCATTTCAAGAAATGCAAATTGATTGACATGAAACACACACACTTTCCATTTCGTTTGTAATGCATTAGTGATCTCAATAAAAGTGAAATACTCCATCACTGCTTCCATAAAATGCCTATTTGTCAGTTACTCATCAAGAGCAGGTACACAGGGAAATTATCACAAAGTTGAAATGAAATGTTTGAGAATTCTTAGCTGGCTTTCTGAACTTGGGCAAAAATCAGATACATTTTTATATTGAAAACAATCCTTCTAAGTGAATTAATAATGCTGGGGAACTCTGTGCCATTCAAGGGAGGAAATATATGTCACCACTCCAATTTTCTGATTACAGATGGGCAATTCCTCTTCACTGCAGGCTGGTTAACAACCACAGGCAAATGGAAAAATCCATGCTGAATGAGCCTGATGCCCTAAAACACAACTCACAAAGGTAATTTCTCTTTATTTTCCCACTGGAAGGATTGCCGGGGAAATTGAGCTGTTAGCTCTGGGCTTCTTCATTACTTAAAATATATAGGACAGATAGCAACACACTTGGAGACTAATACTAGGAATATTAGAATGGATGGGAAGGCACACTAATGGTAAGGGACTTTAAAAGAGGCAATTTACCCATATGTATCTGTTTAGATTCTCTCGAGTTCCAAAGTTGTTGAAGCTTCCAGTTTTGAGATGGTGGGGGATACAGAGTCTACAATCTTAACTCCAGTTACTTGTTACTTACTGATTTAGATAATATGGGAGACAGAAAAGAAGTGTCCAAAAATTTAAGAAAGGAAAACCTGGTCTAGTGGTATTCAAACCTGAGCCAGCGTCGGAATCACCTGGCGAGCTTGTTAAAACACCATGCCCCTCCCTAGAATTTTTGAATCTTTAGTTCTGGGGTAGGGCCAGGTCATCTGCATTTCTAAGCAACTCGTAGGTGATATAGATGCCACTGGTATGGGACTCTACCTGAGGAAGCAGCATAAAGTTACAATCCTGAGTGAAAACATAGCGCTTAGGCCTTAATGAAAGACTTACAAAAATGAAGCTTGTTCTGGAGAAAGGTTAAAAAGGAAAACCATGTTACCACCCCAAAAGATTGGGTCAGAGGTCACTTCACATTAACAACAGGCAGAATTGGAGAAAGAGGTCGTAAGTGGGAAAGAGAGCCATTTTAAATCTAGGAATAAGGGAAATATTGGGCCACAAAGTTAAAGGAGGGATTTTTCAACTGAATGATCTCAAAGAGAAATCATTTTAATTCAAAAGTAGTAACTTTAAGATATGTAGCTCATAAATAAGTGTATTCGAAAGAAGCCAAAAAATTGTTTTAAAAATACTTAACTAAGACATCTGGAATTAAAAATAAAATAAACTGGGGTTAAGAAGCCCACGTTGACTGAATCCAGGCCTGTTCCGACTATATTCACGGGCGAGGAGATTGCCAGAGAGGCTTAATAAGTGAGGTCCACCGCCTAAGCCACCCATGAAATGAAAATGCAATTAGCCCTGCTGGTGTGACAAACCCATCTAGATTTTTATTGAGGGAGTTGGGTGGGAAAATTACAAAGCCGCAAACATTGGCCTTCATACGTGAACGTCATCCGCACTGCCCTAAACGTACAAGCCATCATTTGAAAAGATGTTATATATGTTCCTTTTGCAATTCAGTATTATAACATTTGTATCTTTCTTGATGAACGATCATGCTTCCTTTTTATCGTATGATGAAAAATGTGAAATTTACTATGGTCCTCTTTTTGTCACGGCAGCCAGAAAATCCCATGTTACGTCTTCTGTTCCCGTCTGGCGTTTTCCCTTTAAGGCATTTTGGATACTTGTTTCTCGCTAGCTCCTTATTTCTTAGCCAGCATCCATTTTTTGTCTTTATTAATGTGGCAAAAATAGCAAAGGAAAACCAAAAACTTATTGTTTCTTTTAATATAAGTTCCTGTCAAATCCTTTTTGGTATAGATAGGGTTATATATAACGAATGAAAAAAACAACCCTGTTTAGTCACAAATACTTGCAAAGCTTGTTAAGAGTCTGTTTATAAAGATAAGGCTGATCCTAAGTCAGGATGTCCTTTGTGGAGGCCAAAACGTTGTGGCTAAGACCATAGGCTTTCAACGCAGACTTCTGGGATTTGAAACCTGACCCTGCCATATTGGTTGGGTGACCCTGGATAAGTGACTTATTTTAAATTTCACTTTAAGTTCTGGGATACATGTGCTGAATGCACAGGTTTGTTACACTGTTCCACATGTGCCATGGTGGTCTTCTGCACCTATAAACCCATCAGGCAGGTTTTAAGCTCCACATGCATTAGGTATTTGTCTCAATGCTCTCCCTTCCCTTTCCCCCCGACCTGCCTGACAGGCCCCGGTGTGTGATGTTCCCCTCCCTGTGTCCACGTACTCTCATTGTTCAGCTCCCACTTATGAGTGAGAACATGCAGTGTTTGGTTTTCTGTTCTTGTGTTAGTTTGCTGAGGATGATGGTTTCTAGCTTCATCGATGTCCCTGCAAAGGGCATGAACTCATTCTTTTTTATGGTTGCACAGTATTCCACGGTGTATATGTGCCACATTTTCTTTATGACCCTGGTTAAGTTATTTAACCCCTCTAGGCCTTGGGAGTCATCTGTAAAATGGCCTTAACTGAAGCACTAGCTTTCAAAGAATCTTGTGAGGATTCACTAATGTTTTGAATAGAGCGCTTTGAACAATGCCTGGCCCATGATAAGATTTGGCAAATGTTATCTATTTTAATTAAAAGCAGTGGTAATGAAATCGTGCAACTCACTCAGTTGTGGAATTGAATGGTGCTGCTTCAGTGCATGTTTCTGGGCAGTGGGAGATCTCTTTTCAATTTAGAGTTGCTCTGGAAGATAGGCTTCCACTAAATGAGTGCTCACAATGAGATCCTTCTCCAGCTGCAGCATGGCCAATGCAGAACCCAGAGGCAGGGGACAGAGAATAAAAGAAAGACACAGTAGAGGAGGAAGGGAAAAAGGGAGGTGGAGAGAGACAGACAGTGGCAGAGAGAGAGAGAGAGAAAGAGAGAGAGAGAGAGAGAGAGAGAGAGAGAGAGAGAGAGAGAAACTGTTCCCAGGGTAACGAGTTGCTAAGTTGCTAGGGACAAGCATTTGGCAAGGGGTGCTGGCAAGAAATTTCCATGTTCAAGCAATTTCCTTCAACAACCTCTAACGAAAGTGCTCTGTATTTACAGTGAACCTGAGAATGTTGGAGAACTGGTGATAAGGGCTCTGAAGTCACCCTCACTCCAGAATGAGCTACTTTATGGGGGCTGGCAAGTCCGACTCTGCAGGGCTGGCTGGTGGCTGGAGACAAAGGTGAGAGTTGGGGTTGCAGCTCAAGCATGCAGATAATGTGCAGGCAGAATTCCTTCTTCCCGAGGGACCTCAGTCTTTTTCTCTCAAGCCCTCTTCAGCTGATTGGATGAGGCCCATCCACATGATGGAGGATAATCTGCTTTACTCAAAGTCTACTGATTAAAATGTTAATCCAATTTTAAAAAGTGCCTTCACAGCAAAATACAGACTGGTATTTGACCAAATATCTGGGTACTCTGGCCCAGTGAAATTGACATGTAAAACTAACCTTCAGCCAGGTACGGTGGCTCATGCCTATAATCCCTGCACTGTGGGAGGCCGAGGCGGGTGGATCACAACATTAGGACGTCAAGACCATCTTGGCCAACATGGTGAAATCCCCATCTCCACACACAAAAAATTAGCCAGGTATGGTAGCAGATGCCTATAAACCCAAGTACTTCAGAGGCTGAGGCAGGAGAATCACTTGAACACAGAGGTGGAGATTGCAGTGAGCAGAGACCACGCCATAACACTCCAGCCTGGGCAACAGAGCAAGACCTCATCTCAAAAACAAACAAACAACAACAAAAACTAATCCTCACAAGGACTTTCCCTAACCTCAGAATTTTCATTAAAACCCAAGGAAGGACAATAGGCTATTGTAACACTGTAATGAGAAGCTCCTGGACGCACTTACTGGGCTGAATAAAAAGTGGCCACCCTATTTTGGAGATGCTCATCCCTATCACCAACTCCCAGGCTATTTCACTGATGACTGGAGACTGGAAAGGAATTCATTCATTCGAGAAGTCACTTCACTTTGTGTTTGTTTTTTGTCTTTTTTTGAAATGGAGTTTCACACTTGTCCCCAGGCTGGAGTGCTGTGGCAGGATCTCGGCTCACTGCAACATCTGCCTCCCAGGTTCAAGTGATTCTCCCACCTCAGCCTCCCAAGTAGCTGGGATTACAGGCATTCACCACCATGCCCGGCTAATTTTTGTATTTTTAGTAGAGATAGAGTTTCACCGTGTTGGCCAGGCTGGTCTTGAACTCCTGATCTCAGATGATCTACCTGCCGGGGCCTCCCAAAGTGCTGGGATTACAGGCATGAGCCACCGTACCTGGCCTTGCTTTGCTTTTTACTTTTCTCAGATTGAGTTCCATTTCTCATCAAGGGAGAAAAGTTCCATCTGTAGAGACCGAGCAGATCACATTTGACTTCCTGAGTGAGACCCGTTGAGTTGAAGAAGCTCATAGAATCCTCTCCAGTGAACACAGCAGGTGGAACACACTTAGAGATTTCTTGAGAGAACCCAAGACAAGAGCTTTGTTGGATTTGGAAATGAGGAGACTGGGGCCTGCTTCCCTCGTGAAGAACAGTGACAACAACAACTTATTGAGAGCCACACATGAAGTCAGGATAAGGCAGCCTGTGCTTCCAGAGACGGGCGCGGCCAGGGGTAAGGAGGTGTGAGTTTCCTCTGGATGAATTAGAAGGCATGACAGAGTCAGGCTCCAATCACCTTGAAGGAACTTCATCCAACAGGGTCACATGCCAGGGTGAGAACCCCACCAGTAAGAAGAAATAAGGGGGCTCGCTGGGGTAGAAGTGACACTGGGATGGAAGCCCTAAGAGGATAATCAGATAATATCATCTGTGTCAGGATGGAGAGTCCCACTAAAAGCCTCCTCACAAATGAGTTCCATGAAAGAGCTCCCAGTATTTGTATGCCAGTCATGATGGAGTGCAAGACGGCAGGCAGGGTTGGCCACGTTTCCCGTGGTTTTTGCTCCTTGTCTTCTGTTTCCCCTTCCCATTGATTGACCTGAAAAACCGAGAAATAGTACCTGAGGTCCAGAAGGCTGGGAGTGTGATGAAGGAAGAACAAATAGGGCTGATGCGAGAACTGACCAGGCCCCTGCACCCTTACGGATCTGGGAAATTGAACCAAGGAGAGGCAGACTCTTCAAACTGGATGTGGGGCTGACACTTTGATTTAGACTGACTTGGACTTAGTACTTGAAAGTGGGTCTTGAGAGCATCTGTCTGAGATGCATTCCTTCCCCAGTGGGAAGGAATCCAGCAAAGCACATTTATAGGCAGTGATGCAGAAAACAAAACAAAACAAACCCCGAGTTCTCTGTTCTTTCTCCTATGTGTCCTCAGTTGAGCTCAGCCCCTTCAGTGTGCTAGCTGTACAAATTTAAGAAGACTTGGCCCCATCTGAGTTCAGCATGTGTCACCATTGTTCTGATTTATCATACACTTTGGAAGGCTGTGTGGCCCTCCACATGGCAGGGCGCTATCTGCCTGTCAACTGAGGGCTACGAAGAGGGTGAGGTCTCAGTTAAAAATTAACATAAAGGGGCCAAGCGTGCTGGTTCATGCTGGTAATCCCAGGATTGGGAGGGCGAGGCGGGTGGATCACTAGAGGTCAGGAGTTCGAGACCAGCCAGGTCAACATGGTGAAACCCTGTCTCTACTAAAAAAAAAAAAAAAAAAAAAAAAAAAAAATAGGCCGGGCGCGGTGGCTCAAGCCTGTAATCCCAGCACTTTGGGAGGCCGAGGCAGGTGGATCACAAGGTCGAGAGATCGAGACCAACCTGGTCAACATGGTGAAACCCCGTCTCTACTAAAAATACAAAAAATTAGCTGGGCATGGTGGCGCGTGCCTGTAATCCCAGCTACTCAGGAGGCTGAGGCAGGAGAATTGCCTGAACCCAGGAGGCGGAGGTTGCGGTGAGCCGAGATCGCGCCATTGCACTCCAGCCTGGGTAACAAGAGCGAAACTCCGTCTCAAAAAAAAAAAAAAAAAAAAAAAAAAAAAATTAGCTGGGTGTGGTGGTGTGCACCTGTAATCCCAGTTATTTGGGAGACTGAGGCAGGACAATCACTTGAACCTGGGGGGTGGAGGTTGCAGTGAGACAAGATTGTACCATTGCACTCCAGCCTGTGCAGTGGAGTGGGGCTCTTTCTAAAAAAAAAAAAAAAAAAAAAAATCATAGATGTTCCCAATAGAGGAAAATAGGCCAATTTGTATAATGTTCTGAGTAAACGAGCCAATCAGGGACAGACAGAAATTTCCCATATACATGGATACGTCTCTACTACAAACACTAGGAAGTACTTAAATGCCTATTTCTGGGGATTACTGTCATTTACTGTGCTATATACTATACAAAGCAATAGAGTAGATTTTTCAGTTTATATTAATCAATAACTCTGTTATTTATGTCTAACATCTGCTCTGAGCCATCCTGGCATGCACTAATTTCATTATCTCCCTTCCCACTCTATGGAGACTTCTAGTTTAATCAGGTGAAAATAACACAGATGAATACATAAGGAAAATACGGCAAAGAAAGATCTTAGGATGAAAACAGATGCTCGACAGATAACAAGGAGGTGAGATTATAAGTTTACTTGAGTACTTAGTGTGGTTATCATAAAGGATGGAAAATATTAGGCAGATTAGAGCCACAAAGATTTCCTGCATTCCCATTGCAGGTTTCTCTTCCCCATTTAATTTCCCACTTTTCTTAGAGGATGTCTGAAAGAAATAGCACTCAATTTTGCAGGTCCATTCTTTGCCATCAGAGAACCATTCTTTTCACAATTCTATGCCAAAGTAAATAATTAGTTTTCAAAAGATAGCCTTGTATTCCTAGCCTAGGGAGTAAAGGAATCAGACCAATTCAAGTGGCCTGATGGAGCTGAGCCTTAGGAAGCAGAAAGTTCTGAGAGGAGTGAGGGATGTTAGTTAAGAGGAAATCTGGAGAAGTCCATGTTACATCAGGAGCTGTGAAGAATATTCATAGCAGAAGGGAAGTTAGGAAGCTAAACCCCAAATTCAAACCAGCAGAGTGCTTGCTGCTGCAGAGATTTCAGATTTTCAATTATTTGGAAAGAAAGATTAAAATAGTGGTCATACTAAGAGATGTAATGGTCTGTTGAGTCTGTGTTAGTAGTTGCATTCATTTTGCATTTCTTTTTTTTTTTTTTTTTTTTTTTGAGACGGAGTTTCGCTCTTGTTGCCTGGGCTGGAGTGCAATGGTACGATCTCACCACAACCTCCACCTCTTGGGTTCAAGTGATTCTCCTGCCTCAGCCTCCTGAGTAGCTGGGATTACAGGTGTGCACCACCACGGCCGGCTAATTTTTTGTATTTTTTGTAGAGACGGAGTTTCTCCACGTTGGTCAGGCTGGTCTTGAACTCCCGACCTCAGGTGATCCACCAGCTTTGGCCTCCCAAAGTGCTGGGATTACAGGTGTGAGCCACCGCACTGGCCCATTTTACATTTCTTAGTATGTCTGGATTATCCTCTTTGGAAACCTTCAGGTTATACTTATATTGAGTAATTATGGATTTTCTCCACTCTTTATAAAATGGTCTGACATTTCTTCTCATGACAACACGTAGCCTAGGAAATTACAAAAGGTCTTGATTAAGAAAATGAAAAACTACTAAGATTCCTTGAGAACCCCTTCCAAAAATTTGCTTTAAGGGTCAATCATTTCTCTTGTAAAATTTCTGACGGAAAAAATATATGATAAAAGGCCCAACAAAATGATGATTATTCACAGCATGAAAGAAAGTTTTCTCTGAATCCCATCTCTTATTTGATTCTGATCAAGGTCAGCGTGTTTTTTTTTCCCCCCGGATGTTTCCTGCTAGCCTAAAGTGGACCCTTTGTTTTCTAAGAAAAGGGCCCAACATTCTCGGCTTGGCCTCACTGCCTGCTCCCTCTCTCACTTCCTGAGGAGCCGTGCGTGGGTCGTGGGTCAGAGCCAATGCATTCAGCGAGGGGAACCAAATGACAGCCTGCTCCCAGGCACTGTTCACTTGAGTGTGGCTGGAAATGATTTTATGTCAGACCCAGATTTGGGTCAAGAGAATTTCTGAAGCATCCACGACATTCACAGACATCCTAGGGTGAATAAGAGACTGCCATGATCCTTGGAAATTCTCCAAAAGAGAGATCAGCTCGTCTAGTTTTAAGATGACTCTAGAAGGGTCAGAAAACTGGAACTGGTGGAGACAACACTAAGGTGAATAAATTGCCAACTGCGGAGTCAGTCTTCACTCAGAGGCATTTGTTGAGTGCCCTGTGGTGTGCAGAGCTCTGTAGGAGCAATTAGCAGAGGTAAGCTCAAGCTAGCAAAATGAGTAACACAGTTCAGTGAGGTCCACTGCTGGTGACTCCCTACCCACTTGCATTCATTTGATCCTAGTTTCACTAGCTGTACTCCAGAACATTCTTACATCACCTACACCAGTGATTCTCTATAGAGGCTGGAGGAGAATTTTGCTCCCCAGGAGACATTTTTGGCTGTCTCAATCTGGGGTGGGGCCAGAGAAGTTGCTATTGGCCTCTAGTGGGTAGACACCGTGAGATGCTGCTAAATATCCTAACAATGTGAACAGCAGCTCTCTCCACAAAGAATTATCTGGCCTAAGGTGTCAGTAGAGCTGAGGCTGGAAAACCTGGATCTAAATGGTTTTCTTTAAGCTGTTTAGTGATCATGTTTTATCATCTATGTTCTAGTCTTCAGTTTGGGTGGGAGTTTATCAGGCTCAAGCCTCCGTAATACACTCTTAGGTGTACGGATTTATGAATTTGCTTTTAACTTGATTCATGTTTCAATTAATTAAGTTTTCTGAGACAGGGACTCACTCCGTTGCCCAGGATCGAGTGCAGTGGTGCGATCTCAGCTCACTGCAACCTCTGCCTCACAGGTTCGGGCAAGTCTCCCACCGCAGCCTCCCAAGTAGCTGGAATTACAGGTGCACCACCATGCCCAGCTAATTTTTTTTTTTTTTTTTTTTTTTTTTTTGTATTTTTAGTAGACACAGGGTTTCACCATGTTGGCCAGGCTGGTCTCAAACTCCTGGCCAACGTGGTGGTCCACCCTCGACCTCCCAAAGTGCTGGGATTAGAGGCATGAGCTACCACGCCTGGCCCATGTTTTAATTTATTACATGAACATATTTAAGCTGATGAAGATATGTGCAGAATATAGTGACTCTTCATTATCTGTTAAATTTGATAACAGCTTTTCACAGCTGGGGGAAGACACTGGGGCAGAAGGACACAAGACTTGTGGGGGCCGATGGTGCCACCAGTGAGGTCTCCACGTCTCTGCTTCCTCATCTGGATGATGATGAGGATGGCTTTACCTAGAAGGTCTTTTGGGACTCTGACATTGTATCATTAAAAACTGCAAGTAAGGGAAACCCACATACCCATTTCACCCATGCACATGTCTTGACCAAATATTTCTCTCTTTTTCCCCCGTGAACCAGAATATCTTCTCAAAGATTCTCATTTTCCATGACAAAAGATTTTTATTCTAATTTAAACAAAACAATGACTAACCTTATCTCGTCAAGCTTTTACTTATCTCTAAAACCCTCCCTTTCTCCTCACTCAAAAAGCATCTTTTGGAAGCTTCCACTGACCAAAATATACTCACTGCTTCCTCTAGTTTATGCGTGCATATTATCTGACCAGCTAGTTGCCTATAGGCACATCTACATGTAGCACATGTGATTACATTCTGGCTGCTCTGTTTCTTATGTCCTTACTATCCTAAAAATCTGTATGCGTCTTCTCTCTCAGCAGACAATAGAGTTCTTGAGTATGAACACTCTGTCATTTAATTAATCATCATACTTTACAAGGTGTGGAGCTTTTGATGGACAGTCACAAGTGCTTTCCTCGTTATTTGCAAAAGACAAGGCATCACCAACCCACAAACACATTTTCTAAGTGGAAAATAAACAGAAAGGTAAAATAATCTAACTGTACCCTGAGGTGTAGGTGGTAAATGCTCCCAAACTGGATGTTGGTGAAAAACAAACAAACAAACAAAAATCAGTGAGGTAGATTGTGTGGAGACACAAAATCTAATTGTAATTAACTCTAAATGAACTTTTAACAGATAAATTCTGCAGGTTTATTGAAAAATAAAAAGAAAATTATAACTTGATTTGGTAAACAGACTAGACAGACATTAGATATTCCCCATTTTGTCATCCGTTTCCTTTTAAAAAGTATTCTAAAAATGAAATAAAATATTTGCCAAACGTCTTCCAGGCTTTAAATTATCCATCAAGGTCCTTCGTGAAGATTCTCTGCTAATTACCAGTATGACTTTTGGCAATTCACTTAAACTCTCTGCATCTCAGTTCTCTCATGCACAAAACTAAGAGAATCTATCATCATCTCCAGGTCTTTCCTAGCTCTAATTTTTGATGGATTTAAGGCAGTCAGCCTCAACCTCAGCTGCACAGATAATCACCTGAGTAGGTTTTAAACATCATGATGCCACGTGGCGCTAGAGACCATATAAATCAGAACCTTTGGAGGTGAGACAAAGCAATAGTATTTTTAAAGCTCCCCAGGTAATTCCAGTGTTCACCCCTGGTTTACTATAAACCATATTTCTTACACCAGTGACTCTCTGAATATTCAAAAAATAACTCACGGTCAAAAAGAACATTTCAGATTATGCCCAACACACACACGTGAGTACCATTTAATATTTCAGTAAAATCATTTCATGAAATGTACCTGTCAAATTTTATCAAACATTTTATATGTATTCTGATATTTTCTACTGCATTTTATTCATATATATGTATATATATTTAAATTTCATGACCCACACAGATTAAAAAAACAAAACAAAACACTGCCCTAGCCAATTTGGCCACTAGATGGAACTGTCGCATTTAAAGAATGGAAGTGCAACTTCAGACTGAACTCTACAGAGCAAAATTAAAACAAAATGCAAATAATTTGGCTGGGTACGGTGGCTCACGCCTATAATCCCAGCACTTTGGGAGGCTGAGGCGGGTGGATCACCTGAGGTCAGGAGTTTGAAACCAGCCTGGCCAACCATGGCCGACATGGTGAAACCCTGTCTCTACTAAAAATACAAAAATTAACCAGGCATGGTGGCGGGTGCCTCTAATCCCAGCTACTCGGAGGCTAAGACAGGAGAATCTCTTGAACTTGGGAGGTGGAGGTTGCAGTGAGCAGAGATCATCCTCCTGCAGTCCAGCCTGGGTGACAGAGCAAGACTCCTTGTGTCAGAAACAAACAAAAAAAGCGTATGATTTAATATTAATTGTACATCCAAAGTTATTTTTTTTATAAGGAGCATTGCCGTTAGAAAAACATCAAAGTTATATTCACAGCAGCTGATGCTGATGAAGAGCGAGACCCTGTCTGTGTTGGATATTCACTCTGATCACTTCACCACCTGTGAGGCAGGCATTAGATTCCTTTTCCGGTGGAGGAAACTGCAGCCCTTGTCACTGCGGAGCCAGCAGAGGGGAAGGATGGGTTTGAAAACTAATTACCAAGTGACAAAAAGGGAGAGGCAGAATTTAAGTCCAAACGTGTTGGGCTCTTGCTTCTCGCTATGATAAACTGTAAAAGATTGAAAGTTTGTAATATTAATACACATTAAACCTGTACAAAAGAGAAGCACATTTGGTTATTATTATTTGTTTTTTTGGGGGACGGAGTCTCGCTCTCTCAGCAGGCTGGAGTGCAATGGCGCGATCTTGGCTCACAGCAACCTCGCCTCCTGAGTTCAAGAGATTCTCCTGCCTCTACCTCCTGAGTGGCTGGGATTACAGGCCCCTGCCAACATGCCTGGCTAATTTTTTGTATTTTTAGTAGAGCCGCGGTTTCACTATGTTGGCCAGGTTGGTCTCAAACTCCTGACCTCAAGTGATCTGCCCACCTCGGCCTCCCAAAGTGCTGGGATTACAGCCGTGAGCCACCACACCTGGCCTGATAATTGTTTCTTTCCCATGAATCCAGGCTTCAAAGTGCGTACATTCAAAGGAAAGAAGAATTCACAGCATTGTGGGGAAAAACAGAGTGGCCAGAGGCGGGGTTCGGATGAGAGGCCCCTGGGGTCAAGGAATGAGCTTTGGTTTTATTCAAAGGGTTCTCAGCATGGATAGTGCATGGTGGGGCTTTTGTACGGCTAATTCCTTTGCTTCAATCCTCTCTTAGGGAAAATGTCTTTTTCTCAGAGGGGCTCTTCCTTGGTCATCTGTCACTGCAGCCCCATTCACCATCCCTTCTTGTGTTTATTTTTTTCCTGCCACCTTTTAGTATTAGCAGACATTATGTTAAATTCCTTTTTATTTATCAACTCTCCATATTTCTGCAACTAGACATAGACCCCATCACAGAGGATAGGAAGTCAGTAACCCGTATCCGGGGCTGGAGGAAGGGATGCTTGGGGAGTTATTGCTTAACATGTACAGAGTGTCTGGGGTAATGGAAATGTTTTTGAAACAGCTGTTTTTGTGGTGATGATTGTGCAACACTGTGAATGCAATTAATGCCACTGACTTGTACTATGGTTAAACATGGCAAATTTTACATTATATATAAATATATAAATATATATCTTTTCCACAATAGAACTGAAAATCACTTAAAGAAGTCAGTCTCCAAAATTCAAACCTGCAGAGTGACTTAAAACTATAGTTGTTGGCTGGGCACAGTGGCTCATACTTGTAATCTCAGCACTTTGGGATGCTGAGGCAGGTGGATCACCTGAGGTCAGGAGTTTGAGACCAGCCTGGTCAACATGGCAAAACCCTATCTCTACTAAAAATACAAAATTAGCTGGGTGTGGTGGCTCATGACTATAGTCCCAGCTACTCAGGAGGCTGAGGCAGGAGGAGAGCTTGAACCTGGGAGGCCAAGGTGGGAGCTGAGATTGCACCACTGCACTCCAGTCTGGGCAACAGAGACTCTGTCTCAGAAAAAAAAAACAAAACACTATACCAACTGCTTACTACACAGCAAGCACTTTATATCTATTAACTAAGTGAATCCTCATTGCAGGCCCATAAAATACTATTATTAATAATAACAGCAAGATACTATTATTGCTCCCATTTTACACATGGGGAAACTAAAGCACAGATTGGTTCAGCAAGTTGCCCGGTCATTCAGCTCATAAATACCAGATCTGAACTTGGCACATAATCATTTAATAAATAGTTGTTAAAAGAATGAATATTTCAAGGTCGAGGCAGGTGGACCACCTGATGTTAGGAGGTCAAGACCAGCCTGCCCAATGTGGTAAAACCCCATCTCTACAAAAATAAAAAAAATTAGCCAGGCATGATGGCGATTGCCTGTAATCCCAGCTACTTGCAAGGCTGAAGTGGGAGAATAGCTTGAACTTGGGAGGCAGAGGTTGCAGTGAGCCGAGGTCGTACCATTGCACTCCAGCCTGGGCTACAGAGTGAGACTTCATCTCCAAAAAAAAAAAAAAAAAAAAAAAGAATAAATACTTCAAAGTGATTACTCTGGCTGCTGGGTGGAGAACAGGCTGTGGGGATGGGAGAAGCTATGAGGGATCAGTAGGGGAGGCTACAGTAGAAGGCGAAAGATAGTGAAAATATGGGAGGTACAGACACGCAGATGGCTCATATATATTACAGAGAGGATGACAACATGATATGCTGATGGAACTGATTTGAGGAATGAATGAGGAAGCTTAGATCTAAGATTGCCATATCCAAAATGGTAGTCATTAGCCCTGAATGGCTACTGAGCACTTAAAATGTGGCTAGTTAAGAAATCAGATGAGGCCGGGCGCGGTGGCTCACGCCTGTAATCCCAGCACTTTGGGAGGCTGAGGCAGGTGGATCACTAGGTCAAGAGATCGAGGCCATCCTGGTCAACATGGTGAAACCCCATCTCTACTAAAAACACAAAAAATTAGCTGGGCATGGTGGCACGTGCCTGTAATCCCAGCTATTCAGGAGGCTGAGGCAGGAGAATTGCCTGAACCCAGGAGGCGGAGGTTGTAGTGAGCCGAGATGGCGCCATTGCACTCCAGCCTGGGTAACAAGAGTGAAACTCCGTCTCAAAAAAAAAGAAATCAGATGATAAAATAATTCTGGATTTTAAAGATGTTGCATGTGAAAGACTTAAAATATATCATTTAAAAAATGGTGTAGAAATGGCAATATTTTGGCTATGTTGGGTTAAATACATTAAATTAACTCCATTTGTTTTTAATTATTAAAAATATGACTACTAGAAAACATTTTCTAGTAGTCACATTTTAGGATGATATATGTTTCCACTGGATGATGATTCCTAGGATAATGTCCTGGTTTATTGCTTGAATAATGTAGTAAACGGTGATCCATTTACTGAACTGATAAAAATAGGGGTAGGTAGGTTTGTTAGTCCATTTTGCATTGTTATCCAGGAATACCTGAAGCTAAGTAATTTATAAAGAGGTTTACTTGGCTCGTAATTCTGTAGGCTGTACAAGAAGCATGGCACTAGCATCTGATTCTGGTGAGGCCTCAGGAAGCTTTCAATTATAGAAAAAGCTGAAGAGGGAGCAGGCATGCCACAAGGTGAGAGAGGGACTGAGATAGGGGGGATGTTGCAGTCTCTTTCACAACCAGATCTTGCGTGAATTCATTACTGTGGGAAGGGCACCAACTCATTCATGAGAGACCCACCCTCATGACCCAAACACCTCCAGCTAGGCCCCACCTCCAGTATTGGTGATCACATTTCAACATGAGATTTGGAGGGGACAAATAAGCAAACTATGTAAGTAGGGGAAGAGAAGGTTTAGGAACAAATATAAAAAATTCTGCTCTGAACATACAGACTTTGAGATGCTTGTGAGACATACAAGCAGAGAGAGGAAGCCCAGAGCTCAGAGCAGAGAGCAGAGGTCAGAGCTGGGATTGCATATTCAGGGCATGCACTTGATCCTGAGTGCTGAGTTGGGATACAGGAGACCTTCTGGAGAGCCAGTATTTGTGGAGAGTACAGTAAGCACCCAGGGCCTACCCTGGGATACTCCAACATTTAGAGCTTGGGTAGAAAAAGATGCCAGAAAGTTCAGGAACTGCACTACATTTCTATGTTCAATTTCCTAGCTAGCAAAAGACCTATACATTCATGATGGTTTCATGTCAATTTAATTTTTGGTTGGAATGTGTGTGTGTGTGTGTGTGTGTGTGTACTGCAGTTTATTTCAATACACACTTAGGATGACTTTTTTATTCTTCTAGAAAACGCTAGCAGAGTTTAGCTGAAGAAATCCCTGGAAATCTTTCTTGATAGAGAAATAACAAAACTCAGTGTGATGAACAAGTACCACAGATAAATCTCACAAAATCCCTAAATGCCCAAAATCAAGAGAAGAAATAAAGCCTCTTGAGCCCTCACATGAAAACATCTCTTGGCAACCGATGCGGTACTGTGATGTGCTGAGGGAAGGACACATTTTCAGAGATTTAAAAAGCTTGAATCTCCGGATTAAGTATTTCTTTATAGCACTCTGTTTTAGACAACAGAGAATGGTAACATAGTTAAGAGCTCAAATCCTGTGGTCAGGTACATCTGAGCTAATGAATATACTTAGAATTCCTGGCATGTGAACACTTGGTAGACATTATTTTTATTAATTAATAATACCGCCATCCCTCCTTTATCCCAGTTAATTTCGATCACACTAATAGGGATGTAGATATGATCAATAACATATTGTCCAACCAGCTTCAGTGTTTCCCACCCTTGTTTCCATGAGGTAGCTCATGCTTCCCTGGTGAGCATGTCCCACAGCCTGGTGTTGTGGTGGAACTTTTGTTGTGCTCCTGATGTTTCCGTGGGAAGGGACCCTCATTAGAGTAACACTTCCGGTTCTTCACCCCTCTTCGGTCAGTCCTCACACAGTTGGGGAATGATTCTCTGGAGGCTTTGGGAGATGAAATTGGGCATCTCTTTTTGGTATCAACCCGTGGACAGAGAGAACACTGCTTTGTTCCTCTTGAGTAGCAAGTTTCACAGTATCAGAACCCTTTGTGGGAGTCCGGCTATCGCTGGGTAAGTCAGGGTTGTGAAATTTTAGCAAACCCACTTGCTTGATGATTTCCAACAGCTGGAGTCACAGAAAAGGCGAGTTTTAAGTTGTCACCAGTCTGCTCCTATGCTTCTCAGTTGGTTCAGAATTTAAGCAGGGGAAAGAAAGATGTAATATTTACTAATCCCGTAAATTCCCAGTATCTGTTATTCAGCTGGAAACTTGAAAAACCAAGAGTTGGAGAGGCTTTTACTGCGGTCAAGGGACTTGTGGCTCCAGGGTCAGCTGGGAGCGACTGTGTGTTTTAATCTCGATAGTTGGCTGGTGTTTACATCATTCCCTGCAGCTGGGTTCTACCACTGGCGTTTTGAGTTTTATTTTAAATTGACGTAATAATTGTATGCGGTTATGGGGTACAATGTAATGTCTCGATACATATATATATGTAATGATCAATTCAGGGTAATCAGCGACATGTGCTAATTACCATTGGCTTTTAACTGGTATGGCAAAACAGAAGACTTCAGGCTTTACCAAGTGTGGGCCTGTGGGATTCCAACCCTGACTTAGGCTGGTTTTATCCACAGGTGAATGGCTATTTTTATACAGGCAAGAAGATATTTTTATGTAGGTAGGGCTGTAGTTGCCAGCCTTGGAAACCTGTCGGAATGGAGGCCGAAATATGGAAAGTTCTTTGGGGTAAAATCTTTTAGATGTACGTGGAGGCTGAATGAGTTTGTGCCGCTGTTTCTCAGCTCTGCCTGGTGGCCAGAACTTGCAAGGGAAGACAACAGCCGAGCTCCACGCACACTGCAAACACCAGTAGTTCTAGCATTAAGTGACTAGTACCTGTGCCAGGGAGGCAGCATTATTTTGGCTGTCTCAGAATCCATGTCCCCCTCAGGGACAAAAGAAAGAATATGGTTTTTTTTGTCATTATGTGGCTTGCTAAAGGCTCTGAAGGGTCACCTATGAAAAGTAGTATTGTATATTCAAAATAAACAAACAGAAAGTGCCATCTTTTTGGGTTGAGGTAGACAACTCAATAAAATTATTGCAAACCTAAGGGCTTATCCCTAGAAATCAGGGAATGAAGGAAGAACCCAAATGCTTTGAAGAATGTACTTCAGTTTGACAATGGTTTCAGGAGCAGTGGAAGACTGGAAGCAAAATAAAGAAGGCAAACTGTTTAAAAGCTGTAGCTTTTAATCAGTTTTTTCTTTTAAAAAGAAAGATTTTTCCTGAGGGAAAGTCCGACATCTTAGAAGACAGGCTAGATAGACATAAATTCTTTTAAAGCCAAAGATGTGCCTACCTCTGTCTGCTCCTTAAAAGGGAATCAGACGGGGAGGGAGAGGGAGAGCATCAGAATAAATAGCTAATGCATGTGAGGCCTAATACCTAGGTGATGGGTTGGTAGATGCAGCAAACCACCATGGCACATGTTAACCTATGTAACAAACCTGTATGTCCTGCACATGTATCCCGGAACTTTCTTTTTTTCTTAAGACAGTGTTTTACTCTGTTGCCCAGGGTGGAGTGCAGTGGCGTGATCTCAGCTCACTGCAACCTCCATCTCCCGGGTTCAAGCAATTCTCCCGCCCCAGCTTCCCAAGTAGCCAGGACCACAGGTGCGCACCACCACTCCTGGCCAATTTTTCGCATTTTTAGTAGAGACAGCGTTTTAACATGTTAGCCATGATGATCTCGATCTCCTGACCTCGTGATCCACCTGCTTCGGCCTCCCAAGGTGCTGGGATTAAAGGTGTGAGCCATCGCACCTGGCCGTTTCCCAGAACTTAAAATTAAAAAATAAAAAAGAAAAAAAGGGGGTGAATAAGAAAAGTGGAGAGATCTTTAATCTGTTACTGGATCAGAAAGGGTGACCTGGGCCCAGGGAAACCCAGCAGAAGACAGAAGGCAGGATTTCAAAGAACAACTTGTAATTACTCCTCTAGAGGGCGCAAACTTACTAAAAACTTTCAGTCCCTAGTAAGAGCCATGGGGGACTCACATCCTGATGACTGGGTCACTGTACAAAGTAGTTATGTATGTGGGCAGATGTGATATGAAAAGCCTGCGAAAAGCAGCATAAAATACTCAAAGAATTCCTAGGTGAGTTTTCAGGTGATAGAGCCAGCCTAGGGGGCATGCAGGTGTTTTCTATGACCTGAGGGACTTGCTTGAGAAACTTATGAGATCAGAACTCAAAGAAGACAAAGACAAGATGAGACATATTCCATGTGAACAGACAGGCCAATAATAGAGAAAGTTCACGTTTAGTTTCTATGCTGATCTGATGGGAGAATATTACCCAGGTGGGATTCTCCAATCTAGAGAAAGTTAATTTATTTGAAAAGCAGGCATCTCTGGCATATCAAGAACACAATTTTAGATGTCTCACCACGGAGAGTCCACCTGATGAAATCTAAAGAGATATCTTAGAAAATCAAATTGTTTTGGCTGTGAATCAAAGGAGGAGGGGTAGGCCCTCAAATTCAGTAAACAGTGCTGGTCCCATAGGTGTTAGACAAGGGAAGAAACCAAATTAAGGTGAAATTGTTAGAAATTCCTGGTCTTGCTAAAAGACTGCTACTGCAGAAAAAGATTACACAGAGAAATGCATCTTAGGTTTCAAACATTCAAAGTCTGAGGGAAGATAGTGTTTTAAGGAGAACATGGCAGAATAAATGGTTCTCAGCAGGCTCTCGAGACAACAGTGCTTTCAGTTCAGGAATTTTCTTCAGGCAGTCAGGTCTGGTGGCTTAGGTCTGTAACCCCAGCACTTTGGGAGGCCCAGGTGGGCGGATTGCCTAAGCTTTGGAGTTCAAGACCAGCCTCGGCAACATGGTGAAACCCCATCTCCACTAAAAAAATCCAAAAATGAGCCAGGTGGTGGCGTGCACCTGTAATCCCAGCTATTCAGGAGGCTGAGGCACAGGAATTAACTTGATTCTGGTTGGTGGAGCCGAGATCATGCCACTGCACTCCAACCTGGACAAGAGAGCCAGAGCCTGCCTCAAATAAAAATAAAATAAAATAAAATAATATTCTTCAGGCAGTTCTCCAGATGGAACAAATTTGTGAACTCAGTGAAAATCATTCCTCAATGCAGCATTGTGGTGCCAGAAACCTGGGCACTCAGGGAAAAAGGGAAGAGAGAAGTCTGGAACATTACCACTGAGGAAACTCTCAAAACTTGAGGCTGAGGTTGCCACCATTCCAAATGCCTAAATTTGCAAGACAGGAATGTGTCAATATCATGTCTTGTGATGGAAGACAGTACACCTAGGTAGAAACCTCCTCCTTAACATGGCAAACAGAGTGCCAAAATCAATCTCTTGATGGCAGCATTCTCTTTAATCAATCTAGGTTCACAGGTCATAGTCACTGGAGTGCAGGTGCAGACCAGGTGGCATCCTGGCAAGATGGAAACCAGGACTTTACTGATCATCATCTTTCACTTGCTACCACTGAAATCTCTGCTATGGATTTGGCAACACAAAATGTGGATTTGGGAAACACAAGGATGACTAACTTCTTTAGAGCCTGGGGTTAACTTTTCTAAATTTCATGGGTGTGTGCTGTGTTCTTATCTCTTGAAAAATGTAAAATTTTGTCCTCTACTGGATATGTGTCACTTCTGGAGCAGTGACACATATCCAGTAGAGGACAGTCCAAGCTTGCTCACAGTGTCAAGAATGTCTCTGAATAAGACTGAACAGATGAAATATTGAGATCAATTTTGAAATTTAAAAAATGTTAGCCCACAAAACCAAGAGAATTTTCTCTTCAACATCAGTTATTTTGAAATGTGACTTAAGTATTTTGTAGTTTAATTCTTTGGAACATGAAGTTTTAAACTTTAATTTCTCCCTCTGTAATTGAGATTTACATTCAAAAATAGAACTATTTATAGTATTATCGTTTCACTTCTGCAATAGATAGGCTGTCATTTCAGCTTGTTACAGAACCTCTGAAGTTGGACAATGTGATTATAGGTAATTGGGAATGGGAAATAGAATACAGATTGACTTTAGATGCAGAGTAGCTTTGGTATTAATTTCATAATTGTGTATTTCTGTCCTGGTTGTAGCTTTCAGAGGATAAACACAGCCAAGGGAGGATACCCAAAGCAGCAGTAGTGAGCTGTGGGGGAGTGGCCTCATGGAGTTGGAGGCAGTCCTGCCCTGACAGATGTTAATCTCCTCACACTCTAGGTGGCAGCCATACAGAGGGATAACCCTGAGTCTCAACGGCTGACCCCAGGGACATTGAGAACACACAAACCTGGGGAATGTTAAATCAGATTGATATCCCACTCCAGGTATTCGTATTTGGAGGTGTTCCATTAGACTAACACCTCTGGCTTCTGTCCTTCTTCACTCACTCCACTCAGGAGAGCAGGGGTCACTGACCCAGCTGGTGATGTGGGAGCAGGAAACAGGATATGAGTGACGGCCCTCTCTCCCTCATTCTGGGCTCTGTCTGCTCAAATCCATGCTAGCTGGGCTGGCAGTTCAGCTTAAATCCTCCACAGGGCACATTTCAGGCTTCTTAGGGTGGGGCTAGGGCTGGGGGGAGGGTTGAAGTGTTGGGATCACCAGTGGGTGGTTCATTCTGTCTCTTGAAAGATTAAATAATTTTGCTTGACATTGGGGTCTAAGTCATTCCCTTCAATACCTTTATCATAAGAAAGGTGACCATTTTAATCTCCAGCTACCTGATTCCTGCAACCACCTTTCAACTGGTTCGGAATTTTAAGCAGGGGAAAGAAGAGCATTTCTGGATCGGCCAAGTCCCTAACTCTTGGGCTCCATCAAGACTGGGGGAAATGTTTATCTTGAGTAGTTTGTCAGAATCAATACAGAATGTGAATAGAGCCTCCAAATTCCACCTGTCTGCTCACATTCTAGCTTCGTCACTTGCTAGCTGTGAATACTTAAGAAATATAAAAAAACAAAAACAAAAACAAAAAAACCTTTCAAAATAGCATTTGTAATATGAAAATAAGATAGTACTCCACTAAAGTTTTGATGAAACAAGATGAGACAATATAGACTATTCATGAAATCCACTTTTTCTGGCTCATGATTCCTTAGCATATGGGTAAGGCCCTGTGCTAAGCAACATAAACACAGTATCTTATTTGATCTTCATAAAAACTGCACAGAAACTTTTAATATTATTCAAACTTTATAAATGAAGGAATTAAAACCTAGAGAGAGAAAAACATTTGTCCAAAGTCACATATTGTATGACTAATAGAACAAACATGTAAATACCGATGGTCTGATTTCAGTCCATGCTCTTAAACAGCACAGGCTCCTGAGGTGTTGCTCACCACCTGTGGAGTTCTGCCCTGCAGACCCTGACTACAACGGATGTCTAAATGTGAAGGCTGAAAGGTTTGAGACTAACATATAATTTTTCCTAATATTTCTTTAACATTTTGCCAGCCACCCCGAGTGAATCTCAACAGTCTCCCCCAAAATAACGTCTGCCATTTATTGACTGTCTACTGCAGCACACATTAGGAGCTGTATCTCATATAATTTCCCCAATCCTAAGTAGGTTAAGAGCCCGGACTTTATAGTCAAACAGATGTGGTTTTGAATTCCAACTACAATTTTCTAGCCTAGTAGACCCGAAGAAGTTAATCTGAATGTTTATTTTTCATCTGTAAATCGGGATAACAATATCTGCAACTCACAGGGTGGCTGTAAGGATTAAATAAGAAAACGCTTAGTGTTTGACTCACTAGAAGCACTCAGTGAAATGTATTAATTCTTATTCTCATTTTAGAGATGAACATAGAATTGAACAAGTCGTGCAGCCAAGTTCAAATCCTGCTTGCCTCTCCTTTTCTGTTGCTTCCAGTAATTTCTGCTCTTTCTAGTGCTAATATATGTGATATATTAATATATCTGAAAGATAACATGGGGTAGAGCAGTGGGCTTCCAGTTGTATTCCATGGAGCCATTTAGGGCCTCTGGGGGTGGGATTGAAACAGGTAGAGGTAGGAGAGAAGTCCAAGTGCCCCATCCGTCCCCCACTGAGAACAGTTATGCCTGCATTTGTAATAGTGTTTGGTGACATTTTTATTTAATGAAAGTGTTCCTTGACAAAACAGAAACAAAGCCTCCTTGAGAGCCACAGCCTTGCAGTCAGGACGTCTTGGGTCAGGACTGCTTCATTATCTACTTGTGATCAGTTCTGCTTCACAATTCTGTGTCTCAGTTAACCCACACCAACAAAAAACATTATAAAATCGGACTATCTCCTGAAGGTATTTAGAGGATTAAATAATAAAACATACGTAATGTGCTTTTTGAAATATAAAAGCATGACACAAAAGGGAATGTGCCCTGAAACTAGACTATTAGGGTTTGAATTCTGTCTCCCTACTTACTGTGTGACTCTGGGAAAGTCATTCAACCTCTCTGTGCCTCTGTTCTATAAAGTGCAGACAACAGTACCATCCTCATCATTCTGTTGGACGACCTAAATGGCTTAAGTCCTTCCAAAAGAATGATGTTGGATGTGTTTGTTATATTTATTCTTAGTCTTAGATTTGACTGATCACATTAGCTCCGTCCATCACAATTCTTCCTGTGAAAAGCCTGCAAAACTGACCAGAAAGCATAGTCCTTTTATGAACCTCAGGTGTAAAAAACACACTAGGTAAATTCATTAACCCTGTCATGTGGTTTTCCACTGAATTGCCAGACAAATAGAATGAAAGATTTTTGGGGGGGATTGAGTAGGGGTAAGTGAGGAGTCCAGATTATCAAGGATTTGGCAAGTTTCATATTTCCTTTATACAATTAGCTTGAAAGTTGAGTCATAAAAATGTAAACTGAAATTATAGGTAGCTTTATAACCTCAACAGAAATGAATTTGAGCAATTCCATTAGTTTTATAGTTTCTAATTGTAAAAGCCATCAAAACAAATGTTTGTTCGCAAAGCAGCTTTAAAACAAGTCCTTGTGAATTTCAGTAAAAAGCCCAATTCTTTAAACTTCTCAATTTTTAAAGAAATCAGTTGTTGAGCCCAGCATTACAGAAAAAGCCTATTTTTTTGATTTTTATAATTCACAAAATTACATTTAGAGAGGACACATGGGGGATGTATTGAAAGAAAAACTTTCACGAGAGTCAACAATTACAAGTCCTTCTGACTCAAAGGTCACTCAAATTAAAAAAAAAATCCATTCAAGGAAATAAGGCAAAACACAAGAGCCAACAGAATAATGACTATATAACAAGCTGGGGAATTGTCCAAAGATCCTGGCAAAATTAGGTAAGAATTTGGCTGGCATTTGCCATTGCTACATGGGAAAACGGAGTTCCTTCCTTTCTTGAAATTGTGGTCCATCATCCAAAATGAACAAGTGACACCCTCTCACAGTGTTCACTTTCTTAACCAAAAGTCTCTAATATTATGATTTTTGGTGGACTGTTTTTCATTTTCTTTTTGAGAAAGCTTATATAATAAAATTGAACTTACACTTGTCCATAAAGATGACTGTCGTATGTCTTTTATTTCAATTCAGACATCAATATAGGAAAGGAGAATAATAGAACATTTAAAGTTTTCCAAATCAAGGTCACTCGTAATATTCTGTGAAGTGGCTGTTGGCAGGGAGCAGACACACACAGGAACCTAAGTAGAGGAGGGTGGGATATGGGTGGATGAAGGGCATAGAGAACCATGTAATATGTTCTTAATCGTAACCAAAATTAGGCTTAGAATTCTATTTTTTAATTATAAGAAGTTCTAATGTAAAATGTTTAATGATTAATTTTTAATTGACAAATAATAATTGTGTACAATTACAGGGCACGACATGCTGTTTTGCTACATGTTTCAATGTAGAATGATTAAATGAGGCTCATTAAAAAAAATCCATTACTTCACATCCTAGTTTTTGTGGTGAAACATTTTATAATGTTTTAAAGTTGTTTTAAGTTATTTAAACTTATATACTTTTATTCAAACTTATTTAAAATTATTAACTATTTTAAGTTATTTCATTTTGAAGAAGTCTTTTCTCCCGAACTTTTGTAACAACTTTGGTCTGACAGTGAAAATAATAAGAAAAAAATTATATGGACATTTGCAGGTCTTTATAAAACCTTATCAATAAATTTAATTTTTTAATTTTACTAAGCTAAACATTGGGTTATATTTTTGAAAAGAATTATCTTCTCTTTCATTGCAAAGAGAAGGAAGGGAGTGGGCACTTCTCCATTTGCTGCAATGCTGTGGGACTGCTCCATCTTTGCCCATCAAATCACATGGTGAGTGGGGTAGTCACTACTCTTGCATCTGCCCTTGAGTTTAGCCTATTTGGCACTGGCCTGTTACTGAGTCTGTCCTCAAGAAAGTGGTCAGCAAACAGTTAAAACTCTAAAAGCTGCCCTTGAGAACCCAAATTTGAGTATTTCTAAGAATTCTGCAATAAGAAAATGTTAAAATGTTTCAGAGGCTATATGGAATCATGACATCTCATATCACAAAATGTTCTTTGGAATTTGAGTAATTTTACATTCAGCCAATATGGTAGATATGTATTCCTAACACATGAGGCTTTATGATAGGTACTTGGGACAAAGGATAAAGATAAAAATTCCTCCTGAGAATTCACAATCTACTGTGGGAGAATAATAAGCTCATACAAAACTCTAATATAAGCATAGATAGAGGGCCATGTGACTGACATGAAAGCATGGACCAATATTTTAAAAAGTCACCATGTTTTAGGCTATTTGTGCACTAAACATTTTGCAAATATTAATACTGACAATAAACATGAAGTATTAATTTCAAATAGTATTATCAATAAAGATGAGGAAATGGAGGTTCAATGAGATTAAGGTTTGTAGGATCGGGATTGGCCTAGGTTTCTAGAAATGGCTAGAAACTTTTCATGTCAGCCTTTGAGAACAACAATATGTCTAGTATAACCATGTTCCACCTCCTACAGGCTGGAAGCATTCATTTTACTCTAGAGCCTCTGATAAAAAAGAGAGACTGTGTTCTTAACTATTAGCTCTGTTGCTTTCTCTGAGGCAGGAATTAATAAAAAATTCCAATGACTGATAATCATATAAAAATATTTCTAAATGCTATTGGTAGCAAAAAAATGTGAAATAAATATGATATCCCTTCTTTCAGCTATCTAATTTAATTTACAAATGTTTGAAATAGTGATGCTATTCAGAGCTGATGATATTGCTCTGAATATTGATGGGCATTTTCATTTTCTCTGGGTAGAAACACATATTGCAAAATCCTTCCAGGAAACAAGCAGAGAATCAAGATGGTTCACAAGTACTCATAATCTTTGACCTAGTAATTTTGCATTACTAGGTCTGTATTCATGTTAAATTCATTAATATTTATAAAAAACACTTGACAATGACCTACATATCTAAAAAAGGGAATGTTTAAATATATAACAGATCATTCACTTGCTAAAATATCATACACTTATTATAATCATGATTTCAAAGCATATTATTGGAAAATACTTTATGACAAAATACTGGAAACAAATTCTCTAAAGACACAGTATAATGCAAAGGTTTAAGAGTGAATTCTAAAGTAAGACTTCCTAAGTTTATACTTCACCTATGTGACTGCTTACTTGGCAACCTTGGGCAAGTAAGTCACTGAATCTTTCTATGTGTCAGTCTCGTCATCAGAAAAAGATGGGTTACAACAATAATGCCTATGGCAGAAGATTCTTAATGAAATTAAATAGAAACCTACAGATAAGCAGTTAGCACAGGGCCTGGGATATTTAAAATATTAGTTAAAATATTAATGGCAATAAGTGATGAATGATGAGATTATAGGTAATTGCTATATACTCTTTATAATCATTTGCACATCCAAGTTCTTTTCAATAAGCATTAATTTTACACGGGGCATGACTATAAAAATTGCAAAGTTGGTTATATCAGGTTTGGGAGTCAGGGTTATGTTAGTTTAAAAAACGAGTAAGGTAAGTTTTACACCTTTGCTTATCTCCACAGTGGAACAATTTATTTGGCATGGGAATACCTTCTTTGAAAGCACAGAAGATTATACAGGTAGAACCATCTTGCCCATGCTTTGGAAGCGAAAGGAAGCTCATTTTGGAAGTTATGCGGTGATAAATTTTGTTACAACTTTGTTACCAGTTTATCCAGATTTTCTTGAAGCTACTTTAGTAATTAACACATCTCAGAAAAGCATTCATATCATTCAGTGTAGAAACTCTCTCAGCATAAGTTTTACATAGTATTTTCTCATAATTTGAAAAGTTTTCTTGTAATGTCTATAAAATACTATATATGTAATTTAGATGCATGCAGTCAGTGCTATGTATTAGTATTGTTGCTGTTATTATTTCTTATTTCTATATCTGTGGCTAAATAACTTTTATTCCTAATTTGCCTTTGCTATATATTTCTATTTCATTAGATTCATCAAAACTTTGTTTTTGCTAGTAAAAATCATTTGTCCAGACTTTTCGTCCACTTATTTTTGCATTTGACCTTAGTATTTTCCTGTCTTCCCTGAAAATACCTGTAATTCTAGGATTAAATTTCCATTCTCTGTCATCTTATTCCTTTTTCCATATCTTTCTGCATATCAAGAAACCATCTCATGTTTATTCTCTGTATCATTGACTTGATTTTTATTGTGTTAGTTCTATCCTTTGTCTTCCCTGCAATCCATCTGTATTAGTCTGTTTTTCATTGCTATAAATGAATACCCAAGGCTGGGTAATTTATAAAGAGGGCTTTTTTTTTTTTTTTTTTTTTTTTTTTTTTTTTTTTTTTTTTTTGGCTCCTTGTTCTGTAGGCTGTACAAGAAGCATGTCACCAGCATCTGCTTCCGGTTAGGACCTCAGGAAGCTTTTACTCATGGTGGAAGACAAAAGGGGAGCGGGTGTGTCATATGGCTAGAGAGGGAGCAAGACAGAAGGAGGAGGTGCCAGGCTCTTTAAACCAGCTCTTGCATGAACTAATAGGGCAAGAACTCACTGATTACTATGGGGAAAGCACCAAGCCATTTATGAGGGATCCACCCCCATGACCCAAACACCTCCCATTGGGCCCCATCTCCAGTATTGGGGATCACATTTCAACATGATTTGGAGGGGACAGCAACCAAACTGTATCACCACCCATCCCTACCATTTAGCTGTCTCCGCACATTGGTCTATTCTCTCCACAAAGTTTTCAGTCTCGAGTTTTCTGCATGCTACCGAGATATCAAAATGTTTTCTAAAGTTTTTTGTTTCCTATAGCAAACTATTTTCAGATACATTATCTTTTAGTTCACCTTTCTTCATCTGTAAAACATTTTCTAAGTTTTAGAAATCCAAACTCGATGTTTGTAGTATACCAGATGTCTGGTTGCCCTTTTGTCCTGATCTCTGACCATTTAGGTGTTGGTCAGCTCTTCCCCATCTGTTGCTGGAGAACAAATTGATGCCCTTTCTCCTAATTCAGAAACCAGTGTCTAATAGATATTTAGTAGATTGAATTGGGTCTTCCGCCCATCACTGTTGCTAATTCTCTAAACATCTCCAGTGATGAGGCATATGAACATTTAGAATTCCCATAATGCAGTGCTATTAAGGTATTACAAACCAGTAATGGGTAATCAGTAATACCCAAGCCAAGTTACAGTAAGGTACTAAACCTGTATTATATTCCTTGTTTATGGTAACCCACAGCCCTTGAATTTGTACTGACTGAGCTTTGACAACCCTTTTAGAAAGCTGTGTATATACAGCAATGAACAGCTGCCTGGTGTACTTCTTGATACTGGATATTTAGGCAAACGGTAGGTAATGGTAACAAGGTTAGATTGAAGCAACTCTTATCAAGTCAGAAGGAAAATATTTACAGAGAGAGTAGTTATGACCATGAACCTCACAATCAGTCTGCCGAGTGCCTGTTTCCTTACCTGCAAAATGAAAGTAATATTAGCACCTACCTCATTAGTGCTGTTGTGAGGTTACATGAATTCCTATATGCAAAATGCAGAATAGCACCTGGCACATGCACAATGCAAAGTAAATGTCTGCTATTATTGTCCACAATTTGTGAATCTTATTTTAACTCTATATACCTTAAAAATAGCTGAGTTTCCTGCTTGATTTAGTCTTGATTTTAGCATTGTGAATTTTCTTTGCATTGTATCTTCACAGTTCAATATAAAGCCAGGAAAAGCAATACTTCATAGGACAGTCAGAGGGCATTCACAATACAAGTTTGTATCCTTTAATTCACTTTCTTCTCAAGGATTAGAGAGATAACAGCTTTTACAGGAGACTAAGAAAGATGAACTAATAATTCCTAAAAATGAACAAAGCTTTCTATGCTGCACAGCACACTGGCATGTAGGTGTGACTTAAGATAGGTGGCCCTAGGTCTGGGAACTAAAGGGAAAGAATGACAAACATGGATTGGAAATGGGGGAAGGATGGAAGTCAGGAATGCTATCCCTTGACTTTGAGATACATAAAAAAAATCATATTAAAATGTTGAGTTACTAGTAGATGCCAATATTCCAAATGGAATTTGAGACCCATTGATTGGTCCAGATAACTTTGTAGGCTAAAATGAACATATCTGCACTCAGAGAAAACAACAGCTGAGTGATAACAAATTGAAAAACAACAGTATAGAGTGATTAATATGTAAATTCTAGCACCAGACTACCTGGGTTCATGAGTTACAGTGCTCCTTACTATATTAGCTGCGTGTCCCAGCAAGAAACAGAAATCATTTTCTTCAGTTATTACCACATTTGTACCATGGTTATAACAACAGAAACTTTCTCATAAATTACTAGGAAGGGTAAATCACTGAATCCACATAAAGTACTCAGACTACAGCTTAAGAATTCCATTTATGTTTTATATATTTATATAGATCCTGAACTCACCAAGTATAAGGTGTCAGCCATTCAAGAAATTTAAGTGTGTTTAGTTTTAGTATAGCATTGAGGAAGAGACAAGTAAAATGAGATACAAATAGAAAGCTACTTAAATGTACAATAATTATTCAGACAAAACTTAATTTCATCTAACAATGACTTAAAGATTCCATCATAGCATGTTTTCAATATACTATATAAAAATGATACTAATTGCCTTAAATACACCATATTTCAAGAAACAGGAATGACTTCTTGATCTAAAATTCATTTGCATTCCCCTTTTCATACTTTAGAAGTGTTTATACCATGAATACAGCTCTGCTTCACTCTAGAAAAAAATTGTTAAAACATAAAAAGTTTGCCATTGTAAAGTTTATTTCTTTGCTTTAGAAAACTTTTAGGGAAAAGCTGTTCTGCACTGTAGGGCAAAATGAGAGCCTGGTTACATATTTTAACATTTTCTCCAGGGGAATAAAAAAAGTAGAAGACATTAGCTCAGTCCATTGGTCTGTGATATGGAAAAAGAGAATTGGGTGAGACACTTGGTTCCCTCAGGTAAACAAGAGTCAACTGTGTCAGCAATAATTATTGATTACACATGGTAAAGTAAGAAAAACGAAGCCTCTTGCCTAAATTTCCTGAGAAACTTCAACAGATTTAATTAAAATAAGAGCAAAGTCATTTCATATCATTGCTAAAAATTAACAGGCACAGCTTTGTTTTTTGAATTTACTAACTAAACTCTTTTAATAGTTTTAGCCATCTAGTAAAAGCAAACTAGAAAACTGGTATGATTAGTACGAAAGATGTACTTATTGCTTAACATATTGAGCTTCTGGCTGGGCTTGGTGGCTCATGCCTGTAATCCTAGCACTCTGGGAGGCCAAGACAGGTGGATCACCTGAGGTCAGCAGTTAGAGACAAGCCTGGCCAGCATGATGAAACCCTGTGTTTGTTAAAAATACAAAATTAGCCAGGCATGGTGGAGCACACCTGTAATCCCAGCTACTCAGGAGGTGGAGGCAGGAGAATCCCTTGAGCTCCAGAGGCGGAGGTTGCAGTGAGCTGAGATAGCACCACTGCACTCCAGCCTGGGCGACAGACTGAGACTCCGTTTCAAAAAAGAAAAAAGAAAAAGAAAAAGAAAAAGAAATTGACCTTTTTCGGCAAACAGTTTGCCTTCTCTAAGTTTAACCTGGTTTCTTCCAGATTGGTTTAATGTGTGGGTGTATGTAAGCAAGTGTGGTGGTCTGTGTGGGGGTACCAAGCCCCTAGATGTACTTACACTGTGTAAGTTTCCACATTAAAGACAGATTAAAAAGCAAACACAAACCAAATTTAGTTTGTAGGCTTGTTCTTTTCACATAAGCAACAAAATGAAGCATAAAGCTAGTATTCATATTTTATCATCAACCTTTAGCCTCATCACTCCTCTTGTCTTCAAGAAATGAGGTACAGCAGTAGATATGACAACTAATCTAGATTCTTCAAAAGCAGATCTCATCTGATATGTTTTAGAGAAAGTTGAGTCCAGTACTTCTCTGAGACTGCTATAGGCAATTAAGATACAATTGCTTCCCTGCTGTTGGTTAATCAGGGTCACCTCCATATTTATAACTGATTCAAGCTGAAGACCAATTAATATCCATTTTCATAGGAACATTATTCAAACCTTCTTTCAAATGCTTCTTCCAAGGCTCAGCAAAAATCCACAAACATGCTTCCATTTTGGGGCAAGCAAATAATTTTACTATTAAGGGAAAGTACTGCGGTCAATCCATTTGCAGAAAGGGATGCACTTTAAGTTATATACGATATTGCTGGTGGTATATAAATATTCTGGTCCAGAAATATTAAGTATGAGTTTGAAAATCCTTAAATATTCATTACTAAAAATACATATTTTTGTATAACAATAGGCCAGTGTAAATGCTGAACTAAGCAGAAATAAGCAGAGATTCTCTATTCTCAAGTCAAAATTTTAACAGTTAAAACTATTATTTCTTCCATAATCTGAGATCTCATGTGTAATTAAGATAAAAATAATATATTTAAGTTGCTTCAAACTATTCAGTTCAGATCTGCAGAATGGCTGTGCAGGTAGTTTCACAATTGTGGCAAAACTGCAAAGGAGTGAGGAGCAATAATAATCCTACAATTCCATCTGCATATCCAGCACAGATGCTAAAGAACAGAACAAAAATGAATGAGGACGCTCTTGATACTTTGGGGGCTGCTACATACCGCTGATAATACAGAAAGGGCCATCAGATGGAGGAGTTCCACAAGGCCATCCCATATCTGCATGTATTTCTAAACTGGGAGGAGAATACCTACTTTCACCGCCCACTTTCAGCACATGCTGTGCAGATTTCCAAGCAGGGAAGATAATCTCTGACCTCCACTCTCAGCATTTTCTGTGCACATTTGCAAGCTTGGAAGAGAATGCCTATTTTGAGCCCCCAGCTTTTGCATATTCTTTGTATTTGACCTATGACATCACACATTTAGAAAATTACTCCTTCCTTGATTGTTTAAAAAAGGAGAGTGTAAACCAATACAGGAAGTGTTCATTGAATTTTTATGGTCCACACTGATTTTATGATTCAACTTGTTCCTTATTCACTCTTGGTTATCAATTTTACTCTCCTCCCATACCACCCAAGATGGAAAAGAAGTATACAAAATCCTCATGTAAGCCAAATACCACATGTTCTCACTTATAAGTAAGCGCTAAATAATATATACACATGGACATAGAGGCAGGGAAGGGTGGGAGAAGGGTGAGGGATGAGAAATTATTTCATCAGTACAACGTACACTATTCAGGTGATGGTTACATTAAAAGCCCATACTACACCATTAGACTATATATATCCATGTATCAAAAACTGCACTTATATACCTTAAATTTATTTCTTAAAAACACACATATTGTGAGAAACAGAAAATATTAATCACTCTTTCTGGTTAATATAGTTTTTTTTCATCAAATAATTACCTTTCATAAATTTTGGATCATAGGTTTCTCCACAACATGTGTTTCAGTCAGTATATTTAAGTATCTACAATGGTGTAATGGAAGGAAGAGCTAATACCCTGGATATCAGCATAATCACCTTAGACTCATCATTCTCCCTCAGCCCCCACTGAAACAGTAAACAACTTCTTACCAATTCTGTCTCTGAAATACCTCTAATCTATGCCCACCTCTCTATTTCACCTCGTTAGCCCATCAGGGTATCTTCACTTGGATCATGACATTAGCTGGGTTGCTAGTTAGGTCTCTTGTCTCTAGCCTCTTGAACTCATTGCCTTTTGTTACAAATCTCAACACGATGTCCTCCTCACTGCTAACCAGCTTATGCTGAAATTTAATTTACAAGATCTGGCCTCAAATTACATTTCTTGCCTCATGTTCTACAATGCCCTGTCACTAACCCTATATTCTACCTTCATTCAGGAACTGCTGGGCTCTGAACAATCAAGGTACCTTCATCTCCCCTGCCCTAGATTTAGGGATGGAAAGCTCTTAGTCCTATCATTTCTTCAGGAGGTCTTTTGTGACACACAGAATCAGAACAAATCAGTTTCTCCATGTGGCTTCCATAACACCTAACTAATATTATCTCACTCAAACAGTATCATAATCTAACTGTACACACACCTCTGCCTTTTTAAGTGGGTGCTAAGAGGACGGGGTAGCATATGACTTACCATTAGCTCAGAAGAAATAGCACAGTCTTACATATGATAGGCACTTTAAAAATTTGCTTGTGTTTTACTGGACAACAATGTAAAATATGCATTTCTAGAAGTATATTGAGACTTTAGGTTGATTGGATATAGCAGATCTAGACCTTGCATTATAATTAGATGCTGGGTAAATGCAAGGGGAGAAAAATTAAGAAGTCTTTGTTGTTTTTACAATTTGCATTTATGGCATTTTCAAGCACAGGTTTTGGCAGCTTAGAGTTTCTCAGTCCAGGGAAATCAGATGAAAAGGTCCAAGTTTTGGCTGAAGCAATCTCAATAAAGCCTTCGGCGACACGGCTTCCTTCCCTACCAGAGAGAAGTATATCACACACTAGGCTAGTGATTATGTTATCTGAGTCAATGAACTGTATGTGAGAAAATGCCACTAAGAAAACTGGAACAGGATATAGTAGTTCAACCCCTGTGCATCTGTAGATAAAGAACAGACAGGAAGAAAAGGACGTGGGTTCTAGACTTCATTATACCTTCCAATTAAACCATTTAGCATCTGTTAGTAGGAAGAATGTTGGCTTTGGAATTAAAGAGACTTAGACTGAAATCCTGGCTCTTATTTCTTACTAGTTAGACATCAAGTAAATTGCGGAAATCACCTGTCACAGCATTTTCACTGAAAGAAATGGAAAAATAACTGCCCCATGGGCTGATATAAGAGGAAAAAAGCTCAACATAGTACCTATTGTATTTTAGGCATTCAGAAAATAAAAATTCCCTTCACGTCTTTGGGTTTCAGTTTTACCTGTGTATAATCAAGATTTATTTAGTTACTAAATAATCTTAAGGCTCTTTCCAGCTCTAAAATAGTATCATTCATTTATCCTTAGATGAACAAATAGCACTGAGAATTTGTAGAAGTGTTTTAAAAGCTGTTATACTCTGATGAATATTGCCTTTTCCTTCTAATTGCCTTGGGTTTAATTCTCCCTTTTTTTTCTATCCTTTTTTTCAGATGGACACTTAAATCATTAATTTTCAAATTCTCATCTTTTATAATTATATGAATTTCAAATTATGGATTTCTATTTTTTAAGTATTTAGAATATTTGAAATTTGTATAATTAGTCAAATCTACAAGTTTTGATACGGTTTTCATATTAGTGCGGTTCAAAATATTTTTAGATTTCCCTTGTGATTTTTCTACTTTGACCCATAGTTTATTTAGAACGGTGTTAACTTTCACATATTTGGACATGTTTAGTCATTTTTCAGTTATTTTTTCATTTTTAATTCCACTGAGGTCAGAGCACAAGTTTAGTATGACTTCAACTCTTTGAAGTTTGTTGAGACTATATGGATGGATTATCCTTTGTACTTTTAGCCAATGTTCTATGTAATTGAAAAAAGGTATATTCTGCAGTTATCAAATGTGGCATTCTATGAATGTTAATTAGGTCATATTATAAATCATGTAATTAAAATCTACATACTTACGGATTTGCTTCCTACTTCTCTTAGATATGGAAAGACATTTGTAAGTATCTCCAATTATGACTGTAGATTTGTCTATTTCTCCTTTTAGTCAAGATATTTATATTTTGGAGCCACATTATTAGGTGCATACAAATACAGAACTATTACATTTTCTGTCAAATTTTTTCATTATGAAATATCTTACTTTATCTTCTTAACTCAAAGCCTACTATATGAAATTGATGTAATTTTCTTTTGGTTAGTCTTTCTATAGCATATCTATATCTATAGTTTTATCATTTTACTCTTAACCAATTTATGCTGTTTCCTTCAAAGGGAACTCTTGCAAACAGCATACAGTTGAACCTGTATTTAACTGAATGGTTTAGATTACTTACAGTGAATAAAATAGTTGGGTTTAAGCCAGCATCTTTCTACTTGTTCCATCTATTCTTTAGACTTCCTTTTAAAATTAGTCATATTTTCTTGACTCTTTGCATGTCTTGTAATTTTCACTGTATTCTGAACTTCATATTTAAAAGAATGGTTAATAGGGATCCCTTTCCTATGTTAGACTCATAGGGCAATGAGAGGCTTATCATCACATTCCCATTCGTAACTGAACTGGGCTGGGGCTAGGTTGGAGTTTTAGATTCAGCTTACTTTGAATTGAATTAAAATGCCTCAAAGGCAACACCTGTTACATGTTTGTGCTACTTTTTCTCCTGTACACCAAGATATTATTGGAGACTTTATTCTGCCTTTCCATTGCAGCTTCCTAACCTCCCACGTTGCCTGATGCTCAGCAAATACCTTATGGAGAAAACACACATGATTTTGGGGTTCCGCTATCTATAAAGTCAGCTTACCAATAACTGACTTGTTTCTTTCTGGAAATTGAGTGTGTCTAATCACCTTTGTCTCCACAGCCCTACTATTTTTTTAAAAATATGATGTTTATATTTTGCCTTTTAAAAAAGTTGTTGCTGGCCTACTTAGAAGTCCTCTGGACTACAGCTATAAAAGTGAACATTCTTCTTTACCAATTAAATTATAAAGAGACTGAGTACTCTCCCATTCACTTTTTCTCCATAATTCTTTTTATCATATAAAAATACGATATTTTACATCAACTAAACTTAAGCTATGGAAATAGCTTATATATTAGTAAAAGTTTACTGTAGAAATACTTAATATATTAGCAATAATTAATTCAGTGGCCCTCTTGGCTTTTACCAATTAAATATTATTGAGAAGAAAGCTAGTTTTCAATGTTTGTCCATTCTAAAACTCTTTTAGTGATATCAAGAATTTCAGAGATATGATAACTAGTTGATTTCAACTGGATGAACATTTTTATAAGTAAAGAAATCTTTGTTTCACTGGACTATATGAGAAAAATACCAGGAAAATCTGAGGATTTAGATTTTTATTTAAATTAAATTTGTAAGAAAAATCTTTTTAAAACAGATTGTTTAGTTTAGGTGACTTTCCAGTTCAAATTGATGAGTATTTTCCCACTTAAAAATACATTTTGGGCCAGGCGCAGTGGCTCACGCCTGAAATCCCAGCACTTTGGGAGGCTGAGGCAGGTGGATCATGAGGTCAGGAGATTGAGACCATCCTGGCCAACATGGTGAAACCCTGTCTCTACTAAAATTCAAAAAATTAGCTGGGTGTGGTGGCACACTCCTGTAGTCACAGCTACTCAGGAGGCTGAGGCAGGAGAATTGGTTGAACCCAGGAGGTGGAGGTTGCAGTGAGCCAAGATCAGGCCACTGTACTGCAGCCTGGTGACAGAGTGAGACTCTGTCTCAAAAATAAAATAAAATAAAATAAAATACATTTTGGTTAGTAGAACTGTACTTATAAAGGTTAGAACTAAATGATACAACCCCTATCCCCTGCACTTTAGTTAAAATACAAATGAAAATTAAGTACTTATTTTAATTTTTCATCTGTGTATTTTGTTTTGTATACCTAAAATGATAAAGCAAACATATTAGAATATGGATAAATGTGAAATATTTTCCAAAGCTAAGTGGTTTAAAAAATACTGTAATTCTTTTAAATTATTTAAGAAATCTTACTATGTAGTTTTCTTTTACTGAAAATTATTTAAAGAAACTAAACTATAAGGAGACAAAATTTAACTTCAAATAGAGTGGTGAGAAGGTAATAAGGAACTCACCTATATGCTATAAGTTTGAGTAGTGTCACTCAGTGACATACAAATTAGAATGTCAGTCTGTCAGTTACAGCTAAAAAGTTTGTCTTGTCTTTACTCTTCTGCCTAGTGAAAAAATAAACTTGCTGAATAACAACAGATTTCACAGTTCAATCCCTTAAGTTGTCATATTTTCAGTTTAAAATATGGCCCAGTTCAAAATGTAGCTATCTGGGCTTCTTTCTTCTCCCTTTGTGCATACTGGACTTAGAGTCCCCTGCCAGGAGCTGCCTGTGGTGGGTATGAGCATGACCTGTTCTCTGCTCCCCGCTAGCTGTGCCACTGATGTGTGTGTGTGTGTGTGTGTGTGTGTGTGTGTGTGTGTGTGTAAAATGTAGGTAGAAGTCTGCTTTGACATCTGCTTACACTCAAGCAACAATGATAATATGCCTGTTCTTTTGGTCTCTGCTGCTTCTTTACCCAATGCTGACAGATTGTGTTTGCTTATATGTGTGTGATCTCATAGCCCCGTTGAGGATGCTATAAGGGTGTTGGCTCACTGAGAGCTCAGATAGTTGACAAAGCATACTTCAGGCAAGATTCCTTTTGTCCTGATTCTAAGACATGGAACACCCCTCTAAACGCAAAGTTATGGAAGAACCTCTTACTGGTAATTGGTGCTCCTCTCATTGCACGCATGGTATCAGGCTTGGCTGTCCTAGGGTTGCCTGCCAATGCTTCTCCCACAGCAAATTTCCACCTCATTCACACTATGAGTTGAGGAACCTTAGTGAGATGCTATGAGCATCCCCCCAGGGATGGCACACGCGTGGTGGGGTGGGGACACATTCTTTAATACTGTAACTAAGCTTTTCAAACTCTACTTGCTCAAGAGAGCAGAGCATAAGCTGTCTTCTTTTTTATATATAATTTCAAATTTTATTTTAGATTCAGGGCATACATGTGCTGGTTTGTTACCTGGGTGTATTACGTGTTGCTGAGATTCGAGATACAATTGATCCCATCATTCAGGTGCTCAGCATTGTACCTAACAGTTTTTCAACCCTTTCCCCCTCCCTCATTCCCTGTGCCACTGATGGCAGCATGTATGTGTGTGGCTGAGTAGTCCCCAGTTTCTATTGTTACCATCTTTATGTCCATGAGTACCCAATTTTTGGTTCCCACTTATAAGTGAGAACATGTGGTATTTGGTTTTCTTGTAGATGTGAAACAAGGTAACAGGGAAATCAGGGCAGGCAAATGATAATCTGATTGCAAGTCTGAGGAGGCCCAGGGTTTAGCAGTAGACTGTACTATCCTTCAGGAGAGTTCTAGACCGGCACTTTTACCTAGAACCAGTGCGGTGTTTAATGTTTGCACAAATTTCCTTCTTAAAATTCAACTGGTACTGTAGCATAAGAAAAGTTTTTATTCATATGTTGGAAGATTATCAGAAAAATACCAAATTATTTTATAAAAGAAAATATTTCTTATTTATATGTGTGTGATCTCATAGCCCCATTGAGATCACATTGGTTTTCTGTTCCTGATTTAATTCACTCAGAAAAATGGCCTCCAGTTTCACTCACATTGCTACAAAGAATATAATTTCATTCTTCCCTATGGATGTGTAGTATTCCATGGTGTTTATGTACCACATTTTCTTTATCCAATCCACTAGACATGGACACCTAGGTTGATTCTGTCTTTGCTATTGTGCTGTGATGAACATGTGAAGTGCATGTGTCTTTTTGGTAGAAAGACTTATTTTATTTTTGATATATACCCAGTCATGGAATTTCTGGTTTGAATGGTAGTTCTAAGTTCTTTCAGAAATCTCCAAACTGCTTTTCACACAGTGGCTGAACTAATTTACATTTCCATCAACAGTATATAATCATTCCTTTTTCCCTACAGCCTCATCAGCATCTGTTGTTGTTTGAGTTTTTAATAGTCATCCTGACTAGTGTGAGATGGTGTCTCATTTTGCTTTTAATTTACATTCCTCTGATGATTAGTGTTGATGCGCATTTTTTTCATCCATTTGTGGGCCACTTGTATGTCTTCCTTTGAGAAGTGCCTGTTCATATATTTTGCCCATTTTTTAATGAGCTTGTTTTTTTTTTTTTTTTTGCTCATTCATTGTTTAAGTTCCTTACAGATTCCAAATGCTAGACATTAGTCAGATGTATAGTTTTTGAACATTTTCTCCCATTCTGTATGTTGCTGGTTCACTCTGTTGATAATTTCTTTTGCTGTGCAGAAGCTCTTTAGTTTTATTAGGTACTACTTGACACTCTGTTGATAATTTCTTTTGCTGTGCAGAAGCTCTTTAGTTTTATTAGGTACTACTTGTTAATTTTTTTTTGTTGCAGTTGTTTTTGAGGACTTAATAATAAATTATTTCCCAAGGCGGATGTCCAGAATGATATTTCCTAGGTTTTCTTCTGGGATTCTTATAGTTTGAGGTCTTACATTTAAATCTTTAATCGATCTTGATTTAATTTTTATATATAGTGAAGAATAGGGGTGCAATTTCATTCTTCTCCATATGGCTAGTCAGCTATCCCAATATAATTTATTGAATAGAATATCTTTCCCCATTGCTTATTTGTGTCAACTTTGTTGAAGATTAGATGACTGTAGATGTGCAGGTTCATTTCTGGGTTCTCTATTTTGTTCCATTAGTCTATGTGTCTGTTTTTGTACCAGTACTATGCTGTTTGAGTTACTGTAGCCTAATAGCATAGTTTGAAGTTGGGTAATGTGATGCCTTCAGCTTTGTTCTTTTTGGTTAGCATTGCTTTGGCTATTCACACTATTTTTTGATTCCATATAAATTTTAGGATAGGTTTTTCTAGTTCTGTGAAAAATGACATTGGCAATTTGATACAAATCTATATATTGCTTTGGATGCATGGACGTTTTAATGAATTGATTCTTCCAATCCAGAAGCATGGATTGTTTTCCCATTTGTTTACATCAGGCATCCCCAAACTTTTTACACAGGGGGCCAGTTCACTGTCCCTCAGACCGTTGGAGGGCTGCCATATACTGTACTCCTCTCACTGACCACCAATGAAAGAGATACCCCTTCCTGAAGTGCAGAAGGGAGGCTGGATAAATGGCCTCAGGGGGCCGCATGCAGCCTGCGGGCCATAGTTTGGGGATGCCTGGTTTATATCATCTGTGATTTCTTTTGGCAGTGTTTTGTAGTTCTTCTTGTAGAGCTCTTTTGCTTCCTTGGTGAGATGTGTTTCTAGGTATTTGAATTTTTTGTGGCTATTGTAAATAGTATTGCATTCTTGATTTATTTGGCTTTCAGCTTAAATGTTATGGATGTATAGAAATGTTACTAATTTTTCTACATAGATTTTGTATCCAGAAACTCTACTGAAGTTGTTTATCAGTTGTGGGAACCCTTTGGAAGAGTCTTTATGATATTCTAGGTATAGAATCACATCATACATGAAGAGAGACAGTTTTACTTCTTCTTTTCCTGTTGGATGCCTGTATATATATTTTATTGCATTTTAGGTTCTGGGGTACATGTAAAGAACAATGTGGTTTGCTACCTCCATCCTCATAACCTATATCTGGCATTTCTCCCCATGTTATCCCTCCCCAACTCCATACCCCCCAGTGTCCCTCCCCTAGTCCTCCCTCACAGACTTCAGTGTGTGATGCTCCCCTCCTTGTGTCCATGTGTTCTCATCGTTCAACACTCGCCTATGAGTGAGAAAATTTAGTGTTTGATTTTCTGTTCCTGTGTCAGTTTGCTGAGAATGATGGTTTTCAGGTTCATCCATGCCCCTACAAAGAACATTAACTCATCATTTTTTATGGCTGCGTAGTATTCCATGGTGTATATGTACCACATTTTCTTTGTCCAGTCTATCATTGATGGGCATTTGGGTTGGTTCCAGGACTTTGCTCTTGTACACAGGGCTACATTTTGTGTCTCTATCTCCTTCAGTTCTGCTCTGATCTTAGTTATTTCTTGTCTTCTGTTAGCTTTTGAGTTTTTTTGATCTTGCTCCTCTAGCTCTTCCAATTTTGATGATAGGGTGTCAATTTTAGATCGTTCCTTACTTGTCATGTGGGCATTTATTGCTATAAATTTCCCTCTAGACACTGCTTTAAATGTGTCTTAGAGATTCTGGTACATTGTGTCTTCATTCTCATTGGTTTCAAAGAACATTTTTATTTCTGCCTTCATGTCATTGTTCATCCAGTCAACATTCAAGAGCCAGTTGTTCAGTTTTCATGAAGTTGTGTGGTTCTGAGTTAGTTTCTGAATTCTGAGTTCTAATCTGATTGCACTGTGGTCTGACAGACTGTTTGTTATGATTTCCATTCTTTTGCATTTGCTGAGGATTGATTTACTTCCAGTTATGTAGTCAATTTTAGAGTAGGTGTGATGCAGTGCTGAGAAGAATGTATATTCTTGTGGATTTGGGGTGGAGAGTTCTGTAAATGTCTATTAAGTTTGCTTGGTACAGGTCTGAGTTCAAGTCCTGAATATTCTTGTTAATTTTCTGTCTCACTAATCTGTCTAATGTTGACAGTGGAGTGTTAAAGTTTCATATTTCTTGGAGGCTTTGTTCATTTCTTTTTACTCTTTTTTTCTCTAATCTTGATTTCTCGTTTTATTTCATTGAGTTGATCTTTAACCTCCGATATCCTTTCTTCTGCTTGGTCGATTTGGCTATTGAAACTTGTGTATGCTTCACGAAGTTCTCGTGTTGTGTTTTTAGGCTCCATTAATTCATTTATATTCCTCTCTAAGCTGTTTATTCTGGTTAGTATTTCATCAAATCTTTCTTTCAAGGTTCTTAGTTTCTTTGCATTGGGTTAGAACATGATGTTTTAGCTCAGAGAAGTTTGTTATTACCCACCTTCTGAAGCTTGTTTCTGTCAATTCATCAGACTCATTCTCCATCCAGCCTTGTTCCCTTGCTGGTGAGGAGTTGTGATCCTTTGGAGAAGGAGAGGCATTCTGGTTTTGGGTGTTTTCATCCTTTTTCTGCTGGTTTATTCCCATCTTTGTGGATTTATCTACCTGTGGTCTTTGTGGTTGGTGACTTTTCAGATGGGGTCTCTGAGTGGACATCCTTTTTATTGCTGATGAAGTTATTTCTTTCTGCTTTTTAGTTTTCCTTCTAACAGTCAGGCCCCCCTGCTGTAGGACTGCTGGAGGTCCACTCCAGACCCTGCTTACCTGGGGATCACTTGCAGTGGCTGCAGAACACTAAGGGTTGCTGCCAGTTTATTCTTCTGTTATCTTTGTTCCAGAAGGATACCTGCCAGATGTCAGCCTCAGCTCTCCTTTATGAAGTATCTCTTTGGTTACATGGGGGTTGGGGGAGCTGCTTGAGGAAACAGTCTGTCTCTTCTAGGAGCTCAAGTGCTGAGCTGTTGAATCAGCCTTGCATCCCAGAAATTAAACCTACTTGATCATGGTGAATTAACTTTTTAAGTACTTCTGGATCTGGTTTGCTAGTATTTTGTTCAGAATTTCTGCATCTACATTCACCAGGAATATTTGCCTGTAGTTTTCTTTTTTTTCCACTGTGTCTTGGCCAGGTTTTGTCTTTTATCAGGTATTGGGGTGATGCTGGTTTTTAAGAATGAGTTTGGGAGCAGTCCATTCTCCTTAAGTTTTTGGAATAGTTTCACCATAATAGGTATCAGCTCTGCTGTGTACATCTGGTGGAATTTGTCGTGAATGTATCGGGTTCTGGGCTTTTTTTTTTTGGTTGGTAGGTTTATTAATGAGTCAGTTTTGTATCTCAATATTGGTTTGCTTAGGGTTTCAATTTCTTTCTGATTCAATATGGGGAGATTGTGTTTCCAGGAATTTGTCCATTTCCTCTAGATTTTCTAGTTTGTGTGCACAGTTGTGTTTATAACAGTCCCTGAGGATCTTCTGTATTTCTATGTGATCAGTTATAATGTCACCTTTGTTTTTTCTGATTGAAGTCACCTACTTCTATCAACTTCTGCCATGAGGTAGGCCTGTATTCATGGTCCAGGATCAACGCTCAAACTCTGTGAGCAATTCTTTCAGATACTTCACATTTGGAGGGGTGACAAAAAGAAAACTCCCTTTTCCCTATAAATATGCACCATGGAGAAGGGTGGGGATGAGATAATGAGAAAATTAGAATTGCATGACCTCTGATTTCTCCAAAAGGTCATATTCCTCTCCCTCTACAAAAGGATTTTCTATGGACTAGAGGATGCGACAAGTAGGTGAGAGAGATTCTGTTGAATCTTCCGCACTTTGCAAAGGCTGAAGCAATTTTTTATGCCTAAAAGGTGATGAACATTATTTGTCACTCAGCTGTGAGTTGTCTCCCTGCTAGGAGCTGCCCTGGTCAGAATCCCTCCCTGGGCCTAAGTAAAGCTTTTAGTCAGTAAATGTCAGTAAATTAATAACTAGAAAAATAAAATATGTATGTACCATATATGTTTAATTTTATTAATACACAAATAAGAATGAATTAAAATCCTGTAACATTTGACTGAATGAAGCCTTAATACTTTTGACATTTAGATTATCAACATTTTTAAAGGGAAAAATTATAATAGCACATAAATACCTAATATAAAAGAAAACTTTTTATTCTCATTTGAAAACAGCGTAAATCACAGTTTAAGTTATTTGGTCTAAAATTACTAGTTGTTAGCCTGTATGGGTTTACAAATAACTCATACATATAGCATCACATTTAGTCCCCACAACAAACCTTTGAAATTGATTCAAAATTTACTTTTAGTTTTCTGTTACTATTTTCCCATATTTGTAAATGTGATTATTAAAGCACAATTAAGTTAGTGACTTGTTCTCTGAGAACTTGCCCCCAGGTTTCTCGCTTGATTGTAAAATGAAAATTTTGGGCTCTTCCCACTGCACTTGCCTCTCTCTATGCATTTATTCAAATGTTGTTTTTCTCAGTAAGATGATGTATGCTTTACAATATGTCCCCCAAACTAGTCTTCTGAGAGCAGGACCAGACACATGTCCAGGCCCTGTCACTCTAGCACCGTCATCTCTTTGTGGCCACGAACATGTGTAAAACAGCTGTCCAGAATTACAGCACAGCTTGCATGTCCGTTGGAACCTCAGGCCATTATCTAAATTTCCCTTAGGAAATGAAGTCAAAAAAAGCCAAGCATGGACAATGTTGAAGACCAAGTTCCCTTTGGGCCTCAATTCTCTGGGTGTTTAAAAGGAAAGCTCCATCTGGTCCTAAATTTATTTGGATCTAACATAAAGGCTAAAGTCTGTGAAGCCTTTGAAGATATAAAAACATTATTTTCATTCAGCAGTGGTGAATTTCCTTGCCAAAGACTTCAGCATTAAGGGAAGTATTATGCTAAGCTCTGCATCCCACAGGGGTCATCATGACTTCTAGAAATATCCACCAGGGAGCACTGGGCAAGGAAACTGGAGCTTAAAAGTAACACACATGCCAGTTGTTACCATAGTTACAACAGGAAAGGCCATAAGAGGTGTACATTTTTTTTTTTTTTTTTCTATAAGCAGTGAGATATAAGCCTTGTGTAATTTAGGATCACTGGGGTGAATAATCCTAGCTTTATCTGCAGGGTTTTATCATGGTTTCCTGAGTTTAAACATGTAACAGGGGAGCAGAAGAAGGGATAAATGATTTGTTTATGCTCAATAAAGATGTTGCTGCTCTTCTGTCAGCTAACCTTTACTCTCCGGACTTACACAAACTTGCAAAGCTTTTACATTATTTATTCTCCTACCAGCAAATTGTTAGAATTTCGAGTCACGTCTAATTTTAGTTAGCTTAGGTATGGGACTAGACAGGGTTATATAATGGGGAGAACATCTCTCTCATTCCTAAATTTCTGAGGCTGGATTATGGTAGGACTATGGAGATCACAGTAATGAGATTCCCCAGGACATTCCCATGGTGGGTTATGCTTCCCAAATTTGGCTTTCTAAGCATAACAGAATGTGGCCTAACCTGTCTTCCAATATTTAGATCTCTTTGACAGCACCCCTGTCAGAGTAGTTTGTGTTCTTCAGTTCAATGAAAACTTTTTTGGTGATGCATCATTACAGTTTGAGCCAGGTGATTTCATTTCAGACAGCTGTGATAGATAACATAACAAGAAACAATGAACATTTTTTAATGGGTTACTATATGTGAAATAGTATAAAAGCACTTAAAATTTCATTTGATTCTTAGAATGACCCAATAAGGTAGATAACTATTATTATCACTTCCACTTGACAGACAAAAAACTAAGGCTTAGAATAGTGAAGCAACTCCTGCAGTGCCACACAGCTATGAAATGTCAAGTCAGAACCCAGATACTGGACCCCAAAACTTGAGAGAAAGCTCTATCCTTTAACTTCTTCACCCAAAGCTGAAATCCACTTCCTAGTTCTATCCTCCAATGACTGCTGGAAAAAAAGTCTCTTCCACTACTTGCTCTTCAGATATTTAACACAACTTTCAGGCCTATTTTATAGAGTTCTTTTCAGGCTACAGGACACTGATTTTAGGTGTTCATTCATTCCCCAAAACTCCTAAACCATGTATTTTTCTCATTTGGCTTATTGCAGTAGCTCTCTAAAGCTCTGCCTGCTCTGTCCCCTATTCTTCACCCAGCAGCCAAGGCTGTCCTTAAAATACAAGTCAAATCACCTCATTCTTCTGCTCAAAACATTTCTGCAGGTTTTCCTGTCACTTAAATTGAAACCTTAATAGTCCATTTGAAGATTAAAGAATTTAATTTTATCTTCTTAGTTCAATTCTAAGGTTGAATCATAAGGAACTGGCCCACAAAATAACAATTTCGTATGAGTCAACCGACCATACCCCCAGCATTAAGAGCAGCCCTTGGCACACAGTAGCACTCAAGTGGTTGGTGAGTAAACAACTTATCTACATACGGAATATTACAAATATTATATGATACAGACTTTATATACTTTACTAGCTTGGGTTAAGAAATTTACCATCAGCTGGTTAAATTTCTGATATCATCTCAGGAGATCTTCCTAATCCTATGCAGAGCCAAATATAGATGGATATACAAGTAAATATTAAGAACACTTTTGCTGACATATTGAACCTAGTTTTTAACAGTATGATGTGATTTTTTTTTCATAGCACTCACTAGTAATTTTAACAGTCATCTGTCAGTTTTAGAGCAAACTAGGTCCAAAGGGGCAACTTCCCTATCGATTGGTAGGATATGTTTGGATTCAAGATAAGACTTTCTAAAGCTAATTTAAGGCAGTAATTTTGCACAGTCACCTGCCATAGGATGACCTATTTATCTTACTACCACTGTGCTTACACAGAGGAGTGAGTATTCTTCAGAAAATAATGAATTAATAATAATGTTCCACTTGAAATATCTCTGTTGTTCTTTAGCTTATAATGAACATGTATCTGAAAATCACTGTAGAAACAAACTTTTTCACAGGGCATCATTTGCTACTGGCAGATGAGACATAGTATGCTTGATTTACTTTAACAACGTTTCAGCCACTTTGTTAAAAAAAAAATGCCAGAAATTCTAGTGTTAAGAAATAGAAACACTATGATGGAATATATTATACAGTAAGATAAGAAAACCTCGGATAATTATTGTAGGTCTGAAAGAGTAATTCTTGTTGTTGATCACAGGGTGTTGTAGAAATTGCTGTCAAACCCAAGTCATCCCTTTGATCACCATTTCAAATTATTTACCGTTAATTTGTGGCACTTCTTATGGAAAGCTGAAGTTTTTTTTTTTCTCACACATTGAGAGAGACAGCTTAAAATGTTTAAATAGACATAAAAACATCTTTTTCCTCCTCATTTAAAAAGCCCCTCACAAATCACAAATCAGCAAGAATCTCACATTCATCTAAAATTTAATATAAAGCATTAGGTTTTTTATACCCACAACAAAACATGGACCTGCAGAAGTTTTCAAGCAATCCTCCAGCAGCTTCATGCGGGTCTTCTGGAGCTCTGGGCTGTCCCAGACATCTTGTTCCACTCCCCAGTACAGATCTATGACCTGGGGACAAATGGATGGAGCAGCGTCAGTTTACCTGTAGGCTTTGTTCTTATTTACAATGCCAAGCGAATGTGACTTTTAATTTTGTCTTTGCAGCATGTTTTCTCTTACAGAAGGAAAATGATTTTTAAGATCCATTTAGAGAGATTTTTCACTCCATGATGGGTTGGGAATGAACACTATAATTTTTTATTGTGTTTCTGATTATATTGCTGACTTGGGCCCGGAGAAAATGAAACGCTAACTGTTGAAGGCTTTGGAGCCTGGGATTTTGTTGTCTGGAATTGGTAACAGAATTTTAAGGTCTGAAGCAGCTGGAATAAGGTTACCATAAAATTTAAGACAATTAAATCACTATATGTATATAATGTTACCATATGTATTAATATGAGAAAGGAAAACCATAATGGACATTACCATATACTGATTTCAAGTCAGACATCTACATTTCTTTAAAAAAAAAAAAAGAAAGCCCTGTCGTCATTACACTTTATCATATGAGGACAGATATTTTGCTTATGTCTGTTCTATCTGTAAGCAGTTTGGCTTTCATCAATATATATCTGAAAAACATGTACTGGCAAAAATAAAAGGTATGCCTTACAGAAAAGCAGGGATAATAGGATCCTCTATCTCCCTACTTCAAAGACTACTAAAGAAGATTCTGGCAGTCTATAACAAACTTTTACAAGTTCACTCTTTGAAAAGTGCTGTAGAGAGCATCATGCATTTCATTACCTTCACTCAACTGCTATCTGCATAAAGTAAATGTTCCCAATTGTAGCTTTGAAAATGTCTTTTCCTTTCCTTGCTTCCCATAGGTGGAAACAAGGCCCTCCCACTCTTTTCCTCTGCTGGCATGACATTTGGTGAGATGAAAGCTCAGAGTATGGGTCCTCCCTTGTGGTCCCAGCAGATTCTGGGAACTCTGTGCAAGTCCCATTTCTTGCCTATGGGTCCCTACAGATCTGGCTTGTCCAGATCTTTGTCTAAATGCATATGAGTTTTTAGAAGGCTAAAAGATAAATGCCAACTCTTTACAAAATATTCTCGTGGCCCATTCCATGGGTTTTATCATATATGAAAACATCAGCACTGATTTTGGGGCTCTTCCCTTTAATCTGTCTTACAAAGTTTAATCACACAATATGAAGAAAGGGGACATCAAAGAAGGCAACTTCATTATCCAGTTTGAGGGCCTCTAACTGGGATACTTAAAGTAAATATAAATTAGTAAAAATTAAAAAATTCAGTTCTTCTAGTGCTCAGTAGCCCCATACTGGTTCTCATGTTGGAGAGAGGGAAAACAGAGTATTTCATATCATAGTAAGTTCCACTGGACAGAGCTGTAAATTACTGAGCTTCAGAAGAGTGCAGAAATCATCTAGTAATAAAAGAACAGAATAGGGCTATAAAATAGTCTAATTTGATAAATAATGGACAGCCCATGATGACTTGCAAAGGGTAATGCTTCCAGAAAATGAAAAGGTAAAGAAAACATTTATAGCTTATCTGTTGTTAATCTTTCTGGGTATTTTATACACTACAGAGTACCTTTTGGTAAATTAATATCCTGCCACATGGGGATTTGTGTCTAATGTTTTAAATATAAAAGATGAACTTTTCCACCTCACCATTCTTGGGAAGGATATCCCCAGAGCTGCTGCAAATGCTGAGAAAGTGTCTCCCTCAGTAGAAATGGAATAACCTTCATATGCTACTCTGGTCTCCTGTCTTGAGGAGGACACTAATGAGGGAATGTGTTCTCTTTCTGGGTCCATAACAGGAAGTAGTTTTAAGGGCAATAATTTCCCAGCACCATGCTCCCTCCCATCTCTCTCCATCTGGGAGATTTAACAGTTTATGTTTAAATTTCGCGAGTGCAGGAAGAAACTAAGAGTCAATCTCCTCAGCAGAAGTTTAAAGGAACTCCTTTCATTGGCCAGAGAAACTTGGGGAGGTGGGAATTTCTCCTAGGAAAAATTCCCCTGCTCCTTCACCCACATTGGATTTCTAGCTCTCTGGAATCCCCTCCCACATAGTGGGAGCTCTCTTTGCCCTCCTGCATTTCCCCTCTGGGGTTCCCTACCACACACTCTTGTGGAAGCCTGTCTTCCCCTCCTAAACTCCATCTCAATCTCTATTCCCTTCCTCTCAGTGTGGAAGCTGCTTTTCTCTCCTGGATTCCATCTTTCTGGATTCTTTCACTCAGTGTGAGAGTTAGCTGTTTCTTTTTCCTTCTCCTGTTTCTCTCTCTCTCTCTCTCTCTCTAAATAAATCACTTTCTACTTTTGAGTCTGGTATTTACTGCACACTGTACCATGGTCCCCTCTCTCATTCTTGAGAGGGCAGGAGACCAAGATCCTCGGGAAACATCCTCTCAGGGGAGCTGAGGGCACCCCGAACCTCAATATTACAGTAATAGCCTTGGTTGAACAATGGGTTAAGCAAAGTTGGCAAGTAGACTGCTTCTCTAGATTCCTCCTCTCTGAGCAGGACATCTCTGAAAGAAAGGCAGAAACCTCAGTCAGGTGCTTATAGATAAAACTCCCATCTCCCTTCCTGAAGTGCAGCGGGGGGCCGGATAAATGGCCTCAGGGGGCCGCATGCGGCCTGCAGGCCGTAGTGTGGGGACACCTGTTCTAGAGGAAGGAACTGGCAGCAATCTTTGCTGTTCTGCAGCCTCCATTGGTGATGCCCAGGCAAACAGAGTCTGGAGTGAACCTCCAGCAAACTCCAGCAGACCTGCAGCAGAGGAGCCTGATTATTAGAAGCAAAACTAACAAACAGAAAGGAATAGCATCAACATCAACAAAAAAGACGTCCACACAAAAACCCCTTTTGAAGGTAACCAGCATCAAAGACTAAAGGTAGATAAATCCATGAAGATAAGAAAAAGCCAGTGCAAAAAGGCTGTAAATTTCCAAAACCAGAACACCTCTTCTCCAAAAAATCACAGCTCCTTGCCAGCAATGGAACAAAACTGAACAAAGAATCCGCTTGATGAACTGACAGAAGTAGGCTTCAGAATGTGGGTAATAAACTCTTCCGAGCTAAAGGAGCATATTCTAACCCAACGCAAGGAAGCTAAGAACCTTGAAAAAAGGTTAGAGAAATTGCTAGTTAGAATAACCAGTTTAGAGAACAACATAAATGATCTGATGGAGCTAAAAAACACAGCACAAGAACTTCATGAAGCATAGAAAAGTATCAATAGTCGAATTGATCAAGGAGAAAAAAGGATGTCAAAGACTGAAGATCAACTTAATGAAATAAAGCATGAAGACATGATTAGAGAAAAAAGTGAAAAGGAACAAACAAAGCCTCCAAGAAATATGGGACTATGTGAAAAGACCAAACTTATGTTTGATTGGTGTATCTGAAAGTGATGGGGAGAATGGAACCAACTTGGAAAACATTCTTCAGGATATTATCCAGGAGAACTTTCCCATCCTAGCAAGACAGCCCAACATTCAAATTCAGGAAATACAGAGAACACCATAAAGATACATATTCATCAGATTCACCAAGGTTGAAATAAAGGAAAAAATGTTAAGGGCAGCCAGAGAGAAAGGTCAGGTTACACATAAAGGGAAGCCCATCAGACTAACAGCAGATCTCTTGGCAGAAACCCTGCAAGCCAGAAGACAGTGGGGGCCAATATTCAACATTCTTAAAGAAAAGAATTTTCAACCCAGAATTTCATATCCAGCGAAACAGCTTCATAAGTGAAGGAGAAATAAAATCCTTTACAGACAAGCAAATGCTGAGAGATTTCATCACCACCAGACCTGCCTTACAAGAGCTCCTGAAGGAAGCACTAAATATGGAAAGGAGAAACCAGTACCAGCCACTGCAAAAACATACCAAATTGTAAAGACCATTGACACTATGAAGAAACTGCATCAACTAACAGGCAAAATAACCAGCTAGCATCATAATGACAGGATCAGATTTACACATAACAATATTAACCTTAAATGTAAATGGGCTAAGTGCTCCAATTAAAAGACACAGACTGGCAAATTGGATAAAGAGTCCATACCCATCGGTGTGCTGTATTCAGGAGACCCATATCACATGCAAAGACACACATAGGCTCGAAATAGAGGGATGGGGGAATATATCAAGCAAATGGAAAGCAAAACAAACAAAGAAAACACCACAGGGGTTGTAATCCTAGTCTCTGATAAAACAGACTTTAAACAAAGAAAGATTAAAAAAAGAGAAAGAAGGGCATTACATAATGGTAAAGGGATGAATGAAACAAAAAGAGCTAAGTATCCTAAATATATAAGCACTCAATATAGGAGCACCCAGATTTATAAAGCAAGTTCTTAGAGACTTACAAAGAAAGTTAGATATCCACACAATAATAGTGGGAAACTGTAACACCCCACTGTCAATATTAGGCAGATCAACAAGACAGAAAATTAACAAGGATATTCAAGACTTGAACTCAGCTCTGGACTAAGCAGACCTAATAGACATCTACAGAACTATCTACCCCAAATCAACAGAATATACATTCTCAGCACCACATCACACTTATTCTAAAATCGATCACATAATTGGAAGTAAAACACTCCTCAGCAAATGCAAAAAAGAGAAAAAAAACCCAGAAATCCTAACAGTCTGTTACAAAGTGCAATCAAATCAGAACTCAGGATTAAGAAACTCACTCAAAACCACACAACTACATGGAAACTGAACAACCTGCTCCTGAATGACCACTGGGTAAATAATGAAATTAAGGCAGAAATAAATAAGTTCTTTGAAACCAATGACAACAAAGACACAACATACAAGCATCTCTGTGACACAGCTAAAGCAGTGTTTAGAGGGAAACTTATAGCACTAAATGCCCACAGGAGAAAGTGGGAAAGATCTAAAATTGACACCCTAACATCACAATGAAAAGAACTAGAGAAGCAAGAGATTTTAAGTATCTTAAAAGAAAAGAAAAGAGAAAAGGCTGGCAAGTGTGAGAAGGGAAGGCTTCACTGGTTGGTCAAGGCTTGGAATTCACTGGGCTTTACCCATGGGTGTGGTCACCATTTCAAGGTCAGTGCCCAAGGATGGTAGGACCTCATGTCCTCTCTGCCAGTTTTTGATCCATGCTTCTGCGACAGAAGGATAGCAAGAATCAGGGCAAGTTCTTCTCTGTGATGTTTGTATGGCTTGTCCATGGAAAAAGTGATTTGTGTGGAAAACTAAATGGCTGAGGCTATTTTAATGTTAAAGAACTTGTTAACAGCTGAATGTTAAAGAACAAGGCTTGCTTAGAGTTAGGCAACTGGGATCCAACTTACTCTTACTTTTTGGTTCTCTTTGGACTGTGTTGAGACCAGAGCACCACATAGCCTCTTAGTTCCAGATACTTATGGGGCTGCCACTAGGAATCATACTTCATTTTTGTATGATTTTAAAAAGCACTTCTTCTTCTAGTCATTTTACTTCTAGCTACCAGAAAATTGTTACAACACAGTGATATCATAATTGTCATACTGAAATCATTAAAATCATTATAAGACCATCTGCCAATAACTCATCAAATAAATATACAAATCCACTGCAATGTGCATGGCACCTTTAGTTATGCCAGGCACAACCCAAGAACTATACACATAATCTCATCTCCATTCTTTTGGCTGATACTGTTTGGATGTGGTTGAGGATGTTCTTATTTAGAGCAAATAAAAATGATAAATCTAAAGGTTAATGTAAGAAAAGCTATAAATATAAACTTGCTCTTCTCTGATCTTCTTTAAATGACATACAATTATATAAAGTAATAATTATAACAATATGACATTGAATTTATAACATACCTAGCTGTAACAGGGATAATGATAATAGCACAAAAGGGAGGAAAAGGAATAGAGTTATATAGGAATAATCTTTCTACAGTTCACTAGAATTGGTATAAATTGAAAACAGGTTATGATAAATTAAGATGTACATACCCTGTAATAATTACTAAGAACTCAACAATATAGTGAAAAAATCATTAAAGGAATTAAAATATTATACTAGAAAATACTGACTTAATGAAAAAAGGTAATAAAATAGGAATTCCTAATTCAAAAGACATAAAACATAGAAAAGAAGTGGCAGATATAAATCCATCTGCATCAGTAATATCATTAAATGTGAATAAATTAAACAATGTAGTCAAAGGCATAGACCCAGCTTGCCCAACCTGCCTCATGCAGCACAGAATGACTTTGAATATGGCCCAACACAACTTTGTAAAATTTCTTAAAACATTATGAGATGTTTGTTTTTACAATTTTTTAAAAAGCACAACAGCTATCATTAGTGTTAGTGTATTTATGTGTGGCCCAAGACAATTATTTTTTTTCCAATGTGGTCCAGGGATGCCAAAAGATTGGGCACCTGGGCATAGACTGTCAGACTGGGTTAAAACAAGACCCAACTATATGCTGTCTACAGGAGACTATTTTAAATTCAAATATATAATCAGGTCGACAGTAAAAGGGTGGAAAAAGCTATATCATGCAAACAGCAACCACTAGAAAGCTAGAGTGGCTATACTAAAATCAGACAAAATAGATTATAATACATAAAGTATAATGAGAGATAAAGAGAACCATTTCATAATGATAGAAGAATCAACCCATTAGGACAATAAAAGAATTATAAATGTTACATGCAATTAACAATAATGCCTCAAAATACATGAAGCACAAATGGACAGAAATGAAGAGAGAAATAAACAATTTAACTATAATAATGGAAACTTAAATATCCTACATTCAATAAAGGGAGGAACAATTGGTAAGATATACAATTGGAAGGCTTGGACAATAATATAAACAAACTAAACACATGTCTATAAAATAATCCACCCAGAAGCAGCAGAATATGTTTTTCTCAAGCACACATAGAACATTCTTCAGGATGGAATACATATTAGTTCATAAAACAAGCCTCAATAAATCTAAATGAATTTATATGATACAAAGTATGTTCTCTGAATGTGGTAGAATATAATTATAAATCAATCACACACAAAAAAATTTAGGAGATGTACAAATTTGTGGAAACTAATATACTCCCAAATAATCAATGAGAAAGAAGTCACAAGAGAAATAAAAATAGTATTTTGAGATGAATGAAAATAAAGGCACAACATACTAAAATGTATGGGATGCAGCTAAAGTAGCACTGAGAGGAAAATTAATACTTGTAAACTACAAATAAACTAATCAATGAATTAGGTAAAGTTGTAGGATGCAAGATCAATATACAAAAATGTATTGTATTTCTATACACTAGCAATGAAAAATCTGTGATGAAATTAAATAAAAATTCAATTTAAAAGAGTACCAGAAAAAATTCTATTTATAAAATCACTAAGAAAACTTAGGAATAAATTTAACAGAAGAAATGCAAGATTTATACTCTGAAGACTACAAAAAGATTGTTGAAAGAAACTAAAGAAAATATAAGTAAATGAAAGGCACTCCATGTTCATGGATTGGGAGACTTAATACTGTTATGACATCATTACTCCTCAAATTAACTTACAGATTCAATACAATCACTATAAAACCCCTAGTTGGCTTATTTGCAGAAATTGACAAGCTAATCCTAAAATTCATATGAAAAGTCAAAAAGCCCAAGATTGCTAAAACAATCTTACAAAAGAAGAATAAAATTGAAGAACTTACATTTCTAGATTTCAAAGTTAACTAAAAAACTATAAAACTACAATAATTAAGACAGTATAGTGCTGGCATAAGGATAGACATGTCAATCAATGGAATAAAACAGAGAATCGAGAAATAAATCTTCACACATAAGGCCAACTGATTTTCAACAAGGGTACTAAAACAATTCACTGTCACATCCAAAACCTCTTCAACAAATGATGTTGAGGCAACTGGATATTCACATGCAAAGGAAGCTCAGACCCTACCTCATACCATGTAAAATTAGTTAACTCAACATTGGTCACAGACATAAATTTAAGAGTCAAAACTATAAAACTCCGAAGAGAAAAACATAGGAATAAATCTTTTTTTCTCTCTTTCTTTCTCTCTCTCTCTCTTTCTTTCTTTCTTTCTTTCTTTCTTTCTTTCTTTCTTTCTTTCTTTCTTTCTTTCTTTCTTTCTTTCTTTTTTTGAGATGGAGTCTTCCTCTGTCGCCCAGGCTGGAATGCAGTGGCACGATTTCATCTCACTGCAACCTCTGCCTCCTAGGTTTAAACAATTCTCCTTGCCTCAGCCTCCCGAGTAGCTGGGATTACAGGTGCTTGTCATCACACCCAGCTAATTTTTTATTTTTAGTAGAGATGGGGTTTTGCCATGTTGGCCACACTGGTCTTGAACTCCTAACCTCAGGTAATCCACCTGCCTTGGCCTCCCAAAGTGCTGGGATCACAGATGTGAGCCACCACACCTGGCCAGGAGTAAGTATTTGTGAGCTTGGATTTGACAATAGTTTATTAGATGTGACATTAAAAACACAAGCAACCAAATAAAAAATAAATTGAACTTACTCAAAATTTTTTAATATTATGATTTAAATGATACTATCAAGAAGGTGAAAAATAATAAACACAAAATGAAAGAAAACATTTGCAGGTAATTTTTGTATGGATTTTTTTTTGTCTAGAATATATAAAAAACTCGTACAACTCAGTAATAAAAAGACAAATAACTCACTTAAAAATGGGCAAATGGCACCGGGTTCAGTGGCTCAAGCCTGTAATCCCAGCACTTTGGAAGGCCGAGGCAGGTGGATCACGAGGTCAAGAGATCGAGACCATCCTGGTCAACATAGTGAAACCCCGTCTCTACTAAAAATACAAAAAATTATCTGGGCATGGTGGCACGTGCCTGTAATCCCAGCTACTCAGGAGGCTGAGGCAGGAAAATTGTCTGAACCCAGGAGGCAGAGGTTGCAGTGAGCCAAGATCGCGCCATTGCACTCCAGCCTGGGTAACAAGAGCAAAACTTCATCTCAAAAAAAAAAAAAGGGGCAAATGTTCTGAGTAGACATTTCTCCACAGAATATATACAAATTTCCAACATAAAAAAGATGCTTAATATTATTAGTTATCAGGAAATGCAAGTCAAAACTACAATAAGATAATACTTCACAAAGTGGCTATAATAAAAAGGACTGATAATAACAAGTGTTGGCAAGAATGTGGAGACAGTGGAACACTCATACATTGCTGATGGTAATACAAAATGGCTCAGTCACTTTGGAGATAGTCTGGCAGTTTCACAAATGGTTAAACAGAGAGTTATCATGTGACCTAGTAATCCTGCTACTAGGCATATACTCAAGAGAAATGAAAACATATGTCCACATAAAAACTTGTACATGAGTGTTCATAGCAGCATATAATGGCCCAAATATAGAAATAACCTAAATGTCCATCAAGTGATCGACAAATAAATATGACATAATTCACACAATGGAATAATTCTGAGATATAATAAGTAATGCAGTGAAATACATTGCATGCTACCACATGGATGCAATGTGTACATGCTACCACATGGATAAACCTTGACAGCATTAATCCAGTCACAAAAGACCACATATTGTATGATTTCATTTATATGAAATGTACAGAATAGGCAAATCCATAGAGACAAAAAGTAGGTTAGTGGTTGCTTATGGCTAGCGGGGAGCAGAATGGGGTGCTTGGGGAGTGTTACCTAAAGGGCACCAGGGTTTATTTTGTGGTAATAAAAATGTTCTAAAATTGATTTTTTTAACTGTTACACAATTGTGAATGTATTAAAAACCACTGAATCATATACTTCAAATGGGTAAATTTTATATGTAAATTATATCTCAATAAAGCTGTTTTAAAAATAATACCATACACATCTATTTGCATTGCAAATACAAAGAACTAACTACATGTGAACCAAATGATCAGGGTAAAAATGTCCTAATAGGGCTTTCATTATTTATTTTCCTTTATTTCAAAAGCCCAAGTATCACATCATTTATTTGCCACTGATGGAAGTCTTTTGTAATAGTTTTTACACCTGTTATTTCCTTATAGTTTGGTCACCAGTACTGCCCTCATCCAGGCCTTCATAGCTCCATATCTTCTTACTTCAGTAACCTTGTTAAATATTCTTCTGCCTCCAGCTTTTCTCCCTTAAATTGTTCTTTCCCATATGTCTTTATGGGAGAAAATGATGAAAAAGATAAAAATCAAGCAACCGGGAAGACACTGAGGAAATAAATAAATGAAACAACCAACTCATGCAATATAAAACACCATTTTGGGCAGACAGCTATGCCAAATATCCGCATGATCAATAACTGGCAAAAAAACACTTGGAACATAAAGTGCTCAACAAGATAAGATTTATTGCATACATTAAAAATTAAGTTTAGCTTTTAGCCTAATGTCCAGGCACTGCAGAGTCTAGAATCTAATTTACTATTTATTGGAATACTAACTTGTTGACAGCACATTTTATGTATCTTTACTTATTTCATCATTTAAGCATAAAAGCTTAGGAATGTAATTTGATATTACCTTTTTTACTTAAAACTGTCTCACTTGTCTTAAAAACTTCTTATGGAAGCTAAATTATCATGCTTTTTATACTGCACTAACTTGGTGTAAAAACAAAAAGCCAGCAAATAAAGCCATAACAAATTTTACTCCTTGAAATCAAACACAGTCATTTAAATATCAAGATTACCTAACAATAAAGCAACTTGTAAAAAATAACACTCAAATTTTTTTTTCTAAAAAGAGACAGTCAAATTTGAATTCATAATGGTCTTGCACTATCATTTCTTCAGATAGGCTTACATAATAACTTAAATGTCTTCCAAAATATTTTCTTTCTCATTTTTCCCATGCCGCAGAACAATATCTCAGTGCTAAATGGAAATATAACTACAGAGATAATATGATTGATTTTTTGAAAACAAATTCAGTACTGAAACGAAGGCTATTCTTCAAAGGTATTACAATGGAAGGCTATACACTTATTTCAATAGTTCTGCCATTGCTCAGAGCACTTCCTCTTTAGGAATAATCTCATTTTGTACACACAAAAAATCTTGTTGCTTTGTAGTTGAATTTTGTTTTGATTAAAAATGGTACTTCTCTAGCCTTACTGGCCCTTACATATATAAGACACAGTTTATAAAAGACCTGGGGTTCTTTCAAAAGAATAAAATCTTTTCTTATTCATGAAAGGATTAACATCTGCTACCACTAAAAATATTCAAAGGAGTGCAGAGCAAGTTCAGAAAGCTTTGAACAGCAAGAACATTGTTGTACTAAGGACATAGCTTTCCAAGGTCAATACAGTGGTAAAGATCGTACTCATTATAATTTGTTTTAGTATTTATGTCCCATTTCTAGAATGTTCACCTCACAGAAGGTGGTAAGCAGAGAAGTCTTAAAACTCAGACTAGTATTATCAGATACTATTCACCAAGGGTAAGTTATCTTTTGTACATGCAGTATAAATCATTCTCTGGGTAGAATGACTTGCTCCAGATGAGCATATCTCAAGAAAAATCCTAGGTCTTCATCTTCAATGGCCACATTTTACTAGAACTATTGTGAATACTGAGTTCAGGTCACTTGCAATTATTCCCTTGGTTATGAGACATATGACAGATACATAGTGAGGCATGATTAAAACAGGGAATTCTGGGAAAAATAGGTCCTCAGTCAAGCCGAGAAAGGATTGATTGGCCTCTGGTGTCATACACTATCACTGGAAGGAAAGAGACCAACAATATGAGGTTGGATGATGCTTCAACCAAAGCCTTCTGAAGACAACTAACTGCCTAGACCTGATGCCCTGTGTCTTGCGAGATTTAGCCTCTGGACATTTCAATATAACATGATAGGAAGAACTGAACCCTTGACCATGAACCAAGTCAGGACCCCTGACCATCAAGGCTTAGTGAATGTGGAGAAGGGATCAGCAGTTTTGAGGGGCAGAGAAAAAGTAGCAAGATGGAAGTTGTTGTGTGTCTGTGATAAGTTGGAAAAATTCACTGCATAAAGGAACTTGAACGAGGCGGCCAGTGGGGACCAACTTCCTTCAGTGGCAGGATACCTGACCACAAACCATACATCTCTGTTAGTCTGTTCTGTGTTGCTATAAAGGAGTAGCTGAGACTGGAAAATTTATAAACAAAAGGGGCTTATTTGGCTCACGATTCTGCAAGGCTGCACAAGCATGGTACCAGCATCTGTTTGGCTTCTGGTGGGGCCTCAGGAAGCTTTTACTCATGGTGGAAGGCAAGAGGGAACAAGAGAGAGAAGGAAGGAGGTGGCAGCCTCTTTAAATAACCAGATTTTCTGGTAACTAATAGAGTGAAAACTTCACTCATTACCATGGGGAGGGCACCAATGCCATTCATGAAGGATTCGCCTCTGTGACCGGAACAACTCCCACCAGGCCCCATCCCCAACAATGAGGATCACATTTCAACATTAGATTTGGAGGGGATAAACCTCTAAGCCATATCAGTGCCTAGGTAAAAAACCCAAAGTTGGTTCTGTTCCTGTCACTGGGGTTTTGGCAATCACTATATCTGTGTGTCCTCTGAGTATACATGTTATCTGTATTACAACTTCAGCTTCCCAAAGTATCTCACTACTTATATTCTTGCTCCCTCTCACCCATTAACCACACTGCAGGCAGATAGGTCCTTTTAAAAATGCAAATCTGATTAGCATAGCTAAGATTTCCTTTCACATAGTCCAAAGCTACATAGAGCCACTTATTTACTCCTTAAACTTATGAAATAGATAAAACTATTATTATTCTGTTTCACGGATGAAAATCTGAGGAATGGGGAAGTTAAATAACGTTTCCGAAGTCACACAGGAAACAAGCAGTAGAGGTGGAATTTGAACCTGGGCTCTTAATGCTATTTTACACCTTCCCTGCTTAAGCTTCCTGTCATCCCGGAGATAGTATCTAGAATCCATGACCTGATTCATGAGCTCCTCTGTGATCAGGTCCCCGCCTAACACTTCAGTCTCATTTCATGTCATGTTCTCCTTCATTGTTCATGCTCTAGCTATACATCCATGCTCTCACATGTGCATGCACAACAGGTATAAGTATATAGCTTATGTATTTACACATGCACATACATTTACACCTCTATGCAAATATAAATATAGATGCTCCTCTACTTACAATGGGGTTACATCCTGATAAACCTATTGCCAGCTGAAAATACTGTAAGCTGAAAATTCACTTAATATACCTAACCTACTGAACATCATAGCTTAGCCTAGCCTACCTTAAAGGTGCTCAAAACACTTATGTTAGACCACAGCTGGGAAAAAACATTTAACACAAAGCCTATTTTATAATAAATTGTTGAGTATCTCATGTAATTTACTGAATACTGTTTTGAAAGTGAAAAACAGAATGGTTGTACAGTTACTTGAAGTGCAGTTTCTACTGAATGTGTTATCACTTTGCACCATTACAAAGTCAAAAAACCGTAAGTCAAACCACTGTTTGGTTGAGTACTGTCTGTATAAAGTTCCACCAATGTGAGAACAAAAGAGGCTGTATGGTATAGTGATTAGGAGTATGGACACTTGGGCCAAACTACCTTGGTTCAAATTCTCATTCTGTTACTTATTTGCTTCAGGGTCAGAAGCAATTTACTTCTTATTTCTAAGTTTCCTTACCTAATAAAATGAAGAAGGTAAGACTGATCTCCTAGACTCATGGCAAGGACTGAACAAGTTAATATATACATAGCACTTAGAGTAAGTGCCTGGCAGGTGGTAATTTCTATATACCGTTAGCATTTTCTCCCAAATTTGCCTATGAAACTATGTTCTCTCTGCCTAGGATATTCTTTTGACCTAGCCATTTCCCACTACCTATCCTTGAGGATTCAGCTTAGACATCAGCTCCTCCCCAGGCTTTCTTGATGTCTCCAGATGGGCTGAGCTTCTCCCCACCTTTATACATGCCCAGAGCACCCTATATTTCCTGGGCTGCAAGCGTCACCCTGGTCACTGTTGTTTACAACTGTATTCTCTGTGAGATTGTAAACTCCATGAGGGCAGGCACTCTGTTTTCAATAGTATGGTATCATTGCACTCACAACTCTGCTTGGTACAGAGCAGAGGCTCAATAAATGTCTGAAAAATAAATGAAGCTCAGGAGAAAAAGTACCTTAATCTGCCCCTGGGGCTCAGATTAAGGTCAGTGAGGAAGTAACATATGTATCTGGACTTGAAGGACAGGTACATAGGACACTGCCCTTCATAGAGGTTAGGTGGGCCTTGATGATATGCAGAACAGCTCTGCAAAGACAGAATTGTGACATGGTCTGCCCGTGTAGAATTGGTAAAGTCACAGCATCATAAATGTGGAGACTTAAGAGAAAACTTAAAGATCAAGTAGAAGAAATACTTTATAGATAAGAAAACTGAGGTATGTTACTTTTCCATGGGACCATATCTAATTATTAACAAAGGGGACCTCTTAAATGAGTGCTCTTTTTATTGTATGAAGACTTTTCAAAAGGTTTCCCCCTCTTCTATAACAAAATATGAGGATGAAGATAATAGGCCATTATCTTCAGTGAAAAAAACAAATAGAAATTCAAATGCCACTTGTTCTAACTTACCAGTGGGAGCTAAGTAATGTGTACATGTGGATATAGACTATGGAATAAGACACTGGAGACAGAATGGTTGGAGAGTGAGAAGGGGTGAGAAATGAGAAATTACTTAATGGGTACAATATATACTATTTGGGTGATGGCTATGCTAAAAGCTCCGACTTCACCAGTACCCAACATATCCATGCATTAAAACCGTACTTGTACCCCTACATTTATACAAAGAAAGAAAAAGAAATAGCTGCCATGTGCTCAGAATTTGGGAAAGGCTTCATGGTGACTGTACTCAATGGGGACACGCAGTCTTCTGGAAATGGGCAATACTCTCTCATTCTGTTTATTACAAAATTAATCCTCTTGGGTGATTTTCAGTGTTGGTATAATCAGCCACCATTTAGCAGAAATAAATGCTCAGCGAAGTTTACCTGCTCCAGTACATTCTAGAGCCTCCCATGATGTCACTGCTGCATATTTAGGAGGAACACATAGGTAGAAGATTGTCTATGAGTACAAAGTAAAGGAAGGAGAGTTATACTGCCTCGAGAAGTCAGGCATTAGAATTCCAGAAGAGCCGTTCCATCTTGCAGAAATGGTGAGCTGATATTTACAATTAGATTGAGCAGTGAAAGTCAACCAATACATAATGCTTTCCTTCCCCTTTGCCTCTTTGTCTCCCTTCTCCCTTTTTATAAGCTGCCTCACTCACGTAGATGGGAGAAGGATGATGTAACATGCTTATAATACTTCTGGGAATGTCGACTTGGTAAAGTCTGTCCAGGCTTTGATGGACAGAACTCTTAGTAAGTCCAGGCTTTGATGGATGGGACTGAAATATAAACAGACCTAAACAGGTTGGAGTTCTGGCCCTATGAAATGATGCGTGATTCAACAAAGAGACACGCATTTCACTATTTCACTGCAAAAACCAACATCCATTTGATTAGTAGAAAACGGAAAAGGGATGAGTAGTTACTTAACAATGCAGAGAAAAGACCAAGGGCATCACATCAAACCCTGTCGACTATAAAAGCTAGTTACATATTTTGGTAACTCGTGGAGCAAGATGTATTTTAATTCTGCATTTTGAGATTCCCAAGCAGGACGATAGTTGAGAGAGGGGAAAGAAGAAAAACACATGTCCAGAGAAGGAGATTGGGCTCCACAGAATAATTGAGCTGTAGTGAGAGAAGAAATGGAAGAAGAAAGGTAGTTACAACTGATAACAGACTTGCAGTGTGACAGTAAGTGACCAGAAATTATTAGTGATCAGAAATTATTAGTAAGGCCAAGGTAATATAAGACCCACAAAATTTAACTTACCATACAATTCTGATGTGTAGGTCAAGTTAAAGATTTCTAGTTTCTTTATTTGCCTGTAACTAGTTGAGGCTTTGTGCCCAATTCTTCATCCCCTGGTTAGCAGAATAAAGTGAATTTTTAGTTCTGTTCCGTTCAAGCCATAGTTCAAACTGTTGTTTGCAAGGAACTTTATTTTGTGCTCATTTGTTCTTGGATCAAGATGTCGAGTCTCTCAAAAGAGCTTGACCTCCTCATTCCTTTGCTTCTTTTCCCTAAGAAGACATCTGAGCAACCTCATATCCTGAAGGGGCAAAATGGAGCTCCTGGGCCCAGCCCCCAGCGATGTCACTGGCAGTCATGGCTGGGTTTGGGGCACGGCCAATTACATGATCACACACAATTTATTTGTAAGGTAAAAATCCTGACTCTGAGATGTAAAAAATGTGAAAATCTGTGCATCTTAGAGTCAGCGAAATATGGTAAATACTCTTCAAGGAATATTGTTTGAACAGCTGTGCGTAGTCTGGACCAGAGCACATAAACACCACGGGTAGGGAAAGATCCAGAAAAGAGTGTCACAGGCATTCAGCTATTCAGAAACGAAAGCCTGTGCAAAGACAGAGATTTTCAAAATGGATAGAAAAGGCAAGCTTCTAAGAAACACTGTGGCAGATGAGTCAACCGGAACAGCGGCGGCTTGGATCTAGTTTTAAAGGATGAAAGAATGGACTAAGCCAGGAGTTGAAAGTCTTGAAGACTGGGATGTAGTAGCACTTGAAAACTCAGAAAGGGAAAAGGAGGATGGGTTCTGTTTCAAACATATTAACATTAAAAAAAAAGAATTATCCTCACACAACTATGGAGGGGAGAGAGCTGGAGATGTTGATGTAAAGATTACTCATGTACAGGAGGCAGCTTAAGGAGAAGGTTATACTCTCATGGGTCTAGGGAGGAAGAAAACCAGGTGGATGGGCCTGGACCTACCCTGCCCAAGGAGACATGGAGAGATGAAACCTCAGCAATGAAGAGCCGACAAACCCCAGACCAAAGTGGCTGCAGGAAACACCTCTGCCCAGGGTAAGCATCCACCTCTTTGGTGCCTTCAGGTGGGATCCAAGTAGTAAGTAGGTGTGGGCAAAATCTTCCTGTTGGGGTGAGCTGCAAATTTCTCACACTTCCTTACACACATAGAAACCTGACACTTGCCTCTCAGAGTGAAGAAAAAGGGCTGTGACTAGTACATGGAGGTGTTCCCACCCTGAGACCACGCTGTCACACTACATTGCAAAGGCATGCGGGGGCAATTTCTTTTGAAAGCCATGTTTTACAAAAGGTAAAAAATGACACCCACTAGGACGAGAACTGTTAATTTAATATTTGGAATTAAAAAGCATTAGAGTTTCCATCATGTGCCTCTGTTGATTTCAAGTTTCAAGACTAATGCAGCAGGCAAATGCATCACTGACCATACGTTTTAGTCTGTTGCCTCATAGGCACTTAGTCCTGATTCTACAGCAGTTTTGAAAGTGGCATTACATATTTATTTCAGGTTATATATCCCCTATTAGCACAATGACCAAAAGCGGTCAGATAAAAGAAAAAGTTACTCATTTGATGGTGAAAAAATTATTTTCTTAATCATTTTCTGTACAAATAAATTTCCACTCCCACTGCAACTCCTCTAGTTAAGGCTTCCACGGCTTTCAGCCAGACTTCTGTCACCAGGCAGTCAGGCCATTATTCCATCAGGATGATCCCACCCAGACAGACCCCACTACCATCTACAGCTTTGCTGTCCAGCCTGGGAGCCACTGGCCACATGCAGCTGGTCAAACACCTGAAATGTGGCCAGTCCAAATTGAAATGTTCTCTGAGTGTAAAATATACTGAATTTTAAAAACTCAAGATAAAAACAATAATGTAAAATGCCTCATTAATAATTTTCATATTGATCATGTATTAAAATGTTTGAAATATTATCTTAAAATATTAAAATTAAAAAAATCATGTCAGAGAAATAACAAAGAATATGTAAGAAAAAATCAGAAAGAATAAAAATATGAAATATTTGGAAATGACCTTCACAAAATATTCTCATTTGAAAAAAGATGACTATATTCTTCTTAGAGCTAAAAAAAAAAAAAAAAAAAAAGACTTTTATGTTTCCTTTCACTTTTTAGAACATGGCCAGTAGAAAATCTAATATTACCTATGTGGCTCGCATCTGTGATTCACATTATGCTTCTTTTACAGAGTACTGGTATAGACTCTCAGCTTCTGGGTCTTAGTAATTTAATCAGTAAATTGAAACCGATCATCCACCATTTATGATGGATCTAGTATAAGCCACGTACTATAACAAAGCAGTCCCCAAACTTTGTGGCACCAGGGACAACTTTTGTGGAAGACAGTTTTTCCACAGACAGAGGGGTGAGGTAGGGGCATGGTTCTGGGATGAAACCATTCCACCTCAGATCATCAGGTACTTGATTCTCGTAAGGGGTCCACAACCTAGATCCCTTGCATGCACAGTTCACAACAGGGGTCAGGTTCCTATTAGAATCTAATGCCACCATCACTGATCTGACAGGAAGTGGAGCTCAGGAGGTAATGCTGGCTTGCTGCTTACCTCCTGCGGCGTGGCCCAGTTTCCAACAGGCCACAGTCCAGGAGCTGGGGACCTCTGCTGTAACAGCTTCTGGTAATATGAAGATATAAATAATGTGATCGCTAACCTCTAAGAGCTCCCAGTTAGTGGGGAGCGGCATTTAAAAATTAATTAAAACAAACGTGACATGCTAGTAAAGGTTAGAAATAAAGTACTCTGGGATCTTATAGAAGGACTTCACTATAGTTTAATGAATGAGGACAAATTTTTCTACTCATTTGCCTGGGAGACCATTTAAGGCCCTCCCCCATTTCCCACAGTCAGAGGGCACAGTGGTTGAGAAAATTCAGTGGGGAAAAGGAACACAGCTGGTGAACCAATGCAGTTTGGAAAGGCTAGCCTGTGGGAGTCACAGATGAGACCTCTAGAGTAGGCAGGGGTAAAAAAGAACGCACACATTGTGCCAAGAAGCATAGACTGTATCTTGCAGACAATGGTCAGATTGGTGTTTCCAAAACATCACTGTAGCAGCATTGTGGAGGATGGACCAGATGGGTAAGGTAGACTAAGAATTTGGTATTAGGGAGGAGAAGCCAGAGATGAAGGCAAAGGAAACAGTCAGAGTACCTGTGGCAACAGTCAAGGTAACAATAATACAGATTTGAACAAAAGGGAGAGATTAATGAAGTATTTAGGGAGGTAGAATTGGCAGATCTTTGGGGTTTAATGGATGTCAGAGGTAAAGAAAAAGGTTTATGAACTTTGTGACTAAGATGAAGGTAAATACCAGGTGACCACTAATGAGGCTGGCTATCAGAAGGTATTCTTAAAGAGTGATACAAAGCTCAAGGGCTGGACACATGAAAGTTTCTTTTTAAAGGGCTGGACACATGAAAGTTTCTTTTTAAATGGAAGTTACCCTAAGTATTCAGATCAGCTAAACATGGCCTTTAGAAGTCCCTGCCCTAGTGGATTCAATCTTGGCTCAGTGTACCAGTGTGCCACATGGGATGGATTTATGAGTTCAGAGAGTAAAAGGGCAGATATTTAGAAATCAGAAAAGATGTCTTGGGAAAGCTAGGTCTTCATTCAGCTAGATTGTGAAGGACAGGGTGTGGGGTGGCTAGGGGTGAAGGAAAGGTATTTCTGATAGGAAGCAAGAATTGAAATAGATATACTGACTAGAATTTGAGAGTTAGGAATGAGCAATCAGCAAGAAGTGCTTCAAGGACAGGCTGAGGATAGACTGGCATGGGTTATTTATGTGGGGAAGAGTGGAAAATGAAGATGGAGTTACATTAAAGAGAGCTCCTATAGGTAGAAGGAAGCCATCAAAAACTTTTAAGAAAAGAAACTGACAATATGGCATTTGTTGAATGTCTTGAGGTAGCCTTACTTGGGTTAAATCTCCTTGGTGTTCTATAACCTTGTACTTGAATACTGGTTTTTCTATAGGTTTGGGAAGTTCTGCTATTATTCCTTGAATACACTTTCTACCCCACTCTGTCTCTGCTTTAAGGCCAATAATTCTTAGAGTTGACCTTTTGAGCCTATTTTCTAGATCTTGCAGGCATGCTTCATTCTTTATTCTTTTTTCTTCTCTGTATATTTTCAAATAGCCTGTCTTCAAGCTCACTAATTCTTCTGCTTGATCAGTTCTGCTGGTGAGAGACTCTGATCCATTCTTCAGCATTTTTCAACTCCAGAATTTCTGCTTGATTCTTTTTAATTATGCCAATTTATTTATTAAGTTTACCTGATAGGATTCCATATTCCTTCTCTGTGTTACTTTGAACTTCTACAAATTTCCCCAAAATGGCTATTTTTAATTCTCTGTCTGAAAGTTCACAATATCCCTGTCTCTCCAGGATTGATCCTTGGTGTCCTACTGAACTCATCTGGGGAGATCATGTTCTCCTGAGATTTGTTGGAGTCTGGGTATTTAAGAGTTAGGTATTTATTTTAGTTTTCATAGTCTGAGCCTGTCAGTACCTGTTGTTCTTGGGAAGGTTTTCCAGGTATTAAAATGGACTTGGGTTTGTTTTCTAGGTTTTTGGTCACTGTAGCTGTATCTGCATTAGGGAGTACCCGAAGCCCAGTAACATGTGGCTCTTGTGCCTTGGTGGGCTTGGATAAAATCTAGAAGAATTCTCTGGATTACCAGGCAGAGACCCTTGCTATCTTCCCTTCCTTTCTCCCAAACAGAGTCCCTCTCTCTGTGCTGAGCTTCTTGGAGCTGGGGGAGGGGTGACACAAGCATCCTTGTGACCACTACCACTGGGACTATGCTGGGTTAGACCTGAAGCCATCACAGCAGTGAGTCCCATCAAGGCCCTTGGTAACACTGCCTAGCTACTGCCTACGTTCACTCAAGGACCTAGGGCTCTACAGCCATGGTGATGCCAGCCAGGCTTATGCCCTTCCCTTTAGGGCAGCAAGTTGTCCCCAGCTCTCGGTAGGTTCAGAGATGTCCTTCATGTGCCAGGGCCTGAAGTTGGAAGCCTTAGAAATCTACCTGATCCTGTCTTCTCCTGTGGCTGAGCTGGCACCTAAGCCATATGACAAAGTCCTTCCCAGTCTTCCCCCGGCTTTCCACGAGAACATGGCCTCCATTACCCTAAGCTCACAGCAAGTACTGCCTGGCTACTGCCAACATTCACTTGAGGCCCAAGGAATCCTTGGTCAGCTTGTAGTGAATGCTTTCAGGTCTGGGACTCTCCCTTCAGGACAATGGGCTCCCCGCTGTCCCAGGGCAGGTCCAGAAATACCATCTCAGAGCCAAGGCCTGGAACTGGGAATGCCAAGAGCCTGCTTAGTGCTCTACCCCACTATGGCCAAGCTGGTACCTGAATTGCCAGACACATTCCCCTTTATTCTTCCCTCTCCTTTTCTAAAGCAGGAATCTCTCCCTATAGCCACCACAGCTGGGAATGTGCTGGGTCATACCTGCAACCAGCACTTCTCTGAGTGTCACCCAAGGTCCATGGCGAGCAGTGCCTGGGTATCACTGCTGATCATTCACTGCTGACTCTTTTGTCAGGAGGTGATGGATCCTGCCAGGACTGGGTCCTTTTTTTATTTTTAAGGCAGCAGGTTGCCTTTTGGCCTAAGGTTTGTATAAAAATGTAATCTGGGAGCTAGGGCCTGGAATGGGGACTCAGAACTCTGCCCAGTGCCTTATCCTACTGTGGTCGAGCTGGTATCCAAGTTGCCAAAGTCTTTACTCTTTCCTCTCCATTACTCAAGTGAAAGGAAGGAGTGTCTCTCCCAGAGATGTCAGCTGTACTGCCTGGGGGTGGGGGAGTGGTGGCACAAGCACTCCCTTGGCCATCCCAGCTGGTATCTTGCTATTTTGCATGCACCCTACGTCCACTGGTTCCGAGCCCAGCCCAGCACCAGGACTTGCCTAGGAGTTGGAGTCCTTGTGGCCTAGACTACCTTTCAAGTTTATTCAGGACCCCAGAAAACTTTAGCCCATGGTGGCAAGGCTTGCTGAAACTCAGTTTCTCATTGCTGGAAGGAGTGATTCCTTTCTGACTAGGCCTAGTCTAAAGGGGCCTCAGTGGGCACCGGCTGATTTCTGCCTAGTGTTGCTTCCTGCTGTGACAGGAGCACTAAATTTCAATGCACAGTCCCACCATCACTGCACTCTCCCTTCACCAAACACACAGATTCTTTCTCTGCACCATGTGGCTGCTGCTGGGGGTTGAGGGAGGGATGGCACTGGGAATCAAAAATCTGTCTTTTCTACCCTATTCAGTGCCTCTTCCAGTGATATGAAGTTAAAACCAGGTACTGGGATCACTCACCTGATTTTTGGTTCTTATGGTATTTTGTGCAGATAATGGTTTTGTTTGGTGTTCCTTCAGGGAGGACAATCAGTGGAAGCTTCTATTTGGTCATCTTGCTCCACCTCTCTTTATTTATACAGTATGAGATTTACGTAGGATGACTCTGGTGGTATTGCATAGAGAAACTCAAGTCGGGTGATGGTGTCAGGCAGTTCTGCTTATACCCACTAAACGCCAAACTGTTCCAGGCCTGGGGACTTAAAAACAATTAAGAACCAGTCTTTTCCTCAAGGACTTGCAATCTACTGCAGGTAAGTAGGAAAATAAACCAATTAGGATGCTTTTTGTTCGTCCCACTTTTGAAGCAGTAAGGGTTAGATCAGGATGGAAAAGAGATGCAAAAGCAAGAGTAGATGGTATCTCTGGGTACAATCACGAGCTCTTTATTTACTGGGTTTGGCACCACCTGCTTTCTCCCCAGTCTGTCTTTATTTTTTTCCAATTTATCCTCTTTGTTCTTGTTTTCTATCCTCTTTTCTGTAGCTAGAGGTCCTTAATAAATACCTGCAAATCAAATAATGTATTATTTAAATACCATGTCTTTTCCTGATGCCCTGGATGTTCTTCGCTCTGTGGGCTTGATGTTCTTTCCACTGAACTGTTTCCATCTCTGAGTAATCAACCTATATCTGTATACATCACATATAGAATTAATTGAAGTTTATATAATCAGAGTCTAGTGTATTTTGATTAACTATCTTAGTTTAAATGAAAAAAATAAGGAAAATACCAAAAAATAGCCTGCCAAACAGGCATATAGATAAAAGGTATATGGACTTGCTTAAAATGTAACTCCATATTCTATTAATTTAATTGAATTAAGATTTAACTAAATGGATTACTATGTGCCAGCTATTTGACTGGCCATTTGGATAAGTTGAATAAGATAATTCCAGGCCTGAGAACTTTCAGCACTTACAGGCAGGTGATGAAAAGTTTGCCTAACCAGATGATGTTTCACTATCTATCCCGCTTACTTTAGTTTTCCCTGATTGCTCTATTTTCCTGCATTGATCATTCCTTTGTATCCTATTCTACTATAGAACCTGAGCAACTCTCTTAATGGTAAGTCATATCGCCATGAGGTCTCATATGATCTTACTTTGATGCCATCTGTAATTATTTCCTTCACTCACCCTTGGCTTCTTTACTGTTCCTTTTTTTTTTTTTTTTTTTTTTTAAGACAGGGTCTCACTCTGTTGTCCAGACTGGAGGGTGGTGGTGTGATTGTTCCTAGAATATTCCAAACACACTCCTACCTCAGACCTTTTCCCTTGTTCCCTATGCCTGAATTCCTCACCCCAACTCCAGACATCTGCATGACTTGCTCCATCACTTTCTGTCAATCTCTGCTCAAATATTGCCTTATCACTGAGTCTTTCTCTGACTACCTGGCATTCCCTATCCCTACTTTCTGTGATTTAAAAAATAGAAGGATTTATTCAATAAAATGCATTTATTACCCCTGGAATCCATATTGTCTGCCTCTCTTAACAATGTTAGAAACTCCTCAGAAGAGGGACTGGTTGGTTTGCTCCTTTACTCCTGGCACTTAGAATGTTGATTGCCATATGGTCAGCACTCAACAAATACTTCTTGAATGAAATTGATGGACTATTGGGAGTTATACACTGAATTTCAGAGAAGCAAAGAGGAGGGTACATGGCTTATCTTGGGAGGTGTGGGAGGGATTAGAGAATGCTTTCTTCCACAAATTATATCTAGGCTGTCTTCATTCATTCATTCATTTTTTTTACATGAGCATTCATTCAACAAATTCTCATGGAATTTTCCAATGTGCCAAGGACTATAAGCCCAGGAATGCAGCTGTTTTGAAATTCTGTAAAAACAGACAAGCCTCTGTTTTTATGGAACTTATAATCTAGTGGGAGAATGACAATAAGTAAGTCAATACATAAACAAGAAAAAGTCCTGATACTGGCACATTCTTGCAAAGAATTAAAACAGTATAATGCAAAAGAGAAGTAATTACTTTAGATTGGGTCACTAGAAAAGCATCTCTAGAGAAGAGGTGTTCTGGTTTTTGGAATTTTCATCCATAAAAACACATGCACATACATGTTTACTGCAGCACTATTCACAATAGCAAAGACTTGGAACCAACACAAATGTCCATCAACGATAGACTGGATAAAGAAAATGTGGCACATATACAACATCGAATACTATGCAGCCATAAAAAGGATGAGCTCATGTCCTTTGCAGGGACCTGGATAAAGCTGAAAACCATCATTCTCAGCAAACTAACAGAGGAACAGAAAACCAAACAGTGCATGTTCCCGCTCATAAGTGGGAGTCGAACAATAAGAATGCATTGACACAGGGAGGGGAACATCACACACTGGGGCCTGTTGGGAGGTAGGGGGCCAGGGGATGGATAGCATTAGGAGAAATACCTATTGTAGATGATGGGTTGATGGGTGCAGCAAACCACCATGGCATGTGTATACCTACGTAAAAAACCTGCATGTTCTGCACATGTATCCTAGAACTTAATAATAACAAAAAGGAAAGCATCTCTAGGAGGGACATTTCAGTGAAGACCTGGGGAACAATAAGAAAGCAGCTGTGTGAAGACAAAGAGAGTGAGTATTCCTGCAAGACAGAACAGCCAGGGTAAAATTCTTAAGTATGAATGGGCTTAAGGTGTTCAGGGATGCAAAAGAAGCCCACAGGGCTGTGTGTCAGTGAGCAATGTGGCACAAATGAGGGCAGATAGGAAGAGTCTTCAGAATGAGTAGAATCCAGCAGGTGAAGCAGGGGAAGAACCAGACTGAAAAGCATCATCGCTGAAGAGAATGGCATGAGCAAAGGCAAGCAAGCATGAAGTAGATTGGTATGTTTGAGTAGCTCTAGGAAACTCATATGTTCTGGGTTCAATGCACAACCAAAGATGGAATCAGGGACACTGTGGGGGTAAACTGGCTGTTCATGATGCATCTGGCACCATGTTTTCTGTTGCAGCTGAGCGAAGAGAACTGCCTCTCTAAAAAATATATCCTCAGGAAGGTACGTATATAATTAACCTACTATAAAAGACTACACTCAAAAAGTGTATTCTTAGAAAATTCAGATATTATGCATGTGAGCTCCTGCTAAGCCTAGAGCTTGGAAGCAAATGTAACCCTGCATATTTTATTTTATTCTAAACACAACCTCAGACATGTAAGCTGTTGCCATTCCTATTTTAGATACTGAACTGAAGGATGGGCAGGTTCAGTCACTCCCAGTACCTGTAGAGAGCTGGGGCTCAGTTCTACGTCTTCCCTGCCCACTGTGGTCTACTCTGTTTTCCAGCATCTCCTCAGCTGATTCAGTACACCTATCTAGAACGATCCTATCAATTTATTCTAAGGACCTTGCCTAGCACAGTTTTCCTTTGCTTGTATCTATCTTTTGTGCCTACCTCTAGTTCAGAAAGTATACTTGTTTCTCTTTCTCTCTCACCTTATCCTAGACAATATCATGATTTGTAGAAGCTGTTTTACAGCTCAAAAACTTCCTCTGCTGACAAAAATGATGCAAAACAAACATAAGACGGGATTAATATGATTTAACACATTTATTCCTCTATGGTAACTGAGTCCCCAAGGAATGTCTAAGCCTTTGGGAATCTTGACATATTGGAAGTTATATAACAATTGGAACCCTGTTATCAGTAGAACCAGATTCCCTAGAGAAGGTAGTGCTGAATTCATGTCAAGGAATTTAATTCAGGTTCACAATTTATCAAGTAAATGGTGACTTATGAGTGATGATTCAATGCGTGTGTCATCATGGCCTGGTGGTGACTGACATTATGCATTGAGATTGAAGCCATTTTGAGACTGTTACTTTATACATCACATGAGAAGGCACCATGAGTATACCAAGATAAAATATTTATCTGGGAGAAAACAAATGAAGGGTGAAATGTTCTTCCACTAACAATGATGCATTTTGCACTTCTGTACCACAAACCTCTATTACATATTCATCACTTGACAATGTAAATGTGTAGTTTAGATAGCACTGGAGAGTTAGGATTCCATCACAAATGAGGCTGAAAAATTCTGACTAAATAATGTTATCTGTTGCAGGAGCCATTTACTTTTTCAACATTTGGATGCCCAAGATACATCCAATGTTTTCAAGCACTTTGCCATTAGATGGAAAAATCAATGTTGTATTAAAATGTTAGGATGTTCATGAACTTTACCAATGACGTGTGCTGTTACTGTCTCTTGAAAGGTTGATATAATTTTTTGGTGGGAGTAAATGGTTTAGCTCTGAAATGCTTAGGAAAAAGGATGTTATACAATGTGAATAAAAAGTTAAAGGTAAAATAGAAGGCAAGGACAGGTTAGGCTGCTGAATAAAAATAGTTTGAAAAAAGTTGGTCATTATTTTTATGTGCAAAACATTTCTAGAAGCCATAGCTTAAACTCAGGTGCTCAACAACTTTCACTTCTTTGAAAATAGTGGATACTGTCAAAAAAGCAAATAAATAGGATTCAAATAAAAAGATAAGCCCATACCAGGAAGGGTCCAAGAAGCATAGCATAAAAGAACTAAACATCAGAAATGACTAAGTACTTTATTTCTGTTTGTCAGTGTTTCTTTTTATCCATGCTTGAAGAAATAAAAATTTTCAGGACCTAAAACTCAAGTTGTGACAATAAACAAACACTAGTTACTTAATTGGATGTAATTGCAAATGAAATTAACACTAGAATTACCTGAAATTCCAATCCATAGTTTTCTCTGCAGAATTCTCTCAGTTTAGGATATACATTTTCTCTTAGTGCCTGTCTTTCTGCTCCTGTATCTGTAGTGGAAAGACAAACACAGACGAAGTGAGTATGACCACACATATATTTCTGGCAAAAAAATGAAAACCTAAAAATAAATACTAACAGTAATATGATCAAGTTGAGGTGCTGTGTTGTGAAATAACAGGATTGATTTCCAAAAACATCTCAGACTATACCATTGCTACCTAGAGTATTCAGATATATTGTGACATTTTACAAAATTTAGCACAGTATAGAAACAAGCATGAAAACCTATCATAGCAGATTCCACCCACTGTAGATTTGATTGCCCAGTGGTTCATAAAGTGACATCTATCACTCTGGGCTTAGGGACCTACTATTATATCAGAGATAGAAACTATCTTACATGTGTCATACCATGTAAACCTTCGAAATAAAAGATATTATCTCCTGTCATTAACAAAATACAAGAAGAAACACAGAACCTGCAACTTGAAGAATCACAAAACATGTATGCATTTAATGTCAAATGTTTTGCATAGAAAGGAATTCCAAAGTCACCGGTGCTGAACAATTCTGCATCAATGATGGTATTGTAAGATTCTAGGAGCCAAGAGGCTGTTCCTTGCCCAGCTACTTCCCGTGAAACATGAGTATACTTTTCAAAAATTAGGTAAATGTGTTATCTTACGAAAAGTACCATTTGCTAAAAGTACCTCAATCCCAGCCATAACTATGAAACATCTGCATACCACATTTATAACAAAGATAACAATTTAAAAGAATTTCCCTGTTATTCTCGAACACATCTGTCCATGAAAATTTAACCATATGCTGTGCTGACCTACTCTATTTTCCTACTGTTCTCAAGCCTATTTTGAGAAGCAAATAACCCATCAGGAAAGTCTGAAATGCAGCTGCAGTCTGGCAGAGTGATAGAAACCAGTGTTTACATGGAAATCAAAGAGTCAGAGAAATATAAGATCTTCTGGATTATCCTGTGATCTAAACAAATAGGGTATTTTCCAGCCTTAGATTCAATATGGTTCTAAGTCCAAATAGAAAGCAGGACACCCACCGGAGGAGCTGCACATTAAAGTGGGGCCCATGCGGTGTTATGGCACTGATGGAGGCAGTTACATCAAGCTTTCACATAATTTATATAATCTTGAGATCAGAATGCCCCTCGTCCCTCCATTTTAAGAGCTGAAAATACTAACTTCACAATAAAGCTGATAATGTTCACTAAATCTCTCTAAAAGCCCTTAGCAGATTTTCAAACCCAAATAACAACAACAACAACAACAAACACTTTAAGAAGAGCTGGTACCATTCCTTTTGAAACTATTCCAAACAATATAGGAAGAAGAAATCTTCACTAACTCATTTTATGAGACCAACATTATCCTGATACCAAAACGTGGCAGAGACACAACCAAAAAAGAAAACTTCAGGCCAATATCCATGATGCACATTGATGTGAAAATCCTCAATAAAATATTGGCAAAAAAGCCACTTTAAAAAGAAACAAATACTGCCAGATTTAGAAGGTAAAAATATATTCAAAAAGGTTAAGAAATTCTGAAAAACAGCATCTAAATCATACAAAAATAATCATGTGATGATATAAGAAACAGAAATTTTTGTATCTTAAAAATGTGTTAACTCATTTCTAGGTACTGAGACTTGAATGTGCAACTGTAAGGAGGATAAGAAAAATATAGTATATATTTTTCTTTTTATTTTCTTTTTTTAAACTTTAACTCTTATTTTAGACACAGGGGTTACATGTGTAGGTTTGTTACCTGGGTATACCGCACCCAGGTAGTGAGTGTAGTACCTGATGGTTTTTCAACTCACACACTCCCCTCCTTCCTCCCGCCACTAGCCATCCACAGTGTCTATTATTCTCATGTTTATGTCCATGTGTGCTCAATGTTTACCTCACATGCAGTATTTGGTTTTCTGTTCCTGCATTAATTAGTTTAAGACTATGGCCTCTAGTTGTGTCCATGTTGTTGCAAAGGACATTGCATTCTTCTTCTTTTTTTTTGGCTGTGTAGTATTCCATGGTGTATATGTACCACATTTTCTTCATTTAATTCACCACTGATAGGCACCTAGGTTGATTCCATGTCTTGGCTATTGTGAACAGTGCAGCAATGAGCATATAAGTGCATGTGTCCTTTTGGTATGATGATCTATTTCTCTTTGGGTATACATCTAGCAATGGGATCGCTGGGTTAAATGGTAGCTCTATTTTACATTCTTTGAGAAATCTCCGAACTTTTCCGGAATGGCTGAGCTAATTTACAATTCCACCAACTGTGTATAATCATTCCCTACTTTCTGCAGTCTTGCCAGCACCTGTTGTTTTTGAACTTTTTAGTAATAGCCATTCTGACTGGTGTGATACTGTATCTCACTGTGGTTTTGGTTTGCATTTCTCTGATGATTAGTGATGATGATCATTTTTTTCATGTTTTTTGGCCACTTGCATGTCTTCTTTTAAGGAGTGTCTGCTCATGTCTTTGTCAATTTGTAGTGGGATTATTTGGTTTTTGCTTGATTTGTTTAAGTTTCTTATAGATTCCGGATATTAGACCCTTGTTGGATGCATAGTTTGTGAATATTTTATTCCATTTTGTAGCTTGTCTGCTTACTCTGTTAATAAATTCTTTTGCTATAGCACATAGTAATTTCTAACATTTAGTGAGTGCTTCCTGCAGGCCAGTAGGGTGCTAAGTACTTCTTTTTGCATTTCTTTGTAACTTCTGACCACAACCCTATGAAATAGGCAACATTATTACCATTTTTTTTAGGCAAAAAACTAAAGGGCAGTGGGGTTAGAAAACTCGCTCAAGAGCATATGGCCACTAAATTAGAAAACTCAGATTTGGATCTGGATCTAGAAAGCCATAGACCATAGTTTGCTCTAACCAAGGAAATACACAACTGTAAAAAGAATCAACCTTTATAATGACCATTGGAATAAATACATGAAATGACTAAATGATGTTAAGGTTCTAAAGCTTATGATACAAAAAAATTTTTGAATTACCCTTGATGGATTCTTTTCTTTCTATAATACACCCTCCAAAAGCCAACATTATCAATAACTTCTCTCACTCTACCATTAAACAAATCCTGAGTTAATCTACTTCTGTCCCTTATGCTACCAGATGCAAGCTGTACTCACCTTTCATCCAGACTCCATCTCCCTGTTTCTATGCTTTCCCCCTTTAGTTCATTCTCCATGGAGCACACAGACTGATTTTTCCAAAATGTAAATCGGATCACATCACCACTTTGTTTAAAACTCCCATCAGCTCTTCACGAACCTTGGAATGAAATGCACACTCCTTACATTGAGTGTTCTCTCTCTCCCTAAGCTCATCTCTTACTACTTTCTTGTTTATGTCCCTGCAGCAGCACTGGCCTTCACTTGATTCCTAGATTGTATTCCAACTCAAGGGCCTTTGCTTGAGCTGTGATGTCATCCTGGAATGCTTAGTCTTGTGATCATCTCATGGCATCTCTTGTCATTCAACTGTCAGCTTTAATGACGCCTCCTCAGAGAGGCCTTCTCTGAGCACTCCACCTATAGAAGTCACTGAATCACCCTCTACCACCTTAATTCTTTGTGGGTTACTCATCATTGTTGTTACCTGTTTATTGTCTGCCTCCCTCACTGAAATTTAAGCTCAAAGGGAAGTGGATCCTTCTTTTGCCTCATTCACGGCTGCATCTCCAATGATTGGAGTCTTGCTCAATTAATAAATGAGTGAATGAAAAAAGCCACATATGCACCAGTGCCAAAAATGAACTACAAGCATGATTTCCCTTCAACAGCCTCCAGAAACAGAAAGGCTTCCTACATTATAAATCATCATTGGGTGGTTTAATAAATTTTGGGAAATGATGGCATTTAGGTAGTTGGTGTCATGAGGTAAATGAATGAACTGAAATCTTTCTTTTCTGGTTTCTGTGTTTGTGACAGAATATCAACTCAGTTATTTTGAGCCTTTCTAAATATGTGAAGAATGCCCATATGCAATGGGCATTCTGTGCTCTTATTTATATTAAAAATTGACTCTGATTTTCCTGTATGTGTATTAATATATAATGATTGATTCTGGAAATGAAAAAGTAATTAGATAGGAATGGATTAATTATGATGAGTGACAGATAAGCTGGCTTAATTAAATAAAAAATTTGATTCATACTAAGAGCAAATCTGGATGGTTCACAACTAAAAACATTAGAATGTCATGGACAGGAAATATTAGCTCACAGAATCTCACACTTTAAAAAGGCTCTCTTTAAACAGTGTAAATCAAAGATGAAGGTTGTCTTAATTTATGTTTTAGACATCGTCGTCACATCTATTTGTATTTGCCCAGTTCCCTAATGCTTTGAAAAGGTGCATTAACACTTTGGCAGTACTAACTATTAGGTATTTAAGGAGCTGCTTTCTGAATGATTCCTTGGTGATTTCAGAGTTAAGGAAGGTCTCTGTGCAGTGTCTGAGTCACCCACAGGAAGTACATTAGTTGGGAGAGAATTAATAATCAACACCATTCTCCTTATATCTTAATTTCCTTCAACAAGGGTTTAGATTAATTCCAAATTTTTATTAAAAATAAAAGAGTGCTAAAAGGACCATGCTAGATTGGAGATTCATACAGCTTCAGCTTCACACAAACTAAAGGCATCAACTTTAGTCATTTTTTTCTTCTTTCCCACAGTTTCACTCTGTTTCCCGGGCTGAAAGTACAGTGGCATGATCTCGGCTCACTGCAACCACCACCACCCACCCAAGTTCAAGCAATTCTCATGCTTCAGCCTCCCTAGTAGCTGGGATTATAGGTTTGCACCGCCATGCCTGCCTAACATTTATATTATTAGTAGAGACAGGGTTTCACCATGTTGGCCAGGCTGGACTCAAACTCCTGACCTCATGTGATCTGCCTACCTTGGCCTCCCAAAGTGCTGGGATTACAGGCATGAGCCAGTGTGCCCAAATTAACTTTCTCCATGTTCTTTGCAGCTCAGAAAATCTGCTTAGAATCCACTATAGATCCTCTGCTAAAATTGTCTTGTTAGCATGGTTTCCAAGGTCTCTGTACATTTGCTCTTACCTGGATTTTCTCTTTACCTACCCTCTTAGTTAATGATTCATATGGACAGCTTCTTTGACTTCTGGGCTTGTGTTTAGGTTAATTTCTTGTTTGGCAGCTCCCCAAGAGCTCCTCTCCATGGCCCTCAGATAATTCCTCTGTACCCATCTAGCCACCTACATTCTTCCTTATTTCAATGTGAGTAAATCTTGTCAATTTTATATCATAAACACTTTAATAATTTGGCCACTTTTTTTGACACTCACCTTCTCTCAACTTTCAAGAAGCAAAAAGTCTATTTGCTTGACCTGTAATCTGTCTCTCACAGAGCTGCCAGCCATAAATGCCAAGACAAAATAAAACAAAAAGTAATTTGATTATTAAAGACCTTGCTGGCATCTGGTGGTCCAGAGGATAAAGGCTCGAATGCTTAGCAAGTGTAAATATATCTTCTAGCTAAGTTCTGTCTTCTACTGCTGATCAACATGTGCCCTCTAAAGCCTGAGTTTTCAGATACCACGTGATCATGAGCTTTGCCCTCACACAAACTGCTTTCCATGCTCTGAAGTTCCTAGCAGATGAAAGATCTCTACAAGAAGAACTACAGAACACTGATGAAAGAAATCACAGATGACACAAACAAATGGAAAAACAGCCCCTGCTCATGGACTGGAAGAATACAAAAACAGCCCCTGCCCATGCTGCCCAAAGCAATCTACAAATTCAACACTATTCCTATCAAACTGCCATGGTCATTTTTCACAGAACTAGAAAAAAACTATTCTAAAATTCATACAGAACTAGAAAAGAGCCTGAATAGCCAAAGCAATCCTAAGCAAAAACAACAAGGCTGGAGGACTCACATTACCTGACTTCAAACTATACTATAAAGCTACAGTAACCCAAACAGCTTTTTGTACCATGGTACAAAAACAGACACATGAACCAACAGAACAGAATAGAGAATGCAGAAATAAAGCTGCACACCTACAGCCATCTGATCTTCAACAAAGCTGACAAAATAGGCAATGTGGGAAAGGACCTTCTATTCAATAAATAGGACTGGGATAGCTATTTAGCCAATGCAGAAGAATGAAACTGGACCCCTATCTTTTACTACATATAAAAATTGATTCAAGATAGATTAATAAAGATTTAAATATAAGATCTTTAACTATAAGAATCCCAAAAGAAAACCTAAGAAAAAACATTCTGGACATTTGCCTTGGGCAAGAATTTATTTAAGTACTCAAAAGCAACTGCAATGAAAACAAAAATTGACAAGTGGGATCTAATGAAATAAAAGATCTCCTGCACAGCATAAGAAACTATCAACAGTATAAAGAGACAACCTGCAGAATGAAAGAAAATATTCACAAACTATGCATCTGAAAAATGTCTAATATCCAGAATCTCTAAGAAGCTTAAACAAATCAACAAGCAAAATACAAATAAGCCTAGTGAAAAAATGGGCAAATGACATGAAGAGGTACCTCTCAAAAGAAGACATACAAATGGCCTAACATGAAAAAAAATTCCACACATCACTAGTCACCAAAGAAATGCAAATCAAAACCACAAAGAGATGCCATCTCACACCAGTCAGGGTGGCTATTATTTCAAAGTCAAAAAACATCAGATGCTGGTAAGGCTGCACTGAAAAGAGAATGCTTACATACTGTTGGTGGGAATGCAAATCAGTTTAGCCACTGTGGAAAGCAGTTTGACAATTTCTCAAAAAATTTAAAAGAGAGCTACTATTTGACCCAGCAATACCATGACTGGGTATATATTCAAAAGAACATAAATCATTCTAACAAAAATACAGATGCAATTGCATTTTCATCACTGCACTATTCACGATAGCAAAGATGTGGAATTAGCCTGGGTGCCTATCAAAGGTATATTGGATAAAGAAAATGTGGCACATATTCACCATGGAATACTATGCAGCCATAAAATATAATAAAATATGTCCTTTGCAGCAACATGGATACAGCTAGATATCATTATTCTATGTGAATCAGCACAGGAATAGAAAACCAAATAGGGTATATTCTCACTTATAAGTGAGAGATAAACATTGGTTACTCATGGATATAAAAATGGCAACAATAGAAACGGGACTTCTGTGGGCGAGGTAGGAAGGGTATTAAGGGTTACAAAACTAACTATTGGGTACTATGCTCAGTAATGGGGTGATGGGATCAATAGTATCACAAACCTCAGCATCAGTAACAAACTTGCCACGTGTCCCCTGAATCCAAAATAAAAGTTGAAATTATTTTAAAAATACACCTGGTAGTCTAGGTATTAACAAACATTTTTTTTCTCTTTTTTTAAATATATGGTTTATTGCGTTTTAGGCAGTGGGGTACATGTGAAGAACATGCAAGATTGTTGCATAGGTACACACATGGCAATGTGGTTTGCTGCCTTCCTCCCCGTCACCTATATCTGGCATTTCTCCCCATGTTATCCCTCCCCAACTCCCCATCCCCTGCCCTCCCCTAGTTCTCCCCAACAGACCCCAGTGTGTGATGCTCCCCTCCCTGTATCCATGTGTTCTCATTGTTCAACACCCACCTGTGAGTGAGAACATGTGCTGTTTGATTTTCTGTTCTTGTGTCAGTTTGCTGAGAATAATGGTTTCCAGGTTCATACATGTCCCTACAAAGGACATGAACTCATTGTTTTTTATGGCTACATAGTATTCCATGGTATACATGTGCCACATTTTCCCTGTCCAGTCTATCATCGATGGGCATGTGGGTTGGTTCCAAGTCTTTGCTATTGTAAACAGTGCTGCAATGAATATTTGTGTGCATGTGTCCTTATAGTAGAACAATTTATAATCCTTTGGATATATAACCAGTAATGGGATTGCTGGGTCAAATGGAATTTCTATTTCTAGGTCCTTGAAGAATTGCCACACTGTCTTCCACAATGGTTGAACTGATTTACACACCCATCAACAGTATAAATGTGTTGCTATTTCTCCACATACTCTCCAGCAACTTTTTTCTCTAGATTTTTTAATGATCACCATTCTAACTGTTGTGAGATGGTATCTCAATGTAGTTTTGATTTGCATTTCTATGACCAGTGATGAGCACTTTTTCATATGTTTGTTGGCCTCATATATGTCTTCTTTTGTAAAGTGTCTGTTCATATCCTTCACCCACTTTTGAATGGGCTTGTTTGTTTTTTTTTATTGTAAATCTGTTTTAGTTCTTTGTAGATTCTGGATATTAGTCCTTTGTCAGATGGGTAGATTGCAAAAATTTTTTCCCATTCTGTTGGTTGCCGATTCACTCTAATGATTGTTACTTTTGCTGTGCAGAAGCTCTGGAGTTTTAATTAGGTACCACTTGTCTATTTTGGCTTTTGTTGCCAATGCTTTTGGTGTTTCATTCATGAAGTCCTTGCCTATGCCTATGTCCTGGATGGTTTTGCCTAGGTTTTCTTCTAGGGTTTTTATGATGTTAGTTCTTGTGTTTAAGTCTTTAATCTATCTGGAGTTAATTTTAGTGTAAGGTGTCAGGAAGGGGTCCAGTTTCTGTTCTGCACATGGCTAGCCAGTTTTCCCCAACACCATTTATTAAACAAGGAATCCTTTCCCCATTGCTTGTTTTTGTGAGGTTTGTCAAAGATCAGATGGTTGTAGATATGTGGCATTGCCCCCCAGGCCTCTGTTCTGTTCCATTGGTCTAAATCTCTGTTTTTCTTTTAATGCTTGAGTTAAAAGAATAGTATCTTTGTAAAAGTATGATGTGTTAAATTGATAAATATCGTATTTAAGAATTTTCAAAAATATTTCCAAATGAAATGCTTCTATCATTATAATTATGTCAGTGATACATAAATTATCATTTGTCTAATTTAGCTTAAGAAGGAGCTCCTATCTATTGTCTCCAGTTTGCTGACTTCTACCCTTCTGAGTACCAATCAATGGCAGCACAGTTTGTGAACTACTGATATAGAGAGGCTTGGTTTTTCTGGTGCTCTCCTCGGCTCTATTTAACATCCCGTATTGGAATGTATTGGAACTTACTGTAATTATTACTTTCAGTTTGTCTCTCCCTGTTCACTGAATTCATGGAAGGCAGGGACTTTCTCATACATTCTTACATCTTAGAAATTAGAGCAGATCCCAGAGCACAATTAGTACTCAACAAATGAATGAGTGAGTCAATGGTATTATAATAAAAACATTAACTAAACCAAACTAAAAAATTCACATGTCCTCCTAAAGTGAACATAAATCCAAATTTAATGTCACTTTCAAGTAGTAGTTGACTATGTTGACAGCATTAACCATCATGTGTGAGTTTGAAGTGACATTACAAAATACATGTTAGAGTATGGCATTGTCAGGTGCTTAGTGGATCTTCTTCCCAATAAGAAATAATCAAACTTGAGAAAATTGTCAAAACAATCACTTTAAAACTCTATCAACCAGCCAAAGACCAAAGGCAGGAAACAAATGGAGAAATGATTATTCATGAATAATCACTAAATTTTGGGTAAGAACAGTAGAAGTCTACAGGCATTCTTCCCTTCTCCTTTATGGCTGAACCAGAACTCCATACCACAGCTCAAAGAAAGTCAAGCTATGACCATTAACAACATTGCCAGAGAAGTCTCACTTTATTAGGAGCTGAACTTGTATAAAACTCCATGCCTACCAGTATTGTTAGTAGCAGTAGTGGTCTCAGAAGTAGATAAATGTGTAAACCCAGTGGCTCAGCTAGCCTATGGCTTCATCCAAATGTAACAAGGATATCAAGGAAATAAATAGCCATTGAGGGCCTGAATAAGCTCTCCACAAATTCCTGTGGTGGGAAGGCTATGCACAAACTTAAGAAAGACTGAAAGCTATTCACATATTCCTGGCTGACTCTTAGCCTGTTTACATAAGGAGCTGAAACATGAAAAGACCTGGTAGAAAGTAGAAGCTGTAATAGATTTAAATACGGCCTAAACTTTGAATGTGTTCCCCAGACCATACAGATCCACAGTTAGAATAAAAGCCTTACTGGATTGAGGCATTTGAGAAGAAATTTTGATAAATCACTGACAAATATTAAACTACACAGACAAAAGGGTAACCCATAAGAAGTCAGGCTTAAAAACAGAAATGAAAAATTACAGTAATTAAATAACTGTGAAGAGACATCAACAGCACACATTATGGGGAATAAATTCCACAGATTTAGTCCAGATAAGTTACCAACCAAAAAGCATTAAAAGAAACAAATGAAAAAACATCACTCAGAGGTGAAAAATCAGGATCTAGGGTTGTCATATTACTTAAAATGTCCAATTTTCAAGAAAGATTTAAGAAAGAAATAGAGAAGAGAAAAATGTAACACAGAAAAAATGTCAACAGAAATTGTCTGAGTGAGTTCTCATGTTATATTTAGCTAATGAAAACTTGAAAGTAGCTATTATAATCAAGGAAATTAAGTTAACCATGTTTAAAGAACATGGAAAATGAACTGAGCCCCAAGACACCTGCAGAACATCAACATTTAAACTAGTATATATGTAAAGTGAGTCCCAGAAGGAGAAGGTAAAGAGAAAGGAATACAACTTAAATAAATAATCTTGAAAATGTCCCAATTTTAAGACATTAGTCTACGCATCCAAGAAGTTCAAGAACCCAACTAGGATAAACACAAATAATCTGCACTTAGACACATATAGTCAAACTGTTAAAACAAAAGATAAAGAGAAAATCTTGACACCAAGAGATAAACAAATTATCACATACATGGGAACAACATTACAATTAATAGCTGACTTCTCATCAGAAGGAGTAGAAGCCAGAAGGCAACAGAACAATATAGTCTGAAAAAGGTACTGATAAAAAGAATCAACCAATCATTCCATATAAAAAAAATGATTTTTTTTCAAAAGCAAAATACTTATGCTAACAAATTTGAAAAGACTGAGAAAAGCTGATACTAGCAGATCTCCATTATAGACTATACTAAAGAAATTCTTTGAAGCTTAAAGGAAATGACATTAGACAGGAAAATTTATCCATACAAAGAAATAAAGTGTACTGAAAAAGGTAAATATGTAAGTATGTATAAAAGACTGTGTAATTATATCTTTTTCTTTCTACATTTAGTGATAATACATAAGATTGTAAAAACCAATAACACTGTATCTTTGGGTTTTAATGTACGCATAATACATATATGACAATAATAAAACAAAGGAGACAGAAGAAAAGTAGAACTGTACCAGTGCCAAGTATTTTTGCTTTAACAAAATTTAGTATTCATCTAAAGTGTGACAAATTAAGAAATAGTTTGTAATCCCCAGAGCACCAAGAACATAATCTGTAAAATAAATATAATTAAAATGATATACTAAAATATCTATTTAACAAAGAAGAGAGTCAAGTGGGAACAAATGAAGGAAACCAACATAGAAAATAGCAAATGGCAGAAATAAATCCAAGCTATCAATAAATACTTTAAATAAAAATAGAATAATTATTCAAATGGAAAGAAGAAATTGCCAGACTAGATAACAAAACAATATCCAACTGAATATAAGAGACACACTTTAGATCCCAAAACACAAACAGGTTGAAAGTAGAAGGATAGAAAATATAACATGTAGTAAACCAAAAGCAGGTCAGACAAAATAGGCTTTAAGAAATATTACTAGAGGGAAAAAACCATAGCAATTATAAATGTATACACAGTCATAAACAATACTCTAAAATACATAAGGGAAAAGCTGGCAGAATTAAAAGAAGAAATAGATATTCCAACAGCTGATGACTCCAATCCTATTCTCAAAAATTGATGAAATAACTAAATAGAAAATCAAAAGGGGGGTAGAAGACTTGCACACCACCATCAAGCAATTTGACCTGGCATTTATAGAATAATCCACCCCAAGAGGGCAGAAGGCCATTCTTTCCTGGTGCTCATGAACATTTCCCATGATAGGTCATATGCTAGACTAGAATATGCTAGTAATTTAGCTTTAACATTATTGAGTTAGTATTCATCTAAAATGTGATAAGAACACTTTGTAATCCCCAGAGTACTAAAAAATATAACCTGAAAAATAAACATAATTAAAATGATATACTAAAATATCTATTTAACAAAGAAGAGAGTCAAGTGGGAACAAATGAAGAAAACCAACATAAGATACGTAGAAAATAGCAAAATGGCAGAAATAAATCCATGCTATCAATAAGTATTTCAAATAAAAATAGAATATTCAAATGGAAAGAAGGAATTGCCAGACTAGATAACAAAACAATATCCAACTTAATATGAGACACACTTTAGATCTAAAAGCAAGCCTCATAAGTTTAACTGCAATCATAATACATATGATCTATAACTACAACGGAATTAAGTTAGAAATCAACAACATTCATTTTGGGAAGCTTCTAGATATTTGGAAATTGAATAACATACTCTAATATACAAATATTCTAATATATTTATAAATATTTGATGTTATTACTCATGTATAAAAATGCACAAAGGAAAACAAAATGTCTTGAAATAAAATAAAAGCACATGTTAAAAGCTATGAAATGCAGCTAAAGCAATGGTTAGAATGAAATCTATATCTTTGAACACCTGTAACACAAAAAGTTAAAATCAGCAAATTAAAATTCCACCTTAAGAAACTAGAAAATTTAAACAAACTGAATCCAAAACAAACTTAAGGAAGGAAATAAGGGTTATAGTATAAATCAATGAAACAATAAAAGGAAACTCAGAGAAAAATCAGTAAAGTAAAAAGTTGGTTTTTTGAAAGATCAGTAAAATTATTAACTGTCAGCTAGGCTGACCAAGACAAAAATGAAGGAAACCAAGCCATCAAAATCAGGAATGAAACAGAAGCTACCACTACTGATCCTACAAAAGTTAAAAAATTTTAGGGTATACTATACCTTATTGTGAACAACTTTATTTCTAATACATAAGGGAAGACATACATCATTCTCAGCAAACTGACACAAGAACAGAAAACCAAATAACTTAGATGAACAAATTCCTAGGAACACACATATTAGTAAAGCTGACTCAGGAAGAAAGATAATATGAATATATCTGTAATAAGTAAAATCACTTAGTTACTAAAATCTCTCCATAAAGAAAATCTCAGGCCCAGAGTATATAACTGGTAAATTATATAAATATTTAAAGACAAAATTAATTATCTGCAAACCTTTCAGAAAATAAGGAATATGCAACTCATTCTATAAGTCTATATTATCTGACACCCAAAACCAGACAGACATAAAAAAAAAAACCACAAAAAAAACTCCTAACCAATATATCCTTCATGAATATACATGCAAAGTCCTTAAACTATTAGTAAACTAAGTCTAGCTGCATACATACTATAATCAAGTGGGATTTATTGCAGAAATACAATGTTACTTTAATGTTTGTAAATCAATTAATAGAATATACCATACTAATAGAAGAAAGAACATAATTATATGATTGCTCAATGAATGCAGAAAAAGCATTCAATGAAATCAAATACCTTTTCAGGATAAAAACTCAGCAACAACTGGACACAGTGGCTCACGTCTGTAATCTCAGCACTTGGCGAGGCCAAGGTGGGCAGAGTACAAGGTCAGGAGACTGAGACCATCCTGGCTAACACAGTGAAATCTCATCTCTACTGAAAATACAAGAATAGCTGAGTGAGGTGGTAGGTGCCTGTAATCCCAGCTACTTGGGAGGCTGAGGTAGGAGAATCACTTGAACCCATAGGCAGAAGTTGTAGTGAGCTGAGATTGCACCACTTATCTCCAGCCTGGGTGACAGAGCCAGACTCCATCTTAACAACAACAACAACAACAACAACAACAACAACAACAACAACAAAAACTCAGCAACAAAGAATAGAAAGGAACTTCCTCAACTTGATAAATAGCATCTTCAAAAATTCCCACAGCTAGCACCATACTTCAAGATGTGAGGCAATATTTTCCACTTACGACTAAGAACACCTCCTCAAAACTTCTATTCAATATTTTACTGGAGGTTCTGGTCAGCGTAATAAAGAAAAAAACAAATTTAGTTTTTCCTATAAATTTATCCAAAACTTAGAAGTTTTCAGTAAAAATTCACTGTTATTTTTAAACCTGAATACATTTTAGGGAAAAAGGGGCAAGTTCTAAAAGATAATGTTATATTTCCATTTCTAGTACTTCTGAGGAAAATAAATTTGCACAAACATCACACCAAAACCAATGGAAATTTTGCACAAATTATTTAAAAATCTATCTTTTTTAATGTCTTGCATAGCTAGAATAAAAACGAAACAATACGCAAACAGGCCAAAGGCACGGTGAAAGCAGAAATCTTGGAAATAATGGAAATAAGAGATGTGAGGACAGCTTTAGATTATATTCTATTAAATCCTAGTGACTTTTAAGAATCATTTTGTCATTTGTAGGTGCATAATAGATAGGAGACAAAGCATCAGGCCCTACTCAATGTGATAATGGGATGGGATAATAACAGGTTTCTTTTTTTTTTCTTGCTTTTTAAAATTTTTGCAATCTACCCATCTGACAAAGGCCTAATATCCAGAATCTACAAAGAACTAAAGCAGATTTACAAGAAAAAACAAACAAACCCATTCAAAAGTGGGTGAAAGATAGGAACAGACACTTTTCAAAAGAAGGTATTTATGAGGCCAATAAACATATTAAAAAATGTTCATCATCACTGGTCATCAGAGAAATGCAAATCAAAACCACATTGAGATACCATCTCACACCAGTTAGAATGGCAATCATTAAAAAATCAGGAGACAACAGATGCTGGAGAGGATGTGGAGAAAAAGGAAGACTTTTACACTGTTGGTGGAAGTATAAATTAGTTCAACCATTGTGGAAGACAGTGTGGCAATTCCTCAAGGATCTATAAATAGAAATTCCCTTTGACCCAGCAATCCCATTACTGGATATATACCCAAAGAATTATAAGTCATTCTATTATAAAGATACATTCACATGTATGTTCATTGCAGCACTCTTTACAATAGCAAAGACCTGGAACCAACCCAAATGCCCATCAATGATAGACTGGACAGGGAAAATGTGGCACATATACACCATGGAATACTACACAGCCATAAAAAAGGATGAGTTCATGTTCTTTGTAGGGACCTGAATAAATCTGAAAACCCATCATTCTCAGCAAACTGACACAAGAACAGAAAACCAAATACCACATGTTCTTGCTCATAGGTGGGTGTTGAACAATGAGAACACACATAAGCACAGGGAGGGGATCATCACACACTGGAATCTGTGGGGTCTGTTGGAGGGGGTGCTAAGGGGGTGACAGCAGGGGGTGGAGAGTTTGGGGAGGGATAACATGGTGAGAAATGCCAGATATAGGTGACGAGGGGATGGAGGCAGCAAACCACCTTGCCATGTATGTACCTATGCAACAATCCTGCAAGATCTGCACATGTACCCCAGAACCTACAGTACAATTAAAAAAAAAAAAACAAAGAAAAAGAAAAAAAATTAACAGTTTTCTAAGAGTAAAAGATGCAAAGGCTGTCACTCTAAAGAGGTGTATTTTCAGTGTGGCAGTGAACTAGAAATAAATCTTTGCCAGCTAGAAAACTTGAGAGACGTTATCAAGATAGCTGAGTAGTATGGGATGCTTCCTCCACACAAAAAGAAAAAAGCAGCAAGCAGATAACTACATGGCAAACTGCATACAGAATATATGGGAAAACAATAGAATACAGTAAAGAAGTGATAGAGGCACCTCTGAGGCACTGGAACTTGGGAAGGCAGCATAGAGAAGGAAGTGAAGAGCCCTGGGATTGGTTCAAAGCCAAGAGAGACTCTCCATTGTGAGAAAAGGCTGGAGATCCCTAGCAGTCCACATTCCTACCACAGACACCTGCAATTCTAGCTGCAAGTGAGCCCTATAGTATTCACAGGTCTTGAGACTAGTGTAGGGAGTTCCCACCTCCTCCCAGCCATTCTCTGGAACCCAGCCTACTGCATTTTGAGAACAGAGCCACTGCTAAAATGTACCCTGCCCAGAAGCCCCAGAGGCCCTGCATCTCTGCATTTCTGAGGTCTTATCATCATCTCATCCAGAAGGCTACAGGGCTGTGATGTGAACTCAGCACCTGAGGCAATGCAGTGGCCTGATCCCCAGGGAACAGGTGATATAGTACATCAGGGAGGCCATCTTCAAGAGAGAGGGAGCCAAAGCATGTGCTGCCCAGAGTTTGAGAGCTGATGGCCTAATGACCAGCAGAACCGCTACATACCCATGTACACTTCCCAAAGGCCCTAGGACTGGCCTGCCTGGGGCTTGTGGCCAGTGACAGTGGCCTTCTATAGTGGTGGAGCTGCTGCAATGTCTGCAGGGCCTTCTCCAGCAGGGACTCAAGGACTGGTTGCCCAGGGTCTGCAGTTACCTGTGATCCTGCCCACTCCAGTAGCAGTGCTGTGATACATGTGATACACTCGTGCCCTGCGGGGTCCCCAGGACTGTCCTACCAAGGGTCTGCCAGTGCTAGCAACTCTGCCTACTTCAGCAGCAGAGCTCCTGTGCTCTCTCTTGCAATCCCCCAGCTGAGGGCCTGAGGACTGTCATATCTGCCGCCACTGATGGCACTTCCCACTACAGAAGTGGAGCTGCCATGTGCCCCCATCAGGGGCCCAAGGACTGGCACACATAGGAACCAATACCATCAGTGAAACTACCTGTCTAGTGGAGAAGCCAGTGTGCTTGCATTTCCCTTAGAAGGCTGAGGACCAGCTTGCTGGGCCCTTCCATTGCCTTTGACTTTCACCACTCCAGTAGCAAGGCTATTGAGAGCCTACATCCCCATCTAGGGACCTGAGGACTGGCTCACCTGAGAACTGCTGCCACTGGTGACCTACCAATCCAGTAGTGAAAACACTGCACGTCCCCTCCCCAGGGTCTCCAAAACTACCTTGCTGCCCAGGACTGCCACTGCTAGCTACCAAATTCTCCAGCTGGGAAATTGCTATGTACCTGTGCATGCTCCCCAGGGGACCAAGGTCTGGTTTACCTGGGGCCTACTGCTGCCACTAATGACTACTGTCCTGACCAGCATACTGCTACAGTGCTCCCAAACCAGCCTGTCTGGTGGCTCTAGGCCTCAGCAAAGCTGCCTCCACAAACACCCACAATCTAAGCCACTAAAACACTCATAGGCACTGCTGATACTGATTACAGCTGAAGAAACACATGAAAACTACACTACTGTGCCCACCCAGAACCAAAGTCAAAGTACCCTACTCAATTGACACATCTCCAGGAAAATGTCTTTCTTTTTTTTTTTTATTATTTTTATTTTTTATTTTTTTAATTGCATTTTAGGTTTTGGGGTACATGTGATGAACATGCAAGATTGTTGCATAGGTACACACATGGCAGTGTGGTTTGCTGCCTTCCGTCCCCTCACCTGTATCTGTCATTTCTCCCCATGCTATCTCTTCCCACCTCCCCACCCCTCCGCCCCTCCCCCATTTCCCCCCAACAGACCCCAGTGTGTAGTGCTCCCCTCCCTGTGTCCATGTGTTCTGATTGTTCAACACCCGCCTATGAGTGAGAATATACGGTGTTTGATTTTCTGCTCGTGTCAGTTTGCTGAGAATGATGGTTTCCAGGTTCATCCCTGTCCCTACAAAGGACGTGAACTCATCGTTTTTGATGGCTGCGTAATATTCCATGGTATATATGTACCACATTTTCCCTATCCAGTCTATCATCGTTGGGCATTTGGGTTGGTTCCAGGTCTTTGCTATTGTAAACAGTGCTGCAATGAACATTCGTGTGCACGTGTCCTTGTAGTAGAATGATTTATAATCCTTTGGATATATACCCAGTAATGGGATTGCTGGGTCAAATGGGATTTCTATTTTTAGGTCCTTGAGGAATCGCCACACTGTCTTCCACAATGGTTGAATTAATTTACATTCCCACCAACAGTGTAAAAGTGTTCCTATTTCTCCACATCCTCTCCAGCATCTGTTGTTTCTCGATTTTTTAATGATTGCCATTCTAACTGGTGTGAAGACTTAAACATCAGACCTAATACCATAAAAACCTTAGAAGAAAATCTAGGCAAAACCATTCAGGACATAGGTGTAGGCAAGGACTTCATGACCAAAACGCCAAAAGCAATGGCAACAAAAGCCAAAATAGACAAATGGGACCTAATCAAACTCCACAGCTTCTGCACGGCAAAAGAAACAGTCAGTAGAGTGAATCGGCAACCAACAGAATGGGAAAAAATTTTTGCAGCCTACCCATCTGACAAGAGGCTGATATCCAGAATTTACAAAGAACTAAAGCAGATCTACAAGAAAAAAACAAACAAGCCCATTCAAAAATGGGCGAAGGATATGAACAGATACTTTACAAAAGAAGACATACAGGAGGCCAACAAACATATGAAAAAATGCTCATCATCACTGGTCATCAGAGAAATGCAAATCAAAACCACATTGAAAATGTCTTTCTTCATGAAAGCTATGCCATAAAATTAGAAGAAGTGACTGTTCTACCAGATGTGCAGACATCAACATAGGAACACAAAAAACATGGAAACATAACACCTTAAAGGATCAAAATAATTTATTAGTAATACATCCCAAAGCAAAGGAAAATGATAACACCTTAAAAGAAATTCAAAATAATGACCCGAGGGAACTCAGAAAGATATAAGAGAATATAGAGAGATGAGTCATCAAAATCAGAAAAACAATTCATAATCTTAATGAGAAATTCAATACATAGATATCACAGAAAAGGACCAAATTGGAAACTAAAGAATTCAATAATTTTTTTTTTAAATTAAGAGCTTCAACAATAGACTAGATCATAAGAAGAAAAAATTTCTGAACTTGGAGGCAAGTCTTTTGACAAAATCCAGTCAGATAAAAAGAAAAATAATAAAGAAAGCCCACAAGACTTACAAGACATAATTAAGTAAACAAATATTTTCATTATGGAATTTTCAGAAAAGGAAGAGATGGGGAAAGGAATAGAAAACACATTTAATAAAATAATTGCTAAAACTTCCAAGTTTGGGGAAGAAATATGGATATTCAGATACAGGAAACTAAAAAATACCCAAATGGATTAAACCTCATAGATCCTCTCTAAGAAACATTAAACATTACAGTCAAAAGTCAAAGAGAAAGTGAGAATTATAAAAACTGCAAGAGAAAAGCATCAAGTCGATATACTGAAATCCCCTTCAGATTAATAGCAGATTTCTCAGCTAAAACCTAACAGGCATGGAGAGAATGGGATGATATATTCAAAGTGCTGAAAGATAAAGAAAAAAAAACTGCCAGCAAAGATAAGAGTACTCAACAGAATTATCCTTCAGAAATCAAGGAGGAAAAATGTCTTTCCCAGACCAGCAAAACTGTGGGAATTTACCACTAGACCTACACTATAAGAAATACACGAGAGTCCTGTATCTGGAAGCAAATGAATGATAACTACCCTCACAAAGACATATGAGAGAATAAAATTCACTGGTATAGCAGATACGTAAATAAGAAAGAGAATAATTAAACTTTATCATTACAGAAAACCACCAAACTGCAGCCAACATTGGAGTTAAACTATACCCTAGACCAAATGGATCTAACAGACATTTACAGAACATTTCATCCTAAAGCTACAGAATGTATATTCTTCTCATCAGTACATAGAACATTCTTTTTTTTTTTTTTTTTTTTTTTTGAGACGGAGTTTCGCTCTTGTTACCCAGGCTGGAGTGCAATGGTGCGATCTCGGCTCACCGCAACCTCCACCTCCTGGGTTCAGGCAATTCTCCTGCCTCAGCCTCCTGAGTAGCTGGGATTACAGGCACGTGCCACCATGCCCAGCTAATTTTTTGTATTTTTTAGTAGAGGCGGGGTTTCACTATGTTGACCGGGATGGTCTCGATCTCTTGACCTTGTGATCCACCCGCCTCGGCCTCCCAAAGTGCTGGGATTACAGGCTTGAGCCACCGTGCCCGGCCTCATAGAACATTCTTTAGGATAGACCATATGGTAGGCTACAAAACAAGTCTCAACACATTTAAAAAAACTAAAATCATATCAAGTATGTTTTCAGACCACAACAAAATATAAATAGAAATCAACAACAAGATAAACTTTGGAAATTGTACAAATACATGGAAATTAAACAACATGCTCCTGAATGGGTAAAGGAAGAAATTAGGAAGAAAATAAAAAAAGTTTCTTCAAACAAATGAAAAATATCCAAACCTAGGGGATAAACCAAAGGCAGTATTAAGATAATTTCACAGCAATAAATGCCTACATCAAAAAATTAGAAATATTTCAAATAAACAACCTCATGTTGTGTGTCAGGCTATCAGAAAAGCAAGAACAAACCAAACCCCAAATTAGATCAGAACTAAATGAAACAAAGACTTAAAGTACTAAAGATGAAAAGATAAATAATACTGAGAAATCATTAGCTGAACTAAGAAAAAGCGAAGACTCAAAATCAGAAACAAAAAGGGAACCATTACATTTGATACTACAGAAATAAAAAGGGTCATTACAGACTATTATGAATAATGAATAATTTTATATCAACAAAATGGAAAGTCTAGAGAAAATGAATAAACTTCCAGACACATGTAATTTACCAAAATGGAACCAAGAATAAACCAAGAATGAACAGACTAACAAATGATGAGGTTGAATCAGGAATCCGAAGTCTCCCAACAAAGAAAACGCTGGAACCAAATGGCTTCACTGCTGAATTCTACTGAACTTTTAAAGGATTAATACCAATTTGTCTCAAACTTTTCCAAAAAATGAAGAGAATAAAATTCTTCCATATTAATTTTAATAATTATTAATTATTCTATTAATGCTATATGGCTGGCATTATTCTGATATCAAAACAGCACAAAGACAGCAAAAAAAGAAAACTACAGGCCAATAGCCTTGATGAATATAGATGCAAACATCCTCAACAAAATGCTAGCAAATGAAATCAAACAGCACATCAAAAAGAGTCTATACCACAGTCAACTAGGATTTATCCCAAGGATGCAAGGGTGTTTTCAACACATGCATATCAATAAACGTGATACATGTACATCAACAGATGAAAGATTAAAACTACAGGATCATGTCAATACATGCCAAAAAGGCATTTGCTAAAATTCAACATCCTTTATGATAAAAACCCTCAATTAGATACAGAAAGAATGTACTTTAACACAATAAAGGTTATATATGACAAAAACTTAGCCTAATGTTATACTGATTGGGGAGAAGTGGAAAGCTTTTCCTATAAGAACTGAAACAGGTAAAGGATTGTGATACAGTTTGGCTGTGTGTCTCCACACAAATCTCATCCTGAATAACTCCCGGTGCTGGAGAACTGGCCTTGTGGGAGGTGACTGAATCATGGGAGTGGATTTCCCCCTTGCTGTTCTCATGAGATCTGGCTGTTTGAAAGTGTGTAGAACCTCTCTCTTTCTCTTCTTCCTTCTCCAGTCTTGTCAGAAGTGCCTACTTCCCCTTCACCTTCCACCATCATTATAGTTTCCTGAGGTCTCCCCAGCCATGCTTTCTATACAGCCTGTAGAACTGTGAGTCAATTAAACTTATTTTCTTTACAATTTACACAGTCTCAGGTAGTTATTTAAAGCAGTGTGAGAATGGACTAATACAGAACATTGGCACCAGAGAAGTGAGGCATTGCTATAAAGATACCTGAAAATGTGGAAGCGACTTGGGAACTGAGTTACGGGCAGATGTTGAAATAGTTTAGAGGGCTCAGAAGAAGACAGAAGATGACAGAAACTTTGGAACTTCCTAGAGACTTGCTGAATGGTTGTGATCAAAATGCTGATAGTGATATGGACAGTGAAGCCCAGGCTCAGGTAGCCTCAGATGGAAAGGAGAGTCTTATTGGGAACTGGAGTAAAAGGCTGGTGCCATTGTGCTCCTGCTCTAGGGACCTGTGAAACTTTGACCTTGAGAGAGATGATTTAGGGTATCTGGCAAAAGAAATTTCTAGGCAGCAAAGCATTCAAGAAGTTGTGGCCTGGCTGTTTCTAACAGTGCATATTTGTGAGTAAAGAGATTTTCTGAAACTGCAAGTTATATTTAAAAGGGAAAAGAGCATAAAAGTTTGGAAAATTTGCAGCCTGACCATGTAGTAGAAAAGAAAGACCTATTTTCTGGGGAGGAATTCAAGTCTGGAGAAATCTGTATAAATGAAGAGGTGTTAAATGTTAATAGCAAGACAATGGAAAAATGCATCCAGGCATTTTAGAGACATTTGCAGCAGCCCTTCCCATCACAGGCCTGGAGATCTAGAAGGGAAAAATGGTTTAGTGGCCTGGGAACAGGTTCCCCATGCTGTGTGCAGCCTAGTGACTTGGTGCTCTGTGTTCTAGCCACTACAGCCATTGATGAAAGGGGCTAACATAGAGCTTAGGCGGTGGCTTCAGAGGGTGCAAGCCCCAAGCCTTGGCAATTTCCACGTGGTGTTGAGCCTGTGAGTGCATAAAAGTTAAGAATTGGGTTTTGGGAACCTCCCCCTAGATTTCCGAGGATGTATGGGAATGCCTGGACATCCAGGAAGAAGTTTGTGGCAGTAGTGGGTTCCTCACAGAGAACCTCTACTGGGACAGTGAGGAGAGGAAACGTGGTGTTGAAGCCCCATACACTGTCCATGCTGGGACAATGCCTAGTGAAGCTGTGAGAAGACAGCCACCATCCTTCACATCCAGAATGGTAGATCCACCGACAGCTTGATGCACCTGGAAAAGCCACAGACACTCAACACTAGCTCTTGAGGACAGCCATGGAAGCTGAGTCCTGCAGAGCCACAGGGGTGGAGCTGCCCAAGGTCTTGGGTGCCAACTCCTTGCATCAGTGTGGCCTGGAGTCAAAGAAGATTATTTTTGAACTTTAAGATTTAATGATAGCCCTGCTGGGTTTCAGACTTGCATGAGGCCTGTAGCCTCTTTGTTTTGACCAACTTTTCCTGTTTGGAATGGGAGCATTTATCCAATGCCTGTACTCACACTGTATCCTGGAAGTGACTAACTTGTTTTTGATTTTGCAGGCTCATAGGTGGAAGGGACTTAACCTTGTCTCAGACATTGTACTTGGACATTTGAGTTAATGCTGAAATGAGTAAAGACTTGGGGGCCTGTTGAGAAAGTATGATTGTATTTTGCCATGTGAGAAGGACATGAGATCTGGGAAGGGCCAGGGGTAGAATGATATGGTTTGGCTGTGTCTCCACCCAAATCTCACATCAAATTGTAATTTCTAGTGTTGAAGGAGAGGCCTTATGGAAGGTAAGTGAATAATTTGAGCAAACTTCCCCCTTGCTATTCTCATGATAGAGTTCTCATGAGATTTGGTTGTTTGAAAGTGTGTAGCACTTTTTTTCTCTCTCTCTTCTTCCTTTTCTGGCCATGTAAGAAGTGCCTTCTTCCTCTTCCTCTTCCACCATGATTGTAAGTTTCCTGAGGCTTCACCAGCCATGACTTCTGTATAGCCTGCAGAACTGTGAACAACTTAAAACATTTTTCTTTACAAATTACCCAGTCTCAGGTAGCTCTTTACAGCAATGCAAGAATGGACTAATATAGATGCCTACTTCCAAACTCTTACTCAACATAGAACTAAAAGTCCTAGTCAGAGCAAATAGACAAGACAAAAATAAAAGGGGTACACACTGGAAAGTTGGAAATGAAACTGTCCCTGTTTGCAGATGACATAGTCTTATATACAGAAAAACTAAAAGACCGAAAAAATTCTATTAAAAAACTCTTACATTCAATAAACCAATTTGGTAACATATTAGGATAGAAAAAACAACATATAAAAATCAGTAATGTTTCTATACATCAAAATGAACTAGCTGAAAAAGAAATCAAGAAATTGATCTCATTTATAATTGTAGCAAAACATAACAAAACACCTAGGAATTTAACCAAAAATGTACAAGATCTCTACAATGAAAACTAGAAAATAGCGATGAAAGAAACTGAAGAGTACATACAAAAATGAAAAAAAAAACACATATTTTTGAGTTGGAAGAAGACTGGCAAAATTACTATACTACCTAAAGTAATCTACAGATCCAATGATATCTCTGTCAAAATACCAATGACATTCTTCACAGAAATAGAAGAAACAGCCCTAAAATTTACATGGAACCATAAAAATAATCTCAAATTTCCAAAGCAACCCTGAGCAAAAAGAGGAAAGCTGGATGCATCACACTGCCTGAATTCAAATTATACACCACAAAGCTGTTGTTATCAAAACAGCAGTATACTGGTATAAAAACAGACAGACCAACATAACAGAATTTCAGCACCCAGAAATAAATCCATGTATTTACAGACAACAGTTTCTCAGCACAGGTGCCAACAACATACAATGGGGAAAGGACAGCCTCCTTTAAATGGTCCTGGGAAAATTGGATATCTGTATGCAGAAGACCAAAAATTAAAACCACATCTGTCACTGTATACAAAAATCAACTCAAGATAGATTAAAATATAATACCTGAAACTACAAAACTACTGGAAGAAAGCAAAGGGGAAATACTTCAGGACACTGATCTAAGCAAAGATTTTCTGCATATGACTTCTAAAGCACAGATAACAAAGCACAAATGACAAATGGATTAATATTAAACTATAAAGTGTCTTCATAGCACAGGAATAAATCAACAGAGTAAAGAGACCACCCAAAGAATGGGTAAAAATATTTGTAAACTATTCAACAAAGGATTAATATTCAGAAATACAATGAACTTAACAGCCAAAACAAACAAATAATTCAATTAAACAATGGGCAAATGAGCTAAATAAACATTTCACAAAAGAAGACGTATAAATGGCCAACAGGTATATAAAAGATGCTTAACATCATTAATCATCAGTGAAATACAAATCAAAACCACATGAGACATTCATCTCACCCCAGTTAAAATGGGTATTATCAAAAGATACAAAAAATTTTAAAAAATGTTAGTGAGAGTACAAAGAAAAAGGAACTCTTGTACATTGTTTATTGGAATGGAAATTAGTATAATCATTATGTAAAACACTGTGGAGGTTTCTCAAAAAACTAAAAATAGAACTCACATATAATCCAGCAATCCCACTACTGGGAATTTATCTAAAGAAAAGGAAATCAGATTATCAAAGAGATATCTGCACTTCCATGTTCATTGAAATACTATTCACAATAACCAAGATCTGGGATCAACTCAAGAGTCCATCAGCAGATGAATGGATAAAGAAATTATGGTATATATACTCGATAGAATACGATTTGGTCATCAAAATGAATAAAATTCTGTCATTCATGCCAACAAGAATGAGCCTGGAGGACATCATAATAAGTGAGGTAGGTCAGGCACAGAAGGATAAACAATACATGCTCACATTCACATGTGGGAGCTAAAAAAGTTGAGCTCATAAAAATGGAGAGTAGAATTGTGGATACTAGATTCTGGGAAGAGTAGACAGTAAGAGGGGATAAAGAGAAGTTGGTTAACAAGCATGAAATTACAGTTAGATAGAATAATTTCTTGTGTTTCGTAGCACTTTAGGGAGACTACAGTAAACAATAATTTATCATATGTTTTCAAGCAAGTAGGAGAGAATTTTGAATATTCCAAACACAAAGAATTGTGTTGGGATATGCTAATTATCTTGATTTAGTCATTACACTTTCTAACAATGTACTTTCTAACAATGCCTTGATCTATTCCAGCAAAGTTCTTAAACCATAGACACACATACAAATCAAGACAACATATGTGAGATCCAGTTCAAGCTAAAGAACCAGCTGAATCATACACAAAATTATCTGAAATACAAAATTAACTGAAATACGAAGTACTTAATCTGTTTAAAATAATAAAAGCACTCAATAAAAGAATACAAATAAGAAGCCTCAAAAGCCAATAATGCAGATTTGAAAAATAAATAAAACCTCTAGAAATAAAAAATTTAAAATTAAAATTCAATGGAATGCTTAAATCACTGGAAAAATAGGTGAAGAGTAAGACATATTTGAATAAATTATACATAATTCATGACAGCAAGAGAAAGAAATGAAAAATATGAGTATAGGAGATAGGCATAAGATATAAAGACAATCTAATATACATCTTTTGAATTACAGAAAAATAATAGACGAGAGAGATAAGGTAGAGGCAGTATTTGAAGAAATAATGGCGGAATATTTCCCAGATTTGTTGAAAGATGCCAGTCCTCAGATTCAGGAAAGTCAACAAATTCCAGGCACAATGAATACAAATAACTCCATATAAATATAGAAATTCCATTTCATAGTGAAAATGAAGAATACTAAAAACAACAGATCTTAAAAACAGCCAGAGAGAAAATACAGCTTACCTACAACATGACGATTCTATTTTCAGCTAACTTTGCAACAGCAGAAGTCAGAAAGACTATAGATTATCTTCACTATGGTGAGAGAAAAATCCGCTGTCTAGAATTAAATCACCTACAAAATTATGTGTCAAAAAAGGTCAAAGAGGACATTTTTAGAAAAGCAAAAAGTGAGTTTACTGCCATCTTCCTTTAGAAGGTAGAATAAAAATTGTCTCAGATGTAAAGTTTGAGATACAAAAAGTTAGCGTGCAAACAAACTGGTCAATATAGAGCTAAGCCAAACTATCAGCTGCATAAAGTAATAATTTATGTCTTAAATAATCTGTCTAATTTATGGAGTTAAAAAAGAAGTAAAATTCTAAATTAAGCATGTAAATCAGGAGTGATGAGAATTAAAACCTCATAAATTCCTTATGCTTTTCAGAAACTAATATTTTGAGTACCTTTATTCTTTGTTTGATGTGTGTATTACAATTTCTAGGGTAGTCATTAAAGTAGATATTCATGTTACAACCATGCATGCTATTGGAGAAAGTTATATACTTTTTTGTGCTTTATTATGATAAACCAAGATGTTTCTCTTTCTGAAACATATTTTATACAAAATAATTCACAAGTAAATAAAGTTATTGCAAAGTTGGTGACTTCAGAGTTTTCAGTTCTTTTTTAATTTTGGGAAGAAAAAAGCCTCTTCAAATTAGCATAATTCATCTGCAATTCTTCTCTTCTTTTCATGTTAAAGTCTATTTTAAGAATATCCGGTATGATCTATATGAGGCCTTTCGGATCTACTTATTAAAATAATATACAATGGGAACTTCACATTCTACTAGCATGAGTTCACATACATAGTTCTCAACAAGGGCTTGCTATGTTAAAATTTATTGATTGCTATAGCATTGCTTCCAAAACAAAAGTCACAAAAGGCATAGGCCTGCCCTCAGTCTCATGATATAATGGGGCAAGACAGTAATATTTCCAATAATGCATAGCAAAGTCTGAAACAGTATAAGCAAAGCGCTACTGAAGCACAGAGAGAGGAACAATTAATTTTGTCTGATGATCCAAAAGAGTTTCTCAGAGAAGACTACAATTAAGCTGGGACTTGACATGTAAATAAAACTTTCCCAGGTAAGAAGGAGGGAATGTCTTCTAGAAGACACAGCAGCATGACCAAAGGAGGAAGACTTGAAAAGGGCATGATATATTTGAGGAAGTAGCATAGTTTGCTGCAGTATAGTGCATGGGGTTAAATTATAATCAGGCTATCAGTGTCACAGGTCTTTTGAGGTTTCTCTGCATGCTAAAAATTTTTATTTCTGCGTGCTAAAAATTTGGGGGTTTAACAACAATTCTTTCTCATAATCAAATGGAAAAGAAGCATATATATTAAAGAACATACAAAACCAAAAGCAATTCATCATACATTATCAGTTTACAAGAAAAATATCTTTCACTAGGTGTCCAAAATGCAGCTGTCCTTTCACTGAGATGGGATTACTTGTACCGGCTTCACCTGCCCACATTAGAGTAATTCACCAATCAGCAAGTCCTCCATTCACAGAGGCTCCACCCTGCACCCAACACTCTGCTAGGTGTTAGGGAATCAATAGAAAGATTGCACAGTCCCCATGCAAAGGAACTTGCATTTTAGACAAGATCAAAACTGAGATACCAGTAGAAAATGAAAAATTATTCAATATTAGATAGGACAAAGCACATTCTAGACACAAGACTGATTTTGAGACCCAAATTGGGGAAGATTTTTGGGAAGTTATGATTTGAAAATGAGTAGAATTCAGATACACAGTATAATAGAAGAGCTTTCTCAATGCAGAAAAAGGCATGGAGTTTGTTACAGAAGGGGACTGGAGATGAACAAAACTTCCTTGGAAAAGAGAAAAGTTTAAATGATGATAAAGGGATCAATAACTGAGGGTCTTAAAAATGAGGCATCTGAATTTGCCAAGGTGGGCAGGGTGATGCCATGCTTCATTCAGGGGATCCTATAGAAAGGCACAGAGGGAAATGTTTTGTATTGCAGATTTGACAAAGAACAAACTGGAATGGGGGGATTGCTTTGAAGCAGCTGCAGTAATCCATACATGAGGTGAGGAGATCTCTATTGCAGAGGAAAAGGAGGAATGCAAATGAGAGATTTAAAGAGAAATTGAGCGATAAATTAGATACACAGGAAAGAGACTGCATAACATGGCTGGTAATAAGAATTGAGTCTGAAGACTGTTTTGATTAAATATAAAGTGTATGCCCTAGAACTAGTTCATAAGCCTTTATAAACCTCAGATAATGTCCATACAATCTATGTCACCTAGATTAAATTAATGTAAAGTACTTCATCCATAACTTTACAGTAAAGCTTGGCCGTACTACCACTGTCATCATCATTGTAACAGGGTGATTAACATTTTCTACTTTATAAAATAACTGTTTCCCTTGTAACTAATAGGTATTTTGTGAGGAGAGTTTGAGGTTATATAAACAGGCTGTTGATCCTCAAACTTTCATTGATGATCATCGTATTAAAAAATTATTACAGTTATCAAATAATGATTTTCTGTTTCCATAATTTTTTTTTACATTTATCACTTAGCTAATGAACAGCTCTCTCTTTTCCTATCCAGCTGCTCATTAACTCAATTCACCCCTCTACCCTACCCATCTACCTACCTATCTACCAACTTCAGTAGGGATGCTCATATTAACTACAAAGTAAAAAATAACAATTAATAAACAAGCAAAAAGCAGTCTCTGATTGCTGTCAAATGGGAGCTGGCCTGGCTCTCGAAGCTAGGTGATAAGAGTTTAGCTGAATATAAATAATTGTATACAGAACAAACAGTAAACAGTCAGTTTGTGATACTGATGAAATAAAAGCAAGACCACTCCATAATCAGACATGGCAAAAACTTAGAATACTGCCCAAACCACAAACAAGGACTAAACATGTGGTCCTTGGAACATGGAAGGAGATGTGTTGGCTATATGCAAATACTATATATTCAAAATCCTGGCATGAGTGATTGATGCTTCTTTATTACATACTGGCTTAGCTTTGCTCCATTCTTCTGACCACCCTTGATAAAAATTATTAATATAAGCAATCATGAAATTGTCCCTGTTTTCTGATAGAACCCAATCTAGAATGAAACCACACTTCCTTGAAACTTCTCCCAAATAATCACACATAAGTCAAAACCCAATAATAAGCACCTCCTTTCTGAGCATCTCTTACTGAGACACCCAGCAATTCCCCGTGGCATGCTGCAGTAGGCAACAAAGCATCTTTGTTCAACCTGGGGTTCTTCTTGGGGGTCTCTGACTGGAACATCAACGATTTTGTGGTAGAGAATCTTGGAAAAAAACCCTCTCAACTAAGCACTCAGTTAGCATTACTAGAAATGGAACAAACCAACATCGTGTTCCTCCTAATATGATGTGCTCAGAACACAGCACCTCTCTTGTCATCTTTCTGCCAAAAAGGGCATAATCTAAACCTAACCACAAACAAACATCAAAGGACACTGAAGACATTCTACAAAATAACCGATGTATATTTCTTAAAAACATGAATGTCAAGAAAGAAAAAGATAGACTGAGGAGCTGTATTAAATTTAGAATGGCTAGAGGAACATGACAGGTGAATGGAATACATGACCCAGTATTATTGGGGCAACTGGTAATTCCTAAAAAATGTATAGATCGGTAATATTGAATTCATGTTCATTTCCTGATTTTGATATTTGTATTTTTCTTAGGTAAGAAAATATACTTATTTTTAGAAAATATACATTGAAGCATTTAGTTGCAAAGGATATAAAGATACATTGGAATTACATACAGTCAGTCTTCCATATCTGCAGGTTCCTTATTTACAGATTCAACCAATCACAGACAGAAAATATTTGGGAAAAAATACAACAATGACAATAATGCAAATAATAATACAGCATAACAGTAACTATTTACACAGCATTTATATTGTATTAGGTAGTATAAGTAACCTAGGGATGATTTAAATTGTATGGAAGGAGATGTGTTGGCTTTATTCAAATACTATGCCATCTTATATAAGGGGAACTTGAGCACATGCAAATATTGGTGTCTGTGAGGAATCCTGGAACCAATCCCCCATGGATACAGGGGGACAATGGTATTCACAAATACGGTGTGTGGTACACACACACACAGAGGAATCGGGGATAAAGCAGATGTAAAATGGGATCTGGGTTAAGAGTATACAGAAATTATCTTTACTGTTCTGGAAGCTTTTCTGTGAATCCCAAATTATAGTTGATTTTCATTATTTGCAGAACTTAAGTTCTATGAAGTTGCTGCGAACACTGGATTGTGAAGACTGAACCATTACACCTAAAAGAAATACAGGGATAGGTTCCTGTGAGCCTCTGATCGCAACATTTTCTTTTATAATTTTTTATTTCAATAGCATTTATGGTACAAGTGGTTTTTTGTTACATGGGTGAATTACCTAGTGGTGAATTCTGAGATTTTTACTGCACAGGTCACCCAAGCAGTATATGTTGTACCTAATATGTAGGCTTTTTTATCCCTAGGCCCCCTTCTGCTCCTGCTTCTGAGTCTGCAAGGTCCATTATATCACTCTGTATGTCTTTGTATACTCACGGCTTAGCTCCTACCTATACATGAGAACATATAATTTTTGGGTTTCCACTCCTGTGCTACTTCACTTAGAATAATGGCCTCCAGCTCCATCCAAGTTGCTGCAAAAGACATTATTTCATTCCTTTATATGGCAGAGTGGTACTCCGTGGTGTATATATGCCACATGTTCTTTATCCACCCACCAGGTGATGTGCACTTAGGTTGGTTCCACATCTTCACAATTGTGAACTGTGCTGCTATCATTGTACATGATCATAATATTTTTATTGAGCAATCAATAACATAACCTTGTTTTATGTGTGTTTCTGTTTAAAGGCACCTTATCTAATACATATTGTTGATTCATTAACATCGGCCAACACCACGATAACTCATGCCTGAATGGAGCTTATCTAGCACGTGTATTTTCTCCCTAAGGCACCCCATAGCCTTAGGAACACTAACACTTCAGCACTAAGCTTGGGGGGCCATGTGAAATGGTGAAATCTATTTTAAAAAATAGAAATGTAGAAACAATGTGGCATGAAATAGACTTAGAAAAGGGTACCTGTTTGTAGTATGAGAGCCGAAACGAGAAGCAAAGCATTGCCTTCATCCACTCAGCTGGGAATGTGTGCATGTCGGGGGACTCTTGAATTTTACATTGCTCAGTGCATGTCTGTGAGCAACCCCAAAGCACCATGAGTATTGATTTTGGTTACAAATAAGCTTGAGTTAAGTGGAAAATGTGCAAATATTGAATTTGTGAATAATGGGGACTGACTGTATATGCAAATAAAACATTAAGGAAATATACTTACAGCCTGAAGACTAGAAAAATGGTAGTACAGTAATGAATCACAGTCATTGGATAAGGGAGTTGTTTTGGGAGGGTAAATGCTATTTAAGTTATCATAGGTTTGGAAGCTTGCCACAGAAATGCCTTAGACACATTTGGAAACCCAGCAGTTGATGAAGGCCAAGTAAGGGTAGGAGATGAAGTGATGGGAATCACTGGTAACCTAGTAGATAAATGGTTCCACGACAAGAACAAAGGAAGAGCCAGATTTTGTGCCTAACCCATAAGACAAATGATGATTAAATAATCACAGGGAAGACAGATAGAATCAAGGCTAATAAATCAGGAATGGGTCAGAGTGAAACCTGCTTTGGTTTTGGCAAAGATTACTAACATATACACACACTGAGCTAAGGAGCAGAATGAGATAGGTGCCAATGAGATTATTTCAACTAAAAATGAAGACAAGTTAACTCTATAAGATATCTCCACATAGAATGAGCTCCTTTAAGAGATGGATTCACAACTATTGGAGGTGTTCAAACACACAAAGTACAGGATCATTTACTGAGACTGCAACATTTAAGGAATACTTCAACTGGATAGATAATCTTTAAGAACTTTTCTGAGTCTTGTGAAAAAATAAAAACTTGGGACACCAATGTACTCTAAAAAAAAAAAAAAATTGCATGAAAGCTGAGTCATGCAAGAAGCTGCCTTACCTTTTGTTCCTAAGCAGAGAGCTATGGAGAAAAGGTCAAACATCTCCACAAGTGGCTGCTCTATGTTCACTTTATTTTATTCTGAGCATCAGATAAATATGTAATCAACCATCCCCCCACCTGCTCCATTTCTCTTGCAACATGTAGATTCAGCAATGTGACCCGACCCTCCCTCCTTTCCCTCTAGCCGGCTATTCCACTTTGAATACTGAAGCCCTCAATCGTTGAAGTCATCTTCGGAGAAGCGCACAGACCATAGACTATTTCTGTGAATCTGTGTTTATTTCTTCCAGGCATGTCCTCTACCTTGGCAAAATAAACTTCTAAATTGATTGAGACTCGTCTCAGATATATTTGGTTTACAGTCTAATATTCTATGACTAATTTTTGCTTACTCTTTGATGTCTTAATAAATGATTTCTATGTATTTCATCAATCATGAAGCAAGTTTGAACTTATCCTTAAAAATAATCAAATCTATTGAATTTTTTCAAAAAAAACTTTTGTTACAGACAAAAGCATAGTCCATCTTACTAGAATATCTATAACACAGAGAAGGCAGAAGCTACAACTTCTTTGTTAATGTTTTCCATCTTTTTCCTGTGTTTGCTGCTGCTATCTTATTAATAAGCAAGAAGTGAGATGGACATTTGGGGTCTGCAATGTATCCTTCTTAGCAGCCGTTATGGTAAGTCAGCATGTAGTCCTACAGTGGTGGGAAATGAGAACAGGGGTGGGGCTTGAGGGTGCAGGGCCTATAAAAGCAGACATTCCTGAGAAATCCACACTAACTTGCAGCCTTTAGTACTAAGGATTTCTCTGAAATAACTTACAATCAATTGCCAGTTAGTGGCACATGAAAGATAAAAATGTCCAGACAATAACTAATTTTCACACCATGTGTACACACTCTTTCAACAGTGTAGGGAAGCCCTGGGAATGTTAGAGGCTGTTACAACAAGATTGGAAGCTCTCACATTTGTCTTCTTGCATCAGCTCTGTGGTCTCCTTCCATTATATTCCCTCACATGACAACAAAGAAAGTCGTCTTCTCTGTAAAGCAGTAGGGGGTGGGGATTTCCTGTGATTTGTGGAATACCTCACACCTGTCTTCTTACTATAACCTATAGTGAGCCTTACCTATAACGCTTTAATAATGCTTTTTACTAGTTTAGAATAGAGAAGAATGTTCAATGAGGGGGTCTCCTCTGAATTTCCAAAGTCCAAATGTTTTTATTTTATTTTATTTATTTATTTATTTATTTTTTAATACAGTGTGTCCTGGGCTTAACATTTGTTAACTACTACCCAGCACTACATGGTTTGCAATAGCTGGGAGGAATAACAATAGCTGAAAGCTTGCTCCACATTATTAAGAAAACGTTTTAAACCCTTAACATTGTTGTAAATGCATATGCTCCTTCTTCATATAACTTCGATTCATTACACTGTCAACACAATCCTCCAAATACAAATGTCATCCACCATCTGGTTTTATAAAAACCAAAATGTACAAACCAATTATAAGAGAAAATTAATATACTGTATGTGGCTAGAGAAAAAGTTAATTAAACCATTTTGGCAACATATAAATATCGAAGTGGTAAACATTCCTATGTTATAGTTGATACTTATCAATGAATAGTGAAGACAAAAAAATAGGTATAAAATAATTTCCATAATAACTGCTTTTGGGAACAAGCATGGTTTTTTGATTTGCTGTATACCTCTAATGAATTAAATTACTAGCCAATATGTTTTGCAATTTGCCAAGTGCAAAGTCCTATCCTAGGAGATGTGGAGGATATAAGTAATCTGCCCACCCCTGCAGCTAGGCAAGTTAACATCTAATTGGCAAATAGACAATGACACAAATACCTATAAATTAGGAGAGCATGTGGCACTAAAAGTTAAGTCTTTTTTAATGGAGAAAGAGAAAGATGAAGTTGAGACTGATTCTGACTAATTGATTCCATGTGGAAATTAAGGGTGACAAAAACAACAAATATTGGCTTACTCGAACAAACCATCTTGTTGAAAAAGGAAGTGGCAACATTAGTCCCAGTACCAGCCCATTTAGAATTGACTGGACATTGTCCAGCAGATGACATTTTCAAAAAATAAATTTAATCTGTCTAATGGGTAGAGACATTTTAGAGGAGAAGTCCCCAGCCCCCAGGAACCAGGCTGCACAGCAGGAGGTGAGCAGTGGGCAAATGAGCATTACATCCTGAGCTCCACCTCCTGTCAAATCAGTGGTGGCATTAGATTCTCATAGAAGTGTGAACCCTATTGCGAACTGGGCATGCCTTGTATCCAGGGTGCACACTCCTTATGAGAATCTAATGCCTTGTGATCTGAGGTGGAACAGTTTCATCCGAAATCTAATCCCCTGCCATTCCCTGGTCTAAGGAAACGTTGTCGCCCATGAAACCAGTGGGAACCAATGCTTTAGAGAATGCAGTTTTGATCTCCACATATGTCGGGATTCCTCAGTATCTTCATACCTGTTTGAATGGGATCCTTGGGCAAGAGGTGAGCTGGGTAAAAGTCTTAGTCCATTCAGGCTGCTATAACAAATATCTTATGGTGGGGCAATTAATAAATAATAGAAACTTACTTCTCACAGTTCTAGAAACTGGGAAATCCAGGATCAGGCACTGCAGATTTGGTATCTGATGAAATCACTCTCTGTTTCACAGACGGTGCCTCTTGCTGCATCCTCACATGGCAGAAGGGGCCCAAGGGGCTAGAGCTCTCCCTTCAACCTTTTTTATAACGTCACTAATCCCATTCATGAAGGCTGTGCTCTCATGACTTAATCACCCCCTTAAGGCCTCACCTCTTAATACTGTCACATTTTCAACATATACATTTTGTGAGGTTGCATACAGATCATAGCAGACTCACTGGCCCCAGTTTCCTGCATGGATCTTTGGAGCCCCTACGAATCTGACCTGGCAATCGATTGCCTAAGGGAATGCACCTCACGTGTGGGACCAAGGGGAGAAATGTTCTAAGGCAAGGCCCTTGAAAATATGTGAGGATCACTAAGTTTAGTTTTATGAACTTTCTAAAAAAACTTAATCATGTGTGACCCTGTTCAGATAGTTACCCCACTCAAAGTGGTCTTCACTTCAGGAGGTTCCATGTCTGAGTCAGCTCACATTCAGGCAATATTTCTTATATGTTCAAAAAAATTACAAATTGCAGAGAAGAGTTTAAGGTGTGACCCATACCAAAACTATATAATGGATGGTGCCTTAATTTTAATGCTTGGGATAAGCATAACTATTTTGATTATCATACATTTATGGATGCATATAACTGGTCTCATCATTGAAAGGGTGGGTTATCTTAGTTATATATCATATGAAGAACACTAATACAGTTTTTCACAGAAATATCAAAACAAAACAAAAATTTTAGTAAAGCTATCCTCTCTAATGCATTTATAAATAATACATTAATATTATTATTATTAGTGTGAACTTCTAAATACTTCTGACAGTAAAGGCTGTAAAGGTTTCCTTTTAATCCACTAAAATATACTTTTACTTTACTCTTTCCCAAAGTAGCAATATTGAATGTTATAAAAATACCTTTAGCATTTGCTTTCAAATAAAATATTCAATGCTCAATGCTTTCATGGAACATTTTCCCTTAAAAATCCATTATGCTAAAAGTAAATATCTGTATGGAGCTTACTAGACTGATGTAATTAAAATTAAATTTACAAAAAAGGTAATGGAGATTATATCAGCAATAGCATGCAATTCAATGCAGCGGCTGCATCACTGTAGACTTTTTTCCTATATATAACTTTATCTGGAATGAACAAAAAGGTTAAGTCCCACAGCAATCCTTAGATTAGGCTATTATTTTTGTTATGGCTACTTAGTCATTTTGTTACAAACTATTAAATAATGCAAGAAAATCAAAGAGATACAAAGGTAAGAAGTTGGCTACATTTATTTTTAAACTGTGGAACTAACTACTCTGGGATGTTCTGTGAGTGAGTGTGGTTATCACTGCATGTCCTGGGCTGATTTTAGGCTTCTGAAGGAGGAGGTTAACTTCATACCTTTGATCAAAGGATTCATCAGATTCCTTTTAGGTTTGTTCTCAGGAGTTCGAGACTACATAGAGCTGCATACTTTAAGAAGTCCCATAAAACCAAAATCTTGTCATATCATTCCTTAATTCTAGGATGCCTTAATTCTACACCTCTCAGAACTGCTTCTTGCTGAAACAACAGTACAGCCAACTTCAGGTCAAACACAGAAGCTAATCCAAAATGTCAGTAATTCATTTGTGGAGTGAAGAGCAAAAATGATGATGGCTCACCCTGCCAAATACCCTTAGCCTCTCAGGAGAAATGTCACAGGAACCTACCTGACTGAGCCCATCCCCTCCTGTAGCCTCTGCCTTTTGTTGCTTCCCTCCTTGTTCTCTACATTCTGTTTCCATTTTTCCAACACGCCATCTTTCTTCTCAGGTGGTTTCCACACATCTGTGGTCTAACTACTGTATGTGCCTTTTACCAATGTGTGCTCCTACTTGTCCGTTAGCATTTGCTTAAAGGCAGTTTCTCCTGGAAGCCTTTCCTGACCACCTATAACTTCCCTAAAGGACTAAGTCATATTTTCCCAAATACTCTCCCATAACACTGCACTTCTGTGAAATAAGCACATTTACAATCAGTAAAAATTGCCGTCACCTCCAGACAGAAGCTATTGAGGGCAGGAACCATGTCTATCTTGTTCAGGGTCATATCGTCATTGCCTGGTACAAGGCTATCTACATAGTAGTGGCCCAATACAGTTTAAAAAACAAAATGAATGCTTAATAGTTACTGGTTTATGTGTCAGTCTCCCTTACTGAGGCCTTGGCATGTTTTATCTATCTTGATATTGTCTATGTTTATCCTAGAACCTGGTACAGAGTAAGCCCTTTAATAAACGTTGGCTAAATTTATCTCTGACAGGGTTTGCACATCTAATTTCTTAAGGGCAACGCAGTGTGAAGATCTCTGAGGGCCCTCCTTTGCCTTTTTCTTACTTGCAACTATGAGAAAAGGCTTAGAAGATGACTGGATTGTTAGGCAAAAGGGCAAATAAGCCATAAGAAGAGAAGTAGAAATAGCCTCAGAAAGTTATACGGATGTGAAAATGGAAAACAGATTGTTCATTCAATTGTACCCTTCAGGCAGGGTACCTAGGCGTGTAGTCAAATCTAACCAACAACTTTGGGTGGAAAAAAGCTTTTGCTAATAACTGGTTTCCTGAAGCTAATCTGTTGAAAGAAAATAGTAACAGTGGTTGCCTCTAGGGGTGAGTAGTGAGACTCATGAGGAAGGGACATGAAGGAAATTTGGGGGATGAGGAAAATGTACTATATTTAGCTAAAGGTTTGGGTTATATTGATGCAGGCATTTGACAAAAATCATCTCATGGTGCCCTTAGGATTTGTACATTTCACTGTGTAAATTTTACCTCAAAAGACAAATGAAAAGAACCATAAATAAATATTGAACTGTATTTAATGATATGCATGCTAAAGTGTTAAGAGTGGAATGCACTGATGATTGCCATTTACTGTGAAATACATATAACAAAAATAAAAAATAAACGCAGAGATAAACACATGATATGGCAAGTATGTAAAATGTTAATTGTAGAATCTTGGGGGTGGATATATAAGTGTTTACTGTACAATTATTTAATATTCCTCTAATTTTGAAAGTTTTCATTATAAAATGTTGCCCAAAAAATGTTGGTTGGCCTCATATAGTTGCAGGCACATTAGTATCCAAAGCTAAGCACTGACTTATCCCAAGGGAATACTTCAGCTATGAAAAGTCAGAAATTATATGAAAATTTCCAGTTTATATCATCCCAAACTAGACTATCATGTGGCATGGTAAAATTTGAATACTACAACCATGTTGGTGGTATTTGTTAAAAAAAAATCCAACAATATTTAGGCACTAGCTTGAATTAGAGGTTAAGAGAGAGATTCATTATGAGAAGTCACTGACAATCTTAGGGATTAAACAGAAAATAAGATAATCCTAAAATACTAGAAAAAGAGAAAATAAGATAAAACTAAAATACTAGATGTAAACCATATGTACAATGAACATAAACATAATATTTAAAATTTAAATATTAAAAATATTTTAAAATTCAATTACTGTAATTCAACAATTTATAATTGTTATTTCCCTAGAGCTCAGTTTTATTTAAATAACAACTGATTCATCCAGTATAATCATGTCATTCCATTATGTTCCTTAAAGGATTTGACTTCAGTTCACCTGGTTTTATAAAAACAACAAAAAACAAAAAAACAATGAACTACCCCCAAACTCAGATCAACTATTTAGCATTGTGTAATATACGCAAATGGGTAACTCACAACAACAACTTCTACTTTTCTACAAATTCCGCCACTGTACATATGGACCCCCTGACAGAGGAGGCAGAAGAGATTCTGAAGCCTGAATTCTATTCCAGAATGTAACCACTAAACCTCCATGGAAATAATAATTTGCTGATTAAATTTCTGCACATGCTGTCCTGAAATATTAATATATAAATTAGGCTGACAATTAGAAACACTATAAATAACATGTTCAATTTGACAGCTTGGCTATTGTAATAAATTTAACAACTGTTTCTACCTCTTGCTATATTCATTTTCACCCTGGGGTTAAGTGATACTGGCTAAAGTAATCCTGGAACAAGAGGCGTTTGCAGAGGGCTAAAGTGTGAAATTAATTTTCCTTGCCCTCGCTTTATCTCTGTTGACATAAAGGATCCACATAAAATATTTCACACTAGAAAATACTCTATCTTCTTTGTACTGATTTTTTTTTTTAGTTTGACTTTAAGTTCTGGAATATATGTGCAGAATGTGCAGGGTTGTTATGTAAGTATATGTGTGCCATGGTAGTTTGCTGCACCTATTGACCCATCCTCTAAGTCCCCATCCCCCACCCCCTAATAAGCCCTGGTGTGCGTTTTCCCCTCCCTGTGTCCATGTGTTCTCATGTTCAACTCCCACTTATGAGTGAGAACATGCAGTGTTTCATTTTCTGTTCCTGTGTTAGTTTGCTGACGATGATGGCTTCCAGCTTCACCCGTGTCCCTGCAAAGGATATGATCTCATTCCTTTTTATGGCTTTGTAATGTATCTTGGTTTATGTGTACCACATTTTCTTTATCCAGTCTATTATTGATGGGCATTTGGGTTGGTTCCATGACTTTGCTATTGTAAACAGTGCTGTAATAAACATATATGTGCATGTATCTTCATAGAAAAATGATTTATAATCCTTTGGGTATATACCCAGTAATGGGATTGCTAGGTCAAATAGTATTTCTGGTTCTAGATCCTTGAGGAGTTACTACACTGTTTTCCACAATGCTTGAACTAATTTACATCCTCAGCAGCTGTGTAAAGTGCTCCTATGTATTTACAGTCTTGCCACCATTTACTGTTTCTTGATTTTTTAATAGCCATTCTGACTGGTGTGAGACGGTACCTCATTGTTGTTTTGATTTATATTTCTCTAATGATCAGTGATGTTGAGCATTTTTTCATGTTTCTTGGCCACATAAATGTTTTCTTTTGAGAAGCGTTTATTCATATCCTTTGCCCACTTTTGATGGGGGTTTCTTGCAAATTTGTTTAAGTTCCTTGTAAGTTCTAAAGATAATAGACCTTTGTTAGATGGATAGATTGCAAACATTTTCTCCCAATCTATAGGTTGCCTTTTCACTCTGATGATAGTTTCTTTTGCTGTGCAGAAACTCTTTAGTTTAATTAAATCCCATTTGTCAATTTTGGCTTTTGTTGCAATTGCTTTTGGTGTTTTAGTCATAAAGTCTTTGTCCATGCCTATGTCCTAAATGGTACTGCCTAGGTTTTCTTCTATGGTTTTAAGTCTTTAATCCATTTTTTTTTTTTTTCTGAGATGGAGTCTCCTTCTGTCACCCAGGCTGGTGTGCAGTGGTGTGATCTCAGCTCACTGCAACCTCCACCTCCCAGGTTCAAGCAATTCTCCTGCCTCAGCCTCCTGAGTTGTTGGGATTACAGGCACGCACCACCATGCCTGGCTAGTTTTTGTGTTTTTAGTAAAGACGATGTTTCACCATGTTGGTCAGACTGGTCTCGAACTGCTGAGCTTGTGATCCACCCACCCTGGCCTCCCAAAGTGCTGGGATTGTAAGAGTGAGCCAGTGCATCCAGCTTAATCCATCTCGAGTTAATTTGTGTATAAGATGTAAGGAAGGTGTCCAATTTCTGTTTTCTGCATATGACTAGCCAGTTTTCTCAGCACCATTTATTGAGTAGGAGATATTTGTTCCCCATTGCTTGTTGTTGTCAGTTCTGTCAAAGATCAGATGGCTGTAGATGTGTGGAGTTATTTCTGAGGTCTCTGTTCTGTTCCTTTGGACTATATGTCTGCTTTGGAACGAGTATCATGCTGTTTTGGTTACTGTAGCCTTGTAGTATAGTTTGAAGTCAGGTAGTGTGATGCATCCAGCTTTGTTCTTTTTGCTTAGGATTGCCTTGGCTCTATGGGGTTTTCTTTGATTCTGTATGAAATTTAAAGTAGTTTTTTTCCAACTCTGTGAAAAGTCAATGGTAGTTTGATGGAAATAGCATTGAATCTATAAATTACTTTTGGCAGTATGGGCATTTTCATGATATTGATTCTTCCTGTCAATGAGGATGGAAGGTTTTTCCATTTGTTTGTGTCCTCTCTTATTTCGTGGAGCAGTGGTTTGTAGTTCTTCTTGAAGAAATCCTTCACATCCTTGTTGGCTGTATTCCTAAGTATTTTATTCTCTTTGTAGCAATTGCAAATGGGCATTCATTCATGATTTGGCTCTCTGCTTGTCTATTGGTGTAAAGGAATAACTGCGATTTTTGCATATTAATTTTGTATCCTGAGACTTTGCTGAAGTTGTTTGTCAGCTTAAGGAATTTTGGGGTTTAGAAGAGGTTTTCTAAATATAAAATCATGTCATCTGCAAATAGAGACAATTGGACTTCCTCTCCTCCTATTTGAATGCCCTTTATTTCTCTTGCCTGATTGCCATGGCCAGAACTTCCAATACTGTGTTGAATAGGAGTGGTGAGATAGGGCCTCCTTGTCTTGTACCTGTTTTCAAAGGGAATGCTTCCAGCTTTTGCCCATTCAATATGATATGGGCTTTGGGTTTGTCATAAATAGCTCTTATTATTTTGAGATATGTTCTATCAATACCTATTTTATTGAGAGTTTTTAACATGAAGCGATGTTGAATTTTATCAAAGGCCTTTTCTGCATCTATTGGGATAATCATGTGGTTTTTGTCTTTGGTTTTTTTTATGTGATGGATTACATTTATTGATTTGCATATATTGAACCAGCCTTGGATCCCAGGGATGAAGCCAACTTGATTGTGGTGGATAAAGTTTTTGATGTCTGCTGGGTTTGGTTGCCAGTGTTTCATTGAGGATTTTCACATTGATGTTCATCAGAGATACTGACCTGAAGTTTTCTTTTTTCATTGTTTCTCTGCCTGGTTTTGGTATCAGAATGATGCTGGCTTCATAAAATGAGTTAGGGAGAAGTCCCTCCTTTTCTGTTGTTTGGAATCGTTTCAGAAGGAATTATATCAGCTCCTTTTTGTACCTCTGGTAGAATTCGGCTGTGACTTCATCTGATCCTGGGATTTTTGTTGTTGTTGTTGGCAGGCTATTAAATACTGCCTCAATTTCAGAACTTGTTATTGGCCTATTCAGGGATTCAACCTCTTCCTGGTTTAGTCTTGGGAGGGTGTATTTGTCCAGTTATTTATCCATTTCTTCTAGATTTTCCAGTTTGCGTAGAGGTGTTTACAACATTCTCTGATGACAGTTTGTATTTCTGTGGGGTCAGTGGTGATATTTCCTTTATCATTTTTTATTGCATCTATTTGATTCTTTTCTCTTTTCTTCTTTATTTCTCTAGCTAGTGGTCTATTTTGTTAATTTTTTCAAAAAGCCAGCTCCTGGACTCACTGATTGTTTTGGAGGATTTTCATGTCTCTATGGGTTTTCAATGCTATCTCCTTCAGTTCTGCTCTGATCTTCGTTATTTCTTGTCTTCTGCTTGCTTCTGGACTGGTTGGTTCGTGATTCTCTCTAGCTCTTTTAATAGTGATGTTAGGGTGTCAATTTGAGATCTTTCTATCTTTCTGATGTGGGCATTTAGTGCTATATATTTTCCTCTTAATAATGCTTTAGCTGTGTCCCAGAGATTCTAGTATATTGTCTCTTTGTTCTCATTGGTTTCAAAAAACTTCTTGATTTCTGCTTTAATTTCATTATTTACCCAGGAGTCATTCAGAAGCAAGTGGTTCAATTTCCATGTAATTGTGTGGTTTCGAGTGAGTTTCTTAATCCTGAGTTCTAATGTAATTGCACTGTAGTCTGAAAGACTGTTTGCTATGATTTCCATTCTTTTCCATTTGCTGAGGAGTGTTTTACTTCCAATTATGTAGTCAATTTTGGAAAAAGTGCCATGTGGCACTGAGAAAAATGTATATTCTGTTGAATGGGGTGGAGCATTTTGTAGATGTCTATTAAGGTCCCTTTGATCCAGAGCAAAGTTTGAGTCCTGAATGTCCTTGTTAATTTTCTCTCATTAATCTAATATTGAGAGTGGGGTGTTAAAGTCTCCTACTATTATTGTGTGGGAGTCTAAGTCTCCTTGTAGGTCTCTAAGAACTTGTTCCATAAATCCGGGTGCTCCTGTATTGGGTGCATATATATTTAGCATAGTTAGCTCTTCTTGTTGAATTGTTCCCTTTACCATTATGTAATACCCTTGTGTTTTTTGACCTTTGTTGGTTTAAAGTCTGTTTTGTCACAGACTATGATTATAAGCCCTGCTTTTTCTTTGCTTTCCATTTGCTTGGTAAATTTTCCACCATCCCTTTATTTTGAGCTTATGTGTGTCTTTGCACATGAGATGGGTCTCCGGTCTCCTAAATACAGCACACTGATGGGTCATGACTCTTTATCCAATTTGTCAGTTTTTATGTGTCTCTTAATTGGGGCATTTAGCCCATTTACATTTAAGGTTAGTATTGTGATGTATGAATTTGATCCTGTCATCATTAGCTGGTTATTCTGCACACTAGCTTATGTAGTTTCTTCATAGTGTCATTGGTCTTTATATTTTGGTGTGTTTTTGCAGGTGGCTGGTACCAGTTTTTCCTTTCCATATTTAGTGCTTCTTTCTGGAGCTCTTGCAAGACAGGCCTGGTAGTAATGAAATCCCTCAGCATTTGCTTTTCTGAAAAGGATTTTATTTCTCCTTCACTTACGAAACTTAGTTTGGCTGGATACAAAATTATGGGTTGAAAATTCTTTTCTCTGTGAATGTTGAATATTGGTCCCCAATCTCTTCTGGCTTGTAGAGCTTCTGCTAAGAAATCTTCTGTTGATTTGTTGGGCTTCCCTTTGTAGGTGACCTGGCCTTTCTGGCTGCCTCTAACGTTTTTTACTTCATTTCAACCTTGGAGAATACGATGATTATGTGTCTTGGGGTTGATCTTCTTGTGGAGTATCTTAATGGTGTTATTTGTATTTCCTGAATTTGCATGTTGACCTGTCTTGCTAGGTTGGGGACATTCTCCTGGATAACACCCTGAAGTGAGTTTCTCAGCTTCTTTCCACTCTCCCCATCTCTTTCAGGCACTCCAATGAATCATAGGTTCAGTGTGTTTACAAAGTCCCATATTTCTTGGAGGCTTTGTTTGTTCCTTTTCAATTTTTCTCTAATCTTGTTTGCATGCCTTATTTTAGCAAAGTGGTCTTCAAACTCTAATGTCCTTTCTTCTGCTTGGTTGATTTGGCTATTGATACTTTTGTATGCTTCACAAAGGTCTCTTGCTGTGTATTTCAGCTTCATCAGGTCATCATTTATGTTCCTCTCTAAATTGGTTATTCTAGTTAGCAGCTCTTCTAACCTTTTTATCATGGTTCTTATCTTCTTTGTATTGGGTTAGAATATGCTCCTTTAGCTCACTGGAGCTTTTAGCTACCCATACTCTGAAGCCTGCTTCTGTCAATTCATCCATCTCATCCTCTGTCCAGTTCGGTGCCCTTGCTGGAGAGGTATTGCAATCATTTGGAGAAGAAAAGGCCCTCTGGACTTTTGGGTTTTCGGCATTTTTTTCATTGAATCTTTCCCATCTTCATGAGTTTGTCTAGTTTTGATCTTTGAGGCTGCTGACCCTTGGACGAGGTTTTCGTGGGGGCTTGTTGTTGTTGATGCTGTTGTTGCTTTCTGTTTGCTTTTCTTTCATTGGTAACGTCCCTCTTCTGTAGGGCTGCTGCAGTTTGCTGGGGGTTCACTTCAGGTCCTATTCATCTGGTTCACTCCTGGGCCTACAGATGTCAGTCAAGACGAGTGCCTGCTCCTTCTTCTGGCATCTCTAACCTCATCATCCTTGGAGAATATGATGATTATGTGTCTTGGCATTGATCTTCTCCAAGGGCACAAACCTGATGCCAACAGGATCACTCTTGTATAAGGTGTTTAATAACCCCAGTTGGAGACTTTCACCCAGTTGGGAAGCATAGGTAACAGGACCCATTAATGAAGCACTTTGACTCTCCCTTGGTGGAAGGGGTGTGCTTCACTGGGGGACTAATCTGGGCTGCCCAGATTCCTCAGAACCACCAGGGGGAAAGGTTAAGTCAGCTGGTCTGCAGAGACTGCAGTCACCCCTTCCCTGAGGAGGTCATACCCAGGGAGATTCAGGTTCTGTTCCTGAGCCTCTGGCTAGAGTTGCTAGAGTTTCTTCAAGGAAGTTCTGCCCAACAAGAAAGAATGTGTCAGTGTTAGAAACAAGTTTTTGGTGCTGCAAAAGAAACAGCACTCAAACAGAAATTTTCTCAGCAAGGCAAATTTACTTCTACAGAAGGGTGCATCTCACAGATGGAGCAATGGTGACAGCACACCAGACAAGGAAGGGAGAGAAGTTCTTATCCCTAATGCAGCTAGTCCCTAGTTTGCTATTTTGAAGAGAGCAGGGGTATGAGCTGGAGTTAGGGGTGAGCAGTTCTGGCAGGAAGGACAGCTACAAAGCAGGTGACTAGGATGACCAAGGACTCTAAATATGTGAGTATTGAGGTTAGGAGGGGGTTGTTTACTGAAACTAGGAGCAAGGAGGTATACAGAACAAGGAAGACAAACTTTAAAATGGAGAATATAGGACAGGGAAGCTGAACATACTGACATATCGGTTCTTTGAAGAGACAATCAGAACTCATTATACTTAACAATTTTTCTCTTCTTGAATTTCAAAGGAAGTTAACAGGATAAACTTTGGAGAGGAATTTACTATATCCTATAGTCAGGGTCAGGTCTAAAAGGTGCTCTGGCCACAGTATGTCATAGCTGTGTTGGGCTGTGGGGAACACTTCTTGGGGACCAAGCCATCCAGTCTCCCTGGCTCCAGCAGGGGAAAAGTGCAGCCCAGAGCTACAGAGATAGATGCCACCCTTCCCCAACCCAGGGAGCTTAGTGTGTTAGGCAGTTGTGAGTCCCAGTGCTGACTGCTGCCTCCCTCCCAAAAAACTCAAATGGCTTAGGCAGCAGATAGCCACAGCTGTAGTGCTACTTGCTCCTTCCCCTGGGAGCTCTTCAGGCTTAGAGGCAGATTCTAGCTGAGAGGCTGCTGAGAATCTGAGCAACTCCAGGGTTGGGACCCTAGGCCCTGGTGGCATGGGTTTGAGAGTGGGATCTTCTGATCCATGCACTGCACAGTTTCACGGATAAAGCAGTTTCCCTGACTGGGTAGCACATTCAACTCACCACCTCCCTTGGCTGAGGGATGGGGACTCCTCTGCTCTGTGTGACTCTCAGGTAGGCCACAGCACCACACTGCTCTTCCTTCCTCTCCGTGGATCACGTCTGTCATCCAGTCAGTTCTGATGAGAGAACCTGGATACCTTGGTTGCTGGTGAAGGATTCACATGCTAGTTATAGTTCTTTCAGATGGGAGCCTTTGATTGCCACTGTTTCTAGTCAGCCATCTCGGCCCTGCACCCCACCGTCTTTTTTTTTTTCCAATGTGATTAAACTATGTTAAGATTTATGAGAATACAAGCAGTAAAAATTCATATTCAACATTTATTAGGACCCTCCTCAGGAACTGTGCCAGGTACCCTCCCACACACTGGTTCACCAAATCTTATAAAAACCCTGTGAAGAAGGTGTCATGATCTCTATTTTACACATTAGGAAACTCACAGTTGCTAAGTAACTTGCTCAAATGCACACAAGTTGGCTACTGGTCATTTCATGGCTTAATCCAGGCTACACACTACAGGGCTTGTGCTCTTTCTACTGACCCGCAACACTGATTCTAACTTTCTGCTTTTTCTTCCCCATGCAATCATCTTTGTGCATGCATATTTCAATGTAAATTGGACCTCCATTTGATTAATATATAAGTTAGTGTCTTGTGAAGATACTTTCACATTCAGGATTGCAAGGGCCCTGTTCTCTGGAATGTAGCATGGCAAGAAAGAGTTAATATACTTCTCCAAGCCAACTCAGGCATTAAGAAAAACTTGACTCAATAAGCACAAGTGTAATTTGGATGACATTTCAACTCCAGAATATTCAACTCTGGGAATTTCAGCATCATTACTGTTACCGTAACAAAAGTGCTAAGAAAGTACCAATGAGTCTCTGAAGCTGATCCTAGATAAACCACCACTACATAAAAAATGATTAACTTACCCAATCATATTAGAAGTTAAATTATTTTTAAAGATAGCAATAAAAGTTTATTTGAAAATAAACATTATGCCTCTTTAAGTGATACTCTATGATGTGACATCCTACTTGTTCAGTCACCTAAATACAGAAAATTGTTATTCTTGGATCTGCATTGGCAAGACCTTTAAATGCCTCAGGTGCACATGTATGGCCTAAGGTCAGTTGATGTCATGATTCTAACACTAAGTTGCTTCAAAATACTCATACATATCTGAGGAGTCTTCAAAACTCAGAGTGAAATTCTTTTCAGTATAAATGACACTGACATAATTTTTTAAAAATTTCAACCATTTGAATGGAATAGTGACTATTAGTCCCTATATACTGAGCACCCAGAATTTTCTACATTTACATTTTTGAATAAAAAATCAAGTTACTGTAAACTTTTGCATAAAATGTTCAATGGGAGGAAGTGAAGATAAAGTATATAGACATATATTAGAACCTTAAATAAAGTAAAAATATATTACCCAAACATAATTTAGAAAGTACTACCCAGCTCAAATGAAACCAAAATGTGTATACGCTTTCTCAGAGAAATGAATTAAATGTTAAGGAATAGCAGCCTCCATTTGGACAGCAGTTAAAATAAAAATAAACGTTGTCAAAAGAATCCCTAATTATTTTTCAGTTAATTCCTGTGTACTTATAAAAATTATCAACCAGGACTGCCCTATTGTCTTTTTCTATATTACCATAACTATATTATTATACTGTATATTACTAGAAGGTCCTAGAGATCAGTAAACTTTGAAATACAGGAGAAAATTTTAGAATAATTATTTACAAATATATTTTGGCAGCCCTAGTGTTTTCTCTAACAATTCCAAAGCTATGAAAAAATAACCAAAGTTACTGAATTACAGGGAACACATGTTAGAGATAATTCAGGGGAAAAAATGAAAGAAAAGGACTATTCCCATAAAAGTTACACAGTGTGTTGGAAAGTTCACACGAGTCGTATGAACTAAATTTGAGTTCTGCCAGTAATTACTGTGACTTGACATAGGCTTCGATTCCTCACAGGTAAAAAGAGGATGTGGCATGTGAAAGGGCCTGGGTACAGAAAGGAGTGTTAACATTGTATGGTATTAACAGTCATTTACAGTTTCAGGATTAAAAAAATAAAATCATTCCTACCTGTCCTTAGACATGGAAGTAAATATCTAATTGTGAAGTGGGGCTGGAAAAGGAAATTCACTGATAAAACAAATACTGAGGGTGTCATCTCCAAAGGCATGTAGGCTAAGAATCCTAGAGGGGTATCTCAACATTTCTGCTGTCAGCCTTCTTTGATCCTCTCACCAAAGGACTCTCACCACTGAAGGGACACAAGGAGAGCGCACAGCTGAAGAGGCACAAATGTGAAGCCTGGTTCTGGAGGAAAGTCAACTACAAGGGCTATCACAGCATCCTGAGAATCAGACACTCGCTGTGTTTGGGCAGAGAGAGCTACATGCACCTCATCTGTTCCACTCCTCCAAATTGAACAATGTCTTCTTTTCACTCTTAAGTTTAAGTGATTCATGCTAAAGAGGAAGTCTCCTGCAAATGGGCCATAGAAGAGCCATTAGATACATGGGGTCACCCTAGGCTGAAGGAGAAACTGGAGGTCCAGGGCTCTGTGGGGGACTCCAACAGGCACTGGTGGAGCCAAGGAATGAGGGTTCCTCAAGATGGTCTGTGGGGTCCCGAGGCTCACAGAATAATTTCAACTCTGGATGGGATAGCTCTATGCTCTGAATGTTTGTGCCTTTCCAAAATTCATGTTCAAATTCTATCATTCATATGTTCAATCACTCTCACCTCAATGTGATAGAGGGAGAGGCTTTTGGGAAGTAACTGAGTCGTAAAGGAGAGAGGAGAGTTATCCTGAATGGGATTAATGACCTTATAAAAGAGAGAGTTCTGTTGCCCTTCCTACCATGTGAGGATGCACCTACCATGTGCCGCCTATGAACCAGAATGTGAGCTCTCACCAGACCCCAAGTCTGTGCGCATCTTGATATTGGATTTCCCAGGTCTCTACAACTGTGAGAAATAAATTTTTGTTCCTTATAAGCCACTCTATCTACGGTATTTTGTTATAGCAGTCCAAACAGACTAAGATAAATGGGCTATACTGACTTATAACAATTCAGTGCTAATGACCTTCCAGAGGATATTGTCAAAATATATTTTTAAAATTATTTACTTATTTATTTATTTGAGACAGATTCTTGCTCTGCCACCAGGTGCCAGGCTGGAGTGCAGTGGTGGGATCTCGGCTCGCTGCAACCTCCGCCTCCTGGGTTCAAGCAATTCTCCTGCCTCAGCCTCCCAAGTAGCTGGGACTAAAGGCACATGCCACCATGCCCAGCTAATTTTTGTATTTTAGTAGAGATGGGGTTTCACCATGTTGGCCAGGATGGTCTCGATCTCTTGACTTCGTGATTTGCCTGCCTTGGCCTCCTAAAGTGCTGGGATTACAGGCATGAGCCACTGCGCCCGGTCTGTCAAAATATTTTTTAAATGAATTTACATAAAATGTTTTCAGCATTTCAATTGCATAGAATGTATACAGTAAAGTCCAGGCGTCCCCAAACTACGGGCCACGGGCTGCATGCAGCCTCCTAAGGCCATTTATCCGGCCCCCCGCCGCACTTCAGGAAGGGGCACCTCTTTCATTGGTGGTCAGTGAGATGAGCACAGTGTGTGGCGGCCCTCCAACGTTCTGAGGGACAGTGAACTGGCCCCTTGTGTAAAAAGTTTGGGGACGCCTGCAGTAAACAGATCAAGGGCCACCTCCTTAAGCGATGAGAAAACTGAAGCCCCAAGAGTTTAAGAAACATTCTTAGAATCCTAATTTCCTGACCTCACTCAAGAGCATCTACTTCTACAGCACACAGAACGGCCCTAAATACACTCCCCAGAGATACTGGTTTTCTTCATCATCTTATACTCCTTAGATATCACTGAGATATCAAGAAAAATCTTGGTCAAATTATCTGAGCTCCCACCACTACATAAACATTTCTATGTGATCCTCATAATAAAAGGTAAGCCCCAATTTTTCAGAAATACAAGACTTACCCACTGTGGGGTCTTACCCTGTTAAGACTTAAATCACTGATATTAATGGTACAAGGCTTTTAGAAAGATGTAAAGCTCCTAAGCTCAAGAGGTTCAATGTTTTAATAAATGGTAGTAATAATACAAGTGTACATTTATAATTTATCAAAACATTGACCCCTACAATTATCATAAGACAGAACTAAAACCTCCCAGTGTCATTAAGAAGGCTTTGGTGACATACACAGACATACTGAACTTAAAAAATTAAAACAACATTAAGGAGATCACAAGGGCTATCTTTCAGAAATTATTGTGTCTGTCAAAAAAGCTGGATGGTCCACAGGGTATTTTTTTTCCTAAAGCCAGAATATATCCCTCCATAGTTGGATAAAACATACTGCTGCATATTAAAATATTACCAATATGAATTCTGATAATTTACACCTTTTTACTGAGAGAAAGCTTTTCTTTGATGACAGAAGTCTGGATTTAAGGTGAGTTCAGGAGAAATGATGATATGGTGATGGCAATGTGCCACAGCTAGTGGCTCAGAGCCTCAACTGAGTCAGACAGGACAGGGTGTGGGTCCTGGCACGACAGCACACCAGCTCTGGGACCCTGGGGACAGTACTAAGCTTTGAGGTTCAGCGTCCCCCAGTAAAACAGAGACAGTAATTGCACTTTCCCAATAAGCAAGGTCCTGGGTGTTATAAACAGTACCTGTTATGATTACATCATTTCCATCTATTGGTTGATTTGTTTCATCCAACAACCCTAAAATAAGAAACCATAATACAACTCTGATGGTTGTGGCAATGGGAGCACTGAGAGGTTAAATAATTTCTCCCAGGATACTCATGGTGTAACTTTACTCACAATCTTCAGTAAATGTGTGTAAGCAGAACCCAGCAAAGAGAAGCTAGTGTCCCAAAATGTAAGCTAAAGATAGGTTCTCAGGGCATGCCTTGCGTAATAGCTGGAGCTAAATATCCATCACAGACATACTGGACATGAGTGATGGAACTGTGGTTGACTCTTCACAACTCAAATTGTATAAGGATTCAGACTGACTGGAAGGTCAATGGATCTGATTTACTGAATTACTGTTTACTTAAGAGGGAGACAGTTTACTATTTTTATACCTACAAACTCTATTTACTGTGCAAAAATAGTATCAGAGCAGACTAATAGTCTCAACATGCTTTTCTAAGCACTTAAATTACTTCAAGGCTGGGAAGTAACGCAGGCTCAGGGGGAAAGAACACATTGTTACTCTGTAACTTTTTTTCTACCTCAAGAATAAAACATAGCTATAATGCTATCAATTTAAAAGCAGTTTCTTTTTCAGTATAAATAGTGGAATGCACGCCCTATGCTTAAGGTCTTGGGTGTTTGATTTTTGCTGTGTTTTTCATCTTTAAGAGCCTTCCATAGGAACTGTTGCTTTTTACAAGATATATGCTAGTGATTTAAAGTTGAGAGGCTATTGAGTTATATTACTGAACACTAAAGGTCTACGCATAATTGCCCTAAAATATTGGCTGATACAAGCAAAATTATACCCTTTATAATGAAGAGAAATACTGAAGATAATATATGTATGGAAGAGATGGATCTGTCTATTTCTTCCTAGGGAATCATAAATATCATGAAGGCTTTATGAAGCTGTGTTTAGCCATACTTCCTCCGTTTAGATACTAGAGTGTTACTGTGTTTGTGAATCGAATGCAGTTTAAATTATTTATAACTTTTATGTACATAAATTTGTTTAAAATAATTTGATAATAACTATGATTATTATGTTAGATAATAAAAATATACAAGAAAATAAAATTTATTTATATTCATCTTGCCATTTTCTTAAACTCCATACTACCTAGCTCAAATACCATCTTCATGACTTATTTATGGTGTGACCTTGAGCACGTTACTTAAAATTTGCTGGCCTCCACTGGGAGCAGTGGCTCACACCTATAACCCCAATACTTTGGGAGGCTGAGGCAGGTGGATCACGAGGTCAGGAGTTCGAGACCAGCCTGGCCAATATGGTGAAATCCCACCTCTACTAAAAATACAAAAAATAGCTGGGTGTGGTGGCACACGCCAGTCGTCCCAGCTGCTTGGGAGGCTGAGACAGAAGAATTGCTTGAACCTGGGAGGCGGAGGTTGCAGTGAGCCGAGATCGTGTCACTGCACTCCAGCCTGGGCGACAGAGCGAGACTCCATCTTGAAAAAAAAAAAAATTACCGGCTTTGGTTTTCTCATACATGAAGTGGGGACACAAACAGGATGAATCTCATAGGGTTAGTAAAAGAATGATTCAACACACACATAGTGCTTAAGTGGAGAGACGGGTCCCAGTCCTCATTCTCCTCCCCCTTGTCAGTCTTCTCTAGTTTTCCTAAATAGGTTCATAGAGACATAGGATCTCTTTCCTTTCATCCCATGAGGGCTATGAGGACTGGAATTGACTCTTTACTTACCTTTATATTACCTATTTTTAACACAGTATCTGGTACATAGCAGCTTTTTGAAAAAATAGAGAATTCTACTAAACTCTCCAACTGATCCCAGAAACACTTTGCGTGGTTCATAAGAGAGGGGACCACGCATTGGCTCACGAGGACACTCACTAGATAGTTTATCAAAGACGAGAGGGAGACCCTTCCTAGGAAAATCTGAATTGGAGTCCTGAAATTGACATGTACGCATTCCTCTTTTGTGATCACATTTAATTTTGTTGTGGTTGTTTTAACCATGTCCCTCCCTTAGACTGTGCCACAGAAGCAGCATTCCAAACTGGCAACAATGGTTAGCTTTCTTTCCTTTGCCCCTCCAGACCCACTCCCCACCTCTCCACCTATTCTCTCTCAGAACCAGGAGGTTTCCTAATTCTCCAGCTTCCTGTGATATGTGGACCCTGTGAGCCACAGCACCAGGCTACAGGGAAAAAGGAGAGAGGTTATGGTCTTTATTCCCCAGGGTCTTAACCTGTAGGGACACCTCATATTTGCTATGCCATGTCCCCTTAGGGGGCTTTCTCTTTCTGATCCTGTAAATGCACTTTCTTCTGGGTCCTTTGGATCTCGGGTGGTATCAGCTTTATTACTGTTAGCCCTGGGGTGCTTCACTATCCCTTGCAATTTCTTCTATTCTCCTCAGAGCTTTGCTGACAGTCCCCTTTCTTAAACCTTCTAGAGTTAACCTAGCTTGAGTTTACCATCTGCTTCGTTTTGGAACCTTGACTGACACAGTACAGATGTCCTTAAATAATGCTGTTTCAAACAACGTGGCTTCCTTATAATGTTGACGAGAAAAAAATATTGATTCCCAGCAGGAGTCTGCATGTTCTCCCCATGTCTGTGTGGGTTTTCTCCTGGTCTTCCTGTATCCTAAAGCTGGGCCCATTAGGTGAACTGGCATGTCCATGTGGTTCCTCTCCGAATGAGTGTGTGTGTGAGTCACCCTGCCATGGGGTGACCTCCAGTCCGGAGCTGGTTCCCACCCTGTACCTGGAGCTGCCAGGATAGGTTCTGGACACCCAAGATCCTGAACTGGAATAAGTGAGTAAGTAATGATATTATGAATCTTTCTCAAGTACATGTATAGCTCACATTTATTTCAATGCTTAATATTAGAAGTGTTTTGTTTTTTATTTAGAAGTTTGGTGATGCTTTTGTGGCCAGAAATATGTCACAGGGACTTAACTCTCATTTCTATCAATCTGTCAATGGTAAAACGGTCTCATTACGTGTTCTGTTACTTAAAGTTTCAGTTTCCGCAAATCTATTGATGACATTAGGGGAGAACTTACTGTACTCTGGGTATATAAAGGGAAAACTCTAAAAACAAGTGTCACATGCTCTCTGGCTCTGCAGCCATTTAGCAACCACTTGTTCTCTTTGATGCCAGGTTGGGCCTCAAAGGCTTCCTCCTCTCTCTTGTCAATCTCTCTGTGAATCATAAAATGATAAAGGAAAGCTTCTCTATTCATTTCTTTTTCTCTAGGGAATTCTCTTATGAGAAAAGATCTCTACCATAATTTCGGAATAATTTCCTACTTCTTTTTATTTTTTACTTTGGTTTAGTTTTACGCCTTTTAGAGGCATTTCATTTGATTACATTCTAGAGCTCATGTTTAGGCTTAACTATAGGTGATAATATTATCTGTATGTAAAGTGGTATCTGTTTCCAAAGGAATTTTGCTCTGTAATATCACAACTGATTTTGCCAGGGACGAATGAACTTAGAAACATGCTACTACCAAGATGCATAGGGTAATTTATTATTTTCAAGATAATGCAGATATAACAGAAATGCTTCTACTTCTGAATATTTTTCACTGTATATTTCTTGCAATTTATTCTAGATGTTATAATAACCTCATAACACATTTGGAAAAATCAACAAATATTCATTTACAATGAATTTCTGTCTCTATGTATCATTTCTGGAGACTTCACTATGGAATCCTGGCAATGCACAGTAAATCACTATGTTAACTTTTTACTTCCCTGCAGATCTAGTCTTACTGTTACACAATATCTTTTTGTTGTTCCAAAACCAATCCTTCCATTTGGTGAGGAGGATTTTCCATTGTAGGCTCTATTCCTCCATTATCTGTTTATTTTGGCTTTGAAATGAACTAATAATTAAAAGAAAAGCAAACAATTGAAATATGGAGCTAGAAATCTGTAAAGCAAAGTGAATAAACAAAGGAACTTGCCACAGATACACCTAAAATCAAAAAACTTCACAGCAAATTGTCTCCTACATTTAAAAACGTATAAACAACAAATTTTTTCTCTATCTTATTTTATTCTTATCTATCTTATTTTATTCTTTCTTTGCATTCTGTCTGGCTTTTGTGGACATTATTCTTGATGTTGTACTAAAGAATCAAGTACAATGGAGGTGAATGCCTATATAATACTAAGTCAGTTTTGCACTGTCTTCTTCAGGGGCTTCAGTAAGCTGCACTTGGTAAAACTGTGTACTCTGCTCTTTTAAGGAAGGAGGATTAAAAGAGTGAAGATTGAAATATGTTGAATCTTTGGTAGGAAAGTCAGAAATTGGGTTAAATATTTATGTTTTAGGGGTGTGTGTTTTGGGAAATGGCCCATTTCTCTTTTGCTGTGGCCTGGCCCAGTTCATCACATTGATAAATGGCCAAGAGAAGGGTGCTGGTTTCTATGAATGTTCAGGGAATGGCGGATTGATCAAAACTCTCACAAATGCAGCAATGCATTTCAAGATTGAGTCAAGTACTGCTTTCCTGATATACCCCTTTTCATCAATTTCTAGCTACATGTCTCCTCACATTTGAAGAAAGTGAGAAGAAGTGTACAATTAATAGTATCTCACAATTGCTGTTGTCCAGTATGGTTGATATGAAGGTTCCACCAGGTTAGGGTAGGCAACGAGGCTAGCATTTTATCTGTGCATATAAAGGGGCTCACCTGACTTGGAGTGGTGGATGATATCCATTCCCAGGGACATGTTGCATCGACATGATAATCTCAGCAGTGGAGAAGTAGGAAGTACCAATTGTTCTTGTCACCCAAGGTTGTAGTTGTGGTTGGAGAAACCATAATTATGGCTGAGAGCACATGCAGAGAGCACCCGAATACCAACTCAAGCTATTCACATACTCCTAACTAAACCTAAGGTTATATAAATATGCATAAAGACTTTAAAGGGTACAGATAAAGGTTGGAGCAAAATTAAAAGTCTGAGCTTTAAATGCATTACCCACCCCCTACACACAGTCATTGACAGAGGTCTTATTCACAAGGTGGTTGAATATGACCTCTCGCCACCAAGCTACCCAGACATATGAGATGACCCCTAGGAAAACAAACCTAAAAATTAAAGAAAATACTTATAATAAATACAAAGATATAAGTATTTTCTCTGTCTATATACAAACTGATCAAAGTATCAGTGAAATCATACTGCAAAGGAGACAGATTTCAGAGAAGTAGCTCAGGCAAATTACTAAACAATAAACAAAAAAGCAGAAAAAACAATAATCTTCGGGGAAAAATATCAAATTACAGAACTATTATAATGTGTTAACTAGAAGGATCAGTTTTCAACAAACAACTGTGAGATATGCAAAGAAAAAAGGAAGTGTGACATATGCGCAGGGAAAAAAGTAGTCAGTAGAAACCATCTCAAATATCCCTGATACTAAAGACTTGAAAGAAGTCATTATTAATGTAAAAAAAAAGAAAACCATTTTTTAAAATGGCAAAAAGTAGTCAACAATAATAGAGACCATCAAGAAGCAGCTGAATTTTTTAAAATTACAGTTAAAAATTACAATAACCGAAATAAAAATTCTCCAGAAATCACAATAGCATACCTGAGATGACAGAAGAAAAAAAAATCAGTGGAATTAAAGAACGTATTCAATATGAAGAGCCAAGAATAAAGACAAATGAACTGAAGTCTCAGGGACCTGTGGGACATCAAACATAGAGAAATATGTGGGAGTCCCAGAAGAAGAGAAAAAAAAGGCAGGGATAGAAAATAGTTTGAAGAAATAACAGCTAAAACTTTCCAAATTTGATGAAAAAATTAATTAATGCATCAAAGAAGCTCAATGAAACACAAGATAGATACAAAGAGATTCACACCTGGACATATCATAGTAAAACTGTGGAAAGCCAAAGACAGAAAACTCTAAACACAAAGAAAAGCAAGACATCACACACTGCAGTGGATTGGTACAATTAATGGGTGACTTCTCATCAGAAGCAGTGGAATGACATAATGAAAATGCAGAAAGCAATAAAGAAACTGTTAAACCAAAAAAAAAAAAAAATCCAGATCCAGTAAAAATATACCACAAAACAATGAGAGCAAAATTCTTCAGATAAATACTGAGAGAACTTGCTGCTAGTAGACCAGCCTTAAAACGAACACTACAGAGCACCCTTCAGGATAAAATGAACTGACATGACAGTGACTTGAATCTATTGAGTGAACTGAATAACATAATCAATCAACTCAACCTAACTGATGTTTAGAGAGCACATCACCTAATGTATGGAGAATATAAATTCTCTTCAAGCTTTTATGGAAAATTCTCTAGGATAGAACACATGCTCTGCCATAAATGCTTATATTAGAAAGGTGGTTTATACTCAATAATATAAGTTCTTGCAGTAAGAAACAGAAAAAAGACAAATTAAACACAGCACAAGTAGAATTCAGGAAACAAGAACAGAAAGCAATGAAACAGAAAGCAAATGATAGAGAAAATGTAACAAAAATAGTTGTTTTAAAATAAGATTAATAAATAATATTTATGTCATTTGAAAACTGATTAAGACAAAAGGAGAGAAAACCTACATTATCAGTACCTGTATCAGTAATAGAGGGCATACCATTAAGCATCTTATATGTACCAATAAAATAATAAAAGAATAATATGCACAATTATGCTAACAAAGTCAACAATTTCAGTAAAATAGACAATGTCCCTAAAAATCTGAATATATCAGAACTGTTGCAAGATAAAACAGAAAATCTGAATTGTACTATATGAAAGAAATTGAATAATAAATTCTCAAAGAAAACTGCAGCCCAGACGCCTTCAGTGGTATATTTTGTCAACAATTAATAAAGAAATAATATTCATCTTACACAAACTATTTTTTAAAATAGAGGTGGCAGGAACACTTCTCAACTCATTTTATGAGGCTGGCAATACTCTGATACCAAATTAAGACAAACACATTATAAGAAAACTACAGAACAATATCCTTCAAGAGAAAACAAACAAAAATTTTTTAAATATTAGAAAACTAAACCATGGAATATTACGCAGCCATCAAAAACGATAAGCTCATGTCCTTTGTAGGGACATGGATGAACCTGGAAACCATCATTCTCAGCAAACTGACACAAGAGCAGAAAATCAAACACCACATGTTCTCACTCATAGGCGGGTGTTGAACAATGAGAACACATGGACACGGGGAGGGGAGCACTACACACTGGGGTCCATTGGCGGGAAATGGGGGAGGGACGGGGGGGTGGGGAGGTGGGGAGATATAGCATGGGGAGAAATGACAGATATAGGTGAGGGGAAGGAAGACAGCAAATCACACTGCCATGTGTGTACCTATGCAACAATCTTGCATGTTCTTCACATGTACCCCAAAACCTAAAATGCAATAAAAAAAAAGAAAGAAAGAAAACTAAACCCAGCAATATATAAAAAGGTAATATTAATACATCACAACCAAGTTAGGTTATCTGAAGAAAAAGTTACTTTAACATTTGAAAATCAACAGTATAACTCACTTCAGTTAAGGAATCAAGGAATAAAAAGATAATAATCATTTCCAATTACACAGAAAAGACCTGCAATACAATTTAAACCAATTCATAATAAAAGTCCTCAAAAAATTATGGCAACATTCTCAATCTGATAAAGGAGCACTACAAAAAACCTAGAGCTAATATGATTCCTTACAGTAAAATATTGAACTAGAGAATTTGCTGCTAGTAGACTTGCCTTATAACAAACACCATAGAGAGTCCTTCAAGACAAAAGGAACTGACATGTCAGTGACTTGAATCTGTTGGGTGAACTGAATAACATGATCAACCAACTCAACCTAAGATTGGAAACAAACAAACAAAAATAGGCTAATCGCTTTTGTTCAACAACTTATTTTGGAGTAAAATAAGTGAATGTAATAAGGCAAGAAACAGAAATAAAATGTTTAAAGACCTAAAAGGCAAAAGTGAAACTCATTCTAGATGACATGGTTTTGTCTCTAGAAATACTAAGAAACTCACAAAAGAATTATTTGAACTCATAAGTGAATTTAGGAAAACCACAAGGCATGTACGTCAATATAAACATCAATTCTATTTTTATAAACTAGCAGTAAAAACTGATACAAGATAATTCCACTTAACATAGCTTACAAAATTTAAAATACTTAGCAAATAATTTAACAAAAGATGTCTAAGGCCTCATTACTGAAATCTACAAAACACCGTTCAGATATCCACATTCATGTATTAGAAGGCTCAATATTATTTGGATATCAATTATTCTAAAATTCAACTTCAGATTTAATGGAATCCCAATCAAGCCCCCAGCAGTCTGTTATATAGAAATTGACAGATTTTAATATTTACATGGAAAATTAGAAGATTTTGGATAGCCAGAATAATCTGGCAGGAAAAACAGAGCTGAAGGACTTACGCTATCTAATCTCAAGACTTACTATAAAGCTACGGGAATCAAGGCAGTGTGGCACTGGAGTAAGGATTGACCAAGTAACCAATGGAACAGGACTGAGTCTAGAAATAGATGTCACACGTATACAGTGAACTGATTTTCCACAAAGCTGTCAAAGCAATTCAATGGGGGGAAAGAAAGTCTTTTAAAGAAATGGCACAAGAACAACCAGATAAATGTATAGAAAATGAATTTCGACCTTTTGTCTTATACCACATGCAAAAATCCACTCAAACTGGATTGAAGACTTAAACCTAACAGCTAAAATGATATAGTTTCTAGAAGCAAACATAAGAAAATAATTGCTACTTTGAAATAGAAAAAGATTTATTTGCAGTAAAAAGCACTACATTTTGAAAAAAATAATAAATTAGTCACCAACATCAAAACAAATTCTCAAAAAAGTCATCACTTAGGAAATAAAAAAGTATGTACCAGATGGTGAGAAAATATTAGTATGTATATATGACACAAGACTCATACCCAGAATATATAAAGAATCCTACCAATTAATAAAAAAAGACAAATGACCCAATTAAAAATGAGTCACAATTAGTCCCAACGTGAGTATCTGGATGTTTCAGTTGAAGGTGCTGTATTTCCTAGTCCCTTTCATTCCTCTCCATGAGAACCACGCACCCTAGCTGCTTCTAGTAAGCCATCTTGGGATATGTGAAAATACTGACATGACTTTGAACAGGGAAGCTAACCAGACTGAACTGCTATTCTTTGGGGATACAGTATGAATGTTTTTTTTAGAACAAAGGACAGCCTCACTACTTTGCAGACACATTATTACAGTTTGAAGTTCAAATAGGATCTAGTTATTCATTCAAAAATTAATTTTTAAATACCACTGTGCCTGGACATACTATTTGATTTGGTGTATCTTGAATTATGCTAATAATAACTATTCCTGACATCAGAATGGTTAACTTTATTTAAGTTGTATTAAATAACTTCCATTATTTTATAATATAGAGTGCTTATTTTTTACAAATGAGTCAAAGATTTTAAGATACACCTCACAAAAAAGATATATAAATGGCAAATGTGCACAAAAAGATGCCCAATTTCATACCCTCCAGAAAGAAGCAAATTAAAGCCTCAATGAGATATCACTTCATGCTAGAAGACTAACAACACCAAATAATATAAAATGTCTGAATCCCACATATATTGCTTATGGGAGTGTAAAATGGTACAACCAGTTTTAGAAATTGACAGTTCATAAAGTAAAATATCTAGCTACCCTTGGAGCTAGCAATTCCACTCCCAGGTATTTAATTAACAAGTGAAAAAATATAGAGACTCTCTAAAAATGTTCAGACCAGCTTAATTCATGAGAGCAAATACTGGAGACAACATAAATGCCCATCAAAAAGATAGCATAAAAACAATGTGTGGTGTGTTCATAAAACAGAACAGCACAATATTCACTAATCAAATCAAGTTGTGGACAAGAATGAACTACTGATACACACAATAATAATAAATTTTCAAAACCTTATGCTAAGTGGCAGGACCCAATGTAAAAGGTATCTATGGTACGATTCCAATTCGATGAAGTTCTAAACCAAACAGTTCCCAATGGTGAAAGAAAGCAGGAGTGGTGTTTTTATAGGATAGAGAATGACAGGTGAAGGGCACATGTACCCATCTCTGGCTTTGTTAGGGTGTGGTTACACAAATGAATACATTGTCAAAACTCAAAGTGTAGACTTAAGTTGTATTTCATTGTATATAAATCCTATCTCATAAAAAGATTGCTAGTATGACTGTGGACTAAGCTTCCATTTTTTTACTTTAACATTTTAGACATCAGTTTTGCCTTGCTTTCTAATTAAAAGTACAAACAACCATTTAGCAGCATGAGAGAAGACAAGCATCTGGATGTCCTGAATCAAGCCAAATGTTGACTGGGGTCATTTTCAATATGTTCCATTTTTATTTAAAAAACACTTATTTGTGATCATAGCATGATTTTGTGTTCTTTGATGTAAAAAGAATAGGCTATCATACTTAATTCCTACAAAACCACTGATATAAACAATAGCAATAAAAATAAATTGCATAATGACAAAAGGATTTCTCAAAGACTAGGCTTAAAAATAGCTGCTGTGGGAAATCTGAAATTCCCTCTCACTGATCTTACTTGGCTAAGGATGGACTTTGATCAATTACTGGAAATAAAGCCTGGGAATTTATTTCCATTTGTCAAATAACCTTTAGCAATATTTAAATAATTTCAGATGCTGCTGGGCTATGCAGGGTGTTTGGGAGAATCCTGGCCCAGACATTCACTTGCCTCTTATGCTTGATTTAATGCACCTGCCTCATAGCTTGTCCACCTGCCTCCAGTCCCACCCCATCGACCCACTATATATACAGCTGCCAGAATAATTTTCTTAAAACACTGATTTCCTCACTCCAACAGCCTGCTTTTTTTCCTCTAATTATCACAAAATAGCGTTTTCAAGGCTCTCGACAGTTGCAAAATACATCACAAATGTCAGTGAATGATTTTTCTGCATAATAGTACTATATTTTAATCTACATTTATAATTGTCTTATCAACATTCCAAGTAGGTACTGCGATATTGCATATTCACTAGATGCTGCCTGGCAGGGCAACGACCATGGTGCTCAGAATCCATAGATGAGTACAACAGAGTCCTGGCTCTTTATTAGTTAACAATGAATTTGGGAAACAAGGTATGGACATTGGACACAGAGAAGGAATAACATAAAAGGTCTGTGATGAAAGGTTAATAGTTAAGCAGTAATTTCCCTAGAAGTTCATTCAGAACAGCTTCTAGCAGGAAGTAGATTTTAAACTAAAACCTTAAAAGTTCACAAGTTTTGATGAGTAGCGGACAAAAAATAAATTTCCAGGAGAGAGAAGACACACGGGCTTCACAGGGGAAAGTGTAAAAACAGGATACAGGGAAGAAATCAATGAGCTAGTAGGATGACCCTAAATTTGTAGGTGTGTTTCTGGTAAATCAGGCCCTTGAGTTCAGACTTTATCCCACAGGTAGTGAGAGTAGTTTGATGTTTCTGGGTTGAGAAGGAACATATGAAAATTGTCTTCCAAATACAAAGCCATTTTCTTTGTACAGAGGATTTCTATAGGAGGCAAGACAAGTCACAGGAACAGGTCATAGTAGCACCAGCGTGAGAAACGTGGATCATGTATGAGGAATCAGGACTGGGGGCAGAACACCGAGGCTCTCTAACACTGGGGGGCAGTGTTACGGCTTCCACAGTTCTAATACACCTCTTAAATGTTCTATTTCTGTGTTTGTCCCCCTCATCAGATCTGAAATCCTTGGAGGCAGCACCGAGTTATTAATTGTTGTAATTGTATCAATGATTGTTTAATTATCTTATAATAATAGTAATTCCTGGCATAGAGTAAGTACTCACATTTTGTCTTAAAGAACACAAAGACCAAGAGGTGCTTCAAAAAACACCGATCCAAGGATTTCTATTATTTCAAATTTATAGCACATAACTTTTGGTAGATCTACATAGATTTTAACTAAATGCATCTTCGGGTGAGGTCCTCAATTCAAAGGCCACAGCTTTGTTATCAAAGACGTTACATTTACTAAAGAGGCACGTTTTTAAAATGTAGGCATCCCTTCAGGGTATGCACTAGGGTTCTTGGAAATTCTTTTTTTTTTTTTTTAATTTTAATTTTTATTTTTTATTGCATTTTAGGTTTTGGGGTACCTGTGATGAACATGCAAGATTGTTGCATAGGTACACACTTGGCAGTGTGCTTTGCTGCCTTCCATCCCCTCACCTGTATCTGTCAATTTCTCCCCATGCTATCTCTTCCCGCCTCCCCACCCCCGCCCCTCCCCCATTTCCCCCCAACGGACCCCAGTGTGTGGTGCTCCCCTCCCTGTGTCCATGTGTTCTCTGTGGGCTCTGATGGGAGTTGCTATGATCAGGGCTGGCCCTGCTTTCCTCCAGTTCCTCCTGAGCACTCTCTTCCCTCCGCTTTTTACCTCCCTCTTTGAAGCAGTAGCATCTTACTATGAGTCACAGGCCTTAATATGCATAAATAATCATGGTAAACCACTAGTAAGTAATTAAATGAATAAATGACAACGAATCATTGCAAGATATGGAAAAACTGCTATTCTGCAATGGTCATTTTTAATTAGCACGAACATGAAATATTTATGAGTCCTAGCAGTACAGTCATAGAAACCGAAAGACCGTTTGTACCTAGACTACAGTTTCTCTTACCCCGTATTTCCTTTTACAGCCACATGCATTTTGTAACATGCCATTCTCTTTGCTATATGTCCTTTTTCTACCTAAATTCAACTGATCTTTCCAGTCCCAATTTAAGCTGTAATATTTTCTCATCATTAAACTCCATAGTGCACTTAATTTCTCTGAATTTTTAGCACCTATGTTAATTAACTTTGAGCTGCCTTGAGATATCTCTTGTGTTAAAGTATTATTTTCAACCCAATTCAATGCTTTTACTGTACATTTACTATGAGTAGTGCATAGAATGAGGTGCTGAGTGGGAGGGGTAGGGTGAAAATGAGAAAGGCATAATCAGTTGCTTTAAGAACTCAGTATGTCAGCAAGAAAAACAGGACAAAGTAAAGGTAGTATAATTAGTGATATACATTAAGAAAAATATAAACAAAATATAATGGGGCTTGAGGCGTCACACTAAGTTGGTAGTGACAGTAAATAATTTTTTTTTTGTGGAAAATACCTTTTCTACATAGACTAATATGGAAAAATGTGGAAAAAAAGACTATTTCCCACACTTCCTATCTCTAGCTTCAATATATGACCATCTCACCACAGTGATTGATCTAAGGGTTGGACATGTGACCTCAGCCAGGGTTGGACATGTGACCTCAGCCAAGCCATTCAGAGTCCTTCTCTCAGAAGTGTTTTCAAACTCCAGCTGAAGGAGACAGTCTCTTCCTAGCTAAAAGCTATAAAATTGTTAAGCCTGAAGTAACCTGTAGCTACATCGACTTCTGTGAAAGTTAGAAGAGCTGATCTGACAGAACTTGGTATGCACGCAGACAGAAGTAACAGTCCAGATGATGTTCACATTCCTGATCGTAGCTGTTTCTACAGCCAGATCCACCCCTGCCCTGTCTTTAAACAATTCAATTACTTGAGTTAACAGTGGCTCCAGGTCTTGCTTACATAGGTTTGCTGGGCTTCTGTCACCGAAATGTGTAGGCTAATTTGGGAAAACCAGAAATATTAAATGGAGAACCTAACATCTGAGATTGAGATTGGCCTTGAAGAATGGTTAAGAATCTGAAAAGTGATGAGGTTACAGAACTCATCAGTGAAGACAGAAGGGAGGGAAAAGGGAGGACTGCAGCCACAAATAATGAATTTAGAGGTCTGACAGGGAGCAAAGCTGAAGAGGAAGACTGTGGTGCTCTTAAAGAACCTTGAAATTTAGCCTGCAAATAATTTTCTTTTTTGTTTAAGGTTTCCATGTTGTGGCAATGGCCCCGTGAAAGATGTGCACAGCCCATCTTTGGAACCTGTGAATGTGACCTTATATGGCAAAGGGGACAGACTCTGCAGATGTGATTAAGCTACGGACCTTGAGATAGGGCGACTCTTTCAGATTATCTGAGAGAATCCAATACAGTCACAAAGGTCATTGTAACAGGGAGGCATAAGGATCAGCATGAGAGGAGGAAATAAAACCGCAAAAGCGGAATCAGAGAAGGAAATGCAGCAGTGGAAGCAGAGGTCAGAGAGAGATGGGAGGGATGTTACATCATTGGCACTGAAGATAGAGGAAGGGGCCATTAGACAAGAAATGCACATACAGTCTAGAGGATGCAACAGGTCCTCTTCTACTATCTCTAGAGAGAATGCAGACTTGTCAAAACGTTGACTTTAGCCAAGTGAAACTGAACTCAGACTTCTGACCTCCAGAATGAAAGACAATAATTTTGTGCTAACTTGTTATAGAAGCAATAGAAAACTAAGATGAATGGTTTTGTTCATTAATTTGCTTTTAACTTTTCAGATGTCAGTGTCAGCCATGTCAGTATGTTGTAAGCTTCTGAACGTAATTCCCATGTCTCATACTTGTGTTTCTTTACACAGAGATTGCACAGTTAGATCCATTAAATCTTGTCTAATTTACTGCAGTAAATATTAGAAGTATATCACTTTATATCTGGATCTTGAGTTCCTTATTTTACCTTTTTTGAGATGCAGTCTTACTCTTGTTGCCCAGGATGGAGTGCAGTGGCGTGATTTTGGCTCACTGCAACATTTACCTCCCAGGTTCAAGCAATTCTCCTGCCTCAGCCTCCTGAGTAGCTGGGATTACAGGCATGCACTATGCCCTGCCAATTTTGTATTTTTAGTAGAGACAGGGTTTTTCCATGTTGGTCAGGCTGATCTCAAACTCCTGACCTCAGGTGATCCGCCTACCTCAGCCTCCCAAAGTGCTGGGATTACAGGCGTGAGCCACTGTGCCAAGCTTGAGTTCCTCATTTTATTCTTAAGCAATGATTCAGTATTATCATTAATATCACAAAGTATTCCTTTACTTTCTTTCACATCCCTCACTATTTGGGGAGCTTTTTACAATCAAATCATGGCACAGGCTGGAGTTGAGCTTTAGATACAACATTTTTGATCTGATTTTAATACTGTTTCACTTTATGTCAATTTACACTCTAAATGGCTGGGAGATTAGTTTCCTGGCTCATTCTAACTCAGGCATCCCCAAACTTTTTACACAGGGGGCCAATTCACTGTCCCTCAGACCGTTGGAGGGCCGCCACATACTGTGCTCCCCTCACTGACCACCAATGAAAGATGTGCCCCTTCCTGAAGTGCGGCGGGGGGCCGGATAAATGGCCTCAGGGGGCCGCATGCGGCCCGCGGGCCATAGTTTGGGGATGCCTGCTATAGATTCAGCAGTAAGCACCCTCCAGCATATGTTAATAGCATAAATGTTATGGAAGAAAAGTTAGGACAGAAGTGAAGACTCTACATTTTACTTTTTATCTTGTACATGTCATTTTGATTAGACAGTGGTATTATGTTATGAAAATATTTTAAAAACGTAGGTCTTTAAAATATATAATCAGTTTTTTTATACAACTTAAATGAGAAATTAAATATAACTGCATTAATAAAAAAGGGCTAGATTCTGTTTTGCTTCTGATTTTCTTACAGATTTTCTTCTTTCTCATTTTCACATTCTACTTTTGAACTTCTGAAAATGTCTGTTATGTTAAGAGCATTTGTTTTTCTTTTTTATGAAGCAGGGAATTTTATAGTGCTATTGCCGTAACAGCTTTCAAATACAGATTGAAATATCTGTTTGACATATGGACACATCTAGATATAAATATATTCAACCTCCTTGGGCAAAAAATCTCCAGAACACCGAGTTTACTGGCCGCACAACAAAATGACCTATTTAGGAAAAAGGTCAGTTGGTTATGAAAAAATTTAAAAGATAAGCAAAACAACTTCAGAAGGGACGTAGAGAAACATCATTCTACTTACAAGAGAGAAATTACCAAAATCATACATCCACCGAAAGGAAAGGAAGCTCTTCTCAAATGTTAGGGATACATGAGTTTTATTCTAGCTATTTAACCTTCAGAAAGCCACTCAAATTCTTCTGTCTTCCTATTATGTCAGAAAGGGCTGATTAAAAAGGAAACCTTTACCCATTTCATCTGAATTCAGCCAGGCGCTAAATTAAGCTGACAGCTTTCTGTTCAAACTGGGATTGGATAGACAGACTGAAGGAGTCTGGGTCCAAAAATCTCCCTTGAATGAATGGGTTGGTCAGTCCAATCTGAAGTGAATGGAGCAGCTACTAACTACCTTGTTGTTCCTCTCAGGAACCTCTACCTTAACAGGCATCAAATACTATCCTCGTGCTCTCTTTACCATCTTATTTAAGAAATGCCCAGAAAGTATTATTTAATCTCATTGTTCACAGGCATTAAATGGTCTGAAATAAAGCCAACAGTCAACTGCTTTCAATGACCATCTAAAGCTCTATTCCTAAAGAATCATTTCTTTTTTAACAAAATAATTCGAGGCCAGTTACAGTCTATCAGTAACTCTTATATTTAAATAATTTCTCTCTGCCAAAATTTATAAGGACAGCGTATTCTCCTCCTTCCCTCCCTCTTCTCTTTCTGGCACATGCTCACTTTACTAAATAGTTCTACTCTAAATCATCATAACAACAATTAGCAATAATCTATCTGCTATGTGCCAAGGCACAGTGCTAAATGCCTTTAATACATTTTCTCACTAGCCCTCATAAACCCTTAAAAGTCTAACACTATTAAAAGCCCTATTTCAAAGATGAGGAAACCAAGGCTTTAAGAGGTTAAGGAAGAAGTCACCCTGCTACAAAGTGGCAGAGCCCTGATACCAGATCTAGCATTTTCTAATCCAGAGCCAAGACCCACACAATCTTTGCTACTGTTGACATACTAAAAGCTTGTGTAACCCATGCTCCTTCAGTTGCCATGCCAGACTGAGCAAGGGAAAGTGATGAACAGTTCTGGCTATGCATTAATGTTCCTGGAATGAATAAAAAATAGCTGGTATGATTCTTGATCGTTTTGGGTACCTGCTATGAAAATGCAGCTTATGTGTCTTCCTTGTGGGCCATTACATTTTCCTGCTGCAACTACAGGTTCTAATAATATAAAATGCCCTGGGATCTCAGAAGCTGTGAAAGCTTGACCATGCAGTTCCTGTTGTCCCTGGTGGGGGTCATATCACAGCTGCTACTAGGCTGCAAAAGGCCACAGATGACATTCACCTAGGACTCTGCTGAGGCTACAGCTACCTTAAGACAGATATAGTGGCACTGGCGGTCCTGGCTCCATCAGATTTGTGATGGGCTCCCAAATGGTTATTGCCTTCATTTCCCCTTTCAAGTAATTTTTAGCAGGTTTTCTAAAAGCTTTGTTTAGAGGATGTGGCAGTGAATCCACCTGGAGCTATATCAAGAAGCACCCTGTGACATCATGTTTTAGCATCCAGAGACCAAGTTGGACTCTACTTTCTGCAACCTCAGAGAAGATTTTCTGTCTTCCCAGGTCAGGTATAAACAAAAAACCTTTTCCTCTTATTATGAGTCTTATTCTCAAGGGTTGAGCCACTTTGCCACATGCTCCTCTGTAAATCCAATACAATGTCTCTCATCCGTTTCCATTTTAGTTCCAAGGTACCTAGGTAGCTGAGATCAGCTTAGGTTCCACATTTTAGTATCCTACCAGGACACTGAAGGAATTGCTGATTTTCTAGTAGAAAATGTACATCCCACTGAATGCAGAATACTTCTTCCCCCAACAATATTGGCCAATCATCAGGGAAATGCAAATCAAAACTACAAGGTGATATCACCTCACAACTCTTAGGATGGCTATTACCAGAAAGACAAAAGACAGTGTTGGTGAAGGTATGGAGAAAAGTGAACCTGTACACTGTTGGTGGGAATGTAAATTGATACAGCCACTATGGAATCTTCTCTCAGGATCATTTTAAAAAATAAATTGCATGAGTGAACATACTCCTTAAATGAAGAGTGAAAATCCTTATCATTTGTGGGTAAAGTTGGCTTCTACAAATTACAATGAGATAACACGCTGGCCCCACATGACCCAGCTTCCACGAGTTTCCTGATCGTATTCTTACAACAGCTGATGCTCCGTAGGCACACACAGGTATGGCTTCCTGGATGTTTGTAGATGGCATCTATTCTGGTTGGCTGTGTCTGCCAACAAGGGCAATAAAATTTTTGAAAATCACCCTTGTCTCCATCCACTTTCCAGTACAATGATCTTGCTCTTCCTTGAACACAGCAGTCATGCTCAGCCATTAGGGCCTTTGCACTTGATGTTTCTCAAGGTGGAAATGTTTGTCCTCCATATATCTGGTTGTTTTCCTCTTTACTGTTAATATCTCTGTTCAAACAGTATCTCATCAGACAGAACTTTTATGACTAGCCATTAACTGGGAGAGAGGAACTGCCCATTACTTTCTCCTTACTTTGCTTTGTTTTTCTCCACAGTAGTTATCACCACCTTCCACAAACTTCACAAATATTTTAATTGATTTTGTATATTTACATTATGGTCCCCCCATCAGAATGTGAACACCATGAAAGTAGAGGCTATGTGTATGTTTATTTAATAACATAATTATTTAAACATCGTTATTTAACATAGTTAAATTCCACATCTTTAAGGCTTAGAACAGTGTCCTGCATGTAGAAGTCCCTCATTAAATTCTTGTGAATTTCATGGAAAATGGGTGTCTGTGAAATAAGAAGGCATGCCTGCTTCTGTGGCTTACAACTTACTTGTGATAGTAATTCTTCAAAAGCTCTTTTTAAAATGTTTATTATAAATATGGACTCTTAAGATGTCAACCTTGACAGACAGTTGGAAATAAACAGTCTGGCTTAATATAAGCAAACGGAATATAAATGTTTCCTAACTGTATCATCATGTTACACGTCCTTCCCTCTCCTATTGAGTGGGCAACAAAGATCCTGCCAGCGGACGAGCATTTGTTTAACGCATGCCAGCTGGTTGAGCCATGCCTGACGTGTCCTTCTTCACTAGCTGAGTCCTCGGCATCGCCTACATAAGGAGAAAATGGAGCTGCTAATTACAATGGTGATTAATTCTAGTTAATGTTTAATGAAAGCTCATTGTGCCAAGCATGTGTTAAACACTCTACAAGCTTTACCCTCAGATGAATCCTAGGTTATTTCCAATTTAAGAAATAAGGAAATTGATGATTGGATAAATTAACTTGTTTAAGGTCACTGAGTCAGAAAACAGCACACAGCAAGGTCTCAAACCCACTGCTTCCAACTCCACAGTTTGAATTCTCAACCTCTACTATTCACAATTCCCTGTGTGTATCATGTCTTGCACGTACATACATAGAGGCTTCTATTACGCAATTCAGGATGGAGATCAGATCCCTTCTATCCAAGGGTTCACACTGTCTGCCTTTTCCCGAACTCAATGATTTAAAAAAAAATCAATCTAATAGCCTCACTTGTAGGCCTAAGGAAGATGTCTTTTATACCTATTTTATCCTACTCATACCTTCCAATTTGAATAAGGAATAGTTGGGAAGGTGTTTCTAAATCCTGGAGATATTTCCCACAAACTTTACTGTACACCTTGTTATACTCTCCACGTTCAAATAATAAATAGTTTACATGTATTAAGACACTGTAGTTTCAAAAATGCTTTCCCCTCCGTTATCATGATAAACTTCTGTTGCAGGAAAGACAGGGGATATTATTACTATTTTTCAGGCAATGGAGTAAATGCAGTCACAAAGTTAGGAAGAAAGAGCTAGATCCCACATTTTCCCTCCATAAAATATAAACCACCCAAATGACACTGCTGGGAAGTTTCAGAGAAATGGAATAATGTAATACCACAGCTGGAAGAGGCCCCAGAGAACCTGTTTGTCAACCACCTCATTCTACAGATGAGAAAAAAGAGTCCCAGAGAGAATGCCCATGGTCACAGAGCTACTGTATAAACCAGAAGTAGAAGCCAAGAAGTTTCAGTCCATTTCATGTCTTCTTCCCCTCATGTTGTCTCAGGACCAGAACGTCACACCTCATGCACACATGACACTATTAGAAAACGAGCACTCTCTAGTGAAAATGCTCCAATTGCTCCCTTCTAAATGCCTGTGACATAAGCCTGATGGTAGATGATTTAAATGGAACACAGAATGAAACTGTCCATAAAAATAATGGTATAGAGAGTGGCAAAGTTCCTAACTGGTCCCCAAAGTCATAATGCAGCCAGACCATAGTACAAACAGTATTTGATTTCTCATTGTTTCTGTGAGAATGACATGGGAATTTAAAACTTCACTGCTGTTCTCTAGTTTTGTGGAAATCTCATCTCTCTTCTTCCCTCAGTGGCTCCTTCCCTGGAGGGTAGGAAGACATCCTTCTCCTCCCACTCTCTGCCTTTTCTCTAGACACTATGGTAGAACTTGGGGAGTGACATCCCTGGATTGTGGCTGGGTGGGAGCTCTGGCCTCCAAGGGTGGGAACGCTAGGGCTACATCTCTGTAACCATCTCTGTGGGGATCCTGCTGGCCTCTAGGTGAGGCCCTGTCAAGCTGGGGCAAAGTGACAAGGCAGCCTCAGGCATAAAGTGGTTTGTATATTGACAGATGGTTACATCTACTGGCAGCAACAGGGACAGGGACAGGAGAGGGATGAGATCTGTGACCCAGAGTGCCCTGCTGTCCTAGGCCCTGCAGTAATGCCTGGGACTCACGTCAGGAGGAACACTCTTCTTGCCATGACCTCCTCTTCACTGTCTCTTAGATATTTAAAAATTCAGCAAGTATTTGCTGAGCACCTGTTTTGTGTATTAAATGCTAATTATACTGTACCACAATATTGACTTATAAGGCAGTTTAAGTCTTACATAATTGGAAAAGTTTTAAGCAAAGAGCAATGCTTTACTTTTATATAGTGTTCACTGTATGTTTACTACAGCAGAATTTAATCCATAGAACTGCATAAGACATAAAATATAGAGTTGCATTTGTTTTCAACAGATGCGAAAATGAAGGCTCAAGGTTCTAGAACCTGCCCCAGGTTACACAGCTCATAAACACTGGGCAGTGCATGATCTAGATTCTGATGTCGTGATTCTAACATGTTCTGGTATCAAATGAAACTCATGTCCTTGAAATCTGCACTGCCATCCCCCTTGCAGGTGCTGGCAGAGAGGAAACTTACATATACATTTTGAAGTCCATGGCATGTAAAGAGGGGACCCCCTTGTGCTTACCCATCCACTGGAGCAGCCTCCAGAGCATGGGTCTGCTTTGATCCTACTTGTGATCACAGCAAAAGTGAAATCCATTTTTTCTTTGACATAGGAAAGACTAATTTTCCAAAAGAAAAAAGATAAGGGAAAACAAAACTATTATACAATAAGCCTATGGGACAAGGAATGAGTTTCAAATATTTTTTAAAAACTCAGCAAAAGAACCAAAGCATTTAGCTGAGCCCTATATTTCTTCTTCTTCAGATAAACACACTGGTTACATCCAGGAAAGCAGGCTCATTGCCTTCCTCCACCTGCTGACACTCAGGACCGACTCCCTGTCCTGGGGATGCTGCACTCCTCAGTTTCTAGCCCTTTTCAAATTCCAAACTTAATCACAACACCCATTTCTGTTTCAAAACTCCTGGATGCCTGGGCCTTCTCCCTCATTCCATTTTACTCTGAGATCTGCAAGCCAGAGTGAACGAATAAATGATGAACACTTTCTAGATTCAACTCATTGTCTACCTATGCCCAGTTCTGTTCATTGACTCACTCAAAAGACCCATCTCCTGCAACCACCTCCAACTTCAAACATCTGCTCCTCTAGGAGCACAAATGCTCTTTAATCCCTATAATGTGAGCTCTCAGTAACCATTATAAGAACACAGTAAGAATGATCAACTTACAGTGAGAGTTGGTTGAGTCATTCAACAATAGTAACTACTTGGAATTAAATAACCTTTCAATCATGCATGAGAATGATTGTACCAAAATCCTTCCTAGGGAACATGGCTGCTCATTTTTATCCAGTGTGGTCTTTCCCATGTAGATGTGGGCACCACAGTCTCTTTGGAACATCTATGGCAAGCAAACTATGCATTAAGGTCTAAAAGATGAACAGGACCAGAACAATGATATATGAACCTTTATGTAGATTTAAAGCAGCATTAAAGGAATTCTTTGAGTGACAGAAATTATGATTTTTAGCATAAGAATTTAGCACATCTGACATGAAAAGGTGCAAACTTTTTATTCTTTGAATGTCATTTTATTCAACTCTGCTGGCTACCTGTGGTTTCAAAAGAGTTGTCTTTTTTGGTATTTTTTTTTGAAAAATCAGCTTGTTTCTGCTCTATTATTTAGAGATGTAACTTATTAACGTAATATGTTATAGTATGGGCTGAATTCATATTTATGTATTAAATCATCATTTTAAAAATCTGGTGTGCTTATGTAATCCCTTCTAGCTAAAAGCACACATGATCATATAGGTAGTGTGATTTGAGAATAATGACCCATTTTGTGCTATAATTTTTTAAGAAGTTATTCAAGAAATTCTCATTTCCATAAAACTGTCATAACTCTATATTCCAGAGCTTTAAACAAATTCTGACCTAAAATATTTAAGTCCTTAGTATCTTTCAGACATTGTTTTAGATGCCTAGGTATAGTATTTCATTTTTTTTCTCACCACTGCCCTGTGAGGTAGGTGTTACTGCTCCAATTTTTTAGTTGGGAAATGAGCCTAAGAAGACTAAATATTTTACCCAAGTCTGGGCAAACCTTGGGATTCAAACCTGAATCTAACCTTCAAATTCTTCATTCTTAGGACACATTATAATGTTTGTTTTCTTTTACTAATTTCATTTACATATTGCTGCATGACAAACCCAAATCAGTGGCTTAAAGCAACAGTCACTCCTTTTGACCCTTGCACCTGCACCTGGGGTAGGGTTAAGTGGGAAGGCTGATCTCCACGCCACATGGCCACAGTCAGCTGGGGAAGCTCAACGGGGTGAAGCTCTACCGCTAAGATGGCTCCGTCTCCTTGTTGGCAAGGTGGTGCTGGCTATGGCCTTCTTTCCATAGGGGTCCCTCCATGGGGAAGTGAGGTTCTAAAACTCAGTGTTTTGACAGACAGAAAGTGGAAGTGGCCCATCTCTGAATGCCTGGGCCCCAAATCTGGTACACTGGCACCTCTCCTGTAGTCTGTTGGCCCAGATTCAAGAGGAAAAGTCATAGACCTCACTTCTTAATAAGAGAGCCCCAAATTTTGAGGGCCACATTGCAAAACCCTAAATTTCCAGCATGACAGTGATTTCACTAAATTGTGAAATCCCTCAATTTATGAATGCTCTTATTCTTTTTTTTTGGTAAAACCTCCAAATGGTAGCTTCTCAGAGGAGAGAAAGTTTGGATCTTTCTTTTTCCTACACACTCTATTGTTACTGAAATCTTCCTGTGAAATTTAGACCTCTGGATTTTAAAAAACTGGGCTTTACATCGATGATAGACTAGATAGGGAAAATGTGGTACATATACACCATGGAATATTATGCAGCCATCAAAAACGAGGAATTCGTGTCCTTTGTAGGGACATGGATGAACCTGGAAACCATCATTCTCAGCAAACTGACACAAGAGCAGAAAATCAAACACTGCATGTTCTCCCTCATAGGCGGGTGTTGAACAATGAGAACACATGGACACAGGGAGGGGAGCACTACACACTGGGGTCCGTTGGGGGGAAATGGGGGAGGGACGGGGGGTGGGGAGGTGGGGAGAGATAGCATGGGGAGAAATGACAGATATAGGTGAGGGGAAGGAAGGCAGCAAACCACACTGCCATGTGTGTACCTATGCAACAATCTTGCATGTTCTTCACATGTACCTTAAAACCTAAAATGCAATAAAAAAAAAAAACTGGGCTTTAAAATGAATTTGTTATTTTCAATTCTACTTTTTAGTGTTCATAGAAGATTCTTTTTTTTTTAAGCATTTGATAATTTTGGTTAACTTTCCTTATTACACAGTGACTTCAGTAGTTTCTGAATTCCATTTTAATTAGAGTCTTCTAGAATATCATCAACTGAGTGTGATTTTTTTCTGAAGCTACTCTACTTAGCAACAAACTCATATGCAGGTTCCACTCATGTAAGTAAATTTTTCAGTCTATTTAACAGTTTCAACACATTCTTCTCCCTTTAGAAAGCTGTGATTTTACCAGTTCTGTCATCTGGGCAAGGAAATTTCTCACCAGTTATTCCTTGGGCACAATTTTCTTGTTTTTCTCTGAGTTGTCTTCTCTGCTTTGGCTAAATGAAACAAAACAAAAGCCTTCTCTTTCTTGTTTATACCGTTCCATTCCTCTACCCCCAGTGCCCATAGTCACATATATACAGCACACGTAAGGATACAGACCAGTGTTCATTCCACAGCAGACATTACTGATCGCTGCTCTTTTCCACTGAGCCTTAATATAGCCCCACAGCTTTCCCTCCAAAGTATTCTAAGCACTGCTACCAATTCAGAAGTGAGACTTACCCGACTCCCAGGATATGTCCTATTCTCTTCTTCTGGAACATTTCTTTTCCAACTATGACAATTAAGTATTTCTCATCTTTCAAATATTGCTCTAAATTCCTTATTCTAACTGAATAACAATTTCTGGCTTCTGCATCCATCCTCTGACATATCTGAAACCACAGCTCCTGCCACCTATAGTGGTGGCTGGTCCCACTCTCTGGGCCCAAGAGTAACCTTAATCAAAAATGTTTAGCATTATTTCTGCCCCAATCCTCTGGAACTCAGGGTCATAACACCCAGGCTGCAGTTCTGGCCTTGGGTTCTAATCCCAACAGCAGATTTGTACATTGTCCCAGGGCCTCCATCCTCCCTTACGACTAGGGGCTGGGACCCTATTGCTTTTGCTAGACACTTTTTGCTGCCCTATTCTCCTTCACAAGTCCCCACTTCAGAACGGGAACTCTGTGCTCAAGACATTCAGGCTCTGTATCTGCCGAAACTCCTTCAATTTTTATCTAAGTAAACCCTAGAAACTCTTCTGACACTCAAATAAATTAAACACATTTCAGCCCAGGCTTTGCACACTCACTGGGTAACCCTTTAGATTCTATCAGGCTCCCTGGTATCAAATGCTTTCCCTTTCAAAAACTGTGCCTTCCCTTGGATCTGGACGCGTTCTTCTTATATACGGGTGGGACCAGTTCCCCACTAGCCACCCTTCAACAGTAGACAGTTGATTTTTAGGTCTGATTCTTCTCAGTCTTTCCCTTTTGGCTAAATTTGAACAGCTCATGCCAGACTGGGATAGCAGAGACAACCTGATTCCAATTATTCCAGTCAGCCTTTGTATGTAAACATCCCTTTCACAACTGCACTGTCTGTAGATTTTATAGTTGTGTTTGTCCTGCCTCCTAGATGTGTGAGCCTAAAGAATAAAGACAGCAGTACATCCTGTTATTTTTACTCCCTCTGTAATTTGGTTGTAACACCGACCAATTAGGTGTTTGCTTGTGCACAATAGGTATCTAATAAATACTGCAGTTGATGCTAAGAATAAAATCTGAAGGAGACATTTTGTGGCAAGAAACTCTTTGAATGACATCGTATGTAATAGATCAGATTAAATATTATGAGGGATAGGCTTTCAATTTTGTGGTTTCATCTGAGTTGAATTCTGTAATACTCTAGGAATAAGACACCTGACATCTGTGCTCTGCTCTTTGAGTGTGCCATGTCACAGTCTTCGAAATATTTTGGATCGAAAATGAGATTTCAAGGAAGTACTTCATTAGAAGGGGGTATTATTCTCTTTGAATTGCATCCAAGCTGCAGTTTTTCATCTTTTTATTAACTTTCTATCATGTATCTCTCTTTTCTAATTATACATAAGCCAACACACTTTAATTTGTAGAATGAATCCTGTTTTGTTTCAACAAAAATTGCAATGGAAGCTAAAGCTTTGAAGAAGTGATGCAAGAGGGTCTTTGATAGCACATTTCCTTCTAAATTGATTGCAGATCTCAGTACCTATGTATGCTTTTGAGCCACTGCTTTATGTTTTACATGTATTTAAATAACACGACCATTATAAGCAAAACTTAAAAAAAATTGAGTTGAGCTTTAAGCTGCCTGGTTTATTATAGTTGCTTTATGTTAATAAACAGATTATCTTTCATGTCTGAATGCTGGTATTACAGATCTTCTGCAGCTGTCTTGGATAGGAATCCATCAATGCTTAAGCACAAAGTTGGTTGCCTTCTGACATTCTCTTCCTGTATCAGTGAAATACATATTGCCATTTAGTTCTTGCCAGGAATTTCTCAACAAAATGGAACTTTCAGTATTTCAACAAATGTTGATATTCCCAGCCTAATTTTTTTAAACTTCTAGGTTCAGGGATACAAGTGCAGGTTTGTCACACAGGTAAATGTGTGTCACGGAGGTTTGTTGTATGGATTGTTTCATCACCCAGCTATTAAGCATACTACCCATTAGTTATTCTTCTTGGTCCTTTCCCTCCTCCCAGCCTCCACCCTCCAAAAGGCCCCAGTGTGTGTTGTTGCCCATTATGTGTTCACATGTTCTCATAATTTAGCTCCCACTTTTAAGTGAGAACATGTGGTATTTCATCTTCTGTTACTGTATGTTTGCTAAGGATGGATTTAAAAAAAAAAAACCACCTAAGGCTTACTTTAGCAAACCTAATTACTTCCTGTTACTCTGTAGTATCATCATTTGTCATTTTAGAAGGTACTTGGGAGTTTTTACTTTTTAAATTTTCCAATTATCTATTGCTGCATATCAATCTACTTCAAAACACATTGGCTTTAAACAACTTATTTCTAGAGAAATACGTGACTTTCCCCAAGGCCGTGCTGAAAACTTACCTAACATGTGTATTCTGATACTGAATATCTGACACATGTATATCATTCCTATTATCTTTAGTAGCTTGTACCTCATTGTCTTCTTTATATGAGATAGTGGGCTGTGATGTAATGAGGACCTCCTGGACCCTCTTTACCTCCTCATCTAACTACCCAGAACTGGAAAGTAAGGAAGAAGAAAGCAGGTGATGTCTGCCCACCTGCTCAGTCCTACCCCTTGGGACCTGACCTGTCCTGGGGAGCACGGCTTCACTCTATCCTCCAGGCTCCTTGTTTTACGGAGTAGGCCACAGGATGGAGGGTCTCTGGAGGTCCACCACCTCCAGTGAGTGGCCAGAAGAATATCTAATTCCGCTGTTTAGTATTAGGATGCATGAAAGCATTCTCCATTATCTTTATCAGGAAAAATGGTGATATTCTGACCCTCTATCTGCAAACTCTTAAGTCTTTTTTTCAGAAACTGATTTTCCGTTAGTTAAGGACTTGAGAGGGGAAGAAGGGTGCTACTTACTGAGTTATTCCCAGTCTTCAACAACACATAGTAATAATGACAATAATTATTAATGCTTGTTGAGTACTTACTATAATATTTGCAAGGCCACTGGGTTCTGCTCTTGTTATCTCACATAATCTAATGATGACAAAAGGAGGTCAAAGAAACTGCAAAAACCTAATGGGGGGTTATGGTAATTTTTAGTCAGCTACTAGTAATTCCTCCCTTCCCTGTATGCACAGACCTCTCCTCACATTAATAAATTTTCTTCCCACCTTGAATCTAGACTAGCCTGGTAACTTGCACTGATGACAGAATGTAGCAAAATAAACATTTTGGGACTTCCAAGCCCAGGCCTTAAGAGGAGGGGCAGCTTCCATTTCCTTTCTCTGGGAAAGTCAATTCCCTATAATGAATCTTGGGCTGGACTCCTAAGAGACGGAAGAAAAGCTAGGGATGGAGAGAAGACCCTCATGGAGGATAACAGGGGTGCCAGACATGTAAATAAAGCCTCCTTGAACCTTCCAGCTCAGCCAAGTCTAGGTTTAGCTGACAGCAGCTGAACAAGTGACTCAATTCAATACCCCATGGAACAGAAGAACCGCACAGCTAAGGCTTGCCTAAAATATCAACCACCGAATTGTGAGAAATAAATCATTGTTTTAAGCCACTCAGGTTTGGGGTGGGTTGATATATAGCAATAGATAACTGAAACAGAAATAAAATACAAACTTTCACACACCTTTTCAAATGGCAAGTGGTATTGTTGCTCTGATATACACCGCTTACAAAAGAATTTTAAAAGATCTATAAGCTGATTGTGTAGACTGCAAAGACATGTATATAGTTTATCTTTATAGTCCAAATCATCCTTTATTTCAAATTTCATTTTAAATGAGCCACCTTCAAGGGGAAAATGATAATGTCACCTCAAGACATCAGTTCTTTTATTCAAAATGATAAAAGGTTTTTGCCATAATAGACTATTTTTTTCTAATCCCTGTGGAGATCTCATCATCACTCTGCCTCATACTTGATTATCACGCAGAATAGTTTCCATGCCCTGGCTCTATTCATTTGTCTGGGGAGCCCTACCAACCCTTCACTCTGACCCCCCCGCCCTACCCCGAGTTGGTTTACATAACCCTCCTTGGTGCGCCTTTAATGCTCTGTTCATATCATTAGCACAGTGCTTGTTACATATATATTTATGTAGACACCATAAGAGCAGAGACCTAGTCTGTTTGTTCACTTTTCTGTATGCTAAGCACCAGAACAGCACTCCATATAGAGTTGTTGCTTCATGAATATTTACTGGTTGACTGAGTGAATGCGTTTGCTTCCCCCTGGCTAGATACTATTGTTTGGTGTTGATTATTCATTATCTCTTCCTTCCATTATCTATCTCCCTTGTACTGTAGGGGTTGAAAGCCTGAAGTTCCTAGACTTGCTTGTTGCCAGGGTCCAAATGCAATTTTGCTTCTACCAAAGAGATGCACCTGCATAAGATCTGGAGGACTAACTTCCTCCACCAGCAGTCATAGTGGCTACCATGCAGGTTTCAGCAAACGTGTTTCTGCAGAGGCTGAGCAGCTACCTGGTACCCAGAGGCAGCTGTGATACCTGCAGTGGCTTCTACAGTTTCCTGCTCTCTGGGTGGTAGCTTTGGCAACATGAACTAAATACCCAGTGGTGCCCCTGACTTTTGCTCATCCAACCCCTGTAATAATTTTGAAAGCATCTAATTCCATGAAAGATCTAGGGTTGTTTTTATTTCACTACAGTCATGTGCCACATAATGGTATTCCAGTTAAGAATGAACCACATCGATAACAGTGGTCCCGTAAGATTGTAATACTATATTGTTACAGTGCGTTTACTCTGTTTATTTATTGAGATGGAGTCTCTGTCACGTAGGCTGGAGTGCAGTGGTGTGATCCCAGCTCACTGCAGCCTTTGTTTCCCAGGCTCAAGTGATTCTCATGCCTCAGTCTTCCGAGTAGCTAGGATTATAGGCGCCCACCACCATGCTTGGCTAATTTTTGTATTTTTAGTAGAAACAAGGTTTCACCATGTTGGCAGGCTGGTCTCAAACTCCTGACCTCAAGTTATACACTCACCTTGGCCTCCCAAAGTGCTGGGATTACAGGTGTGAGCCACTGAGTCCAGTCAACAGTACCTTTACTATGTTTATGTATATCTAGATACAGAAACAAGTACTGTTGTGTTACAATTGCCTATTCAGTATTCAGTACAATAACATGTTATACAGGTTTGGAGACTAGGAGCAACAGACTATACCACATAGACTACGTGTAAACAATATCATCTAGGTTTATGTGAGTACACTGTATGATGTTCATACAATGACAAAATTGACTAATGACACATTTCCCAGGGCATATCCCTGTCATTAAGCAAGGCATGACTGTACTGAGTTCTAATTCAAATGCCTCCATAGTCTGCATTCCTTGAGGGCAGGACATATTTATATTTGCTTAAGCATACCTGCCCAGTATCTGGATCATAGAATGTAATAAAGATAATAATGATAGAAATAGCATATATTTAATATTTACTGCATGCTCAGTACCATCCTAAATGCCTTCCATCTATTTATTAGCTTATGCAATCTACTCAATAACTCTGTGAGACAGGTGCTGTCATTGTCTTCTTTTACAGATTAGGAAATTGAAAACAAAGAAACAACTTGTTCAAGAAGTCACAGCATTAAATAGTAGATTGAGAATTTAAATGCAGGAAACCTGGCTCCCAAGTCTAGCTATATATATCTCGTATCCAATAATTTCTCTGCTTGAATAATGTCTGCTTCAGGACTTAGAAGATACAACCACCAAAATTTTAGAACTCATTTACTATAAATGTCCTATGTGCATTTATCATAATACAGCAACTCAGTATATTCCCCTTTACAACTTAGTTTTTAAAGATGTTCTTGTATCAAAATGGCTGTGTATATATGTATGTATATATATATACACATACATGCTTTTTGCTGTATTTTTTCTACTACTCATAAAGACAATAAAAAGGGAGCCAAAGAAATAATCAGGATAGTAGGAAAAGTAAGAAGAATAATGGTGAAGAATACTGCTAGGTTTCATGTGAATTTCTCAGTGCAGATATTTCTGTCTTTTGTGTGAGAAGGCAAGCTCAAAGTTGTAGCAAATAAATCCATGTACACATATAAAGGGAAAATGTGTCTCTTGCTGTTGTATGAACGTCTGATCATCAACACTGTTGACAAGAGTTCACAACTCTCAAAAATGACCATTGCAGAAATCTGAGTGGGTAGAAAAATGCATAAAGATAAGTGTTAGAATATCTTGTTCTCCACTCCAGATCTTTTTGCATGCAGAGGGCAATGCATTAGTGTAGGATGCTGTCCATTACTCCTTAGGGAGGAGAAGTGTCTAAATCTGATGGCTACAGTTGGAAGGAAAATCTGACAATAGCCCAGCCTCTGCTTTCTCTCTTGTAAGTAAAAGTGCCATTCTCTTCTACTCTTCCACCTCTTAAGGTTTAAAGGGATCTACTCTGTTCGTGGGCCAGGGAGAGTGGTCTGTGCCCTGCCCACTGCTGACAGTGACTGGGAGTGGAGCCTAATTCTTGGGTTCAACAATGGGAAACTCCCTTGCCTAGAGTTAAAACTAGAGTCTCCAACGAAAGTCCCTATCTTTTACCTGCAATTCCAAAAATCTCCAAAGCTTTGAAAATAAAAGATTTCCCCCAATCCATCTGGTAACAAAACCTGAAATAACCTGAGTCCTTGATGGCCAAACCTGACCTTGACTGAAACGAAGCTACTTACAATCTGTATCACTCCATTTGAAGCTTTGCTATTCGGTACAATAGCCACGTGTGTCTATTTAAATTCAAATCCATTAAAATTATATAAAATTAAAAATTTACATTCTTAGACATACTAGCCACATTTCAAATGCTCAATAGCCCTATGTGGCTAGCACTACTGTATCAGATAGACATTTTCAGCATCACAGAAAATTCTGTATAACACTAACTTGGAGTGAACTCCTGTTTCCATATACACTTATTCATATCTGACATGAATTGTTAGCCCAGACCCCACATATTAGACAGTATATAAGTATTTTTCCCCAAAATATTAAAGAGATTCCAAAAATCACATCTGGCCCAGAAGATCACAGAGAGAGGATTGCAGACCTGTGTCAGTTTTCATTAGTAATAAATGTGATATTTTGGTCTTCCTTCTGTGTTAAAAACTACCTTCCCATAAATTGATAAAGAATCAAGACAGAGAAGAGGAAGACCTTTACACTCTTAATAACAGGGAGAGAATCACGCAGGTTCCTTTCATCTCCATATGCATGGGCTATTTAGGCTAATCACAGTAAAGGATTTTATGTGGGTTTTAAAATCATCTTTCTGAGGAGCCATGAGTGCTGTTCTGGCAGAAATACAGTAGCTAAATGACTAGAAAACTTCCAAGGATTGATAAAGATGTCACAGATGGAATTTCTATGCTGGGTGGGAGGTGAAACTAGATGAAAGCCCATCCACTTAAGAAAATCTGGGATAATGCTATCGCCTCCCCCACATGGGTCCTTCTCCAGCATCTTCCATGTGGCGGCGACTAGTCAGAGGCAGATACACTTGTGGACAAGAATGTGTCAGAGTCCAGCGCATTCTGAAATTTCCTTGAATGCCTAGGGTTACCTCTTGGTGGGAACAAAGTGGGTCAGCACAGCCATGTTCCCTGCCAGCTTGGCTTGGAATCTGACAGCCAGAAGATGCTGAACAACACGTATCCCCATATCTAGATTATTGTCTTGTCCACGTGGTATAAGGTATTTCACAGAGATCTGTCAGGAGCCTAGGCTGGCCAAAGAATACCAAGAGAAATGTTTTCAGGGTCCTATAGGCTCTACCTGTTTCACTCAGCTATATGAATTCAGGCAAGTAGCATAATTTGATACAGCCTCAGTAATCTCATCTATAGAACGGGAGGAACACCCCTGGTCCACTACCCTCAGAGGGTTGTTTGAGGATAGAAATCAAAATTAAAATATTGAAGGAACTAATATATGGGAAAGTATTTTTTTCATTCTAAAGAAATTCTATTCATTCTATTATCTACTTCATTCTATTATCTTCATTACTGTTGGGGAAATTCCATGCAAGTCTTATAAAGCAATATGTATTAAAACAATAAGCAAAATCCTTGCTGGGTTCTCAGAGTATTGCTGTGAGTTCAACACAAAGCAGCTTTTATTTAGAAGGTAAATTGGATTTCTGCTTGTAAAGGAAAAGCATGAGATAATGTTCTTTGTCTTAATTTGACAGTAGAGAGGCTCTTCAGTATTGGCCAAGAATCTAATATTGGATCGTACCAAAACACAGGCATTTGCTTTCTAAATTGCATCCATAAAGATCCCACGGTCAAGTGCTGCTTTCTGACAGAGCATTAACCAAGATTTTAAGGCTTCACGTTCAGATCATTAAAAATGCCCATCTGTCTTTTTTATTTAATATGCCATCAGTTCTCCAGTTTGGATAAAATCTGAGGTCCTGCCCCTATTGAAACTTCCCAGGTAAGCTTCACATTTCTGTTTTGTTCCTTAAGATCGTTGGGGAAGCTGTCCAGCTCACGCAGTAGCCAAGGGGCATGACTGGCTCCTCCCTCCTGTTTGCTCTCCTAGGGCTAATCTATGCTAAAGCTTTTGCTTCAAGAAACTGGGGAATTTGAAGAATCATATGGACAGACCTAAGAAAAATGACATTAACCTTGAGTACTAACTCGATGTTAAGCTAATAGTATGAGTTCGGGATCGGTTTTATCCTAGAAATTGCATATTTACACAGCAAGAAAAAAATCAACTACACACGATATTAACAGAATTTTTATTGTATTTTAGAAGCAGCATGTTTAAAGGCAAAGAGTGATTTAGCTAGCTTCACATCAGCAGATTGAAACACTTTTCATATGATTTTTTTTTCAAAGCTCAGAACTAAAATTGTCTAGCATTTAAACATTTTCTAACATAATTCTCTTACTTAAAAATGTTCTAGCAATATTTTAAAGAACCAACCCTGAACACTTAAGTTGCAGCTTTCCTTAAATAGGCTGAATATCTCAATTTTTTTTTTCCTTAAATCCAGATTTAGGTACAAATCCTAGAAGACATCTTTGAGATAGAATGATTTTTTGAGAGTGTACTATATCATTCTAAAAGCCTTAATTAAGTTCTTTGAAAGTGAGCTGTAAACTGATAAAAGGACAGTCATGCCAGTTCCCCAGAAGCATATTGTCTTCCTCATACCAATTAGTGCATGTTATCTTTTTGATTCTCTCCCCAACTCCTTTCTCATAATGTAAGCTTTACCTAAGACTTGTGCTAGCGCAATTTTTCCCCCCGAAATGATAATTTTCTAGAAAGTTACTTCTGTTGGTCTTCTCTGAATGCTTTTCCAAGAAACTAGAACATTGGGTTTTCTCATATCCAATGACTGTTTGAAGGTGGACTTTTCTCTTTTACTTTTTTAGACCCAAGGTTTGTTAGAACACAGAAAACGTTAATTCTCAAATCTCTCACCTCTTTCAGTCCCCTGTAGACTCATAGCCAAACATTTGTTTTTCCTAGAAAAGCGCAATTCCTACAGTTTTATCCAGCCCCAAATACATCCTTCCTTCCCCCATCCCCGACTTACTGGGAATGAAATCTAACCTTGAGGACCGAGGACTGGAAGGTCAAGTGATAAGCCAGGATTTCACCGCCCAGCGTTCAACCTCTGTGGTTGTGAACGCAACAAGAAATCAACAAGTTTTTTTCATGGAGTGCCTACCAGGTGCCTTAAGCAGGAACATGACTGAGTAGGCCAGGTTCTAGATCCAGCAGACCCAGGCCTGTGACCCAACTGGGGAGATGAGCTCATCCTGCACGCTCCCCCGAGAAGCCTGTTCTGGACCCACAGCGCGTGTCCCCCTCGACCTCCGGATCACGAAAGTCTGCTTGGCCCCTGCAAAGGGCGCCTTCGCACCTGCAGGAGAGTCTCAAGGAACTCACCTCGCTTCAGCCGCAAAAAGTGGCCAAGAAGGGAGCCCCCATTCAAGAACCCGCCTCGGGGAGGAGAGCTACTGTTTTGCATGTGCTGTCATCTAGGAGAAGAACCCGCTTAAAAAAAAAAAAAAAGAAAGAAAAAGAAAAGAAAAGAAAAGAAAAGGAGGTGGTGGTAGCGGCCGCAGAATGGAGCTTCCAGAAGGGCCTGCTAATGCCTTGGATGTTTCTTGGATCGACCCAGGGGAATAACCCGGGGTGGAGAATGGGTGTCCTAATAGAAGTGAGCAGGCAAAACCGGCCAGAGAAGGGAGAAGAAAAGTGATTCAAATTAAATTCCCACGCGCTCAGGGCGGCCACGGCTTTAGCTGGAGGAAGGGAGCGCAGGGCGCACTGGGCTGCGGGGCGGACACACACTCTCCGGCTCCCGCAGCGCCGACGGACAGAAGGACGGACGGGGAAACCCGAGCGAGGGACGTACCTTCAGGGTTGGCGCTGATGAAGACCCGGACGCTGCGGCCGGCGGGCACGAGGTGAGAGGGCAGGGCCGTGAGGTTCCCAGAGAAAGCCGCCCGCCGGAGCGCAGAGTCCCGGGAACAGGGCAGCTTGGTGCCCGCGCCGGCCGGCCACATCGCCCTCTGGGAGGAACAGCCACTGCCGCTGCCACCTCCTCCCTGCTCCTCGGGTTCCTGCCCGCGGCTCTGCGGAACGGCGGGGTCGATCTCTGCAGGCAGCTCGGCTCAGAGCCGCTCCGAGCCCGAAGCGCCTGTGGCGAGCTCCGTGGCGCACAGCACCCGCCGGCGGGGAGCGGCCATACGGACCCTCGGGCCCCTGTCGCGGCGGTCTCCTGCCCCTCTGGGCCTCCGCCTTCGCTCCCTGCCAGGGCTCAAAGCAGCAGCCGGCTGGAGCGGGAGGTCAGCGTGGCGCCGGTTACGCGCGCAGCGCCCGTTTGCGCCGGGAAGCGCCGGCGGCCATCTCCCCGCCCGCGCCCGCGCCCGTCGTGGGAGGAGGGGGCCGCCAGGCGGCGGGAACCGTGCGAGCGAGGAGAGCAGATGAAACTTTATTTGCGAGAAGGCGTCCCGACTTTATCCGAGCCCGCTTCTCGCGCGCAAAAATAACCTGCGGCTTAAAGGACGGCCGGGACTTGTGCGCCGGGGCCTCAGGGCTGCGCAGGGGCCTCCAGGGCTCCTCTGTGGACTAGCCGAGTGTTCCCAGCCGCCTCCTTGGTGGAGTCAAGAAATCAATTAGCCTGAGATTCTACTACGCCCCCTCCAACTCTCCTAAAGGTCACACAAGCCCTGAGAATTTTCGAGAATCCACACGCGCGGGCGTCTGCGCGTCTCTGCCCAAATGCAGGGAATCCAGCCTCAAAGTTCAACGCACATAACCCCAAGCCGGACCCGGAGAGTTTGAAGCATCAAGTCTCCAGATTGTCTCTGGCGTCCTGGAGGAGGGTCACTTCATCCCTATCTCTAGTGGCGCAAGTGGCAGCGTCCGGCCGCTCTCCTTATTCCCCACGCGCGTCTGAGCGGGGTTTTTATAGCCAAGCTGCCCCGTTCACGTGCTTCTCGTCGCGTGGTCCCAAAACCTTTCCGGGTGCGGATCTCCGCGGGGAGGCTCCTCCGAGGTCTCTAAGGCTCCTAGGGGGCCTTTCTGCTGCCATCGAGGCGCATTCACCTGCTGTTCTGCCAGCTGGGCGGCTCCCGGCCGGTCCGCCGCAGGGTTGCCAGAGGCCCGCGCGGCCCGTCGCGCACCTGGGCCGGGCGGAAGGGTGTGGGCTCTCTGGAGCGCCTCCCTGCGCAACGTTACGCAAAGTGCAGGTGGCGGTGGACTGGGACCCGGTGCGAGAAATCAGAGCTGGCTGTGGGCAGCAGCTCCTTGTGTGCGCTTCAGCCGCTTTTCCAAGTCAGTGCAACGCGTGGGTCTGCTCCACCTGAAGCTGATCCAGGGCCGCCACGGCGGACTCAGGGCCGGCCTCTGGTTCTGGGTTCAAGGTGAACGGCGCCGGGGTCCAGTCCACACCCTAGGTGACCTGAAATTCGGAGGGACCCAGACGTAAAATCGCCTTCTCCCATCCACTCGGCTGCACCCATGGAAATACTGTATAAGCCAGGACAGGAACGAAGACCTTGTAAAATAAAGTGTGATTATGTTGGAGGCCAAGGGCGCCGGGGGAAGGGACTGTTTGTAGCCTTAATTACAGTTTAGTCTCCAAATCAGTTATTCTGGGCTTTTGAGCAGGAAAACCTGTCTTTTAGGGAGAAAGAACAGTTTTTCCAAATCTTTGAGATTGGGGATGGGGTGGGCGGGCACAGGGTGCGGCAGTTCAGGTGCAAGTGTTCTCCTCTTGCCTGGATGCTCCTAATCTAAGCAGCCCTGCCTCCTCTGGGCCTGCACGTCCTCTGGGGCCTGCTGGTGGCAGTGAAGTCCTATGCACTGCTGTTTATTTTGTTACTCCACCCCAGCCCCAACACACACGTTCTGGGGTAACCTCTTTGGAAGAATTGGGTCTCTAGGTTTGTAAGGCTGCCTCTCCACTCCTGAGAACCAGGGGGCAGACAGCAGCAGTTCTTGCTTTGTGATGCTTTGATGCAACCTGTAAAGAAGCCCTGAACATACCCAGCTATTTAATTGATTCAATGTCCTCATTCCAGCCTCATTTTCGGGTGGAAATGTTCTCCCGCAGGAAGGGGGTCCCTCAAAGATCCTCTATTGTCTCAAGAGTTATGGACTGAGAGCTGTGGAAAGGTCGTGCATATCCAGTGTCTATTGCATATCATCCTGTATGAATATACAGTATCTATTACTGGAGAAAAGAGCTAGGATCCCTTTATGCCTGATCTCAATGCTGTTTATAAAAGATTGATAACAAGTTGCCAGACTGTCAGGGATCTGTCTTCTTGCCTTTCTTTTTTCCCTTCTTTAGTTCTCTCTTTTTAGAAATAGGATTAGTGTTTGTGTCTTCTGACCTTTGCTTCAAATCTAAAAGTGTTGCATTTTCTTTGGATGACTTTGGGATTTTTGGCAGCCTCTATAACCTAATTAACTGTTCTAGACAGGCCGAAGTTTAGCATCTGCCAGTTTCACTGCAGACCAAGGCTGCAGAGGAGAGAGAATTTTACATTGTCTGTGGGCCATGCTGTAAAAGGCTCTCTGCACAGTCAGCGTTGCCTCAGCTAGAGAGACTACTGTCTTTGGAGTATTCTACCTAAGCAGGATACCAATTGCTCACCTCCCTCAACACACACACACACACACACACACACACACACACACACACACGTACATTCAAAAACAATCTTCCTCCACATTCTTTGATCTTGCTAGTGTCTGACATCCAAACACCAGATATTCATTTCTTAGCACACAAATACCAATAAAGGAGGCATCACCTATGGTGGTAAAACTTTATTATAAATTATTTAGATTTATTTCTTAACCTGATAAATCAGAAAGAATGAGAGAGTGCGACAGAAGAGAGAGAGGGCATAATTGTGGAAGACTGACCTTGATTTTCAAGACAACTTTGTTTTTTATATCTGATTAAAATATTTTCTAAATGTTTTCTTCTTGTCATTAAATATTGGTCATTTTTGAACCATGACAGGTGCCTTCATAACTGGATCCTGGCTTTACCATTAACTAGTTATATGACCTTGAACAAGTCATTTCACTTTTTGGAGCCTTGGTTTTCTTATGTAAAATGTTTTACACAGAAGAAATGTTATTATATTTTACACATAAGAAAACCAAGGCTCTAAAAAGTGAAATGACTCGTTCAAGGTCACATAACTAGTTAATGGTGGAACCAGGATCCAGGTATCATGGCTCCTGTCCCAGTGCTTGTTGCCACATACCACCTCTGTTTTCTAATTTTGCTCAGGTCTGGCCCTTGAGGACATCTTTGTTAACCTGCGCAGTGGGTGTTCAGGCCTGTATTCCCGGCTGTGGAAGGCTGGTTAGCATTTCTGCTTTCTAGATGGGAAAGAAGACCATTGTCTGTATGATCACACAGGACTAGACCCTTCCAATTTCTAAGTTGTTGATCGGAAGACAAACACTTCCAGATTCTTCATTTCTTTTGGGTCCCGACTTTCTTCATGAGACCACAGGTAAATCTGTACCATCACAGATGTGGGCTGGAGAATTTAAAGCATCTGGAAATTGGAAGGTGAAAGTACATGAGAAATGGGCCTGGGACCAAGATTGTCATCAACAACAAGCATTCCCCTCTCTATCCTCTCACTCTACCACCGATTAGTAGGCTAGAGAGGTGCCCTGTCCTTTTAAAATGATAGGGTCCTAGATATGGGTCCTAGCTCTTTATAAAACAAGGCCTCCCAAAGGTAAAATTATCATTAGGCTCATTCTACTCACTGAGCTAGAAAGAGCCTTGTGATCGTGGAATGAAACCCCCCTTGATATGTGGGTGATGCCCAAATTGTAATTTTATTAAATGAGTGGAAAGAAAATTATTTCCTAATCATACTGATGTATGAGGATTTCTCATATTTTAGACCTGGTGTCCAGCTTTTAATAGGTATCTAATTTAATGCCACCACATCCAAGGTCTGGGCCCAGCACCTCCTGTCTCCGAGTCTGACATCCCTTCTTGGACACCACTGTTCCTGTCTATCTTTCGTTAGGTGCATACATCACCTTTGGTAACATAAGGGCACTTTTCTTGCTCCAAAGTCCATGGTATGCACATATACCTCACCTACTTCCCCTCACAATGATGACTGATGATTTTTCACCCAGCTACATAGCTATGTCACACATCCAGTTCATCCCTCTTAGATGATGGGGGTGGTGATCAAAAAGCACAAACTAGAGCCCCTGTGACTGACTGATCTTGCAGAAAGAGTGCCCATCACCCAAACTGTGTTTGCCTGCATGTGCATTCACACGTGTATACATCAAATATCCTGGCCAGGAAACCTGTGGATCATTCTTCTATTAAATACATTTGTTCTGTTGTGGATAGAAGTGAAATAGAACCCTTAGTATTATGAAGAAGACCATATTAGCACATTATGCTACTCTAACTATCTTAGGGAATCTAGCCAACGAAGTCAGTGATGTGCTGTTCGTGCTTCCCTAGCTTGAAGAAGAGTATCAGACTTAATATTACATTCATACAGTGGCTCTCTGATTTGGGTGATAAATAATTGAATCTGCTTTGCTAATGTGAGAAATAGATTATTCAGAGCCACTAAAGCCAGGGCTCTACTTTTCAAAGTTCCAGGAGATAAGCTAGATGATCAGAAACCCACTTATTTGTTTACAAAATGGAAATTTTCAGTCTTTCTGAGAATTTATCAGCATAACAATTTGCCAACAGAGATTGTTGATTCAGAGGTGTCTGCAGCATGGTAGAATTCACAGCAGCACAATTTTAAATAAAGTTACACCTTTCGGAAAGTGCTATCTGATGTTTTCATGACTCAGAAATTCTAACTTTACCTCCACCCCCTTCCAAATCTGCTTAATGTATTTTTTGAGCAGTCTTCTTCTTACAACCTTCTAAACACAGTGCTGTGAAAGCACTATGCATGCCACACGAAGTAGAAGAAAGTTAAAGTTTGAGATAAGTTTGTAGATTACTTGGTATTTCTGAATTAAATATTTTATTTTCGTTTTGTAATTGCCAGGGTTTTTTTTTCTCCTTCATGATAATCTCAAATACAGTACTTTACAAAACCCTCTTCTTGCGTGTTTCATCACCTGACACTTATTTGGAGAATTGCTTTTTACAAAGCACTTTCATACATGTTAGCTGATTTTGATTTTTAACCTTGTGAAATAGGTTCCGTATTCACGTTATCTCGCTCCCCTTTCCATTTTTAAATACGAAGCTCAAGTGATTTTAGTGGCATGTTTAGGTTCACTCAGCTGCTGGATAGCAGAGCCAATGTTAAAACTAGATCTCTGAAAATGAAGCCATAGGTCAGTTATAATACGCCATGTGGCTGCGAATGTATAACAAGAGCCATTTAACCAAATTGGTTAAACATCATTTGCACTTCTCTATAAAATTTACACTGGTGGTTAGGCAAACCAAATGATATAAGGTATAAAACACACTACGTGGATGGTAATGTTAGCTACGTTGCCTGTTCACATTGACTTTTATATTTTTATTGAGGAGAAGCTAACTTCCACATCTTTTAATTCTGCTAACCACTCGGTTTTGCAGGTAAGAACAAGAGGCTGAGACTTGCCCGAATTCAGATTGTTAGTAAGTTGGCAAAGCTAGAATGTGAATCAGATTTATCTCACCCTTGTTCTAGATGGAGTCCTTTCATCATGTAACACTAAATCCACATGACTAAGAAGGAAATCTTTCCTTTATAGTACTCAATATTGACATGGCCCAAGTATCTTAAATATATTGCCCAGGTCAATCATTGTGTTTGTCTTCTTATTTTTTTAAATGCTTGTACTTAGGTAGAATAGTATAAAGCTTGAATGTATTTTGAATCTGCTTTTCTTTCCTAAATACCTTAATGGGACAACGTGTTTTCTTTGCATATTTTTGCAATTTGTGTATTTTCTGCAAAAATTGAATATACATGATGATTCTACAACAATCTCTCTAAACAATCCTTTGGATTCTACTTTCTGAAAAACTATGACTGTTCCATCTTTCTTTCCTCACCATTCTTACAGTTATGCTTTATGTTTATTATTTAATAGGATCTCTTTCTTCACAAAATAATAGTCTCCATCACAGTTCTTTAGCCTGAATTAGTTACAGAGTTGCACTATACATCTTCTTGAGTTACCCTTGTAAATGTAAATTATCTTATTGCCTAAATTTAGAAAGCCATATGCAGAAATTGACAGGTCATTTACATTCAGTTCAAAGAAGAGGATAGGCAGCCAATTATGATTGTGGTGAAGCCTTGGGAAATATTTTACAAATCAAATGATTCAAAAATCGGTTTTAAATTTATAACTCCTGTCACTTCTTGATAAGTATGGGAAGATCATTCCACTATCATTTGAAAGATTTAGAGCAAACTTAAAATTCAGGAGACTGGCTTTATTCTTCTCCAAATAAATATAGTGTAGCTTTTTTATTATAAAAATGTATATTAATATATTTTTATTTACATATTTTATTATATACTTTTATTATGTAATTGTTTATAACATTTTTAAAGATGCTAATCTATTTGATCTATAGATATATAGATCTATTAGTCAGGATTTTTTAGCAAATTCTTGACAAATAACCAAAACAAACGAGTTTGTTTTCAGAATACAGGAGTTTATGCAGAACACATGGCCAGAAAAGAATTGAGTCTCAAGATAAATTGGAACTAGGAATAGGAAATGTCCTTGGGGAAAACGGACATTATTTTACTGTTTTTTCCAGTTATCATCTCTGGTTCTTTCTCAGCAACAAGAACATCTCTTTCCTTTGTATCTCTATCTCTTGTGTGATCACAGGCATGCACACACACACACACACACACACACACACACACACACACAACTTTCTTTGATAGTTAATACTCTGGAGCCACATGGTAAGACTGACTGACTGATTCTTTTCTGACATCTTTTTTAGGAACTAGGGAACATCAAAGTAATTGAGTGAACATATTTGTGTTCCTTTTGAGTTGATGTTTGCCTGTGTCTCTCTCCACTCTTCCAGGAAGTTAGCATACCCCAATGCAAATGCCAACATAAAATTCTACTCAACTTTTACCTTTTGTTTTTCTCTGCTGTCAAAAAATAATTGCTATGTACTTCATATTACCAAGGACATCACTGGATTTGTTCCTCCAAACTAACCTTTCTCTGGAAGGAATTTTATAAATCTTTCCTTATATTAAAATAAGTGATTTTTGGAAAATGTTTTAAATGCTACTTGCTCACTTGTAAGATGCTCAGGGTAGTAAACTAAGTAGGAAGAAGGGAGTCAAAATAGAATTTTGCCATCTGATATGGTTTGGCTGTGTCCTCTACCCAAATCTCATCTTGAATTGTAGCTCCCATAATTCCCACATGTGGTGAGAGCGGCTTGGTAGGAGGTAATTGAATCAAGGGGCAGGTCTTTCCTGTGCTGTTCTTGTGATAGTGAATAAGTCTCATGAGATCTGACGGTTTTATAAAGGGGAATTCCCCTGTACACATCCTCTTGCCTGCCACCATGTAAGACATGACTTTGCTCCTCCTTTGCTTTCTGCCATGATTGTGAGGTCACCCTAGCTATATAGAATTGTGAGTCCATTAAACCTTTTTTTCTTTATAAGTTACCCAGTCTCAAGTATATCTTTATTAGCAGTATAACAGACTAACACTCCATCTCCTCTGAATAATTGTGTTAATAAAGATATGACAATAAAATTTACTGAACATGATCCAATGCATGGGTCAACCATCCTTTGAAATCAAGTGCTTCTTATATATACTATTCAGATAGAAAAATAAGGAATTACTTGTGTGTTCTACACAAGGTTCATAGCTGAAAACAACAGAACTGGTGCTGATTAACTTAACTGTATAAGCAATTTACCAGAAAACTATTAAATAGTAATAGTAATGTTGAGAGCTAGAGAACCAGGCTTGGAAAATGACAGGGGACTGGAAGAGGTCAGCAGATTGGATCCACAGTCAAAATAAGCACCACAGGGACAGGCATTAGGGCAGCATTGCTGCTGCTGCTGTCAAATCCTGAACACTGCAGTGCACCCGTTCCTACCATACCAGCACTGGCATTATTGCCACTGGGCTCTAGACATTGCCATCCTCATTGCCCCACACAGTTCTTCCCTCTGGCTGCTGGGGCCAGAGAGCCTGAAAGAGTTAATATTTGTCCTGCACCAAGATTCAGACTGTGCAGGATGTCTGAACACTGCAGGGATTTTGGAGGTTAGACTGTCAAAATCTTCACACACCTTTCCCCAGAAAACGTATGGTACACTTCCTCTGGTCTTATTAATATGTGGCTCAGAACATTTCAATGCCATGAACAAAAGATGAGTTGAATGCCTTTTGTATTCCTAGTAATAAAATTAGAATAATAATATCTGACCTCTCCAAGACTCAGATGCCTGGCAAAGCTTACCTCTCCTGGACAACAACCAAGAGCAAGAAAGTGAACTAAAAAGAATCTTCTAAGCAGCCAGACTCTATGTTACAATGTTCACATAATGACTCTCACTGTCTTGACTCATGGGAGATTCCCAGAGGCTCTCTGTCAGACTCTCTTTACACTTACTGTACACACAATTCAAACAAACTGGGTTTTCCCAGTTGGCAGAACAACAGCAGATTAGAGACATCAACTCAGAAGAGGAAAGGCTGCTATGAACAAACATACTACTGGAAATGAGAAATCATTGCTCACAGCAAAGAGTCAGGAAATATATGACAGCAGAAGTGATATGTATTCACACACACACACACACACACACACACACACACACACCCCACATGCCACATGCAGTGATCTAGAGATGACTTAACTATTGGAATGATGCTGCTCTATAAATCCCAAAACGGGAAGGATCAGGGATAAATAGGCCCTGAAGTCGAGATAGAGAAACTTCAGCATATTGCAAGTACTTGGGGGCAATTTTCTATAGCAAACAACCCAGATAGTCAAGACAGAGGGACAAATATAGGCAGAGATTCTAGTGAGTCCAGCCTGAAAGAACATTGTAGAACTGTTTTGCTTAAGTGCCTAAAGTAGTGTTGATGGTAGTACTGATAGTAGTTACACTACTAGCAGTAGTAACAATAAAGTAAACATTCACTGAGTGCCTTTTATGGGGCTAAATATGGTTCTATGTGCTTTAGAGACATTGGTCATTTAATTATAAACTTTCATCCCATGAAGGAAGCTACTATAATTATCCCCATATTACAGATTAGGAGGCTGAGGCTAGATGCCAATCAAGGTACTTCGCTCAGGTCATGCAGTTACGATGTGGTGGGGCCTGGACTTTAATGCAGGCACTTTGGTTCCAGAATCTGGGTTTCGACTTTTAGGATATACCCCATCTCTAGATGCCAGATAGGATACCAGCACAATTACCCAGGCAAAGGAGAACTAGTTCAAGACAAGGAAACTAGAAGAAAACTCATGTTGCAACATTTGTCTTAAAAAGAAGTGAAGTAATATTCATTGAATGTTGAATTTGTGTCACATTCATGATCTCATATGATCTTCCATATGGCAGAGTAAATTATTACTCACAATACATATGAACAGTCTGAGGTTTAGAGTGGGTAATGTGTCTGTACTCACAGATTTTGGAAGCACTGAGGCTGGGATTCTATTTCCATGTCTGACTGTATGCTTTAAATTCTACTGCAGGATACATTGCCTTACAACAGTGCAAATGCCAGTTGCAAGAATGAGCTATTAGAAAACTTGTGTATTCATATATTCTTTAATTTTATTTGTTCATTATTCATCAAAGATTAGTTGAACACTTCTATGTTCCCAGCAGAAAACTGTTTCCAGGAGGTCTAGTCTAGTATGGGACTTCAGAAAGATAGTGCTTATGTGGGGCAAGACTACTAAAATGATTATCAATCAATTTAGAGGTTTCTTAAACACAAGTAATATGTAAGATAAATACACACTAGAAAAGTCGTTAGTGACACTCTAGAAAAAAGGGCTTGATGGAAGTATGAGGTCACTGTGACATACGTTATAAGGACTGTGGAATAAAAGGGGCTTGGTGAGCTCTATGCACTCCTGGAAGCATGAGGGTTTTGGAGAAAATCAATAAATGTGGTTTCTATACTGGCTCCAACACTTAATAATTATGGCCTTAGCCTGGTAAATTTCCTTTTCTAAGCCTCATTTTCCTCTTCTGTGAAATGGACACCAGGCTGCCTACTTTGCTGTGGTGAATGGTAAGCATGTCAGTAAAGTGCCGGACACAGTACCTAGTACCCAGTGAGTGTTATTACTATTAGAAAAAACTAGATTTACAGTTACTCATTCAAAAGGGGTATGCAACAAAACTATGTTAGATTTTTAAAACTTTACATAGTGTGTGTTTTCTTGTTTATATCCTTAAGGTCTAATAACAAAATTGAACAGATCATTCAATCCAAAGAGACTTCTTCCAACGAATTTTGGACCCTTGTATCTTGTTTTTGTGTGGTTGTCTGTCAGCATGGCAGGATTATCAATAGAAGATGCAGTCATTGAGTTCTACTCCATAGTTGGTATAACTGATGTGAAAATCTAGGTAAGAAATAAGCCAGAGCCACGTGAACAAGGCAGGAGAAGCATAATGAGTCCCTGGGACTCTAGTGAAGAAGAAAAGAAGATCACAGACTCCTGAAGGCAGTCTTGCAATTTGAATGTGGAACAATCATCTTGTTCTTCATATTGGGTTCCAAGATAAAAATGGAGCTAGGAACAAGGCTTATCATTAGATTTGTGCTTAACGGCTTGTCAGTATTTTCTGGCTTGGAGTTAAAAGACTGGAGAAGTCTGGGTAGGTAAGTTGTAGGTACTGTGGAGGCTTTAAATGTGAACACTGGAAGGATCTGTGAACAGGCAGCACTATGTTTTAGCTCTCATACCTGCTATTCCTCTCTAGGATTTTGCAAGATGAACTCTATCTCCATTTTCAATTTCCCCAATACAGCTTTTACAAATATTCTGTTCCTCACTTATATTTCCTGTCTTTTCTTTCACTCTTTATTTAAATATTTACTCTAAATCAGGGTATAGAACTCAATATTCATACTCAATGACTTCCCTTACATTCCTTTTTTTTTTTTTTTTTTTTTGAGATGAAGTCTCACTCTGTCACCCAAGCTGGAGTGCAGTGGTGTGGCATGATCTCTGCTCACTGCAACCTCACCTTCTGGGTTCAAGCAATTCTTGTGTTTCAGCCTCCCAAATAGCTGGGACTACAGGCATCTGCCACCATGCCTGGCCAATTTTTTTATTTTTAGTAGAGACGGGATTTCACCATATTAGCTAGGCTAGTCTCAACCTCCTAACCTCATGATCCACTGGCCTCAGCCTCTCAAAGTGCTAGGATTACAGATGTGAGCCACCATGCACGGCTTTCTCTTTCATTCTTCAAGGCTTATTCTCTCCAGGTCACTTCTCCAAAGCCTTCTCTGATTTTCCCAATGAAATGGTATCCATCTCTATTTTGTTCCTAATATTTGCCTTAATGACATATAGGCAAGGTTATGCTGCAGTAACATCTAACCTCAAAATTTCTTTAGCATTATACTTTACGTTTCAGTCAGGGCAATCAAGAAACAAAAAAGAAATAAAAGGCATTAGACTGAAAAAAAAATCTTTATTTGCAGACAACATAATCTTTTTGTTTTTGAGAGGAAGTCTTACTCTGTTGCACAGACTGGAGTGCAATGATGTGATCTTGGCCCACTGCAATGTCTAAATTCCAGGTTCAAGCGATTCTCGATCCTCAGCCTCCTGAGCAGCTGGTATTACAGGTATATGCCACCATACCTGGCTAATTTTTGTACTTTTTCTTTTTAGTAGAGATAGGGTTTCACTATGTTGGCCAGGCTAGTCTCAAACTCCTGATCTCCAGTGATATGCCTTCCTCGGCCACTCAAAGTGTTAACATGATCTTTTACGTAGAAAACTCAAAGGAATGCACTAAAAAACTACTAGAACTAGTAAAGGAGTTTAGCAAGGTTGCAGGATACAAGCTCAATATACAAAAATTAATTGCATTTCTATATACTAACAATGAAGAATACAAAAAATAAAATGAAAGTTTATTTACGCTGGGCGTGGTGGCTCAAGCCTGTAATCCCAGCACTTTGGGAGGCCGAGGCAGGTGGATCACGAGGTCAAGAGATCGAGACCATCCTGGTCAACATGGTGAAACCCCGTCTCTACTAATAATACTAAAAATTAGCTGGGCATGGTGGCGTGTGCCTGTAATCCCAGCTACTCAGGAGGCTGAGGCAGGAGAATTGCCTGAACCCAGGAGGCGGAGGTTGCGGTGAGCCGAGATCGCGCCATTGCACTCCAGCCTGGGCAACAAGAGCGAAACTCCATCTCAAAAAAAAAAAAAAAAGTTTATTTACAATAGCATCCACAAAATTAAAATATGTAAGAATAATCTTGGCAAAAGAATTGAAAGACTTATACACCAAAATCTATAAAACATTGTAGAAAAAAATTAAAGCTTTAAATAAATGAAAAGATATCCTATGTTCACAGGTTGGAAGACTCAATATGTTGTTACAATGGCAACACTCACCAAATTGATTTACAGATTTAATGCCATCCTCATTGAAATTCCAGCTGGGTATTTTTGTTGTTGTTGTTGCAGAAATTAACAATCAGATTTTATACTTCATATGGAATCATAAAAATCTAGAATTAATCCTGAAAAAAGGATGACAATGTTGGGGGAACTTCCACAACCAGATTTCAAAATGTATTATAAATCTTCAACAATTAATACAGTGTAGTATGGGCATAGGGATAGATATCTGGAGACTAGAATTGAAAAATTAAAATTGAAAGTCCAGAAGTAAAAGTCTTATGTGCATGGTCAATTGATTTTTCACAAAGCTGCCAAGATAATTCAATGGGAGAAATAATAATCTTTTCAACAAATGGTTCAGAGACAACTGATATCAACATGCAAAAGAATGAATTTGGACTCTTACCTCACACTATACATAAAATGTACTAGAAATGAGTAAGAGAGCTAAATGTAAGAACAAATACTATTAAACTATTATAAGAAGTCCTAAAAGTAAATCTTTGTGACCTTGAGTTAGGCAATAACTTTTTAGCTATACAACCCAAGCACAAGTGACGATACATTAGACAACAAGAGTAAAACATTGGAGTTTACCAAAATTAGAAAGCTTTGTCTTGCCAACTTGTCATCAAGAAAGTGAAATGACAACCTGAGGAATGAAAAAACCCAAGATCTGTCAAGGGACTTGTATCTAGAATATGTAACAAACTGTATCAATTCAATAGTAAGAAGAGAAATAACCCAATTATAAAATGATCAAAGAATTTTAATAGATATTTCTCCAAAAAAGATTTACAAATTGTGAATAAGAACATGAAAGGATGCTCAACATCATTACTCATAAGGGAAATGCAAATTAAAACGACAGTAAGATGCCATTGCATCCTGCTTGAATGACGCGAATAAAAAAGTCACACAATAACAATTGCTAAAAACTATTGATGAGAATGTGAAGAAATTGGAAACCTCACACATTGTGACATTCATACATTGGGTATGTAAAATGTTACAGTCACTTTGGAAAAGAGTTTGTTGGTTCCTCAAATTGTTAAACACAGCTACCATGTGATCCAGAAATTTTACTCCTAGACAAATTCCAGGAAAAATAAAAATTTATATTCTCACAAAAGGTATACACAAATGTTTGCAACAGCATTATTAACAAATGCCAAAAAGAGAAAATAATCCAAATATTCATCAAATGATGAATGGATTTCTAAAATGACATATACTGCAATGTAATACTCCTTAGCAATAAAGAATAATATATTACCAAGAGATGCTTCAACATGGGTGTGCTCAAAAACACTATATTTAGTGGTAGAAGACAGTCACAAAGACCACATATTGAGTAAGTTAATTTTTGTGAAATGTCTACAATAGATAAATGTATAGATGTAGAAAGTAAATTAGTGATTGTCCAGGGCTGGAAGGATGAGAGAGAAATGAGGAATGGCTGCGGATGGATACAAGATTTCTTGTTGCTGGAACCTGCTAAATGATGTTGCTGTTATGAAAATATTTTAAAATTAGATTTTGATGATGGCTATGCAAGTTTGTAACATACGGAAACCACTGAACTGTACACTTTAGACAGGAAAATTGTATTTTTTATTGAGAATTTACCTTCATAAAAATCTCAGTGATTTAATAAAGCCAAATTTGTTTTGCACTCATGATATGTGTTCAGTGAAGGTTGGCAGAGAGACTTTGCTTATAGTGGACACTTTAAGACCGTAGCTGATGGAAGGTTTACTTTATCATATAATTCTGTGATCACTAAGATAAAACAAAAAGAATGTGGCAAATTGCCTATTAACCCTTCCAATTTCGACGTAGAAGCCATACAAGTCACTTCAAATCATGTATCATTGGCCAGAACAAGTCACATAGTGACACACTTTAGAGAGGGCAGACAGTTTCAAATCTACCGTATACCTGGGGAAAGGAAAGAACTGAAGTATTTGTAGAGAGTCCTCATGAACACTTCAATGTCCTATCTTTTCTAGATTTTAATACCTGAGAACAGTGACTCCATATTTCCTCACTGCAATTTTTATTCTTTATTTTCCTTTTTTGTCATTTTGAAAAGATGGAGGTATTTAAAAGAGTAAGTCTTAAAAAAAATAAAAAAGCATACATGTCAGTCTACAATAGTGCTCTCCTCATCATAAATGTTTCATACCTGTGAGCAAGTAAAACAAATGAACAAGAGATATGATCAAACAGCAGTGCCCAGTAGTGAATGACTGAGAGCCCAATGCGTGAATCAAGGGTGAGTATTGTAGTTGTTCAGAAAAGAGGAGACCAAGGTGAGCTGGAGCAGCAGTGTCTGAGTAATCGGTGTTCCCAAACCATATCTCTTGTGTCAGTGCAGATGGATCACTAAGAACTGCTGCAGTGACCCAGATGGATGGTGTTATCTGTGTCACGGTTTGTTTTCTTCCCAGATATGACTTGGGCAGAGCCCTGCAAGCTTAATGAGGGCAGAAAAGAATAGGATCTGGAATCACTTCACCTTTTGGAACCTTCGTTTGCAAATCAAGATTGTAAAATGTAGCTGTATAACACCTTAAAGATCTGTGATAAAACATGCTATTAGTATTGTGTACAGAATCTGTTAGCGAGCAAAGCAGGACTCTATGGCTAGAAGTTACTGAATATATCAAAGCTTTAATAGCCAGTCTGGAGGTAAATCCTGTTTCTGCTGAATTCAGAGATTTCACAGAATATTTCAAAGGAGTCTCCCTTCTTTCCAACAATCTATCAGGCTGCAGAGTTATACATACACTCGAGTCATTTTTAAATTATGCAGAGGTTGTTAAACTGAAAGGAGGGTTGAGAGTGCTTTAAAGTCATGGCTAATGCTTTCATTGTATATGGGATTTCAAGCAAAGTTTACTGCTGGCAGAAATCAAAATCTCTGTTTCCTTCAGCTTCCTATTAAACATGTCTCTTCACTAATTTCAGTTCTTCCAGAAAATATATTTTCTCTCAAGAAGCCTTTTCATTTGTCCATTGTCACTACTGGTTGTTACAATGATCAAATTAACTGGATAATGGCCACATCTCCACTACTTGGTTTGCAGACAACTATAAACGTGGAGAGAATGGTTAATTGATTCTCATAAAAATCTTACTAATTTTTAAAATCCTCAGTTAAAAAAAAACTTAGTTAAAAGTATTTCTTTTCTTCTCCCAGCAGAAGAGAATGGTAAGAATTCCAATTAAAAAGTCAGGAAAGAAACACACACACACACACACACACACACACACACACACACCCCATTTACCACTAGTACATGTAAATTTTAGTTTAGGCTATTTTAAAATGAGAAAAAAATAACTAAGAAATATGGGAGCAGATTTCATTTTTGAAAACTACTCATGATTATGGAAAGAGTAGGGAAATAGCAAACAAATCATAAATTTGAATTTATAGTTCCTATCTTAATAGTTATGGTGTTTGGAAAAAATATGTTTTTCAGGGGTGAAAAGCAAGACTATTTCCTTACCATAACCATTAATCTTAGCTTTTTATTTACTGAAATTACACACTACTTGGCACAGAGGAGGTGCTTAATAAATGCTTCCCTAGTGAATTGCCCACACTATGGCAAATGATCTCAAAATACATTCAGAATAGCAGATAGGCTGTTGCATCTAGCAATGACACATGTACCTGCAATAACACCAAGAAAGCCATATGTGGAGCAGAATATTTTTAGTACTTCCCTAAAGGAACCACACCTACTGCTAATTCTGAAAAAAGAAAATATCTTACAGCCTAGAGTTGCAAAGACAATAATGAATAATACTCCAGAAATATCCACATAGGACTTCCGATACATATTGATGTATGTTTAGACATTGATCTGTTCCCTATTTACTTGTTCTCTCAGAGGAGAAATGGCAAAATCAGTCCTGTGACACTTTGTGCCTTTTGGATATACACAGTTTATTTCAGCAAGAATTCCTTGAGAACCTTCTACCTTCTTTGTACTGTGAAGTGCACATGTCATCACAGGATAAAGAATATTGAAGTAGGACACTGAGGAAAAACAGAGGGAGAAAAAAATGACATTAAAATTTTAGCTCTTAAAAAAGTCAGGAGTAACATTGATATTTACTTCATACATCCTTATTTTTTAATTCTCTTACTCCCATCTGGCTCAATGTCATGAAAATTATAGTAAGTGAAGTGAGCTCTCCATCTGTTAAAAACGTAGAATAAAACACTTAATCTGTGGGCAAGCACACAGAGTACCAAGAAATGTCTCAAACTCAAATGATAAGAGCAGGATCCTAAAATTAGTTAAGTATAGTTGATACAGATTTCTGAAAAATCTCTATTTAATGAATAGATAGGTTTGCAACTATTTCTATGGATCTAGTGCTATTTTCTGATCTCAAGTGAGATGAAACACACTAGGCAACTAGTATGATGCTCACCAATTAGGAAGATAATTTGCCATGAATTGGAAGTAAGTTATACAAGATATATCATCTACATATATGATATGCTTTGGCTGTGTCCCCACCCAAATCTCAGCTTGAATTGTATCTCCCAGAATTCCCATGTGTTGTGGGAGAGACCCAGGGGGAGGTAATTGAATCATGGGGGCAGGTCTTTCCCATGCTATTCTTGTGAGAGTAAGTTTCATGAGATCTGATGGGTTTTTCAGGGGTTTTGCTTCTTTATTTTCTCTTGCTGCTGTGATGAAAGAAGTGCCTTTCACCTTCTGCCATGATTCCGAGGCCTCCCCAGCCATGCGGAACTGTAAGTCCAGTTAAACCTCTTTTCTTCCGGGTCTTGGGTATGTCTTTATAAGCAGTAAGGAAACAGACTAACAATATATAATGCTGTTCACCGTTCATTCCCTGCTCTCCCACCCCATGACTTCCGTTCTCATGATTGCAGTACTTACTTCAGTTGCCATGTTCACATAATATTAATCCAGCACCTTTCCCATTGATAGTTCTAGTGGACTTTTCCAAGTCCTTTCTCTGGAAATTTGGGTGGCTGGAGCCAAATTGGGTAATAGGTAAATCCAGAAGGCTTAGGTGGTCGTTTTTGTTAAGTGGACCACAGAAGTAGAGGAAGCTGGTCTGAACAGAGTCAGAGTGGGGTTAAGAGCTACAGTAAGTAGTAGAAGGAGAGAAAGAACTAGGAGGCAAGAAAGAAGAATGAGGGTGGGACAGGAAAAGAGATGAGACAGAAAAGAGGCAGAAAATGATTCAGAGAGAGCTCAAATCCCTAGGTCAAAAGTTTCAGCCTTTTGGTTCCACAGGAAACTCTTTTCCTCTGTAATGAAGTCTCCTGTATTTGCCTAAGTACCTTAAGTAGTTTCTATTATTTGCAGCCATGTCAATGTTATATCTCCAAGCAATCATCTTGTTATTTCTCGGTATTTATCTCTCCCTCTCCTCTCGTACTTGATCCAGGAGGGGATTTTCCCCTCCATTAGTCACACCAAGAAGAAACAGTAATTCAAAGAGGTCTTGTACCTAACTTACAGATAAGAAGCATGCCTGATGTTCCATTTCTCCTTTCCCTGCAGTGGAGTAATTAGGTAATACAGCCCCTGGGGGAGGGGAGAGAAAAGGCAGAAACATCTAACAGTCTCAAGAGAGAGGAAGCGTGGTTTGGAAGGACAAAGGGGAAAACTTTCATTCACAGAGCAGGGAGTGCAGAGTGGAAGGACTGAGAGGTTGAGCACCTCCCTGCGTACCCATTCATTACCTGCCACTCAATAGTCTTGGGCCCTGGTAATCCTCTGATAAGATGGTAGGAGATTTGGACCTCTGTATGGGGTCATGGGCATTAAGAGATATTTTGCTCCTCATCACATTGAAACTAAACAAGACCTATGAGTGGGCAGTGGAGGATCCACCCTGGCTGCTAACACAACTGCAAAGGATTGTAACTAACACAGATATCACAGCCATACATCCATTAGCAGAGTGAAATGCAAGTGATTATCTAGATATTTCAGATAATTAAATTGAAAGTAGACAGGACTGAAAACTAACACCGAACTTATCATAGCATCCAGGTCAAGGTCTATGATTAGGGATTCTCAGGGGGTGCCTGTTTTCTCTTTGAGGTCATGCTCATTTGAAGGTATACTTGAAGTAGAGTCATATTAGCTAAATGTCAAGAGGAAACTAAATTAAAATAGGATTTTACTTGAGGGGAAAATGATGCCATCTTCTTTCAAATCTGTAGCTGACAAAGCAAAGATAACTCAGACATCCCTGGGATAATTGAAGCCCAGATGTACCCCTTTTCCATTTGGATTAGCCTGGCTCTTGGGATTCTGTATTAACAAGAAGTATTAACAAGCATATGGATGTTTCAGTTAATACTGCTGTCTTTGTGTCTCTAAGAAATAGATCTTTGATGAGACACATGCCTGGCCCTGTCTGATTTTCTCTGCTGTACTCATCCAGAAAGGAACGATAGCTGGGGTTAGGCTCTAGACAGACAGCAAGTCCACCAGCTTTTGTTATCAACCAATGGCCACCTTTGTCACACCTTCACTTACTTGACTGCTGGCCTACCTAATATCCCCAACCTTTCTTATTAATTCTCCCTGTCTATCTTTTTCAAACTCCACAGTCCTGTAGACTCTGATCATGTGCTCAACTCCCAGGCTACTGATACTCTGCCTACACTAGCCATGGAGGATGTCATCTGTTTCAGGGGAAGTGGGAGGTCCCATCTGCTCAAACACATGACAGGGAACTCAATTAGGTCGTGAGGAAGTGGGGCAAAGGGAAGCCTGAAATTAGGTAGAGGGTGGAAGGAATTGGGCAAGAAGTTCAAGAGTTTGGCACATGATATAAAAGGCTTGTTAATTGTCTAGGCACAATTCTAGGCACTGGAGATAGAGAGACGGACGTGAACTTCAGTTTTTTTAGTGGAGCAGACCAAAAAACAAAAACAAAAACAAAACAAAAAAAACAAAAAAACCAGCTTCACAACTAGTTAAGATAATGTAGTAAGATCTGTATTAGTAAGATCTCGATATTAGTAAGATCTGTAAGTTTAGCAAGAGGGATGGTATAAGGAGCTTTTGTCTTGTGTGTGTGTGTGTGTGTGTGTGTGTGTGTGTGTGTGTGTGTTTTGTGGGGGTGTACAATTTAGAGAGGGAGGTCAGGAAGGTCTCTCTGAGGAAGTGACAGTTGAGCTGAGACCTGAATGAAGAAAAGGGTTCACTCATGTTGTGATTTGAGGGAAGAACATTTCAGGCAGAGAATACAGCAAGTGCAGGAGCCCTGAGGTGGGACAAGATTGCCCATGTTGCAGAGTCTGTAAGGCGAAGAATCAACAAATGAGGGAGAGGATGGTCTTGGATGCCTTGAAGGGAATCAAGGTAGGGATCAATTTCTTTCTTTCTTTTTTTTTTTTTTTTTGAGACGGAGTTTCGCTCTTGTTACCCAGGCTGGAGTGCAATGGCACGATCTCGGCTCACCGCAACCTCCGCCTCCTGGGTTCAGGCAATTCTCCTGCCTCAGCCTCCTAAGTAGCTGGGAATACACCCAGCTAGTTTTTTTTTTTTTGTATTTTTAGTAGAGATGGGGTTTCACCATGTTGACCAGGATGGTCTCGATCTCTCGACCTCGTGATCCACCCGCCTCAGCCTCCCAAAGTGCTGGGATTACAGGCTTGAGCCACCGCGCCCGGCTGGTAGGGATCAATTTCTGTCATTTTTCTGCAGGCTCTGGTTGGGTGTTTAGGTAGTCACTGAGGGATATAGGCCCAGAAACTAAGTTATCAGCTTTATGTTATAAAAAGCAGGGTCTGGTTGGTGTGTGGCAATGAACTATTGGCAGGCAATAGTGGAATCAGTGAGACTCCAGGCAGATGGATGGTTTAGACTGGAGATGTTGAGTAATTTTCTCTAAGACACTCAGCCAATAAATCAAGAACAAGTGGCAGAGGGTCAGTAAGAGTAGAGGAGTTAAAAAGAAATGCACTCTTCCCTTCTGACCCTGTTATTCTCCCTGACCTAGATTGTCAGCCAATATTCTGAATCAGCCAGTTTTCCAGCACTCCAGCCCTGCTGAGAAACCAAGGGAGTGGACATTTGCCATTTTTTTTTTTGTTTTTTGTGTTTTTTTTTTTTTTTTTTTTTTTGGCAGTCTGGGACCTTTGAACATGCCTACTTTGGGAGTTTTCTATTTTAAATGCCTCTGCATTCTGATGGACAATATTAGAAACTAATTTTTATAGCATTTTACAATTATAGCATAAGCACGTGATCTGGGTACTTTCAACCAGAGATGCTTAGAAGCAACTCATAGATTTGGTAGGGAATGTTGGGGAGAAGCAGGTGCCGAGAGGAACCCATTGTGGCCAGGACAGCTACAGAGATATGTGGCTTCCAGAAGCAGTGGAGGAGGTGACTTCGCAGATGTGTCCAGGGCTCAGTATTGCCAATGCCAGACGCAGTGTGGGGCTTCTGTTGAAGACATGCTCCTGGGTCTGACGGACACTGTATTTGACCACAAAACCTCCAAGCCTGGTTCTCCATCCTCCTAGAGATGATAAAAACTATCTAGTGTCTTCAATACATTTAGTGTTTGCTAAAATCTATTGGTTCTTTTGGCTGACTCCTTCAGAACCATGACTGATACCTCCATTTTCTGATGGAATGCAATTGCAGGGTTGACGTCAGAGGTGAAAGAATCCTAACTATGTTTAAAGGCTATGGTTTCAGAAGACTCCCTTGCCCAGGCTTGCCTGCAGGTTCTATTAAATTTCCTCCTTTTCATTATAAACTGAAACCTGAGAGCTTATTAACATGCCTATTGTACTTCTTATAGGAAAAGGCAAAGTGAAATTTGTCAGCGGGCTACAACTGGGCTGACATACCCTTCCTGTTACTAAAAGTAATTTTTCTTCAAGCAGATAGGGCAAAGTGAAACCCAAAAGCCATTGTTTGCAAAGCACTGAGTGAACTCAGAAGCCAAGTACTGAGTAAACCATTTGCAAAATAATTTCTGTGAAATAAATTCTTTCTGTGAAAGGAATTATTTTGCAAATGGCTGTGTTCACTCAGTACTTGGCTTACCAGAGAATGTGAAGTTTCTGACTCATCAGCAATATTTGTAGGCACTTGTCCCACTACAATTGGAAATCACAAAAATGAGTGAAAAAAAAAAAAACCCGCTCTCCCAACTCTTATGAGGAATTCTCGCAAATAATAAGAGATTAAAATATGACACATGCTCCCAGTTCCCAGGGTTCAGCATAGCTGCACACTTCTAAATTATAAGGAAGTAAGGGAATAAAATTGAGAAGGACTTTCAACAGGATTTAAGAATATATTTTGTAATATTGATTTTAATTATTCATTTTTCCAAAATTCATGTCTCTCAAGTTAAAATTGAAAATGTATCATGAATCTGAATCTCAAATCCAGGTTCTCTCTTTTTCGGGGTTTGTTTTCTTTTTGGGATTTAATTCTTGATGATTAGCTAAGGTCTCAGGAGACAGATTCCCTCAGGTCACAAAAAGAGAAAGGAAATGCATTCCGCTGACCACTATTAGCCAAAATCTTCCTCTCTGGTGCTATTTTTTTTTAAAATTATTATTATTATTTTTTCTGGTGCTATTTCTAAGAAGCAGTATATAGCACAGTAAAAATGACCTGCTTAAAGTCTTTGAGAAATTGATATCTATTTATTGGTGACAAGTATCGAGTTATATGTCTTGCTTTATAACTAGATTGTGAACAAGACTGAAGTCTCATCATTTTGTCTTCACTTTTTTAGTTCCTCTACCTCAATTGTCAGCAGTGCTGTGGGCACTGGTTTTGGTGACTCAGCCATCACTAGGATCAAACTTGTGATACCATCTCCCTAGGAGGAAAGGGCAGGGAGAAAGAAGATGCTTTGTATGCACGTAAACACCTGAATCCTGGAGCCCACATGTGTCTCCAAAGTGTACTTTTTCTCCATTTATGATATTCTACCCAATGATTCACTTATTTATTAACTGATTGTTAATTAATCAGTTATGGAGAGACTGTCAAAATGCTTTGGAGGATTGCTTCATGAATTAGCAAAGGCTTTGCAAAGACAATGCCTTTGAGAGAAGCCTTGAATGAAGGGTAAGAAGAATTTCAAAAGAAGGAGATGGCCATTCTTGGTTGAGCAACGGTAATGAAGGGGAAACATCAGTGGACTGTGGTAGAACTTTAGATGTTTGAGGCTTGTATTATTTTTACTTGGCAAAATGTAGGAAAGCTAGAAGGGACCAATCACAGCAGCCATGTGTTCCCTAAGGCCTCCACAGACTAGGTATTCCATGAATCATGCTTTGCATAGGGGTTTAGACTTCATTGTGAGGGCAAAAAGGAGTCATTGTAAGTTATATAAAAACATTTTTGGAGCTTCATTTAACATGAACAATATTCTAGGTATTTTTTTTTCCTCTTCACAAACTCTATTTTCACCTTTACCACCTTTCTTACCCCACCTTTTCAAACACTGCCATTACATCTGAATCTGTAAGCTGCCTTTTAGCAAAGTCTGGCTGTACACCTATAATTCCCTTGGAACGGGGTGCTGCTTACTTTTGCTGATATGTTGCTGTTCCAAGATATTCTTGATCAAAAGATCATTTGCATGCCAAACCTCAGCATGATGCGATATACCTATGTAACAAACCTGCACATGTACCCCCGAGTCTAAAATAAACATTATAAAAGAAAAAAAGATGGCGAGCTCCTTGAAGATGAATTCAGGAGAAATTATTCAGGTTACCTCTACATAGTGAGTATACGCTAATGCTTTTGACAAATGTCTTGGCTTACTTATCCGGGCTCTTTTAGCTCAGAAAGATAGGACAGCAGGAAGTAGAACATAATTTCACTATCTGCTCTGTGGCCAATCAGATAAGACATGCAAAGATAAGAATACTCAATGTGGCTTGGAGTGCTGATGACATGGTATGAACTAGAGTGCTATAAATTTTAGTTGAAATTTAGATAGGGTTTGATGGCAGATAAACTTTATGAACACAATTTATTCTTGGACCGTTTTCCCCCTAATCTTCACTTCTTTTCTGCAAGGAGATCTTTCCAAACTAACAACAACTCAGTGTGGAACTGATCAGCAGAGGTGCGGACTGAGTTACCTACTGCAGGAATTTATGTTGCTGACATTGGTTCAGGTGTCAAATACTAAAATTATTTCTCAAGTTACTTTGGTCAGAATTTCTCATCCTGAGTTATATTGGTGCACAAAATTTGAATATACAAATCTTAGAGTTACAAGATAGAGGTATGATCATTGACTCTATCTTGTCATCTGAAACAGGATTCAAACTAATTAAAATCAGATAATGTTAAAAGGAATAATATTTATATGGAACTTTCCAATTTACTAAGAACTTTTAAATGTAGTCTTTTTTTTTTTTTTTTTTTTTGTATCTTGTAATTACTCTGGTTGATTACATCAGTTTCACAGGTGAAGAAATAGGCTCAGCGAGGTTAAATGCCTTACCTGAGGTGATCCAGCTTATTCTTATTTTGGGCAGAACTAGGACTCAATCCCGGGTCTATGTATTCTGTATCCCTGTGTTTGCCAACCTGTAGTTCATTTCATCAGTGATAAGTTATTCACTTAAGCAACACGATAGGCTAATTTACATTATACATCGATTTTGGGTTTTCTGCTTTGTGAAAGTTAGTACTGTGTACAGGAAAAGAAAAGCCATGAAAGATAAAATATGAAAGGAAGGATGGATGAAAGAAGGAAAAAAGGGAACAACTTTCAAAACAGATGGTGCCTTTTAAGTAGGAAGTGATGGTCTAGTCCTTCCCACTTGACTTTACAGTGTGACAGCGACCACCCCCAAGCCATTCTCACTTCGCATATATCAACTAAATTGAGAAGCTGATGCATTTCATCCGCAGGAAGATATGTTGAAAGCCATCAATGTTGTTTGCTTTGCTTATGTTATTTTGTAGAGATGAGAGATGGTGATTGGTGAAATGAAAAGTTAATTGAAGTGGTTCTAGTACTATCCTTCTACTAAGCATAGATCCCAGATGGACTCTCAGAGACCTCCCAAGAGACAGCTGGCAGCGTATCTGGGAGAGTTCTCCATGTGTGTGCCCAGACCTATGACTCTCCTGTCCCCTTTTAGCATTGATTGCGTACCTGTGTGAAAACAAGCCAGTCATTTTACAAATACACCAAAAAGAAAAAAAAAAACACCTTTATTTGTTTGTTTTCTGAATGAAAGAAAAGATATGGAGCCAAATATGAAGCACTTAGTACCAATTATACTGCCCGCTTCGGGATGTTAGATGTCAGGCAGCCTGGGCACCGATCCCTGTTTTTTCTCTAACTAGCTTGGTCATCTGAATAACCGACTTAACTTCTAATTTTGCTGAAAAATGAGAGTAACACTCTTTCACTAAACCTCAGTACAGTAAATCAGGATTTGAAAGGATGATCAGAGAGTGCTACATATCTTTGCTCTGACCTCACATTAAGCCAAAATAGAAACATGGATGAACTGACACAAAGGAATAAGAAATTGAAATCACTCACACTGGGAACATGGGTCAGAAAGAACCTCTGGCCTCTTAGATAATAATTTTCTGAGCTCCAACTTCCTCGTTTATGTAATGAAGACATGGGACTAGATAGCCTTTATTCCAGTTTTTCTTTTTCAAGTTAGACTTTATGGCATTAGCCTAATGTTGGATTTATATACAATGGCAATCTCCTAGAAACCCTGCAAAGCTTTGATCTAACATGATAGGTTTTGCAAACACATGTAGGGAGATGCATTTTTTTTCTGTGTGCCTATATGTATATACACACACATGAATGGGTTTATTTGCCTTTTAGCCTTTTTCACATATATAAATGATACAAACACAAATGTTAGTCTTCACATAAAAAGTACACCAAACATGTATTGTTTAGATAATTTAGTGCTCCATGACCCCAAGGTTAGTAGCATAACTGAGAATTTGTGTTTGCACTGTATTTTTTACAAGCACTTGTTTAGTGGCTATTTACATCTTCAGTATTGTATGCCTATGAAGTATAGATAAACGGCACTGATATTATATGCTTTTTCTCAAGACAATTTCAAAAGAAATTGCCCATGACAAGACAACATGTTTATTGCAGAGTTTTCTCCTACTTATCAGAGAGAGAAGGCATTCTATTTTTGGTAGTGAGCATCCCTCCCTTCCCCCACTGCCAGAGAGAAGAAAAGGATTAATGAGTGAGTTCCACATTACTGTCAGCAGGAATCCAGTCCATGTGTGGGGGAAGCCTAAATAATTGAAAGGACAAGGTAACGGTGATAACATTAGTAATAACAAGTCAGAGAAGCTTTATTTCTGGGCATTCTGCCCAGTTTAAAGGATCGTTTACACATTTTCAGAGTGTGGTTTTATTTGCTAATTGGTAAGGAAATCTTACCACTCACAATCACAGCTCAGGGCTCCCAGAAAGTTTAGATAGGCAGGCTAGAAAGAATTGCACGTTCTCCTTATTACTAAAAACTTCTGTCATAACAGTTGCAATAGAGGTTTTACCTAATGGGAGGTGAACTACCACCATGTCTCAGATGGGCACTCTATCTCATTTATTGGCTCTGTGTGGAGAGTCACTTGAATCACAACAAAAACTATTGAATAGTTCCATATTTTGTGTTCATGTGGGATTTCTTTACATCTTTTTTTCCCCTCTTTTTTAATAACAGATAAGAATATATTGAGTGGTTAGTGGAATTGGGGCAGTGGAGAAGACTGAGAAAAAAAGCACTTCACTAACTTAAGCACTTTAACAGAGCCTATTTATGCAATTGTATGAAACCGAAAACAGAATGAACTATAGCCTCAAAAGGAAATGGGGCAACTTAATGTATGCAAAGGTACCTTGAGAAGAAGGGGCAGAGTTGTAACATCTAACAATTGGGAGATGGGCATTGGACAACTTGAGATGAAGAATCTGCCTCACAACAGCCTGCATGTGGTCCCGTCTCCAGGTTTTGGGTCTTGTTACCTGCTTGGACATGTAGATAATGACCTCACCTTCAAGAGTAACTTGAAATATGAAGGAGATGATTGGTACCTATTAACCACACACACACACACACACACACACACACACACACACACACACACACATATTAACAACATAAGGAGATTCTTGCGGGGATATAAAAGTGGTTGGTGCTGGTTTAAAGAAAGATGAAACCAAATGACGCCATTTAAAACAAGACCAATGCCACCCAGGACAAAACAATGCATTTCTGGCTGAACATCAAGGGAACATGAAGATCAGCAAAATAATGACTGCTTCTGAGTAGCTCTCAGTCCGATGCCATCTTCTAAGGAGGAATTGTTCAGAGAATTTTGTTATTTTTGTAATCTAAAATTTACATGCTGTGTGTAACAACTTTAGGAAAAAATAGTCATCCTGTTTATAATAGATAACTAAAAACAGAAACTTTGCAAGAGGTTAACAATTCTAGAATATTTCATTAAAATCAAATTAGAATGTAACGAATTGCACTGAAGATTAAAAAATAAAAATAAATCCAGTGAGTTAACAAAACATAAAAAGTTGCTTTAAGATTGAGAATGTTAACAAGGAGACTGGTTATTCAGTTTCAAAACCTAGAACTAGATGTAAGAATCAATGTATTTGAAAAGGGAATACATTTTAGATTTATTTCTTTATGTTTTATATCCTGCGTTACAAGATTTAAAAAATCCAAACCAACACAAAAGAAGCAGCTTATAAAATGTTGCACACACTGAGTGGTTTGGAAAGAACTGGCGTCTATTTTTGTTCCATTGTGAGAAGCAGGTATACTAATAGCCAGTCCCAAGGAAGGACTCCCGCTGTATAAAGGATAGCAAAGATCATCACTATGCCAACTACCAGGAATAGGAGTTTGAACACATCCGCCCACTGCATCCTGGCTACAGTTTTGCTGACTGTCTTAGTCTGGTGAGACAGAATACACTCACATGTGACAAGTTACGTGAAGCAGATTTATTACTTACAGATAGGCAGCAAGGGACAAAAGAAACCTAGGATCCGTTGTAAGCCAGTCCTTCAAGCTTCACGAAAGCTGCCGGAGGTGGATGGAGTCTTGCCTTCATGTGCTCCATCGGTAGGAAACCTGAGGGCCTCCAAAAGACAGTCTGCCCCAGGTTACATGCCTCAGGGGCAACAGGACTCAAAGGATAAACCGTGCTGGACATACGGACATACCATTCCCAAGGGAGGAAGGAACTTGGGCTGTTTCTGGGTGTTTGTTCCTTCCTAACTCAAGATGTTCTATTATCTAGGAGGGACAGGAACAAGTCTCAGGCTGTTGTAGGCAGCTCTTCTCTATCTCAGGATATTTCATTTCCAGCACCTTCTACACTTGTTCTGAGAACTAGAGGCAAGATGAAGAAAGGGGAGGAACTAGGTTGGCAGAAGCTATCTAGGGACCACTCAGCACAATGTAGAAGGAGATTTTAAAGTCCTGATTCAACTTAAATACACAGAAGTTAATGCTTTAAATGTAAGATTTAAATGAAAGAAAATTAATTTAGCCCATGACCTCCCATTTTTGTCTGTTATTAGTATATTTCAAGTCAAAACATTTTTAGATGTTCTCACCTCACTTACTTGTTGCAGACCTAGCTGAAAACCATAATTAATACATCTAAAAATATGGTCCACCTGTAGGAGCAAACCAACCACTATATCCCCAGATGGAGGGCAACTCTCCACCCAGCCGACAGATCCAAGATGTCCTCTTAGAACAGAAATTTGGAAACATGCTTTACCTTTCCTGTTTGAGGACTATTTAACCTACCCAGAAAATTCTGAAGCATGAAAATCTCTTTTTATTTGAAGCAAACCATCTTCAAGGTGGAAACTGGTAGTTAAGGTACAAAGCACATAATTTGTTCTCTACATCACTAATAAATTCTAGCAGTCTTTCCTGCTGGGTCCAGGCTTAGCGTCACAATTTTTTTCAGCTTAGCCCTGCAGGCAAACACCACCAATCAATTGGAATCTTGAAAAGACACTTTTCTGGCTTCCTGGCTTCAGGACAGCTGGGTGAATTGGTATAAAGTTTATTTGGCAGTTGACTTAAGATGATTTTGGTTGTAGGTAATAATGGACAGAATTTCAAAGGCTTATTTCCCCACTCTTTTCATATAATTTTATCCTCAAAAACTGGATAATTTCACTAATGCTTGCTAGCTGCATTTTTTTCTTTAGCCTTGTGGAGTTAAGTTATGTAATGGTTTTAGAATGGCAAATTATTTTTCCATCTCCTAATATTTTTAACCTTTTGTCAAAATTTATTTTGCTTTTATAATTCATTTTGATTCATTACATAATGATGCTAATGTTTAACTGTCACTAATTATTTTATGACATTTTCTTTTTAGATTATCAATACTACCTTCCTGCAAATTGCTTTTTGCCTCTTTTGTATATAGCAATCGATGAAAAACAAACGTCTCATAGGATACAGGGATGGGTTATATTCACATTCTATAGATCTACTCGTGATTTCCAAAATGAGAGGGAAAATTGCCAAGTCTGTAATTTTCTTCTCCCCAAATCTTGATACATTATCCTGAACCGAAGCGTGTATTGCCATTCTTTCCCACAAATAAGTTTAGAAGGAGAAGCACTGAGTCACCAAGCAATAATTTTAAATGATTAGGACAAGGGGACAAGAAAAAAATATGGTTTCACATCTAAAATGAGAATTCTTAATGTTTCCTGTGGCTGATGGTCTAAACTTTTTATTTTTGGGGTTTAAGAGACCCTGGTTAATAAGGGATTACTATAGAAACAGTGTAGGTGACTGAGTTTCAATTTAGTTGAAAGATACTTTCCTGAAGAAGGAAAGAAAATCCTCAAACTTTTAGATTGACTTTGTCACTGAAGCAAAGTTTCTCAACAGATTTTCTTTCAATTAAAAGAAGAAAAGTTAATGCTTGGGAGACCAAGTGGGTTAAATTGATGCCCTTGGAGGTGGAGGCCAACTATATTTCATCCCGAGAATAATTCACGGGCTGCTTGTTTCCAGGATAGTCCGGATCCAAGCCCTGAACTGGAAGGCCTTTCCTTGGAGATGCCTGCCCTTGCTTTTAGGAATCTGCACTAGAATCTTCAATGCTGTTTCATTTAAAAGTTGTATAGCATATTTGACAATGTGGTTCCCACACTTGGAGACGTTCTCTAGTATGTCTAGAAGCTGGGGGAGGAAGGAGAGCAGACTTCGTTCCAGGGGACATCGCATAGATTCTCAGAATTGTAGAGCTCAAGGCTTCTGGAAACCAAACTTATTTTGGAATAAAAAAATTCAGAATGATATTTAAAATATTTGCAAAGATGGGAAGTTTTTCTTGTCTTTTGATACTCATGCGAGTAGACCTGATCACACTTAATTTTAATGATGTTATATTATTACAAATGTATAAAGAAATTCAAGGCATATACTGGTGAGAAGGTATAAGGGGAAGTAGCAATAACTCTGTTATACAAATGCCAAAATTGAAGCAAGTAAATTTTAATCACTATTCCAAAGTAAACACAATAGTGTTGGATTATAACCCAGGATTCCTGACTCTTGGATTCCTGGCTTACCTAACTGGAAACCTGGTGTCATATCTCTCACAATCTTCTCTTTCTCTCTCTTAGTCTATCTTTCTTCACACCTTTCTTTCCAGTACTCCTGATAAGAGGCAAGTTTGCACCATGGCTAAGAGCATGGACCTTGGGATGAGAAATACTGGCTCTTCCACTCTCTGGCAGTGTGCCTAAAGGCACCATCTTTGATATTCTACTGTTTCAGTTTCCTCAATAAGAAGGGGCTGCTAATGGTACCTATTTTATATGTCTGTTGTTGAATATTGAATAGGTTATTACGTACAAAATGTCTTGCCCAGAGGAAGGCCCTCAGTACATGTTGGGTACTATCTATTTCCATAGCTTTCTGGATCTCCCCTGCAGAACTTTACCATAACCCATGGTCTGTAATTGTTTGCCAACAAGCAGACAACGTCAGACAGAGAAGTTGCAGGGTGGGTTGTGATGATACTGAGATCCCTTGGAGCTCGATCAGGAAGTGTTGGAAGGACAGGATTGGAGGCAAGAAGGTTGGTAAAGAGGCAATGGTAGCTGTGTGACAAGGGCCAGCTCTGGGAGGATGGCAGTGGCGATGGAGAGCAGGACAACAGGAAAGTGACAAAATGAGGAGACAGAATCTACAGAGTCTGGTTATCGAGGGGAGGAGGGAGGAAGGAGTCTAGGATGATGTCTGGGTTTCTGACTTAGCTGGGCCTGGAGATGGAGAACTGAAGGTCAAAGCTGTATAGTGGAAGCAATTGCAGGTAGGGGAACAGAGAGACCGCCCAGGTGGCAGTACTGTGCAGAGGAATAACAGAAGAGAACCAAGGCAGATGTCTGAGAAGTTTCAACACTTAAGAATTTGGCAAAGCAAGAAGAGCATAAAGAAGATTAAAGGGGGAGAAGACGAAGGCAGAGAAATGAGGCGGGACAGAGTGGTCAGACCTGGGAGAGACCACGCTACGGAGCTATGAGTCGTACTTAATCAAGGAGTTAGGTTTTAATTAAACCTTATGAAGATGTTAAGGAAACAAGAAATGAAGATTCATTAAACATTCGCAGAGGCCCTAAATTTCTAAATTTCTAAGCTTAGAAATTCCCCCACCACATCAATCACATTAGATTAGAGAGCTTTACAGAAACATAAAGCTAAACCTTTAAATGTCAAATAAAGCAATCAAAAGAAAAAGGCTGATATCAGATTGAAGAAAAATGCTTGCGAATGTTTATTGTCAGGAAAATATCATCTTTAGAAAAAGAGCTTCTGAAAATTGTTAAGGAAAAATTGCTAAGAATGAGACAGATCAATAAGTAAAAAACTTGGGAGAATTCACTAAAGAGCAAATATAACAAATACTTATGTGGGGAAATGTTTACTTTCACTAATAAATAAATGCATTTTAGAACAAAGAGGCACTATTTTCCTCTTATTAGTTAGCAAAGAAATTCTTAAATAATAGTATAACAATTCTAGCAGGTATTTGGTCAAACCAGTATTCCTAAGTATTGTTGACCCTCTATATTGGCATATACTTTTGGGAAAAATATTTGTTAGAATGAATCTGGAACCATAAAGTGTTCTTGTATACAGTTTTACTAATTTCTCCTGAAAATCCAAATAATAGCATGTATGTATAAATATTTGTGATAAATCACAGACTTATAAAAATTACAATTTACCAATAAGACTTGTTAAATAACATACAGTGTGGCCTGTGATAAGGCTGCTATGAAAAATGTTATGAAGATTATATGAAAACCTCCTAAAATGATGATATATTTGTGAATTAAAATCAGGATATATAACTATATGTATAGTTATACATACATATATAGTTATATATGTATATATATATTGTTATATATATAGATGAATATAGCTGAATATAGCTATGTAGAATATGAATAGTACAAAACTAGAAAGAGTTATACTAACATGTTGACAATGGTTGTGTTAGTGTGGTTGGGCTAAGCATAATATTTCTTCTGTTCCTCCTGTTTCTTCTTCAATTCCTGCTCTCTTGTTAGATTATATAACTAAAATAAATGTAATCACTGAATATTTATTGGGTCTTTATTTTTCTTATTTTCAGGCCAACTAAAACCAGTTTTTTTCTTCCATTTTTGATGAGATAGGCTTTCCTATCATTAAAACTGTCTTGGTGATCATTATCTGAAAGTTAAGTAAAATCATTTTAATGTTACTATTTATTATCAAATGAAAGATTTCTTTAAGAGCTCTTTTAAAAGGTGACCCACTGATGATAATGACAATAATGGTGATTTTGATGATACTTGTGATTATAATGATGATACAGCAAACATAGGTGAAAGTTTAAAAGTTTTAAAGCTGTTTTTGGTTATCTAATTTGATCCTTGATGTAATATTATAAGATTCACTAAACTGCTATCATCCTGTATAGTGAAGTGTTATTATTTACTGACTGTGTGCCTTTGGGCAAGCTAACCTCTGGGTATAACACTATCTTCATCTAAAAATTAAAATAATAGTACCTCCTTTGGTACTATTTGATAAATAGTACTATTATCAAACCTTCAGCATTTGATAAAATTAGGGTAAAGCACTAGTCATTGAGCCTGCAGATCGCAGGCACTCAGCATACATCAACTCCAATTCTCTAAATCGAAGTATGACCCTAACCAGGCAGCTTCAGTCAGCCATGATGGATGTAAACTGTGCTGTTAAAGCCTTAGATGGGAATGAGCATCCTAATCGGGAGGCTTATTTTCAGAATTCCTGGCCTGCCACCTGTGTGTTCTCAGGGCTGCTCCATGGGAACAGAGGAGTTCCATGGAGTAGAGGTTCTCCATGGAGTAGGTCAAGATGATCTACTGTTGAGAAAAAGCTTTTCAAAGTGTGTAGAAATGTCAACCAAAAGCGTTGGCAGGTCCGTTCTCAGTTAAGTTTTCCCTCCTGCATTTTCCTTAAACCTTTGGCACTGGCTGTCATTTGTCTATGCTGACATAATATGATATCCACTTTAGTACACATTTTGTTTTTGGTATTTTGGATTTATGAAACAATATTTTGTAGTTTTCCTCAAAGAGGCCTCTGGCTCTTGGAGGCTCTGCCTCCTAACCATGTATGAAAACTAAAGGTTTAGGCCAGTGTATTTGGAATGTGCAATATGTCTTACAAAAGACATAGCTGTGAAGGTTACTTTCAAATACGAAATGTTAGACAAAGACATGAAAATACCTCTTACTTAAAAATACATATGTCATGGGCCAGGCATGGTGGCTCACACCTGTAATGCCAGCACTTTGGGAGGCTGAGGCTGGTGGATCATGAAGTCAAGAGATCAAGACCATCCTGGCCAACATGGTGAAACCACATCTCCACTAAAAATACAAAAATTAGTTGGGCATGGTGGCACATGCCTGTAGTCCCAGCTACTCGGGAGGTTTAGGCAGGAGAATTGCTTGAACCCGGGAGGCGGAGGTTGCAATGAACTGAGATTGTGCCACTGCACTCCAGCCTGGCGCCTGGTGATGGAGTGAGACTCTGTCTCAAAAAAAAAAAAAAAAAAATATATATATATATATATATATATATATATATATATATAATCAGGAACTTTTTGATGATTAGAAAAGTTAGCATTGCATCCTGAAAACTAAAGCACTGTGTGTGTGTGTGTGTGTGTGTGTGAGAGAGAGAGAGAGAGAGAGAGAGAGAGAGAGAGATACATAGATAGATAGATAGATAGATAGATATAGAGAGAGTTTGAATATTGGTCCCTGCACAAATCTCATGTCGAATTGCAATCCCCAAGGCTGGAGGTGAGGCCTGGTGGATGGTGTTTGGATAATGGGGTGAGATCCCTTATGGCTTGGTGCTGTCTTCCTAATAGTGAGTTCTTTGCGGTTCTGTCATTTAAAAGTATGTGGCACCTCCACTGCCACTCCCTCTGTCTCCCTCTTGCTCCTAGTTTCATCATGCGACATACCTGCTCTCACTTCAACTTTGGCTATGAATAAAAGCTTCCTGAGGCCTCCCCAGAAACAGATGCTGGCACTATGCTTCCTGTGCACCTGCAGAACCATGAGCCAATTAAACCTTTTTTCTTATGAATTGCCCAGTCTCAAGTATTCCTTGATAGCAATGCAAGAACAGCCTAATACCGTGTGTGTGTGTGTGTGCGTGTGTGTGTGTGGCATTGTTACACTTTTCTTGCTGACATATCTATTGTCTCTTTTTAGCTTCTGTATTTATGTGTTCCATCTCTTTAACTGAATTATAAGCCCACCAAACATAGGGATTATAGCTGCCACCCACTGGGGAAACCCAGATAGCATTCAGCAGTTTCATGCACAAGTGTAAGCACCTGGAGAGGTAAAATTTGGTTTATGTATTAGTCTATTCTCACACTGCTATAAAGATACTACCAGAGACTGGGTAATTTGTAAAGGAAAGAGGTTTAATTAACTCAGAGTTCTGTATGGCTGGGGAGGCCTCGAGAAACTTACAATCATGGTGAAAGTTGAAGGGGAAGCAACATGGCAGTAAGGGAGAAAGAGAGCAGGGGAAACTTCCATTTATAAAAACATCAGGTCTCATGAGAACTCACTTACTATCATGAGAACAGCATGAGGGAAACTGCCCCCATGATCCAAGCACCTCCCTCCAGATCCCTCGCTTGACACATGGGGATTACAATTCCAGATGAGATTTGGGTGGGGACAGAGAGCCAAACCATATCAGTTTTCTATCTTGGATTCACTACATTTTTGACTGTCAGAGCAAGGGAAAGTTACTCAAGTTATTTTGCCTCTCTGAGTCTCAAGTTTTTTTATGTATAAAATAGATATAGTAATAGTAAACAGTTTTTGTAAAGATTAAATGAGAGAAGGGTGGCTGTCAGAAGGACATCGCTCAGCACATAGATTTCTTCTCTTTCTTACTTTATAGACATTTGATGGGAAAAATGACTAATAATGGATTTATTGTACTTGAATAGAATGTACCATGTATTCATTCTATTAAAAATGACAATAACTTTTTAACAAATGTTACACTACCGAATTGCTGCTGATATGTTGAGCCTATATTTAATGAATTACAGTAGGGTTTACCTTTTGGCCTCACAAAAATTAAGAGCCTTTTTATCCCTGAGGTCTAAAATTAGGTAAATATGTGCCTTGTGATTAATAACACATGCTCATTAGCAAACCCAAAGCACAACTTGAGGGCTTACTGTAGGTATTATAGGGGAAAGCTCTTGAGTGTATTTCAAATACCAGGAGTCATTTGGTTAATTCTTTCATTGATAGTGCTAAATTATCCTGCATAATGAGTCATCTGTTCAGAATAAGAATATGATTCTGACATGGTCTGGACAATTAACCAGCTCTTCATGTCTAGACAGGGGCTGTTAGGGGGCACTAACAGACAGTGAGCCAAAACTTTCCTGACATCTAATTCATCAAATGTTATTTTTACATGATATGATTCAGTATTCAGTTTTCCTTTGTTGAGTGACGTCTTTCCACTGGGATCTCTGACTTCATCTTTTTCTCCTTTAAACACTTTAAGTCTGACTATTGACTTTGGATTATTTTATACCTAATTCTTGGGTTGGCATAGTGTTGACTGAAAGGCCCACTACTCTCTGATTTTTGCTTCAGGTAAGTTTGAAATTACTGACGTTCATGGAAGGCCCTCAGATCAGTGTTTATGAAGTTGCTGATGTATGCCTGTTTCCGTTCTCTTAGACCATCATCATGGTAGTTTGGATGTGGAGGGAAGAAGGAGAGCCATTTTTAAGACATTTTGAGACTGAGAATTCGTATTTAACAATTCAAGTTTGACTTTCCAAAAGCCTTAATAAAGCCTTCCAATATTGTCATTTCTCCAGCCAGTTTTCTGTAATAGTTCTAGAATATGAAGTTCACTAGAACATAGATCTCACAAGGGCAGACATTTCTGTGTCTCTTTGGTTCACATGGGCAGAACAGTGCCGGCCACATGTTAGGTACCTGATGGATAATTGTTGAAGGAAAGGAGTCTAAAAATGAGAGAGAGAGGTGAGGATGCTTAAACAGGCTGTTTATTCCATTCTTATTTATTCCTGCCCCTTTGTACTTCCCTTTACACAGGGAATAGAGGTTTTAAAGGTACCCAAGAGGGCACAAGACTATTTCTTTCTATTTGTGGCTTGAAGGATGGATCTCCCTCTGCAGATGGTATGGTGATGGTACGGGTTGGCTGTGTCCCCACCCAAATCTCATCTTGAATTCTCACATGTTGTAGGAGGGACCTGGTTGGAGGTAATTGAATCATGGGGGCAGGTCTTTTCCATGCTGTCCTCATGATAGTGAATAAGTCTCATGAGAGCTGATGGTTTTAAAAAAGGGAAGTTTCCCTGCACAATTTCTATTCTTTTGTCTGCCACCGTGTGAGATATACCTTTCGCCTTTCCCCATGATTGTGAGGCCTCCATAGCCACATGGAACTTTAAGTCCAATAAATCTCTTTTTCTTTCTTTCTTTTTTTTTTCTTTTTTTCTTTTTTTTTAAATTGCCCAGTCTCAGGTATGTCTTTATCAGCAGTGTAAAAACGAACTAATACAAATGAGTTGCAATAGCACAGCAGGGTTCACAGGCAGGCCTGTTTTTCATCTAATACTGAGAGGAAGGCTGTGGAGCCCTTCATTCTGATGTGACTTTCAGAATGATCTTATCTCCTTTGCTGGATATCACTCCATGTATGAACGGATCATGAATACTTGGTTGTGGTGATCTTTTTGTCTTCATCTGTCTGTGCCTCTCCACGCTTTTCTCACCTCTGGGTGTCTTTGCCTCGACAGACAGTTTTACTTAGGACTATAGATAATTGTCTCTCCAAAGATTTTCTCAGCATTCATAGTTTAACATATATTTAACACAGCAAAAACATTTCTCCCACATAAGATTCAATAGTGTACAAAAATGAAGTGTTCTCTATTCTGTTCTATTGGTCTATGCAACTGTTTTTATGGTATGGGATCTAAAAATTAAAGCCATTGTACTCATGGAAATAGAGAGTAGAAGGATTGTTACCAGAGAGAGGCCAGGAAGGGTGGTAGTGGGCTTTTGGGGGAGACAGAGATGGTTAATGGGTTCCAAAAAATAGAACGGATAAGAGATACTATTTGATCACACAACAGGTTGACTATATCCATAATAACTTAATTGTACATTTGTAAAACTAAAAAAAGTGTAATTGTGCGTAACACAAAGGATGAATGCTTGAGAACATGGGTACCCCATTCTTCATGATGTGATTATTTCACCTTGCATGTCTGTATCACAACATCTCATGTACCCCACAAATATATACACCTACTATGTACTCACAAAAATCAAAAAATTAAGAATTAAAAAAATATAGGGAACGTGATTTGCATTTTCAAGGGATTTATAGGATACTAGCCTTATTAAGTTTTTAATTGCCTAAATTTACCTAAATTTTTATAAATATCAGTCTTATATTTGTAAATATCATCTCCCAAATGCCTCTGAGCTGAAATTTGAGTCATTTTAAAGAACTGAATGGAGAAAAGATGAGGCTTTTAGTAAACTGAAGAATTTCTCCCAAAAGCCTTACTGCCGTGTAGGGTAATCTTACCAAGAAATGTCTTTGAGACATAGTTGCCTCACCCATGTAAAGAATGCAATAATCTTGTTGAATAAAATCAGTTGAATGAATGATTTATTGTTCAAATACGAATGAATATTAATGTACTAGTGACTCATAATATATTGTATGCTTTTATTCTGGGAAGAGGATTGCAGAGTGAAGTGAGAGCTCATTCTGAGACAGAAGAGGTGGGTTCAGTCTTGATGATGTCATTCATTCTGCAAGTGTGATGGGCACCGTTTGGCTTACACTCAACCATCTATTACTCAGGTCCATAACTTCACTTTGTGAATGTAAAGTTCCTTTGTTTCAAAATACGTGGTTTGGGTCAACAAATCTCAGCCCTGCATCAAAGGTACTCACATGGGGTTGTCAGGGAAAACCAAATGATTTACTGTATTCAAAGCAGTTAGAATAATGCCTGCCTGGCATTTAATAAGTGTTGTTGTTAAACAAATCTATATTTTCTTTGTTTTTAAGTGATTCCTGCAAGATGTTACAATAATACAAATCATTGGAATAAATGACATTCTGGCATTTTATCATAAACTCTATGGCCTCTCTTCTCATTTATGAACTCATTTGACTAATTAGCCAATCAGTTTTTACGATGCAGCTGGTACATGCACTACTTTAGTTAGGGCAGATATAAAGGCAGCAACAACATGGTTTATGTTTTTATGAATCTTACAAGAAAATTGTCTTATTCAGAATTTTCACTCACCTAAAGGGTCTGAAGTCAAGACTACCATACTTGCTGCAAATGAATTAAATGTGTATTATCATAGTGGGTAAGTTGCCCACTTTCTACCCATTCATGGTTTAACTGGATACAACTAGATGATTTAATACCTGTATATTTTATGGGTTTTCTGCTTCTCTATTCCAGTGGCTAGCATAGAGAGAGAAAGGAGGGAGTGAAATGGAGGTCTCATATATGGATTAAGTTGTTCAAAGGTTCTTTTTAAGTTGAAGCACACGAGCAACACTAAATCCTACTGTTTTCAATTATATCACATGTTCTCACAAAGGCATTCCTCAGCTCCTGTAGAAAAAACGTGTTTTTTCATTTTATTTTATAGGAGCACATATAAAAGCAATAGGACATTTGGCTTTTGTAATCATAGCTGCACATTTGAGAGGGGCAGATTTTTGAAGTGAAGGCTGTATCTATTTTTGCATGTTAGTTATATCTCTTTTTTCATTGCTCTGTGTAATTTATTGGGGGAAAAATCTAGTGATAACAAGCGTATATAATTGCCCTGCAATATTGCTGAAATATGTTTTAAATGTATAAAATGGCAGTTAGAAAACATATAAAGCTTGGAAAATCATGTTCTGTGATTCTGGGAACCGATATGTGCATATTTGTTTCCTCTGCTTGAGAGGATCTCTCCCTCATTTCTTTTTCCTGCCAAGCTCCTACTCAATCCTTCAACATTCAACTCAAACATCATGTGCCCTGATCTTTTTCCTTTCTCTATGCACTCCCTACTTTGAGGATATCCTGCTCAGAGCTATAACTGTACTTTTTATATACAGTTATGCATCACTTAACAAAGGGAATACATTCTGGTAAATGCATTGGTAGGCGATGTTGTCATTGTGAATATCATAGAATGTACTTACACAAACCTAGATAATAGAGCCTACTACACACCTAGGTAATATGGTAGAGCTTATTGCTCCTAAGCTACAAACCTATACAGCATGTGATTGTGCTGAATACCGTAGGCAAGTGTAACACAATAGTTAAGTTTGTGTGTATATAAACTTACATGGTTTGGCTGTGTCACCACCCAAATTTCATCTTGAATTCCCATGTGTTGTCGGAGGGACCTGGTCGGAGATAATTGAATCATGGGGATGGTTTCATCCATACTGTTCTTGTGGTAGTAAATAAATCTCACTAGATCTAATCATTTGACATGGGGAAACTCATTTTGCTTGGACCTCATTCTCTTTGTTTGCCTTCTGCCATCCATATAAGATGAGATTTGCTCCTGCTTGCCTCCCACCATGATTGTGAGGCCTCCCCAGCCAAGTGGAACTGTAAGTCCATCAAACCTCTTTCTTGTGTAAATTGCCCAGCCTTGGATATGTCTCCATCAGCAATGTGAGAACAGACTAATACAGTAAATATAGCTAAACATAGAAAATGTACAGTAAAAATACAGTAATATAATCTTACAGGACCACCTTTGTATATGTAATCTCTTGTTGATGGAAATGTTATGATGTGGTGCATAACTGTATCACTATTATTGCTCTTGTGTTATTGCACTGTAGTTACTTGTTAATCAGTCTGAATTTGTTTCCAGGTTGCATTCCTAGAAGATGGAGTTGGTATCTTACTTATCATAATTGTAGATACTGTGCATAGTAAGTTGCCTGTTCCAGAGTCAATTCTAGACAACTGTAAGTAGTATCACCCTTTCATGATCTCATCAGGCTTTGAGCTTACATGGAAATTAGACAGTATGTGTCAGGAGGGTTGGGAATGTTTCAGTTAGTGGTTTGGTGGATGGGCGCAATCCTTCTAATCTTTTTGGGGAAATTCTTGATTCTGTGACACTGTCCCTAAGTCCAGAGCAATGGATACATAATGAGCACTACAAAAGCAGAAGGTATATACATATTTTTGTATAGCACAATGTTGTTGTTATATAAGCTATCTTTCTTAATGCTGTATTTGAAATTAGATTTTGTGAACTATCAGCTCTTTAAAAACAATCTGCATTTAGACACTGCTTGAAATGGTCCAATTTTATTTATAATTAACATAGTGACAGAAACTGTGGATTGTCCATCTCCAAATCTTCTTTTGTTACTGGAGGAATGTATCCACATTACTGGTGGTGAATCTATACATGTCTGCAGCAATCTCAATTCTTGCCTCCTCAGAAGAAAGAATTTGACTGAGGGGCATAAGGCAGAAGGAGAAACTGAAGCAAGTCTCAGAGCAGTAGTGAAATTTTATTAAAAAGCTTTAGAACAGTAAGGAAAGGAAGAAAAGGAAAGAAAAGGAGAAAAGTACAACTTGGAAAAGGACCAACTGGGCGACTGGAGAAACCGAGTGTGCACTTGACCTCTTGACTTGGGTTTTATACATTGGCAAGCTTCCAGGATCTTGCATTACTTGTCCTCACTCCTGAGACCTCATTGGGAAGCTGCTGATCCATTTCAGGTGTTGTCTATAAGGAGCCTGCCTTTCCCTGACACTGGCTGTGACCAATTCTTACTTCAGAGAAGCAGTTGACAACCACCTGACCATCACCTGATGGTCACCCAACACTCCAAGAATGTGTGTGCTTGTGTGTGTGTTAGTGTATATAGGTGTTTATGTGTGGTGGGGGAAACCTTTTCCTACCCTTCTCATACACGGCTAGCTACCCATTGTAACACTTTCCCGTACCTTCTTCTGCCTTAGAGAGTAGGAAGCTGAAACATCTTCCCAGATCCCTCTACACATTTGTTGACCATAGTGCAGGTTTCTAGCTAATGAGATGAAGGCAAATTTTTCCAAAAAGGGCCTTTGTTATGAACTGGATATTTTTGCATCCCCCAAATTCATATGTTGAAACCCTAACCTCCACTATCATAGTATTAGAAGGTGGTGTTTTGGGGAGGTAATGAGGGTGGATCTGTCATGGATGGGATTAGTGCCCTTATAAGAAGAAACACAGGAAAGATTATTTCCTTCTCAGCTATGTGAGGCTAGGAGAAGACAAATGGCCATCTACTAACTAAGTAAGAAAGCCCTCACTGGGCACCAAATCTGCCAGCACCTTGATATTGGACTTCTCAACCTCCAGAACTGTGAGAAATAAATGCTTGTTGTTTAAGCAACCCACTCTATGGTATGTTTTTACAACAGCATAAAATAACTGACATCTTTCCTTCCTAAAGTAAGGGACAAAGCCTTGCCTCTTCTTCCTGTTTGGATCATGAATGCAATGTCCGTAGAAGCAGAAGCTATTTGACACAAGGACTAAAACCATAGCCAGAAATGACAGAATAAGAATATAGAATGATCCCAGTGTGTGATGCTCCCCTCCCCGTGTCCATGTGTTTTCATTGTTCAACACCTGCCTATGAGTGGGAACACGTGGTGTTTGATTTTCTGCTCTTGCGTCAGTTTACTGAGAATGATGGTTTCCAGGTTCATCCATGTCCCTACAAAGGACACGAACTCATCGTTTTTTGATGGCTGCAGAATATTCCATGGTGTATATGTACTACATTTTCCCTGTCCAGTCTATCATCTATGGGCATGCAGAAAATCACACTGCCATGTGTGTACCTATGCAACAATCTTGCATGTTCTTCACATGTATCCAAAAACCTAAAATGCAATAAAATAAATAAATAAATAAACAAATAAAGAGAATATAGAATGATCATGGAAGTTACCACTGAACCATCCAGTTCTGGGTTGCCTTCATTGGGCCTTCTTACAATGCAAACCAAAAAGGTCTCTTATGTGTATATGCCATTACAATTGAGTTTTTTATTCCTATCAGCCAAATACAACTAATACACCATGTGCAATAAGATAGGCTGGTTCATACTGCATTATATGAATAACCTGGAAATTTCAGAAGTTTTACATAAAAGAGCTTATTTCTTGTGGCAGCCCTGATGACCTGATGAGGTGTTAGGTAATGCTCTAAAATATCCATGTGTTAGCTCAGCTTTACAGGTTGCTGAGCTCTCATGGCAATTTTATGTCAACACATGCTCCCATGATTGTCAAGGAAGGTGAAGGAAACAGAGATTAAGATTAAAACAAGTGCAATTAAATACTCTGGCCAGAAGTGACACACATCATTGGCCAAACCAAATCACCTGTTCAGGATTAACATCAAGAGTATGGAGAAGAACAATATCCCTGCACACCCGAAAGAGGAGCCTGAAAACATTGGTCAGCAACACTAATGTCTACTGAAGTTGTCAAAGATCTTCATTGTCAATTGAAAACTAAAGGAATGACGTGACTGAAAAAACTATTCCTATCAAACGATTTAACACCAATGATGTTTCTCACAGGGTTAAAAAATTCCAAAATTCTTATGGAACCAAAAAAGAGCCTGAATAGCCAAAGCAATCTTAAGAAAAAAGAGCAAAGCTAGAAACATCACATTACCCAACTTCAAATTATGTGACAAGACTACAGTAACCTAAACAGCATAGTACCGGTAGAAAAACAGACCCATAGACCAATGGAACAGAATAAAGACCCCAGAACTAAACACCTAAAATCATCTGATCTTTGACAAAGTAAACAAAAACAAGCAGTAAGGGAAGGACTCCCTATTCAACAAACGGTACTGGGATAACTGGTTAGCCATATGCAGAAGATTGAAGCTGGACCTCTTCTTTTTACCATATACAAAAAGCAACTCAAGATGGATCAAAGATTTAAATGTAAAACTTAAAGCTATAAAAATTCTATAAGAAAACCTAGGAAATACCATTCTGGACACAGGCCTGGCAAAGGTCAGGGCCTTTCACATTGAAGATGTCAGGAGCAATTGTGACAAAAACAAAAATTGACAAATTGGACCTAATTAAACTAAGAACTTCTGCACAACAAAAGAAATTATCAGCATACAACCTACAGAATGAGAGAAAATATTTGCAAACTATGCATCCAGCAAAGATCTAATATTCCAAATCTATAAGGAACTTGTTAATCTATAAATCAATAAGCAAAAAATGACCCCATTAAAAATGCAGCAAAGAACAGGAATGGACAGTTCTCAAGAGAAATTCATGTGGTCAAGAAGCATATAAAAATATGCAACATTACTAATCATTAGAGAAATGCAAATCAAAACCACAGTGAGATGCCATCTATCTCACATCAGTCAGAATGGGTATAATTAAAAAGTCAAAAAATAATACATGCTGGCGAGGCTGCAGAGAAAAGGGAACATATATATATATATATATATATATATATATATATATATATATATATACACTGATGGTGGGAATTCAAATTTAGTTCAGCCACTGTGGAAAGCAGTTTCGTGATTTCTCAAAGAACTTGAAACAGAACTACCATTGAACCCAGCAACCCGTTTGAACCCAGCAACCCCATTATTGGATGCATATTCCCCAAAACGGAAGTTGTTCTATCATTTAGACACATGCACACATATGTTCACTGCAGCACTATTCACAATATCAAAGACATGGAATCAACCTGGATGCTCATCAATGGTAGACTGGATAAAGAAAACATCGTACATATATACCATGGAATTCAGCCATAAAAAGTATGAGTTCACGTCCTTTGTGGCAACCCTGATGGAGCTGGAGGCCGTTATCCTAAGCAAACTAACACAGGAACACAAAACCAAATACCGTGTGTTCTCGCTTATAAGTGGGAGCTAAACATTGAGCACACATGGGCACAAAGAACATAGACACCGGGGCCCACTTGAGGGTGTAGGGGAGGAGGAGGATGAGAATTGAAAAACTGCCTATTGGGTGTTATGCTTGTTACCTGAGTGATGAAATAATGTGTATACCAAACCTCTGTGACATGCAATTTATCTATATAAAAACTTGCATATGTACCCCTGAACCTAAACTAAGTGGGAAAAAAGTGATCAGGCAACGATGTTAGGATAGTGTAATAAAATAATTGCACAAAAAAACAACTTCTTCTTGTCCTAGTCTAGTCAATAATACAATCCCCTTATGTTTCCTACATGGTTAGGGTTCAGAGCAGAGCTTTATGGAAGCAAGTGTGATGGATGCAAGAGGGACATGAAAGTGGAACTTGGAGACGTTCTCATTCACCCACTGGTTATTTTCCACGGGTGCTCTGATTTTTCTCCTCCCAACTTAAAATCTGCTGTGATTCTAAATATCAAACAGAAAGGATTGCCGCTGATCTGTAACTGCTCAGGACACTTCCCAGCTGCCCTCTCAGCAGGTCCTTCTGTTTAACTTGTTTTCTTAGGATTGTAACTCCAGTGAAGTGATTTTTAAGTCTCTGGGAGTTCGGTAAATAGAATTGAGTTGAACCGTGACTCAGAACACAAGGCTATCATGTGCACTCAATGCAGAAGCTGTCGCATGCTACAGGGGAAATGACTCCAGCTGTGGAAATATCAGCCAACAAAATGTGCTTTTCTATATATAGTGCTCTTCTGGGCTATTATGGATATTCAGTGAAATTATTAAGGAAGTGAGGGGCACCGTGGGGAAAAAGCAACTCTATCAGAGGGTTAGCTCTGCCGCTGAGTTTTGTATTGTAATGATTTTCACAGTCGGGGCTTCTGTTACAGCCTTGGTATTCTCTAGTTGAGTGGCCTTGACACTTCCGCTTCCTAAACCTCAGTTTCCTCATCTGTCCAGTGGGGTTGGGAGCAGATAATACCATTAATCTCACAAGATTTCTGCGGTAATAGACAGTTGCAAGAGATTCAGAATTTATCAATGCCCACTCCAGTTCTTCGTAGGTTTCTTCTTTCACAGCAGGGTGAATAATTGTGAGTAAGATGGTTTAGATTTTTTAGGATAAGGATAATTATTTTAAAATTCTCTTCTAAAAGTTCTTCTTTTAAGCCTTTGTATTTCTTTAAAATATTTCAGCCTTAAAGAGAACACACCATTTTCTTTCTTCTTAGAAGTCTTTAGAAAACTGTGTTATAAATATTAATATTTGAATTCATTTTTCTTCTGGGAGGATTTTGAATACCAGGTTAGAGTAAAGGTAGAAGATGTTTTGATTAAATTTCAGACTTGCTTTGTCTATTGGAAGCATGGCTCAGTGGTGTCAGGAAAGAGTCTGAGTTCAGCAGAGAGAAACGCCAAAGAGATACAGGTGAAAAACTTTTAGCTAGACAGGATGGGTACCAAACGGGATGATTCCCTGAAGACTTCAGATGAGCCTGCGTTGGGTTATGACCACATCTGAATGCAGAAGCTTGTATTAGGCCATGCAGATTAGGTTAAGCAAATGTCCTTAAAGAAGGCAAGGGTGCAGAGAGAAAGAAGAGTTGGAGTATGACATAGGTTACCAATAAGAAAAATAACTACAGCTAGGAAACACCAAACTATAACAATGTGCTAATGGTAATGTGCTAATGGCTAATATTTATTTAGAACTTAGTATGGGTTGGTTGTCATTCTAAGGGGAGCCAACCATAATCCTGAAAGAGATAATCTCAAATGTTGAAGTGCAAAAAGCTCAAAATCCTGAAAACGTAATTCTGAAAAAAATTTACGAATTATTTAGAAGATACTTATTTTCACTTTAAAAGGGCATTTATTTGAGGAACATATGAAAACATGACAGAACATTTCATAATCCACTTTACACAACAAAATAGTCAATAATAATATACATATTTTTACAAGCATAAACAATCAGGTATACCAATAAGAGTTACATAAGTATAACCATTATGAGCAGATAAATCATATTCATAAAGAAATAGGTTAATAAGGGAGATGTGTAAACATCTCACTATGGCTGGTGATTCTGTACAGCCATCTTTAGAAATGTGGTCCTCTGAAATAGTAACACACAACCTAAATCTTTTGACGAGATTCATCAGATACTGTGATAGGTCACCAACACATATATAGTTGCCCAAAGAGTTGAAATCTTGAGAAATTTTGTCTTTTGCAAATGCAGATGTACAAAAAAGACATCTCTTCACTTATTGAGAAAGTTTCAACGTTTTTACACACATGCACAATGCTTACACACAAAGGCAACCTTGTGGTAATGAACTTTTGTGGAGTGAAATTTGCAAAAAATGCACAAAACAAATTGGAGCTCTTTAAAAGTCTTTGCACAATTTATACTTCCAGTATTAGAAATGATGCAAAGACAAAATATATAGTCATTCCTAGCTCCTTAAACCACACTTAATTTCCAGGTAACAACAATAGCAAGGTAATAGTTCTTCCTAACATGATGCAACTATCTTGTGGTCGTGGTTTTTGGGATTTTAGACATTAGGGATTTTGATTTTTTAGGATTTCAACATTTGGGATTATGGTGCTCAGGATTGGGTCTTTTGGGATTAAGATCCATACTCCATGCTAAGTGCTTTATCACTGCTGTTTCATTTAGTCTTCAAAATAACCTCATGAGACAGTTCCTATCATTATTTCCACTTTACAGAAAGGAAGACTGCAGTTTCTTAGGTTTAAGTAACTTCTGCAAGAAAGTAAATGGTCAAGTAACAATTCGAACCCAGCTCTGCTTGATTATAAATTCTGTTTCTCTCCTTCTCCCCCAGCTTTGCTATGCCATCTCTATGTTAATGAGGTTGCAAGAGTCTTTTGACTCCAGATCAGACATGAGACAGCAAAGGAATAAAACTGGAGCACTTAAGGTAGGGGCATACATGTGAGAGAGTTTCTATTATGTGAAATAAACTTGCTCTGAGGCTGCCTCTGCTTTAACATGGAGGCTTTTTTGGCCCCTTCTTGGTATTAATTTCTTTGCCTCTTGTTTGATCACTCTGGTTGATCATGAATTTCACACTCAGATGCAAGAAAACCAACTGAGACTCCATTCTCTTAGTTGCCTAGAATGTGATTTAAAACGTGATGAATACTGAGATCAGGAGTTGACCCTGTTTAAGAAATATAATGACAAATTTGGTCCCTTCCATTCCTCTTGAAAGATAGGGTACTAAGGGGAAACAGGTGTAATTCTTTTAAGCTAGTACCCACTTCATTCGATGCCAGAGAAATATCATAGACAGATAAAATTCCAGCAACCAAAAGTAGTTTCAAAGCAATCCAAGTCATTTTTACATATTCGTATATTTTCTAAGCATCATGATTCTTAGAATCCCCACACAATCCTAAGCATCTCCAATTTCCTGTTGCAAGTACTACCTTCATATCCTGCAGCTTTTCCTATGCCTCTTATTTCAAAACTCCCTTGGAGATTCCTCTACCAGCCCAAGCCTACACACTCTTGCCCTTTCTCTCTTAACCCTTATTTTGTACCATTTGATGGTAGATAACCCAAAAAGAATGAGAAGGTCAAGTTTGAATCCCGATTAGCAATATACATGAGGAAGAAACCTGTGAAAACTCTTAACTTGATGACTTCTATCCCATCACCATCATAATAGCATTTGTTGACCACCAGCCCGTGAAGTGGGGGTTGGAGGGGAGAGCTCAAAGAGGGTAGAGCCACTGCTTTCACATATGGTGTAGAAAGCATTGCGTGGCACTGGGATACCAGTTTGCCCTCTTTGAAATGCAATTTCTCAGTTTCTTATTATCTGGAGAGTCATGAAAGGCTATTAGTTTAAAATTTAATTTTGCACTGGAGCATGCTTTTAATGGAAGCAGGCTCATCAAGTCAGCTCTCAATCATGCCCAAATGCTTACTGGGGGACATGTTTGGTCTCTAGAAGGAATTCATGCTCAGTAGTTTAGGAGAACCTCCAGCAGGATAAATGAAAGCATTTTTCTCTCACACAAAAAAATCAAATTTATGATTGCTTCAAGTTAAACACCTACAGTGTTTGTCTCATTTATTTACATAATTGTATCTCATTACAGTTCTTTTAACCCTAGCACCACTGCAGTCTTGTTCAGGGCAGAAGGCAAATGTTTACTAATTTGAGGCCAGATGGAAAGCTTGATAAATTTTAATATTATGCCCAAGAGAGCACTGTTTGAGAAGTCTACCTGATGCTTAGTCAATTGAATGCATACTTTGATTGCAGTATTTTTCTGGTCAGGTTTAGTTCATCATTTTTTGAACCGTGGTCAAGATTGCAAAAGTTGTAAGTCATCTAAACATTTTATGGTAGGAACTTGTAGATCATTTGAGAGCTGTGAAAAATTTTTAAAAGGAATATCATAACCATATTTTAGAAAGAGAGACTTATTTGTAGGAAGCAAGGTTTGTACTGCTGGAGTAGAAAATAAAGAAAATTAAGTTGACCTAGTTTACTCTCTCAGCCATGTAAAAAAGGGAGACACACAAGCTGACCCAGAGTTTAATGGTCCCATAAAATATAAGATTTATATGTTGGCTGAGATACTGTGATCATGGATATGTTTCATTTTATGGAATAAACTACAGCAGTTCTAATGGTAATAAAGGAGACCATAAATGACAAAAATACCAAACTAACCAGAAACATCCCTGTGATGAACATTCCAATGGTTTCCCCATAGAGTCTTTTATCTTTGCACATAACATGTAAGTAAAAAGGAGAGATTTGCATTTCATGTTAGAAGCACCAACTGGAAATTTATGTTCAGTGTCCATTTCTCTCCATTTTCCTTTAGTAACAGCACCTCTCAGGTTTTGACTGGGCACGTTGCTGACATGTAGAGATGGAATTTCTGAGCCTCTTTTGTGATTAGATACAGCCATCTAACTAAATTCTGGGCAATGAGATGTAAACAGATACGATATGTGCAACTGACAAACACAGCCCTGTAAATGAAGATACATGCTTGTACTTTTCTTTGACTCTGCTGTTTGCTGGATGCAGACATGATGACCAGCGTTACTGTACACCTTAGAAGCCAAGATGCAGACATCATGGTGAGAATGGTGGAGCTTTCCTTCTACACCTCGACTATCCATTCCTGGGTTGTTGCACGAGAAGGAAAGAAATTTCTATCTTGTTGAGCCTATGTATTTTGTATTCTCTTTGTTATAACAGCTTGATTGTCCCATTTTAATACAGAATTCTAGTTCTTCTTGCTGATTCTTTTGGAGAACGGTGTCAATGAACAATAGAATCCCCTCTACAAAGGCAGTTGGAAGAAAAAGGATCTTCAAGTTAGCATACTGTCCATTCTAAAACATCGTATTTAAAAAATGCCACAGAAGAAAAGAAAAAGTGCTGTTAATTCGGTATGATATGTTGAGGAAAGCTTCAGAGAAAAAGTGGCATTTGCACTGAGGCTTTAGTGTCATGTGGACATTCGCCAGCTGGAGACAATCTAAACCAAGACATGGTAACATGTGGCTAAAAGTACAGAGTTTCTGGTGAGACTGTAAAAGCAATTTTATGATGGCATATTTGCAAGATTGCTGTGCACTTTGTTAAGGAGTTTGGATTTATTTCATAGGCAATGAAGAAGTGTCTAACCATTTAAATTGTGGAATGAAAAAGACCAAATCTGTGTTTAGAAAAAATACTCTGGCAGCAGGGTAGGAGACATTTGAAAAGAAGAGAAAGTGGAGGCAGGGCACCATGGCTTTCAAATTCCTGCCATTTGCTTAATTTTGTCAAGCGTTCTATCTATCTATCCATGTATCTACCTACCTATAATCTATCTATCTATCTGTCTATCTATCTATCTATCTATCATCTTCATACCTACCTACCTACCTACTTTAAATTAAGTATATTTTAAAATTTGGACTCAGTGTATTATAATTTTTAACATAGTAAAATGCATATTTATTTTGAAAGAGTTTATCATTGTCCCTCTTTAAACTATCCTGTATGTCTCCATGGTAAGCATACTACTCTCAGGACAAATATTCAGCTGGTGCACACTGGGATGGCTTCCCGCTTGTTCCAGTATTGAAATATTGCCCTACCAGTTGTTATATAGCTGATGTCTGAGCTCCTGAGTATCACTGGCCTCCACAGCTCTGGCTACTGGGCACGCCCCTAAGAACCCTGGACCACCTCTTGATTTAGCACTCAGATGTCTCAGCCCTACAGTGGGCTTCTGCTCTGATTGGTTGAGCCTGATCATAGTTAGTTTTTATAGATTTTAAATATGAATCTTGGAAGTACATTACAGATCATAGATTATTTTGGCTATAACAGTAGTAGGAGGAAAGGAAAAGAAGGAACAAACTTAAGATACATTTTGAACATAAAATGTAGGGAATTGATAACTGATTTAATGTGGGAATAAAGAAGAGAGTTAAAAATCTGGTATTTTAATTTGTGTAAGTCGATGGTTGGTGATACCATTAGCTAGAAATGGGATAAAGGGCACACACAATTGGAGAAGGGAAATAATATGCTTAGCCATACTGAGATTGAGATGCCATTGCAACATTCACATGCAGATGGTTCAGGATGGGTTGGATATGATGGTGTGCTGGCAAATATTAAACCACTTGTTCTCAAACAATAAAGAAGAAAGCTCTTTTTTTCTGAAGCATTTGCTGATTTCCATGGTGTAGATACTCCCACCATGTCCAAGTTTAATACCAATGTGATCTCAATAACACAGAGTTGGGAAGAGATGGGCACAATCTGCTCTTACAAGCCCATTCCAGCACATTATTGGTTAGATACATAGGTCTGGATCTCAGCATGAGGTCTAAAGATGATAGATAGATTTGGCAGGCAACACCCTGTGTATTTTAAAACCTTTAAACTGTTGAGTTTTGATTTTTGCTCCAGAACTTGGTAAATTAGAAATCTATATATATTCCATTTTGCTGCTAAAAGGCATATATATTGTGCAGATGTTGTATGCAGTGTCTATTTGATCAGGTTTGTTCATGTTTTTCAAGTTTTCCATGTTCCTATTGAATTCTTTGTCAGCTTCCTTATTAATTACTGAGAGATGTTTATTAAAATTTCCTTTTGCTATGAGTTTGTTTTAGTCATATACATTTTTGGAACCATGTTATTTTAAGGGAATAAAAAGTGAAATATTTTTCAAGCAAATTGAGAGTTTGATTATTGTAACATCCCTCTTTTTATCTCTAGAAATGTTATTGTGTTAAAATCCATTTTATATGATACTGACATGACTACTTCAGCTTTCTTTTATATGATATATTTTAACCTTTCTGTATTCTTAAGCTTCAGATATTTATGTTAAAAAATAGCATATTATTTTTTAAAAATTAAGCCTGATAATTTTTGTCTCTTAATTAGATTGTTTAGCCAGGGTCCAATCCAGAGATAAAAACTGCTCAGTAAATTGAATAGTGAAGATTACATATCAAGCATAAACTATTTATAGAGGATTCGCTACTGTGTGAGAATAAAAGAGAATCCTAAAGCTTACCCTACAGCTGTGGGAGATAATCCAAGAAAGAAGACATTTGGTAGACTGCATCCCTCTGCATTTTGCCCCACCCAAGACTAGAATTTAGTCTTGAAAAGCATATTGCTCCAGCCTACTGGCTGCTCATGAAAGTCTTTGGGTCGCCTTGGGCCAAAGTTGGCCCACAGTTAGTTAGTGGGCAGGGTACCATGGAGTGGGACTTGTAATAAGAAAAGGTTTGCAAATACAAATAAACTCATTCATATCACAAGCAAAGGGAAAATATGCAAAACTTCTATATGGCAGTATTCCCTTATCTGCTGTTTTGTTTTCTGTGGTTGCAGTTACCTGTGATCAATTGTGGTTCAAAATATTAGCTGAAAAATTCCAGAAATACAGAATTTATAAGTTTCAAATTACATACCTTTCTGACTAGCATGATGACATTTCATGCCTTTCTGCTCTGTCGTCCCCTAAACGTGAATCATCCCTTTGCCCAGTGTATCTATCCTGTCTATGCTATTTGCCTGCTAGTCTCTTAGTAGCTGTCTTTGTTATCAGATTGACTGTCATGCCAGTGCTTCTGTTCAAGTAATCCTTATTTTACCTAGTAGTGGCTCCAAAGTGTATGAGTACTGATGCTTGCGATTTGGATATGCCAAAGAGAAGCCTTAAAGTGCTTACTTTAAGTGAAAAGATAAAAGTTGTTGACTTAATAAGGGAAGAAAAAAAATTGTATGCTGAGGTTGCTAAGATCTACAGTAAGAACAAATCTACTCTCTGTGAAATTGTGAAGGAGGAAATCCTAGTATTGCTGTTGCACTCTGATATGGTTTGGCTGTTTCTCACCCAGATCTCATCTTGAATTTCCACTTGTTGTGGGAGGGACCTGGTGGGAGGTAATTCAATCATGGGGGCACATCTTTCTCATGCTGTTCTCATGATAGTGAATGAGTCTCATGAGATCTGATGTTTCTATAAAGGGTAGTGCCCCTGCACAAACTCTCTCTTTTTGCCTGCTGCCATCCATGTAATATGTGACTTGCTCCTCCTTGCCTTCTGCATTGATTGTGAGGCCTCCCTAGCCATGTGGATCTGTAAGTCCATTAAACTTCTTTCTTTTGCAGATTTTCCAGTCTTGGGTATGTCTTTATCAGTAGTGTGAAAACAAATTAACACACACCTCAAACTGCAAAAATTATAGCCATAGTGAGTGACAAATGCTTAGTTAATAAGGAAAGGGAATTAAATTTGTGAGTGGAAGGCTTGAACAGAGACATGTTCTGACTGATGGTAATTGGATTTTCTGCTATCTAAGTGTGTGTGTGGGGTCTTGGCACATATTCCCTATGCATAAGGGAGGGCTACAGGAGTCGTCATTTCTGTACTTGCTCATGAGGCTGTAGTTAATATCTTTGGCTTCTCTCTTTCACTACCCACTCCCTATTTCCTTTCCTCTCAGCCAGAACTTTAGCTGGCCAGTGTTCTTGATCTCTGGTAGAGTGACCCAAACCTTTGTCTTTGAAGGATCTGAATGATTAATTGTCCTGTCCCCTCTCTCTTTTTTTAAAGCTTGCTGTAGTTTTCCGTTAACTTTTACTACTGGGCATAGAACTACTAAAACAGGCGTCCCCAAACTATGGCCCACGGGCCACATGTGGCCCCCTGAGGCCATTTATCTGGCCCCCCGCCGCATTTCAGGAAGGGACACCTCTTTCATTGGTGGTCAGTGAGAGGAGCACAGTATGTGGCGGCCCTCCAATGGTCTGAGGGACAGTGAACTGGCCTCCTGTGTAAAAAGTTTGGTGACACCTGTACTAAAAGGTGCCCTGGCAATCCCTGGGTTCTAGGTGTAGTCCACATTTTCTTTGTTGTGTAGAAATAACAACCTGATTTCTGCTTGGAAATTAGAATCAGTAACTCTAGGAGTAGAGTTACTTTTCCTGCATATTGGATCAGTAGCATAAACAGCCCCAATGCCTGGGTGGTAGTCTCATCTAATTCATTCTGTAACTCCCTTGGTGGTAGTTCTGGCAGAAGCCCTACTGTCAGGAAAAGCAAATCTAGATCCAGAATGTGTGTCTATTTCAGTGAGAATGAATCTGTGCCCCCTCCATGATAGAAACAGTCCAGTGTGATCAATCTGCTACTAGGTTGCTGGCTAGCCCTCCCTCTCCCTGGGAATGCTACCATATTGGGGATTCAGTGTTGGTCTCCACTTCCGGCAGATTAGACATACATCGGTAGCATTAGCCAGGTCAGCTTTAGCTAGCACAGGCATAACCTTCATCCCTGCCACCATGGCCACTTTGTTCATGGGCCCATTGAGAAAGCACTGTGTCTGGGAAAGAGGCTTACTCATACCCACCAAACACATTATTTCATCCACCTAATCAAGTGCCTACTCTGGAGTAGAAATTCATTTGCAGACATTCACAAGGTGCACAAATATACTCACAGTTTGTGTCCATTTTAACGTTCCCATTCATATAGCTATTTCTCAGAATTCTTTGGCACCAATTTTTCAACCTCATTCCTTCCAAGTCTCTGTGCAGAAAAACTATCATCAACTTTCCATGAATGAGTTGTGGATCTGTATTTCTGGCCATCTCTCACTTCAGACCAAGTGGAGTAATAAATCACTGCTTGATGTTCTGCCCAAGGAGAGGATTTCCCTTTGGCACTGGCTTTCAGGGTCACCTCCGAGGGGAGCTATAGCAACGTAGCTGTCCACTTTGTGGTAGTACCTAAATATTATATAGACAGATGCATTTGTAAATCAGGTTTGACATTGTGTGTGTGTGTGTGTGTGTGTGTGATGGAGTCTGGCTCTTGTCATCCAGGCTGGAGTGTAGTGGCACCATCTCAGCTCACTGCAAACTTCACCTCCCATGTTCAAATGATTCTCTTGCCTCAGCCTTCCGAGTAGCTGGGATTATAGGTGCCCCCCATCACATCCAGCTAATTTTTGTGTTTTCAGTAGAGATAGGATTTCACCATGTTGACCAGGATGGTCTCAAATTTCTCACCTCAGGTGATCTGCCTGCCTTGTCCCCACAAAGTGCTGGGATTACAGGCCTAAGCCACCAAACCCAGCTGGGACTCAACATCTTCTTCAGTCACTTAGTCATTAGTAGCTCCCCCTGGAGGCCAAAGGCATGAATTTCAGGAGAAGAGACAAGAAAGGGACCAGCTCGAAAGAGGGGCTGTCTCTAATAATGAGGTTCAATTGTGTTTAATGCCCTGTTTGTTCCGTTCTTAATTGTAATTATTGTATTTCTAAGTTTTAGAATTTCTACATGATTCTTTTTCAAAGTTCTGTCCATTTTTTAGAATTACCTGTTCTCTGAGTTTTTGTTTTTAATATTCTCTTTATCTTAATGATCATTTTAAGCATGTCTGTGTTTAAAGCTTGGGCCTGACAGTTTCCAATAGCTGGAGTATGTGTGGATCTGCATCTATTGGCTAATATTTCTGTTGGTTCTTATTTATATTGTTTTATTTCCTCATGTTTATGATTACCATGGACTTTGTGCTTCACACCATATTTAAAGGCCAATTTACAGAAATAAGTTGAAACCTAGTAAAATGTGATCTTACATGAGAGGGAATTTGCCTTTTCTTCTCTTAGTGCCTAGAAAACTGCCCATCTGGAACTTAATCCAATTTCAGTGATTTAGGTTTTCTAGGTATGCAGGCCAGGCAAGATATGGCTTACTTCTGTTTCACCTTTGTTTCTAAATGCAGCCACTGAGAGTCCAAACCAAAACCACTTGGAAGTTATCATATTCTTCCCAGAAACGTATGTCCCTCTAGCCCTTCAGGCCACCTGAAAACCTGTTCAAGCTCTTCCAGATCTACTGTGCTGGCTAATCTGTATTTGCCCTTTCAGACCCATTTCCCACACTTTCTACCTGATTTTTTGTCCTGAAAAGTGGAAGCATCAGTGAACTTCCTTTTCCTCTGGATTCTGGTTGGGTTTGGCCAGTGGGGGCACCATCAGCCAACAGAAGGATGGAAGGAATGTGAGAGCAGAGTGTTTATTCCATCAGTCCCTCTCAGGTGGCTCCTAAATTAATAGTGGCTGCATTTGACTAAAGCCCCAAACTCCTGCTAGGCAGCCCTTTCCGACAGTTTTCTCTCAGCTCTATAACATCTTCCTTTCCTTGCCCCTTTAGGGCTAAGGCTGGGAATGGCAACCAAACAACCTGTTGTTAGCTCTGAGGTATTTCATCATCTCTCCCTTGTTGCCCTTAATCCTACCCACACACTTATGAATTGCACCTTCATTGATTGTTCCCCAATTATGCCTCTTGAATGTGCCATGTCTTTCTTGTTGGATCCCTTATGGATATAAGCCCCAAGTTTTGAGCTCCTTTGTCTGGATTTCCATCTTCTTACAGTAATACATATTTAAATTGCTAGTGTGCCAATGCTCTCCAGTTGAAATTTTACATATTATTTTCCAGTTTTTCTATGTACCTTATCAGTGGGATAACTAATGTGCCATTACTTAGAATACCATTACTGGAAGTAAAATTTCTCTGACTCCTTTATGTCTCACAATATGTGATTTTGTTTCTAAACAATCGATGTTAAATATTGTATATTTTATATAAATACATGGAACCATGCTGCGTATAGGCTTGTGTGATGTGCTTTTCTCATTCAATGTTGTTTTGGGGATTCTTCCATTCTGCTTTGCATAGCGATAGTTAATTCATTGCTGTTTGACTATTCCAAATAACACCTCCCTATCCCTCTGTAGTTTCTCATTCTTCACGTTCACTTTTCCTAGTTTCTCAGTTTCCATCCTCATGTTGGCTCTATGTTTTATCTTCTATCCTTTACCTAGCTCGGTTGTTTGACATGTTTGATGGTTATTTGGGGTAGTTTCCACAGCAATGCCTTTCATACCCCTTTAGGATTTGATGTATTCATCTCATGCTTTACCTGGGTAAAATATTCCATCCTATCCCTCATCCCTCATCCCTTTATAACTTTCCTAAAGAACCTATTATTTGGATTATTTTTATTTCATGTTTTAAAATCAATACTCACTGTATCCCTGTCTTGATAGTTGAAAACCTATTTAATAAAAAAAAAAAAGACTTGATGTAACATAATTATTTTTTGCTTTTGTTTAGGGAAATTACTATCCTTTTCATTGATAAAATATAACATCCTATAAAAGGGGAAGAGCACATTGGTTTAGAACTAAGTGATCTTCATATTTGAAAGTTCATATTTATAAAACATGTGAAAAGAGGATTAATAATACTTTTATGAAAGGATTCATCATGTGATGAATTTAAATTAACAAGCTTCCTTAGTGCATTTGACATATAACTTGATTTATACAAATTCAATTTATACTGTTGGTCAGGAATAAATCTATTAAGTAAAGCAAGGTGCATCTGAAATTATATTTGGAAATACATTCTTTCCGTAGCTTGCCCTTTATGTAATAACAAATAAGATCAAACTCTTTCTTCCAGAAGGAAACAGTACATTGTTACAACTTTTAGATTGCTAGCATCATTTATGGGGAAGCAAAGATATACAGAGCTAAGAGAATTCAGAAAAAGCACAATGAAAACATAACTTTAAATAATTTCTAAAAATGGCAGGTGTCAAACCTTAAGAAAGGATTATGTGGTGTGGGTGTTCAGAGCTTCAAACTCTTGAATGGAAAGACAGATCACATCCTCACTGCTCTTGTATTGGTTTTCGGCATTTGCCCTTCATATCTCGTATTTGGGTGGGACAAAAAGTATATTATAAACCATCAGTAGCCTAGCATCCCAGCTAAGCTTGGTTGTCAGCTGGGAATTATTTGTGAAGCAGTGAGATAAAACTAATAAAATATTTAAAAAGTATATGTATTCAATCTGAAATTTTAAAAGTATCATTAAAATAGTTTTAAAAACTGATAAATTAAAAATATAAAATAATATCTAATCAAATTCTCCCTAATCATTGTAATTTCTTGCCATAATTTTTCTGTGAACTTTTCATGTTATACATATGTTTGCAAAACTGAATATAAATATTGACCCTGAAGCAAAAGTTATACATAGAAATGTCAACCCCTGATGGGTGCAGCATATCACCATGGCACGTGTATACCTATGTAACAAATCCACACATTCTGCACATGTGTTCCAGAACTTAAAGTATAATAAAAAAAAATCACCCCAATTTGTTTTAAGTTATATTGAAAATTAAGATTGAGTGGAGAGGGAAGGTAAAATAGGCAAAAGTTTCTAGATTATACGGTGGGCTGGAGAGTAAAAAGCTATTTCATTCTTAGTGATATTGATCTTTGAATATTAACTAAAGAAAGTTTGGAAATAGCTTAATGTAAAAATCTATAAGCAACAAATAAATAAACAAATAGGATATGAAACTTTTGAATAATTAGAGAAGAAAAAATCCTTTAGGAACCCCCCAAAATAGCAAAAACGCCAAGAAAGTACAATCATAAAACAAGATATTAAAAGACCAAACAGTTCAATTATGACAATAATGATAATGTGTTAAAATCTTATTAAATGAAAAAAACTACTGAGCCTCACTAGATCAAAAATATGAGTAAAAAAGTTATTGCCTTTTTACTTCCTATTTTTTATATCTAATTCAAAATAGGAAAGAGTTTTCCATTTATAACGTATCTGAGGCCAGGTGTGGTGGCTCATGCCTGTAATCCCAGGATTTTGGGAGGCTGAAGTGGATGGATCACCTGAGGTCAGGAGTTTGAGACCAGCCTGGCCAACATGGTGAAATCCCATTACTAATAAAAATACGAAAAATTAGCCGGGCGTGGTGTCGGGTGCCTGTATTCTCAGCTACTCAGGAGACCGATGTTGCAGTGAGCTGAGATCGTACCACTTCACGCAAGCCTGCGCAACAGGAGCAAGGCTCTGCCTCAAAAAAAGAAAAAAAAATCTGAAAAGTCAACTTAAAACATGAACATATCAGATTATTTATATAAAATTATTCTATACTTAACATTTCATTACAATAAAAAATTAAAACAAATTAAAAACTGAACTATCTATAACAAATATAAATGTTATAATTCCTAATATACAAAATTCTTGCAAATCAAGATTAAAATACCAAGACCCTAAAAATTCTATAATAAATATGAATGTTATAATTCCTAATGTACAAAATTCTTGCAAATCAAGATTAAAGACAAAGACCCTAAAAATTGGCAAAAAGACATATTTGAAATACCAGAAGTAAATAACTATAACAAAATGTATAATTCACTAATAGTCACAGCAATGCGTATGTAAATGAGTTGTAAATTTCCATTTAACAAATTGGCAGAGATTCAAACTGGTACCGTTCAATGCTAATCAGGGTGTGCACAGACTGATACTGTTCTCTGCTGATTGAAGCATCAAGTGGCACATGCTTTTTAAAAGCCGTGTGTCCATATGTATCAAAAACAGTAAATTTTTCTATATTTTTGGTCAGTAATTTCAGTTTTAGGAATCTATCACAAAGAAATAAGCAGAGGTACAGACAAAAGTAAATAAAGGCATTTATTTTGGCACAAGTTATTATAGTAAATATTGGCTGTGGCCCTAATTTTTAAAAATTAGGAGAATATAATACATAGATTAGGGAATATTATTGAAGGACTATAACAAAGCCATTAAAATTATATTTCCAAATAATGATGTTCTGTAATTAATAAAAAAGAGAGTGATCATTCTGCAATTTCCTTACTATCTCTGGATATTTGTTTTTTTCTTGTTTTTAAATACATTTTCCAAAATTTCTTCAATGATCATATATTACTTCCACAATTACCAAAATTCTTATTTAGATAATGTTCAGTATCTTCTGTGAGGGCTTTTGTCTCTGTTTACTGAAGTGATAATCCCAGAAAGTTAATGGAAATGGGAATATCGTCATTATGCACAACCTTCCCAGTGGAGGATGTTGACTGGGTAATTGTATGTCTGACTTTCTTACTGTGCTGCTCACTGAGGTCAGGAGATGTGACTGAGGCAGTGGCATAATCAAGGATGTTTAAAAGCCAAGCCAGGGAGCTGTGATGGCTCAGGCCAGTTGTCCTGGCGCTTGAGGAGGCGAGGCTATGCGTTCGAGGCCAACCTGGGCAACATAAGAACCTCTCATTCATTAAAATAAACAAATAAATAAACAAAAGCCAAACCGATCCAATCCTTTTCAGTCTCATCTTATTACATTCCCCTTCCCACTGGTGTAAATATCAAAGTTTTGAGATGCTGTGCTCAGCTGTTTTTGTAAGGCTGTTCTGGTTGCCTTAAGTACTTGATCATGAAGTACTTGGGTTATGAGTCTTTGAGGTATTCTTGAGGTTACAAATATAATCAAACTGAATTATTTTGATGCTATGAGTCAGAAGAGTCCTCAGGGGTGAGAGGCAGAGCCTCACGGGATAGGGAGAGCAGGTCCAGCACATCATCTCCTTCGCTTGCGTGCAGACCACTGGTCTTTTGAGAGTTTTGGGATACCTTGCAAGATCATTCTGTGAGGGAAGCTTGATCAAAATCTATCAAGCACCAGGTTGATTGCATTTTGTTAAATAAAAATAAGGTTTTGTTTAAATATTGTTTTCTACAAAAACGTTTTCTGTTGATTAGCTAATGCCTAATGATCAGTTTGACATGTTTTTCAACTTCCAATCATATGATTTTATTAGGGAAAATCAGCCTTCAACGAGTAGAAAACTAGGAAGACATAAAAATTCTTTCTTTTCCCTCCCTTCTTCCATTTCTACTTCCCTTCATTTACTTCTTCTTATCATTTTTCTTTTCGAGTCTGTGTTTGAGAAGGGCTGTCTCCTCCTTTGCAAAATTATACTCATTCTCCAAGACAAAGACGTTTTACTAGTAGTTTTCTTGCCTTTCAGCCCCCTGGGAAGAGTAAGAGCTTCTCCTTCTGTGCTCGTGCAGGACTTTGGAAATCACACGGCACAAGCCTTACGTTGTATCAGAGCTGAGTTGGGTCTTTCCACTAGATTGTGAGCAGGGACCACGTGTACTCAGTTTCATTTCTCCAAAGCTCATCCCAGTGACTGGCACAAAGCGGATTCTTCATAAGTGGTGAAGGAGTTCTGTTTTTTCTGGAGATGCGCTTTTGAAATAAGGTCCCTTTCTGTTATGTCACTTGTGGGAAAACTTCTGAGAAATGGAAGAACAAAAATATCCAAGAGTTCTGTAGTCTACTCCTTCTAGATATTTAAACAAGACCTGGAAATAGGCTGGGTACGGTGGCTCATGCCTATAATCCTAGCACTTTGGAAGGCCTAGATGGGCAGATCACCTGAGGTCAGGAGTTTGAGACCAGCTTGACCAACATGGAGAAATCCTGTCTTTAATAAAAATACAAAAGTAGAAGGGCGTGGTGATGAATGCCTATAGTCCCAGCTACTCAGGAGGCAGGAGAATCGCTTGAACCCCGGAGACAGAGGTTGCAATGAGCTGAGGTAGCACCACTGCACTTCAGCCCGGTGACAAGAGCAAAACTCTGTCTCCAAAAAAACCCAATGTTCCTAATAGAAAGAAACCAGTAATAATTAAGTTGAACAGAAACAAGTCATAAGATTTATAACTATGCATGGATTTCTTTGTTAGATTTACTCTCCACTTTTATCAAAAAGGTTTTAAAAATAGTATAAGCTCTTTGGTAAGCCTTAAATTATAACTGAGCTTCTTATATAGAATCTCTCTTCTTGTAGAAAATATTTTTTCCTTACTTGGGCATCACATTTCCCTTAGGAAGAGTAAGGCACATCCATGCAGTTATATCTTCTCTCCATGAATAGAAATAAAGAGATTCAAAACTATTTTGACAGGTATTCATTCTAGCCTGTAAAGGACATGAATTGTTGGGAAATAACATTGGCTATGATTTTAAAAAGTTTTGTTTTTGCATATTTCCACAAACTTTTATAACAAAAATAGAGTAGTAGGCTTTTGGAAAAATTTAGATATATTATTTATCAGTTGAAAGAATCTTGTGGTAGGGCCAGATTATGAGGGAAAGCAATAGAGGTTAGTGACTAAGCCTGCAAAATTTATCTTAGCCAGGCAGCCTGCTGTCAGCCTGCCAGTTGGTTAGCACAGACATTTAAAGAATTTGCTTTTGGTGAAAGATAGCATAAGAATCTGCAGTGAATTTAACAATGCAAGGCATGGTGGCCTATTCTCTCCCAAGGAGCAGTCGAATGGAGAATGCTGTTTTTAGGAAGGAGCTAAGGAAGCACTGCCTAAAAGGGCAATTCTTGAAGAATGAGGTTATTTTATCCGTCCATTGCTTCTGTTTGGAAACATATCCCTTATTTGATTAGGTGTGTTTTAGTGCTTCAGAAGAATCATATGCTATTACTGAAGGACTCAAAGAGCAGAAACAGGACACAGAGGGAGACAATACCAATATTCCTTGGACATCAGGGTAGAGGTCACATCCCTTCTACAGTAACAATGAAGAAAAGATCAATTGTCGAAGCTGCAGTGACAGTCAAGTGGCTTGAAGACAGACAGTTATTAACTTCTGTGGGAGTGGGTAATGCAGAGAAGAAAGGGATTCTGAATGGGAGCAAATCTCCAGCCCGAGGTCTTCCATATGAACAACAGAGGAATGATAGACTAATCAATTTTAAAGATAGTGAAGAACCTTTTATCTAGAAAATCACACCATCTGAATTTCCAGATAATTACTTCATGCCCCACCTTGTAGTGTGCATGCATGTAGTTTTTCCTTCTTCATATAATATTTATCATGACTACAGCAAGATGGTAATTTCTGTGGTTAGATGCTCACCACCTCTCTAGGAAACTTAATTGGTTAAGTATCTGGCAGACTGTTCATGTTGAGTATCCTGAGCTGTAATTTTGCGGGCTTCCAGAGCAGATTTATCTCCCTTCTTAGGAGATCTAGAAACTTGATGACCAATTTTTCCAGAGCTGAATTTACCCAAGGGATATATATAATATTATTCTCAATCAAATGACAATTTATTTAAATTATTAAAAAATTTTAAAGTCCACTGGTTTGGTTGCTGAGATATAGCAATGAATACAACACACAAAATCTCTGTCTTCGTGGATCTCATCTTTATTCCCTCATTGATACTATCTATGAGTTAGTATCAATACCTAATAGCTATCTATAAGAAGCACCAAGACATAAGTTACTTAAGATCCTGAGTTAGAGAATTTTGAACTGATCTGTTTCCTATAATATGAATTTGTTTTGTTTCTTTGAAGAGTGAGTCAAGGTAGGATATTAGTCCAATAGCAAGGTCTCAGGCTTCAGACTACCAGCATTCAAATCTCAATTCACTTCTTACTAGCTGTGTGATTTTGTGCAGCTTACCTCTTTTCTGTACCTAAGTTCCTAATTGTAGAATGGGATGGTAATAAGTTTATGTGACTAAATGGCTAATAAATGTTAGCAGGTATTATGATGACTCATCTGCCCATATGTGGAGTTGTAAGAATAAAGTGAGATTGAATATGAATCTCCAAAGAAACAGCAGAGTACTAGACATGTTATTTATATTACTCCTTCATTTAAAGATATTTAATAAGTGCCATGCACTGTGCTAAGAGCTAATGGCAAAGTGGTGCTTGCATTCAATTAGCTTATGCTCTAATGGAGGATAAAAGGCACATCATAAAAAAAAAGTAAAGTATTGTGGTTCAAGAAATGTTACTATTGGGGCCAGGTGTGGTGGCTCATGCCTGTAATCCCAGCACTTTGGGAGGCTAAGACAGGCGGATCATCTGAGGTTGGGAGGTCGAGACCAGCCTGACCAACATGGAGAGACTCTGTCTCTACTAAAAATACAAAATGATCCAGGTGTGATGGTGTATGCCTGTAATCCCTGCTACACAGGAGGCTGACACAGGAGAATCACTTGAATTCAGGAGGTAGAGGTTGTGGTGAACCAAGATTGCACCATTGCACTCCAGCCTGGGCATCAAGAGTGAAACTCCATATTAAAACAAACAAACAGAAAACAAAAAGAAAGAAAGAAAGAAATATCACTATTACTGTTCAAAGTACAGGCTGAGAAAATTTTGAATTATGTAAGTAAAACAGATATTTAGACCTTTACAGCTCAGTGAAAGAGTGATAGGGCATTCTTAGGCCATTTTGTTTCTTATAGCAGAATACTGGAAGCTGGGTAATTTATAAAGAAAGAGAATTCAGTTTTTGCTGTTCTGAAGGCCAAGAAATCTAAGGTCAAGGGACCACTTGTGGTGAGGGCCTTCTTGCTGGTAGGGACTCTAGAGTTTGAGGCAGGACAGGGCATCTCAGGCAAAGGGGCTGAACATGCTCATGTGCTAGCTCAGGTCTCTCTTCCTCTTCTTATAAGGCTACCAGTAACACTTTTATGATCATGCATTAATGCATTAACTCATTAATTCATTAATCCATCAATGCATTAATTCATTCATGAGAGCAGGGCCCTCAGGACTCAATCACCTCTTAAAGGCCTCACCTCCCAGTACTGCCACATTGTATTAAATTTCAACATGAGTTTTGGAAAGGACCGATATTCAAACAGGCACCCTCAGCAATTATGCGAGAAAAACAATTTGTAGACAAAGTGCCGGTGGCATTCCAGAAGTTCTTCCTTAGAGCTAAGCGGGAGAAGGAAGGTTGTTATAAGAAAGGGGGCATTTAAGTTAAATCCTGAAGGCTGCAGAGTATTTTTAAAGTTTATTTTTTATTTTATTTCCTTGTGATTGTATTTGAGACAGAGACTTATAAAGCTGTTTGGACACTCTGGATGCCTGGCCATAGCTTGTTGCCTGGTGACATTCATATAGGATGATTGGTGGGGAGTCACTAGTTCAGTGGAGAGCTTTGAAATAGCTTCAGGTTTTTCCTATCTTGCCAGTTAGTTTCACTGGAGAGAAATCCTCCAGTCATTTGCTTGGAGTATAAAAGCCTGACTTCTAGTGTTCTAGGAGCTGAGTGAACGGAGGTGGCTGGGATGATTCAGGAGAAGATTCTCTCTGTCCCCTGGTTTTCAGCCCATGCCTTCTCCCTGTCCGCTGTTGTCCTTGGTTCTTGGATCTCTCTGATTCCATGTTCCTGGAGAATAACAGTGGGAAGCAGAATTCGAGAAATGCTCACCAAAGATTCCCGTCCTCTAGTTATTCCATGAAGGGACTTTGCAGGTGGAATTAAAAATACTTAATCACTGATTTTGATAAAAAGAGATTATTCTGGATTATCTCCATGGGCACAACGTAATCACATAAGAACAGAAGAGGAATGAACGAGAGCATTCTCTCATTTACAAGAGGAAAGCAGAAGAGGATACAGAAGATAGGCAGTGGAAGGGAAGTCAGAGAGATTTGAAGTGTGAGAATTCCTCGATGCTGTTGCTGGCTTGAAGATGAAGGTAACAGTAAGGGCAGCTTTCAGGAGAGAGCAAGGAAACAAGACCTCAGTTCTACAACTTGAGTGAGCTCAGGAGTGTTTTTTCCCCAGAGCCTCCTGATAAGAGTCTTGCCAGTAGACTCGTTGATTTCAGCTTTGTATAACCCAGAACAGAGAACACAGTCAAGCAAACCTGGATTTATAACCAACAGAACTGTGAGGTAAATAGGTGTTTTGGGTGCTAAATTTGTTATGGCACCAATAGAAAATCAAACAGTAAGTCTTACTTCTAAATGAAACAATGCAACATTTCACTTTGATTTCTCCACAGAAATTTCCTTGATTATATGGTTAGAGGTACGTAGTTAGGAATGTCTGTTAACTTTCTGAGAACCCTAGTGTCCCATCATATTAACTGTCAGTATTTTGGGGGCACTAGGTTAATAGACTTAATTGCCTAGGTACAAGCAGGACTTTGGGACAAATCTCTTTGTGCTGTTTGGTAACACTTAACTCTATTTGTTGCAATCTTTCTCCTTAGGTCCTCACACAATTCCTTACAGAGCACTTATTAAAAAAAATATTAAGTCAAAAAAAAAAAAAAAAAGAAACTGCTTATGTCCTACTAAACTAGGGAAAGGGTAGTATCAGTCTGTTCTCATGCTGCTAATAAAAACATACCTGAGACTAGGTAATTTATAAAGGAAAGAGTTTTAATAGACTCGAAGTTCCACATGGCTGGGGAGGCCTCACAATCACGGCAGAAGGTAAACGAGGAGCAAACTCACAACTTACATGGTGGCAGGAAAGAGAGCTTGTGTGTGGGAACTCCCATTTATAAAACCATTGGATCTTGTGAGACTTATTCACTACTGTGAGAACAGTATGAAGAAAACCGCACCCACAGTTCAGTTACCTCCAATGAGCCCTGATCTTTATATATGGGAATTATTACAATTCAATTATTACAATTCAAGGTGAGATTTGGGTGGGGACACAGCCAACCATATCAGGGGTATAGTTGCCTGACAAGTGGGTGGTGAGGGGTGAAAAAACGAAATCTGAAATTTATCTTCTTCTTACATAGACTTTCAACTAATCCCCCAGGCTTCAGTCCCATCTCTTAGCCAGTCTTCAGAGGTACCTGGTACCTCCAATTTTCTGGCGCTCTGCAGAGTGAACTGGCTTACTTATAGTTGGTGTCCCTTTGGCAGACACTCATTATCTTTTTCTTTTAAAAATCAGTCATCACATTCTTTGTATAAATTATATGTAAGAGATTATTGTAATAGAATTATAAAAGAAAATATTATAATAGAAAGACGTAGAAGAGGAGAAAGTTATATATATGAAAGTTAGAAAAAGTATAAGCAGACATGAAGAAGGGAAATCTTGGGTGTAAGCAGAAAGATTAAGCAGTTGATTTTGATTAGAGATGTCCAGAGAGTTGAAAAAAATAATTTTGGAAAGGTTATTGAAGATAAACCATTGAAGACTATGAAGGCCAGAAATTAAGAAGCTTAGAATTGACTTATGGCATTGGTAAGCTTTCAAAATCTTTGAAAGAAATAATACAAAATTGCTTTAGAATTATTCATTTACCAGCTATATATAAAAGGATTAAAGTAGGAAAGACTTGGAGGGGGAGAGTAATGACCAGAGGCTCTGACAATTATCCCAGAGGGTGATGAGTTTCAACTTGTGTTGTTCAATATGGTAGACACTTGCCACATTTGACTGTTGAACATCTGAAACAAGGCTAGAACAATGGAGGAACTGAATTTTAAATTTAGTTTAACTTAAATTTAAAAACTGCTACTCAATTCAGTTATTAGAAATTACATATATATGGAACAACATGGGTATGTGAATCTATTTTTTCAACTGTAAATCTTATGAAATCTTAATGCAATGAATTTCCAATAAAATTCATCTGAACACAAATGTGCGGTAGATGTAAAAATACACACCGAGTATTTAGAATACATAGTTAATAATGTAAAACGCCTTATTGATACTATTTATATGATTACATTTTATAGTATTTTAGACATTTTGGGTTAAATACTGTTAAAATTAGTTTCAACTGGTCAACTGGTTTTCCAGAACTTTTTATAATTTGGCTACTGGAAAGTTTGGAATTATATATTTAGTTTATATGATATTTCTTTTTCTTTTTTCTTTTTTCTTTCTTTCTTTCTTTTTTTTTTTTTAGAGACGGAGTCTTGCTCTGTCACCAGGCTGGAGTGGCGCAGTCTCAGTTCACTGCAACCTCCGCTTCCCGGGTTCAAGCGATTCTTCCGCCTCAGCCTCCCGAGTAGCTGGGACTACAGGTGCATGCCAAACGCCTGGCTAATTTTTGTATTTTTAGTAGGGACAGGGTTTCACCATGTTGGCCAGGATGGTCTCAATCTCTTGACCTCATGATCCACCTGCCTCGGCCTCCCAAAGTGCTGGGATTACAGGTGTGAGCCACCACGCCAGGCCTTTTATATGATATTTCTGTTGGACATATCTGGTCTGAATAGTTTGTGGTAATTTTCAAAAGAGAGAGTAAGCTGCATTTAGCAAGCACTATGGATGCCAAATAGAATAGACTGTTAGAACTTGGGTAAAATCAAGCCAAAGTAGTGGCTGGGGTGCTGGCAATGTAGAAGGTGAAGAAATGTGGATGGGGCAGAAACAGTCTCCCATTAGGGAACTCAAGCTGGGAGAGGAGAGACTCACTCGGATGCCCTGGAGAGAGCTGTTGGCTGTTTGAGGCATACAGCCTTAGGGAAAACTATAGTATTACAACTGATATTAGAAATTGTGGCTATTGTTAGAGTATCCAAGCATGGGATTGAGCCTAATAATATGGTAGACATGACAAGGGAAATGGTAGGGTTCTGGCAGATACATCAATATGGGGAAATAATGAGTCCCATGGAAGGGAACTGAGAGGACCCAAGCAATGTTATCAGAACCTATTTTGCTGGGACTAAGGTATAGAACAGGTGTCATTTCCACAAGGTAGGAGTATTAGAAAGAGGATAATTGGTTAGAGTTGACCAGCAGGTCACATGTATACTCAGGGATCAGCATTGCATAATTGAGTTCTAGTTCTAGTTGGCAAGAAAGAAATATGAACACTTAGCAGTTATGCCTGATTACTGACCCTGAGTGTAAAAAGAATATGAATTTTAAGATCCAGCGTATTATAGAAGAAGAGTTAGCTAGAGACTTAACACACTTCTTAACTTTTGAGATTGACTGCAGAGTTGGTGGGGACATCTGTGAATTCAGCAGTAAAAATCTAGGCATGACTGAAAAAGGCAGTGGAAAGTGGGGAAAGAAGCAGTAACCATTCTGGATAAGAGGAAACAGGGAGGAGAGAGGAGAAGATGATTATTATCTGGTTTGTAATAAGACAGAAACTAATAACAAAGGAGTATAATTGGTTTTTCCTGGGGAAACACATAATTTTTATTTACCTTATAGCGAATTTGCTTATGTACTTTTGAAATGTTGAGAAGACATCAACCAAAACTAGAGTATGGAAAAGTTGTCAGGATTGGAAACTTGAATTTGAAAACTTTCCTCATTTGATAAATTATTTGCAATGAGGTTGCCAAGTCTGGAGATAAAGTATAGAAGCCAAGGGCAAATTCTTTTGGGAACCACCAGTTAGCAGGTGGTAGGGTGAAAAATACATAAAGTGTTTTACTATTTTTAAGAGCCTTTGCCTCCATTATGATCAGAATGCTAATCATTAATAAGTAATGATATATGACTGCCAAGTGATCAAATGTTCATACTGGCACATCAATGAATTCTTTCTCTAATAATCAACAGAAAGCATTGACATTGACTTGAAAAGTATAATTGGAAATATATGATGAGTGAAAAAAGAATAAGATGTGTGTTTCAAGATTGTTTTCACCAGGATTATGGGAGCCCAGTGAATTATAGTTTTCCAATATATGGAAAAACTTTTAAAGTATTGGCATATGTTCTTTATCAGCTAGATGTAGAAACTTCTTTCCAAATCATGTTTTTGGAAGAACTAACAATGTCTCCATCCAACTCGACTCTTTCTAGATTCCAGAAGTGTTTCTCCTTTTTGTTTTTAATGACTTGTAACCATCATCTATTATTTCAATAGACTTTCATGGCATGTTATACATTTATTTTACATTGATTATCTCTGGTTGGCATAAAGGAACTTCTTAACTTCACCAAAGCAAATCATATTACTTGATGGTTACAGTTGGGAAGCTTTCCTGTAAACATCTCATTTAATTCTTTTAGAGGGGTAGGATTGGTCTTTGTCAACTTCATTACAGAAGTATATTGATTTGGCCAGGAGAGGTTATGTTATGCAGTGACATCAAATGACAGCATCATCAGCCAACATCAGAATTTCTCTGGCTTACAACAACAATGCCTGTCAAGGACAACATCCACCATGACACTGTTCCACATCACCTTCACTCTGGGACTCAGGCTGATGAATCATCCTATGCCCGGGACATTGGCAATTTTGGCAGAAGGAAAAGTCATAGAGAAGCCCACACTGGCTCTTGAAGTTTCCAGTGGAAAAGTCATAACTCAAATGGTTTCATCTAGAGTCACTAGAGTGAGAATCTTTATATAGAGGAGGGCAGAAAGTGCTCAGGAGTCTATCACAGATGTCCTTTTGGGATTTGCTGACACCTTTCTGTCTGTTGAATCAGTTAGCTATTAAGACATTAGAACCCAGGTACAGTGTTTTGGTTACACTTTTCAGTCAATAAAAGGATAACTTGATCCGTTATATTGGACCAATACGAAGTTTTGCCTAGTGTTGAGATGATGGAGTTCCTTTCAGACAATAATTTGACAGAGAGGAGGAACATAGCTGAGGCAAGAGAATGTCAACTGCCATGTACCTATGCTGATGCAAACTTTTCATCCTCCTTTCTGATGCTGTTGAAAATAATGCATTCACTAGATCAACCGGCACGTAGTCAGACATCACCTCTGGCACAGCTGATGTAATTAGGGCTACCATTTGGTTAAGTTTATGGTAATCACCAGCCATCTGCCATGACCTCATGGGTTTTTGCAGGGGCTATGCTGTGTGCATCCTTTAACATTTCTGAGGGTGGTGCTACTCTCTGCTATCCCCCCTGGTATCTGGGATTGCTTCTGATTTACAATCTTTGCAGAGGAAAAGGGACTGTTTTTAAAGTTTGGCTATTCCTATCATAATAAATCTTATTACACAGGTCAGGATCTATTGGGAGAGTTGCTGTATGTATCCACCCCAATATACTCAGGGACTAGAAAAATGGTAACAAAGTAGATCCTTGAATTTATTAGACCTACTGTGATGTGGAACCTGAGCTAGGACTCCATTTATACTCTGCCTCTATTTGCCTATTTTTTAACAGATGGGGCATGGTGATATTTTAGTTCTGTTGATGTTAATCACCACTCAGATCCTGTATCCAGCAGTCTTAAAAAAAAAAAAAAGAAACTATTTTTTCCCAGTTTTATTCATCTAGTTATCAACTAGATAATTAACGGAGAGAAACTCTTTAAAAGAAAAGATACTTACTTGGGAATAGGGAATTGCAATTGGAATACATGTGCTTTAGTAAATTATGTGTGTGCATAGGGAATGAAAGGATGACAAGATCTTAAATGAAAAATGAGGAACATTATATACTTGTTTTAAAATTATTATTGTTGGCTACAGGCATCAATAATAGCTAATGCCAGTCTGGAGTTAGACAGGCTATTGCTGGGCAGATGTCCTTGCTGAAGAATTTGTGTGTGTGTGTATGAGGTTGCAGTGACCTTTGTGCAAAGTTGTTCTTTTTTTTTTTCAGTCTTTTGTGTTAATTTTTATCAGGCATACAAACAGAGAAGCATGAGAACCCTCTTTACTGACTTTCCTCAGCTCTATTTGTCAGAGTTGTTGTTGTTTGTTTTAACACAAGTGACTCCATTTGATTCTGACAACTTTAACGTAGTAAATTGCTTTGGGCAATGATTTTGACAAGCTTAATCATATACACTTTATATAGCATTACGGGGTCTTTATTTCATGGGTTCCAGCTTCACTTTAGTTGATGGGTTCTAGAACTGTAAACTACCTCCTGTCTGGTAGGTCTAAGAGAGATAATGGTTGTCCAGTGCTGCAGCTGCTCATCAGCTCTTGACCAATTTGTTCATGTAAGACAAGCTATGCCCTGCGGGCTGCCCAAGTCATCTTGCCCTTAGGAACACAAAGGTCTATTAGCTCCTTGTTGCCATCCTAGTTTCTGCTTGCTATAATAATTCTATCTTTCCTCTGATGATTAAGGATGAAATCTGACTTCTGGAATTTTAGAATATGATCATTCCCATTGCCTCATGGACGGTAGGAAGTACAGTTTCATAGCAACATCTCCTACCATCGACCTTGGCTGAAGAGGACAGACATTACTGAGATTCTCACTAATGTCAGTGTTTGACTCATTAAGGCATTCCTTATTGATTCAGTGAAGCAGCTGATTTTTTTTTAACCTCTTCTTCAGGATCATACAGCTGATAGATTCTCTAGTCTCACATAATAATACATTCTTGTTTGTCTACGGCTCTGAACCCACTGACTCCTTCTTCAATATTCTGCCAATACATGTCTAACAATATGTAGGTAGCTATCCCAGTAACCAGTGCAGACCATCTTCAAGTGTTACCACCCCACAATTTATGTGCTGAAGTAGTGGTTCTCAGAACTGGGACTTTCTGTGTTCTAACAAGCCCTCCAGTTCTCAGAACTGAATAATATCAGAATTCCCTGGAGGGCTTGTTAGAACACAAATATGTGGGCACTGCACCACAGTTTATGGTTTAGAAGGTTTGATAGGTCCTGAAATTTTGCCTTTTTTTCAAGTACCCAGATAATACTGCTGCTGGTGGTGGTCTTGACACCATGCTCTGAGGACCATTTAGCTAGACTGTGAGGTCATCATCCAGCCTTGTAATCGCTCTGTTGCCCAACTCATTGTTAAAATTTTGTCTTCTTCACATGTTTTGCAATGTTGGTGACACAGATGGGCAGTATTTTATAAAGCTCAGATGAACATATGATATGCATGTTTTGGAATATATTTTTGTTTGCTCACTTACCACAGCACAACATTGATTCATAATATAGTAGTTGTCCCTTACGTGCAGTTTCACTTTCTGTGGTTTTTAGTTACCTGAGGTCAACCACAATCTGAAAATAGGTGAGGATGGTACAACAAGATATTTTGAGACAGATATATGGATACATAGACGGATACCACATTCACATAACTTTTACTATAGTGCATTATGCTAATTATTATAGTTATTGTTGTTAATCTCTTACTATGCCTAATTTATAAATTAATCTTTATCATAGGTAGATATATATATATATATATATATATATATATATATATTATATATATATATTGAATTCAGTACTATCCGTGGTTTCGCACAACTACTGAGCATTTTGGAACACATCTTCCATGGGTAAGTGGGGACTGCTGTACTTACTTTAGGGTGAGTTATGATTCTTGTGGTACCCCCCAAAAATTCTCAGTTTTTTTCCTCAGGCTAGAAGAGTGACAGCAGTAAATGTTGTCCATTTCAGTAAGGCCCAAGGTCTACTCTAATTGGACTACTACTGGCTTCCACATTTAAGAGACTAGCTCCTCAATAGATATTCTAGCAATTCATATTTTAAAAAGAATAAATCAGACAACATCTCACCATACCCTAAATTAACATTTTATCCTATATTGAATTTTAAATATAATACTTTAGTCATTGAATGAATTCCAAGATAATCAAATGAGCCAGAATGGAATCTTAGAAGACTGACAGTGAGCAATTTTCTGTCCAATGAATATTCAGATTCGGCTCCTCACCCCAGCTTACATATCTCTCCTCATAAGTCAGCTTGTCTATGTGCAGGCTACCAAAGATCAGTTGTGAATTTTAGATGTTCTGCAAGCCGTCAGATGGTGCTTAGACGTTTCCAAGGAAACAGCTTTGCTTATCAGCAGTTGTCTCCACAGAAAGACCAACTTAAAATACACCACCTCCTGGATATAGAAGCAATCAGCTATCGTACTTGCACCACTTACAAGCCCACAAACCATATTTAAACCATACTATAGGCAAAAATAAAAGCATCTCGTGATCTTCTTCCTTAGAAATATAGGTACCATGAAATCTTATATAACTGAGATTCCTCCATTTTTAGTACAATAAAGGACTTGCCTAAAAGGCTTAAAATATTGAACAATATGGTTTAGGCACAATAATTGAATTTTATTGATTTCTCCTGCATCTTGTCATTATTTTAAGCAAGATTATTTTAAAATTTTATGTTTAGAACTTTACGATGTAATGTTTTAATTTGTATAGCTGATTCCACAAGTAAATTAGTTGCAATTCTATAGTAATCTTGGGAGCACAGTGTAAATTTGGACCATGATTCATAGAATATGAAATTTTAGTATAATTGGAGAACCTATATATGTGCCTATATAATGCTTTAAAATGCCCGTGTGAAAGAATATTACATGTATTCATAGGCGTGCTAGCTGAATTGAATGCATACCTCTAACAGTGTGGAAACACTGCCATCACAGCCCCACGAGTCTGCAGTAGGCATATCTACATGGCTACGTGTCTACTAGCAGCCCCCTGCAAGGTTCCATGGCTGATCTGATTCTCTCTAAATCCACTGTGGGTCTATATACGTATCATTCCCGCAGAGAAAATAGACTTGTAGAAAATGCACTTTGGGATTACTGATTGGTTAACCTTTAAAATAGCCCCTTGTCTTAAGATTTTAAAACTTCACTTTTTCTTTGCCAAGGAATGTTTTAGTAAACAAGATAAAAGTGCAGAGAAGAAGCAAGCAGTGCCAGTTTGGGAAGGTGATTTTAGATTTCATTTATTTGCTTTCCAGTTGGGCCTATGTTGGATTAATGTACTTAATGTGCCTCGGTTTAACAAGGAAAAAATGTCTTTGAATATATATTTATAATTTTCAGGAGGGTATAAAATCATTTGAAAGTTAAACTTGTTGATATATGAAATACAGAACAATAAATGAGTATATAAACAAAAGCTACACCGCTTCCTTTAGGGAAGGAGAGTTGTGAGTCATATAATCAGAGAAGGCTTCATGAAAGGAAAGAGACCCAAGTTGGGCCTTGAAAAAATGTAGGATATTTTTAGTATGTATGTCTAATCACAGGAGTTATCAAAAATGCAAGACTTACAAGACTGATCATAATACCTATTTAATAATAGATGTTTCTTCAAGATATATATCAAGAAGAAATACTGGAAAGGCAAGCAAAGATGTATGTACATGTTTGTTCATAATGCCTTTGTTTATATCCATTTAAATGAGGCTCAGTAGGGAATTCGTAATTAAATTATAATATCACCATTCAATTGGACTATTAAAAAGGTACAATAGACCTTTATCTTTATGTATTGAGTGTAAATAGCAAGTTACAGAAGAATAAGATGCCTTCACTAGTATTTTTATGCTCTTTAAAAGCTTTAATACTTTTTCTTTATAGTAGTAATAACTACTACTGCCATTATAATCACTACTACTCTTACAGGCTTCCCATATTGCAAACATTGTATATCAAATGTTGCACATGCTTTTTTGATAAACCTCATGGACACTCTGAGCTGAGTATTCTTTGATAGATGAGTAAGTTGAGAAGGTAAGCAGCTTGCCCAAGTTTGCACAATCAATTGCTTGCAGAGGTGGGACTCAGATTCATAGGTTGCCTGGGTATACATAGATTAATTATCTTACAAGTTAATAGCGTGCTATCTTTCTCAAATAATTTTTACTTTCATCCTCTCATTTCATTATCACAGCAACCCTGTGAGAGAGATTGAGCAAATATTATTTATCTATTTGTGAATAAATACGACCCATTTTCACATTTACACATCTTCTATCAAGAGGGACATCCATTTTTGTAACACTCGTGTGTGTGTGTGTTTCCTTAGCTACCTACTTCTTTCTGTGGAGCTGGAGCAAGACTCCTGATTGTTAAGTTTGGGATAGGACCTAGGTAGGAGTGGTATCGCTCAATCCTCCCACTTCTTTTAGGAACTCAGATGCCTGTAGGAGGGATGCATTCAACTCTGCTTCTCCATGCTGTAAGGTGTTTTATTTTCTTTAAAATTTAATTTAATTTAATTTTACATTTTAGGATACATGTGCAGGTTTGTTACATAAGTAAATGTGTGTCATGGTGGTTTGCTGCACCTATCAACCCATCATCTAGGTGTTAAGCCCAGCATGCATTAGCAATTTATCCTGATGCTCCTCATCCCCCCACCCTCCCTATAGGCCCCGTCATGTGTTGTTCCCCTCCCTGTGTCCGTGTGTTCTCATCGTTCAGCTCCCACTTATAACTGAGAACATGTGGTGTTTGGTTTTCTGTTTCTGTGTTAGTTTGCTGAGGATAATGGCTTCCAGCTCCATCTATGTCCCTGCGAAGGACATGATCTCCTTCCTTTTTATGGGTGCATAGTATTCCATGGAGTATATACTGTAGGTTTTAAAGGGACAGACTTCTTTGCAGGGAGGCTATTCAATGTCTAAAGCTGCCTACAATGGGTCAGCTAAGTCTGTGTCATTCTGGGGTTTATTATCAGGATATACATTCTGATATCCTTATTATCGGGATATACATTCATTATCAGATATATATCTTATCAGGATATATATATATATTTTCAGAATGCATGTCCTGATAATGTTGTTTTATACTTAAGCCACATCTGCAATGTATTATCAGAAATAGAAGTGCTATTAAAATTCCCATTGTGTTAACTTTTTAATCTAATTCCATGGTTGAATCAGAACTAGGGAAGAGTAAAAAGTGTTCATGGATTGGTTGCCCTTTAATGTGGAATCAGAGTGAACTTGATAATTTGATAGCAGGGCAAAAGCAAGGCCAGAAAATGTAACAGTTCTCATTACAAACTTGTTTTCAAAGGTTGAATTTATAATTAGGTAAGTACAGTTGGGTGAGACCAAATTTGGCAATAATTAACATGAAAAAAACTTAGCGGCTTAATTTGATCTAAAAACTATGATTGGAGACTGCTACATGATTGTGAAGGTGTGTAAACAAGGATGGTGAGTGATTTGAGAGCAACATTACTTCATTCAGACATTCGGAAAACACTTCTTGAGTGTCTTTCATATGTCATAATTAGCTTGATGTTTATGAGTTTGGTCTTTGGAGCAACATTGACTTTTTGTCACTTAACTCTCTATATGAGTTGACTTGAATCAATTCACTCAACCTTTCTGAACGTCCTATTTCACAACTGTAAAACAAGGATAAGAGTTACACCTGTCATAGAGAGTTTTGTGAGACTCTAATGAATTAATAACTGCTAAGCATTAAGAAAGTGACAAGCATGTAGTAAAATCTTGATAAGTATTAGCTATCATTACTAATTTTATTGTTATTTATTATTTTATAATAATAAACATATGGTACCTATGAATTTGATTACCACCCATATGATGATTCCTAATTGAATGTCTTTAACTTCGACATTATTATTTTTGCCCTCCAGGTTTGCTCACTTAATGTTATCTTTGAGCTTAACATGCTGGAAGCTGCTTTCATGTTTGTCCTGGAAACTTGCTTCTCTTACAGTCTTCCTGATAGTCATAAATGCTGTAATTGTCTATCAGTTTGCACAGGCTGGACACATAGGTGCCGTCCTTAATATCCTTTCCTTTTAGCTGCCATGTAAGTCCTTCATCAAGCCCTGTTAGCTTTACCTTCCAAACAACATCTGTACTTTTTTGCTTTCTAGCTGCAATGTCAATCAGCCCTCCATTGCACCCTTGCCTGAACTACAGATGCTCCTTGATGTGCAGTGAGGTTGCATCCTGATAAACCCATCGTAAGTTGAAAATATCATGAGTTGAAAATGCATTAAATACACTTAACCTGCCAAATATCATAGCTTAGCCTAGCCTACTTTAAATGTGCTCAGAACACGTATATTAGCCCACAGTTGGACAAAATCATTTAACACAAACCCTGCTTTGTAACATAGTGCTGAATATGTCATGCAACTTATTAACTACTATACTGAAAGTGAAAACCAGAATGGTTGTATCGATAGTCGAAGTATGGTTTTTACTGAACGTGTATCACTTTCACACCATCGTAAAGTTGAGAAATAGTAAGTCGAGCCATTATGAGTCAGGGACCATCTGTATTGCGCGTTTCCTGAAATCTCTCACTGCATCTCATCTTCTACTCAGCCCATCCACTCTGTGAACAAAAGTCAGAGTGATACAAAATCATATCAAATAATGTCGCTTGCTCATTTAAAGCCTGTTGGGGGCTACTTGTTGTTTTTAGGATAAGAATCAAATCATTGACAGTATTCTCATATCTCAGTATAATCTGATCCTTTCCTATGCCTCGGGGCTCAACTGGCATCATGCTATATCTAGCAGTCTGGGCCACAATGACACTCACCCTCTTTTAAGTTCTCCAATATAACATGAATGTTTTTGCTTCAAGACATCCATGCAGTGCACATGCTGTTCCCTTTACCTTGAATCCCTTCTCTCCTTCACCCAGAAATATCCATACATTTTTCAAGTCTCAGCTTAAATATACTTTCCACAGGAAAGCCTTCCTTGTATCCTAATCTAGATCAGGACCATATTCATATTCTCAATATGCCTTATGCTTACTCCTAAAGTCACTTATTGTAATTTTGGTAAAACACTTATGTAGTTACTGGTTTAATGTTATTGATATCAATGTTTTGCAGCTAGAAGGTAAATTCTAGGAGGGCAGGGATCATGTTGGTGTTACTCATTTTTTATTTTATATTTTTTTTGAGACAGCCTCACTCTGTCGCCCAGGCTGCAGTGCAATGGCATGCTCTCGGCTCACCACAACCTCTGCCTCCCAGGTTCAAGCGATTCTCCTGTCTCAGCCTCCCCAGTAGTTGGGATTACAGGCACGTGGCACCACGTCTGGCTAATTTTTGTATTTTTTTTTTAGTAGAGACGAGGTTTCACCATGTTGGTCAGGCTGGTCATGAACTCCTGACCTCATGATCTGCCTGCCTCAGCCTCCCAAAGTGCTGAGATTACAGACGTGAGCCACTGCACCTGGGCCCCAGTGTCACTCATTCTATGTCTTCAGGACCTGCATGGTGTCTAGCAAAGAGATTGCACCTAACAAATATTTGTTAAATGGATGAATAGAGGAATGGATGATGTGACATCTGAGCTGAGTTTTGAAGAATATGTAGGAGTTAGCCATGTGAGTGGGGATGAGGAGGGCCATAGGTGGTCCTGGAGTAAGAACAGCAGATGGAGGCATACAAAAGGCAGGAATGTAAGAGTGCGAAGAGATGAGCTGAACATTCAGGCAGAAGCAACGAAGAGCATTGCATATTATCCTAAAAGGTATGGGTTTTGCCCTTGAAATCCTTGGAAATAGTGAGGGGAATAATTTTCTGGATCTGAATTGGGCTTTAAATAGGTAAGTGTCTCGATCAGATTGTGACTTTGGCATAAAACGTGTAGCAGATAATTAGAGAATAGATTGGAGAGGAACAATTTTTGGGACAGGGAGACCAATCAGGAATCTGTTAAACTAATTGATTAGGGAAATGATGTCACCTTGAAATAAGGCAGATGTAAGGATGAAAAGTGGATGAATTTCAAAGATGCTCAAGGTGTCAAATTGAGAAGACTTCATCCGGTTAAATTTGGAGAATAAGAGTGGGAGAATTGGATTAGTCCTTGGTTTATATTTTGGAAAACCAGACAAGGAGTGATGGAATTCACAAATACAGCAGATACTGTATAAGAGACAACAAATGTAATGGTGGTGGTAAAATGCTGATTTGCTTTGTGTATTTGAGGCACTTGAGAGGCATCAGTAGAGCTGCCTTGTGATTGTGTTCCGAAGGTAGCTGATATCATAGGAGTGGATGAAATTATCCCAGGAGCAATGTAGAGCTTCATTTCATAGTTTAAGAAGCCTTTGAGTACTCAGTAAATATTCTTAGTCCTAAAAACATGCACACACACATACACATACCAACTTTTGAATACAGGTTTGGGGGTTTACAGACATCACGAAGGCTTTTTTTCCCCCTTAGAACTGAGAAGAAAACGGAGGAGAAAAACTTGAATAAGTATCAAGGAATGAATGAGCAAGATAAGTCCAAGAGGGTTTTAATGGGTTGACCAGGGAGATGGCTGAGAATCAGTAAAGATTGTGTCTTGCCAGACATGGTGGCTCATGGCTGTAATCCCAGAACTTTGGGAGGCTGAGGCAGGCGGATAACGAGGTAGAAAGATCAAGACAATCCTGGCCAACATGGTGAAACCTCCTCTCTACTAAAATACAAAAATTAGCTGGGCGTGGTGGTGTACTTCTGTAGTCCCAGCTACTTGGGAGGCTGAGGCAGAAGAATCACTTGAACCTAGGAGGCGGAGGTTGCAGCGAGCCAAGATCGCGCCACTGCACTCCAGCCTGGAGACAGAGGAAGGCTCTCAAAAAAAAAAAAAAAAAAAAAAAAAAAAAAAAAAAAAAAAGAAAGAAGGAGGAGGAGGAGGAGGAGAAAGAACCAAGGAAGGAAGGAGGAGGAGGAGGTGGTGGTGGAGGAGGAGGTAGTATCCAAGGAAACAGGAGACAGGAGAAAAATGGTTTTAAAAAGGAAAGTGTGGCCAGTGGCTCACACCTGTAATCCCAGCACTTTGGGAGTCCCAGGCGGGTGGATCACGAGGTCAGGAATTCAAGATCAGCCTTGCCAACACGGTGAAACCCCGTTTCTACGAAAAATACAAAAATTAGCCCCACAGGGTGGCATGGGCCTGTAGTCCCAGCTACTCCGGGAGGCTGAGGCAGGAGAACTGCTTGAACCCGGGAGGCAGAGGTTGCAGTGAACCGAGATTGTGCCACTGCACTCCAGCCTGGGCGAGAGAGCAAGACTCTGTCTCAAAAAATGAAAAGAAAAGAAAGAAAACAAAAGCGTAATCAGATGGATGGTTTAGTAAGGTAGCCCGATACAACTGAGAATAGTAGTTTCAGTGTGTCGCAGAGATGAGAGCCCAATTATCTCCAGAGTTCATGGAAAGTGGAGAAGTAGAAATAAGCATACAATGCACATTTTCAGAAACTTTTATGTTATTTAAGAAGAGAACTAAGACAATAGCTGGAGAAAGCTGTTTCAAGGAAAGGATTTTTTTTTTTTTTTTGTTTTTGTTCTAATCTTTAAATGGCTGCATAATAAATGCTTCTTTATTGAGAGTAAAGGGGCATTACAGTTATTTGACAAATATTTGGGGATTATTTTTTAACTCAGAAGGAAAGAAGATATAAAATGTTCTGAAAGTGGAATTCAAGTATTTGCTTTATAATTTGTGGGCAAGTCAGTAACTTAGTGCAGTTCTGGAGTGCAGAATAGGACCAGTGAGATCCTGGCCAGGAAACAAGTGTGCTGTCTGTGGTGGGAAGTGTGCAAACAAAGTCTGCTGACAGCTTCTTAGGGATAGTGCAGAGGGGTGTCCCATGGAAGTAGAAGGTTGAATAACGTGAATAACTATATCCCTTTCACCTCTGGGATGATGCCATTCTTCTTCAGGAATTCCTGGGGAGAATCAGAAAGTCTTTTATCCTTCTTGTTTGAGGAAATGTGTTGCCCTAAATTCAGAAAGGGAAGTTGCATTGCACAAAGCATTTGAGTAGTATTGGGTTGATATGCCATGGGAACTATCTGTCACATTTGGTTACAAAAATCATGTGACACATTACATTTAATCGAAGATGATATGTTAGCTTCTGCCTGGGAGTCTGCTAATATGTTATTTTTCTCTTCAAAGCCATCTGACAAATTTTGAGAACCTAGAGTAATATTTGCCAATTGTAACTTAATTTTTAAAAATAAATTATTTTCACTCTTGCCCTCCTTCATGTATAAAATACGGAAAAGTTCAAGATATGAATGGCAGAAGGTTTAAGAATGATGCTAAATCTTTCATGCAAGCATTCAAGAGATGTTCACAGCTGGGCACGGTGGCTCACGCCTGTAATCCCAGCACTTTGAGGGGGCCAAGGCAGATGGATCACTTGAGGTCAGGAGTTCGAAGTGAACCTGGTCAACATAGTGAAACTCCATCTCTACTAATAATACAAAAATAAGCTGGGTGTGGTAGTGTGCACATGTATTTCCAACTACTCAAGAGGCTGAGGCGAAGAATTGCTTAAACCTGGGCGGCAGTGAGCCATGATCACACCAATGCACTCCAGCCTGGGTGACACAGTGAGACTCCATCTCAAAAAGAAAAAAAAAAGAAAAAAGATATGTTCACAAAATAAATCTTTAAGAATATACTGGAAAACTTTAAGAATATGGTTTTATCACAAATAGTTTCAGAATGTGAGATTTCCGATATAGTAATACTTATAACCTTAAGTATTGTTTCTTTTAGGAGGATAAAGCACCCAGATGCTCATGTCGGACACATTTCAATGAATTTGACAAAGTAGATTTACGAAACATCCTCAAATTAGTGTTTAATAATTGGGCAACCCAAAATAGCAAACATGATTACATCAAAAAAGAATGTATTACATTCCTACATTTATGTGTTTGTGTGTGTGTGGGTATATATGGGTCTGTAAACCATTACTCAATATTATGAATTGTAAAACAGCTCATAAAAGCTAACATTGCAAAAGGAAGCATGCAGAAGAGAGAGGCTGTCTTTTACCCCTGTTTTGTAATGGAGCTGATTTACGTGGTCTGCCGAATTTGGGCACCAAGATGACCACATCAAAGATCAGTTAGGTCTACCCAGGCAGGTATTTCCAAGTAAAGTATTTTACTCTAGACTTCATAAGAATAGCAAACAGATTAGTTAATAAAAACTAAAATCACATATTTGTGAGTATTTTTTCATATAACTGCTGAATGAATTTGATAACTACCATTCCCAGCTGACTACCTCACTAGATGAATCACATATCCAAAAGTAATTAGTATGTGGGTACTTGTCTTTCAACAAATTGGTTTTGTTTTTTTTCCCCCATCTTATGTTTATTCACTTATGTAACAAATATTTATTAGATACTGTTATAAGCTAAACTGCGTTCCCCTAAAATTCAAATGCTAAAGTCCCAAACCCTAGTACCTCAGAAAGTGACTGGAGCTAGAATCTTTAAAGAGATAACTAAGGTTAGGTGAGGTCATTTGGTTGGGCCATAGTCCAATATGACTGTTGTCCTTATAAAAAGAGGACATTAGGATACAGACACACACATAGGAAAGACCACATTCAGACAAAGGGAAAAGGTGGCCACTTATAAGCCAAGGAAAGATCTCAGGATGAAAGCCACCCTACTGATACATTGGTCATGGAATTTTAGCCTCCAGAACTGTGAGACAATACATTACTGTTGTTTAAGCCACCCAGTCTGGGTACTTTGTTATGGTAGCCCTAGCAACTAATACAGACACCAACTATATGTTAGATATTGTGAAATCCTTCAGTACAGAGCTCAAACTGTAGCATGCGTGAGAATAACTTGAATGCCCTTTAAAATAGAGATTTCTGAGCCCCACTGCTAGAGATTTTGATTCAGTAAGTTTAGATTGGGGCCCAATAAGTTACATTCCCAATTAGTTTTCAGGTAATAGGATGCTCCCAGTGGGACCATACTTTGAGTAGCATTGGCTTTGTAAATACAAATGCCTTTCAGAAAGGGCAATAAATTAAACTTCACCAGTGATTTGACGGAGTCTTTCATGCAGGCATTCAAGATATGTTTAGTGATTTGACTGATGAAGTTTAATTTATTGCCCTTTTTTATTTGATTTTAAATAAAGGGTGGCTGTCTTTAACAATCAGTCACTGATTGTTAATTATGCAAGATTTTTGTAATTGCATTGTTGACAGTCATCCTTAAAATTGGCAATGGTGGGACTGTTTACATCACAGATATTGGTAAATGCTACAGAGCAGGACTTTTACTGATGGAAAGCAGGTTTCAAAGCATTTTCCAGTACCTCAGTGACTGCAAGTAAATACGCTTATTAGATTGCCCTTCAAATTATACAGAGAGGAATGGGGCTGAGTGTGGTGGCTCAAACCTGTAATCTCAGCACTTTGGGAGGCTGAGGTAGGTAGATCATTTGAGGTCAGGAGTTCAAGACCAACCTGGGCAACATTATGAAACCCTGTCTCTACTAAAAATACACAAATTATCTGGGCATGTACTATCATCCCAGCTACTTGGGAGGCTGAGGCAGGAGAATTGCTTGAACCTGGGAGGTGGAGGTTGCAGTGAGCCTATATTGCACCATTACACTCCAGCCTGGGTGACAGAGTGAGACTCTGTTTCAAAAAATTTATATATATATATACATGTGTATGTGTATCTATACATACATATATGTGTGTATATATGGATATATATGTATACATACGTGTGTGTGTATATATATATACGTATATATATACATATATATATGGAGAGGATTGGAAAACTAAGTGCATATATACATATATATACACATATATATATGTATATATATATATGGAGAGGATTGGAAAACTAAGGGCATGGGACTATAGGAATCTCTCAATGTGAGAAAGATACAGAGTGGAGGCATAAAATAGCTCATTCCTTAGGTCAATGACTTGAAAGAACTTCAGTTTAGCAATTTTATTATTATATTAATAATTCAAATGGACCCCTTTCAACCAGACAGGTTGAAAGAAAACAGATCACTGGAACTTGAATCATTGTCCGGGCGTTTGCTGGCTGTTTGGGTGTGTTACTAAACGTTTGGTGCAAAGTATTTCTTTTTTACACAACTTGTAGGTGGACAGGATAATTTAAGCTGACTCTTTTGTCTTTGAGATTGTACATTTCTAAGTGCAGTAGCCTAATGGAGTGCCCAATGCCATGGCTCAAATTTCCACTCACTTCAAGTGATCTGATTTGTTTTTTTCCTCTTACAGTACAAAAAATCTCTGAGGCCGTGATTGTGTGAATACTGGAGCTGATGGGGTCATGGGCTTGTCCTAATTACAACTCAGGTAGTTGGTGAATATTAAATGCTGTCATGTATTAACAGAGATTTACAAACTCTACTGAGTTATAGACGTGCAAGTTCAGATAAATACCAGTCTGTCATTTGGAAGTTTGGCTGGAGGGCTGGTAGGAAAAATTTAGGAGCAGAGATTTCTATAGTATTCTAGTGGTTAATGTGACTGTTCTTGACATATCTTCCTATGCCTGCAAGAAATGGGGAAGTGAGCTGTAGGGACTTAATTTAACAGAAGAATTCCACAGAAATTTCTTTCTCACAGAAAGAAAAAATGCCCATGAAAACACTGAAAATATGCCCATGTCCATATGTCTCATTGTTTGCATTAAGTTCTTCATTATTCATTATTTCAACAAATGTTTATTGAGCTTCTACTATGTGACAGTCTAGGGTTAGGTGCTAGGGATGGAGAATAAATAAGGTATGTATAGTTCCTATTCACAGAGCGTTTACAAGTCTACAGAAAAAGGTTAGATGACATTTGAAAAAAAAATTATAGATTTCATTGGAAAAACACTGTATTGTCCTTTAGGATTTGCTATACTTGTGTATATATGTATTTTTCTCCCCATATATACATATATATTCTAAGGAACACATATACATATATATGGGGAGAAAAAGTATTTACCTCTTAAAATGTGTATACAGATATATAATAACAGCATCTTTCAAAAATGTGTGTATATATATATATATACCATGTACATTTATATAAATATAAATATACCATGTATGTATATATAAATATATATATTTTTATAAGATGTTGTTATTTTGAGTGAGATAGTAAGATGATCAGTATTTGGGTGTGAAGGGTGATACGGAATCATTTTATATATTATACTAGTTGCAACTGTGTAGGCATTATAGTTATTCTTGCTTAAACGTAAACTGTGATGGATCTCGAAGTCTTAACTGATGAAGCATTCCTTTTCACATATCTGGAAGAGTGAAAAATGACAGCAGCCATCTGAAAAATAAATATTCCAAAAGAGTCTAGCCAAAACAATCTGAATACTTGAATACTTTTATTTTGAATAACATGTTTTTAACAATGCATAGTCTGTGTGTGTGTGTGTGTGTGTGTGTGTGTGTGCGTGTGTGTGTGTGTGTTTAAGATTATTAGGACCAGGCATTCACACAGCACAAAAGAAAATTTAAAATAGACGTAGTTGAAATATCATGAATCAAGAAACATCAAACGAGGGCCTAAGTCTGTATTAGCACGTTTTTCATTTTCTATATTTTGTGAAGCTTTGACATGTTGAAGCCTCATTGACCTCAGAGCTAACTAGTTCCCACAGATAATAAAAGGACTTACCTGTGAACAAACTTTTGATATGCAAACCAACCAATGCAGAGCCTGCACTAGGTACTACCACCTCTGTCTGGCTTTTCTACTACAGGAGACAATATTCCTCTGCCTTAGTCATCCCAGGGCCAGGTACCAGACAACTAGGGACTACCCCTACGGAGCACTCCAAAATGCCTCAAACTGCTAAGCCTAAATGGCTTACTCGGCCTCACTCATTCTTTCCCAGCAAAGTCACCATCAAGGCTTCCCCCCTTGCTCCTTTTGCCCCATGACAGCCTGGCGCTTCCCTGTGTGACTCTGCGTGGTGTAGTGCCTTCGTTAGGGTCCTGCAGAGAAACAGAACTGTTACCTGTTGAGAGTGTCCAGGTTCTTGGTGTTTTGAACAAAGATTTGGACACAATATGCAAACAAAGCAAGGAAAGAATGAAGCAACAAAAGCAGAGATTCATTGAAAATGAAAGCACACTCCACAGGGCGGGAACGGGCCGTCACAAGTGTCTCAGGGGCCCTGGTTACAAAATTTTCTGAGGCTTGAATACTTTCTAGAGGTTTCCACTGGTTAGTTGGTGTATGCTCTGTGTAAATGAAGAGGCTAAAGTGAAAGTCATGTACTCAGTGTACACCCTATGTCAATGAAGAGAATGAAGTACACTTACAAAATCCTTTACTCAGCGTAAGCGTACGTAAATGAAGAGGTTAGTTCTTGTCATAGCTGAAGTGTTTCCATCTGATTTAGTACTAGGAAGTCCTTAGGTTCCCTGCCTCCAGGCCCTTTTCTCCTGCCTCGGAACCAGTATTAGCTCACGCATTTGTAGAGGCCGAGGAGTTCCACAATCTGCTGTCTGCAAGCTTGAGACACAGAAAAGCTGGTAGTGTAATGTGGAGGCCTCAGGGCCAGAGGCCAGCTGTGTAGATTCCGGGATGCGTCGGAGTCGAAGGCCTGAGAACCAGGAGCTCTGAGGGGAGGAGATGATTGATGTCCCAGCTCAAGCAGTCAGCAGAGGGAGCACAAATTCTACCTTCTCCTCCTTTTTGTTCTATTCGGACGCACAACAGATTGGATGAGGCCCACCCACACTGCAGAGGGCCATCTGCTTTACTGAGTTCACCAACTCAAATGCTCATCTCTTCCAGAAACACCCTCACAGACACACTAGAAAGAAGGTTTAATCGGCTATTTGAGCATATTGTGGTCCAGTCAAGTTGACACATAAAATTAACCTTGCACATGGCATCCCTCTCTTCTTGGGAGCTGCAAAAAAATATTCTTCTTGATGAAATTGTCTCCTCTTCTGTTGGCCTTATCATGTGTGAATCAAAACAAAATCTCAAGTACATTCAGAAACAAAGTCACATGAGTGGAACTGTCTTAGGGGAAATTCAGATGCCTTAGAGGGCTAGGAACACTTTTGGTCATCAGAGAAAGTAACTGAATAGGGAGTGATCAATCTAACAGAAACTGTCAGGTAACAGAATGGCGGCGAGAGGGAAGAAAAGTACATACATTGATAAACAGTCAAAGAAATGAAAACCAGGTCTATTCAGGCATTCATAGATGGCCTATATCTGATGACTGTACTAACAACCTACAAATTACTTGACCAAATCCTGTGACAAGGACTTAAAAAAATCAGCTCCGCTTAATCCTAAATGAATTAAATTAATAGGTAATGCAGATCCATCTAGAAAAATCTGACAGCAAGCAGCCAGTGTGCACGATGTACAGCTGCCATTAGGAGTATAGCTAGGAGGAAGCAGCCGAAATGCCTGTGCTCCCACACACACTTGCCGTATAAGGTGCCCAGCACGGTTTCAGCAGTAGCTTTACTGGTGATCATTCTTTTACGTTTACAACTATGCTATAAAGCAGGTACAATAACTACTCCACTTCCGATGAGAAAACTGGTAGAGAGAAATTAAACTTGTACAGTGTAGGTTTCTATATTATAGAAACTCAATATGGTTGCAAACATACTGATTCTGTTTCCCATTAACCTTTAAACTCTGCTCTCTCCTTCTTCCTTCCACCTGGAGGATGCTTAAATTTTAAATGTCAGTGTCTCTTGTGAAAATTTCTCTTTGCTTCCTCTTTTCATGCTTTATAGGAAATGAAGCATTCTTCTATCATAGCCAGTATCAGTTAGTAATGGCTTAAACAGATTGCAGTTCATTTGTCATATGCAATGAAAATTCTGTAGAGGCCATGCTGGGTTACTGATTGATACATTAAGAACGCTATCTTTTTTCTTTTCCTTTTTTTTTTTTTTTTTTTTTTTTTTTTTTTTTTTTTGAGATGGAGTTTCGCTCTTGTTGCCCAGGTTGGAGTGCAATGGCGTGATCTCGGCTCACCTCAACTTCCATCTCCCGTGTTCAAGCGATTCTCCTGCCTCAGGCTCCCAAGTAGCGGGGATTACAGGCACCCGTCATCATGCCCAGCTAATTTTTTAATTTTTGGTAGAGACGGGGTTTCTCCATGTTGGTCAAGTGGTCACGAACTCCCGATCTCAGGTGATCTGCCTCCCAAAGTGCTGGGATTACAGGCATGAGCCACTGTGCCCTGCCAGAACCCTATCTTTTTCACAGTGTTACTCTACTGACCTTACTCTTACTTGTTGCTCTGCAGTTGCACAGTGGTTGCTGCGCTTCTTAACTCTAATCCACATTCCTGGGAAGATAGAAGGGCAAAGGGGCAAGGAACTGAGGGATATAGCCTAGAGAGATTTTGCCTCTGTTGAGAAGGCAATCATTTTCTGCCTTAATCTCATTTATCTATTGTATACACCTGTAGGCACAGGAGTCTAGGAAATCAAGCATTTTTCGCTGGTTGCACTGCTATGTTAATTAAAATTGAGAGTCTACTAGCAAGAAAGAAAAAGTATGTTAAAAATTAGGTAGGCACCTGGCAGGGTCTACACATAGTGCTTACCAGAGTGTATTGTGATTGTTTAAACCTTTTTATCTTTCCTGGTAGGCTGGGTCTGTGTTACATCTGTGCATCTCTCCTCGATATACTCTATGCCTAGCACATTGCAGAAACAGTAACATTTTATTGAATGAATGATAGCGATCCTTTAAGACCACAGGCATTTGTTGTTGTTTTGTCATTGCTTTATCTAAATCTATGTTTTGAAATTCTCAACTCAAATTTCATTGTAAAACTTCATAAAGCACTGAATGTCCTTTCAGAGATTAAAAAAAAAATTACAAAATGCCTGAAAAACAATGAGTACTGAATTAGAACTGCCAGAGCACAACCCAGACATTGCTCCAAAATGAACACACTCTAAATTGGTCTTTTAGAAACACACACAGACACACACACACATGCACACACACACATACACACACACACATGCAATGAAACAAATAGTGTACAGGTGGAGACAGCTGGGAGACCATGGAAAGAGGTACAGCAGTCATCAAGCGGCTTCTTTGGTTGATGCTTTTGTGTTCATGAGTTGACCATGATTGTCAGGGTAAATGATGGGGGTGGTTCATTCTTTCCTTGGAGTTAGGTTTGCATAGACATTGCCTAAAAGAAAGAATAATTATATTTCCCCTTATTTTAAATCTGTTAGGGGAAAAGTTTTCCTTTTTTAGAAAACATCTGTTGGGGTTTTCTAAAAGGCGAATCACCTGAAGAGGATTTCAAATGTTGACAAAATAGGGACAGAAGTCTAGTTTTTAGCCAAACGCTTCTAGTTTTTAGCCAGACAAATGACAATGTGGAAGCCAAGCCTTAGCAGTGGACTTGACATTTTTGGGGAAGAAAACTGTGCTGGGTCCAAGTCATACCAAATTTAGAAGAAAACTCTGGATGTTTAATGTGTCCCCCGCTGCTACTTGCATGTTCTTCCTTCTTTTCCAGGGCATGAAAGTTAACTTTTCACTCAGAACTCTTTTTATACACACGTATATGTGCAATAGGCAAATGTTCCCTACATCACTTTTATCTACTGCCATTTGCATTGAAATAATGCATCTCTCTCCATGACTATTTCATGAATTTTCTAACACTCATATAATTGCATCAGAGATATTTAATGTTAGGAGATGTTAAAAGTTAATTAGAAACTCTCATTCACACTTAAGTTAGTAATTTAAAAAACTCTGTCAATAAGTTGTTTCTTGTAATTAATCTGACTACTCTTCTCATTGGTGTCCAAGGATCCGATACACACTTTTCCCTTGCCAGTTGAGCACTGAAGACAGGTAGCTATGATGTAATCCAGCAGTTGTAGTATAGGTTCCCTTTTGTGAGTTGATTTAATCACATGTGTTTGGGGCTGGGTTGGATGTAACTTTTTCCACTCTCCACTGTGCCCATCCTCTGGGAGACCGGCTTCTCTGAACAGCATCAACCATGCTCTCCTTGATGGTGATGGTGCTGGTGGGCAGTGCCGGTGGTGGATGGGATGTACTGGCAGGATAATCAACGATGAGTAGAGGGAGGTGGGAGTATTTGCTCCCCTGGTTCCTTCCCTCTCTGGCCATGGTCTGACAGTTGCTTGTTCTTCTCTCCTAAAGCTACAGCTATTGCCATGTTCTGGCAACAATCTTCCCCACTGCTTCCACTTAGGCCTTAGAGATGTCACCATACAACCTGCCCTTGAGAGCTTCAGGCTGCATCTCTGTCCCTTGTTTCTCTCCTTTAGCACCACCTTAGCATTATGAATAGTTTTTCCATCAATCCCTTCAGCCCACCATTTGAAGTGTGTCATTGCTTTCTTGCTACAATGCCAGTAATGAAAGAGTACCCTATGTCACTAACCTTAAGTTTCTATGAGAGATCTTCAGTACTGCTTCTCAGAAGAGAAATGGTAGATATATTTTTCTGTTATTTTCTTCTATCTCCCCACAGGAGGAAGAGTGGAAAAAGTCTCAGTGTGTGAGCACTGCCTGGTGTGTTGCTTGGTCTTTCTCTGGGATCAGCCTGTCTACCTGCAGTTTGCATTCTGCTTTTCTTGCTGCTGTGGAGCCTGGAGCAGAGATTCTGTGCCCTACTGACAGCTGTGACTGAGTAGGGGTAGGTTTTTGGAGGCACAGTTTGGGGTCATACATCCAAGTTGCCCTCTCTGGTCCAGATTTATTAATGATTAAGTTGATATTTTGATTCTCATCTGCTTCCTGTCTGTAATTCTCAGTTTGTTCCGAATCTAGAGGGAAAGAAAAGCTGATTGATGCCACTGTTTCAAAACTCGAATAGAATAGTCTTATATAGAGAAGCAAATGAGGAGATATTGCCAGTTTATTTCTTGCCAGAAAACCTTAAGGACTACCACAAATCTATTTTGTCAGCAGTTAAATAACTATACATATCCATGATTGTAAACCAAATTTACCACTTCAGACCTCATGATTTCACTTTCATGTTTGTAACTCTGAGGTTATTGATGACATTAAGACAATGAAGGAGAAGGCTTTAGAAACACTTACATCCTACAGAGAAATTTAATATTTTTATTTTATCAGGTAAGTTGATTTGACTCTGTGATCTTAGACAAGTCAACTAACCTCCTTAGGGCTGTGTTTGCTTGTCTGTTAAGCAAGAGGTTTGAATTAGTGGAAGACATACTATTCAAATAAAATTCAATATGAAGCAGAAGTATGTAAGAGAATGTCAATGAAGATCATTTTAGCATAAATGCATCATATATGTTGAACTGTAAGACATTTATTTATACAATTAGAAAATAAACATTTAAAACCTTGTTAGGAATGACAACTGCAGTCTTATACCAGCCTTAGTCTTTTTTTTTTTTTTTTTTTTTTTTTTTTTTGAGGCCGAGTCTTGTACTGTTGCTCAGGCTGGAGTGCAATGGCCTGATCTCAGCTCACTGCAACCTCTGCCTCCCAGGTTCATGCGATTGTCCTGCCTCAGCCTCCCAAGTAGCTGGGATTATAGGTGCCCACCACCACACCCAGTTAATCTTTTATGCCTGGCCCAGCCTTAGTCTTCTAGTCAATAATTTGGTTTCGGTTGAATGATATTTAGAAGGCTCTGATTTCTTAAAGATCAACAGTTCCAAGTGGAAGCAGTTTTTAAACTAGTTTTCTTTCAAGCTTATGATCTTTTTAATTAAATTAATCAAGAAGCTTGAAAAAGGGGTAGCAAAATAATTTTGGATTCAAAATTAAGTTACCAGTAATGACCATCAACTACTTAAGTTTCCACCCTGGCTTATTTTACTTAGCGTAATGTCTACCAGGTTTATCCACATTGTTGCAAATAGCAGAATCTCCTTTATTTTTTTTTTTCTTCTTTTCTTCTTCTTTTTTTTTTCTTTGAGACGGAGTTTCGCTCTTGTTACCCAGGCTGGAGTGCAATGGCGCGATCTCGGCTCACCGCAACCTCCACCTCCTGGGTTCAGGCAATTCTCCTGCCTCAGCCTCCTGAGTAGCTGGGATTACAGGCACACGCCACCATGCCCAGCTACTTTTTTGTATTTTTCGTAGAGATGAGGTTTCACCATGTTGATCAGGATGGTCTCGATCTCTCGACCTCGTGATCCACCCGCCTCGGCCTCCCAAAGTGCTGGGATTACAGGCTTGAGCCACCACGTCCGGCCAGAATCTCCTTTTTTTAAAGGCTGAATGATATTCCAGTGTGTGTGTGTGTGTGTGTGTGTGTGTGTGTGTGTGTGTGTGTCTGTCTGTGTGGCACAATTTCTTTATCCATTCATCTGTCAATGGACACTTAGATTATTTCTATGTCTTAGCTTCTGTGAATAATGCTGGCACTGAAGAGACAGAAAAGACAGTCCTGAATTGCTGACATCACTGCTCCTTGACACCAGACGCAGCTGCCTGGTGTGCAGAGCATCTCCGGGCACTGAGGGAGGCAGAATAGAGCAACTGTGAAGCATCGACTCGTGCTGTCCTATTAGGGCAGAAGGGAAACCTGGACCAACCTCAGGCGATGCCTGTCCACTGAGGGAGCATTTAAACCAGCCCGAGCTAAAAGGAAATTGTCCATCCCAGTGGTTTAAACTTGAGTTCCCATAAACCTCACCACTGAGGGCTACAGTGCTCTGTATCTCCAGTTAAACTTGAAAGGCAGTCTAGGCCATAAGGACTGGAACTCTTAGGTTTGTCCTGGTGCTGAACTAGGCCCAGCAACAGTAGACTGGGATTGTACCTGACATACTGAGACACTAGCTGGGGAAGCCAATGGAGTACTGGCATCCCCGCTCCCCTACTGCACAGCTTGAGATTCCAAAAGATGCCACTTCCTTCCACTTGAGGAGAAGAAAGATTGGGCAGGACTTTCTCTTGCATCTTGGATACCAGCTAGCCAAGCAGGATAGGGCAGTTGTTAGGGTCATGAAGGCCCTGTTCTAGGCCTTTGCTCCCAGATGATGTTTCTAGACATGCCCTGAGCCAGAAATGAACCCAGTGCCTTAAAGGAGAAGACCCAGTCCTGGCAGCATTTATTACCTGCTCACTGAAGAGCCCTTGGGCCGTGAATAACCAGCAGCAATACTCAGGTACTACATCAAGGGCCCTGGGTGATCCTCTAAGACTTGCTGGCTTCAGATACCAGCACAGCCACAGAGAAGGAGGATTCCAAATGTGCTCTTGGGGTCCCTAATTCAAGGGCTTTACTATTGGACGGCTTAGTGAAGCTGCCCTGGGCCAGAAGGGAATCCACTATTCTGAAAGGTGAGTTCCAGGCCAGGTAGCATCCAGGACAATCTGACTTAAGAGACCTTGAGAGAACATGGGCAGTAGTCTGGCAGTACTCCTCATGGCCTAGGGTGGCAGTGGCTGTGGGTGAGGATCCTCTACCTTTGGAAAGGGAAGGGAAGACTGGGAAAAACTGAGTCTTGTGGCTTGGGCGTAGAATACTGGGTAGACTTCTAAGGTTTTCGACTCTAGTTTCTGACTCTCAGATGGTACTTCTGGACCCACCCAGGTCGGGAAGAACCTTGTTTACCTGAAGGGAAGAATGCAGACCTGGCTGGATTTGCCAGCTGCTGACTGTAGAGCCCCAGGGCCTTGAGTGAACACAGGCAGTATCCAGGGAGTGGTTACAACAGGTCTTGGGTGAGACCCAGTGCTATACTGACCTCAGGGTCACTGCTGACCCAGTGTAGTCAAGTAGTGGTGGCCACAGGGGTGCTTGTGTCACTCGACCCCTAGCTTTAGGTGACTCACAACTGAGAGAGAGAAACTCTATATGTATGGGAGGAAGTGAGGAAAGAGAACACAAGTCTCTGCCTGGTATCTAGAGAATTCTAGCAGATCTGGTCCAAGACAACCAAGGTGTTACCTCTATAAGGCTACAAGAACCACAGCGTTACTAGGCTTGGAGTGCCTCCTAAAGTAGATGCAGCTTAGATGACAACATCCAAGTCCTTTTAAATATCTAGAATGCCTTCCCAAGGAGGATGGCTACAAATAAGCCCTGACAGTGAAGGCTACAATAAATACCTAGCTCTTCAATGCCCAGATGCTGAGGAACGTCTACTATTATTAACACCATTCAAGAAAATATGAGCTCATCAAATTAAATAAATAAGGCACCAGGGACCAATCCTGAAGAAAAGGAGATATGTGACCTTTCAGACAGAGAATTTGAAATAGCTATGATGAGGAAATCCAAAGAAATTCAACATAGAAAGTTTGTTCCAATGTATTACAGAGAACTTGCCAAACCTAAAGGAAGATGTCAATATCCAAGTACAAGAAGGTTGTAGAGCCTCAAGCAGATTTAACCCAAAGAAAACTACCTCAAGGCATTTAATACTCAAACTCCTCAAGGTCAAGGATAAAGACAGGATGCTCAAAGCAGCAAGAAAAAAAAAAAACATACAATAGAGTTCCAATACATCTGGAAACAGACCTTTTTGTGGAAACCTTGCAGGCTGGGAGAGAGTGCTATGACTTATTTAAAGTGCCGAAGGAAAAAAAAAACCACTTTTACTTTGGGATAGTACATCCAGCTAAAATACTCATCAAATGTGGAGGAGAAATAATAAAGATTAGACCATAAATAAATAAAATCAAAATGAACAAAACAATATAAAAAATGAATAAAACAAAAAGTTAAATAATATTAACAAACCTTTAGCCAGACTAACAATAAAGAGAGAAGATCTATATACATAAAATCAGAAATGAAAAAAGAGACATTACAGAAATTCGAAAGATCATTAATTGCTACTATGAGCAACTATATGACAATTAATTGAAAAAATCTAGAAGCAATGGACCAATTCCTAGACACACATACAGCCTATCAACATTTAACCAGGGGGAAATCCAAAACATGAACAGACCAATAACATGTAATGACATTAAAGCTTTAATACAAAGCCTTCCACTAAATAAAAGCCCAGGACCTGATGGTTCACTGCTGAATTCTGCCAAACATTTAAAGAATAATTAATACTAATCCTACTCAAGTTATTCCAAAAACAGAGGAGGAAGAAATATTTCCTCTATATAAGGCCAGTATTACCCTAATATCAAAATGAAACAAAGACACATTTAAAGAAAATTAAACTACAGGCCAATAACTCTGATGAATATTAATGCAAAAATCATCAACAAAACACTAGCAAACCAAATTAAACAATACATTAGAAAGATCATTTATTATGACCAAGTGGTTTTTATCCCTGGGATGCGAGGATGGGTTAATATACTCAAATCAATCAATGTGATACATCATATCAACAAAATGAAGAATAAAAACCATATGATTTTTTAAGTTGATGATAAAAAAGCATTTGATAAAGTTCATCATTCCTTCATGATAAAAGCCTTCAAAAAACTGAGGATAGAAGGACCATGCCTCAGCATAATAAAAGCTACACACATCAGACCCACTATTATAATACTGAAAAATTGAAAGTCTTTTCTCTAAGATGTGGAACATGACAAGGGCACCCAATGTCACCATTGTTATTCAATGTAGTGCTGGAAGTCCTAGCTACAGCAATCAGATAAGAGAAAAATACAAAGGGCGTTCAAATTGAAAATGAAGATGATATAATCTCATATTTGGAAAGACCTAAAAACTTTATAGAAATCTATTAGAACGGATAAAAAATTTCAGTAAGTTGCAGGATATAAAATCAACATATAAAATTCAATAGGATTTCTGTATTTTAACAGTGAGCAATGTGAAAAAGAAATTTTAGAGGTAACACCATTTGTCATAGCCACACATAAAATTAAATTAAATACCTAGGAATTAATGTAATCAGAGAAGTGAAAGATCTCTGTAATGAAAACTACAAAACACTGATGAAGGAAATTGAAAAGAAGAGAACACCAAAAAAAAAAAAAAAAAAAGAAAAAAAAAAAAGAAATCCATGTTCACAGATTGGAAGAATCTATATTGTTAAAATGTTCATACTACACAAAACAATCTAGAGAGTCAATGTGATCTCTATCCAAATGCCAATGACATTCTTCACAGAAATAGAAAAAAATTCCTAACATTTATCTAGAACCACAAAAGATCTAGAATAGTCAAAACTATCCTAAACAAAATGAAAAAAACTGCAAGAATCTTATTACCTGACTTCAAATTGTACTATAGGGCTATAGTAACCCAAACAGCATGATACTAGTATAAAAACAGACACAGATCAATGTAACAGAATAGATAATGCAGAAAAAATTCACACAACTTTAGTGAACTCATTTTTGAGAAAGGTGCCAAAATATACACGGGGAAAAGACAGTCTCTTCAATAAATGGTACCGGGAAAACTGGATATTCATAGGCAGAAGAGCACCCCCTATCTATCACTATATAAAAATAAAATAGAAATGAATTGAAGACATAGACTTGAGACTCCAAACTATAAGACTACTACAAGAAAACATTGGGGAAAATCTCCAGGACATTGGTCTGGGCAAAGATTTATTTAGCAAAATCCCACAAGCACAGAAAACCAAAGCAAAAATGGACAAATGGGATCACATCAAGTTAAAAAGCTTCACAGCAAAGCAAACAACGAACAAAGTGAAAAGGCAACCCACAGGATGGGAAAAAATATTTGCAAACTACCTATCTGACAAGGGATTAATAATCTGAATATACAAGGAGCTCAAACAACTCTATAGGAAAAAGTCTAATAATCTGATTTTAAAAATGGGCAAAATATTTGAATAAACATTTCTCCAAAGAAAACATACAAATGGCAAACAGATGTATGAAAAGGTGTTCACTATCACTGATCATCAGAGAAATAAAAATAAAAACTATAAGGAGATATTATTTTCTCCCAGTTAAAATGTCTTTATCCAAAAGATAAAGGATGTGGAGAACAGGGAGCCCTTGGACACTGTTGGTGGGAGTGTAAATTAGAAAAACCACTATGGAGAACAGTTTGTAGGTTCCTCAAAAAACTAAAATTGAGCTACCATATGATTCAGCAATCCCACTGCTGGGTATATACCAAAAGAAAGGAAAACAGTATATTGAAGAGATATCTGTACTCCCATGTTTGAGTAGTACTGTTTAAAATAGCTAAGATTTGGAAGCCACCTAAGTGTCCATCAACAGATGAATGGCTAAATAAAATATAGCACATATATACAACGGAGTACCATTCAGCCATAAAAAGAATGAGATCTAGTCATTTGCATCAACACAAATGGAAATGGAGATCATGATGTTAAGTAAAATTATCCAGGCACAGAAAGACAAACACCACATCTTCTCACTTATTTATAGGATTTGAAAATCAAAACAACTGAACTTATGGACAGAGAGGGTAGAAGGATAGTTGCCAGAGGCTGGGAAGGTTAGCTGGGGGCTGGGAGGCGGGGAGAGATACGGATGGTTAACAGGTGCAAAAAAATAGAAAGAATAAAAAAGACCTACTATTTGATAGCACAGTAGGCTGACTAGAGTCAATAATAACTTAGTTGTACATTTAAAAATAAACAGTGTAATGGAATTGTTTATAATTCAAAGGGTAAATGCTTTATAGGATAAATATGCCATTCCCCATGATGTGTTTATTTCCAATGCATGCCTGTATTAAAATGTCTCGTGTACCTTATAAATTTATTCACATACAAGAAAACAAAGTAATATTTTCTAATGTTCATGGCTTTTGGATTTCCATTTTATCGGCAATGCTGTATTTTGTATTAACTTTTGCTTATTTTGGATCGAGGATATCTGTTACATAACTGTCTGTACCCATTTATTCCCTTTCAATCTTTAAAAATAGAAAGCAAAGCCAATCATCCAATTACAGACAATATATATATAATCTGAAATTTGTGATGAAGTTTCTGAAGTATTTGTCCTCTAATTGTGACGAAAATTTAAGCCCAAGGTTTGTTGCCATGCAAACGCAGATGGGCATATGTGCTATAAGAGTGTACTTGCCTGTACAGTTATATAGGAATAGATATTCTAGATCTGAATTAATGAAATTTAAAAAAACAAAAGCATAGTGGAACATCATCAGCCTAAACAATGAACTATCTACAAGGAATTTTAATATATGCAAGAGCAGCCATATTCTAAAGTCTGCTAAAAATGTGCTGCTTGACAAAGTAAGGTAGTTCATTAACATTTTTGAAGATTTTTATTTCTTTGGACCAAGATGCAGTTTTTTTTTACTTCGATCTTTCTAAAATCACAAAACTTCTTAACATTATGTATAATGTTTTCTTTTTTTCACAAACATGTCTCATTTAATTATGCATCAATGGGTGAGTCACCTCAGTCTTACCGTGTTCATCAAAGAAGTCTAGATTTTCTCTTCTTGAACTTGTTTTTTCTATAGTCTTCTCCATTGAAGCAAATGACAGAAAGATTCACCCAGATGGTAAATTTTTTAAAAAATGTTCATTTGAGCTTTTTGCTTATTTCTTGTTGGATTGTTTATTTTTTCCCTAGTGATGTGTAGGAGTCCTTAATATATTCAAGATACTAATCCTATATGTTACAAATATCTACTGTCACTTTGTGGCTACTTGCTTTCATTTTTACAGTGTCTTTGGCTGAAAGAAGCTCATTTTAGCACGAAAACTTATTAATGTATTCTTCATAATTTGTGCTTTATAAAGTTTAAGAAGTCTTTCCTTACACTAAGGTCTTACAGGTCATAAGGTTATTTTTTTAAAAAAAGCTGTAAAATTTTGCTTTTTATAGTTTTGTTTAATTTTTTCTATCTTTGGACTCTGATTTTATTGTAATGGAGATACCATGGTCCTGGCATCAATTTTGAGTAATCCCTTCCCACTGATCTGCAATTTACTGTCTTTATATATGAAATATTCATATAGGCCAGTATGTTTCTAGGCTTTCTACATTCTGTTCCTTTAGTTAGTTTGTTGTTTTTTAACCTTTTTCTGTGCCAGTACCACTCTGGTTTAATTACTATAGTTTTAGAATTTGTCTGGATGTCTGCAGGAGCAGTGATTCTCAAACCTTGATAAGCTTCAGAATCACCTGGGAACTTAAAACCATAAAGGCTGAGTAAACCTATCTCAACAAACTTAGGTCTCAGAGTCCTTTGTCATCTCTTCAGGTGATTCTGCTACACACCAATGCTTGAGAACCATGGTCCTAGGGCAAGTGTCCCTCAACCTCCAGCACACAGACACATGTCTTCTTCTTTTTGAATAATCTACTTACATTTGCTCTCTTTTACTTAGTTTTCAAAAAAATATCTTTGTCAATTTTACATAATTTCTGTTGGGACTCAGATGGGGACAACATTAAATCTATAGATATTTTGTAAAAACTTAGTTTAAAATTGCTTTTTCTTCTTTCTTACAAGATACCATGAAAATCTCTGCCTCAATACTCCACCGGAAAAATACATTAATTCACAGCTCCCATTAACCACTGTGGTATATATTTTCATTGTAAAACACATATTTGAAAAATAGTAGGAAAGAAAAAAATTGCATGGAGAGGAAGAAGCTCTGTCAGCAGAGTTGCATCAAAGCGTTGGTTATAAGAATTGCATTGCTAAACAAATTCAGAACTGATTAAGGAAAGTCTGGGCCTCAAATTCATCTTTGTAAAAAATGCTAGCACACACCAAAACTTGTGTATTCTCAAGGATTATATCACAATACATTTGAATTTATCCATAAGACTCCAGAGTGAATAAAGTGCTTAAGTTACCTCAGGACAAATGTTCTCACCTTATTGATCTCCAGAGAAGAGTCAGTAGGAGTACTGATTGACTTGACAGTTCTTTTACTTCTCAAGAAGCAGAAGAAATACTGCTTAAAACTGGAATGATGAAAAACACCAGCATTCTTACTTCTGTGTCTTGCTTCTCAGAGATTAGAAAGCACATTAACTAGATAAGGAAACAAGTTTTCCTGAGCTGTACATTGAATTCCACAAATTCTCATGAGGTGCAAGGTGGTTACAATTTACCCTTAGTTATCGGTATCTGCATTGAGTTTGAGGCAATCTTCTAGCCTTAATTCCTTTCCTATAACTGATTGTGCAGCTGATATAAGAGGCAAAAGAAAATGAATGGAGGAAACACCTATATTTCCTCATTTTTTTCCTCTCTGTATCTCTTCTTCTTTTGAAGCATTTTGCACTGACCAAGAGGCTGAAACATGTATAAAATAAGTTAGTAGAGTTAACATTCCAACCCTGTCATTTATGAGTCGTGAGACCTTAGGATAGTCGTTAAAACCCGCACCTTATTAGAAAAAAAAAAATAAGATAACGGTAAGAAGTTTTTTGGAAAATTGTTACAAGTGCTAAATTAGTAATTACATATCAAGTGTCTTGGCATTGGGCAGTGATGTTCAAATTGTTCTTCATGATTTTATTTAGTACCAAATCAATATAATGGGTAGCAAACAAGAACATGCAAATATAATAGAAAATATCAGAGTACATCGTATATAGTAAGGGTATGTATTGGATGGTGAAATATTTGTTTCAGTTTCTCATATAGACCTACACACACATGTATATACCAGACAACTCTGAAAACATATTTCTTACTGTGGTTTGAAGTCTTTTTCTTTTTTCTTTCTTTTTTTTTTTTGTCTGACGGAGTCTCACTTTGTCACCCAGGTTGGAGTGCAGTGGTGTGGTCTTGGCTCACTGCAACTTCTGCCTCCCAGCTTTAAATGATTCTCCTGCCTCAGCCTCCTGAGTAGCTGGGATTACCATCATGTGCTACCATGCCAGGCTAATTTTTATATTTTTAGTGGAGACGGGGTTTCACATGTTGGTCAGGCTGGTCTCAAAACTCCTGACCTCTTGATCCGCCTGCCTTAGCCTCCCAAAGTGCTGGGATTACAGGTGAGAGCCACCAGACCTGGCCCTTTTTCATCTTTATATTACCTTTCACCAGCCTTTTATACTGTAATTTGGTCACAGTAGTTACACTTGACCATTGCAATTTGTGAGGGAACAAGCTAAATTTTTAAGAAATATATGTCGTCTTGTCTTCATAGGGAGTTGGTTTTAACCACCATTAAATCCCTACATTTTCTTAAAATATTCTACTTACACTATGACATACAAATTACTATTGAGATGGAAATGGCAGCAGCAGATCCATACCATTACTCATTCAGTCCTTCTTGTTTTTCAGGTGGAAGGGAGGATAGAATGTTCCGTGCCTTGTCTTTTCGAATAAAAAATATTTCATTTCTTCTTTTAGCTAAGAGCAAATGTTTATATCTCGGTAAATGCATTACATGCTGAGGTTATAGCTTACAAGAAAAGTATAGAACAATAAAGTTCCATTGAGATGTGATCACTGGATGACCTCCCAGGCATTGACACTAGTCATTTCAGAAGATGTGTGGGGTGAATGGAATCTCAGCAGTTACAATTTCCTACATGTCATAGATCATCCAGTGTACTTCCAGATAATGAAAAACTCTAGAATTCCAAACTGCTATGAGAGCCAACTTGAAGTATGTATTTGTTCCAAATCTAATCTTCAGATCATCATACCAGGCTTTATGTAAGTCATTTAACCTCTCTAAACCTAAAGGTTCTCATCTGCCATTTGGGGATATTAATTTTTTGTGAGAATTTATTGAGTTAATATGTATAAAATACAGAGCACATAATTCGCATTCCATACATGTCAGCTATTGTCTCAGATCAGGGGCCCGGGAAAACAACTCTGAGACAAAGATTTGCATGCAGCGGGTGTTTTGGGGAGTGATCTCAAGAACATTACCTAGAAGTTAAACGAGGAAGGTGTAACTGGGCAGAGGAAGAAATCAAATGTGTGGTTGCAGCAGAGGCCCATGCGAGAGCTCTGGTAGTGAGATGCATCAAACAGGCATAATTTGGGGTAAGGTAATTCCCTTGTCAAGGGAAAGGCCCAGAAAGAGACTCAGCCATGATAAATCGGTAGCCAAGTCTCTTAGCAGCTGTGAGAATGAACATGTTTTAGTTCCAAAGGAGGGATCTCGGTAGCAGGCTTCTGGTCTCTGTGCCCATGTCAGGCCACGGCTGTTGTCTTTGTCCTTTTATCATCCAAACTGAGCAGGGAAAGAAATCCCAAGAAACACCACCATGGCTATTAGGGTGCTAAGTGTATTCTCTGCCTCCAATGTGTGAAAGCGCCCCCACCTCTCCCTGGTGATTGTGATACAGCCCGGCCAAAATGGTGAGTCCTTTTCTGCTGGTCTCCCAGCATGAACAGCTTGAAGTGACTGGGCAGAAACAAAGTTTAATGTGACTCTCATTCTGTCCTCTGGTAGAAACATTCACTGCTGAAACCGGGACCTTTAGACTCATAGAGCTTAAAGTTGTGAAAATGGAAAGCACAAAACCCCTCTGGGAACCAGATCCCTTAGACACACAGAAGCTAATATTGCAGGGCAGGAAACACAAATTCCCCAAATGGGTTTTTGGGATTGAGGGAGAGTGAGGCCATTTCTATTTTTTCACTCCCTGGCTCTGAGTGAACCGTGGAGTGGCTCCATGTATTCGACTACACAGGACGCAGCACCAGCACCCGCAATAGTCATTAGTGTATTATACGTATGGTTTCCTGGAGGGTGGCCTCCCATCCTTAAAAGGTGTCATCCCAAGTCAGTGACCCACAGGTTTTTTCAAATGGCCATAGCACTGCCTCTCGAGCCAGCAGCTGCTAGTTGATGTGGTATGTGCTATGACCAGTGAATTTCATTTTTGTGCATACACAGCATTACCTGCTTCACTATAAAGTGTGTTTCTTTTTGTATTCACAAAAATATTATATGGGATTTCACATTAGTAAATCAAATGATTTGTAAGAATGTGTGTAATAAGAATGCTGGTCATGTCCATGTAAACTGACAGTAGTTACCAGTCACCTCAAACGTGGTGAAATCCTGTCTCTACTAAAAACACAAAATTACTCCTGACCTCAAGTAACCTGCCCTTCTCAGCCTCCCAGTGTGCTGAGATCACAGACCTGAGCCACCGCACCTGGCCTAGGAGTCCAGCGATGTGAGAGATCAGTGCAGGCAGCAGGAATCAGAAAAGCCTCCTGGTAAAGTATGAATGAAACCTGTCCTCTTGGTTTCATCATTTCAAAGCATATAGAGTGATTTGGTGTCCTGAAGGCATCCTTTGAATTACCTTTGAATTACTTGAACTATTATACACATGTATGAAAACTTACTTTTTATCTTTTAGTAGATCAAAAGATGAAAAATAAGCCGTATTTTTGCTGTGTCTTTACATAGTCAATGGGTGAATGAGCTGTCTGGGGGTCTCTTGAATAAGGGCACTATTCCATTGATGAGGGTTCACCCTCATAGCCTAATCCCTTCACAAAGGTCCCCCCTCCTAATATCATCACCTTGGGACTTTGAATGTCAATGTAAAAATTTGGGGGGAACACAAACACCCAGATCATGGCAGTATCCTAATTTTGCAGATCAAGAAACTGTTAAGTGACTTGCCCCATGTGAAACAGTCAGTGTGTGCAGAGGGAGGCTTTGAATCTAGTCTCAATGGCAGTCAGTACTGTTAGAGACTGCACTGCTTTTCAGTTTTACAGAAAAGCAGTTTTAAAGAAAACTGAGGCCCCAAAAGATCAAGTGATTTTCTCAAGGCATCCCAGTTGTTAAGTGAATAACTATAGCTCTTATATCAGTACATTGAAATAATTCATCTCATATATGTTTCTCCCATTAAACAGTAAGAAAAGACCTTCCATTTGTTTTGATATTAGTTTAACTTTGTCAGTATCTAGAATAAAGGCTACTCGATAATAGTGTTGAGTCAATAAAAGGAAGTTATAATCTATTAGAAGGCTTGAGTCCAACGCAAGAAATGTCAAAACTAAGATCACCACTTTTGAGCTAAGCATTATAGCAAGTTGAAATTGTAAATTTAACTGACTTCTTTTAAGTTTCAATAAGTATAACTTCTGTAGCAAGAACTCCATACTAGCTAGGATTTTTTGTGAATATCACCAAGAACTTTATGCTTAATAATAGAAATGATTTCATAACAAGAAAAGTCAGGGTTGCTACAGAGAATTTAAGTAAAAACCAAGTTGATCGCAAAACTACGAAAATCTTTATATATCTTGGAAGACATTTTTAGGAGTCAAAATAACTGGGAAATTTTAAATACTTATTTGTAAGTGTTTTCTAATGGGCTCACAATGAACAAGGGTCATTATTATAATGTGTCTTGGATTTGTTTCTGAGATGTCAAGCCCTAAGAATCAAAGACGAGTGCTTGTTGGTATTCTCAGGACATTGGTCATCTCTAATCTACCTCTCTCATGCTATAAATCAACTTTTCTAAAGAGGCTTCAGACAACAATACTTTATGATCATTGTTCTCCCAGTAGCAGAGGGCAGAAAGATGACCATGAGTGAAGTGACAAGTTGGCTGTGGCCAGGGTGACCACAATTCCAGACCTGATGTCTGGTATTTCGGCCTACATGAATTTTGTCTTGGAGAAATTCTTAGGCTTCAAAGGGAACCTTATTAGGAAAATGAAAGTGAGTTTCCTAAGAAGTAAATGCCCTGTCTAAATGAGTGCCCATGGAGATATAGCAAACTCTGGATTTTTCGTATCCAAGGAAGTCTATTTAGGATGGATGTGTGAATGAGTCATTCCTGGTTAGCAGTGATTCTTGTAGTCAGCTGGTGACCACCCTTCTTTGTTGAAGCTGTATCAGTAAGTGGCGTGGAAGGATATATCAAAATTAAAATCAGATCAAGTTAGAAAATTTAAAATTTCGAGTTCATTGTGCATACAAAACAACAGTTTATGAACTAGAAGATTTTGAACAGAAAATGGAAAGAAACTCACCTCACAGCAATTAGAGCACAGTTTATAAAGCATTAAAGAGAAAGTCTTTTGACCTTTTTCATGATTGGCTGTTGTACATTAATATTCTTTTTAAGACCAGTAGAGTTTTTAAGCTGATTTATGTATGACTAATTGCTTTAATTTTGCTGGATCATGCTGAAAGGGATGTAAAGCCTACATTTTGTGTTTCATTTGTAATTAGAGTTAGTGTTTCAGGGGAATCAGATTGACTTAAATTTTGACTATGTTCGTTTAAGTGGTCAGGTTTGGAGTATATCTGAACTGTGGCTTCTATTTTTATTTTTCTTTAAAAGATTGCATTCCATCTTACAGAGCATCTAGCAGGAGCAGGCTGGTTTCCATTCTCAGAGGTCACATGGGTATGGATCAGAGACTTACACAGACTGGGAAAAAACCTGGTAGCGGTTGGAGGGAATACCATCCCTCAGTGAACAGTACAGAATGTACCAAGGGACCATAATTAAAGGCTCTTTTCTTGAACACTTGGTTAGAAATAAAAATCTCACTTAGAGAAAATAAATTTGACTCAGTCTCCAGACTCACTGGCTTTTGAATGACATTGGTATCTTCCTCCTTTGCTTTGTATCTGTAGTACACTGCTGAGATTACAAACCTTTCTACATGGACTGAAGCAGCATATCACCCCATCTCCATGACTAGTTACTTGTTTCATAAAATCCACAGATTCTTCAAATGGAATATTGCAAATAACTATCTTGTCTGGCATAAATTCTGAGATACCTTATCAGTTGCCTTGGCGTTTGGGCAGCAATGTGCTGCCAGGGAACAAGATGAACTAACATACAGTGCTATGTGTCTAGGATTCCTCAACATGCAGGATGTAGTGGAAGAAGTATAATTTTAGTCTTATCTAGACAAAGGTTTAAATTCTGGCTTATCTGCTTGCTGAATGTGTGCCTCACTGCTAACCCTTACTATGCATATCCCAACACTTTTTCAATCTTATTATGAAAAATTAACACTTTTCAATCTTGTTATAACTTTAATATTTAATGTTATCTTATAAAGTGATTTCAAATTATACATCCAATAAAAGATTATTATGAAAAGGAATAATATTTTCTTCCCACAATAATCAACCATTTTCTACCCATCCTCATTCCTGTACTTCTCGGTTTACCGATGATAAAGACTTGCTGCATATTCTTTCTTACCTACCTTCTTGCTCATGCAAAGATGCATACACACACACACACGCACACACACACACACACACACACACACACACACACAGAAAGAGAGAGAGAGAGCGAGAGAGAGAGAGAAACATCTAGACACTCATAGAGGGTTTCTTGTGTGTATTGTTAGCTAACAGAGTCATGCTTTGCAGTATGATTTTTCTTCCTGCCTCATAATGCAGAATGGCATCTGTATCAGCGAATATAGATCTAAGTGCATTTTTAAATTCTAATTCTGTTGTGCATGCATACTCACACAGATACATAATGTAAAATGGATTATTTCATTCTTACTTTAAAAATATTTTCTTGCCTTACATTTCTGTAATAGTCATTATAATCATATTAATACACCCATATCTGCCCCAGACCCTTCCAGCCTTGCCTCCATTTCTGACCTGCTAAGTACAGAGAGCTCCTTGGCTCAGGATCTCTGCCCTTGGACTCACATGAGTTCTGCCATCAACAAGGCATTTCAGCCCCCTTTGTGTGGGTTTTGAGAGTCCGAGGTATTTTCTTTAAAGCACCTCCCTTCAAGTAGTCCCTGATAATTATAAACAATTTCATTTCTTATATTTAATTCCCCACATACCAGTTTCTAATTGTATGTGCAAGGTTATTTTTAAACATTTTTCTAAGCCCTTGATTGAAGGTATTTAAAGAACTTTCTAGGGACTGTGTAAACTCAGGGCAAAATAAACCCATGGAACCCTTCATTCTAAGTTCCACGTTCGTATCTAGTCTAGGTCAAGAATAAGTGACAGCAACAACTTTAGCACCCCTTGGGAGAGGAACTAATTCCATTTCTGGACCTATTCAATTTGATCTCATCTTTTGAGAGTTTTAGGAAGGAGTCTCAGAGAGACTTAAAACTGCTTGGGAGGCACCATGGCCTTGTGGAATGAGACCATGTCTCAGAGTAAGAGCCATCTAGGGTTTTGTCCTGGCACTACCTCAGCCTCTGTAACCTGAGAGAGAATTCTTCACCTCTATTTGACTTAGTTTCTTCATCTATAAAACTGGGATAATAATATCGGCCCTGCAGGAATTGTGAGGATTAAATGAGACAGTGAGGTCAGGCATGGTGGCTCACACCTGTAATCCCAGCACTTTGAGAGGCTGAGGCGGGAAGATCACGAGGTCAGGAGATCAAGACCATCCTGGCTAACATGGTGAAACCCTGTCTCTACTAAAAATACAAAAAATTAGCCACGTGTGGTGGTATGTGCCTGTAGTCCCAACTATTCGGGAGGCTGTGGCAGGAGAATCACTTGAACCCGGGTGGCAGAGGTATCAGTGAGCCAAGATCATGCCACTGCACTCCAGCCTGGGTGACACAGTGAGACTCTATCATCAAAAATTAATTATTGATTATTAATTAATGAGACAGTGAATATGTGGCACATATCATAGAGTGGGAGCTTGACATATCCATGTACACACACGCACAGCACTCAGAGTGTGCCAAGCACTGTTTAAAATACTTTATAATTATTGAAATCTTTCCTATTTATAATAACTTGTGAAGAGGAAAATATTACTCTCCCCATTTTACATGTGAAAAATTTGAGGCTCAGAACCATGATGTGACTGACTCAATGTCAGTCAGTAAGTGGTAGATCTGTTTCAAGTTCAGGCATGCTGGTTCCAGAGTCCACGCTCTTAACTGTTACTATGCTGCCTTCAGTGGTAGCTCTTTCTGTAATCTAGTTTTAAAATGTTGACTACAGTAACTGTAAATTGCAAGATGTGTGTGTGTGCCCATTGCTTCTGTAGGAAGTTTAACTACAGTCACTTTCAAATAGGAAATCTAAAGAACTTTACTTGTTAAGCCTTCAATGAAAATGAAATAGTCACAGCATTTAAAATAGGTTACTTCAGGATTATTTAAGAGGTCTAAATTTCTCCAAACTATCCCACAAATTCTGTATATCTTTCCTTGAAATTGACAGTGTTTGGATATACTGATTCATAAATTGAAGAAACTTTTTTACTTAGTACCCAGCACTTACACTGACAGTTTAAAGAAACACAGCATCTCATTATAGAGTTTCTCTTGCATTTACTCAGAGATATATACCAAAACAACAACAACAACAACAACAACAACAACAACAACAACAGCAAACCAAACCTCACACTAATAAGCAATCATTAAGTTTCCACTGTAAGTTCATCATCCTAATCTCTAAAATCAGTGAGTCTAATAAGTGAGGGAAATCCTAGATCCAAGTGGAACAGTTAATTTATTTTTAAATTCAAGGACTTTGCTGAGTCTTTGCTATATTAACGTGCTTGTGAGTCTCTCAGAGAGGGATACTGTATGTCATGGGTCCTTAATTTGTTGGCTGTTGTACCTGTGGTGGCTTCCTAAAGTGTAAGATTGGCTAGATTAAACTACATTTCCCATAATTCCTTTCTGTGAATGTTTTCAGTTGGGTAGCCAAGAGAGACATTCTTGTGGAAGACTTGGGAGGTGGAAAAGAAGCAGCACCATTCTGCTACTCTTCATGTTGTTGCTTACCTGCTAGCTCACCTCATTGATGTGGTTCAGCAGCTGGGTCTGCAACCACTCAACCTTTCCCTGGTCCCACCTTTAGCTTCTCCATCTCTTGGGCCAGGTGCACATTATGCTCTATGAGGAAGGGCATCAATGTCAGAGGCCATAAGAACTGGCTTGGGTTACAGCGGTGCTCATGAATTGAATTGATCTTTGTTCTCCTCCATGTTATTTCCATCCTTCCTTCCTGATTGCCTGTCTTGGGGACTTTAAGCCCCAGAGCAGACATAACACAACAACTTCAGAGACATAAAAATGTGCTTAAAGAGTTCCCCATAACTATGTAAAATAAAATCCTTTGGAATATATACTATATGGTATATAATACACAACATATATTACATATTACCTACTGGTCTGCTTCTCTGACTGGGGCTCTGATAATACATTGTCCTTGAGTCAAGGCACAGTTAAATTATACCTTCAAGAAATAGTATTTTGGCCAGGCGTGGTGGTTCAGGCTTGTAATCCCAGCACTTTGGGAGGCTGAGGTGGGTGGATCAGGAGGTCAGGAGATCAAGACCAGCCTGGACAATATGGTGAAACCCTGTCTCTACTAAAAATAGAAAAATTAGCTGGGTGTGTTGGTGAGCACCTGTAGTCCCAGCTACTTGGGAGGCTGAGGCAAAAGAATTGCTCGAATCTAGGAGGCGGAGGTTGCAGTGAGCTGAGATGGTGCCACTGCACTCCAGCCTGGCTACAGAGTGAGACTCCATCTCAAAACAAAACAACAACAACAAAACAAACCCAGTATTTTGCAGAACATTAAGTAGAAAATGCTAGTGTAGCTGAATAGTGTTTGGCATGGAATTTTCTCAATAGCTGAGTAAAAACATGCTTAGAGTAAGTTATCACATAATAGCGTCTAATTTGCCACTTCATTGTAGGTTGTAGCAAGAATAATATTTAGGGTTCTGTTGTGGGTAGAATTATGTCACCACAAAAGACATGTTCAAAGCCTCACTTCTAGTATCTGTGAATGTATCTTATTAGGAAACAGACTCTTTTTTTGCAGATGTTATTAAGATGCAAGTTAAGACAAGTTGCCCATAATATTCTACTATTATCATTTTAATACATGTAAAATCTGTATTGATGTTATTTCTTTCATTCATGAAATTGGTAATTTTTGTATTAATTATTTTTATCTTTGTCAGTCTGGTTAGTATTTTATTACTTTCAATGATTACAATGACTGTAGAACTATTTATTTCTCTATTTTAAAATTTCACTGATTTATGCTCTAATTTTTATTTTTTTCTACTGCTTACTTTGGGTTTAATTTGCTCATTTTTCTAGTTTCTACACTGAGGTCATTGATTAGAGAGATTTCTTTCCCCCCCCCCAATTCAGATGTCCAGTGCTCTGAATCTCTGTAAGTACTGCATTAGTAGCATCCCCAAATTTTGATATTTTGTATTTATATTTTATTCAGTTCAAAATACTTTCTTATTTTCCTTATGATTGCCTCTTTGAGTCATTATGCTATTTAGAAATGTAGTATTTAGTTTCCAAATATTGGGGGGGGGAGTCCAGATATCTTTTTTTGTTATTGATCACTAATTTAATTCCATTATGATAAAAGAACATACCTTGTATGAATTGAGTCATTTGAAACTTACCAAGACTTACTTGATGATCTAAATTATGATCTAAATTGGTAAATGTTCAGTGTACACTGTATTCTCCTATTGTTAATGAAGTGCATTATAAATGGCATTAAGGACTATTGGTGGATCCTTAGTCATTTTTCTACTTGTTCTATTTTTCAGTGAGGATATTGAAAAATCTGATTGTAATGGTATAAATGGTATTTTTTCCATCATATATTTGGAGGCTTGTTTATTTTGTGCCTAGATATTTAGGATTGTTATGTTACTTGGGTGAATCGACCCCTTTATTGTTATGAAATGACTCTACCCCTAGTCACATTCTTTATCCTAAAATGTATTATTTCAGGCGTTAATAGAGCCAGCATATCTTTCTTCTGACTAATGTCAATGTGTTATATATTTCTCCCTTCTTTAACCTATTGATGTCTTTATGTATAAGGTGGAGTCTTGTAGACAACATCAAATTGAGCCTTGCTTTATGTTTAATCTGACTCGCTCTGCCTCTGAATTAATGTTTAGATCGGAGGTCAGGAAACAACAACTTGCCACCTATTTTTGTTAATAAAATTTGATTGAAACACAGTCATGCTCGTTTGTTTATGTAATGTTTATAGCTGCCTTCACTCTCCAATGGCTGAGTTGATTGGTTATGACAGATACCGTACGGCTTTAAAGCCTAAAATATTGACTATCTAATCCTAAAAAGAAAAAGTTTGTCAATCCATAGTTAACATAATCTACATTTGATGGAATTATTGACAAAGTCATTGTAAGATCTACCAATTTGCTATTTGTCTCATCTGTTTTTTTCCCTTTTCCTTCTGTTCCTGATTACTTCTGGATAAATTGACCAGACTTTGTGATTCCATTTTATCTGCTTTGGTTTTCTAGCTATTAGCAATTTGTTGTGTTATTTTCATGCTTTCGTTTAGAGTTTCTAGTATTCATCTTAATATATTATAGTCTCTCTTAAAGTATGTCACTTCTTGTATTGTATAAGAACCTTACAATAAAACATTTCTCTTTATCTTCTTATCTCTAGGCCTTGTGCTACTGTTAGCATATATTTTACTTGCACGCATGTTATATGCCTTAAGATATTATGCTATGGCCTTTGCATTAAACCCATAGTTGTCTTGTATATAGATTTAAATAAGAAAAGTATTGTTATAGTTTCCTAGGTAATTTAATAGTTACCATTTATTGTGTTCTTCATATATTTGTGTAGATTTATATTTTCATTTGGTATCATTTTCCTTCTGCCTAGAGACTTTATTTATTTTTCTAGTACAGATGCATTGATGATAAATTCTTTCAGCTTTTTTTTTTTTTGCCTAAAAATTTTTTTGCTTTTTCCCTTTGTTTCTGAAAGAGTGCCTCTAAGTTGAGAATTCTAGATTGATAGTTGTTTTTCTTGCAGTACACTGAATAGCTCATTCCACTGTACTCTGGTTTTCATTGTTTCTCATGAGGAATGTACTGTCATACATCTTTTTATTCTCTGTGCATTGTCTTTTTTTTCTCCAGCTATTTTTTAGATTTTTCTCTTTATTACTGTTATAAGTAGTTAGATTATGATGTGCTTCTTTTGAATTTTATTCTTGTATCTTGTGTTGGGGGTTCATAGATTTTCTAGTGTCTTTGGGTTTATAATTTTCCTCTACTTAAAAAAATTTAGCCATTATATCTTTTAAAAGTATACCATCCTCTTTCTTCTCTTTTGGAGACTCCAATTACAATTTGTATTTGAATGTCTAATCTGCTAATAATCCCATCCATTTTAGTTTTGATATCAGATAATGTGGTTTTAATCTCTGGAGGTTTGATTTGAGCCTTAAAAAATATCTTTCATACTTAATCCTTCCCCTAGATTCCTGAATTTCTAGAATGCATGAGAATAACTATTTTAAGTAACTATTACTTATGTAATATGTGTAATCTGTCAGTTTTGGTGGATTCCTTTTTGTCTTTACTGTGGGCATTTATTTGCATGCCTGGTTACTGACTTTTGATTAGTTGTGAGAAATCCACTCCCTGTGAAATTTTACATTATCAGTTGCTTGATATTTTTGTATTTATAAAAAATATTCTTGTTTTTTTTTTTGTTCTGAGACACACCTTAGTCATGTGAACACATTTTGATTTGTGAGGTCTTGTTTTTGAGTATTCTTAGGCATGACCAGAGCATAATTTGTTCTATAACTAACATTTCCTTCCTATGAGGCAAAACTTTCCTGTGTACTCTATGCCATGGTCCATGATTTATGAAGGTTTTTACTGTGGCTGTGAGAATTGCTATTCTCAGCACCATGGCAACTCCATGTGTTGTTCTATTAGGCTGTTCTTTCCTTGGCCTTGTATCGTTTCTTTACACCTATGCTGACTGGTGTTCAACTAAAGACTTGAGAAGATCTATACAGTTAACTCTGTGCAGCTTTCTCTTCTTTGGTATTCTTACTGTGGACTCTAGCCACTTTAACCTTCTTGTGAGTATAACACTGTCTCCTCAATTCAGTGAGGCCATCTGAAAACTAGATGGGTTTTCCTGTCCTTATGTCATGACCTGGAAACTCTCTCCAGGCAGTTAGCTGGGTAATCATAGCACTCTATAACCATGCTTTCTTGGCTTTCAGTGTCCTTTATTTTCAGATGTCTAATGTCATAAGAACTATTATTTTCTATAGTTTTTTTTTTCAGTGTTTAATTGCTTCAGTTAAGAGAATCAATCTACTCCCTGTTACTCTACCTTAATCAAGGGTGATTGTTGTTTTAAAAGTGATATAGCATTGTTTGAATAACCATACTTAATGTAATTAATAACCTACATTGAAAATTTTAGGATTATGTAATTTTTTCACAATTATAAATAACACTGAAAAAAATTTCTTTTCTGTAAAATCTTTGACTATTTTTTTCCTAATAAGATAGATTCTTAAATGTGGAATTCTTACCATAGATAAAGATGTGTATAAAGCTTTTGATAGTTTGTGCTAAATTGTCTCTTTGAGCTTGGCTTGACTGATCTTGGCTAGGCTTGCTCACATTTCCGGGGGTCAATTAGCTGCGGACTTAGGTAGAATGGCCTTGGCTTGGATGACTGGGACATCAGCTCTGGTTGACATGTCTATCATCCTCTAGCAGGCTAGCTGGGTTTGTCTCCCTGGTAAAGGCTAAGGTGAAAAGGAGCAAGCAGCAAGTTGCAGATATTTTATCTACTTTTTCCATCATTTCTACTAACGTCTCATTATGTAAAATAGCACATGATGTGGCCTGTATTCACATAGACACTGCAAGGTTAGATGGCAAAAGGTTTGGTTACAGTGAAGCTTAAAAAATCAGGGCTATTTATTCAGTCAATTTATTTTATTCTGTGAGGTGTAGTAAGTGCTCAGTGAAAGAATAATACCATGTTACCTTTTTCTCTTTAAGGTATCTTACTTTTGGGATTGCATTAGTATCCAGTGACATCTCTTTGTCCCAGTAGCTTAGTTCCATAAACACTAATGTTTATGAATTTCTTTCTTTCTTCAAGGAATTACTCAATGCATGGCTGTTGTATTAAGTAATACTGTATTCATGTTATTTTACAGGGCATGTGAAACAAAAGACTACACAAACATGGTTGTGAAACTGTTAGAATAATTCTAAATTAATTCCACTTCTGTGACTATCATTTTAATACCAATCTGTGAAATGCCTTTTCTCTTGCTTATCTAAATTCTATTTTTTTAACTGCCAGTTCACATTCCAACTTATACCTGAAACATTCTTGAGTCTGCAATAATCTTGTTCTTGCTAATACAGTATCTCATACCAGATTCTATAAATTACCATACCAGATTCTATAAATCTAGGTCATATGAGTAATTAATAAAAATTTTGAAAAGTGTTTTCTAGTCAAAAAATAAGTTGATAAAATTATTGCTTAAAAAAGTTGAATTTTTATTTTTTAATGCCCCATATAGCAGTGTACGCTGTGTATCTACGAAGGGGAGGGAAAAATTATTTGAAGCATTTCCCAATTTATTAATCTAAGTAAAAAGTTTCTTTTTCTTCTTCTTCTTTTTTTGCTATTTCATAAGTTGGTATTTTAAGGGATTCACTTTGGGATGCATTAATACATAGTATGCAATATGGCAATTTAATATATGCTTCCTTGTCATCTCAAATGTACTGTATTTTCATTTGCTTATGCCTAGTTTCTTCAATAATAATGTCATGATGTACACTGGGATTTGAAGATTACAAAAAAAGATTTCCATAAATTATTTAGTTTGATCTTTACAACATCTGAACAGTTTGAGCCGGTGATATTTAAGAAGTGACCAGAAGACTTCATTCAACCTTTTAACTGATATTGATTGAATAATGACGTGATTCTTATCAGCTTGGTAGACTCTACAGATACACTGGTGACCAAGGGAACAGTTCATGGCAGGGAATCACTCAGGCAGGGACTTGTGATGTAAAATGAATGCAAATAATGCAGTCTTCAGGAGATAGATGGTGGTGATGGTGGCACAGCAGTTCTTATGCTGCAGAACTTATGTTCAAAGATGGTTACAATAGTAAATTTTATGTTATATATATTACATTACAATAAAAAATAATTAAGCAAGCAGAAAGCAGATGAAGAATATGGTAAAATGATAACAGGTATTAAGACTAAGTGATGAATATATGGAGCTCCATATAATATTCTCTCTATGTACATATTTTATTTTTTATAATAAAGTTAAAATATGAGAAGAAATAATCTTCAACCTAACAGCAATAGACAGCTTTTGAAAGATTTTAAATAGAGCTACATGATAAGATTTGATCTTTCAATGGCAAAAATCCAATTACTTTTATACCAACCTAGTAAGATCACTGCTGGATGCTTCACGGAGAAACAAATGATCAGGAGTAAAAAGGAGATTTGAGATATCTATGTAGAAGAATATTCTTTGTTCTAGGGTGATATCAGTAGTTATGAGGAAAAGCAGATATATTGAAACATATTTAGGATAAAGAATTATTGGACTTGGTGATTGGATATGTGACATTTCTGACATAAGCTATGGAATAGGTGGTGGAGGAGGTAAGAAGATGAGAAATGTTGAATGCTGCAAAGAGTTTCAGATAAAAAGATTTCTGACATGAGGAGTATAGAAATTATATGTAACCATAGCAAGAGGATTTTTGGTTTAGTGAGTGGAAACCAGCTAGTAGTAGGTTGAATAGTGACTAGAAAGGGAAGAAATTTATTCAAGAGGTATGCATGATTCCAACCAACGGGGATGTGAAAGACATTGAGTGAGTTGTAGTGGAATGGAGCTTTTGTTTTATTTTAGAATTGGACAGATTTGGGTATCTTTGAATGCTTATAGGAAAGATCCAGTAGATGAGAAGTGGTTGAGCCGTGGTGGGAAGGAATGGGCTCTAGGCCAGGGGTCAGCATACTTTTTCCTTAAAGGCCAGGGTAGTAAATATCCTAAACTCAGCAGTCCTTACAGGGTCTGTCTCCATGACTCAACTCTACCATAGAGCAGCCATAGACCGTGTGTGAAGGAACCAGTGTAACTATGTTTCAGTAAAATTGTATTTGTAGATAATGAACTTTGAATTTCATATCACTTTTATTTGTCATTCTTTTGAATTTTCTTTCAACATTAGATATATCAAAATCATTCTTAGCTCTTGGGCCATGCAAAAACACGTGGGATTTGGTCCCTGGATCATGGTTTGCCAGCTTCTGCTCTAGAGCACAAGTGAAAAGGTGGACTTTCCCCCAAGGGAAGCATAATATAAAGGATGGGAAGAAGGAAAGTTAGGTGCAGATAGATTTGTTGGTATGGGGTTGGGGAGTTAAGGGAATTTCTACCAGGTGGCTTATATTTTTCTTGTGAAAATATAATTAGAATATAGGTAATATTAAAATTTTCTTGATGGAAAGTATTATTTTAGAATATTTACATTTACTGAATCATTTATTATTTACAATAACCTTATGAAATGGAGGCACAGAACTGTTAAATATATGCCTTCACATTATCCAACGTAGAACTATACTCTAAGTCTACAGTAACCAAAATAACATGGTGCTGGTACAAACACAGACACATAGACCAGTGGAACAGAGTAGAGGACCCAGAAGTAAAGCTTCACACCTATCACCATCTGATCTCCAGATCTAATATCCAGAATCTATAAGCAACATACTTCAACCAGAAAGAAAAAAAAGCAGACAAAAGCATGGACACTTCTCAAAAGAAGACATACGAACAAATATATGAAAAAATGGTCAATATCACTAATCATTGGAGAAATGCAAATCCAAACCACAATGAGTTACCATCTCATACCAGTCAAAATAGAAATTACTAAAAAGTAAAAAAAAAAAAAAAATAGATGTGAGTGAGACTGTGGAGAAGAGGAAATGCTTACACATTGTTGTTGGGAATGTAAATTAGTACAGTCACTGTGGAAAGCAGTTTGGAGATTTCTCAAAGAACTCAGAACTACTGTTTGACCCAGAAATTCCATTACTGGCTATATATGTCCAAAAGAAAATAAATCCTTCTACCAAAAATTCACATGCAGTTTTATGTATCATAGCACTGTTTGCAAGAGCAAAGACATGGAATCAACCTAGGTGCCCGTTAACAGTGGATTGGATTAAAAAATTGTGATATATATATATATATATATATATATATATATATATATATACCATGGAATACTATGCAGTCATATAGAAGAACAAAATCCTGTCCTTTGCAGCAACACAGATGCAGCTAGTAGCCATTCTCCTAAGCAAATTAGTGCAGGAACAGAAAACCAAATACTACATGCTATTGCTTATAAGTGGGAGCTAAACATTAAACACTTAAACACTCATGGACATAGAGATGGCAACAACAGACACTGGGAACTACTATGGGAGACGGAAAGCAGGCACAAGCATTGAAAAAGTATTGAGTACTCTGTTCACTACCTGGGTGACAGGATTAATCATACCCCAAACCTCAGCATCATGCTGTATATCCATATAACAAACAAGGACATGTACTTCCTGAATCTAAAATAAAAGTTGAAATGATATATACATAATCCATGCCTAGAATTACATTTATAAAATTCCCAGAATCTTAATAAAACCCAAACAATTTGTTTCCGGAGCTCACAGTATTATCTACAAGCATATTTCACTAAGGCCATCCACTGGTAGGGAAGGGGCATGGGTGGAGCCGGTCTTCTAAGGAGTATGAAGGAAGGGCAGAATAATTGGAATGACGTAATAAGTTCATAAGGGATGTCTAGAGCGCAGTTGAGACCTTTTAGGACAAATTGAAAGTGCTATCAGTCAACCTGGTGATGTGATTTGTTCTTGAGGGTCTCAGCTACTGGACTGCAGGCACTGAGAAGACAGACTGTTGGGTTTATCTAAGGTTAGGATTTATCAAGTATGGCAGGAGGACAAAGTGAAAATGGAGAGTGAGGATGACTGTAATATTCTACAGAGAAAAGAGGCTTTGCGGAACATACTCTGCTTATTAAAAAGCTCTGCTATGGTAGAATTTTTCTCTTACCAGTGTTCTCTGGGAAAGAATTTTGGTGAATAGAGCAGAGCCTTGCAATTTAGCTAAGTTTAATACTCTGAGAATTAGTGTATGTTAAACTCTGTCAGATGCCAGGCATATTTTCAATGAGAACTTTGTTGTTTATCTATTCTTAATGCCATTAGTTACAGAGATTTTGTTCAAAAGCAATGCATCAGATTATTCAGTGCTTTCACTCTGGCCTACATATTTACTCCATCTCAGTTGCAAGGTTATATTAATGATGACTTTCAGGCTTCTTTTATGTAATTTATGTCTTTTCAGAATAAAAAATCTCTGTGTTGTAGTATATGAACAGACCCTAAATTTATATCTCAAATTTTATTTTACAGTCTGAAGGTTAAAATTTACACCTGAGAAAAATCAAAATCAAAGAGTCAAATGTAAAATTCTGTATATACCATAATGACCCATCTCAGCAAACTTTTAATAATTAAGACTTGGGTAATTGGATACCTCTAAATAATTTTTACAATCAGTTGAACAATAGCTGAGCATCAATGTGCTTTTTTAAAACTTATTTCATGATGACTCTGACAGACTGAAATTGTGAAGTGGATTCTGAATCACAAAACTTTGATAGATTAGGAAATAATGAGATGAATCATTAGAAGTGATTTTTATTGTGAACTTATTAATGCAATGTACAAAACTTGAATCTGAAGGTAATAGAATTAGTTGTTTAAAATCAGAATCTTGGGCTCCATTCCAGGTTTACTGAATCAGCATATGCATTTTAATAAGATCTCCAATGATTTGTATGGACATTACAATTTAAGAAGTATTTGTCCCTGTCATCATTTTAGTGATTAAACATTGTAATGAGTTAAAATTTTACCTCATGCAAAGCATGCATTTGTTTTTATATTTTTGGTTTAGTGATGAGCTGACCGCATGTGAGCCCAGATATTTTTTGGGTAAAAAGCTAGTTTGAGGGGAAAATGGGAAAAAGACTTAGGGTCTCATTTTATTTTGCACTTCAGAGACTGCTGGTTGGCAAAAGCATTCATTCACTATTCTAATACCCATTTTCTCCTGCCTTCTTTATAATTATACTCTAGCTTCCCTCTTTCCTTCTACAATTTTCCATGCTCCTCAATTAAGAAACCCTGATTTGTAAAGGCTACAGTTTCTAGACTCTCAACAGCCAGGTATTTGTTGCATAGAAAAAAGAACTCAAAACATACCTACAAAGTTGGCAGGATTCTGATGGTTAAGGAAATTTTGAAAATCATCACATGGGAAATCTAACTATTGAAATGGCTGATCGTTTGTTTTTCCAGGACAAGGCAAAACATTGACTCACAGAAATTAATGTGATTAACCTTCAGCCAAGTCATGTTCAAAGCAAAGAGGTGAAACTGACTCATTAGTTTTTGGTTCTGGAACAATGAAGAATCATGGCATTTACCCTGTCCACGCCCTTCCAAATAAGGATCAGCCCAATTGTATAATTGCTGCCTCTGAGGTTTCTCTTCTGCATGTTTCTTTTTCAAAAGCATAAAATGCCAAGATGAGTGACAGGAAGATAGTGAATATTCGATGTATGGCAAAAAGAACCAAGCTATGGTTTTCTTCTTGTAAAATATTTCCATAGAGAGCACTTTTATTTTTTCCTCTCTGTGCTTTCTTCTTGGAAAAAAATGTAATAAATGAGAGGTCAGACCACTGGAACCAATAATGGAAGGCCTCCAAATAGGCAGGCAAAGCCAGTTTCTATCTCTTCTTGCTTGATTTTCCTCTCATCTTCAGGATTTAGGTTGATGCTTTCAGTTAGACAATGCCTTATGGAACAAAAAGAAAAATACTTTATTGCTCAATTACTCTAGGTATTAAAACCAATTGTCATGATTTTAAATTGATATTAGATATTCAAGAGAATGAATTAAATCTAGGAGCATTTGTGAGTATAAAAATAAATAGAATGTGCATCTCAAGGACCTGGAAAAGAAATAGTCCACTCTAAAAACTGTATTAAATCATCACTTGTGTACTGTTGTATGCATTATCTCATTTAATCCTCTGTATGACCCCTATAAATGTACCTTTTTTTTTTTTTTTGAGACGGAGTCTTGCTCTGTTGCCCAGGCTGAAGTGCAGTGGTGCGATCTCGGCTAACGGCAACGTTCGCCTTCTGGGTTCAAGCAGTTCTCTGCCTCAGGCTCCGGAGCACCTGGGATTACAGGCACCTGCCACCATGCCTGGCTATTTTTTGTATTTTTAGTGAAGACATGGTTTCACCATCTTGGCCAGGCTGGTCTTAAACTCCTGACTTCATGATCCACCTGCCTTGCCTCCCAAAGTGCTGAGATTAGAGGCATGAGCTACTGTGCCTGGCCATGTAGCACTATTATAATTTCCTTTATTCAGACCAGGAAACTGAGACATAGAGACATTAAACAACTTGCTCAAGGTCACATAGCTTGTAAGTGGCACAGCTGGGATCCACTCCCAGTACTCAGTCTCTCTCCCCCACAGCTAAGCCACAGGTTACAATAGAATGTGAAGATCTTAATCCATAATTTATACATCTCACATACTCTCATAAGGCTCCTTATTGCATTATGAAAAGTTTCAAAGTCGCGTTCCTTCTAATTACCAAATAAATTTGCAAATGTATTGATAATTACAAGTAGGATTCATTATTTCTCTGTCTTAGGCCTACAGGAAAGATCTTGATTTAGAACACATTATTATGCCCTAAGTTAATAAAGTGAATAAAAACAAAAATTGGCTGTGAAGAGAGTCCTAAATACTCAAATACCAATAAACCTAGAAAAGCAAACACACACACATTCTCTTTAGCAATGCTCTCACTTCTGATTCCTTAGAGTCTTCACACTTTTGTCTTTGTCAACTGTCTTTAACTACACAAAACAATAAATTAACAAATCAGTAAGCTGTTTATGTGGGCTACGAAAGTCATCTTATTTGTTATACTCTCCTTCTTCCTTCCTGGAAATCTTGCCCCCCAAATTATTTTCTTCATATTCTTTATCTTCAACCTTCCCCTGTTGATATTCAGCCTTGCATTAACACTGAAACATGCCAAATGTCTATCTTGGACAACAATGATAATAATGATAAACCACCCTTATATTGCTCCAGCTGCAGCTCTACTCCCTTCTCCTTTGCAGCCAGCAGTTTCGCAAAGGTTGGTGAAAAGTTACAACTTCTTCTCTTCATTCTCCAGCCCACTCCTACTCTTCCCTCTGCTGTAACAAACCAATATTTCCCAAGATCGGCAATGACTTTCTCGTCTCTAAATTTATTTGCAAAAGAAAAATTCTCAATCTACTTGAATTCAGAGCAGCATTTAATATGATCGGTCACTCACTCCTCTTGAAACTCTTCTCTCCCCTTGTTTCATTAGACACACACCCATGCTTCTGGTTTTCCCCCATATCTGACTGCACAGTTGCAGTTTCTAGCTCTTCTCCTGCCTGCTGCTTCCCTTTCGGTACTGCGTAGGGATTCATCCTTTTATCTTTCACTTTACATTTTCTCCTGAGGCGGTCTTATTTACTTTCTTGGCTTCAATTACAATCTACACCCCAACACTCTTAATAATATAGTGAGAACATTTATTGAATAATTACAGTGTGCCAGGCACCACACTAAGCTCTTCCCAGGAAGTATCTAATTTATGCCTCATGCCAACCCTTAAATGTTTAACTCCACCCCATGCTTTCCATGAAGTCCTTGTACTGTTTATGTAAATGTATGTTAGAAAATTTTCATGGAAAGGCTGGATACGGTGACTTATCCCTGTAATCCCAGCACTTTCGGAAGCCGAGGTGCGTGGATCACCTGAGGTTGGGAGTTTAAGACTAGCCTGAGCAACATGGAGTAACCCTGTCTCTACTAAAAAGATACAAAATTAGCCAGGGTGGTGGCACATGCCTATAATCCCAGCTACCCAGGAGGCTGAGGCAGGAGAATCATGCTTGAACCCATGAGGTGGAGGTTGCAGTGAGCTAAGATCTCTCCACTGCACTCCAGTCTGGGAAAAAACAGGGAAATTCCATTTAAAAAAAAATTACCTTGACTGTCATAAAAGTAACACAAAGGCACAATATTCAAAATGCCACTCTTCCTTACTTTACTCTAATTCTTCCGGTCTTATTCTTTCAACTTTGTTCTCTAAATCAGTTCATGGTATCACCAATCAACAATCACTCAAGCTAGAAGTCTGGGAGTCAATTTTTTTTTGCTCTTGATGCCTGACTACTCAGTCTAAACACTAAATATCACACATGTTACCTCCAAAATATCTTTCTAATATGCTGCTTCTCTTCATTTTTACTACCTTCAATCTAGCACCCCTGGTTTCTCAACCTTAGCACCCCGGCTTCTCAACCTTAGCACCCCTGGCATTTTGGATCAGACAATAATTTGTTGTGGTAGGCTGTCCTATGCATCAGAGAATGTTTAGCGGTATCACTGTCCTCTGTTTACTAGATGCCAACAGCAACCTTCCCGCCCTCCCCCTAGAATTGTGACAATCAGAAATGTCTGCAAACGTTAAGAGGTATCCACTGGGAGGCAACACTGCTCCCAGGTGAGAACATGGCTTTAGTCCCTGTCTACATAATCTCTCTTACTCATTAATGAAACAGACTTGGTTTGTCTTAAGTGCTGCAAAATGTAAACCTAATTATGTCACCACCCTTTAAAAGAAAAACCTTATTTATCTTATTCATGCCTTTGCAATAAAATCCAAGATCCTTAAAAGCATTTCCTTACTTCAGGGTCAAAGCTTGGAAATGCTTACATTACCTCTTCAGTTTTTGTTTTGTTTTATTTTATTTGTTGGGGGGGCTCATACTGGATTTCCTCATATTGGCATTTCCTCAAAATGCCAATTTTTTCATCCTCGGTTTCTCACAGCTCTTACTGTTGCTGAGAATGTTTTCACCCACCCCTCCCTCTTTACCTAGTCAATTGCCCATTGTCCTTCAGGTTTCAGCTGACATGGTGCAGCCTCAAAGAGATCCCCACTAACCAGCAACCGTCTCTCCCTCTGCCTAGGGTAATGATCTATGCTACCCAAATTACATGCTTTCATAGCACATTGTACTTCGCTTTTCCTGTGTGTTTTTTGGTGTAATTACCTATTCAATGATTCTCTTTCTTGTCAATTGAAAGATCCATGGGGATAGTTATCACATCCACTTACTCTGTTATGTACTTAGTACCTGCTACGAGGCTGAACACATAGTACAGACTCAATACATATTTGTTGGATGAATTCTTTGGAGAATCTATTGGAAGGCAGCAGTGGTATCTTGTAGGCTATCAGGACAGGAGACAGAGAAGTCTCATTAGTTGCTAAAAGTGGGAACTAGAAAGTCAGGAACCAAGTTTACACTCTTTATTTGCTGGGGGCAAAATGGTCTCTTGTCTTTGTCTTTCTGACTAATTTGCTTTATTTGCTTCTCTCTGCATTTCACTGTCTTGTCTTACCTGTGCCAAGTCACTCCTGACTTTACATGACCTTCAGATTGGCTTGTCTAATGCCAAACAACAATTAGGTCACAAATTTTCTAAGTGAGAAAGGAACATTAGTGGACAATTCAGCGACCCCTTATCCTGAAATTAGTGAGGAAGAAGATACTGAAAAGGATGTCTTTGATTCTATGATTATTCTTTTGGTTCTCCGGTAGACACTAGAAGGAATTGTGACACCCAAATGGAATGTAGGATCATTTCTGTTTTTAAGCTGCCTTTAGAATCACTCGTTTCAGAAGCATGCCTGGTAGAAATGTGCTTGGAATAACCTTGAATATCACAGCAATGAGAAGACGGAAACAATTCAGATAAAAAGTAGGAGACCTAGATCTTGGAGGCTTTTCCTTTCCAGAGCACCTCCTTTGCTTCTTAGGCCTTCTTTTGGAAGAGCATCCACAGTTGGTTTCAAGAAAGCTAAGCCAAGAACTGTCATAGTCTCTGAATGCTGATGGGGCCACTAAGGAACATGGAAGCCTGTCAACCTGGATCGACCCATTTTCATGTGAATGGGTACCAAAGAAAATGACTTGGTTTGTTTGACAATCCCACATGAACAATTTTTTTAATTTATTTTTATAATGAAACTAGAAATGGCTTCTGAAAATGTTTTTATTTTACTGTAAAATATTGGTAAGAGACAGGGGAACTGTTGTCGTTGAAAAGCACCTGTGGTGAAGCAGATACATGTATGCTGAGACACAGAGAGGGAAAAATGGGCCATTGTTGCAGGGGCACGTGGCTTTGAAAGCACACTTAGCTGATTGTCCCCAAATCCCAAAAGTGAGACACATCTCACATTTTGAAACAACTGAAATCAGACTTCTTTTTTGTGAGCATAGATAAACAGTCAAAAATGTGAGATATCAGGTGCCAGAGGCTGTCACTTGGAGCAATGCTGATTTATGTTGGAAAGCTAGGCCAAGGGAAACCCGTAATTTTTTAAGAAAAAGATTTTGCAATCATCTTTAAATTTTCAGATGCTAATTCTTATCTTATTTCTATAACTACTCGCCCTAGAGTATGTTTAATGAAAATAAGAGATGATGGCTGTCATATCTTCAGTGAGCTAAATTTTATCTGCACTGAAAATCACTGTGAAATAACCTCTAATTATAAAGCTGGGAAACAGAACATTTCAGTACATGTGCGTTGAAGGAGTGAGGCCCCAGTTCTTACCACTAGAGTTGCCTTGAAAATTACTCATGTCTGCTAAAAGGGGAAGAGACTGACTTCTTCATTAGTGTTTTTTTTTTTTTTTTTTTTTTAACCTTAATATTTAGCCACCATTCTGAAGTTCGGCCTGAAGACCTATTTTTCTAAGTTGGTAATTAAAGACATCTTATTGTACATGAAAATGTCTCTGATTTTTGTAATACTGAGTGTAGAGAGCATGTAACATACCATAAATAATTCTGCAATTACTCAATGGAGGTCATGTGACCAGTGTCATGCTAAGTGCTTCACACATTATCTGCCTTATGTTTACTTCCCAGCCAAGATAATGATAAAGTGACAAAAATCCAAGTAGGATTATCTCAACTAAGAAATTTCCAAGTGCTTCAGAAAACTATTCAAATCTTCAGGTAACAGAACACTCCAGGAAAAGGGTAGAGAAAAGAGTATGAAAATGTTTGTTTTTTTGGACATATAGCTGCTTTCAATATTGTAAAGGGTTGGGTTTTTACGGACTGAGAATTATAGTAATATCCATCATTTATCCTTTTAGTTGAGTAACAATACTTATATTTATTCTAAATCAAATTATTTATCTGTGTATTCTATATGTTGACACGTGCAAAGATGTGTACGGGATGTTTCCATATAGATAATAAATTCACTCCTTCAGCTTTTCTTCCATTTCAACTCAAAAGTCCATTTTCAAAATTGTGATTAATAAAGAAGCAACCTATAGCAGAAATAAGAGGATTCTTGAAAATGACACAAATACTTGTACTGTGTAACAGTTAATAATCCTTTTCTGGATTGCTGCTTACATTTTGAAATTCATATATTTTCCCTCTATCTCTAAAACTACCAGTGGGAGGAGAATGATTTCTGTGGTCATTAAAAGCCCCATCAAAGCTGAACAGATAAGTCCTTTCCCCCACCATGTGGCAATTGTCTCTAGGCTGGGTAACTCTATCCATCAAAACACATATGACTTTATGCTAGAATTTGTGTTAAACTTAGAATGGCATAATGCTCTTAAATCCACTGTAATATATTTCTTTTTTTTAGAGATATACTTCATGGAAATGCTGCTGTTAGATTAAAATTCTCACTCAGGTCCACTAAAAAAAAAACAGCCCATAAACTTTGAAAATTCTAAACCACCACAGGTTTCACTAAATGAAAATACATTTGATCACATTTATCTATGTGAGGGGGAAAATCAACCAAATTGACTTTTCTGAGGCTTTATTAAGTCTTTTCAGATTATCATAACAGGCATTAGTTAAAAAAAAAAAGCCAAAATAGACTTAGTTAATCATTAAAAAAACCCTGAAAAATTTTATCTTATTATTTTGTTTTTCAGACATATCCTTAAGGCTGGGTCAGATTGATCCATCAACAATTCAACTGAATACTTGTTATTCTACCTTGGGGCAAGGAAACCCATCCATTGATCACTCCAACATTGTCTGAGATACACTAAATCACTCCTATTGTATAAGTCTCTTCAACAGAGAATGTCAACAATCTTTTGTACTAAGAAAGAATACAATTTCATGTCTGAAATCTGATAAATTTTGTGCATTTCTTGGTGAAGTAATTTTGCCTTTCTGTACATGTCAGTGTCTTCTGGTTCAAAAGGTCACCAATGCCCTACAACTTCTGAACTAGGATGTCTATTTTATATTAAAATTATATGTTTGCTATTCTGCAGGGTAACTACAAGGGACAGAAAATAAATTCACACACCATTCTAATTCAGGCTGGCTTTAAGAGGCTACTTTGACTGACAGCCACACTGCACCATATATTTTCATGAAGTCAGTTGGTGAGAATTGTGTCTCATCATTCACCTACCATTTCAACTTGTCTTTTCAGCATGAACTTTAGGTCACCCAACTGTGAACAACATTGAATTATAGGCTCACTTGTTTATTGAAAGTGACAGGATCTTATATATATATATTTGTCAAATTGACTATTACATGAAAATGAAAATTAAACATAAATCTGAAAGCTCTACCACGGTTACTTAATAGTAAGTGCCAATCTTTTTCACTTTAGAATTGTATGACCTTAAAAATCCTAACACGTGAATTCTCTGGTATTTTCCAGTGTTGGTCAATAATTTATTACACACCCACTGTTTACAAATGTTTATTGTATAATACATTTCAATATTTTCATCTTAGATGAGCAAACAAAATCCCAGACAACCATTTTTTTCATAGCCACACAGCTTTACTTTAATGAGAAAAATAAGACTAGAATTTAAATCTTTTAACTTCCAACTCATTTGTCTTGAATCTATGTTGTTCTATTGGTATTTCTCTAGCTCCTTGTTGCTCAAAGCAGTCTGCAGCCCTGATGCATCATGTCAGCTACAGCATGTTAGAACATTCCGACCTACTGAGTCAGAATCTGCATTTTGACCTGGGTTGTGCTGAACCTCTGTTGACTTCAGTACAGGTGACACCATGTTCAAGAGGTCAAGGAAGAGAGCTGGAACCAGTGAATGAGACAAAGGGTTTATTAAGGGAAGTTACATACAGGATGGTCCAGTTGTGACAGGCTGGGCAGGAGAAAGAATCACTACTGTTTGTAAAAAGCAAGCAGTTTATACAGCACTTTCACTTAATACCCTTCTTCTAGCAACCTCCACCTGGCAACCTTCATTTAACCCAAAACAAATGACTTTGGTTTCCTGTATGGCCTGAATTCCACAGGATGGGCCAGGGGTTCAGATGTTCTTCATAGATAAGGAATGGATCTCTGGGTTGGCCACTCCTGGAACTTTGCACACATATAAGTTAAGTTATTGCTTTCAGGTGTATCTGCCATGCAACATGATCTCCAAGTGTTTGGCAAGGTTAACATTCATTAATACATATTGTCCCAGGGGACTGAAAGTCTAAAACTTAATTTCGATATTGGAAGAACGAGCTATTGACTGTTATAACTAACTATTAAATCATTGAACTATTAAGCCAACAAAGAATAATTCATTGCTGTTAATTATTGGCATATGAATAGACTGAAGTTTTAGAGTTTTAGCTTTGTCTGCTCATGAGCAATATTTATATGACAACAAACTAAGGATTGAGAATATAACACAAGATATTTTTACATAATGCTAAATAATCAGTTGGGGATAGTATTGTTGTCTGACTTAATATTTATCCTGTTGGTATATATATATATAAAGTTTATCATTTGAATAATCTAATATTAGATGAATGTATCATTCACACCTAAATTGTTAGGTCTGATCATCACTGCTTCTCTGATGCGTGGGCATGGTAGATGCCATTATCCAAATTTTGTAGGTAAAGAAAATGAGTCAGAGTTTAAGTTATTACCCAATACAGTGTGATGTATTTGTTGCAATCTTTTCATTTGCCGGTGGTAGAAACCCAACTTAAACCAGCATAAGCATAACAGAAAATTCTGAAATGTTTGAACCTGGGAACTGTATCTCTCAAACAAACTGGCTAAATATGGCATATATAGGAACTGCTCCACTTCAGATGTATCTTATCAGCTTAACATCTTCCGTGGAGAAAGTGAGACTTGCTCTTTCCTCAGAACTCTGGCAGAAAATCCTTGGGAGTGCTCTCACTGGCTTATTTTGAGTGTGTGATCAGAGGGGTAGGATAAGCAGATTTGACAGGGCTGGATCATATGACCAACCACTTGTGTGGCCAAGGAAAGAAGGTTAAATAAAAGACAGGATTCATCTCCTACAAAGTACAAGGAAAAGACTGTCTCTGAAAAGAAGGGCTCTTGCTTCAGAAGGGTGAAAAAATGGTTTGAACTAAGTCAAGATCGTAGACATTTTGATTTCTCTTTTCAGTTACTCTTCACTGAAACGTTGAAGCAGTAGTTTTTATTTGGTGTGATGGTGGGCTGCATTCATGTCAAAATCACCTGGAGGAGAATGGATGTATACACTCACATGCATAAAGCCCTACATGGATGCAATAAGACTCTTGGATGGGAGTGGGTGAGACAATAGAAGGGTAGAATGTAGAGATACCTCTCTCCATTTAGGCATTTACATGATTAGTAAATGTAAAGCTTCTTGGTTTTAATTATGTTACCTTTCATTTTAAAGAAAATAAATGTATATGACATTCCTTATTTATGTAACCATACCTGTGAAAAGCTTATCTGTTCAGATGAAGAATTCATGTTAAGATAGCAGGCAGCAGGTGGTGACTTATACCTTGGAAGAAATAAATAGCTGCAAAGTATTTGTCTTGCAAAACCTTGCAAACACAGCATCACACAATACACCATGTAACAACCTGCATATGTATCCTCTGTATGGAAAATCAAAGTTGAAATTATTTAAAAAGGTCAAATCAATTATTTATTGCATTTTCCTAATGCTCCTGGTATGTATAATGATGAACATTAACAATTAAAATGAGAACTATCAACCTTGAGGATATCAATTACTAAGGTCTCCCTAGCCACATATATGAGAATGAATGTGAGAAAAATATCAATCAGTGCTGTCCTGCTTAAGTAATATTTTCACTGCATGCAACTGAGGGTTAGGCCATCATGAGTCTTAAAGCCTTTAGGAAAAGATACCAATTTCCTCAACCCTTCATTACATATATATTAAAGTATTCTTTATCTCTCTTTTAATGGTCTCTGAATGCTACAGAGTTTTTAATTTTGAATTTTTTGTAACATGTTTTATTTAAATATATTTCTAATCTCTACAGGTAATAGATAATGATAATATCTTAACCAACTGTTAATTTTTTCAATGTAACATAATTCACAAGAATTCTAGTTCTTTGTTAATGACTATGTTTGTAATAATAGAAATGTTGCTTCTCATCTTTTAATCCCCTTGCTCAGTCTATTATCTGCCCTTCTATAACCTTTTATTTTCAACAAAGTGCTTGACAAGATATCAATTTCTAATCTCCTAGTTCATAGAAAATTCCTCTAAAGTCTTTCCAACCTGTTTCTTTTTAAACTGTGCACTGAAATCCTCTCCTGTGTAGTACAAATCTTTCTTCTTCGTCTGAAAATCACTTCAAAAGGTGTTTCGTTTTTTTAGAAAGCTAGTAAACCTCATCATACTTAAATGCCATCTTTTTCAAAGCTTTTAATACTTTGTTTAAGGCATGTTACTAAAGTGCTAGGGTAAGACTTACCACATGTAAAGATATTTACAGCATGAGTGGGCTGTGAAATCCAATCACCTTGGATAGCACAGACAGAATGTGAAAAGGATACTAAAATTAAGATACCTTCTTTCTATTCCTTGTCTAAAGCTATCTTCAACTTCACACCTTTCGAAAATCAAAGCCTACCATTGTAATAAAATCACAAAGAAATAAGTTCTTTTTGTCAACTGCCTAATAAAAATGGAAATAGAATTTAGTCAATGCCCCTAAAACCAAGCTGTTTGTGGTTTCATTTTTAATATTAGCAACAAAAACACTGTAAAAAAGAAATCAAAATCCAGAATCCTACACTTAATCTTCTACTGCTAAATTTAAGAAGCTTTGTGTGGCATGGACATGAAATATGCCTATGTATTCATAAGGTATTTTAAGCATAAACGCAAGCCATCTGCCCATCTTCGTGTCTCCCCACTCTTCATGCTATTTTCTTTCTTACCCTTACTTAGTATCTCTTCTTTTTAGTTTTAAAGCAATAAACAGGTTTAAGAAAAAATACATACATGATCTCATTTGTTACCCAAAACTTGGATATATATTTATGTTTGAAAAAATTTTATCTATTTTGGTATACATACCAGTATAATAACATGGCTACATAGAAAAAGAACTGAAAAATACCAAGTTATTAAAAATAGTTACCAGAGAAGGAGTAGAATGAGTTGAGATTGATAACAATGTATGAAGATAGAATTCCACAGACACATGTTTTATTTTTCACATTACAATAAAAACATACCTATGTTTAATTTGTGGGAATGTTTTACAAAATTATAGCCACTTTCAAACTATTGCTTGCCACTGACAGAGAATTTTGAGTCAAAGGTGTAATCCCAATTCCTTGATCTTTGACATTCTTACCCTCTGAGTGTAAGTGAGCAGAGGTGAGTTTCGGTAAGATAGAAGAACAAGTAACATTAAATGCAGAGAAGTTGAAGACACTGAAGAAACGAGTCATTACTTTGATTATAAGAGTTGATTGGTGACTTTCAAGAGAATATTTCAGCAAGTGTGGAAATAAGAAATTGGAGTAAGACAAGGTTACAGAATTTAAATTTGTTCAGTTGAGAGTGAACTATCTTTTCAAAACATTAATACTTCAGGGAATGAGAGAAACAGATTCATAGCTTAAAGGAATAATAAGGAAGGAAATATTTTCCATGTAAGAGGGAAAACTTTATCATGTTGAGGCCAGAGGGGAGGAAGAGTATAGTGGAAATCTCATGAAAATACAATAAATTGGGTATTTGATGTGTCAAACTTCAGGAGGAAGCCTTGAAGGGACAGAGAAAGTATTTAAAAACTTTAAAAAGATGCAGCAATGGCTAATTCTATTTGAAAGATGCAATGATGGCTAATTCTCTTGAAAGCTAAAATCTTCATGCAGTGAAAATAAATTTGACCAAGTAAACACTGGCTTTTCTACAGAAGAAAAGAAATACAGCATTTTCTTAATCTAAAAGAATTCCATTAACAAAGAGTCACAATAATGATTTTTTTACTTAAGAACTTCATTTGTGTTTACCTGAGTAACTGTACAGCAATGATTAAACAATCTAACAAATCCTTATAACCTAGTTAACTTCTCAGTTCTTCCTAGCATGTGATGTTGAAATCTCACAGGGAGAACTGTGCTACTTTTTAATAAAAACTATCTGGACAGCAGTTAAGTGGAGCATTAACCTGTTTTGGAGAAAAATAAATCTGCTGACTCTTGCATGACTCTGGAAACCAAATGGCAAGAAGAAAAATATAAGTGACACTTCTAAATATAGAGAGTAAAGAAAGAGAAATTAAAGAGCCAAGTATATACACTCATGTGAAATTGAATAGTCATTCCTCAGTATCTGTAGTGGATTGGTTCCAGGACTCCCCAGGGATGTCAGAATCCATGGGAGTCCCTTATATAAAGTGGTATACTATTTGCATATAATGTATGTCAATCCTCCTATATCCATGAAATCATATCTAGATTATTTTTACTATCTAATAAAATGTAAATGGTATGTAAATAGTTGTCATACTATATTGTTGACTTATGACATGAAAAAAGAAGTCTGTATGTGCTCAGTAGAGACAACGTGATTCACTTTTTTTTTCGAATATTTTTGATTTATGTTTGATTGAAACCACAGATGTAGAACCTACTGACATGAAGGGTCAAATGTATGTATTAATTTGTGGAGTGCCTCTAACATGTAAGACACTACATTGAGTATTGGGGTAAATTTTAAAAGGTAGGCATTTGAGAAGCTTTAACATGCTTTAAATATATTCAGAATTATATATTTAAACTTTTAAAATCTCCCATGTAATGAATAAGTTCTACATAATCCTGCTGGAAAAATTTTACGTGATCACTAAATACATTTCGGAAAATACAGAAAGATATTAAATGGAGAATTAAAATCACCTTTAATCCCACTGTTGAGAAATGGCCATTATTGATATTTCGGTGTTTTTACTTACAGTACTTTTCCCCCATGCATTGCTTTTGTCACATGGTAAATAGCCTATTATTTCCATTGGATGGAGTGGTACGAGTGGAGTTACTGGATGGGAGTGTATAGACAATTTTTAGTCTTTAAACAAATTTACTAAATTGATTTCAAGAAAAGTTCCATCAGCTCACATGCACTTGCCTGGATTAAATGTGTATGTTTTTGAAAATCTTCACTAATTTAGTAGATAAAAATGCAATCTCATTTTTTAATGTTCTTTTTTATTAGTTTCAACAACCAACATTCATTAAAAACTACAATGCACAGGGAGTAAGTCTAGGTCCTATTTAGATATAAAGGTGAGTATGAAAGTGTCTACCCTGAGTGGGCTCATGAGAGAGGAAACCTTTACATTGGAGGCAGCAAGATGCATGTTCTGATGATGCACAGGGTGGACCCTAAGTGATGGGAGCAAAAAGGAGGAGAGTTTAACCTTTCTCAGAGGCCTGTGATAAATGATTATTTTTTCTCTTGGAGGACAAAGTACGCTAAAAATTAAATATTAAAATTGGGGGAATCAATGCTCACTTCTGTTGAAGTTCTCTTTCTGTGTTGGTTGAAGTGTGCAGAGATATTTAGACAGTCTGCTGTGCTGCTTTCAATAAGGGAAAGGAAGGAGAGAAACCGAACATTTGAGTGCCTACTCACTATATGCCAGACACTTTGGTACTTTATACCATGTAGTCCTCACAACAACTCTTTGATGTAGCTATTATAATCTCCAAGGCACAGATGGGAGTATAGGGGGAGTTTAAAGAACTTAAGTAAAATTGCTCAGCTTCTACGCAGTAGTGGGAAGATCAGAACTAACGTCTGTCTGACACCAAAGCCTCTGCCCTTCCCACCGTATCCTGCAGATTCCAAGTCCTCATTAAAGATTGATGTAATCTTGAGTACTGGGTAGATATGATTAGGATCTGTTATAAATACTCACTTCTGCATCATCTCTTGCTATTGCTGAATCCAATTCCCTGCCCCCACTCTTCTCAGCTCCAAGAAACTGGAATTTACTTCAATTCCTCAGATGAGCCATCGGATCTCTTGCCCGAGACTCAGTAAGAGGCAGTGCAGAAGAGCAATTAAACATGGGGATTCTAGAGCCAGAATGCCTGGGCTCACCTCTGTATTCAACTATTTACAAGCTGTGTCATGTTGGGCAAGGTGTACAAATTCACTGTTCCTCAGTTCTCCTGTCTGGAAAATGGAATCAATGTAGTACATACCTCACTGAGTTGTTGTGAGGAAGAAGCAAGACTGTGTGTGTAAAGCACTTAACACAGGGCCTAGCACGTCGTAAATATTCAATAAATATTATACATATTGGTGATTATCAGTGTTGCCTCTGCAGTTGTCCACATTCCATTTGCTTGGAACAGTCTTTACCATTACCCCTTTTGTCTAGATAATTTCTATGCATTCTTCAAACCTTAGTTTCAGTGCCGTTTCTTAAGGGAAATCTTCCCTGACCATCTAAAATTGGGTTCAGTGCTTCTCCAACATGGTCATAGAGAAGCCTGCTTTTTCCTATCAAAAAACACAGACACTCTATCAAAATTAAATATTGTCTATAATCATCACCAATCTGTAAGTTCTTTAGAGGAAAGGATTGCGTCTTTCTTGTTCACCATTTTTATCTCCTGCACAGCTCAGAGTAGGTAGGTATGCTCTTAGGCAGGTAACAGAATTGTACTTCAGTATTTCATCAGTGAACTTTGGGAAGTGTTTCCTTTCAGGGAAGACCAATGGTACGAAGAGCAACAGGAAAGATGTTTTGGCACTCTGCCTTTTTGAAGCCACAGCTGTTAGGCTGGGCTGCCTGATTGTGAGTCACGCTGACTTTTGCTGCTAGCAAATTAATAATAGCTGTGCAATTGTAATGCTCAGTTATAAGCAGTTTGGGTGGTGAAAAAATAAAATAGATGGCTCTGGAGGCACACACTGGGATGTAATAGTGCAGATTAATAATAACAATAAAGATATCACCTGGCAAGTGGACCATGGGTAGTTGAAACTGCCATACTGACTTCCACAGCTGGCAGGGAGATCCCTGCAGATTCACCCGCAGGATGGAGCCCTCAGGTGTCTTTCTTCTCCCTCAGTGCATAAAGCCAACTTCATTACTTGGACAGAAGTGTATTAGTTTACTGTGACTGCTACAACAAATTACCACAAACTTAATGGCTTAAATAATATGCATTTATTATCTTTTAGTTCTATAGGACAGAAGTCCAGGATGGGTCTCACTAGGGTTAAGTTGAAGCCTGCATTCCCTTCTGAAGGCTCTAGGGAAGAATCCAGTTCTTAGCCTTTTCTAGTTTCTAGAGGATGCCTGTATTTCTTGCCTCATGGCCCTCCTTCCTCCACCTTCATAGTCAGCAACAGCTAGGTGAGTCCTTCTCACACTGAAGTCCCTCTGTTTCTTTGAAGCCTGGATAGGCCCTCCACTTTTAAGGATTCATGTGATTACATTGGACCTACCTCTATAATCAAAGATAATCACCTCATCTCAAGGTCCTTAACCTTAATCACATCTGCAAAGACCTTTTGCCATGTAAGGTAACATAGTCACAGGCTTTGGAAATCAGGGCATAGATATCTTCAGGGGCTGTTGTTCTGCCACCATAGGTAATTTTATCCTTTTATTAAACATTATTGAGAGCATCTCCAACTGATTTGCTAGAAATTCCCTCTTGTGATTGACAGTGTAGTGAATGTTGGGGTATACCACCTGCATTCCTTTCCATGATGCAGACACTCATTCCCTCAGCTGCTGAGAGCATTGACAGTGACTGCATGCAGCTGGGTCCCTTTTTGGGAATTGCTATCTGCTGAAAAAAGCCGCCACCTCCAAAGCCACAGTTCCTTCTCGGGGACCACCTGCCTAATTTGTTCTGGTTGGAGAGAGAGTGTGAGTTTAAAAACCAAGCTCTCTTCTTCAATGTGGGACAACTCTGAAGTCCCAATCGGGCTCTAGGTCTTCCTGATGCCTTCTTTGTGATCAGTTCAGTGTTCCCCCTTGTCCAATCCTGCTGTCTTCATTTACCCACAGGTGTTGATTTCAGAAGCACTTCTCAATAAACTTCCTGCATGCAAATCGCCAACTCAGAATCTGTTTCCTGGGAACCTGTCTGCAATATGATGTGATAGACAATATGTGGAGTCTTGCAAGAATTTGGAGCTTTCCTAAAGCCAAATACAAATAAGAAAAAAGGAAACTTTGCAACCAAGCAATCTTCATTAATGGAAAATCACCTACCTGATTTGTACCCACTACCAAGCTAACATCTATGCCTCTTAAATGCGGTTGATCCTCATTATTCAGATTCCATGTGGGAAAATTTGCCTTCTTACTAAAATTTATCTGTAACCCCCAAATCAATATTCATGCCACTTTCACAGCAATTTCCAGACTACTACACACAAAGACTGATAAAAATTTGAGCTTCCCAATGTGTAGTTCCCAGGTGAGGTCAAGTAAGGTGATGCTCCACCTTCTTATTTCAGCTCTCATAGTGTAAATGTATCCATTCTGTGGTCTATTTAGAGCCAATTTTTTTTTTTGCATTTTTTGTCCTTTTTTTGTTGGTTATTTTGCTGTTTTAACTGGTCCCTAATGCAGTGCTGATGTGCTATACAGTGTTCCAAAGGGGAAGGAGACTGTGATGTGCTTTAGAAAGCTTGTGATAGATAAGCCACATCCAGGCATGAGTTAAACTGATAATAGCCTAAAGTTCAATGTTAATTTGCAATATATATCAGATAAGATGTCTTTAAATAGAACACACAATGCAAGGCTATTTATTGATTGGTTGATGAAAATGGCACGACTAGGGGCTTATAGAAACCTAACCCTGTTTCCTCTAAAAGCAATAGTCTAGCATTCACTAATTCAGTATTCTTGGTGACTTTTAGGACACTGTTACCATACATAATAAAAATTTACTGTATACTGCATATATAAATGAATTTTTCAGTTACTAGTAAGAGTCTCAAGTGTGATTACTTCATTGCCTGTATATTCTGCAGCCTCTGGGTGTTCTGAATAAGAACTGTGAGTGTACATGCTTGGAAGCAAGAGAAAAAGGGTATCCTCTTTTCATTTCATATTCCACCCACCCAGATATTCGGCTTTAACGTGGTTTGTGACTTAAAGAATGGAATGATCTTTTAATATTTGCTGGCATCTCTTATACCCTGTGAAAAAGAACCCAGGTCAGTGGGTGAAGCCCTGAGCATTTTACAGGAATAAAATAGAAAGAGGAGTATAATGAGGCTAACTGGTGGAGTTCAAGGGCAGTCATAAGCATCAGTTTCCCCCAGATCATATGTTGTCCCCTGCAACTTACAGAGTAATCAAGTGGAACAGTTTTCTGACTCCTGTGTTCAAGCTGCAGGTAGGAGAAATAAGAATTACATAAATATAGACTTGAGAGGAGCTGATTCTATTCACCAACCTACAGTGATTCCTAATCAGCCCTGTTCAACTTCCTACAGAATTGATTTCCCGTTTTTGTCCTAGTGCCAAGGTTGTATGCATGTGCCCCTACTTATTGTGTATCTCATATGTTCATTGGTAAACGAATCAATTGAATTTCTTTTTTTTCTTTAACTTTTATTTAAGTTCAGGGGCGCAAGTGCAGGTTTGTTATGCAGGCAAACTTGTGTCATGGGGTTTTGTTGTACAGATTATTTCCTCACCCAGGTAGTAAGCCCAGTACCCATTAATTATTATTTTCCACTCCCTCCTCCCAAACTCCTCCCCCATAAGGTTCCCAAGTGTCTCTTTCCCCTTTATGTGTCCATGAGTTCTCATCATTTAACTCCCCTTTATAAGTGAGAGCACGTGGCATTTGTTCCTGTGTTAGTTTGCTAAGGATGATGGCCTGAAGTTCTTTCCAGATGCCACCAACTGAGGGGCTCAGGCCCTGCTATCACATCTCAGCAGGTTTCCCCATCTTTCTGATGCCCATAGGCCTGTCCCTTTGCTCGTTCGTGTCAACATCAGCTGTTTCTTACTGGATTGTGACTAAAACTGGCCCCAGTTTATTAAGCTCTACAGAAAGATGAATACGTGAGTTTTGTTAATATTCCAAAGAAATGGCAGGTCTCAAATGGCCTTGCTTAGATATTTGATTATTTCCTTACAACTTTTTGTAAATGACGTTTCTGAATTCCAATTATGTGTTATGTACACTAAAAGAGCATTGGATTTTTAAAAGCATCCTCTGGTACATTATTCCACAGTGAAGAAAACTTTTATAAAATGAATATTCACCCCATAGTGCATGTCTTTAAAGATCTGGATTTTGTGTATACTCAAAGATGCTGCTGAATTCCCAAGCACAAACTCCCAAATGGAAAAAAAAAATCTAACTTTATTTTTTTGCTAAGAAAAGTTTTAATTTTTTTTCCTATGTCCCTGCATGCCTCTTGATGAAGCTCCTTCCGGTAATTGCTGGTCAATTTCCAATTTTCTTTTTTTTCCTAGGAGAAGGGGTTTTGCTGTTTCCTAAACTGTGATCACTGCAGTCTTGAATTCCTGGCCTCAAGCAATCCTCCTGTCTCAGCCTCCTGAGTAGCTTGGATTACAGGCATGTGCCACCACATCTACTAATGCTTTCTTTAAAATTTTTTTTTTTTGAGAGATGGGGTGTTGTTTTGTTCCTCAGTCTGGTCTCAAGCTCCTGAACTTAAGCAATCCTCCTGCCTTGACCTCCCAAAGTTCTGGGATTAAGGGTGCGAGCTATTGTGCCCAGCCCACATTGATTGGTTAATTATTAGCTTTACTCCCAACAATGTCAATATTTTTCCTAAATTCTTAGGGTCTGAACTAGTGCCAAGGTGTGAGAATGAAGGTGTGGCGTTTTGGAAGCAGGGAATATCTAGTCTCAGGCCTCCATGCTGATGTTCCTTTAAGATACCCTCAGCATTCTCTGTTCTCTGCTTTTTGGTCATACAGATTACTTCAGTGTCCCCATCATCTCAACAACCAGGACTTTTCAGGATCTCCACTCTCCTGGTCATGCCCTTACTGTTCTAAGCAACATAAGGAAAAGTTCTACTCCTTCCTGTGCCACACTGGAAAGCATGGGAACTCTCTGAGGCTACTTGAGAAGTATCTGCCTAACTACAACGTCATAGTCATTTATTTTTGGCTCCTCCCCAGTCATGGGGAGCAATCTTTGTTTTTTTTTTTTTTTTTTTTTTTTTTTTTTTTTCTTCACCTGCAGATTTGGAACCTCTGCTTTCAATTCTTCAAACCTGCATGACTACTTTAAAACTTTACCTTTCCTAGTGCATATTACATATAATCAAAATCACAGACAGGCAATTTACATGCACTTTTGCAAAACTCCTCAATTGCGTCTGGAGGTGTAAGGCCTTCGGGTGAGGGCATAAGACACAGGCTCCTCATCTGGGATGCACTGAAGTATGTCTTCTCTTTCTTCCCTTGGCAACTCATGCTCCCTGGCTAATTTATAGGATTCTTATTCAGGGGACGAGGTTATCCTGGCCTTCATCATTCTCTCAACTGTATTTTTTATGGCATAAACTTTACGTCTGGAATCCTTTATGACCTTTGGCTTGATTCTCAAAATATTTTTTCTTCAAGCTAATGTCTCTGCTATAAATTTCAAGAGACTTTAGATTTTCATAGAGAGGATTCCCTTGTGACCTGAGTTTGGCTATTATATTCTCTTCTGTGGCAAGAATATACCAATCTAGTTTGAATAAGGAGGGGCCAGGTGGTCTAAGAAAATATCTTGGAAAGATATTCAAAGTATGTGGGATGCAATCATTGATATTTAAAATTATTGTTCAGATATCCATCTGTCTTATGTTTAGAAATTTTTATTATGAAAAGTTTTAGTATCTGCTTTACTTTATATTTATTTTTTCCCCTTTCATATCATGTGACACCACTGAGAAGCCACATTACCGTATAAGAAATAAATATTTGATGGCATGTTATTTCTTTAAGTCAAGTAATGGAAGAAAGATTTCTAACTATGCAAATACCTATGGAAATCAACCTGCCTTTTGCTGTGTAGCGTATGCTAACTAAATTGAGCCATCCATCATTACTTGACTGCATTTGGGGCAGATTAAAGAGAGAAAACATTTATTTATTTCATTTTCTTTTCAGCTGTACTCTTTTATGCCCCCATATCTTGATGAAGCGCTGAATTCTAGCAGCACATCCTTGTATCCACAAACACAGAGACGCTCTTTTATTTATTATTGTGAAAAGGCTTGATGAGAAACAATCTGCTACCTCATCATGATTCAGTTTTTAGACTATCTAAAGTCTTCTAATTAATTTACTTCCAATGTGATTTTCATCTTAACATTTTATTGATTTATGGATTAATCAACTGCAACATTTCTATTGAAAGCAAATGTAGCATCAACTCAAATAATTTATTCTTGTGTAAACTTATCTTCCAGTGCTGTCACCCAGGCCTTAATTCCTGAGACACAGGAAAAAAAAAGGTTGAATGTTTTTTAGATGTACCATTTAAACTACTCCTTCCCAGAGTCTGTGTGCCCAATTCATTCCTGTCCATCAACCTTCTTTTATATTCACTTCCCTCTTTGCCAAAAAAGACTTAATATTCGTCACTATGAAGATGCTCTTGCAATACTCCCTCACTCCTGTGATGACTGCAGCTTTGAATTTCTGGCCTCAAGCAATCCTCCTGCCTCAGCCTCCTGAGTAGCTAGGATTACAGGCATGTGCCACCACACCTACCTAATGTTTTCTTTTTAAAAAATTTTTTATTGTAGAGATGGAGTGACAGCTAAACCACAACTATCTTTGCCTGTACCCAAACAGCTCCTGAAACAGAGTGCAATGCCTGTTTGGAAAAGAAACAAACAGCCATTGTTAAAACAATGAACACATGAGCAGTGACCTAGTAGATGAAGTGAAGGTTTGGATTTTAAAGACCCACTCGACTTCCACCAACTGCAGCTGCAGAGCATGAGAATTTCCCTCAATTCACATATTGTTCCTGAAACAAGAACTAACAGGACCAGAGTAAACTTAATTAGGAGCAAATTCAGATGGCTTATGTCAGAGACATAAAGTCAAGGTCTGTTGAAATAAGAGTGAAATCTGAAATAGGAGTGGATTTAAAACTACGCAGAACCTTTACTAACCATTCTAATCCCTGGCATCTCCCGTATTCTAATGAGTAAAGATTGAAAACTAACATTAGGCTATGCTGTATTTATCTCTGGCATTTGGAATTTGCTGAACATGTTTAATATGCATAACATTTAGTAAAGAATGCTCAAGCTGCTTATACCTTGCTTAGTCTGTTTCACTTTAATGGAGTTCTTCATTTAGGATTAAAGAGCTATCCCTGTGTACTTTATGCAGAGTTTTGGCAACCCAGGATTAAAGAGCTATCATGTGTACTTTATGTAGAGTTTTGGCAAGCTTCCCTCAGAAAACTATTTTATCCCTTGATGATGGAATTGTAGAGCCTTAAGGAAGCATGTCTTATCTAGGGGTTCCCAACTCAAAATGTCTGTGATGTCAAAAGGGTAACAGTGTGAAAAGCTGACAGAAGATAAAACAAGAGGAGGTAGAATGGTAGGGATGTCCCCACTAAAAGGCATACAGACTGACTAATGCACACCCTCTCTAAAGGTATGCTAATAAAAAAATACAAACACAAATACAATGTGTGCAAACAAAACTCATTTGAAGACCTTATCTGATCCATTTGAGGCAAATTTGGGGCCCTCTCTCTAAATCATCTTTTTGATTTTACAGATGAGAGAATATATGTCTAGAGAAATTAAGCTATTTGTCAGTATTGCATATTGTTTAAGACCACAACCTGCAGAGTCAGATGCCTTAGGTCACAACTCCAGTGGTGTCACTTTCTAGTCACGGGATGTGGGTAATTCACTTCACCTCTCTGTGCCTCAGTTCTCTCTGCTGTATCATGATGATAGCGGTAGCTTCCACCTTGTAGGCTGTTTGAGGATTAAATGAGGTCATACTTGTGAAGCATGAAGAGCATTCCTTCAGGTGGCTGGCACATTCCTTTTGTCTGTTCATTATCCTTCCTTCAGCCCTGCTGCCTGCAATGCAGATTTCACTGTATTGGACCAGGAGAGTGAGGCCTAGCAATGTGGGATGATGAAGCTCTCAAGAGGCAGCAACACAAGTCAATGAGATTTTATAAATTAAAGCTGCAGTTTCCAGGCTCCCTTTGTAGGAGAAAGATAAACTTTTATCTTGGTTAAGCGTTATTGTTCTGGCTCTTCTGTCACTCACCATGGAAAATAATTCTGTCTAATTCACAGGGTATAACTTTTCTATTCTCTTATTTTCAACCATCTGTGTGGGTATTTTAGGTGTGTCTTTTTCTAAAGTGAGTGATCAGATTTTGTTTTATTTGTCCACTGATAATCTCTGCCTTTTAATTGCTATGTTTAATTATTATAATTAATTTTCATTTTACCCACAGGACATCTTTATTTTTGACATTTTTCCAGAAACGTATGTTTTAGTCTTCTTACAACTCAGTATCATGATTTCTGGCTGATGTTAACTTATGAAAAATTTATTTTTACCTCCAATTCAATTTAAAAATTTGAACAAATTGATTTATAAAAAAAGTCATGTGTTACATTCCAAATGCAATTTGTAGAACTTCAGAATCATTGGGCATTTTGATAAGTGCAACAAAGGGTAAGTGTAACTCAGATATTACTTGCTCCAAGGGATATGATGTTACTGTATATAAAACTATTGTTTGTTAACAACCATATTATGTAATAATTGATCAGGAAGCAATATGTTCAGCATTTCATATTTTACCATTATAATTTGTTACTTTTGCAAATAGACATTTTGCTATGCCTTAGTTTCATTTTATAAAAATTATAAATTGGTTAAGAATTTTTTAATTAAATTGTGCTGCTTAACACTTTTTCCTCTTAAAATAAAAATAGAGATTTTTCCCAAGATGGCAGACTAGGGATGTCAGAGGCCAGTTTTCCTCAGAAAGAAGAACCAAAGTTACAGATGAATAATCATAACTTGAAGAGAATATTAAAAGAAGAGTGTCAGAGTCTAACAGAGAAGCTAGGGCACAGATCAAAAAGGAAGCAAGAGTTTGGCAGAGATTGAACTCCAAGGCACTTGGTGTCTGGTGAAAAGGGTAGGTGGGGATGTTTCTGGCTCCTGTCACCCTTGTAGTAGACTGCTGATTTCTGAACTGTTGGAGAGCTCTTCTGCCATTATGAGCCCAAGCACTGGTGTGAATAGTGATTTGGGAACTTCTTGAGGGCATTGCACTGGGCTGCCAGTTTATGCAGGGTTGCTCACTCTTCTGCCACACCTGAGAGGTGTGGGTGGTGGGCTGATGCATATCCACTGTGGGACTGTCCTGCCCAGGGAATCTCAGCCCTTGTGTTGCCACATCATTGGATCCCCTGCAAACATTCCAAAGCACCCCCTCAAATTGAGGTAGCTAGACAGGGCTGACTGGACCCAAGGGAGCTGCAGAATTTCCAGTGATCTGGCTCTTGGGTTATGCGGCTCTTATGGGAAGAGAGAGTATAGCACAGCAACAAAGCCCCCTGGGGTCAAAGGAAACAAAACCAGGTGCTTTCCTGTGCCCCCAGATCTCCACACTTGTGAACTGAAGGTGACTCCCCCTTTTCTAGTGGATACATAGGCACTGTGCTCAGCCCTGTTGGGGAGGAGTGTGGTTCTGTCCTAGAATCTAGGCAGCTCCAATGCTTGAACATGGATGTGGAGAAGGGAGTTTCTCCCCACTCTACTCATTGCTGCAGACACAGCCAAGGCTGCTCCCACAGGGAAGAAGCATGGACACATCTGTGGATGGCCATTCAAGGGTTAATAAGAGGAGCTACATCTCCACTGTTGACTGTCCACTGGGTTGGGAATCCATTAAGGGCAGGGCCCCTCTCCCTCTACACATAGAGTAGAACCATTCTTGTAGTGGAACACAGGCATGTCTCAAAGCTATCTGTTTTAGACAGAGGGAAGAGGTTCCAATCCAAAGTCATTTGGCAGAGTGCCATGGGACAATAGTTTTCCATGGCTCTTAGCTACACTGTGGCCAGGAGATAAACAGCAGTGTCTGTCTCAATTGACACTCATGAGCTGCAGCACAGGGACCAGATAGAGAAGCAAATCATGTTTCTGCCTATCCAAGACAAAGAGCTGTGTTGGTCCCCTCCCCACCATGCAAAGACCTTGATGCATTTCAGTAAAATCTTCCCTACACCTCCATTAAGGCTGTGGTTTGTGCTCCTCATTTTGATATTTGAGGGTGAGCTTAGAAGTCCAGCTCAGTCCACCTTTCTCCCTTCTCCAGCTGTGCAGGGAACTCAGTGCACCAGACATTGTACAGACCAGTCCATTACTGAAGGCAACAGAGAGATTCTCCTGGTAAACCAAGATCAAGCATATACCCATCTGCTTCAGTCATAGTCAGCTCTTACATATAATCACCACCTACTCACTTAGAGGTTGGACTGCACAACCCAATACAAAACCTGCTGACAGAAGTGCACAAAACTGGGAAATGAAATAAGCTTCCTGTGATCTCTGTAGTCCTGGCCCCACCTACAGCAGTGAGCCTGCTCTTATGCCCATTATATCATGACTACAACAAACATTTAGAAAGCCACTGCACAAAGGTCATCAGTAACCAAGAAAATGATAGAATCTTGGCATATGAAAGCACACAAAATCAAAGGCAAATAACCATATACAACATACATTATATTCACATCCCCAAAGAGGAGAAAAATTCCATTCAAATAAAAATAAAATCAAAATTAATATGAAAAGATGATATCCAGACAAGAATAAACCAGAGAAACAATTCTGGTAGTATGATGAACGGCATTACAGCATTTTTGAAGGATCATGCTAAAACTCTAGCAATAGATCCAAACCAAAATAAAATTTTTGAAACATAACATAGAGAATTCAAAATATTGATTTTAAAGAAGTTCAATGAGATCCAAGACAAAGTTAAAAACCAACCAAAGAAAGCAGAAAAACAATGAGGGTAAGAATGAAAAGTTCACTGGAGAGATGATCAAAAAAGAAAAAAACTGAGAACTTCTGGAAATCAAAAATTCATGAAGGAATTACAAAACAAGTTGGAAGCCTTAACTGTAGACTAGAATTTCAGAGTTTGAACAGTTCTTCAAATTAACATAGTAAGACAAAAATTTTATAAAAAAGAAATTAAAAAGGGAACAAAGTCTTTGAAAAATATGAGATTATGTAAAATGTTCAAACCTACAAGTCATATGTATTTTTGAGAGAAAAAAAAATGTTTAAAAAACCTAATTGAGGAAGTAATTGAGGTAAACTGTTCTATACTAGTTACAGATTTAGACATATGCCTACAAGACATTTTGAGAACTCTATTAAGATACTTTTTCAAGACACACCGTGAAGGCACATAGTCATCAGATTATTTAAAATGTTCAGGAAGGAAAAAAATCTGAAAGGCAGAAAGAGAAAAGCATGTAATTACCAATAAAGGAAATTTCATCACATGAACAGCAGATTTTTCAGTAGAAACTCTGCAGGCTAGAATAGATTGGGGTCCTATATTTGGTCTTCTTAAAGAAAAAAGTGTCAGCCAAGAATTTTTTATCCTACTAAACCAAATATCATACGTGAAAGAGAAATAAAGTCTTCAGCAGACAAGCAAACACTAGGAGAATTTGTCACCACTAGGCTAGTTCTATAAGAAATACTGAAAGGAATTCTAAACTGAAAACTAAAGGTCAATAATTACCATTATAAGAAGACACAGAGGTGTATAATTCACAGGCCTTATAAAAGAATTACACAACTGAGACTACAAAGCAACTGGGGAACAATTAACATTATAACAGAAATAAAATTTCACACACTAATATTTAACCTCAAATGTAAATTGCCTAAATGCTTCACTTAAGTGATAAGGAATGGATACAAAAACAGGATGAAATTACATACTGATTAAAAGAAACCCACCTAATGGCCCTTATGGACTGAAGATATATGAGTGGAAAAATATATTCAAAGCAAGCAAAAGTAGCTACACTCACATCAGATAAAACAGACTTTAAGTCAACAATATAAAAGAAGACAAAGAAGATCAGTATAATGAAGAGATCAATCCAACAAGAGAATATAATAATCATTCATTTATATATATGTACATACTTATATGCAACCAACACCAGAGTACTCAGATTTATAAAATAAATACTATGAAACTTAAAAAAGATATAAACAGCAACATAATAATAGTTGAGGATTTCCACACCCATTGAAAGCACTAGACAGCTCATCAAGGCAGATCAACAAAGCAACAACTCCAGACCAAATGAACCTAACAGACATTTCCAGAACATTCTGCAGAATATACATTCTTCCAACAACTGCAGAACATACATTCCTCTTATTAGTTCATGCGTCAGTTTTAAAATAGACCATACATTATGCCACAAAATAAGTATTGGTAAACTTTAAAAAATCAAAATTATATCAAGTATATTATTCTCAGATCATAGTGGAATAAAACTAGAAATCAATAGTAAAAGGAACTCTTAAAACTATGCAAATATGTGGAAATCAAACCACTTGTTTTGAACTGTCCTTGGTTAAGGATTAAATTAAGATGGAAATCAATAATGTTTTTTGAAATAAATGAAAATAGAGGCAACATATCAATACGCATGGGAAACGGCAAAAGTAGTGCTAAAAGGAAGGTAAAACAATTAAAGGTCCACGTCAAACAATAGAAAGATTACAAATGTAACCACCTAACATTATATCTTTGGAACTAGAAAAACAAGAACAAACCAAGTCCAGAGTTAGAAGAAGAAATGAAATAACAAATATGTGAACAGAAGTAAATGAAATAAAGATTCAAAAATGCAAAGAGTCAATGAAATGTGAAGTTTCTTTTTTAAAAAATTAAACAAAGTTGACAACCACTAGGTAGGTTAACCAAGAAAAAAGAGAGAAGATTCAAATAAGCATAATCAGAAATGAAAAAGAATTACAATTGATGCCACAGTAATACAAATGATCATCAGAGACTACTATGAACATCTCTACACTCAGAAACTAGAAAACCTAAAGGAAACAGGCAAATTCCTGGAAACATACAACCTCCCAACATGAACCAGGAATAACTAGAAATCCTGAATAGACCAATAAGGAGTAGTGAGATCAAATAAGTAATAAAAATCTCCCAACCAAAAAAAGCTCAGGACCAGATGGATTCACAGCTGAATTATTCCAGACATACAGAGAAGAACTTGCACCAATCCTATAGAAACTATTCCAAAATAATCGAGGAAGCAAAAATCTGCTCTGACTCATTCTACGAAGTCGGTATTACTCTGATGACAAAGCCAGAGAAGAAAAGAACAACAACAGCAATCACAAGCTACAGGGCAATATCCCTGGTGAATATAAATGCAAAAATCCTGAATGAGATACTAGCAAACCAAATCCAACAACCTATCCAAAAAAAAAAAAAAAAAAAAATACACCACTATCAACTGGGTTTTATTCCAGGGATGCATGGATGGTTCAACATACACAAATTAATAAATATGATTCACAACATAAACAGAAGAGCAAAAAACCTTATAATCATCTAAATAGATTTAGAAAAAGCATTTGAATCATTTGATAAAATTCAGTATCTCTTCATGAAAAAACACTTCAAAAGATCCCTAGACTTTATAAGTAATGTCAGTACAAATTCAGGATACAAACCAGACATTGAAAAAATACCTCAAAATAACAAAAGCATTCACAAGAAACCCACAGTCAACATGACACCCAATGGGGAAAAGTTAAAAGCATTCCCTCTAAGGACTTCAAGAAGACAAAAATGCTCATTTTCCCTATTCCTATTCAATGAAGTACTGGAAGTCCTACTTAGAGCAATCAGGCAAAAGAAAGAAATAAAAAGCATCCAATTAAAAAAGAGGAAGTCAAATTATCTGTGTTTGCATATTACGTGATCTTATACCCAGAAAACCCTGAAGACCCCTAGACTTTATGAGTAATGTCTGTAAAATTTCAGGGTACAAAATTAAAGTACAAAAATTAGTAGCATTTCTACACACTAGTAATGATCCAGCTGAGCACCAAATCAAGAACTCAATCCCATCTATAATAACAGTCAAAAAAAATTCTTAGGAATACATTTAATCAAGGAGATAAAAGATGTCTACAAGGAGAACTACAAAACATTGATGAAAGAAACTGTGATGACACAAACAAATGAAGAAACATGGCATACTCATTGATTGGAAGATTCAATATTATTAAAATGACCATAGTGCTGAATGTAATCTACAGATTCAATGCAGTTCCTATGAAATTACTATTGTTATTTTTCACAGAATTAGAAAAGAACAATCCTAAAATTTATATGAAACCAGAAGATAGCCTACATAGGAAATGTAATCACAAGCAAAATGAATAAATCTGGAGGTGACACTTTATTCAATTTTAAATTATGCTGCAAGGCTATAGTAACAAAAACAGCACAATACTGGTATAAAAATAGAAACATAAATCAAAGAAACAGAATAAAAAACGCAGAAATAAAACCTCTGTATTTACCACTGAATAACTTTCAACAAAGTCAGCAAAACCTACCCTGGATAAATGCATCAGTAGGTTTTGTTCTTAAAAAAATTTTTAAACTACTCTGGAGAAAAGATGCCCTATTTAATATATGATGCTGGGAAAATTGGATACTCATATGAATAAAACTGAATTCATATCTCTCACCGTATACAACAATTAACTAAACATAAAGACTTACAATTTATACCTGAAACTATAAATATCCTAGAAGAAAAAAATAGAAAAACTCTTCCGAACACTGGGCTAAGCAAAGAACTTATGAGTAAGTCCTCAAAAGCAAATGGAACAAAATCAAAAATATGCCAATAGTAACTACCTAAAGTAAAAAAGCTTCTGGGCAGCAAAAGAAATAATCAACAGAGTAGACAAGGTAAAGAGGTAACATACAGAATAGGAGAAAATATTTGTCAACTATGTATCTGACAAATGACTAATATCCAGAATCTAAAAGGAATTCAAACAATTCAAGGAAAATCAACCCCATTAAAAAGTGGACAAAGGACATGAACAGACATTTTTCAAAAGAATATGTACAAGTGGTCAATAAACATAAAAAATTACTCAGCATGGCTAGTCATAAGAGAAATGCAACTTAAAACCACATGGGATACTATCTTACACCAATCAGAATGACTTTTATTAAAAGGTCAAATTCAGCACGTCAGTGAGGATGCAGAGAAAATTGAATGATTATGTACTCTTGGTTGGGATAAAATTAGGACAAGGTATCTGAAAAACAGTATGGACACTTTTGAAAGAGCAAAAGAATAGAACTACCACTTGTTTTAGCAATCCCACTACTGCCTACATGAAGAAAAAGAAATAATTATGCTGAAAAGATGTCTGCACTTGTATGTTTATCACAGCACCGTTCACAATAACAAAGTGATGTAATCAGCCTAAGGGTGCATCAATGGATGATTGTATAAAGATACATTTTGATCAGTTTTAGTGAATATTATTCTTTCATTTATCTCTTTGGGCATTTTAAACATTAAAATCATTCCATTTACAAAATAAATATGTTTTAAAATTAATACAATTCTAATTTATCAAATGGATGTGTAAGTTATCAGAATCAAAATGAAGTCACTTGTGAAAAAAGAAATAAAAAAAGACAAATCCTGTAAAGAAAGGATTCTTACCCTGGTATGCCTGATATCAGAACAAAAGTTTCGGTAAAAACTACCTTGCACAAAGGTCATTGCAACCTTACACAAAAAATACCATCATGAGAACATATGCTCAGCTACTACCTGCCCAACCTCAGACTGGTGTCTCCTTTGTTATTGATCCTTTTGGCCAAGGAAAACTATCTAAAAACAATTATGTAACCCTCCTGCATTTTTCTCTTAAAAATTTTTGTCTTCCTTTACCTTCTTGAATACGCACATAGTTTGCTATGGCATGTGTAGTCCCATTGCAATGCCCTATTCCTGAAATAAATATCATTTTCTGTTAAAGAACCTCTCTATGTTTGTCATTTAGGTTGATGTTCATCACCACATACACACATATTTCTGAGCTTCACCTAAATCAACCAAGTTTTGCCTCCAGCTTTGGCAGGGCTGATGTATGTCTATATGACCAATGTCTTTTGAAGGTTTCATGCATTTACAATACTGGTTGCTGTCTGTTTTGAATATCCTTCTGGCATTAGCTGTAATGAGACGCATAGCAGAAATTCTAGTTGCCTTCTCTTAATGGCAGAAGGAAACACATCAGCAAAGAAACCAAAAGAAAGAAGAAGAAGAAGAAGAAGAAGAAGAAGAAGAAGAAGAAGGAGAAGGAGAAGGAGAAGGAGAAGGAGAAGGAGAAGGAGAAGGAGAAGGAGAAGGAGAAGGAGAAGGAGAAGGAGAAGGAGAAGGAGAAGGAGAAGGAGAAGGAGAAGGAGAAGAAGAAGAAGAAGAAGAAGAAGAAGAAGAAGAAGAAGAAGAAGAAGAAGAAGAAGAAGAAGAAGAAGAAGAAGAAGAAGCTGAAGAGAGAAAGATTGTACAATCCACCAAAGCAAATTTGACCCAACCTCTGGAATTCACAGCTACCTTTTAATCATACTTAAAGAGGAAAAGTCTGCATTAAGTCCTGGCATTTTTTTTTTCTAGAAGAGAAAATATTGCACAGAACTATACATAACTGAAGTCAAGGATAATATATTCCATTAAGTAAAAGCCTCTCATTTTAGAAAATTAGAAAAAGAGAAACAGGTGTTAACTTGCCTAGGTCTTTTGGCTGGAGACAGTTTAGAGGAGGGACATGGTCCCTGTCCCCTGACATGCTCTTTCCCTATTTCATAGTTTCCTTTAATTCCCAGAAGACTCCAATCTCTCTAGCATTGTTTTTTAAAATATCCTGGCATATGCCAGCAAAAACGTTCAAATATGTAAACTCCTTCTCATCCTCCCTTAGCCAGATTTTTCACTAACTTTATCTCACTTGAAAGAAACATGAGAAGTGCTTCTCTTTAGCATGCGAACCAGCAAAATCAATTTCTAAAAACGGTTATTTGGTTTCATAGGATTTAATTAGCAAGGTAATTTTTTTGGTAGCATTTTTCACCACAGTGTTATTCTCAAAATAGTTTGAAGGATAACATGCTTGTTTTCTAAAAATATTGAGTTCATGTGGAAAGTATTTATTAAATTTAGTCTCTAAATACATTTTTATCTCTTCAGCAAAGGTCAATTTGTAACCAATTAACACCTTAAAAATATAGGCAATGTCTCTGGATTAGCCTTCTATGCTGTTATATTAAAATTAAAATGTCTAAAATTGAATTAATATTCAAATAAGTAAAATGTGAAGAATCTTTTGAATATGTTCCATATATCTTATCAATTTTAAAAACACATATTTAAATAGATAATTTTACTTTTTAAAACTTAAGACTCCTCGGAACTCATGTAGTGTCCATTCAAGTGATTATCGTGAATAATTATTATATACTGAGAACCTACCAAGTGTCAAATTCAGTGTGTTACTTAAGTCATCTTGCTCATTTCTCACAGCAAGCCAGTAAGGTAAATGTTTTTCTCACCTTATTCTCATATTATTTTCTTGATATTATTCCTCAGTTTTTTGCATAGGACATGGGAAACTGAAGAACATGGAATAAGGAAACTTTTCTAAGGAAATGACTAGCTGATGCAGAGGTGAGATATAATCCATATCTGTCTGATTTTAGTGATTAATTTTGTTATTATCATATCAATGCGTCTCATTTTTTTTTACTCCTTGCAGCTCTTTTAAGTTTACTCTAATTTTTCTTATATTTTCAAAAATTCTCACTTTCCTTTTTGCATGATTCAAAAATTAAATCCCCCCTAAGTCTCTTAACTTTTTATTTACTCTCCTCATTCTTTCCTCAAAATATGACTACATTAAACTGTGCCATGACAGTAACAACGACTTAAAAATCAGAATAGAAATATTAATTATTAAACGTTTGAATAAATTTTGTTGCTTAATAGTGTTTGGTGTTCATTTTCTCCTGGATGTCTGGTAGATTACTCCTTATCTTTCTTCAAATTTCTTTCTAAATGCCACTTTCTAAGAAAGGATTTCTTTTTTACTCTTATTTTATTGAAATACAATTCACATATAAAAAACTTCACCATTTAAAAGCATGCAAGTCAGTGTATTTTAGTATATTTAAAAGCTTATGAAACCGTTACCACTAATTCTAGAACATCTTTGTAACCCTCCCAAAAAATCCCTATTTTCATAGATCAGCCACTCCTCATTCTCTTCTCTTCCCCAGTCCCCTGTTGGCTCTTGGCAACCACTAATCTTTCTGTCTCTGTGAGTTTGCATATTCTTGACCTTTTGTGCAAGTAGAATTATAAAATACGTGTATGATTTTTATGTCTGGCTTTTTTCATTTGGCATATTGTTTTCAAAGTTCATTCATGTTGTAGCATGTGTCAGAACTTTATTCTTTTTTATGTCTGAATAACATTTCATTGTGTGGTTATACTATACTTCATGTATCCATTCATCAGTTGATAGACACTTTTTTAGCCATTATGAATAATTCTCTTTAACTTTTTGAGGAACCTTCTAAATGTTCTTCAAAGTAGCTGCACCATTTTTTTATCTACAATGTATGTTTTCAATTTCTCCACATCTTTGTCAACACCTGTTATTGTTCATCTTTTTGGTTATAACTATTATAGTGGGTGTAAAGGGGTATCTCATTATGGTTTGGTTGCATTTACCTAATAACTAATGATTTTGATAATCTTCTCATGTGTTTTGTAAACTTTACATATCTCCCATGTAGATATAGTTATTGACCCATTTACTTGACCCATTTTTTTTTTTCTGCACTAAGTTGTCCTTTTATTATTGAAATTTAAGAGTTTTAAAAATACGTTCTGGATCTAATTCTTTTTGTAGCATTTTTCACCACAGTGTTATTCTCAAAATAGCTTTAAGGATAACATGCTTGTTTTCTAAAAATATTGAGTTCATGTGGAAAGTATATTTTAAACTTATTTATCAAATATTTGACTTGTAAGTATAATCTGCTATTCTGTACACTGTCTTTAAATTTTATTGAAAGTGTCCCTTGATGCACAAAAGTTTTTAATTCAATGAAGTACAATATATTTGGTTTTTTGCTTTCTGGTTACTTATGCTTCAGGTGTCTTGTCTAAGAAACTTTTACCTAATCCAAGGTCACAAAGATTTATACCTATGTTTTCTACTAAGAATTTTATCCTTTTTTTCTCTTACATTTATGTCTTCTACCTATCTTGAATTAATATTTGTATATTCTATTTCCTTGCTAATCTTCTATCTTCTTATTTTATTCATCACTGAAAGTCAGATGCTGAAATCTCCAACTGTTATTGTTAAATTGTCAATTTCTTCTTTTAATTCTACTTCATGTATTTTGGGTCTCTGTTGTAAGGCACATACAATTTCATAATTATATCTCCTTGATGGACTGGCCCTTTTAGCATTATAAATTGTACTTTTTTGTATCTAGTAATAGTTTTCCTCCAAAGTATATTTTGTCTTCTATTAGGAAAGTTACTATATAGCCCTTTGGTTGCCATATATATGATATGTCTTTTTCCACCTATTTAGTTTCAACCTATTTGTGTCTTTTAACATAAAGTGTACCTTCTGTAGAGGGAATACAATCAGAACACAGCATTTTGTCCATTCTTTTAATTGCTTCCTCTTTGATTGGAATGTTTAATTTCTTCACAGTTCATATAATTACTGATAAGGTAGAATGTATATCTGTCACATTTCTAATTGTTTTCAAAGTCCTTTCATTCCTCTATTATTTCATTACTGCTTTCTTTTGGCTAGATATTTTCTAGTGTACCATTTAATTCCTTTGCCATTTATTTTACTATGTTATTTTCTTAATTGTTCCCTGATAATTATGATTTACATTGTTATTTACACGAGTCTATTTTGGATTTATACCAACTTAATTCCTATAGTGTACAAAATCTTCCCTCCAATATTGCACTTCTTTTGGTCTCCTTTGTGCTATCACTGGCATTCATATTACATCTTTGTACATTGTATGTAATATTAACACACACACATATATAATTATTGCTTTATGTAGTTGTCTTTCAAGTCAGTTAAGAGAAAGAATTATAAGCAACAAATTTCAAATACATTTATACTCTTTTTACATATACCTGTATAATTACTTTTACCAATATTCTTTATTTCTTCATGTAGATTCATGTTACTGTCTAGTGTCTTTTTAACTCAATCTAAAGTACTACATTTAATATTTCGCATAAAGCTGTTTTGTTAGTGACAATCTCAGTTTTTCTTTGGTGATATCTTAATTTCTTTTTCATTTTTGGATGATAATTTTGTGGAATTTAGAATTATTGATTAATTTGTTTTCTTTTAGCAATTTGAATATGTCATTCCATTGCCTCTGGCCTCTATAGTTTCTAATTATACATTAGCTGTTTATCTTAGTGAGAATTCCTTTTACATGATGAATCATTTCTTTCTTGCCACTTTCAAGATTCTTCCTTTGTCTCTGCTAGATTGATTATTACTCATCTGAGTATAATTCTTATTGAGTTTAACTCATCTGGAGTTCATTGAGCTTTTTTGATATATAGATTAATGTTAATTTGAAATAAAATTTCTTAAGTATTCTGTCATTTTTTCAAATTTTCTTTCTCTCCTTTTTTCTGTTTATTTTTTTCTTTCTCTCTCTCTCTCTCTCTCTTTTCTTAAGTATTCTGTCATTTTTTCAAATTTTCTTTCTCTCCTTTTTTCTGTTTATTTTTTTCCTTCTCTCTCTCTCTCTCTCTCTCTCTCTCTCTCTCTCTCTCTCTCTCTCTTTTTGAGACAGAGATTTGCTCTTGTTGCCCAAGCTGGAGGGCAATAGTGCAATCTTGGCTCACCCCAACCTCTGCCTCCCTGGTTCAAGCATTCTCCTGCCTCATCCTCCCTAGTAGCTTGGATTACAGGTGCCTGTAATCATTGAACAATGTTCTCATTGTTCAACTCCCACTTATGAATGAGAACATGCCGCGTTTAGTTTTCTGTTCCTGTGTTAGTTTGCCAAGAATAATGGTTTCCAGCTTCATCCTTCTCTGCAAAGGATATGAACTCATCCTTTTTTATGACTGCATAGTATTCTGTGATATATATGTGCCACATTTTCTTTATCCAGTCTCATTGATGAGCTTTTGCATTGGTTCCAAGTCTTTGCTATTGTGAATAGTGCTGTGATATACATATGTGTACATGTGTCTTCATAGTAGAATGGTTTATAATCCTTTGGGTATATACCCAGTAATGGGGTTGCTGGGTTAAATGATATTTCTGGTTCTAGATCCTTGAGAAATTGCCACACTGTCTTCCACAATGGTTGAACTAATTTACACTCCCACCAACAGTGTAAATGTGTTCTTATTTCTCCGTATCCTCTCCAACATCTGTTGTTTCCTGGCATTTTAATGATTGCCATTCTAACTGGCATGAGATGGTATCTCATTGTAGTTTTGATTTGCGTTTCTCTAATGATCAGTGATGGTGAGTCTTTTTTCATATGCTTGTGGGCTGCTTAAATGTCTTCTTTTGAAAAGTGTCTGTTTATATCCTTTGCACCCTTTTTAATGGGGGTTGTTTGTTTCTTGTAAACTCGTTTAAGTTCCTTGTAGATTTTGGACATTAGACCTATGTCAGATGGATAGATTGCAAAAATTTTCTCCCATTCTGTAGGTTTCCTGTTCACTGATGATAGTTTCTTGTGCTGTGCAGAAGCTCTTTAGTTTAATTAGATCCCATTTGTCTATTTTGGCTTTTATTGCAATTGCTTTTGATGTTTTAGTCATGAAGTCTTTGCTCATTCCTATGTTCTGAATGGTATTGTCTAGCTTTCTTCTAGGGTTTTTATGGTTTTAGGGTTTACGTTTAAGTCTTTAATCCATCTTGAGTTAATTTTTGTATAAGTCTTAAGGAAGTCCAGTTTCAGTTTTCTCTGTATGGCTAGCCAGTTTTCCCAGCACCATTTATTAAATGGGGAATCCTTTCCCCATTGCTTGTTTTTGTCAGGCTTGTAGAAGATTATCTCTTTACTAATATTCCATATTTGGTAAGTCATTGTTTCCATACTTTATTTTTAGTTATTTATCTATCATGTCTTGAGGTCTTTGAACATATTTAATATAGCTGATAGTAAAATGTTTATCTAGTAAGTCATCTTTTGAGCTTCTTTGGGAGCAGTAGCTATTGCATTTTTTTTCTTATGCATGGGTCACACTTTCTTAGGCATTTTGCATTTCATAGTTTTTTGTTTGAATCTGGATGTTTAAAGTAATATAATATGACAACTCTAGAAATAAAATTTTTTTCCCCTCTCCAGGATTTGATGCTGGTGCTTGCTGTAATAGTCTTGTTTGTTTGTTTAGTAATTTTTCCATGCTAATTTGGTAAAGTATATTTATTGCCATATGTGGTCTTTTAGATTACTCTATGACCTTAGTACTCAGCTAATGATTGGATAATTTCCTTAAAAGCCTGAAACCAATACATCTTTCAGCTTTTGCAGAGGGGCTTTGTGTGCTTGTTGTTAAGTAGGCTCTGAACATTTACTTAGGCATTTGTCCACTCTTCCTTAGCTCTCACTTTCTCATTGTTCAGATCCCTATGGTCAACCAGATGTGGTAATGTAACCGGGTATTTTTTGGGGTGCTGGTGAGGCACAGCTCCCTTCAGAGATTGCTGTGGGTTTTTGGCCTTCAATTTCTTAAAGAATAAGTGATGGGTACACTGTAGGTATGCTGTATGCTCCCTGAATGACCATGTAAATCAGAACCTCCCCACTCTAATTGTGAGACTCGGATTTCTACCTAGTACACTTTCCATTGCAAGTTACTGATGCTGTATAAATATTTAAGCCACATTCTGTGTTTTGGGATATTGTTTTGGAAAATGAGAAAGCTATATTATTTTGAGTTAAACTTAAATTGCAGTAAGCCCCAATTACAAAGCTTAAGGAAAATTCAAGATCATCCTACTATGATTCTGGGTCATTATTCTGCGATGTAACAGTGCTAAGAGGAGTCATCAGGAAGGTGCTGCTTTCGAATTGTCATCAGGGACCATAAAACTTTAAAGATTCCCATCAACAGTGGGAGTGTAAATTAATTCAACCATTGTGGAGAACAGTGTGGCAATTCCTTAAGGATCTAGAAATCGAAATACCATTTGACCCAGCAATCCCATTACTGGGTATATACCAAAGGATTATAAATCATTCTATTATAAAGACACATGCACATGTATGTTCATTGTGGCACTGTTCATAATAGCAAAGACTGGGAAGCAACCCAAATGCCAATCAATGATAGACTGCATAAAGAAAATGTGGCACATATACACCATGGAATACTATGCAGCCATAAAAAGGGATGAGTTCATGTCCTTTACAGGGACATGGATGAAACTGGAAACCATCATTCTCAGCAAATTGACACAAGAATAGAAAACCAAACATGACATGTTCTTACTCATAAATGGGTGTTGAACAATGAGAACACATGGACAGAGGGAGGAGAACATCACACACTGGGGCCTGGGGAGGTGGGGTGCTAGGGGAGAAATAGTAGGGATGAGGGGATTGGGGAGGGATAGCATTAGGAGAAATACCTAATGTATATGACAGGGTGATGGGTGCAGCAAACTACCATGTGCATGTATACCTTTGTAGCAAAAATGCACGGTCTGCACATGTACCCCAGAACTTAAAGTATTAAAAAAAACAACAACAACTGTAATGACAACAAGGGACATGAAACCCAAAACTTGTAAGACTGATTTTCTCTGAATGGGAAGGGGAAAGAAAGAGACACATGATGCATAGGAGCTATAAAATAATGGCAATGATGAAGTTTTTGTTAGTTGACTTGTTTTGCTTTATGCCAAATGTATACTTATAAATGCTTCACTCAATTTTTAATAAAAAAAGTTAAAAAAGTAAAAAGTGAAAAAAGTTCTTGGTAAGACAACGAGAATTAATTCTTCTTCTACCACCTCTGTTAACTAGGAAGAAGGGAGAGAGTAGAAGACACTAATATTTATTGAGCACCTACTATGTGCCAAGCAGTTAAGATATAGTAACAAAAATTATTTCATTTACTTGTCACAAAGTTACCTTGAAAGTTGTTATTATAAATTATTTTTGGAAGAGAAAACTGAGGCTGAGGGATTGAATGATTTTCCAAGGTCACACAGCTAGTAACCAGCAAAACTGAGATATAAGCTTGTATATTTCTTGACAAAAAGGCCTGTGCCAATGTCAAGTGTTATAAAGTACTATTTCCCAATCCTTAGTTGTTGGCTTAACATGTACCTGATATTTTCCATATTTGAGCACCTCTGACTACCATTCCAATCATTTCTACCATGCTGAACATACCATATCATTATTTCCTTAATATGTTTTATTTAGAACTTGATTTTATTTAAAATGGAAACTGCATGATAGGTGGAAAATTGAGAACTTCTATCATTTGGCATACATAGAGTAAAATTGTGATAATTTATCTAGATACTGTTTGTTGAAGGCTCTGGGTTAAGACTTATTTTCCGTTGCTTGTAAGCAGGAGATTAGCAAGTGTGTATGTGAGGCTGTTAGAGGCGCATCCATACCAGACTGACTGATACTCAGAAGTACTGAGAAAAGTAATGGAAAGAGAATTACAGTTTACCAGGTGAATCCGTGGCACTTATTGCTGTACCTGTGTGTCAAGTCAAAACTAAAATATTTCATATTCTACCAGTCTAGTACTTTGGGAAATAACAGACGAAGTGGGTTCACATCTTTGCTGCAGCGATTTCCAGTTACTAAACTTCTCTCACTTAATGTTTTCTCACTTGTAAGACGGAAATGTACCTGACGGATTATTGTGAATATTAAATGTGACAGTACATAGAAAGCCCTTAACAACCATGATAGTAAATGCTCAGAGAAAATGAACCATGATTGCTCTGCTCTGGCACTCTACCACGTTGTGGCTGTAGCAGCTGACCTTGTAATTGTAGTTATAAAATTGTGCCCCCACCCCACTCAAGAGTTCATTCAGATTCTTGTTACAAATCACAAACTACTTGTCACTTAAACAAAATTGGATTAAAAAGGTCAATGAGGAGGTATAGCACATCAAGACACTTACTGAGCACCCGGACTGATGGGTAAGGTGATTTTTTTTCTCTGTAAAAAGGTGCCTGGAGCCAAGAGAGCAAGTGAGATCTGAAATGAAGATTATACTATGCACCCTAAGCCACAGGCCTGGCATGGTGCTTCGTGAACCTTAGTGGGTATTTTTTACCTTATTTGTACTAAAGTGCCTTATTAGTGTGGTAGTGGTCCCTTCCTCCTGATTGCCCATTACTGATTTATATGAAGGCTTCTCCTATGCCTTGCGAGTGCATTGATAGTAGAAGAATCAGATTAAAGATTCTGAAGCAAAGTTACTAAAGAAGGCAACTAATTTTTCCCCCAGGTACCTTTAATATGCCAGATACTGGGCTAGGGACTTGGCAAGGGTCCCAGAACCCCGCCCAGCTCCATCCCTATCTGGTCATCCTCTTTTCTGTGTCTCCCAGTGCTCATATCAGCTCTGATTCTGCTTCCAAATAATGTCAAAGTTCAGTTTTAAAGTAAAAGTGTAAGTCTCCGTGGAATTGAAGAAGGAGCTGAAGGATGGATAGGCACTGGGATATACAAGGGAGAGGGGCAGGATAGGAAAAGCCATCCAAATTTAGCTGTGGCAGAACTGGGTTATTTTTATTTTGGCCAATAAGCAAAATTCAGAAGAGGATCTTTTCCCTCTTGTTAACTTTAAAGTAAGAGACCTCTGACTGTGTCCCTGCAGTGGTTTCCGGCACTATATTTATTCTTGTAAGGGGAGTGCAAGAAAGAAAACTGATGGAGCCAGATCTCCCTGCTTGTGTTTTAACTTCTCTTTCTCATCATTTGAACCATTCCTGCCAGGCTAGCAGAAGGGACCTGGGTCTCAGCTGGAGACAAGAAGTCATGCCGCCACGTGGGAGAACTTCTATCATTTGGCACACATAGAATAAAATTGTGGTGATTTATCTAGATACTGTTTGTTGAAGGCTCCCTTCTCTTTGTCCACACGGATAGACATTGTGGGGTCTCCAGCAGGTCGCTTAGCCTCTCTTCACCCACGTCACAGGTTCTCACTAAATGCCAGACACTGTGATCAGCCCTTTACATGTATTGATTGGTTTAATCTTCATAACAATTCTAAGAAAAATTGCAGGGTTGAGTAATACTCCTATTATTTCCATTTTACAGAAGAAAAAAATGAGAGTAACTTTCTTAAAAACATACAATTATTAAATGGCAGAGTTTATGTAGAAAATGGGACTTTACCATTTCCAGGAATGAGGTGCATCTTCTGAGTTTCATGTTGATTCTGCTTCTATAAAGTCTAAGTTAACAAATGAAGGGATTTGTTATTTATTATTAGGCAGTGTCTAAAAGCTTTATCTTTCAGGATTTTAAATCAAGCATGTAAATGTGGCCAGTCTTATGGGCTGTGAGTCCTTCTGTATACAGGATTTCAGGAACTAGGGAATCCCGAGGTGAGGTGGAAGTGGCACCCCAATGCTGCTGTACTGACATCAGCTGCTGAGGGGCAGAGTGAACCCCAGGAAAGCCCAGTTGAGGTTCTCAGCTAGCAGAAAGGAAAGGATTGACTCAGCATCTCTCATGTTCCAGAAAAGTAAAAAGACACATCATGGACAGTAACGGAGAGACTTTCTGTCTGTGAATGCCTTGGCAGCAGTTGGGAAAGAAGAACTAAACAAAGCAGGCTTATGAAGACACCTCTGAATCAAGCCCTCTGTATCCATGATGTGTGCTATAAATAAAGATAGACTTGCAGGTGGGACCCTGGAAATGCTAAGATAGTATGGGGTAAGTGTGTGTGTATGTCAGTTTCTTTAGTTGGAGTACAAAATGAATCCCTTTTTCTTTTCTTTCTTTCTCTCTTTTTCTTTTTCTTTCTTTCTTTTCTTTCTTCCTTCCTTCCTTCCCTCCTTCCTTTTTTCTTTTTCTCTTTCTTTCTTTCTCTTTCTTTCTTTTTCTTTTTCTTCTCTCTCTCTCTCTCTCTCTCTCTCTCTCTCTCTCTTTGATAAGGGTCTCATTCTATAATTCAACTTTGGGTTTTATTGTTTCTGTTTTTTATGTTTGTTTGTTTTTAAGACAGAGTCTCACTTGATCACTTAGGCTGAAGTGCAGTGGTGTGATCTTGGCTCACTGCAACCACCGCCTCCCGGGTTCAGGTGATTCTCCTTCCTAAACCTCCCTAGTAGCTGTGAGTACAGGTGTGCACCACTAGGCCTGGCGAATTTTTGCATTTTTAGTAGAGATGGGGTTTCACCCTGTTGGCCAGGCTGACCTTAAACTTCTGGCATCAAGTAATCCACCACCTTGGCCTCCCAAACCATTGGGGTTACAGGCGTGAACCACTACTCCCAGCCCATTGTTCATTTTTCATATGCAATTTATACGACATTGGCGCCTCAATTACAAAATGCAATTGTGAAAATAGTTTTTCTTTCCTGAGAGAGGTCTTTTTAGTTTGACAGCTTCGTAAATCTTAGACCTATTTGATACACAGTGCCTGTGCTGGCGCCTGTCACTAGAAGAGAACGTTGGAAAGTCTGCTCCCTGCTGGGTTTACAAAGATTTATTGGTGATCCTCTAGTCTGATGCCATCACTGCCTGCTGGTGGGCTGGAGGTAACAGTCAAGTAGTGGTTCTCAACTGTAACAATTCTTGCTCTTCCAGTGTTAGGGTTACTTTATTATCTTATTGCAATCCACGGATATCAGGAACTCAGCTCACATAGAGCTTCTTCCTAATGGGCTTACCCCAAAACTTTACTATTTGTCTACCATGGCACCCAAGATGTTTTCTTTGGTTAAGTCTATTATACCAAGATTTCTGGGTCAGTCTTTACATATCCACGTCATGCAGTTCCTGGAGCTAGTCCTTACTAAAAACTTTGGGTATTAGCTTTTTACTTGCATCACATCTAGTGGGGAGCTGTAAATTCGATAGGATATCTGTAAATGGGTGCCAATACATCCTCTATAGTTATGCTACTGCCTCCCACACCAGCGGAGAAAGTGAAGTGAGGGTCATGTTTCCACAAGCCAGGGCCGTGTGTCTTCCACTGCAGTTTCTACAAGTGAACGTCATACCTCCATTAGTCACATGTTTTCCTTTGTTTTTTATTCCTGAGGGACTGTGTTAAAGGAACTTCCCAGGGTCGGCTGGGGAGAGTGGTTTGGAGTGCCGGAATTCTCCAGTTTTTCTGCCCCCGGCTGGGGAGGGTCCTTTGCTCCAGTCTTCTGGCCTCAGGCCAGGTAGGGCCCTTTGCTTCACCTTCCCACCTCCAGCAGGCCAGGCAGAGCCCTTTGTCTCTAATTTTACCGCCTCTGGCTCTTGGAGGTGGGGTCTCTGTGACTCAGGTTATAAAACAAGTAGCCAATCCAGTAAGGAGTCAAAGATCAATCAATCCAGAGGAAGTTTTTAAAAACTCCCCTCATCGGCCGAGAACATGAACGGAGAGGGAATAACAAGGGTAAAAACCAGCCGGCCCAGCCTGGACTGGAATCCTCTCCGGATCCCCTCCCATGAAAGGGCTGGAGCTGTCCTTTCACTCTGCCTAATAAACTGCACTTTTGCACACCCTTTAGATCCATGAGTTCTATTTCAGCTGTAAAACTCACCACCCCTCCATAGCGCCTTTCCCCATTATTCGAGGGTAGGAAGGTCAAGAGCCTAAGTTCTGTTAACAGTGATACTATTTCCTTGGTGGTCTAGTGGTTAGGAGTCCTGGTTTTTCGCATACGCAGGCTGGGTTTGATTCCTGGTGTGGGAACTACCGAATCTGGTTGCAGGTTTACTTTGGCTACTTTCCCAAAACTCAATTATTCCTTGCCTCTGTTGAATGGCAGCTGGACCGACCACTGTGCATCTCCAACTGTCTGTATTGATCATTCTTCCCATTGGTCACTTGATTACATGTATCTAATGTGCCTACCTATTTTTTGCATAGAGGCTTGTTGCAGCTGCAGGAACTGAGGGGGCTTGACTTTTGGTAGAATCTCTGGATCACGCCCCAGAACCACTTTACGAGATTGGAAGGTTGGAGTCATGAGGCCCCTTGTCTTGGGCAGGGCACTTGATGGCTATGTCTATTTCTCACAGAGTGGGTATTACAGGGGACTAGATAGCAAAAATTTTATATAAAAGTGGAGGCAGAAGACAGAGATTCATTTGAACTGGATGCCTGGCAACTCTTGAGATGTTAGAAGTGGAGAAAATGATGGGAAACCATAGAAGGATGATCAGGAGGTCAATTTTGGATAAGTACTGATTATATGACTTAGTGGTTCAAAATTTAGGCTATGTATTCAAACAGGTGAGATTTTGAATCTCACATCTGACATTGATTATCTGACTTTCAATAAATTAGTTAATCTTTCAAGGATCCAGTTTTCTCAACTATAAATTGGGGGTAGAAAAGATTGTAAATTCCAAGGTTGATGTATGAACTACAGACAATACATGTACAATACCCAGTGCCTGGTCCTGGTAAAACCCTCTAATTTTTGTCAAGACCCCATTTTGAGGCTCTTGGTTAGTCATTAATGGATGCATAAATATTCATTGATAACATTAAAATCTAAAACTATTTGGTGTCACAAAGCCTATATCCAAGAATACTGAGAAATTTTTGTATAATTTTATTGTCCATTTTTATATGATTTCATTTAATTTGAACCTTAGATTATTGTCTTATTGATCATTTTTGGAAACAAAAAGAAAAGGCAATGCCTTCATGGAGAGGGCTAAGAAACAAAGTGTAAATATTACCCATATATTTAGTTTGATTTCCATCTGCACCTTCATTTTTCAGCTTCATCCTAGTCCTGGGCTCTGTTCTGAGTTTGAGGAAGGGAGTGAGACTTGAATTCCTTCATCCCCTCCCACTCCTAGCTGCCCTGGGGATGTGTTGTGGATCGAGAGAAGGAAGTAGAAAGCAAGGAGACGTTATAGTGAACCCCAAGTTTCTCTTCAAAGAATCAGTATGTCAGTATGTTCAGTTTGCTTCTTCTTTAATTCTCTATTTTAAAGTTTGACTTCCTTGTAATTCCAGTATACAGCCTTCTTCACCAGTTCTATTCAGTAGTTCACATCTGTTCCCCAGGCCCGGGGTTCGATCCAGACTCACCTGCTCTGGTCAGCTTCTTTGACCTAGGTCACCCCTGGCTACTTGCTCTGACTCACCCATAAACCATCCTTCTTGCCAAAACACCCGCCCTGTCATTCCAGCTCAGACCCCTGCTCTCTTTAAAATAGCCAAGCAGGATAAGTCCAGCTTTGCTGGACTAATAGGGGAATCTATCCAATAGGGGAACGACACAGCAGTAACGATGATTCCCGTCAGGCCTAAGAACCCCTTCCCCGCTTGTCCAAGCGCACAGCCACCATTGTTCCATCTGGATGCCACACCTTTCTATAGAAGTAAACTGCCTTGCTGGGAGGATTTATCTTCAAGTGCTATTTCTTTTGCGGCATCAAAATTTTACTTATAATAGAGAGGAAAAGAAAAGAGAAGTGGATGGTGGTGAATCAGACTGAAGTCAGGGAAAGGAAAACGAGGGAACAGAGGGGCAAAAAATGGGGATTTAGTCATTAAATGGCTAAAGAAAAGAAAGTCCCACTCTCAATTCCCCACTCTTCTCTCCCTTGCACATGGGAGAAACTGTATGCTAATGTGCCCAATCTAGCATCTGTTAATGCCTTAACATTTCTCTGTATCCTCCATGCATTCTGGCACAGTCTTTGCCTCAGGCATGCAAATTTGCATTTTTCCCTTGACACTCTTTTAATACGCACTTGCACAAGTAGCTTTCTAAATTTGCCTGAAATGAAACATTTGCAAGGTATTTTAAAAGGCTTATGAAGAACTGGATTGGAGTTAAGCTTAATTATTATTTTATACACTTTCTTCTTTTTTCTTTCTCTTAATTTAATTTCTAAAGAAACTGCTAAATTGTCCATAAATTGAGAAATTAAAAAATATAAAACAAAAATAACTATAACCCAGGGACCATCTTTCACTGGCAGAAAGATGGATGAGATGGTTGGTTCTAAGTTAATTAAAAACATTTGTAACTGTTGCAAGTACTATGTTAGAACTCTAGAATGTGTAAGTGTACGCAATATCTCAAAGCCCCCTCTACTTTTATACAGACATAGAAGGGCTGCCTCTTGGAGGTGAAGTCCAACTATTTATCCTGATTAGATTAACATCTTCATCAATTTTGCCTTAGTACCTTTAACTCACCAATGGTTAGTCAGTTCCACACTTTCAAAGGACCTGATTAAGGGGCTTGTAGAATTGAATTAACAACAATCTAGGAAATTATTCGGCTTTTTTTATTCTCAGATTTTTAACATAATGAGGTACAACAGCTTTGAGTTGGGCTGACAATGAGACCAAGTGTTTTAAATAGGTAGAAGGCTGCTGGAGTGGTCAAGGGGGCAGGGCCCACAGGGCATTGTGGGTAGAGATCTGTCCTCTTGCCTTGGTAACTGCCTCAGAGACGGATGAATGCCTAGGAGCAAAGCTAAAATTTCAGTAGAAATGATTACAATTTCTCCTGTCTTCATTTTGAACCTTGCTCATCTGGTTTCTTAACCTCTCTTTTCTGGCCCTCTTAGAGTAAATTTCCTTCCTTCTTACTTAATTAGTGTTTCGATGAAAAAAGTAGAACTGCTCAGAATTTTAATTTTAACGAGTTATGATTTAGCGGTTCAGAGCACAGGCTTGGGGTTAATGAAATATTCTGGGCCTGGTGCACTGGCTCACGCGTGTAGTCCCAGAACTTTGGGAGGCTGAGGTGGGCGGATCATGAGGTCAAGATATGGAGACCATCTTAGCCAACATGGTGAAACCCCAATTCCACTAAAAATACAAAAATTAACCGGGTGTGGTGTTGCGCACCTGTAGTACTAGCTACTTGGGAAGCTGAGGCAGGAGAATGACTTTAACCCTGGGGGCAGAGGTTGCACTAAGCCAAGATTGCACCACTGCACTCCAGCCTGGTAACAGAGCGAGACTCCATCTAAAGAAAAGAAAAAAAGCAATATTCTGGGTTGAATTTTGCTTCCATCTTTCACCAAGTTCTAGTTTTGTGTCGATTACTTGCCTAAAATTACTCTAACTGAATAAATGTCAACTTCCTTATCTGTAATGTGGGAATAACAATGCTTACCTAATAGTGTTGTTGTAATGTATTAAGGTGTCAGAGAAAAATTCAAAGTGGGATTCAGAATGTAGTGTTTATGAAGCTAGTGACTTGGTGACTCATATGCACAAGGTTTGGTTTTGCTAAAAGTAGAAAAAACAAGTTTTCATGGATGCCAATTAATCAGGTAGAGAGCAAGATAAGTTGGATGAGGAAGATGGAGAGGGTGCCATTTTCTGTGCCATATTCTAGTCCTTTCATTTGATATTTGATCCAGTGGACAGAGAGACGGGAACTAGAATTACACAGAAAGCGCTACTTAAAGGTTCAAGTTATGGCATGATATCCTTTGGGAGAGAGGGGCATTCTCCTTCTGCATGGACCACAGTGCGGCTGTGACATCTTAATGACTCTTGGCTCTGAGAGTAGCAAGAGACAGCCCTGCAATGGGTGTTCCCATGGTGAACACTGACCAAGGGAGCCTTCAGTTTGATGAAACTTTAGACACTCTAGGACCCTGACCTCCCTTTTCTTAGATCATTTACCCTTAGAAAACCTGTAATTTCAAATTCTTTCTCTACTCCTTTGAGATATATATCATTTTAAAGGCTTCTGGCCAGCTTTATAACCTGTAACCATCTTTCTCAAGGACTGGGAGCTATTCCTTTGAAACGTAATCCTCAAGGAAGATAGAATCCCTCTCTCTGCATCTGTGCTGTGTGATAGATGCCTAGCTTTGGTGGGCATCTTGCTCCACATTGTAAAATTGCCTCTTGCCATGAAGATAAGTGAAAGTTTACTTCTCCTTTGGGTAAAGCCATTGAACAAACATGGACACCTTGAGTTCTCCCTCTTTGAGTATTGCCAATTAGCAAACATAAATAGCTTGAGTTTTCCCTTTCAGCTCTTAAAAATTCTCCTGCCCTTTGTTTCAGTGGAGTTAAGTTCAGACTTAGCTCTGGTCTCTCTCTCCTACTGCAATAGCTTTGAATAAAAATTTATTTGTCTGTTTAACTTTGCCCTGTGCTGATTTTTGTTTTGATGACACCTTCAACTGTGGCAGTGGGAGGCACTTTCCTATGGCTAGAGGGCAATGGGTGCTAACCATATGAAAAAGAGACATAATGAACAAAAATAGTAGAAAAGTTTGCTTCAGGGTGATTTGAGCTTAGGGTCAGTTTGTGCTGAGATGGGAGGCACTCTGTGACAATCCAAGAGTGGGGTCAGGGGTTATTTAGATTACTATTGTTAATGTCACTCCAGTGCTGTTCAAAAACTTGTAAGGACATTAAGGCTACAAAAAGTTAGGTAATGCAGTTAAAGAGCCTACTATGGAAACAGATTAAGCCCTTATTAGGTGATAGTTACTGTTATTACTTATTCATAAATACACCAGTATTTATTGAGACTCTACTATGTGTTAGGCATGCTCTGAATGAAAAGACCACCTAAATAGGCTTTGTGTGAGCAATAAGACTGTTTATTCACCCAGATGTGAGTGGGCTGATTCCAAAAAGAGAAGCAACAGAGAGCAGTGGGATAGGAGCTGGTTTTGTAGTTTGGGTAGGCAGTGGAAAGTTATGGAAGTTACAGTTCAGGGTGGTTTTTGCAAGCTGGGGTGGGGGTGTTGCCAGCAGTGGGTGTCACAGGTCCAAGGTCCAGTTTTACAAGGTTGGCTTATAAGTTGAGGCAGGAATGGTTGTGGCAGGAACAATGGCAGAATGTTGCAAGGTCAGTTAATCAGGTACTGCAGGAGCTAGTCATTCTTCTTCTTTTGTAGTTTTCCTGTTTCTTCAGACTTTCTGGCTCCTGGAAGCCATCTGGAGGTGTATGTTGTGGGTCACAGGGGTCACCATGGCTTGACCATGGTGTAGTCCATGGTGCCATCAGGTCACAGAACCTTGTACTACGTACCAGACACTGTCTCAGGCACTAGGGATACAGCAGTGAACAACAACAATAATACAACAAAGCTCTACTCTCATGAAGCTGATATTTTAAATGAGGGAGAGAAGTGAAGAAATAATGCAAGTTCAGATGATGATATTCATTATGGAAAAAACACAATTAGAGGTTGGAGAGAAGTTAGGGAATTATAATATTTGGGAAAAGGCCATGTGTGTGTGTGTGTGTGTGTGTGTGTGTGTGTGTGTATGTGGTGGAGAGAGGTGTGTGTGTGGACAGAGAGTTGTAAGGAGGTTTCCCTAATTACACTGCTCGATTTGCAAAGATCAGTGGGGTGAGACAACTCTAAAAATACAACAGCTCACATTCCACATGCAAATATTTCCGCATGCATATTTCAGCACTTCTCTTTGCTCCAATTTTGTATTCTTTTTAAAAGAAGCCTTTACAATTATTTTGTCAGCACTCTAGTAGTCCAGTTACAATTCTAACCTCAAAGTTTTGGATATACACTGAGAGTTGACAGGAGCCCTCTGACTGGCCCTGATAAATCACAGCATCACAGGGTCTCAATAGCCCTTTGTTTCACCTGGCCTGCATCCCCTGATGTGACATCAGGGTTGGCCCTGCACAGGCAAGACAGAAATCATCTTTGAGTGTTGTTTTCTCATCAAATAGTCTGTCCATGCAGTAACTCCTGGTTTGCTACAACTTTCTTATTACAGTGAGTGCTCAATTGGCCCCTTCAGCAGGCTTCCCACTACTGATACTGACTGTCAAAGCCAGATCAGTTGCTTTGACTCAAGACCTTTACTGGAGGGTTGGTACCCAAACCATAACCAGTTGGTAAATATTTTGAATCATACTGCTGCCTTTAAGCATATATCAATGAAGCTAATTTTTAAAGCCTAACACAGTCTAGGTAGACACATTCCTACCCAATCTTTGTCTATATTCTTGCCCATCTTTCTCTATAACATGAGAAAGAAACTACTCAGCATACCTTTCCCTCACATTTCCACCTAAGATTTTGTCCCTTTCCTTAATTCTGCTTTCCTGTGACTCTTACTAATTGGTCACTTGTTAATGCAGGGGTGGGGGCTTACTGATCTTTGCTTCATAGAAACCAATTAATTGTTCTTGGAGAGACACCTAATGAATGTGTCAATTAAGAAGCAGGATCCCAACTTACTTCTTTCCCTGTAGAGATGAAGTAGAATTGTAAAGAAATTGTTGCAAGGTCTTTAATACACTCATCTGACATGTCATGTGAATTGGTCATGAGTGCTTTAATTTTTAAATTTGAAACGTTTTTTAGCTGGGGAGAAAACACTTTCAGTAATAGCTTCCGTAGGCCACTTAGATTGTTCCCAAGTCCAGACCTACTCTGAGGGAATTTTCTGATTCTGCAGGTCTCCCTGAGCCATATATTTATAAAAGGCATCAGGACTATAAAATTGGGGATGACAGGATAATATATACAATTTTCCCGAGTTACTTCATGAAGAAAGTTGCAATGACAGTGGATCAAAAATCATTCACGTTTTTTCCAGTGAGCACCCAAGGATACTTGCTATTATAATACCCAGATGAAAACTGCTTGAATGGTACCAACAAATACACAATTAAAGTCTTCTGAAGGTTCTTGTTTAGATTGTGCATACTATGAAAATATGAAAAACATTATTGTGATAGATGATTTTGTCTTTTTTATGTATATTCTGTTAATACAATTAACCTTTTATCACCTTTATTGAGATATAATTGACAAACAAAAACTGTATATATTCAAGGTGTACAACATGATGCTTTGACATATGTACACATTGTGAAATGATTGTCCCAACATAGGCATTGCTTCAGAAAATTACCCCCCTTTTACTGTATTTTTATAATACTTAAGAGCTTCTCTCTTAGCAAATTTTAAGTGAAATAAGCCAGACACAGAAAGACAAGTACCTCCTTATTTCACTTATATGTGAAAGCTAAAGAAAGTCACAGAAATAAAGTAGAATTGTGGTTATCAGGGGTCAAGGTGGAAGAAATGGAGAGATATTAGTCAAAAGGTACAAACATTTAATTATAAGGTAATTACGTTTGGAGACCTAAAGGACAGTATGGTGACTATAGTTAATAATAACGTATACATAAAAAATGCAATTTATTTTTAAGCATTAATTAAAATAGCAATTCACTTTGCAATTCTAAACACCTGGAATTCTGTGCAAGCAGCCATCGCTGTGGCTTTAGTGTCAGTTATAAACGCAGGTGTGAACAGTCTGTAGTGGGAGCCCTGCTAATGTCTATTAGTTTAGTTCTTTTTTTTTTTTTTCTTTTTCAGAGATGGTGTTCTTAACCTCTTGCGCAGTCTGGAGTGCAATGGTGTGATCATAGCTCATTGCAACTTCGACCTCCCAGGCTCGAGTGACCCTCCTGCTTCAGCTTTCTAGAGTAGCTGGGACCAAAGGTGTGTCACACCTTACCTGGCTAATTTATTTTTAGTTTTTTTATAGACAGGGTCTCTGTATGTTGCCCAGGCTGGTCTCGAACTCCTAGTCTCAAATGATCCTTCCACCTCAGCCCCCCAGAGTGCTGGGATTACAGACACAATCCACCTATTAGTTAAGTTCTAATGAAATGAACAAGATGGTACAAGTTAAGAGCCACTTCTTGTATACTCTAAGTTATAACAAACAGTACATGGGAATACTTGAGAATTACTGTATGGAACCTGTCCAAATAAATGATATCTGATAGCTATGAAATAAAATTCATAGTAATGAATTTTATTTCAAGCCCAGGTGGGATCAATGATGAATTTTTAGATTGGATTCATTCAATATGAACTGTTTGTGAGAATTATAAATATATACATATACATAAAATATGAATACAGGTATATTTTACATAATTTTAAAAGGCAAAATGCTTCTCACAGAGACAGTTACAATTTTAAAGTATGATTGTTTATTAGCATTTTTCCAACAGGTGTGTGACTATCAGTTAACCAAACCTACTTACTCTTCTTTCTGAGCACACAGCTAGACTACATTTCCCAATATCCTTTGCAGTAACTGAATACTTGCCAATGAACTGTGAGTGAAAGTGAAGTGTTATTCTCAGGCTTGAATATAGCATATCGCCCATGGATGCTAGTGCCACCGTGTTCTTTCTTCTTCAGGATTGAGGCAGACAAACTTGGTAACCTGGGAGATCAAGACTTGAAGATTGTAGAGACACATGAATCGATGGGCCCAAACCGCTGAATCACTTATTGCAGAAGAGCTACTGGTAGAATAGAACTATCTATTTGAAACTTAAATATATGAGAATAAAATTACCCTGTCTGAGTCACTATATGCTTTGGAGTTTACTAGAGTAGTTTAATATGCTGTTTCTGATTTCCAGACAACCTTTAAATATGAATAGCTGCAGTCACCTGTTCTTCCTAATTCCCTTTACTATGGATATATACAGTGCCTCTGTGTTTTGTCTGGTCTCTCTGACCTCCTAGGTGTTTGGTGATGGTTGTAAAGTGCCTTTTCTTACTGTCTTCCCAGAACGTGGAATGATAGAGATTTTAGGCTTCAGAGAAGCTCAGAACTTTTAGCACATATATATTATAAATTAAATGACTTATACCTCATTGGGGTGGCTTGAGTACCTGTGGAAGGTTTATTTAATGATAGGTGTTAGAAAAGAGTATACACAGGAGGGGCAAATGAGAATGCAAAATGTGCTCTCCTTTGTCTCACCTTGTCCCAGACCAAAAGGAAAAGTTCTGGGTCATGACCAATATTTGAACATTATTTGAAAATATAAACCCTTTCTTAATACCTTCTCTTTGATCTTTCTTCTCTCCTAACACTGACGTTTTCTTCATGAGGTTGAGAACTGCCAAGACAGAATGAATAAAAGCAACAGTGTTCCTGTGTTGGAGAAACTCCAGCGCACTGGAGTACAAGGACTTCCTAGGACTGAGAGCAGGGGTACACTGTGCTGCCCACAATGCTCATGTGGATGACCATTATGCTGTATTCTTAAGGGGCTCTAGTAGTATGACTTTGACTTTCTTTGTTTTCTCCCAAACACGCTAATGTAGTGGGGAGACTGTGTCTCATTTATTGGCTTAGGCTAGGGGAAGATGCATTATAAATTCAAAATAACTGTTTTTTTTTTTTTTAGTTTCATGAAGCACAATGGCTACTAAGTTAAAAACTGCCTACATTTAAGAAATAAAGAAAGTAAATAGGAAAAAAAATTACTCCCTATAGATGTCTTCATATTAATCAACTTTAGATCCAATGGAAAAAAATAACCATCATTGTTAGGGGATAGCTTTGTGTCACACAAGCTAATGTTAAGCTACAAAGTGGTACCCAATGGTGAGAAATAACCATAGGAAGAAACCACCCCATTTCTGTCCTGTGAAATCTGGTAGAATGCTTATTTAGGACACAATCATCAACAAGAGAAGTAGTAATAATAAAAGATTACATTTTTTTTTGAAATTTTCCTATGTGCTAGGCATCATCTCCAACAATCCTATAAATCTGATATTACTGTAAACATATAATCAGAATACAATTACTCATCAATCAATGAAGAAATGGTACAAAACGTTGAGTAATATGACCAATGTAAAAGTCTAACAGAACTTAAAAAACTAAAGTATATTAAAGGTTATATTATGTCAGATAATCCTACAAATAGGAAAGAATATATCAAAAATATACTCATTGACATATTTGATTACATTTCCAATTTAATTAAACTAGAATGCAAAAAAGTATTGGGTATGGATTGACCACTTGGAGAAGAAGCAGATGCATGTATCACAGCACAGCTTCCCTAAACTGCAACATATCTAATAGGTGCAAATAGTGCCTGTGATGCTGTCTGAGCAGAGAAGAGGGATTTTGGGTACGAGAAATCCGTTTCTGCTGCGCCCAGGCCTTTTGTCATCAGGGTATGTATCAATATTCAGAGAGAACTTAGAAAAAAATAAAACCACTTTTAACCAACTATATTTACACATGTCCAAGATGTTGCTTTCCACAGGAATCAACAAGGTCATATTCTCATGGAAAATCTATTTGCCTGTAGCCAGTCCCCTGCCTTGATTTAATTGTCTTTTATTAGGGATGTTTCTGATATTGAATACTGGGACCACGCTCACACAGTAATTTCACCGTAATTCACACCTGAATCTTGATGGGGAGGTTGTGTGGTCATTTCTGCAGCACATGGGTCACATATTTGTATTGTTGATAATTCTGTACCCATAAAATAATATTTTGTACCCATAAAATAACTGACATTTAAATCACATTTAAGTGTGAGTTATTTTATGGGTACAAAATATGATCAAGGATACTGTCTTAGTTCAAGCTGCCAGAACAAAAATATCATGGACTTGACGACTTAAGAAACAGAAATTTATTTCTAACAGCTCTGGAGGCTGGTAAGTCCAAGATAAAATGCCAGCTAATTTGACTCTTGGTGAAGGTCCTCTTCCTGGATTGCAGATGGACACATTCTTGCTGTATCCTCACATGGTAGAGAAAGATACCATCAGTCTCATGCCTCTTTTTGTAAGGACACTAATCCCATGTATTATAGCTCTACTCTCATAACTCTAATTAACTTCCAAAGGCCCCATTGCACCTACTTTTAAAGTTAGGGTTTCAACATACGAACTTAAGGGAGACACATTCAGTCCATGAGACATGCTGTATATTGTTTACTCATTTTAAGCATCATCATCAATTAACAGCTTTTCTCCATGACAACTTTTTTTTTTTTTTTTTTTTTTTTTTTTTTTTTTTTTTTTTTTTTTTTTTTTTGAGATGGAGTCTCACTCTGTTCCCCTGCAGCCTGGAGTGCAATGTCATGGTCTTGGCTCACTGCAACCTCTGCCTCCTGGGTTCAAGCAATTCTCCCATCTCAGCCTCCTGAGTAGCTGGGACTACAGGTGCATGCCACCACACCTGGCTAATTTTTGTATTTTTAGTAGAGATGGGATTTCACTATGTAGGCCAGACTGGTCTTGAACTCCTGTAGGTCTCAACCTCCCAAAGTTCTGGGATTACAGGCATGAGCCACTGCACCAGGCCATCAACTGGTTCTAATAATTAATGTCATTGTCAGATTCTCTCACAACAAACCCCAGGGTTCTAGTTGTGACAGTACAGACAACGAAAGCCCATTGGGTCTAAATTCTTTAGCCTAGCCACAAATACCTTTAAAAGTATCCATGTTTCCTTGCAATAACAAAATAGTATAGGCTGACCTTGAGATTTTCTGCGTTAGGTAGAGTCAGCTACTCTCACTGAGTCCTGATTCTTCTCAGAAGGAATTATACAAAAATATTCTAATGTTATGAATTTTAATCTACTTCTATCTTTACTAACTATAGGATTCTTTCAATCTTGCTTTGATAGGAGGATCTATTAATCTAATAGTCCTTTCCACACTCTCTCCACTTTTTTCCTAGAGCTAGAGATCTCCCCATGCCCTAAGAAACAGCATGGCACAATAGTTAAGAGAATGTTTTCCGGAGACAGACTGCCTACATTCACTTTCCAGCTTCACCATTGGCAGGCTACTCGATCTTTCTGTGTTCCAATTTCCCTCTTTAGAAAATATCTGATTGAGTTTTTGTCTTAGTACACGTAAACCTCTGAGAATAACATTTAGTTCTCAGTGCTAAATAAACAGTAGCTATCATTAATTTTGGAACTCCATGTTTTATATTGTCATAGGAAATCATGGTTTCCAATTCAAATATTTCCTTCAAACATGAAAAAATATTTATTTTATTTTCATGCTTGTACTCTTGGCTCAAGCATCCTGGAATTGATTTAAAAGTGTACTGACCTACGTGATTCTCCTTGCCAGCATTACTTTCCAAGAATAATGTCTAGTAAAAAAAAAAGGAAATCTTAAAATCTTTCCCAAGAAACACCTAAACTTCACAGTAACAGAACCCCTGGATTCTCATAAAGTTATGCACAAAAAGTCAAACAATGGCAAATAGATTCTTTCAGATTTTTATTTATTTTTTAATTCTTTATGTACTAGAGCATTTAATTGTCATTTTCCCTCTATCACAAAAAACTTGACTGGTAAACTCCCAATCTTTAACAACTTTAAACAGAACTACATCAATTACTTTTATAGTTTCCAACCTGACCTACAAATGTCGGGAATACAATGAACTTGGTATCAAGAGTCATCAGAAACTTTAAAGCACTTCAGTTGCAACATTCATGTATAGCAATTTTAGTAGATTCATGAAGTTTCATTGTGTTATCTGGGTTATGCAATTGCCAACCACAAAAATAAATCCTAGAAATACATAAACAAAAATGTCCTTCATATTACGTGCTCTTCACTTGGGCTCCAGTGACAAAACAGCCTTTGACAGGATCACTTTCAAGGAGCCATTCTTGTGAATTCTGTTCATTATTTGCTTCTGACTGCAATTTGGACTTTTTTTTTTTTTTTTTTTTTTTTTTTTTTTTTTTTTGAGATGGAGTCTTGCTCTGTCACCAGGCAGGAGAGAGGTGGTGGAATCTTGGCTTATTGCAAACTCCGCCCCCCACGTTCAAGTAATACCCCTGCCTCAGCCTCCGAGTAACTGAGATTACAGGCTCCAGCCACCACGCCTGACTAATTTTTGTATTTTCAGTAGAGACAGGGTTTTGCCATGTTGGCCGGGCTGATCTCAAACTTCTGACCTCAGGTGATCCACCTGCCTTGGCCTTCCAAAGTGCTAGGATTACAGACGTGAGCCACCGTGTCCAGCCTGCAACTAGGGCACTTTCTACAATCACCAGGTGCTTGTAAAGCACCAGAGTCACCAGGTTCCAACTTATCTTTCCTGACTTTATCACCAAATTCGCTATACAAATCATGTACCCAGGCACAGTAAATCTTTTTGTTTTTTCCCAGCTATGCCTATAATTTCCTACCTCTTCATGTTTGTTGACATAGATCTCCCCACTCAGAAAGTTCCTGTCCTTTTATTCTTTCTCTTGAAATCCCACTTCCACTTGAAGAACTGACTCAAATAAACCATTCTCCTTAAAGATGATTGGTTTCATCCCAACTGGAAATGTCTCTTCTCTACCAGAGTTTGTGCTGTGTATTACCATTTCTTATCTTTTTCATTTATTCCTTTCCCAAAAGGTTTTAAGCTCTTTGGCATCTGCTGGCCATAACAGCTAGTTTGGTACATTGCACTATACTTGGCATTCTAAATATTGAAAGGGGAAAAAACTAAGTTTTACTTCTTGGGAATAACGTCACAATGTAGTAGAAGAGGCTGCATGAAATCAGTGGCTTAATAGCCTGTCCTAGCCATATTCTACACTACTTTGGAAAAGTCATCCTCTCTGACATCGGTGTTCTCAGATCTAAAAGGAACAGGATGTACTGGGTACACTTTTAAAGCTCTTCTTGCTCTAAAATTGCTTTGCTTGGTAATAACTTCTTTCTCTTGACAAATGAAAGTGCACATTGATTGCTCATGCATAACCACTTTAAATTTGAAAATTATTTTACCTGCAGCATTTTACATTTGACAGGAAGTTATTGTTAACAACTGATAACTTCGATGCTATATTTTAAAATATTTGGATTCTACACAAAAGGAGTTAGCTATCAGAAGTATCAGAAGAATTTTATTTTATTATCATTTGTTCCAAAGGCTATAATAATGATGGCTTAGAAAAGAATCACTCAAACTTTTAAAATGTATATTAAATGCTCGTGGCTTAGGTATATTGACTTTAAGATATGACCGAAGAAAGAAGTATTCATTTAGTCCATTGATTTAAGTAAGCATAAAATATTTCTTTGACTTTTTCCCTAAGTTTATTGGTGGCATCATTAAGAAGAAAGATTAAATTTAATTTCTGACAGAGGTTCATTCACTTTTTTCTCCTTTTCCAATTAAAATATATTTTAATTCATGACTTCAAAAAAATCAAGCAAGGAAACATAAAATTATGTTGATTTTAATAACATCTTAAGATTTTGCCCTATTCGAGTTGCTTACTTTTACTTAAATTTAACTCTAATTCAGGGGAGTCATCTTAATTACAGTTATATAGAATCTTAGCTCTAAATCATATAACACTGAAGATATGTTACCTAGGTTAGCTCAATTTCATAGAAATTAACATTTCAATGTATCTTGCTCTGAAATAAAAATATTTTTGGAGAAAACAATTATTCATGAAATAAAACATCTGGTAGAGTTGACTCCGAGACTCTCTGTGGAAACAGACACCTTTCTAATCAACGGTTCTGGAAAGCTGTTTGATGAAATACTTAAGTAAATTAAAGATTTTTAACCTTCCACAGGAATTTGGTTCTTCAATGTTCTCTCCAGGTTTCTATTACTACATCGAGCTTGAAATCGACAGTATAGTTTTTCCTCTTTAATAGCACGAGAAATTATCAGGAAACTCTATTATATATATATATATATATATATATATATATATATATATATATATGTAAAGTATATTCCATAAAATATTAACTTCAAAAGGCTTTATTTTCCAACGTGTCAGGTTTTTCAGGCCTTGGTACTACTGATATTTTGGGCTGGATAATTATTTGTTGTGGAGGCTGTTCTGTGTATTACAGGACGTTTAGCAGTATCCCTGGCCTCTACCCATATGATGCCAATAGCACACACATCCTCTGCCTCTCCCTGTGACAAACAGAAAGTTTGCAGACTTTGCTAATGTCCTCTGGGACAAAATTGCCTCTGATCGAGAACCACCATTTAAAAATATTACGTTGCTTCTAACTCTTAAGACAGCTCCTAGCATTTGAAGATTTGCTTCTGCACGTATGACATTGGTGCAAAAGTAATTGTGAGTTTTTGCCATTACATTTTTTTAAATAGCAAAAAGCAAAATTACTTTTGTACCAATCTAATACTAGCAATCTGGCCTTGAGCTACCTAATTAACCTTTTTGAGACTCAGTGTATTTTTCTGTAAAATGAGAACAATAATTATCTACCTTACGTGGCCATTATGATGATTAAATAAGATGATGCAGAATGACTACTTAGAGGCATGCTTGGAATACAGTGAGCTCTTACCCAGCATTGATAATTATTCTTATTATAATCCCTATAGCTTTATACTAAAACTCTAATTTTCACAGTAATGCAAGATTTAGAAGTTTTCTTACCAATTCTCTAAGAGTTATATTATTGATACTAATTAGTGGGTATTTTTTCTTTTTAATCTCAGTCCAAATAATTGCATAGACAATTTCTCCAACTAGTTTCCAAGAGACACAAACAAGGGACATGTGCCATAGCCTCTCTAGGAGGAAATGTTGCCCACCACCCTGGGGATAGAATTTAGAATGTGTTCAAAGAAAAGCATTTGTGATTTTTTTTTTTTAAATTACAGGCTTACTCAAGAGATGTGATTGTGCCAACCTTTTTCTTTAATAGTAATTGATACAAATGCTAATAGCTCAACGCCTCTAGATTTCAGAACACAGCAGTAGAAGAGGCTGCATTTAAAATCTCAGCAGGACTGGATCTTATGCTTCACATAAAACCTGAGGCTACAGCAGAAGAGGATGTGATTAAGACCAGTGCTCAATAACACCACAGGTACCCTCAAGTTTGGAAACGGCAACTAAATCTTTCTTTAAATTTGAGCTGAATAGAGTCACCTGACATCTTATTTAAATGAATACAGGTTGAGTCTTTTAAAATATGATCCTGTGGTGCTGAGACTTCAAGGAAATAGATACTTAAATCATCTCCCGTGGTAGCATTTTTAAATTGCATTAAAATACAGATACTTAGGTCTCTATTTCCTGACATTTTAATTTAGTAAAGTCTTGGGTACAGCTCTGGAATCCGATTCTTATGAAGCCCTGCAGGAGATTTTTAGAGTTTCAAACAGGTTGAGAAATACTGCCTGAAGAAACAGAGGGATACCTACTGAGCTTAAGTAAATTTCTGCAAATAAAATAAAATTTCTCTGATTACTCTGATCATAAAATGAACAATTAATCTCTTTCATTTCACATATATTTAATAAGAGCTTACAACAGGGTGGGAACTAAGCTAGCCACAGGGAATCCAGAGGTGAACAAGATAGTCTTGGTCTCTGCCTTTGTGGAGACTGGCCAAGAAAGCCTTACGATTCTCTTCAGTTTGGCCAAACTTTAGACAAAGTTCTTCTTGACTATGAGCCCCTGAGTTCCCTTTTTTAGAGAACTTACTAGAAAACTTGTGATTGTAAATTATTTGTTTGCTCCTTTGAGACATAAATCTTTTCCAGCCCAGGAATTTCTTCCTCAAGAATCTGGGCACCATCCTTTTAAGTGTAATCAAGAAAAACGGCCAATCTCTGAGTCTCTATGGGAGGATAGAAACCTAACTAGGGTAAGTGCCAATTAGCAAATAGAAACCGTCTAATCATTTTGACCAACTTCCTTCTTAAAATCCTTTAGTACTTTTCCATAAGCTCACAGACATCAGAGGAAACTTTCAATCACAATTTGTGGAGCTGCCTGAGAAGTATACCTCAAACAGTATCGACACCCCTACATTCCCCATGGTCACTGCCTAAGTGCCCATCACTTTACCCTACTGACTTTCTAGGTTTATTTCTGTGTGTGGTCTGTCCTCTCCTTTAAATTAATGACAGAGACAGTGATAGAGAAAGAGAGGGAGAGAGGGAGAGAGAGACACACATAGAGAGAGAGGAGAGACAGAGTTGAATCTTGCCTAAAATCATTCCCTGGCTCTTTATTTAAGAGCCAAGGTAGGCTGGGCACGGTGGCTCAAGCCTGTAATCCCAGCACTTTGGGAGACCGAGGTGGGTGGATCACGAGGTCAAGAGATCGAGACCATCCTGGTCAACATGGTGAAACCCCGTCTCTACTAAAAATACAAAAAAAAAAAAAAAAAAAAAAAAAAAAAAATTAGCTGGGCATGGTGACGCGTGCCTGTAATCCCAGCTACTTGGGAGGCTGAGGCAGGAGAATTGCCTGAACCCAGGAGGCGGAGGTTGTGTTGAGCCGAGATCGCGCCATTGCACTCCAGCCCGGGTAACAAGAGCGAAACTCTGTCTCAAAAAAAAAAAAAAAAAAAAAAAAAAAAAAGAGCCAAGGTAAAGTTTCCCACTTTAAAAACAATTTTTACCTCTGTAACATGATATATATATTCTATATGCAAACACACATATATACATAGAAACATACAAATATACACATACATGTATGTATATGTGTATCTATATATGAATATATGAATATGTATATGCATATGTATATGTATGTGTATGTGTATATTTCTGTCTTTGCTGATTTACAGGGCAGATACTGTCTTGCTCATCACCCTTGCCAAGAGCAAGAGAATGGAGTGTGAGGGACTGTGTGTGGTATTTTGTTTATTTGTTTAATCGACAAGCTCTCCAGGTCTTAAGAAAGGAGAAAATATCTGACTCCAATAATTTGTTTTAAATATGGGCTTTTAATTTTTGGGACAGGTAAAAAGAGGACACTGGAGGGGATGTTAAAAAAATGGGATCCAGGCCAGGCGCGGTGGCTCACGCCTGTAATCCCAGCACTTTGGGAGGCTGAAGCGGGTGGATCACGAGGTCAAGAGATCGAGACCATCCTGGTCAACATGGTGAAACCCCGTCTCTACTAAAGATACAAAAAATTAGCTGGGCATGGTGGCATGTACCTGTAATCCCAGCTACTCAGGAGGCTAAGGCAGGAGAATTGCTTGAACCCAGGAGGCGGAGGTTGCGGTGAGCCGAGATCGCGCCATTGCACTCCAGCCTGGGTAACAAGAGCGAAACTCCGTCTCAAAAAAAAAAAAAAAAAAAAAAGAGGGATCCAGGAGAAAGAAGGAACAGCAAAAGCAGCAGAAGCCTGACAGCCCCACAGGCATAGACAGTGGTGGCTGGTGGCTGGGCAGGCCTGAATGAAAACGCCTCGAGAAGGAAGGAGGTGGAAGAAATTCAAGGCCATTTGTGCTGCCTGAAGTCCTCACCAGCAGGCGACCCAATGGGCTGACTGCCCACGGCCCTCTACAGGGAAACACAAACAGGGGAAAGAGAAAATGAAGAGAAGGCCCTAAAGTTAAACATTGCAAAGGGATTTTCATCATGCAAGGGACTTTAGATTTTACCCTGTGAAGGCTCACTGTAAGCAAAGGAGTGACACAATCAGATTGCCAGTTGGAGTTATCTGTGAGGAGTGTGGAGAATTTTGGAGAACGGAAATAAAGAGGCAGAGAAATCAGAGCTACTGACCAAAACCTGAGATATGCCAGTAGCAGCTCTTTTCTTAACACATGATTGAATTATCTGAAATAAAAAAAAAATTTAGAGGAATAACTGAATGCAAATAAAAACAACCTACATACGTTTTTAAAAGTTAATAATTGTTCACACTCCTCTAAACGTTGGGCCCATTTAAAAATATCTTTTTGTTTCTGTCCATGAATCATTAAAGCAGCTGACTTTTGTTTTTAATTCATTAATGTCTAGGGTGTTAATCTCTTCTACGAAGCTGTTGATAAATTTGGTTTTAAATCCTTAGCAAATTCAATTGATGCCATGAAGAAATGATGAAATATCAGGCTGTCACTGTTGCTTTCTTCTGAAAAGTCAATCCATTTTGTTATTTGCTCAATAGTGAATTCAGATCTATAATATTTCATTGTTCTTTTGATGGTGACTTTTGGCCACATTCATTATAAGCAACCTGTTAATCCTGCAATACTTCCTTCAGCTCAAGGATCAGTCAATTCTCCAGACACTTACCTTCTGGAAGTCTGAAGTTTGTAGTAGGGAGCCATGGTAAGGGAGAGCACAGATGTAGCTGTTGAAAATTGTACTATTTGTGTGATAGAATTCACAGGTAAGCTCTTTGAGTAAGAAGGTAGAACTGACACATGCTGTCTATTACATCACTGGGCATAGCCAGAGTATGAACCACCAAGGAACATGGATGTGAATTGTAAGGAATGAAGGAGGCTCTCCAAAAGGAGTAATTTCCAAAGGTAGTTCCAGACATCTAATTGCAATGTGTAGAATGATTCCAGGATGACTATTTTTGTCTGTGTTTGAAGCTTTTTACTGTGTTCTCTCTGAAGAGTAAAATAAAAAGTCAGGTCAACTAAGCTATTGATTCTTAGTTGCAGCAAATGGGGAGCAACTAAAAGTCTGAATAATATCCTCATAACCCTTTTAGGATGTCATCTATCATAAATGTTGCTTTTTTCCTGTTTCTTCCAGACCTTTCTATGTAGGCTTAACACACACATTTTAGTTACTATAAATGGCTGACATGTTTCTTAGGTTATTAACTTATTTGTCTACCTCTCTATAACACATCTTTATGTGTTGGGATTCACTCAGGGTGGTTGGCAAAATATTAAGGGAAATATTAAGGAGTGTATTTTATTCATCTAGTCGTGGAGTCAGGGTTTGCAGGACAGACCCCTGCAGGTGGTGATCAGCGTCTCAGGTGGTGACCCCGACATGATCAACACGACGTTCATGAGCTTTTCCTTTCTTTACAAGCTGCTAAATTATTATTAGCTGTGCTTAGCACGTCTTATGAGTTTCATCTATCTCATTTGTTTTTCTTATCCTATTTGGCAGAATTGAATATTCTCAAATAATGCAGCAAACATGCGTTGCAGTAGATATTCCATAGGAGGCTTTTGATCATGTTATTATAATGATTGAGTAACTGATAAATGCAAACAATTTAGGCAATAAAGCAAACAGAGGCGATCATAGGATCCAAAAAATGCTCTTTCATTGAAATTTAAAAATTATTAGCTTCTATGCAATTTTTTTTTTACCTAACATGAAGGTAACCTACTTGTTTTCCTCAATTTATTTTATAAATATTGTTTTAATTTGAACTAAGTTATCTTAAGTGATACTTAAAATAATAATGGCTTAAATAAAATAAAAGCTTATTTTTTTGTCAGCTAGCAGAATTTTTTTTTAGGTAGCAGAAATAAAGAAGGGAAAAGGAGTATAAACCCTCTTCTAGAAAGTTAAATGAAAGGCATTTATTTGCAGGGCATCTGATAGGTATTAAAATATTAATAAAATGTCCACATCGAACTCAAGGGAAGTTGGAAAACTTCTTTTTTCTATGGACAGTGAGACCAGCTAAGAATTGGGTTTTAGGGAAAAAAGAGGCAACATATGTTGCAAGAGAAATAACAGACTCTTAGAAGTAAAAGTCTGAACAAAAATGAAATTGCCACTGCACTGTGAAAAGTGACTGACCTATAAAGAGGACAAATTTCCAGCCACATTGGAGAAGCTTATCATTATCTTTCCTATCTAAATCTCAATGTAAATTCAAATCCATCTTAAGACAACTCATAGAAAGTACATTATTATGATGAATTTAGCTTATAATTTAAACGTTTTTCTCTAAGACTTTAGATTCAAAACAACCACTAATTATCTTGTACAATATAGTTAACAAATGCAGCTTATTACCATAATAATATCAAGATCATATCATTAAACCAAACCTAAACCTTTGGAAAAAATAAAAAACAAACCCAACACTTCCTAAACAGGTGCATACTTTTCTTCTGTAAATCTAAAGAATTACCATTTTCTTTTTGCTTGGGTTTTTTTTTTTTTCTTGAACCTCACAATTTCAGAAAAGTAAGCCACTCAACTGTCTTTAAACATGTGAAGAGTTAATCTGTTGAAAGCTAAGCTTTATACATTAATCATTGACTCTAGGCAATTTGCGGCAGTTGATCTCAGGATCTGATCTTGTTTGGTAAGAAATGGCTTTCATGGGTCTTTTAACTGGTTTCCACATTAAAGTTTTATTTATTGACATTTCCCTACAAATAAGATTGTTGGCATTTTCCACTCTCTCTGTTGGTGATATCTGCCCTGTGTGCGTTATGAAAAAAGACTTAAGGTAGCTGTGCAGAAGGGCTGTAGCACTGCCTTTGGTATACTCGGTAATGCCTAAAGCCCGCAGGAAGGGAACTGACATTCATCAAAACAATTACTCACTGCTGAACACCACTTATTAAAATTTTATATGACATACTTCATTGTTTTCTTAAATAATTATACATTTTTTTCAAACATATTCTCGGATATTTTACATTTATTTGTCATAGAGGTCTTTTTTAGTAATATTTTCAAATTAATTATTCTTCAAATATAAGACAGTTGTTGACATATATTAATTTTGTAGCTAGCTACCACTTAAACATTCTTATCGTTTTGAATAAATTTTCATTTGATTCTTTTGGGTTTCCAACTATGCAATGTACAATCTTTAAATATTTGTGCCTCATATTTTATTCTCTTATTTCTCTTTAGACATTCTATTGCTAATTATCATAGAGAAGATCGTCCCTGTATTATAACTTCTGACTCCATCTGAGATGTTAGGAGCATTATCCCCATTAGCAGAATTAAGCCCAATAACTATGTACAAAATAGGTATCATCCCCATTTTACTAAGAGAAAATTTTCGAAGGTCACAAAAGATAATAAGGAAAATCAGTATTTCTGAACTTGGATCTGTTCTCAAATTTCATGTATTTTTACTATTCCATAGAGTAATCCAGAAATGAGAAAATGTAACATTCTGTAAAAAGGTAAAATCTATTCTCCAGGTAATACTGGGAATTTTCACCATGGGAAAATCACAAATCATGAAAACATCTGCTCCAGTTATATATTGTTGTGTAATATATAACCTCAAACTTGGTGTGATGGTTAATTTTATATGTCAGCTTGACTGGGCCATGGAATGCTCAGATATCCGGTTAAACATTATTTCTCAGTGTGTCCATGAAGGTGTGGGAAAGAGACTAGCATTTGAATTAGCAAACTGAGTAAAGCAGATGGCTTTGCTCAGTGTGAGAGGGCATCATCCAATGAGGATGTGTAAAGAACAAAAAGGTGGAGAATGTTAAATCTGCACTCTGCCTGAGTGCTTTAGCTGGGTCATTGATCTTCTCCTGACCTCAGCACTCTCAGTTCTCAAGCCATCAGACTCAGGCTGGAATGTATCCCATTGGCTCTCACTGGCTTTCCTGAGTTTCCAGCTTGCAGATGGCAGCTTGTGGGACTTCTCAGGTTCCATAATTGCGTGAACCAGTATCTTACTTTATAGTAAGTCTCTCTCTCTCTCTCTCTTCCTCTCTCTCTCTCTCTCTCTCTCTCGCTCATATGTATGTATGTACCTTATTTTATCAAAGAATCTCTTTCTCTAGAGAATCCTAATACCCTCAGTAATGTAAAAAAACATATATTTGATTGTACAGAACAGATATTTGGACAAGGGACAGTGAGAATGATTTGTCTGTCTAGGGAAGCAGATGACCAGTCATGTTCCAGAAACAGAACTGTTTGGTGCAGCTGGCATTTCAAATTTGGTTATAGGGATGGCAAGAGCTGGGACTAGCTAGAGAAGGAGTTGATAGACTTCAGATGATCTTGCTTCACAGACCAAGGAGTCTGGATATTATTCTGTAGGCAGCCTTTTAAGGTACACAGTCAAATTTGCATTTTAGTTTTTTCTAGCAGCATTTTGAAAGCATCTTCGTGGTAGCTGAGGCAGGAGGTAGAATATGTTAGGAGAAATGACAAGTGCTTTGTTTGGGTGAATAGCACTGAGTAGAACTGCCATTGTTTGCTGGTGGATTGCCCAAGGGAATTTGACAGAGGGGTTGAATCTAGGAAGATTCCAAGATATCAGATTGGATTTTCCAGCAGATGGTGATGCCATGCATGAGGGTGGAACGACACAGAGGAGAAGAGGAATGACATAAAAGGGGACAAGGATGATGAATTTTAATTGGGAAATGTGAAATTTGAATTTTCTGTGGGAAATTCCCCAGATTACCTGAAGGGGAAATGTTAGGTAGATCAGTTGCATTTAAGAGTCTGAAACGCCTCGACTAATCTGTACTACAGTTTGAGGAGTCGGCACATACATGGAAGCTGAAGCCAAGGGTGTGGATGAGATTGTAGGGAAAGGTTTGCCAAGTAAGAAACAAAAAAGGACTAAGGTCAAAGCACTGGAAAGCACCAATATTTATATCTTAAGCTGAGTAGGAAGACAGAATGATAGAGAAATAGCCACTAGAAAGTGGTCAATCTGGAAAGTAATTAAAGGAGAGCTTCAAGGATCTTTTTGGTCTGTAGTTTAACTTGAACTCTGAAGTAAAGATATTCTCTCTCGTTATAATACTAAGGAGAGGGCTCCTTAAAAGCCTCCAGGAAAAGAAATTTTCAGTGACAGCAAAAGATGCTGTAGTGGCTCTTGCTTTTGTCTGCTTATCTCTTTATCTTCTTCCAGAAATTTCCTTACCTTCCTGCTGACTTGGGTGGCCTAGGATCTTGACTGAGCCAATAAAAGGAAACCATCTCACTGCCCACAGTGATTGGTTCATGATATTTGGTTGGGAGAAGCATGCCTAGCCTGGAACAACCATATTCTACCACTTGGATAATTTGATCTTGAGAGAAAATATACAAAGGCGGAAAGTGATTATAACTATGTCATTTTTTGGCAGCATCCAGAAAGAAGCCTGACAGTCTTATGCTGCTGATATTCATAGACCTGCCTTTGTTATTGTTCATTCAAAAGCTTTGTCATTCAGGGCATTTTTCTTGGCTGTGAGCCATCTGGTTATCCTCCCTTAATTTTTTTTTATTGTTCCCTTCCCCAACCTCTTTCTGGAGTTGTTTCTCATTGCTTTCAATAAAAGCTGGTATTTCCTGCTTTTAACAGGTAACATTTTTAGTATGGTGTCTGTTCCATTTGATCTGTTGTTAAATATATTGGATATGATCCCTGTTGCCACTAACAAATGTTAACTCATTCAAATATCTTGACTACCTGAAGAACAGTTTGATTTGAAAGGAAGCGGTAAAGCACCAAAACCAGACAATCTCTAACTTATGACCTAATTCTTTTCTGGAAATAACAATCTAAAGTAAGGGTGTGTACTTTGAAAAATGCTTACAATTTTCACATCTTTTGCATCAGAAGGACACATGGATGAGCATGTTCAGAGTGTTGGCAGAAAGTTGTTGAAATGATACATCAGGAAGAAAGTAGAGTCAGAAGGCAGCTCAATATGAAAACAAATGTGAAGTCAAGAGACATGACATTTCTATAGGATAGTAGTGAAAATAAGGGGCCTAGACAGATGAGAGGATGAGAACTAATGGTTTGAGCATAAGTGACTAGAGTGCTATTATTTAACATATACAGCATTTATCAGTCCATTTTCTGCACTGTAATGGAATACCACAGACAGTGTAATTTATTTAAAAAAAGAAATTCATTTTTCACAGTTCTGAAGGCTGGGAAGTCCAAAAGCATGACATTGGTACCTGGGAAGTCCAAAAGCATGACATTGGTACCTGGCAAGAGTCGTTAAGATGAAGGAAGAGCAGAAGGCAGAAGTGAGCATGCAAGACAGAGTGAAATCAAACCAAATCATCCTTTTTATGAAGAACCAACTGCTGCACTGATAGCATTAATCCATTGGAGGGAAGAGCCCTCATAACCTAATCACTTCTTAATACCATTAAAATGGTAACTTAGTTTCCACACATGAACATTGGAGGACATATTCAAACCATAGCAGCAGCCTTAGTTAATAAGTTCTTGAACATGGGTTAAGAAATGAATTAATGAAATGGAGTAAAGTGGTAGCTCACAGTGTCTAACAGGTTGAAAAACTGTGAGGATAATGCTTTGAACAATTTTTTTAAAAAATATAGTTGCCCAACAGCTTTTAGGATGTCCAAAGGAGAAAATTTAGATGAAAAAAATATATGTCAATTAAGAAATATACACCACTACTATGGCATTCTGTCTCAGCATACTTTTACTGATTAGATTCCAAGTTGTTTAAAAAATTTCCCTTTATCCTAGCTTTCTTAATACAGCACCTAAATTTCTAAGATCTGCCTCACTTCATATCATGAAGGCTATATTAAAATTTGTGCTATGGGAAAAAGTAATGCGAATTTAAGTCAGAGATTTTATAGATAAACACGCATTTTCAAGACTGTAATTCAGTGTTTCCTAATTTGTAATACAATATAACAATGTTTTGTCCAAAACAAGAATGAATGGACCATAATGATGAATTATTTTCTCTTGAGAATATATTCTCCCATTTTCTGGCCTCACTTAAAATAATTTCCCATTGTTTTATAGAGTAATAGTCTAAGCATTTATAAGTCACAAAAATGACAAATCAACTTGTAGAAGTGCTAAAACCAAGCACTTTAAATAATGACACCAGTATTCTTTTCAGAAAACATTGCCTTAAAAAGGAAGTAGTAATTAAACTTGTGGGTAGAGGAATAGGAGTATCCATGGCAAATGGAAATATGATTAATTCATATAAAACTGACAAATGCTCATAGTAAACTAAGCGTTCAAGTGTAACCAAGAATAACCTAAAAATGTCTGAGGCTTTATCCTAATGCTTTCTTTAACAAAGGCAGTTTGACATAAAGTTCGTAACTCCTGTATGAGTAAATAAACTCTCAAGAGAGCCTATGCTTTCGTGTTCTAGTTTTTAGATACAACAATACTTTTACAATTTTTTCTCAAAATATTACTAGGAGGAAATTCTCAAATATTTATCAAGTATTTTTCCAGTGCCCCATTAAAAATTCTTCACAGATTCTAATTCAAAATTTTCTGGTGAAATTGAAGACAAAGGAAGAAGTAACATAAATTTACTGCTTTCTGTAGGAAAAGCTTCTTTAAAATCTGAATAAATCGTGACAGGGCTTCATAAACTGAGTGTAAGTACTAAGTCTGCCTTTCGGTTTCTGAAAAGGACAGCAGGTGAAGCAACTTATCTCGGTACTTGAACTGGGTGAAGAAGATGGAAAAGATCTGAGACACATTTCGGGGGCAAGTGCTATGCAACTAGAGGTCTCTGAATAATACTGTTCTTTTTCCTGGAATGACTTTGATTATTTCTCTGCTTGGTGATTTCTTAGCATAAATGGCTTTTCTCTGTGAAGCATTTAGTTCACCCAATTCCCCATTCCTTTTTACCTATCTCTTTATAGATATGCACATGCAGTCCATTGTACTGTAATTATTTTTTTAATATCTCTCAGGCCATTTGGATAGTAATGATCCTCAAGAGTCCTTTGTGTCTGATTCCAGTCCAGAAATGTTAGATTTATAATAAAAGTCTTACTATCATTAGAATAGTTGCTTAATGCAACACATTAAATCAGTCAAGCCACCATACTTTCCTCAAGTGGCAAAAGGATGTGGATAAAATTTAATGTTAAGGAAATTAAATATTCTTTACCTTAGCCTAGCTTTTTAAGGCACGGGTAGGAGTAATCAGCTAACTTGGCTTGTTGAGATTTTGAGACTTCCTGAAATCACAGGGAAAGAGACAGGTATGATATTAACCACCTTTTGTGAAAAATGATAATCTGGGAAAAACATCTAATATTTTCTTGATCAGCCCAGCTATGTGTGCTATGGTGATTCCAATCCAAACAGGTATTGTTAACATTTTAGCAAATGCTTTTGTAAATGGAAGATTCTCATGGAATTTCCAAGGAATGAAAGAAAGAAGGTAGCCTGGTCCACCTTTGCAAAAATTACAACTGAGGAAATTATGACAGTGAAAGAGGTCAGATCTAACCAACTCCATCTTTCTTCTAATCTTTAAGCTGTCCTTTTTCATCCCTGGGTGTAGGCTGAACTAACTTTGGGAGGGATTTCAGTTCATGATTTGACTCTGAAACAAAACTGCTAATAGCCCTGACCTGAAAATGCCCGTTTCTCTGGGGACCAGCCTCCTTTTGCAAGACTAATAAATTAGCTACAAGATTAGAAATTACAGTTTAGGGGTCATGCAGTCTCTGACTGCAAGAGTCTGAACCTTTCCAAATTGCTCCTGGGGATAACATTACTATTGTAAAACCTAAGGTCAGTGCATGAGATAGTTTGCAGACCCTGCACCTGGATGAATCAGCTGACACCACCCAGACCTGGAATCTGGCTTAACCAGTTCGCATCCAGAAACAGAAGACAGCAAGAAAACCTCATTTGACACCCTGTGACTCCATCTCCAACCTGACCAATCAGCACTCCCCACTTCCCAAGCCCCTACCTGCCAAATTCTCTTTAACAACTCTGATCCCTGAATGCTCAGGGAGACTGATTTGAATAATAATAAAACTCAGTCTCCTGTGCAGCTGGCTTTTCCTGAATTACTCTTTCTCCATTACAATTCCCCTGTCTTGATAAATTGGCTCTGTCTAGGCAGTGGGCAAGGTGAACCCACTGGATTATTGCATAAGCATCAGATAGACCTGAATTCTCTATCAGCTTGGGCAATTCCCAGATATGTGGATTTGAGTGCATTGATGTAATCATCTCTCATTTAATCTCAGCATCTGTAAAATAGGGAAAATATTTATCTCATCCTGTTTTGATACTTAAATAAGATTGGGTTTATAAAGTATGTAAAGAGCATAGTGGGTATTAATAAATACCAGTCTCATTGTTTCACTTAAATCTTACCAATATTTACTCTGCTCCATAGTTGAATAGTTCTCAAACTTCAGTGTACATAAAGCTAGGCTTGAATTTTCCTTAAAATATTCAGGAGTGGTGCATAGTCTGGAGCACAACTATCAGAAATTTTGATCCAGTTTGTTTATAAGGTCCAGAATGGCTTTTAACAAGCCTCCTAGGCAATTCAGATGAGGTGTTTTTTGACCACACTTTAAACATAGCAATATCTGAGAACCATTTAAGTAGACTTGTAGATGTGTAGCATATGGTGTGACCTATTAAATATTGATAATTTTACATAGGTTAGTGTTCAGTGATGATAATAGTAAGTTTATAGGAAAAAGGAAAAGTGTGGGTTTAGTTGAGTTCAAAACAATAAAGTTTCAAGATTCTAACGTGCACTGTAATTTTTCCTGTGAGAAATGTGCCCCAAGTTCTCATGTTATTTAAACATGGTAATACCAGCTTACCAAGAAATGATCGTAAACACATTAAAATCTGTGGTCATACTGACAAAGACTCTTTCCTTGCCCACACATTAGTCAGATCCCCTTCGCCCTCTTCTTCACTAGGTCTCAACCTTGGCCTCCATCCTTGCTGGGCCTCCATAGTCCAGTGGTAGCTGGAATCCCAAACCTTTGAGATCTGATCAAATTCCTCATTTCTCATGCTTGGTATCTGATCACTTTGGCCTGCCTTTAGCAAGAATCCTGTTAGGTCAGTTTAGCAAGAATTTCCCTCACCTGTGATGTCACCTTTTAGTAACTTTCCATTCAACCATTCAACCATACCCCAATCTTCTCCTTGGCTATAACTCCCCACTTTTCCTTTTAGTATTCAAAATTGAGCCCAGTTCTATACTGAGATCTTTCCTGCTAATCTGTTTTTACTGATGTAACTACTGTTAGGTTCTGGTTCTCTTGAACAATGTATAAATGTTAAATCTATTTTTGCACCCACAGATTGCTGCTCACCACAGTACCTACTGTGCTTAACACATGTGCACATTTTTATGAGTAAGCAATCCAGAAAAGGTGATTTCTCAAGGTTCTGTGTGGGCATTTCAAGCTCCTCACAACGTTTTACTCTATATTCTGAAACTACCTCCCCCACTTTCTCAGCGCTTCCACAATCTTACTTTTTTTAAATGGCAAGAATAAAGTTTTCCTAGAGGTCTTTGTGGGATACTCGACCAAGCGCCATCATAATTTCTAAAATAACATTTGACATTTTTTTCTTGAATATTGCTATGGAATGCCTGTGTTCCCCCAAAATTAATATGTTGAAACTCTAATCCCCAATGCAATGGTATTTGGAGCTAGGGCCTTTGGGACTCAATTAAGTTATGAAGAAGGAGTCCTTATGCTGGGATTAGTGCCCTTGCAAAAATGGGAGGAGACATGGCATCTGTCTCTGCCTTTCTCTCTCTGTGCGTGCACCAACATGTGAAGATATAACCAGAAAGAGGGCTCTCACCAAGAGCCTGAGTATGCTGGTGGCCAGAACTTGAAAAATAAATGTTAGTTACTTGAGGCAACCCCCATTTAAGCAGACCAAACTGACTGAGACCAACACAATATATTCATTATATCAAGACTCTGATTGGCAAATAATAGGGTATCTGGTCTAATGTTAAAGGGAAGAGTTTATTGGCTCACAGATTTAAAAAATACTGGCCAAGTTTACCTGCAGACAGAGTTTTATCTAAGATTTCAAAAATAAAGATTAGGCCAGTGCAGTGGCTCATGCCTGTAAACCTAGCATTTTGGAAGCCAAGGTGACTGACTGAATCACTTGAGGCCAAGAGTTCAAGACCAGGCTGGGCAACAGGGTAAAATCCTGTATCTACAGAAAATACAAAAAATTGCTTGACATGATGGTGCCTGCCTGTAATCCCAGCTACTCCAGAGGCTGAGGCAGGAGAATTGTTTGAACAGGGAGGCAGAGTTTGCGGTGAGCTGAGATTGTACCACTGTACGCCAGCCTGAACAACAGAGGAGGGAAACCCTGTCTCAGAAACAAATAAAATAAAATAAAACAAAAATGAAGATCAGACTTACTTTTTTTGTCTTTTAGCTCTTCATTGCAGTGTCTTATTTTCATATCCTGGTTCTAGGATGGTAACTTCCAGAAGAAGCTCCAGATTCATATCATGGAAACCACTGGTGATCAGAGTGGAAATTTCTGATAACCTTCATACAAATCCAGGGATTTTTCCATGATTGAACAATGTTGAGTTACTCATCACTGTATAGGAATTTGATGCTTTAATTAGTCAGGCCGAAGTATGTTTCACTCCTAGTCTGAAACATATGGACTGAGAAGGAGGAGACAGTTTTCTAAAGGAATTTCAAGGTACCGAGGTGGCT